>NC_090291.1:37293750-38693125 GCF_037392515.1 Haliotis asinina | reverse complement strand
GTCAAGAGTAGAGTATTCTTGTCTGAAACCTGCCTGATGCTCTGATAATAGTTGCTGGCTCGAGATCCAGAATTTGACGCGATTATCTATGACAGCAGAGAATATTCTATTTAAAGTATTTAGCAAGGATATTCCCCTGTAGTTATTGGGGTCTTTCTTATCCACTGATTTGAGCAATGGTACGATTAAGCCAATATTCCACGCATCGGGAAACAGACCTGTCTCCAAAACATGGTTAAACAAACAACTTATATAAGGCAAAAAGCAATGTGGTGACTTCTTTAAATACCTCTACGGGTATCCATCTCGTGATAGCACATACAGTCCGTTCTCCAGGAGACCTATTCCAGTAAGGTCTGACTGTACAGAAATATCATTATTTGTTACATACACAAATTCAAATATTGAGGGTTTGTTGGTTTGCGGATACATGATGTCGCTTGTGAAGAAGATGCAGTCCGCCCAGTCCTCGTGTATACGAGAGAAGCGTGCAGCGATGAATTGTTATGAACTATTAAATGCGATTGTTGCAAACCTTGCGATCTTAGATCCTCTGGTGCCAGTTATATATTCTTTATGCGTGGTCTTTGTCTTTTTCCTTGATGGTAGGATGCAATGTTGTAGTCGTGGCAGTCCCAGATCGCGTGGTGGTGGTGGTCTCATAAAGTCCCAGTAGTGGTCTCATTATCAGATGTAGTATTAGTAGTATTTTAGGTGGTACTGTCGTCACCATAATCAATTTCGGTTTCCTCATTTCTTTCTCTGTATGACTCAGTGCTGATCGCATCATGGTTATTAATAGAATAATTTGTAGCTGTAGTCTCATCATCTGATCTCGAAGTGGTACTCCTGTCAGTTGAAATGGAACCCTGGGTATGAGTTCTAGGCTTATCAGTCGTTGTGGTATCGGCGTTACTTGAACCTATAAGGGAATTGGGACCGTTTTGTTAAAATGTATTTATTTAAATGCGAGGCAAATCCTTTCGTATTCATCGCTTGACTTTGCAGACGACACAAGAAAAAAACAGATTTAGAGTTATCTCCCTTCCATCGACTTCCATTCGCAAAACATCGATAATTTTCGTGCATCATGCGTGATTCAACGTTATTCGAGATAAAGATGTACTACCACGAAGTACCGCATGAGTTGCCACTGGCAGCTGAGTACATTGAATTGCGCCTCGCTTGTAAGTGAGGTATACTGAAAATCATAGATGATCGCCTAGCCAATCACAAAACGACATTTATGTTTGAGGTAAGATAACAATATTTACTCACCTAGCGGCAGACATAATAACCCTGAAGTCACAGGTGTGCACATCTCCATGGTCCGGCATGGGCGACCACCACACGGATGGTTTGCTCTCTGGATAAAGAACAGGGTGACTTTGTAATATTCGAAGCCTTTCCGTTTTGAGGGGTAAAACGACACAAATACAAGTGAAATGCCACCGCCCAAGAATTGTTTTCTCGATTATGGCAGGAACGAGATTCCTGTAGGCGTATGTGGCAACATGGTAGTCCCCGCCGTGATATCGCTGGAATATTGCTAAAAGCGGCGTAAAACCAAACTCACTCACTCACTCAACGTGGTAGTGATAACTGCATGAACTGATCAGTGACAATCAGTGAGGACATCTGGTGTGTACGATGAGAGTAAGGAGTATGCCCGGCCACTCATGCTGTCAGTGTTTGTCACTTGCCTGACGTCAGTTCTCCTGTCTACAAAGGCGACCTTTAAATACTGGCAATCAAGCCGTGGACAGACACTCGATCGGAGCTACTGCAGAGATACGCACGCACGCACGCACACACACATACTCTATTCAAAAGTAGGAGGTATGCAATAAATTGAGTCACGAGTGTTTATATTTATACATACAGTGGAAGCTGCTTAAACCGACAGCTGTCCAATCCGGCAGGTTGTCAGCACCGGTATAAAATCTCAGCCCCATCCATGGCTTGTGCATTTACCACTGACTCTACAATCCAGCACATCAGTCCCAGTAAGTACCGGTTTAGACAGCTTCAACTTTAATGTGATACATGATTTAACAGGGGTTTGGGGACCTAAGACTGAGATTTGCATTAGTTGTAGAGTGAGTGAGTGAGTGAGTGAGTGAGTGAGTGAGTGAGTTAATTTTTACACCCCACTCAGCAATACTCCAACAATAAAACGGCTCTCTGTAAGTAATCGGATCTGACCCAGACAATCCAGGGATCAACAGCATGGACATCCATCTACGCAATTGGTATACGATGACGTGTCAACTCAGTCAGCGATCCCATAAATTACCTGTTGAATGTCACATGAGCATAGTTTGTTCGATGATCTGCCAAAGCGCTCTCCTGTTCATCATGTCATTTTGCACAATAAGTCAAATTCATTAACATCCGGTAAGATTAAGGCCGCTTTTAACAATATTCTAGCAATACCAGGACGGGGGCTTCACACGTTGTACACGTGTGGGGTATTCTGTTTGAGAGGCACTTCGACTACCGTAGTTCTGATGAAAAAGGATTAAGCGACCAGGGGCCCGTTTCACAAAACTCTCGTAAGCCTAAGCGCTCGTAACTTTTCTCGTAGCATTCGTACCTCCTATATTACAGTATAAACGGTACGAGTACTACGAGAAAAAGTTACGAGAACTTAAATATTTGCACTTTGAACTTAACATTGAACGATGTTTTTCAATTGATTTCAAACATTCATATATGATTTGAATGTTGATGTTCACATAGAGTTAGGAAAAGACAATTGCAAAGTGTAAAACCTGGGAAGAGGTCTTGCTAACAAAACAAAAACCTCATGCGGTTATTGTGGGAAAACAATAGATGACGTAACATATGATGAGAAGCAAGGCGTGACATGAGAAGTCTTTATCTCTCAAGATTTGTTAACATGTTCAAATTGCCAGTAAATACTGCACACGGTCACGAAATTATAGTCACGTAATCCCCGGGTTATGTTTTCACCAAAGAGCGTGGTGTGGTCACCACACACTTAAATGGGCGGATGTGTCCGGTTAGACCCGACCATTACGTTATTGCCTCACACTCAGTACCTTCTAGAAATTATTTCTCCAGATGTGAAGTTTCTGTTTTGAACCAGTATATATGAATTATGAACATTTAAAATCATACTTAGCTGTAACGTGTACGATCTGTTGGTCGCCTCTTTCCGCAATTATCACTATCAAGTACCACTTTAGTCAACAGAAATATTTAAAACATTTTCAAACTTTCATTGCTTGAAGAATTACATTATAAGCTGTAAAAATACGAAAACGAGTGAATGTTATTCTTCAAACATTTGCTGACCAAAATAACTTAGAGATATTGGTATTTTCTGATTGATATTTTATCAGTGTGTCAGCGAATAAACAGGTGATTATTCAAAATTTCAAAATTTGCATGTACATGTATCCCTAAATATTTTTGTCCGGTATATGTGGGTTATACAAACTAGCAAAGCTCGCGTCTTTACATTTATATATATTTTTGGCTAAATAGTTTGTAACTTGTGAATTTCTCTAAATACTTCATCGTATCCCACGTACCTTGTTCGATACTCTTGATTTTGATCACTGGATTGTCTTGTCCAGACTCGATTATTTACAGACCGCCGCCATATAGCAGGCATATTGATGACTGCGCGTTGAATAACAAACACATTTGAAAAGATGATAGCATGTGTAAACGTAATATACGATTCAGTTGTTGACGAGACAGTTCCAAGAAGGTAGAATGTCGTACTTGCCTGACAAAGGTTTTGTTAGACTCAGTAGTAGAGAGTAACGAAAAGTACTGAGGCTAAGTTTACTTAAACTGGGGAAAGGTCTGTATGAATGGCGATACAGCGAGGCTTAGCTCGAATGTTCCAGACACCGAGTCAGTGTATATAAAAAGGCTGGTTGTTGTGTTGACGGACACACACGCGGACTTACACTCGTATTTACTGGAGTTGTGTGCCTCTGCCCATCATCGTCTGTATGCCAACAACATCCTACCTACAATCTACATTCAAGACTGACACTTCGTGCCGGACCACTGATTTTGTAAACTATCTTCAATTAGTTTATCAGAGCTCACTGTAAAATGTCGAGAGTCTGGTGAGTTGATATTATATATTTGTGAAACATTACCCTAGACTTGTGACTCAGGTGCATTGTACTAGAAATCTGTATTGTGATTCATTGTAACTTGATCATTGTTTGCTCAACATATTATTGAATATTTTAGACTTGTCTGTGTTAGTTTCTCCGGGTTCAAGGGGGATTTCTTATACCTTTTCTCATGGCAATTTAGTAACCGTAATAAATGTTGCTTAATACTTACAATACGGGCGATGTCCATGGTCCGATACTCCCATCCCTGTTCCAGTCTACAGACGCTCTCCCTCCTAGCATCTTTCAGCTGACAGACCCTAGTCTGATTTTGCCAGCAGTACGTGAGGCAGGGCCTAGCGTAGACGCACATGGCGTTGCACTGCTCTTCCGTCTCCAGTACCACGGTGAGGATCTCGTCCCCCTGGTCTGCAAGTTCTCGAGACAGACTTGCCCGTGGGGTGGTCGCAGTTTCTCGACTGGTAGACGGACCTCCCTGAGGGGTGATCACAGGTTCTTGAGTGATAGACGGACTTCCCTGTGGGGTGGTCACAGTTTCTTGAGTGATAGACGGACTTCCCTGTGGAGTGGTCACAGTTTCTTGAGTGGTAGAAAAACTTGCCAGTAGGGTAGTCACAGTTTCTCGTGTGATAGAAGTACTTTCCTGCGGGGTGGTCACAGTTTCTTGAGTGGTAGAAAAACTTGCCAGTAGGGTAGTCACAGTTTCTCGTGTGATAGACGTACTTTCCTGTGGGGTGCAAGGTGCAAAGACCATAGCCATTATAAATAGGAACCAAGATGACATAATGTCTTTCAGAATTTTGTCCCTCGCAAAGTAATCCTGGGGATATGTCCAGATCAATGAGTTCGACTCCTTATTGTGGTTTGTTTATACGATCGTCATATTTCACATCACATATCACCGCAGTTCCTGTTCTGTTCAGTCCGTCAACACTGAACGCTTGAAACGACTGTTGCGTATTTCACGTATACCCACACTAGTCATGGAAACCCTCGCGAATCGTTACCAAAGTGTTCTGTCAATATCACCAAGCCACGTGGCAAAACCTACTAAAATCTTGTCAGCTCTTCTAATACTTAAAAACACCTTTGTGTTAAAATATCGAAAAAAACCCGTTCTCATTACTGATAATTACTTCGTAGCCAATAGTCCTCAAAACGTGTCGTAATGATCAAGAAAAACATGCTGAAGCTGCAACTTCTTTGACTGTAATACTCTTCTTAATATTTGATGCTCAGACACCAATTAGATGGACAGCCCCTCATGTGTGAAACTAAGAAAACGTCAATCAACATTCATACACACTATACAGTCAACGATTTAAGACGCGGCAATTTACGGCACAGTTGCGTCCACTGGACACTCTCAGAAACGTGTGATTGTTCGAATCCTCATTCGCCCTGAATACCTGTTTGTATCTGGTGTAAATGCACCACACTCGTGTCCGTCCCTCCATGTGGTCAGCCTAGAAGACCAAGTGGAAAGTCAGTAGGTCTTCCTCCGTGGGGTAGTCTAGTGGGAAAGGTGTTCACTCGTCACCCTGAAGACCTGGGTTCAAATCCCCACTTGTCCACAATGTGTGAAGCCCATATCTGGTGTCCCCGCCGCATACTGAAACATGAGCCTCATTAACCTATTCAGACAATGACCTTCTTTTCAGCCGATTCGATTTTTCTCGTGTGAAAGTGAAAATAGACACCATAAACAATTGTGGTTACACTGAATTCCAATTCATTGTTACATAAGAAAATGGTATTTACAAATGAATTTTAACCTTAAACTTTAACAACACCGTATTTTTATTTTTATGTCGAGGTTCAGGCAGCATACCTTAACTAAGAAATCACTGTCCCTGTTTGATGAGGTCGTTAAATGATTCACAATGCATCTGGTTCACTGGTTACACCTGTAATGTGTTTTTTGCACTTATTTAGTGTAGTTCTGTAACACACAATGAGATTGATATAATATCAATTCTGTACCAGACCGCCAAAGTTTTCCAGCGACAGAGCCTCGTTTTGAGACTTCCACGATTTCCAGGTTTCCGTTTGTGAAAGCTCGCTGCACCACTGTACGACGTGTTTGTAAGGTTTCGAAGGAGCTTAGCGTTGCAATATGCAAGTGCTTAGAGGCATCAAACGGATTAATCTATACATATCCAGTTACATGAATCAAACATTCTGGACTGGTTATCGCAGTAAGATGTGAAGTGGTACGGAACCCAGTAAACAGGACACGAGACTTTCGTGTAATGAATGTTTTGACTTGGATATTGCTGGCATATTGTTAAAGACTAAACTCACTCACTCACTGTGACCTGAAAGGTCGTAAAATACTTTCAAAGTGGTATTCAGCATACTCACATGTATGTATGACTGAAATGTTAAGATAACTTGGATAACAAGTATAAGTACTATGCTTGAAACATGTGGATTTGGTTATGGTTTTAAAGTGACTGTATTAGTTTCCCAAATGTATTTATCAAATCTGTAACACAAGAGTTAACAGGTATGTACATGGAATTATGGACTGCCTCGCTAACTCTCCTCACCCAAAACCTCATTATGTATCCTTTAAAATCAGATTTTATGGCAGAACATAAGCTCTTTGATGTTAATATGAACATGTTTAGGAGAGCAATTGTACAATTTAAGATGTACATCCCATGAAGCAAATATAGAAAATGGCAGATGTCATAAGAAAGTAGACTTTGTATGTTATGTGATTTATAGAAGATGAGTCTCATTTTATAATAGTTTGTATGTATTTTACAATGTATTTGTTATATATACCTCTGTTTTAACGTACCAGTCAATGTGAAGTTGTTGTTGTTTGTATGCATACTCGTTGGACCTCTTAGCTTTCTGGACACCTGAAATAGTCTGAATTCATCGTAGTGGTGCACCATGAACATTCGAGTAAAACCAAGCGGCAAATCAGCCAACAAGAACCAACCCACTGGTAACTAGCAGAAAGAATAAACCAGTCCTGTTGCGGCACGGTCGTATGGCATCATATATAATGCGTTTAGACACAGACACTCACTCATTCATGCACGCACGCATGCACACGCGGACACAAAATATTAATATTCATCCGATCACTATTTATTTTCTCCAGTTTCTGATCGACAAGATCAATCAATAGCCGACAATATTAGTCTCAAACATATTATGTGATGTTAGTTTTTCACTGAATATCTGAGTAACCACACCAATTAAAACTCTTCTAAGTGATACAGTTGCAGTCACGTGATTCAGGGTGAAGACGGTGTCGTTAAACACCATTTCAGCTGAATCCATGTTGTCAATATTTCACAAGACGTAGTCAGTCCTAATTAGAACCTGATATCGGAAATCTGTATTTTCTGTTTCTTTTGACTGTCTGTAGTTTCTCATTAGACCGATTTCTTTTCCTGTGTGCAAAGGCTGTGAATGTGAGAAACGTGGTCACTACGGACTTGAGTCCTACATTATGCTGTTTGTTTGTGGTTGTGTTTGGTGGTTGTTAGTAAATACTCCTGTATTCCACTGTATCACGATAGTCTCAAATATCTATAGAACCCGTGTTGGTCCGGGGTAGAATAGGCCTTCAGCAACAAATGCTTGCCATACAAGGTGACTATGTTTGTATGAGGCGACTAACGGGATCGGGTGGGCACGTGTGATCGGTTCCCAATTGCCAAGATCGATGCCCATGCTGTTGATCACTGGGTTGTCTGGTCCAAACTCGATTATTAATAGACCGCCGCCATATAGCTGGTTCAGAGTTGTGTGTGGCCTTAAACTTAACTCACTCACTCACTCACTACCGAGTGTGGATCACACAATTCAGTGATTGGCACCGATCTACGCAATTGGGATACAATAATAATTATCTCAACAAATCAGCGATTCAGACATATCAATTGTTTTAGTCGCCAACCCGAATGTTCTCGAATGGACTCGGTAATCTGAAATATAGTTCACTGCGACTTTAAACTGAACTTACTCAGTCACATCAAAGATAGACTATAAACTGAGCTAAAAGCGTAAAGGGAGTGAGTTTAGTTTTACTCCGCGTTCCCCAATATTCCAGCTGTATGTAAATAATATAGTCTGGATCACACATTCCAGTAATCAACAGCATAAACATTCATTTATGCGATTGGGATACAATGACATGTGATATGAAGGAGACTGTCCCTTTCATTCAGATAATGTGGTCGATGGAATGACATTCCCTGGTCCCATGGGTGTCAGTGGCGGAAAAGTCTGGGTTTCACTTCTGTCCATGGCACTAGCTGGACGTCTGACTGCTTGATGTGATCACTGACGTGATGCATTCTGTTCGCTATCATCTATAGGATATATCCAAAACGCCGTTAAAATGGGATAACCACGGGGGCCAGAATGTTATCCTTTTGAGAGTGTCTACTGACCTATCCACCCCACTCTTTGTTAAGTCTCAGGCTGACACGGACCAGACATTCATTTGGACCTTGCTACACACAGCCAGACCTGCTAAGGAAAGACAAAGTGATACGATGGAATATCATGAAATGTCATCTAAGTCAGCGAACCTGACCGGATCCCGTTAGCCGCCTGTTATATGACAAGCATGGGTTACTGAAGGCCAATACAAACCCAGATCTTCATGGGTTAAACATTGTTGAGACAAGGCATGTAGGTCTTCATTCACGCCAGGGAATCATGTTTGATCTAATTCATAGATTTCTAGGAACCAGAAGCCCCCACACGTCTCGTCTGAATTGCCCGAGCAGGCGTTGTTGCAGTTGGCATCGTTTTGAAGCGTGTGGCCGGCTGCTACGTCGTCATCGCAAAAGCACTCATCTGAGAACTGAAATAGAAAGAAAACTGCGCAAAAAGATCTTTGAATTTCCACCACCGCCATCATCATCATCATCATCATCATCGTCGTCGTCGTCGTCGTCGTCTTGCGACAGACACATAGCTCATCCTCTCAGCGATTCTTCGTAGCCTATTGGGGAAAACCGATAGCCAGTAAGAGAAGGGTTGTGTGTCTCCACAACGTTGTCAACAAAATTGTCAACATTGTCATATTTTACGATCACAGTCAGTTGTGGCAAGACAAAGTCGCATCAGTCTTCAAAACAAGTATTAATTCAAAGTTATTAAGATAATGCCCATGTCAGAGGGACAATATTTAGATAATTGTCGGATGAAGTGAGATTGTATCAGATTTGAGGGATTTAACGAAAAAACGTGTCCCCCGAGAACAGCGACGTCAATGTCAGTTTATAAAGATAGTTTAAACATAAAAGTTCAGAGAAGGAAAAAGTAACGGTTTTATTTGAATAGAATATTCGTGTCAAAGATCAGCTAATTTGAGTACTGCTTACAAAAATAAATCATTGAACATTCTTCAGCGGTTTTTGCTTGCATCAAAATCAGGCTGTTACCTCTCTCCCTTAAAATGCGAACATCTCATATTTGTTCACGTCAAGTAAACACAATTCCGACCATGACCGCTTGTATTTTGAGCCAATATAACCAATATAACTGTTTTAACAGTGCCTTTCCTTGGTAAATGTCAGATGTTTTATAAAAACATGATGAAGGAGCGTGAATTAACTCAGAAACGTCGTACAAAAAGGTTGTTATGTATTCAAGTCCGTCCAACCTCTAAATGTCTTTAAAGAGCTTCAGATGTTTCACGCTAGAGAAATGGATCCACACCCATGAGGAATTAGCAAGCGATTGGAAGACAAAACAGAATGAAAAAGTGATATATATATATATATGGCACTGGTTATGTTTCACTATATGGGTAATAAATAGAGGATACTAAATGACCTTTAATACCATTTTTTATTAAAAGAGTTAATAAGTTGGTATCAAACGAGTGAAAACGAGCGAAGCGAGTTTGATGCTAAATCTTTCACAAGCTTTATAAAAAATGGTATTTCACAGAAATGAGTTTAGTATCCAGTATATTACTCTCCAACCTGAATTGTTCAATGTTCAAAAAGCGTTCCCGCTTCTATTATTCATTTGTAACGGCACCTTTACGTTCACCTTTTGTGTTTGTAAAATGGAGATATAAAGGGAGGTATGTCGCCGATTACAAGTCAAACATTGTACTGACGTGGGACAAGGATCAAGGTATTAATATCAAAGATACTGCTATGATAAACATACCTCTAGGCCGGCATATTTATAGGGCCAGCAGTGCTGGAAACATATGTTGTGGTTCATAGTTGAAGATGTGATGAAGGACCTGTTTAGGGCACGAGTCTCGGTGTCGTTGTAGCATCCAAAATAAGTGTCTGCAAAGACCGAGATGATACATACGTAAGTAGGTCACGGTACTTCGCGAGGCCTTACGTTGTTTAGTACTTCTGGTGACAAACAAGTGTTGATTGATTTGTGAGTGTCCATACAAAAATGCACCACGAATGGAAAAGTTTCATTTATTAATATGTTTTCATTATGTTATGAGAACTGTGATTTATTCAGAATAGAACAGTGTTGGGATCAATATATTTACAGTACGACAAAGGAAAACAATTTGATATTCACAACTCTTGTTGCCACATAATAACGTATTTAGAAAATAACACATTAACTACAAAAATATTCTAATTTGGAAATTACATACGTTGATTGAAAATGGAAAATAGCAGAGTCAAGTATGTAAAGAACATCAGCTTCATAAAGTTGCTAACAAATGACTGTTTTATTAATAGCAGTATATTAATTAATTCTTTAATGTATTAAATAAATATAATTTACACAGATGCATTTCACGTTTACCATGATATTGATTTTCCCCCAAAATATATTTTGACGAACACTGTCTGGCATACTGAAAGGAAACACAACTGTACTGGTTGTCAACAGTATCTTACAGGTAAAGAAAAGGACTCATATGCTTCCGTATTGTCTCATTGTTGTCAGCTGTCAGCAAAGAATCGATAATTTTTGAAGGAAAGATATATTTCCGATCTTAGCCTCGCCGAATTAGCCGACTATTACGGCTGCCAACACCTGTGACAGCCAAGCATGGTGGTTGTACACTTGGTGCGGTCTAGTAAAGTAATATTTGGCGGTCGGGAAATTTGGAACCAGAACTGGCTCTTGAAGATACGCTTGTCACCAGAAACCTAGTACCGGAAGTAGCTCCTCCCGAGACTTGCGGGCCCTATTACCTACTGCTAGACACGTATCAGATGATCCGGCGCACTAAACGCATTTGTGACAAGAGAGGCGGTACAACGAATTGGGCGAGTACCCTTGGCCACTACAGGTAGCTTGCCGATTATGCACGTGCAATACATGCTAACCGTGACATGAAATCAACACCGCTACTGATTAACACCCGTCTCGCTACTGTGTAACACCAGTCTCGCTACTGTTTTACACCTGTCTCAATACTGTTAAACAGATTTCGATATTTATCAGGCAACCTGTCTCCCTCTTGTTTCAAGTGGATCGTTCTGTGGGGCGTTCCCAAGTATGCAAATTGGGGTCATTTGTCAGGTCGTGGATCATCTTATATGTGTTTACCAGTACTACGGCGAAAATATCGTGTTTCGCACACTCCGGCGCAGCGATGACTTAGCATAACACTACTGCCACAAGCTAATTTGCATATCACGTGAACGGACTTTTCTCTTGTTTGTAAACAAACGCGCAGATTCATAAATGGGCCGAGGCTGGCACAACGCAAGCGATTCGGCAAGGTTTGCATATTGTCTTACACTGTTACGTAAATATTCGACAACAACTGCGACAGTAAAGTTTATGACAATAAATTCATTGACCCATCGTTTGATGGTAGCAGATGAAGGGGAAGACTTCCCATAAACTGCTGAAAGCCTTTCTTCTATGTTCTTCGCCGAGTTTCCTTCAAGAACTAAAAACTGAAAGGTCACATGCAACGTAAAACACAACTTTGCAGATTCTGGTACCTTTCGGTATGCACTTACCAAAACAAATCATAAAAAATGCCAATCAAACTATAAAGATGAAAAAAAAAACATGATGAAAAAAAGCCCGCGAAATCGGAGTTCAAACGTTTCACTAAATTCCCCCCAGCGCTGGGGGAAAAAACTAGTTTCAACAGCTGTGCTGCGCTGCGTCCATAACGCATGCGCAGTGAATAGGTCCATGGAACTTGAAACAGTATGCTTGCCCAGCGTCTGAGTTCGTGAGCAGTAGTCTAAACTTGGTTGTGTACACAAACAAGTAAATAATCTACTCGTTACGTAAAACAACTTGTTGATTGTGGTAAGCAGTCTCTGTCACAGAGAAAGCTCAGTGTCTGGTTTATTCACACCTATATGTCTGTCTGCCTGTCTGCTAAACACAATATGCAATACACAGCTTCAATCATTGACCACGTGCAATTTGAACTTAACACCTATCAGACTATACGACATAAAGAAAATAAGTTGATTTATGACTCATGCACCCGAGTCCCGTATCTGCCACATTATGTAATTAGGCACGTGTGATACACATGACATGTTTTTATGTCTGTGGGTTGCAAACAAACTACATTCATCTTTTTCGGATGAGTGGATATGACGGAAACTGGTGCAAACTCTTGTCAGTTTCAAGTCCTGCTTTGTACTTGGACGAATGACAGATTCCAGCCACGCAGTAGTTTACCATCTCTACTGACATGATTTTTGATTGATAATTCAGAGAACATGTATTTTCCAAACCCAACATCTCTATATACATTCTTCATGGATAACGACTTCTTTTCGTGTATATGATTTTGTTTGACAACAGTATATGAATCCATACTGAAACGACGCATCAAGTACACAAAAAGAAGTTGTTATCCATAAAGAATCTTACTCTCTTGTGACTGGCTATACTTATAAAATGCTCATCAAACAGATCATCTTTCTATATACACAATGAACCCTCAGCATATCAGCAAATGAAACAGCCAATCGGAAGCCGTCGTTACACTTGAGTGCATATCCACCCGCTATGACTGGGTTCGGTCTCCCGAGGGCTTCGTTTCGGGGGAAGTAAGCCCAAGTACAAAATATTGCACTTTTGAATCGCGATTGTACGCTTATAATTTTGTTTATTTGTTTTTTTAAAAGCAGCAATGTATATTATATGTCATGAATAAGTGATAAATGTTTTTTAATTATGTTTGAATTTTTGGTTGCATGTGACCTTTAAGTACTCAATTTTATTCATTTTCACTGCCGTGAGGGGGTCTCTTTCTGTCAATATGAGCTGTTCAATAACTTCTGAGAGTAGGATACCAAAACTTACATATCACATCAGCTACACCCCAAGGCTCAATGTCGTACCATAGGCTGTGACACTTGGGTATGAAAAATGCTCAAGGCTCAAAACTTATTGACATCCCCTCGTAGTGTTATACGTTTTAGGATAGTTTCTCAGTGAAACTAAACCATTCTACAACGATGTTTAATTAGATGTGTAGATTCATCACAAACTAAAGAAGTTAAGAAATGGTGTACATAATATTAAATGGACTGTGTAAGATGTGAGGAATCGTCACATCTTTCTGGCCTGTGGCAAAGATACTAAGCTAGCTGGCCGCATGGAACTCCGGGTAGGATAGTGCGGGTTTCATAGTCTTCATACGATGTCCTTAAGCAAAATATCACTTTGTCATGGTGACATGACTTTGCGTCCTACATGCTGCGACCTTAGCCAATACTGCCAAAAAAGCCTGAAACCCGTGCATCAATGTAGGTCACCGATGTATTTAGACATTATCATATGTCAGTTCCCATGTCATATTCCATATCAGTCCAGTCGCTGAAAACAACCATTAACTAGCATATGTTACATCATCAGCCATTCCTGCCAATGCCTGGATTAACAATCCCTAGGTTTCAATTGTTCATCTATTAATTTAGTGCCAATTAGGGTCTGGTTTCCCTTGTTAACTCATAACTGTTTTTTTTCACATGTACCTATATAGCTGTCTGTTGATGAAGGAGTAGGAATACACCCCGAAACATCGTGTCCATCACAATAAAGACATCGACATCCATCCAGTTCTTGTCTTCATGACACCTATTATTTGCAAAAACCCAATATTACAAAATGTGCCTTTCTGCAAGTGGACACTATCGTTTTCTTATTGGAAGACATTTTCACGGGAAAGCCTGTAGAGGAGACGACGCAGTAAGGGAGGTAAGTCCAATTTCCTTCCACCCGGGCTGACATTGATCAGCCGGTGTATTGTTAGAGAGCTGGGGCATACAACCTTATGACAGAACTCCGTATTGGCTTTATCGCTCATTATAATAGGTCATGCTAATCGTCTATGACATAAAGGTTCGTTCTGTCAAAGTCATAAACAATCAGATTAAACATAGTAGCATATGATCCGTAAGTACATACATGCAAAGGAGGACTTGGTGACCATGTAACAGAAATAGCTGCATATCATTTGTAGTCATACGCTCCATTGAGTGAAATTTTGTCTTAAAGGCACATTATCACTCCCCACTTCTCTAAAATTCAATATTGCATTTCTCTCATTGACTGTATCAGCTATTATGTGATTTATTCCAAAATAATTGCGTATTAAGATTACAATATGAAATTAAAAGTTTGAATTTGAATTAATGCAACGTTGCAATAATCGACTCTCGCGGCCTCTACCGACCCCTATTTCAAGCGAACCCCATAGAATTATTTCCCTTTGTACGCTCTTTACAAATATCACATAAAGCAACATGTGATTGAGACCAGTGCGGCAAACACTGACAACACCGCGTGTGACATTTTTCGATGCACGGAGCAATCGTTTACATTCCATATGAGGCAAGTGTTAGGATGCTGTTCGCTTCGAAGTTTTAATTTGTATCTTCTAACAATATTAGACCAATCTTTAAAGACTTCTATTGAAAAGGGATTTAAAATAGCATGAATTACTCTATTTTCAATACGTTTTATCTGATGTCCACAATAAATACTGACTGTGTAATCTATGCATTAATAACGTCTTAGAGTTTGATGAGGTTCTTTGTAATCTCTGTACCCACTTTAGTCTTGAAGATATGACATGTTTAATTATTGGAACTGAAACCCCCACGGATTACGGATTTAGAACAACAGTATCTCTTTCTACGTTATTTGGCTTGTCTCGCCATATAAATCTAAAACATTGCTTTTTGAAATTGTATATGAGAAATTCAGGTGGGCGGGGAAGGCAGAAAACAGGTGACTTGGGCAGGAGGAGGGATTATAAAACAGTGATTCTTTTTTATAAGGTGTACGATTTCTTGTTAACCAGATGTTCCTTAAGTGCTTTATTTGTATTGATATTTCTTCATAATTCATTTCGTTTATGTTGTTTTTTTATCCATATCATTATCTAAATTTATTTCCAACAGTTTGTAGTCAGTCTGAGGCAGTCAGATTTCCACTCCCTATATAGTTTGATACGAGATCGTTTCTTGGATCCTATCCATATTAATCTATATTAACCTTTAGACCAGAAAAGCGTGTGAAAGATTGCAGGGTTTTATAGATGGCGTATAAACATTGTTCAGATCAAAACCAGGAATTTGGAAAGTGCCAGTATAGTCCATAATACCATAAATTATTTCCCCTATATCTTTCACAGAACCTGTTTGATCTTCCTGCACTACAAACGGTAGAATGCTTTTAATTCGGTTTGGGATTGCCGCCGCTCCAATATTGTAAGATGAAATATCTCCAATATTTGAAAGTGAAAGAACGCGCCAGTTCTTTAATTATTGTTTTTGGTTTGTTTCCCTTAGGGATACAAGTTATTAAACCTTGCTTTTGTGAAACGGAAACTGTTCCCTTTTCGTAGTCATCATTTAATGAATTAAGTAGAATTATACCTATGTCTTTCCAAAAGAATTTGTAGAATTCCGATGTAAAGCCATCAGGACAGGACCTTTTTCATTTTTCATTCCTTCAAACGCTTTGCTAGTCCGGCTATGGTCAAGTTTCTTTCTGAAGTTTGTTTTTGAGTTTCAGTTAATTAAGGTACATTGTAGTTTTACAAACTTCTTGTAAAGCAATTGGGAGAAGACCTTCAGATTGGTAAAGGTTTCTATAGTAATTTATAGTTTTATTTATAATACTTTCAATATCTTTCAGCATATACCCGTCTGTTTTCTATTTCTGTAAAGGATTTATTTAGGAAGTTCCTCGGTTCTAGTTTCAAGAAGAATGTTGTGGGTTTTCTCCTTTTTCAATTCACGTAGCTTTTGATTTTGTAAGCATTTCTTGTATTTTACTTTTATCTAACCTTAATTTAATATCATTTATACTTTCCAATAAACTAGTCTTTATACTATCCAATAAACTAGTCTTATCATTTATATATGTTGTCTACTTTATCTATGCTTATTTCTAGAACACTCACTTCTTTTTCAAGATCAACTTCCGTTTTATTTTGTATTTTCTTCTTTGTGGAAAAGTAATAAATTGTCTTGGCCTTGATACTTTGTAATAAGGTTGCAAATAGTAGTTGATAATCTAGTGAATACGACATATTGCCATTTTCGTTGACTTCATATTGCTTCAGTGTAGATTTTAAGATCCGGTGGTCGTGAGGGCCAGTCAAGAACCCGAACGTTGTTCTGGGTAAGGAAATCCCTGGTTATTCTTGCTGTATGCGGCCTATCAGTATATGAGATTCTAGCCCAAACCATGACACTTTCACCGCCAAATCTGTCCACTTCCTGTACACAATTTGCAACGAAGCGTTCTTTCCGACGTCGATACACACGTGCTCTTCCGTCGAGACGTCGCTGCATGCAACGTGACTCATCATTGAAGATAACAATTCTCCACCTTTGCAATGGACATGGGAGATGTTGGCCACATCACTGTCTGTATTGTTGCCGATGTTGACGTGTAAGGACAGGTCCTCTCAAAGATCTTCTGGAACGAATGCCAGCCTCACGTAAGTGGTTCCTCACAGTCTGATCAGAAATTGTTCTGAGTCCTGGCACTACCGATGTTGTGGAGGATGCTGTGGTGAACCTGTTCCGCAAATGTCGAAGCCGAATAAACCTGTCCTGAGCGGGCGTGGTCGACCTGACCTGGGACGATCACGTATTGACCCTTGGTGGTGATAGCGATGCCAAAGGCTTGGTATGGTACTCTGTGACACACTAGTACTGAGTTGCCTTGCAATCGCAGACTGAGACTCCCCAGCCCCAAAATGACCAATCGCATTGTTGCGCTGAGCTTCAGTAAGTTTAGGCATTTAACACCAAATTTAAGATTGTCAATTGTCGCAAGAGCATTGAAACCTCTGGATTCGTTTGGAAATGATGCATGGAATGTGCGTACAAAAGGAACGCATGAATTTCTTCCCGTTCACAATTTATTCCATTTATTGAGGAAAACAGATTTTGGTGCGTTTTGGCGAGTTGTCCTCAGTGACAATGGATTCAAACTCGGAAATGTTTGCAGACAGCGTTTACCATAGATACACTGATGACATACACACCAATGATTCAAATTCGAAATGTTACATGGAAAAAGTCTGCTTATGCGTTTCATTTTTTTTGAGTAGTATATTTTCTGTCGTACAATAATGAATTGTTGAATTTTCAAAACCGCCTACCACGATAGGATTTTAGTATTAACTCAGCAACAGAGTTTGGAATCAAAATGCTAGGTGTTATTTTACATTTATCCACAGACAAAAATAAGTTGTGTGACAAGAGGAAGAAACCAAGCCCGGCTTGTTTTAATGATGTAGGTAGTCGCCATGTAGGTTTCTTTAGGTTTAGGGTTGTTGACATTTTTGTAATTAAATGAATTTTTTGTGGGTTCAGAACACTGTTGAAATCACCACACAGATATGTTTCATCATTATCATAATCTTTAATAACGTTTTCAATATGCTCATAGAAGCCTAGAGAATCTTTGTTTGGGCCATAACTGTTAACAATTGTGTAGCTAATTTCTTTTGCCAAGATTTTGAGGGCGACATATTTACCATCTTTATCGCATGTATTTTCTAGAAACTTAGAATCAAAGTTGTTGTTAAATAATATTGCAGTGCCTCTAGCGTTACCTGTACATGAACTAACATTGCATGCGTTAAAACCCCACTGTTTTTTAACTGTTTGAATTTGTTTTGACATGAAGTTCACATCTTGTAAGCAATATATGTTTGCCTTTTTCTATCTATGAACTTCTAAGGCTTTTTTCGTTTAAAATTATTTTGTAGACCTCTACAATTATGACTGATTATTTTCAAGTTAGAAATAGCTAATAACATGTCAAAACATTGATTACAAAACAGTCTCGTTTCCTGTTTACTTGGTTCGGTCCTATTGCGCAACTTAGTGTGATAACCAGTCCAGAATTTTTAGACTTTTTCATTTAACTGGATGCATAGATATTAATCAGTATGATCTGATAAATCTACACACTTGTATATTGCAACACTAAGCTCCTTCTAATCCTAGCAAACACGTCGTAGAGCGTGCTCTGTCGTTCTGCTAGCTCTGACAAACGGAAACCTGGAAATCCTGGAAATCTCAAAACGAGGCTCTGCCGCTAGAAAAGTTTGGCAGTCTGTGACAGAACTGATATTACATCAACTTCATTGTGCGTTACAGAACTAAGCTGAATAAGAGCACAAAAACATATAACAGTTTTAACCAGTGGGTCACATGCATTGTGAATGATTTTACGACCACACCAAACAAGGACAGTCTGTGATTCTATAGTTAAGGTATGCTGCCTGAACCTCGACAAAAATATAGAAAGACGGTGTTATTAAAGTTTAAAATTAAAATTCATTTGTAAATGCCAGTTTCATATGAAACAAGGAATTGGAATTCATTTTAACCAGAGTTGGTTCTGGTGTTAATTTTCACTTTCACACGAATCAGATGAAAAGTAGGTCAATGTCTGAATAGGTTAATGAGACTTACGTTTCGGTATGCAAGTTGTATCTTAAATATCCACGTGCCAATACCTGTTTTTCTAATAAGAAAATGTGGGTAAAAATAAAATATATTGAGTACAGGAGAAATCTGAGTTCGGCTGTAGCTCGCGGAAAGTAGTCAAGTTAATCCTAATTTACGTATAAAATATCTTACTCTGTGTTTGTGCATGGCTAATTGTTTGAAGAAGATTAGAACAGTATGTATGGAAAACTACGATACGGTGTCGCAAAAACAGTGTTGGGATGCGCGTGCTGCACGAGATATTGTCAGACGCGTGTCGTGATTGACTCTCACCTGGATAATTGCTAATCACCGCGAACAGTTGAAAGCAAATCAAAATCCGAAAAGCATGCATCGCCGCGAGGTAAACAAAAAATGTTAAGTCATACTGAACACTAATGTGTGCACTGCCAACAGTTCAAAGCGAATCGCCACACAGTAAAACAGAGGGTGTCCGATCATAATGAGTGAGTGAGTGAGTTACTGAGTGAGTGAATTTAGTTTTACGCCGTTCTCAGCAATCTTCCAGCTGTATGGCGGCGGTCTGTAAATAATCGAGTCTGGACCAGACAATCCAGTGATCAACAACATGAGCATTGATCTGCGCAATTGGGAACCGATGACATGTGTCAACCAAGTCAGCGAACCTGACCACCCGATCCCGTTAGTCGCCTCTTACGACAAGCACAGTCGCCTTTTATGGCAAGCATGGGTTGCTGAATGCCTTTTCTACCCCGGACCTTCAGGGGTCCCGATCATAATGAACATAATTACGTTCACCGGGACAGTTCAAGTCGAATTACCAGACGGTATACAAAGAATGTCCACAGACAATAAACATAATTACGGTCACCGCCATCAGTTTAAGGCGAATCGCCGCTCGGTATACAGAGAATGCACAATTAATATAGCGGCAAGATAAATTTAAGAATCGTGTTACAAATATAAATAGAAAATATTCGATGAATAATATTACTTACAAACATATGGTTGTTTTGAAGTGGTTGTATTTGGAGGTTGGGTTGATTCACCAGTCGAGGCGGACAATTTGTCAGTGATGGCACTGGTCACCGCTGATGGTCGTATACTGGTCAATGCTGACGATTCTGCAGCCGTGTGGTCAGCTCCCCCAAACGAAGCAGCATTTGTTTCGCTGGAGACTGGTGACGGTAATTCAGTGGTTTCACTGGCCGGTAATGAAGATTCACTGGTTTCACTAGGCAGCAACGGTGATTCAGTAGTTTCACCAGGCAGCGATGGTGATTCAGTAGTTTCACTAGGCAACAATGGTGATTCAGTAGTTTCACTAGGCAACGACGGTGATTCAGTAGTTTCACTGTGCAGCGATGGTGATTCAGTAGTTTCACCAGGCAGCGATGGCGATTCAGTTTTTTCACTGGGCAGCGATGGTGATTCAGTGATTTCACTGGTCAGTTCTGACGACGTTGCCACAGTTGAAGCCGTTATATTGGTACTCATTGCTCGGCTAACGCTGGTCAGTGTTGACGGGGGAGGAAGCATCAGTGTTGCCATTCCACCAAGGACTGTGTGTGTTGCAGGTGTAGTGCCTGGCAAACCCGCTATATTTAAACGTGAAAAGAGTAAGTTAGCAAGGTGAAGTCAAAGCCCCGCTGAACTGTGTGTCTGATATGTTGTCCATCACGATGGTACAGTTTGGTGTGTGAGTAAAGCCCGACGTAATGCACGTTTTTAGTGAGTGAGTGAGTTTTACGCCGCTTTTAGCAATATTCCAGCAATAACAGAAAGGGCGACACCAGAAATGGGCCTCAAGCATTCTGCCAATGTGGGGAATCGAACCCGGTCCTTCGGCATTACGAGCGAACGCTTTGACCACTAGACTACCACACCCCACCAATGCAGCTCAAAGCATTATGGTGAAATCCTTAAATACGTGTGTGCCAGGGTGAAAAGGGAAACCATACGAAAACATATTTTCAAAATATACTGCTTCACATTTTTTCACTGGGTCTCTTTTTGTGATAATACAGGTTAGTTAAATTCAGGTTAAAATTAAATGGTAAAATTATACCGTGTCATATTTTTGTGCGTAGAAATATACTCAGTATGTCTTGTGAATCAACACACGGATTAAAGATGTCTTCTTGATCTTTTATTTCAATCAGTTTGTGTATTGTGTCCACAGTCATAAGGAACAGACCGGCTTTTATATGTGAAAAAACGATTAGTTCTTAATATATTTATTTCTATACATGGATGACAAATTTCTGCACATGTAGTTTGTAATTATACCTGTTGGTAGACAGATGTGATGAACGGCAGCCAGTACAGGTATGCACACCTCGTAGATCCCACAAGGCCGATGAGCGCATGCGTGCTTCGCATTCTGAAAGCAATATAATGATTCAGAGATACTTGTCCATAACGGCAACAGAATCGTGTCATGGTCGTCCTTCCTGGGCGATATATGTAGGGACTAAGGAAACCCTCGTGGAGATCTGGTTTAATATTGCTCTTCAGCAACCTTTGCTTGCAGGGCTCGCTGGCTTGGTTGGCTCGTCATCGTAACCCCAAAGTGTATAATAATGTTCATGAACTTGATCACTGGATTGTCTGGTAAAAACTAGATTATTCACAGAAATCCGCTATGCAATTTGAATATTGAACAACTAAATGATCATGACTCATTAAATATTTTAGTTCTCATAAATAAATAAATAAATAAATAAATAAATAAATAAATAAATAAATAAATAAATAAATATATGTCGATCATTACGGTGCGCCATAATATCTGAAAGTTTCGTGCACATGCATCTAGCTGTCTTTCTTACCATGCATAAGGGTTCAGCCGTTCCTTTATACTCCTTATGAACAGGTAAAAAAGGATCGGTTGTTTTCTCCAAACTGTTTCCGAGTTGGCAAAGTAGCGCCGTCTGAAGCCAATAGAAGCTGTCACATGGCCTTGTATATGAACACAAAGCGAAGCATTGGAATTCTGTGGCCAAATTTTGGGATAGGAACACAACTCCTTTTGACATCATCCCCCTCTGCTGAGGGAACGCGCATGTTTGCATGTCAGCACCATTGTTTGTCATTTCCCAAAAAGTATTTGCATAACATATTTCTGAACAAAGCGAAAGAACTAACATGTGGCACGTTCGTGTTAGGTCCAACGTTCTCATTGCTAAAAATACCTTCTCTGGTAACTAGATGACGGCTAAATATGGGGTGTTGAAGTTAAACCAGAAAAAGTCTGTTCCATGCTCAAAACGATCAGATGATAGTTACTGACGTATCGCCAGCTTGCAATACGGGCCAACTTCATCTCACTGACGTATCACCAGCTTGCAATACGGGCCAACTTCATCAAGCTAGAAACCCAGTCGAATAGTTTCTACCAAATATAAAGACATCACATGAAAAACACTCCTGTTCATTGCGAATCACGCCGTAGTTAATCGCACCCTCTTTGTCACTGAAGAAACAGGGTTGATCATTGATTAACACATACGTATGTACGAGCATTATTTTGTTGTTATAGCAACGCCAATATGTACGTATCTGCACGTATCTTTGTGTGATAGCCGTTACAGTCAATATTTCTTAATTAACAGATCAAGGGAACATTTTCTAATCATCCGTCGAATCTTAGAAATGTAAATGCATCCGACAACCCTTCTCCAGTAACGCATGGCGTAACAGCTAAAAGCAGATTCCATTAAACGATTCCGATATGTTACACTGACGCTTAAAAAGTGTCTGTTAAGGAAACAACCTGAGTGCTTGAATAACTTCAATATCCTGTGTCGTTCTTAGTGCAACCATGTACTTTTTTAGCTTTAGAACATACCCGAGACGTCAGTTTTGTTGTACATGCAAATAACGCATTGAATTTAGAAGTGCTGGTTTTCTGTTTCTACAAATGCGGGATTAATAGTCACAATTCACGTGGACTGAACCTAAGAAAGCATTGCGATCGTCAGTTTGAGGTAACAGGTTAGTTTGTTCTTTAACGCTGAACTCAGATGTATTAATAAATATACTAAGATTATTTCATAAATTATTTCATAAATATGGATTTATGAAACATGAAAGAGGGTTGTTTTGGGAGCATGAACATGGGAGAGGCCTTTGAAGATATACACGTACAAAGCGTTCCGATAATAATTTCTATATCTAACTGTAGATGCTATACAAGCACAGCAAATGGACACATGTGAATCAACACATCTCTGACGCTGCGTTCAAGTAGCCTTCATCTCGTCACGATCTCGTCATCTCGTCACGATGAAGGCCCGAGTTCGATTCCCTACATGGATACAATATCATAGTGCAGCCCATTTCTGGTGCCCCTCGCCGTGATATTGCTGGAATATTGCTAACTCACTGTCTGGTGTACGTCGATAGTCTATTGATGATACCATATATTGCTGTGCCTGTGTGACGTTATAACTAAGAGCGGCACGGCATTGTCAAAAGCAGTATGCTCTCTATATTGATTTTAAACTTTAAACTATCTAACTAACATATACTGTTTGTTTGAAGGGCGTCTTAACTTTTGAAAGGAAGTATATATTCAGTGTGTGAATGTGTCCGTTGCTCCACAAGACTTTAAGTAACCGGCAGTGGGTAGGTTTTTTACGAGTGGATGCAGAAATAGATAGTAAATATATAGCCCAAATCTGTTGCATGTGGAATTTTCATCCTGAGTCATTTCAAAATGTATTTGTTCATTATATATTGCTGTTATCGGGTACTTTTTCAAAGTAGCTAGATCAGAATCTGTGCGTCCAAAATACGCAATACCCAAAATATTTGCGTGTTTTTACTCTCTTTTTTTTGCGTGAAAAACGCAGGTTTCTGCGTTAACGCGAACACTGAGGGTACGTCGTATTGCAATCATATGTGTGACCAAGTCTGCCCAACAGATGCTTTTGACCACCCATCACTACCAGCACAGGTTGCCACAGGGTCGTTTCTATCCACGTCAGGGCCCCGTTTTACAAAGCTCTCGTAAGTCTAAGATCTCGTAACCTTTCTCGTAACATTGGTATCTCCTATGTTGCAGTATACGAGGTATGAATTCTACGAGAACAGTTACGAGATCTTTAGCTCTCAAGAGCTTTGTGAAACGGGGCCCTGGTTGTCACATACATTATTATATTTGCAGACATTTATAACAGATCATTTAGACGGGTACATAACGTTTAACAGTACTTGCCTGCTGTTTGAAAGAGAATACTATACAGAAAAATATAGCGTTATGACCCTTTTCGCTATCACAGCGTGGAACACCAGAAATGTGCTTTACATTGTGCTGGGAATCAGCCTTTAATCATTTGTTAATCGGAAAAAAGCTTTAACCAGTAGATACTCCAATGTCCCAGTAATAAGTAGAACCTGTTACTGCACTAGCTTCCTGGGGTTTATAGGGCTGACTCTCCAAGCCGTGGCCTGCTACTCTCACACATATGCATGTCTTAGTGTTGTGCATTATCTCGAGCGCAAATGGAAATCTGATACAGATTTGGGATAGAATACAATACGGCTATAGCTATATAGATGAGATTGTTGCCGAGCAACATTTAGTTGTCATACAACGGCATGCATAATTAATTATGGTTGTAAAAGCAAAATCAATGTTGGTTTACTTATACACACACACGATATTAATGAAACGCAACAACAATCCATGAACGTTGTCGCTCTCATACAGACTATTTGCAGCTGTATTTGACTCGGCTGTTTTGAAGGAAATGACGCTTTTTGTACATATTCTATTGCTTTTTCCAGGTTTTAAGACATTCGTAGGCAGCAATAGCTGCTTTGACTGGCATACTGCAACACAGGCTAATACATACATGCAGCACTATGCTTTCAGGAAACTGCGAAGTTCTTCCCTCTACGCATGTGCAACAGAGTGCCTTGTGTCGTCAGTGTGTCTCTCATTCGGATACCAACAAGACTCCGGCGTCTGTCTCCTCAACAGCAACAGCAGCAAACACGTGAGCGTTGTAACCAGATCAAACTTCATCTTCAGCGACATTGAACAGTGGCAAAAGGTTCGTATTTTCATTGCGACCGTGAATACGCTTGTGCAGGCAGTGTGCACTTCAATATGGAGTGAGCGTGTGAATATGGCTTTACGCCGCTTTAGCTGTATTCCGACAAAATCACAGCAGGGGACACCAGACACATTGTACATGTTGGAAATCGTACTTTTGATCACTAGACTTCCCAGCCTCCTCTTCAATTTGGAGACTGAACATGGCCAGCGCATCGTAATAATTATGTTTTCTTAGTGTTCAAGGGGTTATTATTTTTATTAAATGAACTTTCGAAGACGTATGTCCTACACGACTGCAGTATGCAATACTGTCTTATTTCTTCAAAATCACGCAGTGGCTGTCCGACGAGACACAGTTCGCCGTGCAGAGTTGCGTCCCTTGACCTCGTGTGTCATGACTCTTGCCGACAGCAAGCAAACACAATGTTGATATAACTGGAATATCTTTTAGAAGCGGCGATAAACCCAACATCCTCCCTCCCTCATTCATCAACAGCACGAATGAAACAGACAATGACATGACGTGTTGAAATGAAATAGTCTGTTTCAACTACAACTGCGGCTTTGAGATCGTGAATATCACGAAGGATATACTACATATACAGAACAGATCCTTTAGGAGAAGACATGCTTGAGATTTTCACGAACACCTGTGTCATGACTTATTTTAAGTGATAACACGTCATGTCCACCTCCAGATCACTTAGGACTCTTTAAGGCCCCGGGGTAGAATAGGCCTTCAGCAACGTATGCTTGCCATAAAAGGCGACTATGCTTGTCGTAAGAGGCGACTGACGGGATCGGGTGGTCAGGTTCGCTGACTTGGTTGACACATGTCATCGGTTCCCAGTTGCGCAGATCGATGCTCATGTTGTCGATCACTTGATTGTCTTGTCCAGACTTGATTATTTACAGACCGCCGCCATATAGTTGGAATATTGCAGAGAGCGCCGTAAAACGAAACTCACTCACTCGCTTAAGCATCGCGCACGTTCTACAGAGACGCAGCCCTTAAATGCTCGTGAAGTACTGCAATATCTCCGACTCAGACTCGTAGATGTATTTCGTAGATGATGACCTGTGAGGCCTATAGTACAATGACATAAATAATTTAAACGTTTGTTATCCAAGCGCAAGATTTACATTACGTATATTACTATTTAGGTACACGTGTCTCTAGATATTTTGATATAGTAGTACCATCTCTGGACAGTGGTTTGAGGGTGTTTGTTTTGATGGATACTTTTGGTAATATAGTGATTTGTGCTTATCTCCTAAATCTATGTGCCTAAGACCCGGGTTTGATTCCCCACATGGGTGCAATGTGTGAGGCCCATTTTCTGGTGTCCCCCGCCGTGATATCGCTGGAATATTGCTAAAAGCGGCGCAAAACTCACTCACTTGTAAATCTATGGACATGTTAATAAGTTGATCGTCAATGTTCCACACAAAACGGGACATTGCATTCGAAATGGAACGTCGATGTGATGCAATCTTTAATTCGGAAACAAAACAAGGGAACAGAGTCGCAATGTAGATGATTTGATTTGAAAAGCAAGATTGATGTATGTCAACTCCTATATTGTGAATAACATGATGTTTAGGGGTGCATGCTTGCACCTTCAGGTGAATGGTAAGAGATTCACAGAGGGACACACACACACACACACACACACACACACACACACACACACACACGCGCGCGCGCGCGCGCGTGTTAACGAAAGTTGTGGAACGAACAAACATGAGACCAGTGATACACTAAAAGCAAGAAGGTAATAGTTGTGATAGATTATGATGTAAGCTGGATCTCATGACAGTATCTGGGGCACGTTACCATTCCCTTGCCACCTGTCCGATATTCGGAGTTGTCGTACAGCCTTGTAGTTAAAGCATTTGAAGACCCAGCTGCGATTCCAAGCAGCATACGTGCAGTGTGTGAAGGCCTTGTCTGGTGTTCCCCGCCTTGATATTGCCGGAATATTGATGAAGATGGCGAAAAATTATACTCACTCACTCATTGACTTAGTTGTTAATAAGACATTCATATCTATGGATCCAGACCTGTTACTACTCCGCGACTTGTACTGGAAGTAAATCAACAGATTTCATATAAGACGTCCGTGATAAACAACAACTAGTCTCGGTTAGCAGCATGACAGATTCTATTTGAACGTTTAACATTACGTGAATAGATTACTCAAAATCTACGATGACACCAGGTATTCAAAAGGGTACACAATCAATTCTAATAATATATACTGAACAGCAAAAGAACCACAATTTCGAAAAAAATGAAATCTCATAAAAGTAAGCCTGCACGTGTATGTCTTTCATTTGAAAACTTGACAAAAGTTGCGTTTCTTTTGCTGTGCAGTATATAAAGTTTTTAACAAGAAGGGTAATTGTTTGTTTATTGCTGACGCCGACCAGAACTGCTCCACCCAAGCGACACGGGCTGTAACAAATGACATACTTGCAGACTCTACCTGGAAAATGTGCGGTGGAGTCATGTCCGGAGACTTCTACATGTCGGACAGATCGATACGGACGTGCATCGTGTGTTAAAGGTAACAAAAGAGTACCACTTTAAGTAAATTTAACGTGTTTCTCTTGAAAGTTGAAAGTAACTACTAAATATTTTTTATAAGTTCATTCGTTAGTAACTATTCAATTATTTAGTCGTTTCTTATTACTGGAAAATGGAGTGAGGGATTTAACGCCGTTTCTACCTCATTCTAGTTAAATGGCGGCACGTCTGCTTGATGTAGAAGTGGAAGTAAGTCTCAGACATTTACCAATTCCTTAAATACCATGAGAACGACTAAATGTACGTCCCATGATCAAATTGCAAAATGACCACTGGCCCGCTAGCCTATGGCTAGTAAAAGTACAGTCGGTCCAGTAAATCTCCAAGTCAGACCGCCTGGCTAGTAAACGTTCGTGGGATCATTTTTTGAACTCACTCTCTCCGACATTGTTAAGTTATAATTGCACCTTTAAATCATGCAAGATTGTGACCTGATAAAGGATAGTATTTTAAGATTTTGTAATCTTATGCTAACTTTCTCCATTCACATTTAGGGCTAGTATATTATTTTGTGGACTAGTTACTAGCCCGGCATAGCTAGTCCGACTGGCAAACTAAATTTGTAAACTACTTCGCATACTGCCTGTAATTTGTATTTTGTGTGTCCTAATGGTTCTATAGGTATTTGACTGTGATTGGAATTTGAAGCATTTACCCCATATACAATTTTACCATATTCATTGTGATGGAAGCATTGCCATGGCCTTGTCATTGACGTCATCTAATATTTACAGATTTGTAGGAGCACTTATCGATCCATCAAAACTGTTTGATAAAAGTGAATGCCTTTCTTGCTGATCAAATATTTAGACATTTTAAGGTGTGTTCAGAAACATTGATTTATATTTCTCAAGATTTCACTTTCGACTCGATCTTTCGATGAAAAGGGAAAAAACCTGAACGCTTCTCTATGTTACCAGTTTTACTGAAGTACAGCAGTACAAATGTATTTCCTTATTAAAGATTAGATAAACTATTAAAATGACTAGGTGTTCAGCAGGTTACTGTGAACCGGTGCAAAATCTTGGAGTCAGTCTTCTGTGCAGACTCTTTCAGTGTTGTCACAGCACCCAAGGTACAATACACAACGCGGTCCACGAATCCGTATTGACATCCCATGATCGAAGGAAAACAAACTACACGAGCATTGAGCATGTTGCGTGTATATGCACTATATAAATATCACATAATAATAATTACTAATAATGACCGTGTTTACAGTATGGTTCAAAATTATTGAGAATAGCTAAAGCATTTCATATTATTAAACGAGAACAAATCAGATAAAATTGAATGTATTGTGAAAGTGAACTGACCTTTTCATGTTGTGTAGGTAACAATTTAATATTTTATCAAGTCTCCTTGAGCTTCACGGCACAGTCTAAGACGGGTAAGCATACTTCCTATCAGAGAGGTTAGTGTCTCGTGAGTTATGCTGTCCCAGTATCGGACCACTTCTCTCTTCATGTCTTCAATTTTTGTCAACCCCTTTTGATTCACACATTCCTTCATCATCCCCCAAATGTTCTCAATGGGATTTAAGTCGGGACTATATGCAGGAAATGGTAATGCAGTCACATTTTTCTTCTGAAACCACTGCTTGGCATGTTTTGCGGTGTGTTTAGGATCATTATCTTGCTGCAAAATCCAGTCATTTCCATAAAACACATGTGCACTTGGAAGGAGAAAATTATCTAATATGTTAGTGTAGCGTTGACTTGTCAGATTTCCCTCAAACACACACAGCGGGATCGTTCCTAATAAGGGTATCCCTCCCCATAGATGAAACTTTGGGCTGTATTTATGCCGTCGATACAACGGTGCTGACGCAGACTTTGTCCATATTTTCATATTATCGGGATATACCCATATTGAGCTTTCATCAGTAAAAATCACATTTTCCCAGTCAAAGTTTTCATGTGCCAAACACCACTCAACACGCCTGTCTTTATGTTCTTGTTTCATGAGAGGAGAAGGAATTCCAGTCTTTTTCTCCCATCCAAGATCAATCAAATTTCTTCTAACTGTAGATTTTGATACAACTGTTGATCCCCTTTCTATCATTTCATACCTGATGTTGGAGATGCTTGCCCTTTGCTTTTTAGACGCTAAAATTCCCAGCCGGACGCGATCTGAGAAGTCCAATATTCTGGATCTCCCTGCTCGTATCTGGTGCCCAAAATCCTTTCCCTCTTTAAAATTCTTCCTAATCCTATACACAGTAGAAAGAGGAGTTCCTGTTCTCTCTGCCAATGTATTTACATCATCAATTCCTTGATTACACAACTCAAAAATCAACCTTCTTTTATCTTCAGCAGACATTGTTGACAGTGCTGAGGAAAATGACGTCTGCTACAAATTCAGGGGAGGTAACTCTAATTGTACTATACTCAGTAGGCCAAGATGAGTTACCTCCCTCATACCATTACTTAGTTTTAAGTATCAGTGAATCAGTTGAGGTGTTAGGATAGCTCAAAGTAAGAAGAAAAATTCTCAATAATTATGAACCAGACTATATATGTTGTATTTTGACTGTGCCTAGGAACCTGTAAATTGTATTACGCGCAATGTATATTAAAGAAGAAAATAGTCTTCTGAAGGTGTGCTCTTTTGCAAATGGTGAGGAGTATGGCTTGGAACTACAACGCAGCGACTTATACCAGTTCCCACTACAGATGAACTACCTGGTTGGAACTTTTAGGCGAAGCCGTTGAACAAATGATCGATCGAATATTTATGAACTTACAATTCATATAATTTCATAGCATAACACGAATAATATAGTGGTAAGAAATAAATAATTAACTCAGTGTTCTTGAATAAGTATAATATATATCAAAATTTCTGATGCGCTCCATGTCATGGATATGGTACTCACGAAACATACATCAGAAATACTTCTCCCATTGAGCCACGCCTGCATCCTTAGGGCTGTGCTAACCTGTGAACATCCGGGTTAGAATCGGTCGTCAGTAACTCATACTTCGGGTGGTCAGGCGCGCTGACTTGCTTCACACGTGTGGTCGATGCTCATATTTGTCTGGTTCAGACTTTATTATTTACAGACCGTAGCCGGAATATTGCTGATTGCGGCATAAAATTATACGCACGCGCACCCGTACTCACCTGTAACATTTACTGCAGGAAATGCCCAGGTGGGAGTCATGTGACTGATATACTTTCAGGCCCCCCTAAGTAATTGAAGGAATTACAGCAAATTTGAAGGAATTGCATCTCAAATGTAAACAAACGCAGCCCACTCGCGAAACAATTGCAGCGATATCGGTAATTTAGCGGTAATAACAGAAACACATCGGCCCTATCGGAAGCAATGTCGGTAATACTGGAAACACGCTCGGCCATCTTCGGAGATTTTTCGGTCGCGAGCGGAAACTCACGCAGCAAAACATGGCGTCGTTGGAAGAAGCACCCGTCTCGGTGAGTTTTGTTTTTAGTTCCTACTATTACATTTTTATACTTATCCATCTTTGACCACCCGTGTTGAATGCGTCTAGGTATGAGGTGTTGTCGGGGCAATAGCTTATGTTTTTAGGAAAAGATAGTCACTCTAGGAGAGTGTCACAAGTCATGCCCCTGGAGATTGTTTACATCTGAACATCGAAGTCGTGCCGATGATTACGAACGTGCGCCAGATATAACATCATTTTTTTTTTGTAAAATGTGTTTAAATTTGTCAATTGCACTTCGTAGCAAGAAAAATTATGGCTCATAAACGTCTTCATGGCGCACGTTCATGATGTTCGTAATCATCGGCACGACTTCGATGTTCAGATGTAAACAATCTCCAGGGGCATGACTTGTGACACTCTTCTGCAGTGACAATCTTTTCCTAAAAACATAAGCTATTGCCCTGACAACACTTCATACCTAAACGCATTCAACACGGGTGGTCAAAGATGGATAAGTATGAAAATGTAATAGTAGGAACTAAAAACAAATCTCACCGAGACGGGTGCTTCTTCCAACGACGCCATGTTTTGCTGCGTGAGTTTCCGCTCGCGACCGAAAAGTGTCCGAAGATGGCCGATCGTGTTTCCAGTATTACCGACATTGCTTCCGATAGGGCCGATGTATTTCTGTTATTACCGCTAAATTACCGATATCGCTGCAATTGTTTCGCGAGTGGGCTGCGTTTGTTTACATTTGAGATGCAATTCCTTCAAATTTGCTGTAATTCCTTCAATTACTTAGGGGGGCCTGACTTTCTTCTCTATTCCTGTGCTGATCTTCAGAGTTCAGAGGGTGTGGGACCCCACCGGAAGTTACAGGTGCCAGGCGGAAGTACCAGTACCACTATGAAGGCGCTGTTGCAACGTACAGTTGTCGTAAGGATTTCCTGCCATGCTATAAGAAAACTACAAGCTCGTGCCAGTCCTCTGGGCACTGGGAGAACATGGCTGGCCTTTGTGCACAGTGCAGATGGCACAATCCGGTAAGTTGGAGGCCCGAGTTGGAGATCAGTTTGAAGGTCTCAGTTAGAAATCCGAGTTGGAGGTGCGAGTTAGAGGCCGAGTTGGAGGTCCGAGTTACAGGCTCAGTTGGAGGTCCGAGTTACAGGCTCAGTTGTAGGTCCGAGTTAGAGGCCGAGTTGGAGGTCCGAGTCAGAGGGTTCCTGAGGGAGAGTGTGCCCAACAGAAAGAACACAATCCTGTGTTAGAAGGCCATGGTTTTATGAGGGAGATCGCCACCGGTGCCTGTGAAGTCACGATGCCATTTAGCATTTTACCCAGCTTTTTTACGTACACATGAATGTGAGCCACTTGTACATATTAACATGTGTCTTGCAGGCTCTGGGCAAGGGCTATGTCTTACCATGCGGGCCCTTAAGAAGTTTCAAGGCTACATTTATAGTGAAACCAACAGGACCTACCAGGTAATATTTTGTTAACAAACGATCCATACTCAAATCAACACTCTTTTGAGGTACGACACAAGTTCCCCGCCCAGTGACAACAACCCCAAACGCAACAGATGACAAACTGTGGATTTGTAATTATCACATTTATGATGTCAGCACATCCTCACCGTACGAATATACATCGAACGATGATGCAATTCAAGTGCATGAAATTGTCAAAATGAGGAAAGCAACAAACAAGTCACATATCCATATTTTTGTTACAGATTTTTTGCGCAGGTAAAGAAAGGCAAAGATATACCATTCCACTGTGATTTTCGTTTCAACTACCATCAACATTCCAACATGATCGCTATCAACACAGAGTTCCAGGGCCATATAGGCTCCCAGCTGTATCTCCCCCATATACCACTGGCAGTCGGTAGGGAGTCTGAGATTCAAGTTGAACTGCACAGAGGAGTGTACCAGGTAAGGCAATGACCTTTCATGCACACTTGTGATGAAATGGAAGAGCGTACGTGACCTATATACAGGTAGGTCAGTGACCTCTTGTGTCCTCTTGTGTTGAAGTGGAAATGTATACATACCGAAACCAGATAGGTCAATGACCTCTGATGCCCTCTGGCAGTGAAATGAATGAGTGTACATGACCTATATGGAGTAGTACAGTTATCTGTCATGCCCTCCTTTGATAGAACAGAATAAACGCAGGTCAGTGACCTCTCATTTTAACTGTAATGATGTAATGTAGCGATATAACGTACAAAGATCTTGGTGTTGTTAGTGAGAGGGGACGGTCATCTTCAACGAAGCAAGCCTGGTTCATTTAACTATCGCAGAAACCATGTTTGATTGTAATGGAATCTTAATACCAGATACGACTTAACTGTGATACGGCGGAATATTGTTCAAGGTGCAGCTGTTCAGTTTTAGTTTATGGGGGCAGTGGGTTCGCCTAACGTTTGCTCGTCACCCAAAAGACCCAGGTTCGATTCCTCACATAGGTACAATGTGTGAAGCCCACTTTTCGCCTTCCACATTTGATATTGCAAGAAACGTGAGAGGCGGAAACTCACTCACTCACTCGTAGTTTACACAACGTACGACATAACGCAATTGGGCAATTGGCCACAGTTGACTTCTAGCGATAGAACGTACATAACACACACAATATAGCTAAATAGGGTTGTGTAGTCCACTAGAAGTCCACTAGATTCCAAACGTGGGTACAATGTGTGAAGAACAGTTATGATGTTCAGGGCCGTATTAATGCTTGAATGCAGTTAAAATCAGCTGAAAACCCGACTCACTGAAGATCGGTGAAAAAACGAGAGAGCAATGTTTGCCTTGTTGCCCCCCAACCCTCTCAGATACAGTTACAGGTAATTTCGAGGGTAGTGATTGACGTCTAAATTGATAGACTCTAACCATAATGACTGCACAGCAAACAGCAGACGACAGTTGTGTTCCTATTTTAAAACTCATCAACCCAATAATCTCAATCTATAAACATTTCCTCCACGATTGACTTGTCAATAGTTAATGATTTTCGAGTCTGTGAAGCATTTCGTAGGCCATCACTATGTCTCCTCAGCTGCGTCATACAGGGCAGACGATTGTGAATAGTCCCATTTTAATTTTTTTATATTTGTAATGATGTGGAATTGATGTGTAGGTGATAAATCGAAATTCTCTCAAGAACTACATTGAATGGCATACATAGGACCACACTAAGATTCTCTTTGTGCAGCATACACATCTCGTAATAACAAACTTAAGCGCTTGCAGTTCACGTCGAAGGTTGTGGCTTGAATCGTAACCTAAGTACAATGTGTTACTAGAGACCTACCGTGATGGAAAGTTCCTGAATTGCGTAATGACATAATCACGCTCTCATGTCTGCATTAAGTGGATCTAGTTGTGTTGTAAATAGTTGAACTAAGTATGTAGTCAAACAGCAGATATTTCGGGGTTGTGACCCGTGAAGGCCCCGGGTAGAAGAGGCCTTCAGCAACCCAGGCTTGCCATAAAATGCGACTATGCCTGTCGTAAGAGGCGACTAACGGGATCGGGTGGTCAGGCTCGCTGACTTGGTTGATACATGTCACCGGTTCCCAATTGCACAGATCGATGCTCATGATATTGATCACTGGATTGTCTGCTCCAGGCTCGATTATTTACAGGCCTCCGCCATATAGTTGGAATATTGCTGAGTGCGGCGTAAAACTAAACTCTCTCACTCGGGAATGTTATTGTATGACGAATGGATGTTGCGTTGCAATGCGTTGCGTGATACGAAGTAAGTTTCGTGTGTTGCCTGTGATCCACGAAGCAAAGCATTGTGAATACGAAGCGAAGCGTTGCGTTATCAGCAATGCTGTGCGGTGCGGTGCGGTGCCAGCCATGCGCAGCGTAGCGATGCGATGCACTGGGATGCGAGGCGTTGCAATATGGTGCGTGTTGCGAAGGTGGTTACGTAAGTTGCCATGTCATGCTCAAAGCAAAGTATTGTGAATACGAAGAGAATCGTTGCGTTGTGTTACCAGTTATTAGATGCGGTATCAGCGATGCGGTGCGGTGCGGTGCGGTGCGGTGCGGTGCGGTGCGGTGCGGTGCGAAAGAATTCTTTAGTTTGTAGTACATGGTTAGGAATCGACACTAATCTGATCTTTTGATCTGTTTCAGCTTATAGTGGACGGTCACAACACATTCAACTTCACCGAGAGAGTCAGAGGAGTGCGGCCCGACCATGTTCTGATCACCGGTGACGTTCTTGTGTCAATGATTGAAGTCAATCTGTGATCCAAAACTACACACAAAGACACTGGTAAACACAAGACGTAATCTAAATTTGATGATTCGGTCGGAGAAACATAAGTTAATGAGCCAATGCACAGGACGTATATGTCAAAGACGTTATTAATTCATGACTTTCTGGAAAGTGTAATATTTTGAAAAGCGCTTGATTGTGTGTTTACATATCTCTTAGCAACATTCAAACAATATCACAGTGTGGAATAGGGGAGATGGGTTTCTCAAATTGTTCCCAGTAGATATTCGAATCTGGGCGTGAATGGGCGTGAAAAAGGATGAACTGATCTGAAGACGTTCCCTTCAGCTCTTGGTTAAGGACACGCCCACTCATATGAAATCGTTATAATTAGATATGACGCCTCAGTAAAAGCAATGCTGTGAGCATCTACACACCAGTGGACGCTTGCTTTCGTTGCATCTGTCAAACTTTAAAAACAACAAAAATAAATAAATAAATAAATAAATAAATAAATAAATAAATAAATAAATAAATAAATAAAAACAAAAGAGCGAAAAAGAAAAGAAAAGACCGCTGACATTCAGCCATTTGCACTAAGTGAACGAAACTGGTAATTCCTATAGGTAAGCATACGCTTTCAGCTACGGTGATTGGTATGCTGAAGTGCCTCTGTGGAGTGGTCCCAGACACTGTCACACATAGTGACCAGTATGCCTTTGTGTTAAGTCGCTTAGTCTAAGAATCTAATCGAATCAAGTTGTTTCAGACTTTCAAGAGCTTACTGGAGCACGAGTTATGGAACGGGTGATTTCAAAAAGTCTGCAAGACCACACCCTCATGCTGGACATCCCCAAACGGCAGATTGCCAACTCAACGTGAAAACGTCGTTCAATCGTTGCTGGTCATGCGTCATGTTTTCAGATGAGTCCCTGTTCACTTTGTTCCTCTTAAGCAGGCGTGGTCGTGTGTAGCAATGTCTAAATGAATCTCTGGTCAATGTCAGCTTGAGAATTAACTATGAGAGATAGGTCAGTGGACACTGGCAAAAGGACATTCTGGAACCCGTTGTTGTCACATTTTGACGGCGTTTTTTGTATATATGTCTATTGATGCTGGCGCCAAGTATATATATACTTCGCGGCATTATAAAGGCAATGCCGATTTTTGAAATTATATAGAATAATGGCTGAAACAGTACAATTGATACAATCACACAAGTTTGTCACGTAACTTGGCAACGTGATGGGAAATGTTGTGAATTCGAATTCAAACTCTAAAAGATCTTGCACAAGCATAAAATCACCAAATGAAACAAATCGCCCGAACACAACACATAACTGAAATGCATGGAGTACATGTGCAATCACCATACTTGGGTCTTATAAAATCATCCAGTCCTTGCTCCCCATCACTTGTCGCCAAGATGCCACGGCTTAATAACAATCAGAGGAACCAGGCCATTGGGATTCTGAGCGCAGGAAGATCGGTTGCCAGGCACTTTAATGCCCATCCATCGACCATATCAAGCTTCAAAACCGATTCAGCACAACAGGAAACATTGCTGACCGTCCGGGTGCTCCACGTGTAACGACGTTATCAAGATCGGAACATTCGCCCCTCCGGAATCGATTTCAGACGGCAACCACGAGCAACCACAGGGGCAAGGCAGACAAGCATCAGCACACGTGCCGTCCGTAAACGTCTTGCTGGTCACGGTCTCCACTGTCGACGTCCATACATCGGACAGATTCTGACGCCACGTTACCGCCGCTATTCCATGGGGAAATACCATTTTCTCAGATGGATCGAGATTCAAACTGCATTGCTCAAGTGGACGGATTTGGCGACGCTGGGGTCATGGTAAGAGGAGCCATAAATGTCAACTTCAGATAACCCATGATTGTAATCCGTGGAAACCTGACTTAGCAAGGGTACATTGACAACGTTCTTCGGCCAACGTTTCTTGTGATAGTGGGAAATGGCTAAGGACAGTAAGGGTCACGCGGGTATTCCTAAACAACAACCAGGTCTCTGTGATGAACATGAACCCCGTCGAACATTTGTGGGATGAGCTCGGACGCAGAGTTCGAGCCCTTCCAAATCCACCCATGGCCATTGCAGAACTGACAGTAGCTCTCCGACAACAGTGCCACAGAGGTTCTGTGCTCGTCTTTGCACGTCTATGCGCAGCAGGGCTTAAGGCGTGCACACAAGATACTGAACATCTGTGACTCCATGTTTGATTGCAGTGATATGACGTCATAAAGACACTTAACTTCTGTACCATTTCAGTTTTGTTTTGTTCACAAGTGATAACTTTATCGTTTTACATATGCGCTGTGTTCAATATTGAGTTGTAGAAAATAGTATTGTTTGAAACTGGTATTGGGTTGTTAATTCCGCCAAGTATACCAAGTGAAAAAAAGGAAACTTCACATTCATTCTTCAGGGCACTGTGAAAAGAACAAGGGATGGTAGGATGGTTAAATTGTTATTATTGCATTGCTGAGATCTGTGTGATGTACTCGACACACTGACAGTGCCACAATCAGTTCCATTAGGCTACACCGCCGTTCCAAAACATGCTTATACAGAATGTCAAGTCACAAGAATAAAAATTTGAATGGCGACTGGCAGCCAGCAACCGATTTCGAATAGTCTGTGAGGACAGTCGACCTCTAAACACCTCAGCCGTGGTTCGTATACCCGTCAGAAATCTGTCACGTAGGTGACGTAGGAAGATCTGACGGTCTTCTGTTCGTGACGTCACACGTGGACGACCAGACCTTGGGCGATCAGAAGCGATGCCAGTTAGTTGTAGACGACCTTGCAAGTCATACACATTACGACGGCTGAATCCCATTGCCCTTGCGATGTCCATAACTGATCTTCCCACTTGCATCATGACAACGGCACGTTCACGTTAGACATTTGACAATCGTGGCATTTAAAGTACTCTTAGAACTGTGGTTTAAAAGTGTGTGCTTTCAATTCTTGAGGCCAATGCAAACACGTGCAAGTAAAGAAGCTTCGATACGAAGATCATGTGATCGACTGCACGTGCAAAACCTGATTTGGCACTAACGTCATTTGCACGATGAATGGATGGGTTTGAGTGAGTTTTACTAACGTTTTTCTAGAGTCGAAAGATGGGGATCCCATTTCGGATACATACATGTTTCATCAGAGAAAAATGATTCATTGTTTTTAAAAACTACATTTTTTGAAGTTTCTTTTTTGACTCAGTATATTAGATACCGGTCCTTTATACACATATATGTCAGAAGGATTCAAGATATGACATAAGGCGCCACAAAAGTGATGGAAAGGACACAGAGGTGTAATCGTAAAGACATCACAAGATTGAGCACAAGATCAACAGGATGCAAAATATATATTTAGAAAGGTTGTGTATAACATATTATTTGAAAAGTAAACCCTAGGGCTAGCTTGTTTCCAGAAAGATATAGATTAAAACGTAATATGAGAGAACCTCACTAATCGTGACATAATGGACATTCAAGGCAAAATGGTATTCAGATTCCATCGCAAGAATAATACATTAGGCACGCAAACGTTCGTTGCATGCAAGATTTAAACGTATTCCATGTTTAATCATTAACATATAATTTGAATAATAATATTCTTCTGCCAGTCATTTTCATCAAGTTTAGTATATTCTTGAAGATCGATATCAATACACAGCTCCCAGTAAACGAATGTGAAGGCTCACATCTAGGAATACGACATCCGACGAGTATCATGGCCAGCTGTGAAACTGACCTTTCCGCCACAGGACACACATGAGACGAGAATCGGAACGTCTTTTCATCGACCACATTATCTGAACTTGACCGGATGAGAGGGTCAGTCACCTTCATATCACATGTCATCGTATCCCAAATGCATAGATCAATGCTCATGTTGATCACTGGATTATCTGGACCAGGATCAATTATTTACAGACTGCCGCCGTACATCCAGATTATTGCTGAGCGCAGCGTGATACAGGAAACAAACAAATATCTTCTACAACAATGCAACTTTGGATTTATTTCTTTAAGGCATATATTTATGTACAGTGACACTGATATAAATGTGTAGACTCTGTTTAAATACCATACGCATGTATATATTATATATATGCGTAAGTGAGTGAGGTAATATCTGTCTTCACATCGGCAATATTTCAGCCATGTCTTGACGAGAGAACAATTAATTATTTTATCAAATAGCAATAAAATGAGAAACCCTGTTGTCGAAGAACAGTAAAATTACTAAAACATTACAGATGTTTGGGTAAAATTAGCATGTTGTCATGAAACGATATCATCCATGAGGACAAGACAATATGAAAGTAGATCACCATACTAGGGACCATGTGAACTTACAGTGCCTTTGCTATCTGCATGGTCTCTCGCTGGGATGCACAGAATGTAGAAAACGCATTTCCAGGAATACAGAATGGGTACAAAATAATTAGAAGATGAGTATGTAGAATTATCATAATATATGTAGAAATACTATATTTATAAAAACATAAAACGTACCATGTATAATGTACACACTTGAAAACACAATAAATTACTGAGACAGTGGAAATACGATATGCGTGTATATAAAACAACAGAGGCATTCAATTGTCGACGATCAGTGATGCTGAAGATATTCATTTAGGTACGAATAATATACTGGACAAAATAGGTTAGGGATATGGTGTTTTTATTATTGATATTTTATCAGTGTGTCAGTGAATCAATAGATCATTATTCATAATTTGAAGATTTACATAATATCCCCAACTATTTTTTGTCCATTATATGTATGTAGAATGTAGAAGCACCGGTAGGGGAAATCTGGTATCAAACGTGTGTGATCGATTTCTATGCAAGCGATGGGCTATTATATGTAGATATGCAAGCGATGGGCTATTATATGTAGATATGCAAGCGATGGGCTATTATATGTAGATGTACTACACTCGTGCTTCAATCTGGAACCAACCAGTAGTATTATATAATATTCTGTGTATTTAAGCATTAAAACATACTTAGAATATAATTTTTTTCCAATTCCCTTTATTGTTTGCAACTTTAGATTTTAGTCATAAATTCAAAGTGGCTTCATCGGTACATGTGTGAACAGTTATGTGAACATACAAAATTTGCAGCATCGATACTTTTACTGAAGAAATGCGACAAGTATCATGTATCGTCTTACAAAAATACCTGATAGATAACATCAGTTCATGTCCATGGTGAAATCGATTTGCCTCGTGGTTTCATTGACGACTTGATGGTGGGGACAATTTTCTCTGATAAGCATGATCATTCTTTCGATAAAAATCCATATCCAGTCCCCGAGCTACTCTGTGCTAATTCCTCCATTAACACATTCTCTCATGACAATCAGGACCAAACACAATCGGCAAAACAATGCACAACGCGAAACGTGTGCAAGTGTTCATGAGTACCAATGGCAACAATCAATCCCGCATTTTCAAACACTGCAATATTCATAAAATATTCATCCTACCTGTATAACATGCCAAATTCATCTTTTTGTAGCATGCAGTGTGTTGTCAGACCCTCGTCTCTTTGCGAGGATTAATGACTTAAGAAAAATATAATTGAGACGACCCAGACTCGAAATAATTCTCAGTACCATAAATGATTTATTGTACTGTGAAGCATTTCGACTCGCATGTCATCTAAATTATCATTTTCCATATTTTAAAGTATTTAATCCTCGCAAAGACACGACGGATTGTGGGTGTAACACAGTAACGTTTTGGATCCTGGTACAGAGGGTAATCTCAACAATGTCACATTCAAGCACTCTGCTTACACCTGATGGCTGACACTTAATAGATTCTGGCTCCGGTTTAAGATCTACGGCGCAAGTGTCCAAAATTATCCAAACAATCTTCCGATAACGACAGCTGTATCGATGTTCAATAAGTGATATTTCGGATATATATGAACGGATAGATGTATTTGCTCACGTGTGTATTCAATATTTTTCGTCACAGCATCAACAACATCACCGTCATCGTCATGACCGATGTCGTCTTCCTCTCTGTCATTTGTCATCTGATCAATTGTCCAACGTTCTTCGTAAACATCCTGACGCAACTCACAAATGTTGTGCAATATAACACAAGAAGCTACAACTGTAGGTGCAAACTCAAGATCTATGTCAAGACGTTTCTGGATCCGCCTCCATCGCCCCTTATCGTAATCTTCCAAACGTATTCTCGATTGTCATTCTGGCCCTGCACAGGCGGTAGTTAAACATTGCTTGTACTGCTGTGAGATTAACCACCCGTGAAGGTCCCGGGGTAGATTAGGTCGTCAGCAACCCATGCTTGCCATAAAAGGCGACTATGCTTGTCGCAAGAGGCGACTAACGGGATCGGGTGGTCAGGCTCGCTGACTTAGTTGACACATGTCATCGGTTCCCAATTGCGCAGATCGATGCTCATGTTGTTGATCACTGGATTGTCTGGTCCAGACTCCATTATTTACAGACCGTCACCATATAGCTGGAATATTGCAGAGTGCGGTGTAAAACTAAACTCATTCACTCACTCACTCACTGTGAGATTAACCCTAGAATATGGCTTCAGCAGCCATGGTTTCAGAGGATAAGCCGGATCTCCAAGGATAACTATGGGTATGGAAGCAACTCGATCAGGAAGTGTTATCTGCATGTGTTGTCTTGGAAACAACGTGTTGTTCTCTCCGTTGTGAAATATTTCAGAGTTATTGAAAACACGTGTGTCGTGCACACGACCAGGCCTGCCGATGTTGATATCCCTCGGAATGTATCTGCAATCATACACCCCTTGAAACAGAATGGAATAAAACCCTTTGTGATTCAAATAGTCGCCATGAGCGACCTCACGAGCCTTGATTGGTATGTGACATCCGTCAATGCATCCAGCACAATTAGGGAAACCCCATAATGTTTCATATCCTTCAGTAACATCTCTCAGATCTTCACCTTTTTGGAAATTTCACAAATTTTATCAGTGAGTTCTTCCACAAGGACACTGCAAACATCGTGAACACATAGTGTTGCCGTTGATTTTGCAACACCAAATAGATTTCCTAGTGTCCGATATTCACAGGTTGACGCCAACCAATATATTGCAATAGCAGTTTTTTTCGGTGTAGACAATGGCTCTCGAACGGGGTATGGGTCTAGTTTAAGGCGATCTTCCAGCATGGAATGAATGAAGACAAAAGTATTCTTCTTCATCCTGAAGTTATTCAACCACTGATCATCATCGAATTCTTTCCCACCAATGTTGCCTTCTGTCCAACTTCCACAGGTATTTCTCTCGTGATATTCCAAGGGTCAGCCCCATACATATTCTCATTACAAAACGACGCTTTCACCTTGAAAAGAAGTAGTCTTTCCTTGACTGTTCTCCTTCATGTACAGCTGACAAATGATGTCATTTTACACATTTGACCATGGTTTATTAATAGTCCATGTGAACGCTTAACAAATTTGCATTTACACACCTGAGTAAATATACACATGTGGAAATTTACACACGTGGGCAAATTTCTGTCATGTGAACTAGACTTACACAGTTTAACTATTGATGACGATACAAAATAGAAACAGGCTGTAGATCGAATGTTGATCTGAATGTTGATCACCGCACTGGGGACGATACTCACTGAGCTACATAAAGGGTTCTTACAATAACGTCATTCCCTCATTTTTGCAGGAGCGTAAAAAACACGGGTTTGCACATGATTGTTGCTAAATCGACTGGGCAAGCCCTCAGTACTGCCTTAACATATTAAAGCTTTGGAACCTAATGTATGGTGGTCATCGCTTTATCACCCTGCAAAATCTGGGCGACATCGCGACAAAGCCAGAAAAGGAAATAGCTAAAACACGACACACGCTATAGCCATAACACGACACGAAATGGCGATAACAAGACACGGGCTTATACGAAAAGGTCTGGTTTGCTCCGCCCTGATTATATGCTTGCAAGGAGAAAAAAAATGTTTTATACCTGAATGCCAGCTTCTACATGCCTCTCAAGAACCATATGCAGTTTTGTTGAACTGCGAAAGAATTAACAACATTGAAGAGGTACGAGTCAAGTACTTCTACAACAGGCAGAACGAGCAATACAAATTAATGAGGCTAATAAAATTTTATGGCATTGTCAGCACTGTCGTTGAAACCCAGGAACCTCTTTAATGCCATCCTTATTCTGTTATCTTTCATTATATATTATGTGAAAGAATCTAAACTGTTTCAACCTTTGAAGGGTCTAGAACATTTAGGACCCTTGAAGGTCCCGGGGTAGAATAGGCCTTCACCAACCCATGCTTGCCATAAAAGGCGACTATGCTTATCGTAAGAGGCGACTAACGGGATCGGGTGGTCAGGCTCGCTGACTTGGTTGACACATGTCATCGGTTCCCAATTGTGCAGATAGATGGTCATGTTGTTGATCACTGGATTGTTTACAGACCGCCGCCATGTAGCTGGAATATTGCTGACCTCGGCGTAAAACTAAACTCGCTCACTCTAGATAATTTGGAGTCAGATTGTAAACATGCAGATTGTAAACACCAAGAGAAAATTATCTTGAAGGTTAAAGTTATCTTTTAGGATATTTATATAGCACACATACCCATGCAACTATTGCTTGCTCAAGGCGCTGGTATTTGTCTTCCCCCGATCACTGGATGTCCGTCTTAGCGACTCATCGTAGTATCAGTCTCAACTCCCTGGGGAGTATACAACTCTTCCTGCCACTAGGCGCACCTATTAAAGTTTATCACACTTCAGGCGTACGGCTTAGGATGGAGGTATGTTGTTTACAACTTCTGGTGCAAAACCAGAAGTTTTGTAAATTACGCTATGAACTTGGCTATTTGTGGAAATACAATCATTGTTTGTGGCAGACAATTTTATTTTTCTAACACTCTCAAGCATAAACGTATAACGCTAAACTCCCTGAACAATTAATTGTTTTCGATATAGCCCCAGACCCTACAATATGAGACGGTTTGTCCCATATCAGATACTCATTGTCTAATTCATAGTCCCGTTATCGCTGAAACTACAATTGATAGTGTAAGGTCGTCTACATCATTGGCTGAATCAGTCTATTGAATTATTGATGACTCGGACTCGAGAAGTAACGGTTTCATTGCCATCCTCGTGGGTTACGTCGTTTCATTTGACGCCGAAGCAATCTGAAATATGTAAGAAGGTTGATGAGATGACTATGTTCCATCGCAGAGTTGTAACTTTTCTGTACATTCACGAGGTTATGAAGTGGATAAATTGTAACAATTGTTTTCACTTGTTTACTCCATTACAACACGACAAGTACATGACACAAGGCTACAGGAAGTTTGAAAGTGATTCTCTATATGGGTGTGCTTCTGAATGCCTGATGTCCTCCTCTTGTCGCTCCATTGGCTATGAACCCGAGACACGCACTTGTTTCCTCAACAGGGACAGCAGTGGACGTGGGAGACTCAACCACAGACCAGGATTCATCTTCACCGACATTGAAAACTGGCCACAGGTAGATAATGTCATACATACGTATACATATGCATTATATTTATTATACGTCAATGTAATTCTGTTGCCTGGGAACTTGCCGAACAGATATTTTGACAAGAGCTGCAACTCTCAAGGCATCAACAAGTTTTGCAAAACTATTTCACGGACTCGTGTGTACGGAAGGGTCTGTGATGCAGTTGTGTATTTTGGTCCTTATATCATCTATTCCCATATTCTTTGCTGGTGAGCATTTTGACTTGGCTTTCCATGTGTTTGTGATGGAAGCCACCGTTATGACGGTTAATAGCATAATATATATTGCAGAAGCATTTAATCAGTGGTTTGGTTCTATCCAAACGAGTGGCGATGTATGACATTCTCTTGTTGGTTCCAGGGTTTGAGTGGAGACTGCTCTGAGATGTCGTGCACAAAGACGTCCAGGTGTCACGTTGATAGAATGCGCCGTGCTACATGTGTGCCTGGTAACAGATCACATTTTTTGTTTAAACTGAAAATCAAAAGAAAGTACATCCATTCCATCTATTATGAACCTCGATAGTACAAGGCAGCCATTGTCCACGGCCATTCCCACTCCCATTATACGTACTTTGGCTTTCTCTTCCCACAGTGGTTACTTGTCACACCTTCCTACGTAACCTCTGTTCTAATACGACCCTTTCATGGTGCGAGTATTCAAGACTCGTGATTGGAGGCAATCAGATTTAGTAGTGCAGTCATCGATCTTGTTTCAAAAGTGATCGTTTGAAAGATCTCGCGATCGGTAATTTCCGGATGCATCGTGAAAACTAGAACCTCTTCCCGAGCGCGATACTCAAATGTTTCTTCTAGACAGACCTCAGTCATGTCATTTTTGTTTCTCCACATTGCTTGCATTTGTCAAGTTGAATTTAAGTTGATGTAACACGTGTTGTGATTGGACAGAAAAAAAGGGAGATAAATCTGCTGCCATTTTTGCCGCTAGGGGATTTTATGAGAACCGCGAAATATGGCCGTATTAGAACAGAGGTTCGTAGGAAGATATGACAAGTAACCTCTGTGGGAAGAGAATGGTACTTTGGTGGAAATATGGTAAATTCCATAATTCTAATAGAATGTATGGCCGAAACAGTAAAACCACCATATATTGTTGTTTTCGGTGTTTCAAGTTTAGATTATTCTGCTCCAGAGTTTCGGGGATGTCAGTACCCACCGAAAGTAGTCGGTATGCGCAGAAGCTATGACGGTGTTTATGAAGGAGCTGTGGCGACCTACCAGTGTGAGCGGGACTTCTGGCTCTGTCGTAATGGCACAGTCAGAACCTGTCAGCATGATGGGCAGTGGGACGACATGCCTGGTCAGTGTGGCCAGTTTAGATGGCATTTCCCAGTAAGTGGAGTGAGTGGGTGAGCGAGTGAATGAGTCAGTGGAGTTTTACGCCGCACTCAGTGAGTGAGTGGAGTTTTATGCCACACTCAGCAATATTCCAGCAAAATTTATATGGCAGTGGTGTGTAAGTGATCGAGGCTGGAACAGACAATCCGGTGATCATCAGCATGAACATGGATCTGCTCAATAGGGATCTGATGACATGTGTTAACCAAGTCAGCGAGAGTGACCACCTGATCACCTTTAGTTGACTCTTACGACAAACATGGGTTACTGAAAACCAAGTCTAACCCGGATCTTCAAGGGTTTGTGTCTTGTGTGTATGAAGGCTTCTAGAGTATCCAAGGTCAAATGAAAAGTGAAATGTTTCTCGTGTCACTTTTATTTGTGCGCCTAGCAATTTTTATTGCCATTCTAAATAAAATAATTTTGACTTGCTGGCGTCCCGATCATCCATTTGTTCAATATAAAAATGAGTGTCTGTAAGAACGAGTGTGACTGAACCTACAACTCATTAACACGTGATAAACTTCCAAAGTTCCACAAGAGAGAAAATAAATATAAATGTGTTTCCTTCCTCGTCACTTTTTTCTATCAAAAATTATAAAAAAGTCCTACCGCCCTGAAACATTTAACTATTTTTATGCAGCCTAAATAACACTCCATATCAGGATACATTCTGAATCACACCTACGAGATTCGATCTAGTACACAATTCATGGATATTCTTTAGGCTACGGTAACGCCATTGGTGTTTTTTTTTTTTTTCTGTCGACCATTGATATAATTATCCCGACTACCCTATATTCTACGTCCAAGATGCGGGTTAGAATCCAGTTAGGCAATCCAGGCAAACATCATGAGCATTGTTTTACGCAGCTTGGATACGACATGTGTCAACCAAGTCAGCAAGTCTGACCACCCCATTCTGTTAGTCACCTCTTACAACAAGCACGGGTTAAGGGAAATCAATTCTAATCCGGATTCATATCTAATCCGGTCTCATGTTCGGTAGATAAAATAACGGTAGATAAAAATTTGTCCATTTCTATTGAAACAAAATATGAAAGACGAAAATATAACCGATGAAAAAACGCATACTAAAAATAACGTACGTACAAAATGTTTTGTGTCGGTATCATGTTGCAGTGTGGTATGGCCCCAACTTAAGGCCGACGTTACCCTCTTCGTTTAAGCAAGAGTTTGCAATGTGAGACAGATAATATACATTTGCACTTGTAGACGCTGCCGTTCAAAGAACCCATACCGTGCGGACCAGCCAGCAAGGTCAAGGTTGACGTCAGGGCAACAGCAACCAAAGCTGTTAGGTAACTAAATTACAACTAAACTAAGCTGAACAGAAAGGTTTTAGCGACATTTTTATTTTTACAAGAACTGTTGCTGTTAAGTTTGATCATGTTTATTTGAGAATCTCAAGGTTTAATTACTTCGTATTTAAATGAACTGGTTCTTCAGATGACAACCGTTGTTAGACCACTCACACTTCATCATCATCATCATCATCATCGTCGCCGTCGTCGTCGTCAACTTTCTTCAATTTCAACCTTTCAATACCAGATAGTTGTGGTTATAATTGTTTTACTTCAAAATAGGACGTGATTTTGAACTGTTGTTGAGATCACGTGGACACTAGTTTTGTTGGGGCAGTATTACTGTTAGAGATCTTATTTATTTCAGATGGTATGTGTTGATCGAGACAGGCAAAGACGTCCTGTACATGGTAGACTTTCGGTTTACATATGGATACGTTGCTAACTGTACCGTCATCAACACTGAAATAGGGGGCACGTGGGGTGCGGAAGTTGTCTTTCCATATCTTCCCGTGACTCTGGGGAAGGAATCTAGGGTCGTTATAACCCTCGAGTCGGGTGTGTATAAGGTGAGCGCCCTTGGATAACTACCAGTATTTTCTTTGATTGTACTTTAAACCTCCTGTTGAATGACGGAGGCGTGTAGATAATTAAGTAGGGATCAGACAATCCAGTGATCAACAGAATGAGTATCGATCTTCGCAGTTGGGTAAGGGTGACATGTGCAGACCAGGTCAAAGAAACACCCTGATCAAGAAATGTCAGCAGTCGCCTCTAACACGATAAACAAGTGTCGTTGATGACCATCTCTAACCCGGGTGTAAGCCAATATTTATTGTGAAAAGAGGGGATGTCAGAAAAAACATGGCAATTAACATGGATCACTTCAAACTTCGAGGTATGATCTGCCAACGCGATACATCTTCTTATCTAACAAATTTAACACCAAAGTAAATGTAGTACAAAATAAGATAAACCAAGTCATTACCCCACAGTCGCGTCTTTTGTTGTTTTAAAGTTCATCGGAATTTTATTTCTTGCTGTTTCTAAAACAACACGACTTAGTACACGATGTGTTTGATGGGTACCTTGTCCGGAACATATCTCAGAAGCTGTGCATGATAGGTTGATGTAATACTGTAATCACTAATCGGTAAATAACAAACTAATATTTACCATGCATAGAAAGTGTTGTGGAATCCTTGGCGCTGATCGTTGTAACATTATTCCCAGCAACATCAGACACGTCTTTGTCCCGAAGTGTGAAGCTGGGGTGTGTATACAGGCCCTCGCGTCTTTGCGAGGATTAAAGATTTAAAAAATATTGTTTCAATATTGTTTAAGGCTACACATCACAATAACGTACATCTGTTGTGCTGTTAGGCATTTCGAGTCGGGGGTCATCTCAAAATTTTCTGTGTTGTCATAATCCTTAATCCTCATAAAGACATGTGGGTGTGTGAGTACATTTGTTGAATACCCTTAATTCAGTTCCTGTATAGTGCGTGCCGATTAGAGGAATCAATCACAACAACCCACTTGACAGTGTGTCTCCAACGGAAATCTTCGTTACCCTTCAGAAATCAACAACAAACAAGCAATCAAAGAAAAAAGAAAGAAAAAACAAAAACAAAAATCAACAAAAAACAAACAAAAAAAACCCCCTGCTCATCAAGGTTGGCTAGCCTAGCGGTTCAGGGGTTCGCTCGTTACGCAGAAGACCTGGGTTCGATTCCGCATGCGCCCATTTCTGGTGTCCCATATGCGTGATATTGTTGAAATATTTCTAAAAGCGGCGTGACATCATATTCACTCACTCTCTTCCAGCTGACAGTTGATCGGGTCCCGCTCTACACGTTCAAGGAGAGAGAGGTCGGAGCATGCCCAGACTTCATCGCTATCCTGGGTGACGCAGCTGTGAGACTCGTGGAAGTCACAACCGGATGAGTTTCTGTTATTTTGGACCTCACCACTGACCAGCTACCTTGTATTAGTAGTGCTGGGACATTAATATGTCTTGATTTAACAGGCGCCGCACTTGTTCGATTAACTACTTCTTTCTCTGGTGTAAGATGTGCCCGTTTAAAACTTGTATTTTGTATTTTGAATTAAGTATGAACTTCGATCGGATGGAAAAATAATTTTATTTTATTTTTTTAAAGTTCTCAGAGTAGTCAAACCCCGTTGTGTCGAACTCGTCGGGTCCAAGGGGAAAGTTCGACTTATCCGAATGTTCGACACATCCGTCAGCATTGAAAAGACCAAGAACCAACACGACCACGGTGCTTAACACATCGTTTTTTTGCAGTAGGATACACATACAAACAATATATCTTTGCAATAAACGTTTACGACAGTATTGATCTTTAAATTACAACATGTACAAATGTAAATCAATTCAATCACTTTATTCGTCATGACAAATAAATATGCATACAAAAAGATAAGAACAAGAATAATGTAACAAACTCACAAGCGATCCCATTTAGTTGACAGCACTAATTCATTTTCAGTGAGTATAAAAAGTTGTATAGTTCATACAAACGGAATCGGAATGTACATACGTGTACATGTGGGGAATTTATCTCTTGAAAAAACCCGAAATTACAGTCTGTTTGGCGTTCGGGCATGGCATTACAGCAGAATTGCTCAAAAAGTTTCTTAATGTATTAAGCCGGTTGGCTGAACAAATGCCTCTTTGATTTTATCAGCATTTTTATTCCATGTAGAAAGTGTATTTCTGGGTATGCCAAATTCAGTTGCAATTTCTGCTTTGGATTTTCCACCCGACTCCACAGCTATGACAGCCTCGTATTTTGTCTCTATTGTCTTCACAGATAATTTTCGCTTTTTAGGTGTAACATGCGATCCAGTTATCCCCCAGGGCTGATCGGGTCCTTCGCTGAATTGCTCTGCCACCGTACTGGTTAAAAAATTGATCCTACACCTTAAATACTAAACCAAAAACAAAACATCAATTTAGATAATCCAACTCCGTTTCCCTCACTTCTCATTTTGTATTTTCAAGGAAATCACATGACCGCTAACATAGACTGTCACATGACAACAACATACGCCATTGTTTTTTTTAGAGATATCCTGTCTGTCCGTGATCAACGTGTCACTGGTAACAACTTAGTTATGGTTACTTGTTTGAGTAAAGTTCAGTTGGTAAGTGTGCTGACAATGTGTGTATAGATGCGTAGTTAAACATGTCACTTGATTGTTGAGTCCGTTAATCGTTACTTTTGATTTTTAGGTGGCACGTTTATGAGGATGACTTCCGATTGCGCGACTGAAGTTTTCAGTTGCAACAACCAGCTTTGAAGGTTCGAGACAAAAGGGTAAATTTGTACTTGTTAGAGCCTTTGGGGACCCTAAAATGAGTTCGACACAACCGGGAATTCGACACATCTAGTATTCAGTTTGTGACCAGCTGTCATTCCGGTAAAATTCGAGGCTTTGTTGTTGTTGTTTCTGTAATTGTTATAGATTTTACGTGCACTTAACAGCCGGAAGGATGCGGCACAAGCGGTGACTCATACTACTGTCTAGGTCATACCATCAACTTGGTTCCGTTATCGTGCACACAAGTATAGTGAAATAAATATAGGTTATCACGCGAGTGTGTTTTGGGATGGTTAATATCCTGCATTGGGAATAAACATTGTATTTAGCGAGGCTCTTACTTTAAAATTTAAAAAAATGTGATTTCATTTGCCACAGATCATGAAACTAAACTTCCTGCGATGTGCCCGCATATCTATGACGTCACAAATATGTGCGTAGTAATACGTGACGTCACAAGCTCGGTGACGCAGTTTTCTACTGATCACTCATTTGACTGCGTTACGTCATGTAGCTCCCAGTACGTATTTATGTTAAAGCACGATTGGTTGTCAAGACATTTCAGCTTACGTTTAAAAAATAACCACAAACTCGAGTGGAACTTCAGAATCCTTCAAGCAACACTTTGAACAACAGATACAATTTAATGTTCGTGTGAGTTTGTGTACCTTCGTAGCCCTACGAAGTTCTTAAGCCCATTCTTAACACATTGGATACGACCAAAGTTAAGAATTCTTAGGGCTACGAACGTTTCGAGAATAAAGGCCCTGGATTCCTGTGCTGTTCTCTCGCTAACACTGACATTCGGTCGGGGAACTGATGTTGGTATCTTTGAGAGCCAATGGATTTCTATCTTCGCTTTGTAATCTACTCCATCTATCATAACCAGGCATGACGTTTCTGAGATCCAACCACTGGCAGTGCCGCTGTCAATCCGCACAGACCGCCGACCCTCGGCGCCGTGTTTGTTTACACTGTGAAAGTAGTCCCTAAAATTTGCATATGACCTCCCTAATTTGCATAGGTATCCGTATATGACCCCAACGGATACCGAAAATATCCGTTGGCTTTATCCTGCCGAGAACACTACCCATTGCATGATAAATGTCAGTTATACCTTAGTCGGCCACTTCATTGCGAGATATTTCTTTAAATGTAATTAGAAACCACCAATCCATTTCCGTCGATTGTACGATTCCAGTTATATCACGAACGTGTGTTTGTAAACTACAATCAAATACATTTTCCGAGGGAAAGGAGTCAGTCTGTAATATTATATCATAGCTGAGTTTATGCATAGCTCGTTCAAAAAGAAACGAGTCACTTAATCGATATCTTGTTTGTATTACACCATTGCGTCTGCCTTGCCTGTTTAAGGTCGATTTAAAAATTCGGAAAAACCGGGTCTTCTCAACTGGCTCTCTGGACTAATTAGTTGGGACCGTTGTCTATCAAGAATGGCATTCCCCTTTAGAGGATAGCTCATGGTAGGAATATTGCTTTCAAAACTTTCAAAACCTGAATTTCATCGAAATACTTTAACATTTCATTAAAAATCTATTTGTAAACCAAGGAAAAACATATTCATGAATATATTCTATATATTTTTCTAGAATCATGGAAAAAGACCTTAAAGGCTACAATGATAGGTTTACAAAAAACCTCAGTATAAACTCTCTACAAACGGATTTCATGATTTCACATAAAGGTTCAAGAACGTTTTATGACAAATTGCTATCTTATGGTGTGTTACCACATACCTGCCGTAAATGGGAAAATATATTCAAAGATATTGATTTTGAATGGCCCGTGATCTTTAGTCTATGTGAAAAAATGTAAAAGATGTTAAACTTTAAGATTTTCAATATAAATTTTTGCATGGAATTATTTATACTCAACGAGAACTTTTCAAGATGAAATTAGTTGACAATTTTAAATGTACGTTCTGTAACGAAGCGGATGAAAACATTTGTCATATATATTGGGAATGTGAGAAGACCGAACAATTTTGGAATGAACTTCAAATTTGGATTTATCAAAACATACACGAACTACAGCTGCCAAAATATCACGATTGGTTTGGTATTCTGAATGTTAACCTACTACATTATCACACGGTGCTTTCTGCTAAAACATACATCTATAACAACATAATACCCAACTTAGAAAACATTGCAATGATTTAAAAGATGTGTTCATGCTGGAAAAAATATTTCCAGAGGAAACAAAGTTTTCGATACATTCTCAAAAAATGGTCTCCTCTATTCACACTATCTGATTTAGAATGACCAATGTTTATTGCTCAACTACTATGTGCAATATACCTATATAACTAAACATATATTTAATGATTCAACATTGTATACTCACACATTACTACATGTATCAATACCCTCGAACCTTGAATTGATGCGAACAATAAGAAAAAGTGAATAAAAAAATGAATAAAAATAAATAATAAAAAGAAACAAGGTAGAAGACTGTCCAGTGAAAATTGAACTTGATCCTGATATCCTGATATCCTGATATCACTAGTTAATATACTGTTAAATATACTGATTTTGTGTATGTCCATGTTCACAGTGATCTTCGTATGTAATACATCAAAGATGATTTGATTTTAATGTCACCGATAAATGCTTGAGCAATTATTTTAGTGACGAAGAAGGAACCTGTATTATAGATAATAAATATATTCAGTCTTTCATTATATATCAAACATGTATCAGCAAAATGGAATGAACACAACACAACGTGAAAATCGTCATGTTTAACGTCTTACATATCTGGGGATTCGAACTCTGGTCTTAAGCATGCCAAGCGGAAGCTGAATCATTAGGCTACCCCATCGTCCCACAAATCTTTTGACCTTGGCCCGGTACACAATGACTGGGTAACTGCCATGGAGCCTAATGTTCAAGATGAATTGGTGCTCATCATTAGCAGTGAGCATGACAGCATGTTTTACTGACGATTGAATGCACACGGACACCTCCGGCGCTAGTGGATTCATCTCTCTCTCTTTGATTGACATTCTACGTGACCAATGAGGTTGTCGCTTTCATTACCTGCGCAGGCATCCGTTCGTTCTCTTCGCACAGAGCTTACTTGTCATATCTTCCTACGAACCTTTGTTCTCATACGTTCATTTATCAGAGCGAGTGTTCAAGATTCGTGATTGGTTGCAATCAGATTTCGTTGTGCAATCAGTGACGTTGTTTCAAAAGTGTGTTTCATTAGTAAGACCTTGCTAATTTCCGTTTGCTTCGGGAAAACTAGAACCTCTTCATTGCGTTGATTCACAAATATCCCGTTCTGAAAATCTCAAGCATTCGTGTATTTAATTTGGTACAGAATTCGGAGTCTAAAGAAGATTATTCGGCCAAAGAATTAGTTAATGTTACTTGTTTCTAGATATTGATCTTCCAAAAGATACCAATCTCAGCACTCTGGGCGTTTCCACTTCCATTGGAACTTCCAGCGCTAACGCTGGTCCGACACCATCTTGTCCACCGACCATTCCTCCACAGTCCCGCTTTGCTCAGGTTGATGAGAATGGTCAAGAAGACAGGTGCGACATCAAGGTAGATGACCCATTCGGAATTTACCAAAAATTATCATGGCAGTCTATCAGACCGATTCTCTTGAGCCCAGACAGAGACTATATGAGTCAGACAATCGGTTTTGACCGGTATCCTCTTTCAAGGAACATGCGTCACACACGGCTCCAGGTCCTTCTTTGTTCCAGCAACACAAGTCAAAGTTATAATGCGTTGAGAACGTGTGGTACACTTCGCGTGGTGTCGGTACAAACACGTTCGGTAAAGTGATGAAGGAAATCAATACGTGTGCTAACCTGTCGAACGAGTACACAACTGACTGTCTTCATGTCTCAAGCAGGTAGTGAAAATCTCGAAGTCTGTAAGATAACTGGCCATAAAAATGACCAGAACTGGAAATCTAATTGCGCCGAATCCAGTACTTCTGGATTTACTTAGTTTTACGCCGCACTCAGCAATATTCCAGCCATATGGCAGTCTGGACCAGACAATCCAGTGACCAACAGCATGAACATCGATCTCCGCAAGTAGAAGCTGATGACATTTGTTAACCAAGTCAGCGAGCCTGACCACCTCCCGTTAGTCGCCAAGCAGTCACACCACAAAGATGAACTTCCCAACCTCGTCCAGATTGGTCTGTCTCTGCCGCTTTATACAACACACTGTGAACGCACCTTTTCATATCCAAACCAAATACAATACTATTAAAATTAAAGAATAGATTAGGCTGTGGTATCTCGGACAAACGCCTTCAAGAACGGCTTCATGGAAAAACCCTGTCAAATCATAAGTTTAAAAAAAACTCGGAAAAACTCTGATTCAATTGATAGAAATGACCACCCAGGATTTTGAGTGTGTTTTTTTTTCTTTAGATAGAATTTATGGGCATTTCACTATCTTTTCAGGTGGCTCATTTAGTGTCTAATTCAGGGTTCCATTGGCACATTGATCAAACTGTCTATATATCTTACTATTTGTCTTATTTATAGATAACACGCTTTAACTCAACACACCACAAATATTAAACAAAATGTTATTCCATCCAACCACGAATTTGAGATATCTCTCTACCTTGTAGTTTTGTCATTGACTGCTGGCGTAATTATTTCATTTGGGTCAATAATTTTCTTTCTGGCATGTTGTATGTTTAGTAACCTGTTCGGTGACAATTTGCTCACTGTTCTTGTGTTTCTCGCGTTCTCATTTTCGTGGAGTTTGTCGGTTTTCGGTTCTTGTAAGGGTATCCCGGCCCTTCATTGTCTTTGCATATCCTCCCGCTCCTCATGCCTGTTGTTTTGTCTTTGCATATCCTCATGTTCCTACTTCCTGTTGTTCTGTAGGGAGTCTTCGTATTGGCAAACCCATGTGATTAAACAGTATATCAAACCAATAATTTATATGGAGGTGAAATCGTGTATGCGGCTCATGCCGGTTTTACCTTTGACCTCTGTAATACACTGGTAGGTTTACTGTTCTTCATCAACATGATATATTTTCTACATTCATTGTTCTCGCAATACAATAATTCATTGTTCTCGCAATACAATAATTCATTGTTCTTTCAATACAATAACAGGAGTGCTAATACAGTATCTGAGAATATGTGCCTGCTGGGTTGTTTCAGGCAAAAATGAGCACATGTTAATGCTAGTGGGATGTCACAGGTACACGCCGGTGGTTTTGCACGTCTATGGCAATAAGTGAACTCATCTACTGGTGCCTTAGACCTAAAACAGAATTCACCTCTTGAATTAATTTTTTTCCCGTGGAAAATGCCCCGATGACAGCTCCATGGCTAATATCGTACAACCATCCCGGAGGTACAAAGTTTGGTTGAAGCATATTTTTTATAATTTCTCCTGATGATTCAATCAGACTATTGCAAAGCAAAGTAGTGCTCTTTTATAAATGTGTTGCTTATCCACGCATGATATTAAGGGTTTCATCGGACACATTAAGCACTTTTAGAGTTGTGCATCAATTGTGTGTTTAACATTGAAGGTCCGAGTGAATTAGACTGAAATTTCCATTAAACCTACAGTGAAGTTCTTTACATCAAGGCGATAGGGCTGTACACCCTTTCGTCTCTCAGGAAACCTGACAATGGTAAGACCATCCACCACAAGCTGAAAAGTGAAAAACAGGTGTCATTACACAATGGCAGGATCGTCATCGAACATTTTTTATATTTTCTTTAAACTGGTGATTTGTTTCCTTTTAGGCTTCCTCCTATGAGCATTTGAGAAAACGCAAACAAAATCTAAAACGAACTAGGTTGTCATATATATGTTAAAACTAGTAATGAAATCTAAATGGATCTACATCGATATCTTCTCGAGTACCAAATACCAACAGAAGCCACCGCCATACCAACAGCTCCTAAATATATTAACAAACACCTTAAATACAAATAACATATCATATTTTCAATCTCTTTCTCTCGCTTGCAGTCTAACATAACTCTCATGTAAACATCCACTTTAATTGGAAGAAATGAGTGAGTGAGTTAATATTTTGCGTCACCCCTAAACTATTATTTCAGCCATCTCATGCATATCAATAAAATATAAATTTAAAACGTAGAAACGTGTCCCAACTCTTAATTTCAAGCAAGTGTGCTATCATAAACATGGCCGATCACCATACGAGGGACCATGGGGACATGAAGAACAATACTTTTCCTTAAGTCTTTTGAGGATACAGCCACTAACGTCCTCAGCTGATCATCTAAACTACCATGTATCAAAGCATACATATTATTTATCTAGGAATTCTATTTCCTTTAAAAAACATTAATTATCTTGACCATGCAAGATATATTTAAGAATATATGTTGAAAGGTGAGGATCCTCCCTCTTTGCATCATGTGTAATGATAGAATCTCGGTCAAGCATGACCTTCTTGACTGTATGGATTTTTCAGTCATATTGGATAAATATTTCCAAACAGATAGATAATGATCTTTCAATAATTTAATGATCATTTGGAAATTGATTTTCTAAAACAATTTTAAATTGTTTTATAATTAGTAAATGATTGAATTAGTAACTTTCAAGTCTTGTCAGCAGTCTAAGTTAACTTATCCTCAGTACTTTTCGTTACACTCCACCACTGAGTCTAACAAAACCTTATGGGAGGTCGCGTCAGGTAACCTTTGAGATTGACCAACCAGAAGACAGCTTACCAAATCGCGAAAGTGGACATTCGCACATACCTTTTGAACTTTTACTTGAACTTTTACTTTTACTGTTTGAACTTGAGTGTTGTCAGTAAAAGGTACAAGCATTGTCATCAAAAGCCCTGTGTTTTATGCGGATTTTCGTTTATTGTCAGTGGCTAGCAAATTTTGTTTAGTCCCGCCAAACCCTAAACGGTAGCCGTTGTCTGATTGGCCCCCTTCTCGCGTTTGATTGGACGGTCACAGGTCGCTCAAAGGTTACCTGACGCGACCTCCCATAAGGTTTTGTTAGACTCAGTGGTGGAGTGTAACGAAAAGTACTGAGGTTAAGTTTACTTAGACTGGTCAGACAGAGAAGGTATGCAAGTCCCATTTCATTCAAAGATTTCATACTACATGCTTTTAGAAGTAGAATGTGTTCTTTAAACGTTGGCCAAACTGGAATTCAATCTCCAACGACTGATGTTGGAATGAAATGAGTGAGTGAGTTACAATTCGGAGTCACAAAGGCAAAGAACAATTAAATTAATGCATAATTAGTGGTAAGTTCTAAAACATGTCAGCGAAGGACAGTAAAGACCTAGATTGGCACTGGTTCGATGTTAAAACTTGTAGTTTGATCTAAAACAGATTAGCTTTAGATGACAAGACAAGGTAAAAACGGGCTATTTATTACCAACACCTGAAGGTAGATCACCATACCAGGAACAATGGGGACTTACAGTACATGCTTCCTGCCTGTCAGAGTTTTGCTGTTCAGCATATTTATAACTATATCTGTGGTCGTCTAGTGTTTTTACTGTCATTGTCAGTTTTTTCCCGTCACGAATGATAAAACAACAATGGCGCAACTTACCTTATATACGCCATCAGACAGAGATATTTGGATCTCAGCCTGCTTTCCGACAGTTACCGGCAGTGGCCGTAACACGTGAATGCCGAAACGATTGCGAAACTTTATTAATTACTGTTACATTTTCCAAAGACGGAAAGTTAAACCTGAAATCCGAATGAAATGTCAAATCTTCACCAGCCCACAGATTCAAGGAACACCTGTAACAAACAAAAACATCATTAAAAAGTATGTGGACAAGGTAATTTTTATCATCGATTTTCCTGTTTGTCTGCTTTGATGGCTAACAGGGGCTGACTTTTCTCTGGCGTTGAAGTTTTACAAATATGTTTATTATATTTAAGTTTAAGACCAAAGCTTATAGTTTGAGAAGAAACAATTTACAATGTAGTCATACGTCCCGTCAGTTACAGTTACAGTTCAGTTACAGCAAAGATATTTCACCTCATAACTTGAGTGTTGTCAGTAAAGGGTACAAGCATTGTAACTAAGGGAACATAATCTCCCGCTGCAAAGTATCAAATGTTTCTTCAAAAGTAATGAAAGTGAAGCTCGTAATATAATATGTTAGATCTCAATAAAAGCATTTCCAGTCAACCTCTCTTGATATCTTGCTCTGTAAGTAAGTTCTGTATTTTCAAGACTCATTTTGACCTTGATGTGAATGTCTTCGTGCATGAAGTATGCAAACATATTAATAAAGAAATTGGTTACTGAAAAATATTCACGGTAAGTTATGAAAATCTATGAAGAAAATCCAGAGAAATGTTCTTGAGATATCTCGCGGACATTTTAACATGCAGTTTAGCACGCTGAAAACTTCAGTGTCGCCATGACTTTGAAAATGTAACTGAAGGTCATCAAAATCGACTGGACCCCGCGCCTTCCCTAGATAACGCTTGATGAGGAATATGAAGAAAATCCAGTGAATGGTTCTTGAGATATCTCGCTTACAAGGAAACCGTTAAAGTCCCCTTATGACATTGAAATGAAGCTCAAGGTCACCCAACCTGACTGAGACCTTTCTTTTACTGTGATCAAACCTAGGTACCAGATATAAAAAGAATCTAGTCAACGGTTCTTAAGATATTCCAACTCGTACGGACGGGCGGAGCGGGGGGAAATAAGTTAGTAAATGCAAAAGATCAATACTCCAGTTAAATAAATGAAATGAAACCAATAAAAACAGTATTTCAATTTGAAAGTGAAAGGGGTCATGCAAGGTCTTTTCTCCACCCTTACTCCTCAAGGTAAAGTGAACACGAAGGGGTTATCGAAACGATTTAAGCCTAGAATACCTCTGCCATGCACTTCATAAAGATGACTGTGTATTGAAGAATGGTTTATATCATCCACATAAACGTAACAGTGGCCGTTAAGTTTTGCAGTCACGTGACACCCAACCACATGTACCCCTACTGAAACGGTGGAAATGGATACGTTTGAGTGCAGCGCAGTAGTGAAGTTTTTGGTCCTCGGGGCTATGCGACGAAGCACACTGAAGAGCGATTGATTGCTGTACCAGTACTGAGTGTCACTGGGTACTCGTGCTGCTGTATGGCGACTGTTGGTACTTACTGACTCCAGTCATATACGCGAAGGCAAAAGAAAGGGTGATCAACACATTTGTTTCTGTAAATGAGAAACTTTAAATAACACATTGTATTATTCTCAATCCATAACCCACACAGTTCTTTTTATTCGCATGCGTCTTTCAAGTAGTCCATGGAAAAGTTCCCTTTGAAAAGTGTGTCTCTAAACCTCGATTCATTGTCATCGAAATCATTGTTTAGGCGTCGACGGGTCCGAAAAATCACAAATTTGCTTACAATTTCCTATGCCAAGGCTAAATGAAAATGACTGATGGCGAGCAACTGGAAGTGTATGGTGTTCCATTCGCAATCCCATTGGAAATGATTTTCTTGCAATATTTAATAAGTCTTATTATAAAGACAGCAGTTGTTAGTTATCACTTGAAGTTCCTCACACTAACGTTTACCTTTGAGTATATCTATCATATTGCCATTGTTTTTGGACAGTCATCGAATTTGAACTGCATTTGAACCGTTTTTATAGCAATCCCTTTGCTGTGGTGTGAACTGAACTTAAGTGGTCTTCACTAACGGTTGTTAATGGCATCACATTTCTTTGGTTTTTGATGAACACGTTTGTTATTACCTTCGTTTCTCAGTGTGCAAGAATATGTGAGTGAGTTACGATTTAACGTCACATCATCAATATTTCAGGCATATCGTGACGAGAACATATTTGAGATTGAAATGAAATATGTGGATCATAAACAAACCTGTCAACAAAGGACAGTAAAACATCGAGAATATCACAATTACAGGTAAAACTAGTAGGGAAAATTACAGCAATATATGGCCAATACGATATAAAACTCGCTATAGATCGCCAACAACTGAAGGTTGAACACCATACTATGGTCCATAGGTCTACTTCCATATTCGAACGTTCAAAGTACACACACTGACACACACACACACACACACACACACACACACACACACACACACACACACACACACACACACACACACACACACACTCTCTCTCTCTCTCTCTCTCTCTCTCTCTCTCTTACACACACATACACACACACACAGACACACACTCTCACAGACAGACATACATACATCTCTTACGCACAGATACACATATACTCACACACATACACCGACACACACTCTCTCTCACACAAACACACGCACACACATGCACACACTCACACACATACTATGTAAAAGTACACAGTTCGTCACTTGTCCAGACTTCCTCTCGTGTCTTAAGGCTTTTAAATATACTCAGTCCAAATGAAAACGCACCACTCACGAAATCTGGAATAGCTCCACGGATTGATATGTTAAGTATATACTTATGATGCATTTGAGACAATGAATGATTAAAGAAGACATGTAAACATCATTAAATTTCATTCACGATAATGTTAATCCGCGAGAGAGGCTTAACTGTTGTAGGGGTCAAACACGAAAGTCAATAACGGGTGTGACCGCCGTTTGCATTGACACATGCGGTGCATCTTCGTCGCATGGAGTTGATCAGTCTCTGGATAGTGCTTTGAGGGATAGCATTCCACTCCCGAACAAGGGCAACCTCAAGTTCTCGGATGTTGTCCATCTGGCGTTGACGTGAAAGACGTCGTCAATTTCATCCCATAAGTGCTCGATAGTGGAGAGGTCGGGTGACAGAGCTGGCCACTGATGCACGGGGATGTTCTGTTGTGCAAGGTACTGCAGGAGGCCCTTGCAGTGTGTGTCCTAGCGTTGTCCTGTTGGAACGTGTGGACATCGTGGTGTTGGTTGAAGAACGGCACGACATGGTTCTGCTGCACCTGGTCCCGGTAGTAGACGGCGTTCACCCTTCCTCTGCATATATGGAGAGGGGTTCTGTGGCAGTAGCTTAATCCACCCCACACCATAACGCTTCCACTACCCCCAACGGTCCGTCTGAACGACACAATCGACGTCATAACCTTCACCACGTCTCCGCCAAACACGTACACGGCCATCTGCGTTCCGTAAGTGAAATCGTGACTCGTCAGAAAAGATGACCCCGTCCCATTGTCGTAGTCGCCAATTCTGGTGCCTGTTTGCCCACTGTAGACGCTGGTTTCGGTGACGATCCGTCAATATGGGGCCGAAATGAGGACGTCGTGCGCACGCAGGCCTGCAGCACGCAGACGGTTCCTTACGGTGTAGAGGTAAATGAATCCACCTCGTCCTTGAACTTGAGCAGCCGTTTTTGTCGTTGGTAGTCCTGACGTGCCGTTGTCACACGTTGTTGACCCGGTCGAGGACGGTCCCGAGTGCTCCCCGTTTGCAGAAACCTTTAATGGAGTCTTGCGAACGTTGTGTGTGCGCAGTGTAGTCGTCTTGCAAACGTCCCCGGTGCTGGCGCCATTTTGAAGCGTGCCTATGGCACGTTCCCGTTCAGGGGCTGTAAGTCGCGGCATCGTGTCGACGTTTCACAAGTGTCAGTGAAGAAGTGAAATTTTATTCGGAATCACATGCTTTTAAAGGCAGTGTGTGCACAAATTCAGCGTGAAATTCATTTTTCCCGTGTTGTGCGTGCAAAATGTTGCTTTTTTGCGAAAAATTGCCTAGCGTTACAGTTAACATGAAATTCTCGCATTTCGTGCACCTGGCATGTTGGGTGACGTCACTGTAGTGCTGTTGTTGTATAAAAATTACATTGAAGTTCATTTGAACTTAAAAACTGACTTTTTTCAAGTGGTGCGTTTTCATGTGTTCTCAGTATAGAAGACATCCACGTTTAATTGGATTTTTAAAATTATTTAAGGTTCTTGTAATAGCCATTACGACATTGGTTTTTGTTGGTTACCCAGCCATGTTAGAATTCCCGATAACACTGTGGCCAGGGCTGCAGCTAAAGCAGCACTCATCAGATCTGTGACACCTCTTGTACTTCCTGTGCCAATTACAAGTGAGTGAATTTAGTTTTACGCAGCACTCAGCAATATTCCAGCTATATGGCGGCGGTCTGTGAATAATCGAGTCTGGAACAGACAATCCAGTGATCAACAACATGATCATCGATCTGCGCAATTGGGAACCGATGACATGCGTCAACCAAGTCAGCGAGCCTGACCACCCGATGCCGTTGGTCGTCTCTTACGATTAGCATAGTCGTATTTATGGCAAGCATGAGTTGCTTAAGGTCTATTCTACCCCGGGACCTTCACGGTTCTGTACCGATTACAAACTGATAATCAAAAGTGTACTTGAACGAAAACGAAGTATGACACTCAAGTGAGTATAAATAGAGCGAGAACTCTGGCAATACAAAATTTCACACTCGCTTCGTCGTATGGCACACATGCTCTTGGAATTATCGCTATTTATGCAACGATGATGATTCTTAACATACTCATGTATATTTATTGAAAGGTGAAGATCCTCCAATATATATTTATTGAAAGGTGAAGATCCTCCAGTATATATATATATATTGGAGGATCTTCACCTTTCAATAAATATACATGAGTATATTTATTTATTTCAGTTGTGAACAAATCACGGTCAAGCATGTTCGGCTTGACTTTACTGATTTTCTATCACAAGGGAGTAATATTTCAGTATAAAACAATGAAGCATATTTTTAAGAGAAACACAGTTTTCAGAAATGAACCAAAATATTAAAACAAATAGAAAATAAAACAATATTGTTTAGATGTAATCTTGAGCAACAAACATTCAACAATTAGACCTTCACGCTTTTTCTTTTGTAAAATGGAGCTCACGAAACGGACACATCATAGATTAAATGAACTACTGTCTGACGCAGCACATCTCATTCATTGTAAGCAGTTGATAAGGAGCCCTCCTTACCTCGTAGTTGTGTTCGGAGTAGCCAGGGCAAGAACATCGAACTTGTTTTGCGGCCCACATGGCAGATAATACTGCCTTTTCGTCCTCTACAACAAATCCAAATATCGGTATCAACTATATACACATATCACAAATACGTCATCCTTTCTTAGCAACCCTTAACTAGGGTCAGTTGCACACAGTATAGACGATACAGGTAATGATTTATCAAGGATAAGCTTGACTGTGATTCTTTCATCACCTCTCAAAAGGGTATTCATGAGTATATCTCGTATGGCCAATACGACATCGCCGCATGATGACCTCTTCAAATCTGGACTGATAACCCAAGTGGGTATACCCAATGTAAGGTTTTATTGCATGTAATTTATTTACACCCACTTTGGTGTCCCACTTCCTTTGCATCAGATCACGGATATACGACCTAATTGTATCTTTATAGTCAGAGTATGGAACAAGAAGTGGTGTCACAGATTTGTTGAGTGCTGCCTTGGCAGCAAGATCAGCCATTGTGTTACCAGAAATGCCTACGTGGCTTGGTAACCAACAAAAGACGATGTCGTATTAACAAGATCATTGTAAAATTCAATTATTTCTTAAAGTGGATGTTTACATGACAGGTTTTTAATTGCCTTGAGGCGAGAGTCTGAATAGATTATATTTATGTCTAGGATGTCTTTCAATATATTTAAGAGCCGTTAATATAGTGTTGGCTTCCGCTGTAAAAATAGAACTGTTATCCGGTAATCTGAAAGATATTGTTCTGGATCCAATGACAGTGGCACAAGCAACTGCGTCACCATCCTTGGACCCATCTGTAAATAAATATTTGTATGTACCATAGTTACTTTTTAATTGATTATATTCTTGTTTATATTGCAATTCATTTGTTTCCGATTTTTTGTACCTTGTCAGTGTTGGGTCAACTTCGGGTCTAACTAACTGCCAAGGAGGAGAGGAAAGCACACGGGAAGGAGATATATTGGCTAGCTCAACGCTGCCAGCAGAAAGAACAGGTTTCACTCTTAGTCCCAGAGGCGGAACAAGAGACGACTTTTTAATGTATAGATCCTCATAACGAGGATTAAAAACACAGTTAAAGGCAGGATTGGCCTCATTAGAATACAGTTTTTGTTATGTATTGTAAGGGGAGTTTTATACGTCGTTGACGAAGAGATAGCTCATCGGCTTTGACGTAAAGACTGTCAATAGGAGAAGTCTTAGACCTTTATGGTGGATAGAGTCAAGTATTTTGAGGTTGCTTTTACAGGCTCCCCCATAAGCGATGCAGCCGTAATCAAGTTTCGAACGGATGAGAGATCTGTATAGGTGGAGTCGGGTAGTTTGGTCTCCTCCCCACTTAGAATTTGAAACGACTTTTAACAGATCAAGTACCTTAAGGCATTTAGTTTTAAGAGATTTAATGAGGGGTAGAAAAGTTAGATGTGCGTCGAAAATAAGACCCAAGAACTTGGCCTCCTTTACTACTTTGATGGGAGTGCCATTTAAAAATAATTCTGGATCTTTATGCGGTTTATACTTTCTGCAGAAATTCAAACAATTTGTTTTGGTTATAGAAAATTTAAAACCGTTTTTAAGTGACATTTTTTCAACATTATTGAGACATATTTGTAATTGCCTCTCTATTGTATACATATTTCTACCTCTGCAAGAAACATTGAAATCATTCACAAATAGTGATCCGTGTACTGAATCACTTAAAACCTTAGCAAGGTTATTGATTTTAATACTTAATAAAGTCACAGACAAAATCCTGCCTTGTGGAACACTCTGATCTTGGTGAAAGTAGTCTGAGAGTTTTGATCCCATACGTACTTGAAACTGTTTGTCAGTTAAAAATTAGATATAGATTTTGGCAAGCGACCTCTCACCCCAAAAGAATGTAAATCTTTCAAAATGCCATGCTTCCAAGTAGTATCATATGCTTTTACAAGAGCAAAAAAGATTGATACTGCATGTTGTTTTTGATGAAAGAATTGTTAACAAATGATTCCAAACGAACCAGGTGGTCAGTTGTTCTTTGGTTTTTACGGAAACCACATATATCAGTGATCAGATTGTTGGTTTCCAAACACCAAACTAAGCGATTATTTACCATTCGCTCCATGGTTTTTCAAACGCAGCTAGTTAAGGAAATAGGTCGATAATTTGATGGATCTGTATGATCCCTGCCAGGCTTTGGAATAGGAACAACTATGGCTTTTCGCCATGAAGGGGGAAAATGTTGCGTTATCCAAATATGGTCAAAGTGCCAAGTAACGTTTCGAGATATGATTCAGGCAAGTGTTTCAAGAGTTGGTTATGGATATCATCAGATCCTGTTGCAATATCTTGAGCCTGTGATAGCGCAGTATGAAGTTCATGTAATGAAAATACCTCATTGTAATCTTCACCATTATCAGATTTGAAATCCACTGTTTTCTTTTTGTTTTGTTGTGTTTGATAAGTCTGAAATTTTGGATGATAATTTGAAGAGGACGAATGTTTAGCCAAAGTTTCACCCAACTTGTTTGCAACATCAGGTTTTTCAGTTAGTATGTTTTGACCATTTTTGAGATGCTGAATACTACTGGATTTGGAACCCTTTCCTTTAATTTTTCTATCCTATTCCTACCATTGACATAGGAGTATGGGAATATATTTTGGAAACGTAATTTTGCCTCGTGTGACGTTTAATGTTCTTAGACGTTCGTCGAGCTTTAGTGTAACTGATTTGTACGTTATTTAAGTTATGTACAGAGGGGTGAAAGCAAAAATATTTCTCTGCTTTCCTCCTCTTTTTCCTAGCCTGTTTGCATTCATCATTAAAACATGGTTTACGGATATGCGGGTTTACAGAGGACTTAGTGAATAGTTTCACCAGCTATACGTTTTAGTTTGTCCGAGAACATTTTAACTGGATCAGGTACATCCATGAAAAGGTCTGATTTAAGTTCTTCAAGGGAGGTGGCCTGAAATATGCACCTATTGACCTTTGAAAAATTATATCTTCTTACAGGCAGAGCATCGGAAACGTTAATTGCTGTAAGTACTGTTGGAATATGGTCACTACCACAAAGATCATTAAGGACTGACTATTCAAATTCATTATAAAGGTTTGAATCAGTGAGTGACAGGTCTAAAGAAGAATATGTTCCCGTTGCAGGATGTAAATATGTGTCAGAGACGTCATTGAATATACATAAATTATTATTAGATATAAACTCTTCAAGAACTTTCCCTTTACCGTGGGTATCAGGACTTCCCCATAATGGGTTATGTCCACTGAGATGGAACAAAGAGTAAGGGTTAAATGTAAAGTAAGACGAACAGCAACAGCTTGAAGATTGGTATTAAGAGGAACAGGGCTATGAATAATACCATGTCTCACTAATATGGAAGATCAACCAATGGCTTTGTCACCAGGGGGTGAACAAGAATTATAAGAATGGTATCTACGCAATTCGAACATATAATTTTGTTTCAAGTACATTTCTTGAAAACTAAATGCTGATGGTTTAAAGTCCTGTGCTAGTAATTGTACTTCATTAAAATTGGTCCTAAGTCCTCTGCAATTCCATTGGATTAAGGTGTTATTGTTCCTTTAACAGCAGGTGGAAGCACCGGGGACCCCTTCCGAGGCGAACTGCTTCTATTTCGTGCATGGGGATGAGGAGAGACGTCCATGTCTTCCAAAAGTAGAAACTAGTTATAGATTTGTACCAGATCATGTGATCCCTTTTTCACTTGATCAGATTTTTGTCTGTCATCTACTTTTTTACAAGGATTTTTCACAACAGGATATATTGTTTGTGATTCAGTCTGACAAGCTGATGTTGCATGGTGTTTACCAACAGTAGAATCTGATGTAATTAAAGTGTATTTGTCAGCTGTAACCCAGGTGACACCTGATGACCGAGGAGAGGCTACATTAACTAAACGTTTTGCCTTATGATAAGTGACATTCTTTTGGATTTTGATTTTGACAATTTCATATTCACGTTTCCAGATATGACATGACTTTGACGAAGACATATGATCTCCAAGACAGTTTACACATTCTGGAGAAGACGAACAGTCAGAACCTTCATGATCATCTTCACCACATCTATAGCATGTTGCACGATTCCTGCAGGATTGGGCACCGTGACCAAACGTTTGACACGTGTAACAACGAAGTGGGTTTCGAATATACTCCTCCACTTCGATGTTACAATATCCAGCTTTTATATACTTTGGGTGTTGGGGTTGTGAAAAAGAAATTAAGTAAGTGTTTGTATTTAAAGTTTCTCCATTTTTCTTAAACGTGAATCGTTTAACATGAGTGACTCCTTGGTTTTGAAGTTCAGTAACGATTTCTTTTTCACTCATGTGGGCAAGCCAGCGGTCTCTTTCTCTCAAGATGCCTTTGCTACTGTTCAGAGACTTGTGTGGAGAAACCGAAACCTCAGTATTTGCAAGCTGATTTGTGGCTATGAAGGTAGCTGATTGTTTTGCCGTTTTACACTCAATAAGGAGAAACCCTGATCTATTTATTCTAACAGCTTGGACATCACCAACAAGTCCATAAATTGCTTGTGATGTGGCAAACGGATTTAGTTTTGGTGGTTCACCGTCAGTAGAAGATACAACCAACAGTCTACTCCATGTATCTGGATGTCTGTTTGTTGTACTGTCCTCATCAGAGGACAAACACTCATCTAGTGCTCGTTTATGTTTTTTTTGGTTGAGCCATGGTTAATAATAGAAAGTTCACCATCCCAGCTCCCCACCCTCCGCCGAGTATCACAGGGACAATGCTATACACCAGTGGGTCTCCGGCTGGCAGCACCAAGGATACTGAAATGGTATACTCCAGCAGAAAATTAATAGAAAATTAATTGATCCACCAGATTGGCCACCATGAGCCACCGCCCTCTGGGCATAAGACTCTAGACAAAGTTCATAACATCAGTTTTCAAATCTAAAAGTGCTATGTGAGTAAAGAGCGAAGACCAAAATTGAAACAATACAAAATCAAAATTGTGCAATTACATGAATAATCCACGCACAGGGCTTGGCATGACCAGCCGATTGGTCGAACCGGGCCCATTCGCCCATCCGTCTAGACCATTGCCAAAGTGGTGTATTGAGCATCAGGAACACGGTCGAAGGTATCTATTGCCCTCAACCTTTAGGATCCTTTTCTCCACCGACACAGGGCCGGAACGCGCGGTAAATGGGTTGGTGGACCAAATAACCCCCGGGTCCACAACGGGGGTGAACGGTGCTTAGCGTTACCCAGCCACAAGGAGGTGGCAGTTCACGGGTGCCCATGAAGGCAAGAAAGAGAGTCTGAATAGATTATATGTTTATATTTGGGGTGTCTTTCAATATGTAAGAGCTGTTAATATGGCGTTTGCTTCAGCTGTAAAAATAGAGCTGCCATCCTGTAATCTGGAAGAGATTGTTTTGGACCCAATGGCACAAGCCACAGCACCACCATCCTTGGATCCATCTCTCAATAAGGATTTATTTGTATTGTATTTACTTTTTAATTGATTAAATTATTGTTTATATTGTAATTTTTGACTTTTTAAATGTTGTCAGTGTAAGGTCAACTTGTGGCCTCACCAACTGCCAAGGAGGAGAAGAAAGTAAACGAGAAGGAGCTACATTTTCTAGCTCAATGTCAGCAGCAGGAAGGAAAGGTTTCGTTCTCATGCCAAGAGGCGGAACAAGAGAAGACTTCTTGTTATACAGATCCTCATACAAGGGATTAAAGACACAGTTATATGCAGGGTTTGATTTGTTGGAATATAATTTTGTTATATACTGTAAAGTTAATATTTATATGGCGTTGATTAAGAGATGGCTCATCAGCCTCGACATAGAGGCTGACGAAAGGTGATGTTCGAAAGGAGCCAAGGCAAAGTCTGAGACCTTGATGGTGAACAGAATCTAAAAGTTTTAGGTTGCTCTTGCAGGTTCCATCATATACAGATGAGCCATAATCAAGTTTTGAATGGATCAGTGATCGATAAAGTTGCAGGAGGGTAGCTTGATCCCGTCCCCACTTAGAATTTGAAACGACTTTCAACCAGTCGAGTGCCTGCAGGCATTTAGTTTTGAGGGATTTGATATGTGGTATAAACGTTAAATGTCTGTCAAAATTTAAACCCAAGAACTTGGCCTCCTTAAATGGGAGTTCCATTTAGAAACAGTTCAGGGTCTTTATTCGGTTTATATTTTCTGGAAAATGTATACAATTAGTGTTGGTTTTAGAAAATTATCAAGACACCATTTACTTATCTTGTTTAAACACAACTGCAGTTGCCGTTCAATAGTATGGATATTTTGACCACGACAAGATATTAAAATCATCCGCAAATGACGATCCATCAGTTGAATCATTTAAAACTTTTGGGGGACACCCTAATCCTTATTATAATGGTCAGACAGAGTAGAGCCCACTCGGGCTTGAAATTGCCTATCTCTTAAAAACGGAGGTATAAAAAGAAGTAAACGACCCCTCAACACCAAATCATGTAAATCCTTCAAAATGCCATATTTCCAGGTGGTATCATACGCTTTCTCGAGATCAAAGAACATCGATTCTACACGTTGCTTATTTATTATTGCATTTTTAACAATTAATGTTTAATCGTACCAAATGATCAGTGGTACTACGATTCTTCCTGAAACCACACTGAATATTTGTTTAAAGGTTATTGGTTTCAAGATATCAAGTTAATCTATTGTTTACCATTCGTTCCATGGTTTTACATACACAATTCGTTAAAGAGAGTGGTCTGTAATTCGATGGATCAGTATGATCCCGACCAGGAGTTGGAATAGGGACTATAACGCCACGAAGCTGGGAAATTCCCTGTTGTCCATATTGTATGAAAAATATTCAAATGTTCCCAAACATGATTCAAGTAAATGCTTCAAGAGTTGATAGTGTATATTATCAGCCCCTGCTGCTTGCTGCTTGAGCTGGCTAAGGGCGGCTCATGTAGTGAAAATAGTTCATTGTAGTCTTCACCATTCTCTGAGTTAGAATTAATTGTTTTTCTCTCCTGTTGTTTCTGATGGTTCTGAAACTCCGGAGCATAGCTGGATGAAGAGGAATGCTTGGATCATGTTCCACACCTTTGACAACGATGTGCGCGAATTAATGTTAGAAACATTGTTTCGCCAAGATTTACGCTTATTTTGCTTAAAGGTCACATGCAACGAAAACATCAAACATAATTAAAACACAATTATCACTTACTCATGACATATAATATACATTGCTGCTTGTAAAGAAAAGAAATAAACAAAATTATAAGCGTACAATCGCGATTCAAAAGTGCAAAATTTTGAACTTGGTCTTACTTTCCTCGAAACGAAGCCCTCGGGAGACCGAACCCAGTCATAGTGGGTGGTGTGCACTCAAGTGTAACGACGGCTTCCGATTTGCTGTTATATTTGCTGATACGCTGAGCTCATCAATACACGATCTGTTTCATGGGCATTTTACAAGTATGGCGAGTCACAAGAAAGTAAGATTCTTTATGGATAACAACTTATTTTATTGTACTTGATGCGTCGTTTCAGTATGGATTGATATACCGTTATCAAACAAAATCATATACACTAGAAGAAGTTGTTATTCATAAATAATGTATATAGAGATGATGGGTTTTGTAATACATGTTCTCTGAATTTCCGTTCGATCTGATAAAAAATCATCTGAGTAGAGATGGTGAACTACTGCTTGGCCGGAAACTGTCATTCGTCCAAGTACGACGCAGGACTTGAAACTGACAAGAGTTTGCACCAGTTTCCGTCAGATACAGTCATCCGAGGTGTAGTTTGTTTGCAACCCATAGACATAAAAACATGTCCTGTGTACAAGCATCACACCTGCCTAATTACATAATGTGGCACAGACGGGACTCGGGTGCACGAGTCATAAATCATTTTATGGCGTACAGCCTGATAGGTGGTAAGTTCAAATTGCACGTGGTCAATGATTGAAGCTGTGTATTGGATACTGTGTTTAGCAGACAGGCAGGCAGACATATAGGTGTCAATAAACCAGACACTGAGCTTTCTCTGTGACAGAGGCTGCTCAACACGTTTTTTTCATGTAACGAGTAGATTATGTATGTACTTGTTTGTGTACACAACCAAGACTAGACTACTGCTCACGTCCTCATACTCCCAGCATGCATACTGTTTCAAGCTCCACGAACCTATTCATTCCGCATGCGTTACGGGCGCAGTGCAGCACAGCTCTTGAAACCAGTCCTGAGTAAACCGTGGTTTACGAATATGTGGAATTGCAGAGGACGTAGGTATAATTTCACCAGCAATATTCTTCAGTTTATCAGAAAATAACTGAATTGGATCCTGAGCAGTGTAAAAATTTCAGATTTCAAGTTGTCAGTACACAGTGTTTGAAATAATGGCCAATTGGCCTTACTAGAATTTCACCTTGTTGCAGGTGGATCATCAGTCGGATTTATAGCAGAAACTATTGTGGGGAAATGGTCACTTCCCCACAGGTCATCAAATTCGTCATAAATATTGGGATCTGTAAGAGACAGATCAAGTGCAGAATAAGTTCCAAAACCAGGGTGTAAATAAGTGGCTGATCCATCATTAAATATGAATAAATTATTATTATTAGAAATGAAATCTTCGAGGATTTTGCCTTTATTGTTAGTATCAGTACCTCCCCACAAAGGGTTGTGTCCGTTAAGATCACCCATGATAATACAGGGTTTTGGAAGCTGATTGTAGAGATCCTGAAGATCGTGCTGCTGAAGAGCCAAAGATGGAGAAATGTACAGTGAACAGAGTGTAAATGTTATTTGTAAAGAAAGGTGGCCAGCAACTTCCTGAAGATTGCTTTGAAGAGGAACAGGACTATGAATCACACCCTGCCTCACCAAACTGGAAGCGCCACCACTGGCTTTCTCACCTGGAGGTCAAAACGAATGAAATGAATTGTACTGATGAAGATCCAATTTTTCTGTATTTTCCAGGTATGTCTTCTGTAAACTAAGGGCGGATGCTTTAAATTCATGAGATAATAATTGTAGATCATTAAAATTGGTCTTAAGGCCTCTGCAATTTCATTGTATTAGTTTAGGATTTTGTCTCATGGTGGTTGTATTGGGGACCTCTCATGAGAACTCCTAAGCTTGTTTTTTGGAAGGTGGAATTACCTCCATCTCCAGGGGTTCAAAGGAGTTGTGAACCTCTACTGTAACAGGCGTCTCTACAATGTTTGGAATTTTTGGATGCTTGTTTGCGATCTAGTCGTTTCTGGCAAGCTTTCAACATTTCAACATTTTCATGAAGATTAACAGTTTTCAGAGCAACCGTTTGATTTGATTGGCTGACGGTCTGAGATGCTGATATCACAGTACTCTGGCTATCATAAGTAGTTTGCACAGATTGGTTGTTTGGATTTAGTCCAAGTCAAATCAGTTTGGCATGAAACCGACACTGATGAGGGTTTTCTGGAGACAGCAGCTGAATAACTGATTGTCGAAGATGACTTCGACTGCAAGTGATGTAGTTATTTTTTGGCCTCAGAAACTTTCATATTTCAACTTTAGGATTTTTGATTGGATCTGCCATTCAGGGCAGGATTTTGATGATGAAATATGATCACCGTTGCAGTTTACACATTAAGGATCTTGAAGCATCTTCATGATCCTCACTGCAACGGTGACAACGATGAACATTTCGGCGGGATTTTGAGCGATGTCCAAACTTCTGACATGTATAACATCGGAGTGGAGTTGGGATATACACCTCCACCCCGATATTGAAATAATCAGCTTATATCGATTTAGGGACTGTGCTCAGTGAAGAAGTAAACAAATAATTGTTGCTTGGAACAGTTCTACCATCTTGTTTCGTGACTTTGAAACGCTTTACGGACGTGACATTTTGATCTTTAAGTTCTTCAACGATTTCCTCTACTGACATGTCCGACAAACAACGGACTCTGTCTCGAATAATTCCCCTAATCGAATTGAGATTGAGTGTTTCATGTTCGGTGACATTTTGCAAACTGGTGTTGTTGCAATAGATTAATTGACTGCCGTCTCCTTGCACATTCTACCATCACTGAGACATGAAACGTTTTTTTTTACTTCTCCACATATAGATTGGATTGTCTTGGAAATCAAAAAAGGATTTAATTTGAGGGGTTCACCATTTGTAGCCTCAATGACTATAAATTTTGACCAATTGTCCTATTGTTTGGGAACTGAAATATCTTCAGCCTCCAGACACCTTTTCTTGTCATTTCTAGCGGAACCAGAATGTAGTTGATTCATGATGTATTTGAGATGTTCAGCACCCTTGCTCCCCACCCGCCACCGAGTGTCAACAAGGACAGTGTCAATCTGCAGCGGATCTCCAGCATGCAAACACCTGGGATACAAGGGTTAATGCCGTGAATACGAAATAAAAAGCTATATGTGTCAACCAAATATAATGCCAGATTGGTTCGGCTCTTAACAGAAACTTGGGGACATACAGAATTTAGAGCTCGACATCATCAGATTGGCCCTTGAACCACCTCTTTCTAGCACAAGACTCTAGGCAAACGAATATACAAACATTCATTTCACAAATGCACAATAATATGCAAATGGCGCAATAAGAATGTTGTCCATGCGCAGGACATGGTGTGACCAGCCGATTGATAGAACCGGGCTAGTTCTACCACCCGTCTAGGTGAAGTCAGGGCCAAAGTGGTGTGTTAGGCAACAGGAACACGGTTCCATGCCCCTATTGCCCTCAACCACCAGGATCCCCTCCTCCACCGACACAGGGCCGCAACCCACGGCAAACGGGCTGGTGGACCAAATATTTCCCCGGGTCCACAACAGGGGTGTTGGCAAGCTCTTTGCATTACCCAGCATCCACCACGAGGAGGTGGCTCGCCACGGGTGCCAGAGTTGCTTTAAAACTAGAATTAGTTCCAGTGTTGCTTAGAGTTGTTCTGAGGTCAGTGATTTTGGATTGGTGTGTGATTACGCCTGTAAAATCAGTTTGGGGCATTAAACCATGAAAGCATATTACTAGGATTACAAAGCATATGGGCTTTGATGACACGTATTCTCCTGAAATATTTGAAAACAATTCTATGCCAGAAGTTGACTGTAATGATTGTAATGGTCGTATAGCTGTTGTTCACATTGAAGTTATTATAGCGGTTCAGTATGATGATTCTTCTTCTCTTCCTTTGTGAGTACTTCTAATATAGTTTCCAACACGGCATCAAACATGACCAAAACTCAAAAGCACAAAAGATTCCCCATGGAAATTTTCAGACCCTTCACTGAAGCTGAGGTTCTGAAAGCCAACTGTTTGCACTCTGGATTTGATTCAGACGAAGTTCTTAAACTGTACTGATGTGTTTTAACTGTCATTACCCAGATTATCAACCTAAGTTTACAAGCAGGTAAAGTGCCGGACACTTTCAAGTCTGCCGTGGTCACGTCATTGTTGAAAAGGTCTAAAGTCTAAATTGGACCCTTGTTTGCTGCTGAATTACCAGGCAGTGCCCATTGTATCATTCATTTCTAAACCTCTTGAGAAAGTAGTTAAACTCAGAGGCTACTTCTAAGCAGACGATTCCCAGCCGTTGAAAGGTCTTCCACATGATCCTATGTTACAACAAACAGTTGTACAGGACATGGAGTCATCCATTCAAGATGTCAAAACCGTAATGGCACGTAGCAAACTACAGTTGAACGATGAAACGACAGACGTTATAGTCATCGGATCATCGTCTAGACTCCAAAAGCTCTGCGTCGATCATCTATGTGTGGGGACAGCTGACATCAAATTCTCATCGGTTCTGAGAAACCCGAGTGTTCAACTTGTTTCCAACCTCACTATGACAGATCACATGAACTATCTATGTCATATCCGTGATTTTAAATCAATGAATAGTGATTCGCTCTGTTCGCTACCTTTTGACTGTTGACGCTACATCATTTCTCGTGAGATCACTCATACTTTCGAAATTGGACTATTGCAATAGTATCCTCGTCTCCATATCACCAGCACTGAGATCATTATACAACTATACAAACTTATTCATCATCAAGCTCCCAGCTATCTCAACGAACTCGTTGCTGCTTCAGTTGTTGCCATATTATCGTATGACAACCGTTAGATCAAGATCATTGCAAACCGCTGCTGCACCAAATGGAATCAAACCTCAGGACCGTCCAAATACTTGATGCACATAAAGCAAGCCTAAAAACGTATTTCTCTGAATGTGTGTGCGCCTGTGCGTGCGTGCGTGCGTGCGTGCGTGCGTGTTGAGCAGAAAACTCAAAGGATTTAAAGGCAAACGAAAACAAGGCCAAAGGACTGAAGGAATCCCCCTGAAATATTCCCCTTCAGGTTGGATTAGATTATTATGGCGGCATAAGTCAGATATCATTGTAGCAAATACTCTTAAAAGCGTACGGGATCTTCATTATTTTTATTTACTATTAAAAATATTTAGGAGATTTATCAGAGTCAACCAATGTTGATATGATATTATTTAATGTTTTGAGAGTGCAACACCATTTGCTCTTCCTTACAACCATACTTATTTGGAATGTAGTCGCTTATGAAACATGATTGGTGTATGGCATGTAATTTGTATGTGTATGATTTTCATTTTAAAACAAATGACTAGAAACAAACATTAACAAATGTGGGATGCATAATGTCAAAATTAATGTTCTAAGTGATTTCTCCACCTTCTTGAAAAATAGTCAAAATCCAGAATGGGACCCGATGGCTACTGCCTTGTGCACATGTGTTTAGGGGTTTTAATAAAGGGAAATGGTGGTGCGTTAATGAGATGTCTGTCCTTGAAACGTTTGTTAACGTTTACACTTCCTATCCAAATTGAAAGTTCAGTATCCCCTACCTTTTTGAAGGGTATATTTCATGCGGATGTTATCAACTGGACATCATTTCTTAATCTAACATGATCTCTCTCCTCTTTCGATTAAGATGGAAAATGAGGAACTGGGACCTCATATTCACAGGGTTCCAGTGTAATGGTCGTAAGCCATAATTTTAGTATCAGGGTAACATTCTTAACATAAGAGCAATCAAAGGGAGATCCTGTGTTATCAACGTTCGATAAAGAAGGAAAATGAGGACCTCATACTCACAGGGTTCCTCCATCTGAACTTTCTGCAGAGTCTAGTGACTTTCTCCCACTCTCCAGAGGCTTGACAGACACTGGTGATTTTCTTATGACAGGCAGTGTAATCCTTTTCACACGCATATGTTGCCACAGCCCCCATGTAATGTCCATCATAAGTCACGCTGGCAAAGGCCACATGAGGAGGATGTCCACAGCCTGTGAATTCTGTATAGAAAACCACATTCATCATCTGATTACAAAGATTTGCTTCTAAAACCGAAACAAATTAAAAGTCCCAGCACCAGTTACCAATTGGTTTAACACTAGCATGCTGTAATAAAGTGAATTACTACAGAAAACAGGCTGACAGCAACTAAAGAACCATACCAGGGACCATGGGAATTTAAAATAGTTTTGCCTCCTACGCGGACCCCAGCTAGATTTACACCATCCTTTCAGGTGTTATTTGGCGATTATTTGAAATTTAGCCAAACATTCAAAGAAGAAAGAGGCTCCTATTACAAAAGATGGTAGATATAAAGAATATACCGTGCATGAAATAGGGAACAACATTTTTTGTACTTATCCGTCGAGTGGACAAGTGCAGGTCCAGGGTAGAATAGGCTTTCAACAACCCATGCTTGCCATAAGAGGCGACTGACGGGATCGAGTGGTCAGGCTCGCTGACTTGGTTGACACATGTCGTCGGTTCCCGGTTGCGCAGATCGATGCTCATGTTGTTGATCACTGGATTGTCTGGTCCAGACCCGATTATTTACAGACCGCCGCCATATAGCTGGAATACTGCTGAGTGCGGCGTAAAACTAAACTAACTCACTCACCGTCGAGTGAGTAAGGAGTGAGTTAAAATCATCGCATCAGTAATATTACAGCCAGACAGCGGTAACAACAAAGTAATTAATTTAAAATAGTTGTCGACAAAGGAGAGTAAAACAAACTAGACTATCACAGATAGTTACTTAAAACTAGTAATGAAATTTAAAATACTTTAACTATAGAGGACGATACAATATAAAGAAGGGCTACAGATGGCAAACAATCGATTTTACCCCTGAAGGCTCAGCCACCATCAATCTATCCTAATACATATATCTTAGCAAGTCATAAGATACATCACTTTTTACATGTAGTTACCCTCTAGTAACCAACACTACTTCTAGTTATCAACAATTATGAAACTCTCTATTTAGTACAGTTTTGGTCAAACTAAGACAAGGACGTGTCGATTTCCAAGGTTTGCTCAATTGTTTACGATATTTCGGTTGTATCACCTGTGATACAATGTATATTTGCGTTTTGAGCAAATGGTGTATCACCAGTGACGCATAGTTTACCTTAGCTTTAAATGCCACTCACCTATCTAATAACAACAAAAACACTGGTAGAAGATTGATTTTGTTTATAATGTTGTCATTTCTTGTGGAATTAACACAAACATTTTCACTCTTGAAACAATGAGCAGTTTGAAAAATAACATCCAGCATTTTTTTTTTATGAAAGGCGAACTGTAAATCATTTCATGGGATACATAATAGGCCCAGAAACACAAACAGGTTCTTGGGATGACGTATAAGAGTCACAGAACACTGAAACAGGGTCTTTGGGTCAATTAGAGGCAGTCAAATTACTTGCACGGGTGGAACTGTGCAAAACAGTTCCTCTTTTTGACAAAGCACGCATACTCCTTGCATTTAGAACACATAACATCTGTTCATCATCACTGTTCCAGCGTAAAGGATTCCTCTCTAGTTAGGCTGTTCAACCAAATCGAGAGACGTGTGCAAGTTTCCTGCAAAGACCTTGTAGTTAAGATCTTCAGGAACAGCTGAGTCATAACCACCTCACCAGTAATGCCGTAACCACCAGAGTCTCCTTGGTAAACCTCAAACTCAGACAACATTCAGAAAGTCCCAGCTCAGGCCCACATCTTGAAACCCCACTTGTGAGGTTGTTCCTATGTACTATTTTACAGAGGATTTCCCTTTGAGCATGATCATAACTTCATCCACAGCACTATTATCCTCTTTTGGGATCTCTTTACATCTCTCTTTTAAACCATCCAGCCACGGTCGCAACTTCACAGATTGTCACGCTCATATTTAGCTGTGACACTATCGTTATCTGTCATCTGAAGGGAGGAAAGAAGCTTCTGAAACCTGTTCCTTGACATGAGATCTGCTACCAGTGGATATCTGGTTTCCACAGCCCAATATGCCTGCACTGAATGGGCAACGAGTAAACCTATATATACGCAGATATATTCCAATCAGCATGGAATTTCGCTTGATGTTGTATTGACAGAGATGCCCTCTTCCTGTAACGAGTAAAGATTGGTTTGAAGCATGATTGTTGTCAATCATTGCATCAGTGATCATAACAGCAAAATTTTCAATGGGTTCCTTGACACGTATTTCTCTTGGAGGCTCTTCAACACTTCCTTTAAAGGTAGAGTCTGGAGGAAAAAATTTTCCGTTTTCCCAAAACGGGGTATCTATCATCTGAGAAATCAGCTCATCTTCCTCTGCTACCTTTTGCTCCTGTGCTGCTTTGTATCGCTCTTGAAGATTAGCAATAGTTATGTCATCATCTGAGTCATCATCAGAGTCCTCCTTATCTTAGCTAACGGAAGGTCATCATTGTCAGATGAATCACCAGTAGCAAACGTCGGTGTAGTATGAAGCTTCCGGTTCTGTTCTTCTTCTGGGTGACATCAACCTCATCTTCCGACTCACTTTCAGATGTTGGAACATACTCATCAGAGGATGTTTCACAGTCGCTTTTACTTAGTTCATCTTCAAGGATATTCTCCATTATCTGTAGAAAATACTAATTTATATGCCTCGCACAATTTGTTCTGTATCAATTCATTAAATAACATTTTATCACTGTAAGTTGTTATTGAAAGCTATATTACATAAGCAAGAAAATCTTGGATTCATGAAATACCCAGAATGTATCATCGGCGATACACAAAAAACATAGCCTGTCCCATTGTATCACTGGTGATACATACAAAATTTTATTTAATTATATGGCACAACATGCAGTTATTCCATCAAAATAATTATGTCTGCTCATTTAAGTGACTAATGAAAATAATACTTCACATACAAATTAAAGCTACCTTTTGCTGGATGGAGATGGATAGACTTCACACCTTTTTGGGCACCAGGGGCACATGTCAAGATGACCAAAACAGGAAGTACCAACTTTTATACAAAATCGGGATTGGACAACAAAACAAAATATGATCTGTTTGTGAAACTACGGAAATATTTGTTGACATGTCATATGCTTATTTCTCTAATTCATGTGAACTTAGGCTGGAATATTGCTGAGTGCGGCGTAAAACTAAACTCACTTTCTCAAATATGTCGTACGTAATGCTATCATGTGTATATGTTATGTTACAATACAATTGTACAGGGTACTACATACCTGGAACACAAGTTGCACGATATCGATCTACTTTACACCTGGTGGTAACTGGACAAGACATCACAACACAAGGACCAGAGAGAGCCTAGGAGTGTAGCACAGAATTACATACGAGTAAGTGTTGAGTGAAATCGGACCTAAATACGTTATTTGCGATCATAAAGGATTGAAACTATTAACGCCTTCGGACTACATGACTAGATATTTAAACATTCGTTTCGTCCAGGAACCTTTGTAGAACAGAACAGAGGACTATTTGCATTACATCGCAGTTACCTATGTATCAATTAATGCATAACTGAATAAGCGTGGCCTTACATTGCTATTAGCAAATCTGTTACGAATGCTTTAAATGGTGAGGTACTTTGTGGTTAGCTACAAGTGAGCTATGCCGACATGACATGTTGAAAAACTGAACTGAAGCTCAGTGTTCGCCAAGTAAAGTGAAACAGTGACATACCTTGGTCCAGGGTAGGATATCACTGAAGTCGAACCCAGTTCTTGAGGAAATGCTTACTTGAGCACTGTTGTTGCTGTTCAGAAAACATGTCCCTGTCTTGCGTTCAAAAGCAAAGGAGAAACAAACAGAGGACGTAAGGCATTCAGCCGCACAGTCATATAGACAAGGACTTTCGAACTTTCTGAACATCTGGTGTTCCATGTACTTGCCATCTTGTATTGTAGCACTGGAGCAGTCCTGGCTAATTACAAAGCCAATTAAGAAAAGGAGAAACAAAACTTCAGCAGAGATATACGCCAAAGCCATTCTTCAAGTGGACGACTCTCTTGATATGTCTGTGGATCCCTCTTTCTCTATCTATGCAGGCTCTCTAAATACTTCACATACAATAAAATAATATTCCATAAACGACTGAATGGTTTCAAATGAAAACCTCTACATTGTAATGGAAATACCCCAGGGAGTCTGGCATCCTGGCATCTACATCAAGTACAATAAACAACATAATAAATATGAACTAACTGATACTCCGTTAGGTATCTAGGACGCGCCAGTATGCAGTTCATATAATTCAATGTATCCTTCGGAATATCAAGCAAGTACATCAGTTAACATGAGAAAGGTCAGGTCTCCTATTTACAAAAAGAATTTTAGAAGATAAATTACATTAATTCATTATTCACTTAAAGCAGCTTTGTGTTTTTGACAGAGACAGAGTAAATTTTACATATTTTCTATAAAAGGAAGAAACAAAGAACAGGATCTTTTCAGGATGTCTCCTTGGAGATATCGGGTAAGTACATTGATTTGTGTGTCACTATGTACCTATGACAAGTCTCTTATTATGAGTGATCTTATGCAGCACCTTGAAAAGGTAGCAATCAACTAAATAAAATACAACGTTCGGTTAAATCGACTTGACTGCCATCAAGATTTATGAACCCGTGAAGGTCCTGGGGTAGAATAGGCCTTCAGCAACCCATGTTTGCCATAAAAGGCGACTATGCTTGTCGTAAGAGGCGACAAACGGGATCGGGTGGTCAGGCCCGCTGACTTGGTTGACACATGCCATTGGTTCCCAATTGCGCACGTCGATGCTCATGTTGTTGATCACTGGATTGTCTGGTCCAGACTCGATTATTTACAGACCGCCGCCATATAGCTGGAATATTGCTGAGTGCTAAACACACTCACTCACTCCAGATTTATGCGATGTCGAACTGCAAGTACGCTCATGGATACTGAAAACGTACTTTTTTAAAATCTGGGAATTTCTCTCTCATGCTTCACCCTCAGTTTGAGGTACATTGAACAGTTTAATATTGTTTTGCTTTCATTGCTTTTCATCAAGTCCTCAATGAGTTGGTCATTTTCATTTTGGTCAATGCCACATTCGGAAACAACAACCTGTGATATGTCGTCTTTTACGTTTCCTCTTAGAGATTTAATACACTCATTAACAGGTCTTTAATGTTTCCTTTTCTGGGCGTATCCTGCATTTCAGCATTTATTTCAGCCAAGTCTGTTTTATGGCGGTATGGCTAATGAGAGAGAAAGCACAGGTAATAAGACGTGTAATTCCACTCTCTGACATCAGTACGTCACGCATCATGCGATTTCACCTTTGACCCCTCACAGGTGAAAGTTTCACACGAGCATCAAAGACAAAGATTCCAGGTGGTAATGGTCAGAAAGTTCACAGGAATTATTTCCGGTTGGTTGGAGGCTTACGTTTTAACTCATTATAGACTTACTTGGAACGCCATAAATAGCTTTGTCGGACTTAGTGTGCGACAGCTGGCGTTCACATATGCGCATGCCATTGTGACGTTATATCTTAACGTACTCACTCATACTCAAGCGGCATTTCTCCAAGGTCTGCGTTCGCTTTTAGTTCTGTTTCTGAGTTAAATAAGACACAGCAAGACACATCTGGAAAAGGAACCCATCGACTTGGAGTGGCAACTCTTCCAGGTGCAGGAAAAGGCTCCTTCCAAACATCCGTTGTCTGGTGACTGTGTTCTAAGGATGTTCGGCACGGTCGTTACATTTTGAATCCGACACATATGCAGGTGGTTGTGAGAATAGTCTCAGGATGACACAGCGATGACCATGCCTTCACAGCTCACTTAAATACCTCGTGTGTTCTATTTATGGCGCATCAATATTGATTCCCGTCATACCGAAACTGTTATATACTATTTTCACAACAGGGCATTTCCCATTAGGATGAACTAAAGGATTTAAAGTTCTTATACATAAGGTATCACAAGGTAATACCGGATAATTATAGAGGCGTCACATTACTGTCGTGTTTGAGCAAGTTCTTTACTAGCATTTTGAATTAAAGGATTTCTTTTTGGTGTGAAAAATATAGTTAATTACTGAAGAACTGGCCGGTTACCGAGAAAATTACAGCACTGTTGACGTATGTTTATTTTACAGATTAATTAATATTGTAAAGTAAAGTTAAAACTATACTCTGCATTCATTGACTTTAGAAAAACTTTTGACTACGTAAATAAACATGCACATTGGAATAAATTGTATAAGCTTGGGATAGGTTGAGGCTGACCAATAATATTCACTCAAGCTTATCCATGTTGTCTTTTGGTGTCAGACAAGGAGATTTTGTTCTTATTATTTATGAAGCATATAGTAGAAGGAACTTCATGAAGACACATGAGGCCAACGGGTAATTTCCCTTGGCGGAATGTTGTCATTATTCACATTCCAAAACCAGGCTGTGATCATATTGATCCTTCAAACTAAGGCCAATATCTCTTGTGTTTGCAAGACAACTGGAAGAATGGTAAATGGCTAACTAATATGGTATTTAGAAACATATAATCTTATTGCTAATATTCATAGTGGGTTCAGTAAAAAAAGTACCACTGACCATTTAGTTAGATTAGAAACGTTTGTTAAGAATGCGTCAACAAACAACATGCTGTATGTATGAATGTTTTTATCCCGAAAAAGCATATTATACAACCTGAAAAAGTGGAAATTTAGAAGCTGTTCTTAAAATGGGTCTGAGAGGCCGTTTGTCCAACTTCATACAACAGTTTTTAACAGATCGACATTATAAGTTGCGTGTGGCTTCCATCTCCTCTGAATTTTATGAGCAGGATCAAGGTGTCCCACAAGGCAGCATATTATCTGCAACGCTGTTCAGTTTCAAAATACTTTATGAAAATGACTCTGTTGACAGGTCATTATTTGTTGATGATTTTAATGTATCATGTTGGGGTAAAAATATGCACAAGATTGAGTCAGTTGCAGCTTTGTCTCGATAAAATTAATGGCTTTACGTTTTCTAACTCTAAAACAAACTGACAAAAACAAACAAAATAACTAGGCTGTCTGAGATTAAAAATAGTCGTAGGTTTTCCTTGAGATGAAATGGAGGGACTTTTTCGTCAAGCCAAGTATCAGCCATTGACATTAGCTGAATTGGGACAAGCATTGGTTCAGAGACAGAACAACATTCCCCAAGCTTTCAATCGCCTACGTCTACGTGCCGTTGTTAAGTCAGCATGGACGCCAGTGCTGGACTTTTGACACTACATCTCCTCAGGGACATGTCAATATGGCTAGAGTCAGTTCATACAGATTTTGATGTTATCCTGTCAACAGTTAAAGAGTGATTTAGGAAAACGCCACAAATCATGTTATTATCTTTTTGTATTAAAATGGCATACCGTCCAATGGGGCATAGTTACTTTATTCCAGTAGTATACAAGTTGTGACAACATTAAACATCAGCAACATATGTCATATTTGGGATTTCACTTTCTTAGTAAAGTACAAATGCTAGTACTTTTTTCGGTTGAGTCCCATCCGGGATTCGAACCCGCACCCTCAGAGTCAGGCACCTAATCGCCAGCACACAAAGTCAGCCGCCTAGCCCGCTCAGCCACCGCGACTTCCACATGGACTCTGAGGGTGCGGGTTCGAATCCCGGATGGGACTCAACCGAAAAAAGTACTAGCATTTGTACTTTACTAAGAAAGTGAAATCCCAAATATGACATTTGTTGCATTTGACCACTTTCTAAATGGCATCGTGTAATCATATTAAACATCAGCTTGATTCTGTTCAACAACAAAAGCATTGTTACTGTTGTGGATCAACTTTCCATGTTTCGAAGGATGAAAACTGTCCAGCTACAGGCAAGAGATATATTCGCGATAGAAAGCGAGGTCATTTGATGTTAAGAACAGTTTTGTGCACAAACCTAATGTTGACCCAGATGGTTTCAAGTGTCACTGAAACTGCGTAGGTTTCCACTGTCAGATCGTGGCGATTTGGCTTATGAACTGAACGGACTTGCCAAGCAAAGTATCATTGAGAAGACTGACCTTGTTATTGCGTCTGGTAAGGTGGGTGAGTGAGTGAGTTTAGTTTTACGCTGCACTCAGCAATATTCCAGCTATATTGCGGCGGTCTGTAAATAATTGAGTCTGGACCATACAATCCAGTGATCAACAACATGAGCATCGATCTGCACAATTGGGAACCGATGACATGTGTCAACCAAGTCAGCGAGCCTGACCACCCGATCCCGTTAGTCGCCTCTTACGACAAGCTGAGTCACCTTTGATGGCAACGCATGGGTTGCTGAAGGCCTATTCTACCCCGGGACCTTCACGGGTCGTCTGGTAAGGTATGTCAATGTGCACATCTGAAAGAGCTAAACACAAGTCTGGTTCCTGACTGGTTTGCTTCGCCTACAAAGGAAGAACTGTCTCATGGAATACAAAACATGATATTCGTCGTAAGGACATACAGAGAGTGAATTAAAGTTTATAGTCAATGCGACAGTATCGTGACTAAGACAGTAAATACTTTATAATTTCATTTTAACAATCTGTCGACAAAGGACAGTAAAACAGTTAGTAAATCACTGTTAGAGGTTTAAAATTAGCATGTAACTTAAAAGTTGTATACTGTTACGGACACTACAGCATGAAAATATGCTATAGAGTGCCAGGAAATGAAGGTAAATCACAATACTAGTTAGTGAATGAGTTAGTATTAAGCGGCAATATTTCGGCCATTTCGTGATGAGAACATATTTGATTTTCAAACGGAATATGTATACAATAATAAACAATGTCGTGAAAGGACAGTAAAACAATTAGGATATCACATTACTATGAAAAACTAGCGTGGAAAGCTAAACCTAATAGCACTATTTGGACAAAGCAATATAAGCAATACTGAAGGTAGATCACAAGATCACCATATATACCAGTGAGTGAGTGGCTGAGTTAAAATAAAAAATCGTGATTAAAACAGTATATACTTTATAGTTCTGTTTAGTAAAATCCGCCGCCAAAGGAAATTAAAACAACTAATGTATCACATTTAGCGATATAAAACTAGCATCTAACATGAAACATATGCTATTTAGGACTAAATGAAATAAATTTGTTAAAACATGAGATAGATGAATTGCCAACCATAAAATAAACGGAATGCTTATATGATCTAAAGCAAACTGGGTCGAAAAAGGGGGAAACCAACGAAATACTTGTTAAAGTTAGAGTCAAGAAACTTCTTAAACAGACGGATCAGAGAAATGCCTCTATGCAGTTTTGAATACGTTAGGCTATTTGCCTGCTTTTCAGGGTTAAAAGTCAACGTACATAAAACTAAACTAATATGGATAGGCTCCAAAAAGAGATCCCGATATATAAGATGTGCAAAGCATGGAAATTTGACTGGTCACAAACAGACTTTACGCTTTTGGGAATTCATTACAACATTGATCTTGATAAGATGGTTGATGCAAAACTACAACGAAAAACTATCTCAGATTGAAAGGCAAATGAACATTTGGTCCGCTCGTACCCTAAACACGTACGGAAGAAATTCTCTTCTTAAATCACTCCTACTACCTAAGCTTAACGACATATTCTCATCTCTACCAAATCCCCAAAATATGTTATTGAAAGACTTCAGACAAAGTGTTTTAATTTCATATGGGAAAACAAACCTGATAAGTTCAAAAGAGATGTAATGATGCTAAATCCAGAACATAGGGGAATAAAAACTCCAAATGTTAGAAAAATTAGAAAAAAATCACCACAACCAAAATGGATAAATAAAATAAGGCATCATGATCTTAAATGGGTGTCTCTTTTTTCCAGTCAATTTAAAATCAAGACCCAGTTTCTACTTACAGATAACTGCTAAATAAAAAACTAAATAATTCCCCCTTCAACTAACCCCTTTTGGAAAGAAACACTGTTGGAGTGGGCGAAATTTATGTCTACATGTAAAAGAGAAATTGTAAGTGAAGAAGATATACAAAGACAATCCATATGAAATAACGACAATATTACAATTGATAGTCAGTCTTTCTATATCTTCAGTGGTACAAAGAAGGTGTCGTTTTTGTGAATGATTTACCATATGAAGAAGGCAGACTGTACACATATGAAGAATTTTCCGATACATTTTCAATACAAACCAATTTTTTAACGCATGAATCAGTGAAAAGATCAATTTTAACATCTGCAAGAACACTAAATATAAAGCAATTCAAAAAGACATTAAGCGAATCAATTTATTCTATTAATGTCTCACAAATTATCACCGTAATTGGGAGTAAAAAAGTATACGACTTCCTCCTAAACTCCTAAAGCGATTTTACTGAAAATGACTGGAAAACTTTGAATATCATTGCAAATAAATGTTCGCACAGACTTGAAATGGTTGCAATATAAAATTATTCACAATATCCTCCCAACAAGATAACTGCTTCATAAAATTGGATACGCATCTTCACCAATTTGTACATTTTGTGGAACAGAAAGGGAAACTATCAATCATATGTTATGTGAATGTGAATTTGTTTATAAATTATGGAAAGAAACAGAAGCATGGCTGAACTCAGTAAAGCTACAACTGGAGCTTACAAATACAATTGTTTTATTGGGAATGAAAGGGAAAACAACAATCCCATTAATGAAATAATTTCAGTGGTCAAGCACTATATCTACAGATGCAGCATAAATGGTTTCAGACCAAAGTTTGAATATTTAAAAAATAAAATTGTCCGTGACTATGATATGTCAAGGTATGTTTACCTATCAGCTGGAACTGAGCAATTATTTTTCAATTTATTTTCTCTTGCTGAGCTCGGCCTTATTCAGATATCAAATATAATCTGTGGCAGGATATGCCCCATGTTAATTTTCTATTTCAGAAATGTCTTCAAATGCTCAATCTTTGTTTGTATTACGTAATAAAAATGTGAAGTGAGTGAGTGAGGTAATATTTAGCATCACATCAACAATATTGCATCCATATCGTGACGAGAACAATTTAATTTATATCAATATTAAAATTAATAAAATTAGGACATAAGAACCTCCCATCCCAGGACAGTAAAATACTAGATTATCACAGATATGAACATAAAACCAGCATGTGAAACTAAAACAGTGTAATGAAAGAGGACAATAGAGCATAAAACAGTTCTATAGATCAAAGACAACTAAAGGTAGCTCACCATACGGGGAAGCATGGGGACTTACAGTATCTTTGCTACCTGCATGGACCCTAGTTGGATTTACATCATCCCTTCACATGTTAGCAATTTAGACACATCTAGCCAAAAATTAAAAATACGCATATGCTACAATTAAGAAAAGTGGAAAGTTTAAATTTACTGTGAATGTTTTGGGACTCAGGAGTACAATAAAAAATGTGAAGCTTCTTGTCGCAATAATAGCCTAAACTGATAATAGACGAAAACATACGCTTTAGTACTGGCTTCAGTATGTATATTAGTATTTTAATGTTTAGTCCTGAAGTAATACGTTTAACATTTTTATGTGGATTTTAAGCAGTTATCGTGTCTCATAGGCCGTGCGGCCGGGTTGTCTATATTTCTTATTGTCAACTAAATGAGATTTTAACTCTCAACTTTATGCCACGGAATACGATAATATACCATTTTTCGCCTTCTATCTTCTTGTATTGATTAGTAAAGGACATAAACTGCACAATGAGGATCAAGTTTAAAGATGTATGATATGTCTTCATTTGAAAATCTCCTCACAAGAGGTTTACATCTTGTATCAGGCTTACAGATAAATGCAGTGCTTAATGTACCAAGAATGATCAGTGATCATGGTGATGGCCTTTAAGTGTTACATGCGATGTCCTTGGTTAATGCTGATGTCAAGATACAAATGTTATATTTTAATAATGATATTTTAAGATGTTTAATATGCATGACATGATGAAGGTAGTATCGTGGTCATTATGTACTGTATATTTGTATCTCCGTTGAACTTAAATATGCTGAATAAACGTAGTTGTTTAACTGGAAAAAAGCCCTCACTTCTTGAATGAGGACAAAATAAGAAATTAGCATTTCTTGTGTGAGGAATGATATTGAAGGAATCATAATGCATAGACAAAACAAACTTGTTATAGATTGTTGTATAAAATCAACAAAAAATTTCCATTTTCTCGTCTTTTACCAGGTGATCACATCTGTGAGGATACATTTGATCACTTCCGTAAATATATTTGTGTTCAGCTATGGCTTAAAGGTGTTTATGTCAATAGCAAGCGTCAGTAAAAATGTACGTGCAACAGGAGGGTAAATCAACAGACTTATCATACGAATAGCATAACCCTAATAGTATCAAGGTAACGAAATGAAAACATCTAAATGCTTACTTGTGTAGGGAATAGTGAAGAAAGAAACATGGCACAATGTGATGGGTACACCGGAGTCTATACATTTAGGAATGTCAGGGTTACAGGGTCTCATGTACAACAGTAGAGGATAAGCGAATGGAGATCTCTTATAGGTAGCTTAACCCCAAGATAAATAAGTTCATGATAGTAAACTTGCCACATGTTACCGAAATACATCAAATACCGAACTTGATGGATGAATTGTGAAATGTTTCCGTTCTTGGCTTTTACAGAATATAAGTGATAGTGTTTAAATATTAACTCATTTACTCGTGTTTACTTTCTGGTTTAGGGTATCTGATGCTGAAGTCTTGTTCATTGAGGCCATTCTTTTAGAAGTGACACTTGTGATGCATTTGAAAACTTTAAGTGACCTACATCAGGATATCTAGAAGTGAGTGAGTGAGTGAGTGAGTGAGTGAGTGAGTGAGTGAGTGGGTGAGTGGGTGAGGTAATATTTAACGTCAAATCGCCAATATCTCAGCCATATCGTGGCGAGAACATTTACCACTTAAATGAAATATATGCATATCGTAAAACCAAGGACAGTAAAACAACTAGAATATCACTATTTCAGTTAAAACAAGCATGGAAAGTTAAAACTAATATCACTATTTAGACAATACAACATAAAAACAGGCTATAGATCGCCAACAGCAGAAGGTAGATCACCATACTATGGACCATGGGGACTTACATGTAAGTACCTGTGCTACCTACATGGACCCCAGCTGGATTTATACCATCCCTTCAGATGCTGGCGATTGTAGGATATGTCAGCCAATATTAAAACAACAAGAATGCTACGATTAAAAAGCCTGGTAAGTTCACATAGACTTGAAAGTTTTTGGACTTACTTACCCTCTCAGGAGGACAGTAATTTTACAATATTTCAACCCCCTTTGAGGGTACAGCCACTAACAATTCAAGTTACTAATCCAGACTACCAATAATTAAAATGCAACTATCTACAGAACATAATAATCAAAATTCAGTCATGAAATCAATTTCTTTTAAAAATCCAGTAATTAAATGAGCACTAACGTTCGTAAAATGACATTGCAATATTTATCCCTTGTGATGGAGAATTCAACGCAGTAAAGCAGGATATGCTTAATCGTGACTCTCTCATCACAAGAGATACCAAACGGAGGATCCTCACCTTTCAAAAGCTATGCATGAGTATATCTTGTATGGCCAATACGACATCGTCGCAAATAACCTCTTCAAATCTGGACTGACAGCCCAAGTAGGTGTATGGAATAAGAAGTGGTGTCACAGATTTGTTGAGTGATCGGCCCTCGTGTTACCAGAAATGCTTACATGACTGGGTAACCAACAAAAGACGATATCGTACTGGCCAGTAGCAAGATCATTATACAATTCAATGATTTCAATATTTTTGATAGCTTGAAGTCAAGAAAGAGAGTCTGAAAAGATTATATACTGTTTGTGTTTAGGGTGTCTTTGAATATATTTAAGAGCCGTTAATATGGCGTTTGCTTCAGCTGTGAAAATAGAGGCGTTATCTGGTAATCTAGAAGATGTTGTTCTGGATCAAATGAAAGTGGCACAGGCCACTTTGCCACCGTCCTTGGATCCATCTGTAAACAAGGATTTATAATTGCTATATTTATGTTTTAATTGATGATTTTCTTGTTTATATTGTAGTTCATTAGTTTCTGATTTTTTAAATGTAGTTAATGTTTTTAAATGTAGTTAAGGGAAGACTTTTTTTATACAAATCCTCATAAACAGGATTAAAGACACAATTAAATGCAGGATTGGACTCATTAGAAGCTAATTTTGTAATGTATAGTAAATGTGACCCATCATAATTAATATTCAAAACACTGAATGTTGTGACCCAATAATAATTATTACTGAATTAATAACAAAAATATACAGCAGAAAATACACACTCGTAACACTCTCCCCCTTGAGGAAAAGAAAGTTTCACAGAAACTTTCTGTTACAATCATAGCAATAATAACATAATAACATGACATGTAATAACATGAGTAATATGCAAACTTCTTGCAAAATTACAATGACAAAATAAAAATACATACATACAGCATCATCAAGTCATCAAACATTTATACCCTGGAAAGTGCATCAGCATAAACATTGTCTTTGCCTTTAATGTGTTTGATCACAAGATTGAACCCTTGCAAGATCAAACTCCACCTCATAAGTCTCTGATTCTTGTTCTTCATTTTGTGGAGAAAAGTCAAGGGATTGTGATCAGTAAAAACTTCAATTGGCAAAGTGGCGGTACCAAGGTACACTTCAAAATGCTGTAAAGCTAACAAAGGACCTAATGTCTCTTTCTCAATGGTAGAATAATTTCTTTGGTGCTTGTTAAATTTCTTTGAAAAATAACAAACTGGATGTTCAATCCCTGAATCATCCTCTTGAATCAGGACAGCACTTGCACCATCATCACTTGCATCTATTCGCAACTTAAATGCTTTCTCAAAATTTGGAATATATTTCACAAAAAGTCTCAAATATCAAATTTTGTTACGGTTAAGAATTTACCGTTACAACAATGTAACAAATCCCCTTGTAAACCAGCAAAACAGAACAAAGACAAGTCATAAACGTTCAAAATTTTGTTATTATGCAATGAGATCAAGGTATACAAAGTCAATTTCACAAGTCAATATAACAATGCAGATTTCAGGTACAATTCAAGAGAGACAAAATCTAAGTCAGTGGGTCACAAAAGACAATATAGCAAACTCACCAAAGTCTTGGTGTGAGAGAGAATCAACTATGGCAGAATGACAACACAGCGATCGGTGCGACAGCAGATAAAGTTGATTCAGGCGTTGACGGGATTTCAAGTGTTGGCAGTAACTCCAGCAAATATGAATGAATGTGAGTGTCGCCCTCAACACGGCAGCCAGCCTTTTTTTTATAGATATTTAGCCATTTCCCGAAAGTTCGGGCACAAACGAACATCGTCAACACTGTAGAATTCCCTCGAAAAAGTCTTCCGGATGTAGACACATAGAAAACTAGGAGCATATAAATTCCGGAAAACCAGAATGCTAAAAGTGTTGACCAGCTATTAAAACGAAATGTGACCCATCATAATTAATATTCAAAACACTAAATGTTGCGACCCAATAATAATTATTACTGAATTAATAACAAAAATATACAGACATATATATATGACATATGTTGCATTTGACCACTTTCTAAATGGCATCGTGTAATCATACAGAAATATACACACTCGTAACAATGTAAAGGATCATGAGTCAGCTGTATAAGGTTGGCAAATGCCACTTCTTAGGGTTTCTTTGTATAGTTGTCATACCAATTTCTGAAATTGTCTCCACACGATTGAAGATATTTGGATGAACAGTTTCGGAACATTTGGCTAATAGATGGCATCATCAAATCACCAGCAATGAGTATACTGTTTACAGATGACCGTATATGGAGTTGATAAGGAAGTGATGTATTCTGTCATGTATACTTGACAGTGATGTTTTGTTGTTTCATACTGAATAAAGATGACTGTAGTTAGTGTGGACAAAGCATAGTGAATTGTGTTATTGTACCATTAATACTTGATACTGACATTTGGTATTTGTTGTAGAGGGTGAATGGCGAGTATGACCTGCCATGTGGGCCACAAAGCTAGTTTCACGTTCTTGTCCTGGCTACTCCGAACACAACTAAAGGGTAACGAGGACTTTCAATCAGTTACTCTGAATGAGTGAGATAATTTTATGCTGCATTAAACAGAATTTCAGTTACATTATGCCCTGTCGATAGATCCGTTACTCAGACAAAATGACAAAATGGAAGTGCCCCTCCGAAAGATAGTTCAGACTTCTTTTTCATACTTGATTTCCATCTACTGAGCTATGACGAAGATGTGAAGCTAATAACAGGGAAATGAAAACCCCAGAACGTGATTTCAACTTTGCCCACATATTTAGCACCGTGGGGTTGAATTACAATTGTTTGGTTTTGTTGCAGCTATGCGCTGAATATGAGAGCAGTTTCAGCTGTGACACCCGATGCAAAATGTGGGACTACACAAAACAAACTAGTAATCAATAGCAGGTTTAGTGGTCATTGGGATACTGAGCTGCTGCGGGCCTTTAAAATAAACGTCGGAGAGCAGTCTCAAATCCAAATATCGCTTCATAATGGAGTGTATAAGGGAAGATCAGATTTCTTGTGTTACACTGCAATAATGATGTTGTACTGTTAGATCAATAGCGACATTAGCTGGAGTTCTAGATTTCATATTCATATTATTCTTCATATACTTTTTTGAAAATATTAAATATACTATTTAAAAAAACATTGGCATAGGAACAATTTGAATTTTAGGAAAAAAGTTTGACACAAACCAATCCATGCTGAATCCCAACATGTGGGGCAATTGTTGCCAATGACGAAGAAATGAAACGTTGAACAAACTCGCAACAGTTCACTCACGTCTTTAGGGAATCGCTGAAACGTTGAAACGAACCCAACATGAGATGCACGTGTATCATGGCATGTTGTTTCACTCTGAGCTGAAGCCTATGATTGTAGCCTCTAAAAGGCTACAGCAACGGTACTCCACATGTGTTGCTTTATCCACTTTGACAAGGGTATGAAAGACTTACATAAGTTCAACGAGCGGTCGTTAACAATGACGGGCATCGCAGCACGAGGTGGCAAAACACTTCAGCGTGTCCACACAGACCATCTCAAACCGATGTACCTTATACGACATCAATGGGAGTGTTAATGACAGGATCAAGTCGGGTCGACTTCTGTACAGGATCTCTATACCAGTTGAGACATCTTCGCTCAAACGACACGGCATCATCCACCACAGTCTAAATCCCTGGACTGTGCCAAACCTTTGACAATGCACCGTTGGTTATATGACGCCAGACTGATTGCGAGAAGACCAGTTCAACGTCACGTCTTTCCCTTCATCAACGGCAACGGGTCATCTTTGGAGCATGACAGTGCTCGACCTCATGTTGCACATGTTTGATAGGACTTCCTCCAGAAAAACAATGTTCAGGTGTTGCCTTGGCCTAATCCATAACCTGAACTGTTCCCCACTGAACATCTATTGGATACTCTTGATCGATACTCCTTACTCGGCCACCTCAGACACTACAAGAACTGCGTACAAAACCTCACCAAGAGTCAAAACATTCCTCAAGACAGTGTTTTGACAACGTCGTTGTCGATGCTTATGGTGACCACACTGTGACTTTGGCTTTGAGAGCCTGCAGTTGTTTTACCAAAAACTTTCGGTATAATCATGGTTTGAAGATTTGTAAAGTGATGATTTTACTGAACTTGAGCACTGATGTTATGTTTAATCAGTTATATGCACTCAGTAAGTAAACTCCAAAAACAGAATATCAAGTTTTTATCTTAGAATAAAGAACAGTTAATTCAAATCTGATTTTGCTGAACTGAGATGATTCTTTTCACTTTTCAGCTTGTTGTGGGTGATGTTGTTATGGAGCTTCCTGAGAGACAGCCGGGAATCCTGTCTGATAGAGTATCAGTACATGACATGAGCATATCGATAATGGAAATCTCAATGTAATGTTGAACGACCGGCAATGCTGAACATGCATTTAATGCATTGATCTGTACTCTTCGTTTGTCATTCTGATGCACGTGGTTAATCATTCATGTTTGGGGCTTTGTTTTAGTTTTGGTTCTGTTTTGATTTGATATTCTTGCGTCATTGTACTGTTCTAATAACGCCAGACACATCCTTATGGGCAATCTTCAGAAACGAACATTCACTTTAAAATAAGCTTTTGAAACAAAAATTCAGCATCAGATGCCAGGTTAAATGATCCCAGAAAATGTACGATATACAGTCAGAAGAAATAACTAAATGAGTGAGTGAGTTTAGTTTTAAGCTGCGTTTATCAATATTCCAGCAATATCACAGCGGAGGCCATCAGAAAATGGGCTTCACACATTCTACACATGCGAGGAATCGAACCCGGGCCTACGACTTGACGTGCGACCGCTTTAACCACTAGGCTACCCCACCGAGCCAAATAGCTGAATATAGTACCTTGCTTGACAACATATGGAGGGGAATGCTTGCAAGACTGGACCTGGAATCAGGCTGTACATATTTTCTTACTGGATCTGCTTGGTATTATGTATAGATGTTTTAGTAAAACTTGTGTGAGTAGCAGCTGTTACTGACACAGCTGTGCCGGAAGAACACTAAACACTTCTCGCCTAATCAACTTTAGGCTTTTGTCTCACATCAATATGGCAATCTGTGATATCACAGGAGATGTGAACTCACTTTGCTGCAATGTGCCGCTAGAGTTAACGTCACATCAGCAATGTTTATGTTGACGAAAACAAACTTTTGACTGTCGTCAGAAGACAGTAACTAGACTGTCACGGTTATTTATACAATTAAAACTAACGTGTACGGTTAAAACTAATACCACTATTTGGACACTACGTAATATAAAACAGGTTCTTGATCATCAACAGCCGTAGGTAGATGAACTTACAAGGACCCATAGGGCTTACAGTACTTTTGCAATAGCTGGATTTACACCATCCCTTTCACAACTGGCGATTGTGCTTAGATTTAAACAAAAATTAAAATGACAATAATACTACGATTAAAACATGTGGTAGATAAAAAGTTACTTCCAGTGTTTTGAGATTTACGTATCCTCTCCGGGGGCACTAATTTTAGAAAACTTTACACCGTTAAACAACCATTCAATTCCTTTTACAGATTGAACTGACAATCCCGGTGGGTGTAACCAACAACCCACGGAGATATAGTCTGGTTCATAATTATTGAGAATTTTTCTTCTTACTTTGAGCTATCCTAACACCTCAACTGATTCACTGATACTTAAAACTAAGTAATGGTATAAGGGAGGTAACTCATCTTGGCCTACTGAGTATAGTACAATTAGAGTTACCTCCCCTGAATTTGTAGCAGACGTCATTTTCCTCAGCACTGTCAACAATGTCTGCTGAAGATAAAAGAAGGTTGATTTTTGAGTTGTGTAATCAAGGAAATGATGATGTAAATACACTGGCAGAGAGAACAGGAACTCCTCTTTCTACTGTGTATAGGATTAGGAAGAATTTTAAAGAGGGAAAGGATTTTGGGCACCAGAAAGGAGCAGGGAGACATAGAAAATTGGACTTCTCAGATCGCGTCCGGCTGGGAATTTTAGCGTCTAAAAAGCAAAGGGCAAGCATCTCCAACATCAGGTATAAAATAATAGAAAGGGGATCAACAGTTGTATCAAAATCTACAGTTAGAAGAAATTTGATTGATCTTGGATGGGAGAAAAAGACTGGAATTCCTTCTCCTCTGATGAAACAAGAACATAAAGACAGGCGTGTTGAGTGGTGTTTGGCACATGAAAACTTTGACTGGGAAAATGTGATTTTTACTGATGAAAGCTCAATATGGGTATATCCCAATAATGTGAAAATATGGACAAAGTCTGGGTCAGCACCGTTGTATCGACGACCTAAATACAGCCCAAAGTTTCATGTATGGGGAGGGATATCCTTACTAGGAACGACCCCGCTGTGTGTGTTTGAGGGAAATCTGACAAGTCAACGCTACACTAACATATTAGATAATTTTCTCCTTCCAAGTGCACATGTGTTTTATGGAAATGACTGGATTTTGCAGGAAGATAATGATCCTAAACACACCGCAAAACATGCCAAGCAGTGGTTTCAGGAGAAAAAAAGTTACTGCATTACCATTTCCTGCATATAGTCCTGACTTAAATCCCATTGAGAACATTTGGGGGATGATGAAGGAATGTGTGAATCAAAAGGGGTTGACAAAGATTGAAGACATGAAGAGAGAAGTGGTCCGATACTGGGACAGCATAACTCACGAAACACTAACCTCTCTGATAGGAAGTATGCCTACCCGTCTTAGACTATGCCGTGAAGCTCAAGGAGACTTGAGAAAATATTAAATTGTTACCTACACAACATGAAAAGGTCAGTTCACTTTCACAATACATTCAATTTTATCTGATTTGTTCTCGTTTAATAATATGAAATGCTTTAGCTATTCTCAATAATTTTGAACCATACTGTACAACCGAACGGTGGTTGTATCTTATGTGGTTATTGATACATTCGTGTGTGGCCAAACAATTTTGCGACAGATCTCTAATGTTACATCTTATATTCCAGCAGATATAGTTTTTCATATCCCGAAAAAAAACCCCGAGATATTATGAAAACAGGTTATAGATCGCAAGCAGCACCATACCAGAGCCCATGGGAAATGACCGTACTTTTGAGATATGTACGGAGCTTATTGCTAGTTCTCTGTAAGAACCCAATATACTTTACTTCTTATGTACCCATGGTTCTTCTAATATGGTGATCAGCCTTCAGTTGCCGGTTATCTACAGCTCGATTTTTATATTGTTGTCTTATACTAAAGTGGTATGTAGCTTATATGATAGCGTACTAGTTTTCATTCATATCTGTGATACTCTAGTAGTTTTTAATGTCCTTCAATGACAGGTTTTTCAGGTTCTAAATTTATTTATTTTAATATTGATATAAGGTAAATTATTCTTGTCACGACTTTGCTGAAATTTTGCCGATGTGGCGTTAAATATTCATTTACTCACCCACTACTTCAGTTCTGCCTGCTTTATAGAATGTACCTATTATGTTTTACAGATTAAGATAGATATGCAGCAGAGAACGTTTGGGTGATTCTGGCACAGTCAGGCCGGTAAAGCTCATCATCAAATCAGGGCCCTCGCCCACTCTACACGCAGCCCAGACAGCGAATGGGGCTTCCCCCAGGAAACAGTGCCAAATCGAGCCCACCAAGAACTTTCTGGAGAATATGAAGGCTCCCCAACATTGCAGCCGTCCGCATTGCCCAGATTGTCAGAAGGGCTGTGCTCCCGGTGGAGAACCCAGACACTTTCCTGATCTGCGCCAAGAGATCAGGAGGTACCAAACCAAAGGCACCGAGAACAATGGGGATCCTGACGACAGTGTACTTGGGATGCAGGCGAGACATTTCAAAGGCGAGGTCCGCATATTTTTCTGAATCTTGCCAATGACATTATTGTCAAAAGGTTTTAACTTGGATGTTGCAGTAACCTGCCCTCACTGATTTGGGAGCATTTGACGATGAAAAAAAAAAGAGATAGGTATTCGTTTGGAATGTTTCATTGTTTTTGTCGGGTCGAAAAGCGCTTTACATACACCTTGATCTTTCATTTCTGATGCTCTATCCAGTTCGGACACATCAGCAAACAATCGATCACGATCTCTGGCGATACCTTTACTTGTGTTCAAGGTTTTGTGAGCAGAGACCGTGACTGGAATGCCCACAAAAGATTCAATACTCATCAGATTGGTTGCTTGTTGTTACTTGCCGCACTCAACTAGCAGTACATCTGAACGTAAGCGTCTAATGTTCTTAACATCCCAGTATTACCTTGAATACCCTTAGAAACTGCAAAAGGGTTCAGCTTTAATAGTGTCTTGTCCGGAGTCTCAGTAACAAAGAAACGCGGCCAATACTCAATCGATAGAGACGGTCTGAGGTCAGTATCAACAGGATCAATTTCAAGAGGACGTTTTGCTAAAAATCAAGTGGGACTCCAACTTGCAGCACCAAGGATACCCGAAGGCCATCAGCTTCTGGGCATAACACTCTAGGCAATGTTCAAAACAACATGATTTAAAATCAAACACGTTTTAGAGAATAAAGCCAAGACCAAAATTACATCAATTCCAAATCATACTTGTGCAATGATAAATATATTTATAATCTATGCACAGGGCCTGGCGTGACCAGCCGATTGGTTGAACCGGGTCCATTCAACCTCCCGATTAGGTGAAGTAAGGGTCGAAGGGGTGTGTTGAGCAAAGGGAACGTGGTTACAGGCTCCTAGTGCCCTCAACCCCCAGACTCCCGTCGTCCACCGACACAGGGCCGCAACCCACGGCAAACGTGTTGGTGGACCAAATATCCCCCCGGGTCCACAACGGGGGTGTTGGCGAGCTCTTGACGTTACCCAGCACCCACCACGAGGAGGTGGCTCGCCACGGGTGCCTATAACGAAGGTAATTATAACAAGATGATCATAAGGCGACCAAGGAAAGTGCGAGTATGTGAACTGTAACAAAGATGAAGATGAGTTTCACTATCTTATGAATAATATTAACAATCTTTCAGAGAATAGCTTCTTTTATTTCGTTTCGATAAGGATTCTTCCACCGTTGTCAAGTAGGAATGTAACACGATGTAGGGATGTGCATGTGTTACAGGGAATATGACTGTATTATAATGGACCATCAAACAGTTTCAGGGAGTATGTCTAAACATCTTCTCCTACAGCCAGGCAATATGTATGATTCCATAAAATTTCATGAATTATGTATAATCTTGAGTGAATCAGACATTACACATATTATATTCATACCAATGATTTAGTCTATGACACCTATGACCTTAACAACGATTATTTTAGATGTTCCTAAATACTTTCTCAAAATATCAAAGACACGTATACTTGTAACTCACGCAAATCAGCACAAACTGTTTCATGAGTCTGAAATCAGTCTGATTTGCATAAAGCTGTGTTGTTAAGCTTTCCTGTAACACATATTTGTGATAGTTTTTAAGTATTTCGTAAAGGTAGAAGGGTAACGTTTCTCTAGGTGTTCAGTATATGTCTAACGTTTATGAATTAGACTGTGATTTTAGTTACACGTAAAGTGAATCCATCGCTTAGGTATAGGCGATCAGGCTGTACTCCTTGTCTCTCATGAAACCTGATAATGGTAGAACCATCCACCACAAGCTGAAAAGTGAAAAACGGGTGCCGTTACATAAAGGAAAACAGTTTGTGTAAACAGTGGTCATGAAACATATGCCGTATGTTCTATATACAAGTGGTTTCTAGCATTGAGGAGAACGCGTGAGACACAAACACTATCTTGAACAAAAGTGAAAGTCGATAAAAATTGGTCTTACGATGACAGCACAACAATAGTGTCACACAAGAAGTCTGATGTTACCATGTACACGCCCTTAGACAGAGATATCTGGATCTCACTCTCCTCTCCGACGGTTAATGGCTGTGGCGCTGACATCTCTTTACCCCAACGATGGCGAAATTTCGCATTGATCACTGTCACATTTTTGAATTTCCCAAAGGTAAAACGGAAATCTGAATGGAAGGTCACGTCCTCACCTGCCCACAGATTCACCGAACACCTGTAACAAAACACAATCGCGATATAAATAAAAGAAGAGGTTAAGCTATATCTGGTCAATTAGGAGAGTGTTGTTTGTGAAGAGTTGATTTTGTATCGTGTAAGGGATTAAATGAATTTCATAAAAAACGGATACGGAGGATAATGTTCCTCACTGGTTTTGCCTGTATATCTGTTTTAGTTCGAGACTGAATGTATTATTATTTTACGACGATGGCGTATTGGTCATTCTAAATATTTCCATGAGTACCTATTGAAGTGTGACGATCCTCCACCTTGTATCCATTGTGATGAAATAATCACGGTCAATATTTCAGCATGTAGTAAAAAACATAATTTAACCATGTCAATTATCATTATATTTTTAGAAGAAAAAGATATGTTTGAAAAGTTTTCAAAAACATGTTTTGTAAATATAAATAGCACAATTCGCAGCCTGTGAAGTAATTGTGTAGATCCAACTGGAGCGCACGTAGGCGGCAAACGTGCCATAAGACCCCCGTAGTCCTTCGTATAGTGATATAACCGTCGGTTGTTGACGAGCTATAGCTTGTTTTCTATGTTGTATTGTATATGTAGGTTTTTTTTTATTTACAGGCTGGGTTTACATCTGTATCTGTGATTTTATGGTTGCTTTTATTGGTCAACGCTGAAATGCAGCCGATGTGACTAGAGATCTTCACTCAAACACTCGTCAGTCTCGTAAAATTCTAAAATCCAAAATTTGGAGAAAATAATCAAATAATCTAAGCAATGGAATTAATTTATATCATTTTTATCATTTACTTGAAACATGGAGGAAGTCAGTTAGGCGTGGATAGTGGGAGAGAAATAAAAGTTATAAGAAACGAGCAGTTTTGAAAGAATAACATATAAAAAATGTTTAGATGTCATTCTGACCTTCTGCAGTGGTACCATTAGACCTTCACATTTTACTCTTGATTTAAGATGGATTTAACCAAGGTGACACGGATTTAACCATGGATTTAACCAAGATTAAATGAAACACTGTTTGAAGAAGCACATATCATTCGTTGTAAGCAGTTTTCCTGAAGTCCTCGTTACCTGGTAGTTGCGTTCGGAGTAGCCAAGATAAGAACATTGAACTTGCTTTGTGGCCCACATGGCAGATGATACTGGCCGTTCACATTCTACAACAAATCCAAGTATCAGTTTTCATTAATTAAGTACACAATACACCAAGCTTTGTCCGCGCACCTGCTACGGTAACCTGTATTCAGTACGATACACTGTCGCGTATATGTGACAAAATACACCACGCTTCCTCATCAACTCCAGATACGGTCAGCTGTAATCAGTATACACATAGCTGGTTATGAGATTTGATATGATTTCATGCATTAGCATCCGAAACTATTACTCCAGATATACTCAATGATTTGGTGACAATTTTCAGAAATTGGTATGGCAGCTCTCCGGGTAACTCCAGCAACAGACGTGGGTTGAGTTTCACGTCACATGGGTAATATACAGGATATTAATGATGAGGTCACGTCTGCATAAATGTTCATAAAAATCATTTAAAAAGAGAAAATGTCCTACAACCAAATTCCAAAGCAAGCAACTCGTCATTCACATTATATAGTTATAATCCACAACACAGGTCAACTTTCCTCTGACATTCAACGATGAAATGCACGCTCACACGGGAAAACAGATCTTTCAGATTTCTCGCATCATACAGTGAATCCTTTGCAATCTAATAGTCCACACAGTCAAGCAGAATGTGCTTGATAGTGAACACGTAATTCCAAGAAATACACATGGGACCTCCATTCCCATCCGTTTTCAGCAGGTAGTCAGGACAAAACCGACTGTGGCCAATACATTCATCATCGTCGTAAAATCACCCGACAGCAGCCGGTAGGTATAACCAACTATTGGCTTCAGCTCAGGAAGTTTACTTCTGCCTACTTGGTTCACCCACCTTTTTCGCATAGGGCCCGGAGTATAGCTTTTGACAGTGAGTTTGAAATCAATCACTGTACGGAGTAAGCAGTGGAGATAAGGCTTGTCAAGAGTTGCTTTAGCTGCAGCATCGGCATTTGTGTTACCTGCTCTACCGACGTGACCCAGCAACAACAGAGGACGATGTCACACGAGTCAATAGTAAGATCGTTGTAAATTTCTAAACTGTCTAGGAAAATAGGGTGACTTGTGCTTGAAGGCAAGATAATGAATCTGCGAAAACAATGAAGTGTTTAGTACGGTTCTTTTGTTTAATAGAGGTCAAAGCTGTGAAGATAGCAGTGGTCTCAGCAGTGAAAATTGGGCTATTGTCGGGATCTTGGATTCATTGATTCTCTAGCAACTTGGCCATCATCCTTGGATACGTCTGTGCAAATGGATCTGTGGCTGTATCTGGCTGTATTCCTGTAGGAACACCAGATGATTTGTTTTTGGAATTCTTCAAGAGAAAGTTCGTTAACCTTCGCATATAGACCGCCAACCTAAGAGGTCTTTAATGCTCCTTGACAGAGCCTCATGGCCCAGGAAATTGGCCTCCTGTACTACCTTGGGAGTACCATCTAAAGACAGGTCTGTATCCTTGTGTGCTTTGTATTTACTACAAAGGTGAATACAATTCTGATTGGATTTTGAAAACTTACAGCCATTTTCCTTTGTCCTTTTTGTATTATGTTAAGTCTGAGTTGTAGCTGCCTCTTTATTGCGTGTATATTCTTACCATGGTATGACATATTGAAGTCATAAACAAAATGGAACCCATCAACACAACTCTTCAAGACGTTTATTTTTATGCTAAAAAGAGTGACAGACAGGATGTTGACAGATGGTCAATGGTTCTTCGGTTCTTTCCGAAACCACATTTGAGGTTGTCTCCAGTTACCATATTAACTGATTGTTGACCTTGTGAAAGTTAGTGAGGGTACGTTGAGGGATCCGTATGAGGGTGATAACTGGATGATTAGGAGTGGTTTGCCAAAGTTTCGCCAAGTTTCAAATTTATTTGTTCAAAGGTTGTCACCATCTTTGAGACGGCAAACACCAGATTTTGACCCTTTGCCCTTAATCTTTTGATCATGTTCCATACGTTGAACATGGGTATGCAGGAGGTGACTGTGATTACGTATTTCCTCCATGACTTGCGTTTATTTGCCCTGGCATTGTAGTATGTTGTCGAAAATATTTTCCAGTCTGCTTCCTATTTTTGCTAGATTGTTTGCAAACCATGGTTTGCTCTGTTAAGTTTGGAGAAGATTTGCAAATGGTTTTGTCTCGAATGACATTTAAGACGTCTGACATTAGTTCCATGAGATCAGGAATATTCCTGAAATTGTCTGAAAATTTTCAGACAATAGGGTTTGGAATAATTAGCCCTTGTTTAAGGTGGTTCATCCGCGAGATTGATAGGGTTAAGAATTCTTAGGAAGTGGTCACTTGCACAAAGGTCATCGGTGACGGACCATTCAAACTTGTTTAAAATATAAGACGATTATGTCACATCAGCAATATGTCAGCAATATCGTGACTGCAAACAAGTTATGTTTTGACAATAAATAAAGGTAAATCATATCGGAAAGGAACTCTCAGCCAAAGGCAGTAAAACAACTAGCTTATCACAGGTTTCAATTCCAAAGTTATAATTAACACTAAAACTATAGGTGACAATACAATACAAAAAAGGGCTATATATTCCTAACAACAGAGGGAAAGTGATTTTGCAGTTCTTTGGGATTTGATCATACAAGTTCTGAAGATCAGATAGGCAGATAGATACGGAAGGAGGACGAGAGAGTCAGTGTGGAAGATGCCCTGCCCTACCACGAAAGAAGTGCCCCCTGTAGCGGGAGTAGAAAATGAGTAGTAGGAATTTTACCGATGGGTGTGTCAGCCTTAAACAAATGGCTCATGGTGCTTTATATCCATATTTTATAAGCTGTTTTACTCGTAAAACAATGCCATGTACAACAGTTCTTATTTCTGTGATTTTGGTTGGAGTGTGAGTATTCCTGCAAAATCAGTCTTGTGCAATGTACCATTCCAGAAGATGACTAACATGTTTGATTTTTTGGCAAATTACACTTTACATGAAACATATTATTCTGAAGTACATGAGAGTTTCTAATTCGTAATCCCATCAGTGTAGTGGCCATAAGCCATAATGAGTGGAACATTCCTCACTAAAGAACGCTCACGTGGAGATCATGTACTTCCACGAAGATCTCATTAGGTAATCTTAACCTTGATCTCCTCTTTCGATTAAGATGGAAAATGAGGAACTGGGACATCATACTCACAGTGTTCCTCCATCTGAACTTGCAGCAATGACTAGTGACATTCTCCCACTCTCCAGAGGCTTGACAGACACTGGTGTTTCCCTGATGGCAGGCAGTGTAATCTTTCTCACACGCATATGTTGCCACGGCCCCCATGTAATGTCCATCATAAGTCACGCTGGCAAAGGGCACATGAGGAGGATGTCCACAGCCTGTGAATTCTGAAGAATTTTTGTCACCTGTAGACTTTTGTCAGCTGATTGGAAAATGTTCTTTTGTTTGGTCTCTAAAACTCAAACATATTCAAATTAATCTACCACTGAGGTTTAATGATGCTGTTGTATTTTGCTTACCGCTTATGAAAAGTGTGAACAATCGCAGCATGTCACTTGGATTTGGGAGTTTTGTAGAGTTTACACAAAATGTGTCTGTACCTGGAACACATGTTGCACGTCCATGTCGATCTACATGACAGCTGTTGGCCGAAGGACAAGAGACCACAGCACAAGGACCAATGAGAGCCTAGAAATATAACACAGAAATTGCAAATGTGGCACTGTTGAGTGAAATATGACTTAAGTTAATTGCGATTATAAAGGTTCTGTACTGACTACACTACTTCCTCTTCCCACACAGAAGGACTAGAATATGAAGACTTTTCCCTTCCTTCATCCTGTGAAGCACTGCAAGAAGCTCTGGACAATTTGGCAAACCTCCTGGAATATACTCAGGCATTAGTCATAACATCTTATCAGATTTGAAGCAAGACTGATTATATCTGGTACTTAATTTTCCTTCCCTGATGTGTACTCCTCATTAGAATGGAGTGATACCAGACCTGGGCCTGCTTGCACAGAGCAATCTTAGTTACAATCAATCTTAGCATGCATAAGATTTGTAAAGATATGAAAGGGTGGCATGACTGTGGGAGCGTTGCAGGGCAGGGAAATATGAAAACGATTTTATTCCGTGTGTGTTGTATGTGTTGTTAAATACTTAATCACAGTATGTTAATTGCTTTATGCTATTTTGTTGATATTTTTTTTTCTTTTTACGCAAATTTCACATGCCTCAGCAAGTGTATTTTCCTGTTTGAAGAATACTTGTATTATATTTAAAATGCATAGATCAAAACTCTTGTCTCTCGTCAGAGAGAAACATAATTTTGTACGCTATCCAACTGTAGATTATTGTAATGATAAACCATGACAAACTCGTTGACACGACTATAACCGAAAAGAAATATATGTGGGGATCTGTCACATCGCGCTGACCTTGTGCAGCTTGCATATACCTCCCTCTTCAAATATTCAACAATCAGACCTTCAAAATATATATGATCAACTTCCGGAGCCATGTCTCATCATGGGCGATCTTAACGAACACAACCCACTTTGGGGAAGTGTCAACACAAATACTAAAGGTAAAATCATTGATGATTTTATATCCGATAATAATTTATGTATTTTTAATGATGATTCAGCCACTTATTTACATCCAGCTACGGGAACATATTGGTTCCTGGATATATCATTTGCTGATTCTAATTTATGTAATGAGTTTGAATGGGAGGTCCATGATGACCTATGTGGGAGTGATCACTGTCCCACCATTCTCGAAAACATTACCCCTGAGGATGATCCACCTTTATCCAGACGAAACTTCACCAAGTCCGACTGGTCATTATATAAAACACCTTGCACTGATCACTTAAAAGCTGACGTTTTTGTTAATATCGAAGACCATAGACAGCTGTTTTCAGACATAATCAATGACATTGCTGACCAAACTATACCAAAGTCTTCTGCAACTCCACATATTCGTTTCCTAATGACTGTAAACAGGCCAGAAAGGATAGGAAGAATGCGGAAAAGTATTTTCGCCGCCATCCTACAGTTTATAATTTAGATAAAGTGAAAATTTTAAATGTCAAGGCTCGACGCACTTTTAAACAGAATAGGCATCAGTCTTGGAGAAATTATGTTTCCAAAATTAATTCCCGTACATCTATGACAAAGGTGTGGAATATGATTAAAAGAATTAAGGGCAAAGGTTCCAGATCTTCTGTCCACCATCTCAAGGATGGTAATAATTTATTAACTGATAAGTCTGATATTGCCAGTAAGCTTTGCGAAACTCTCGCTAAACATTCTTCTTCATCAAATTACAACGATACCAGAAACACCAGGAGAAGAAGAGAATCAATTTTAACTCGGAAAATGGTGAAGACTATAATAGATTATTCTCATTAGATGAACTACACACTGCCCTTGAGCAAGCTCACGATACAGCAACAGGTGCGATAACATACACTATCAGCTCTTGAAAAACTTACCGGAACCATGTTTGGAAACACTTCTAAATTTTTTGAATCAATATGGACTTCAGGGAATATCCCAACTTCCTGGAGTAATGCCTTTGTAGTCCCCACTCCAAAACCTGACAGGGATCATACAGATCCATCTAATTACAGACCGATCTCTTTAACGAGTTGTGTTATAAAACCATGGAACGAATGGTAAACAATCGATTAACACGGTATCTTGAAACTAATAACCTTGTCACAAATATTCAATGTGGTTTCAGGAAAAACCGTAGTACCATTGACCATTTGGTACGTTTAGAATTTGTCAAAAATGCAATAGTAAATAGTAAAACAGGCAGTATCGATTTTCTTTGATCTTGGAAAGGCATATGATACTACCTGGAAGCATGGTATTTTAAAGGATTTACATGATTTTGGTTTAAGGGGTCGTTTACCTCTTTTTGTGTCACAGTTTTTAAAAGGCAGGCAATTTCAAGTCCGAGTACTAGTGTGTTCTACCCTCTCTGATCGTTACAGCCAGGATCAGGGTGTTCTACAAGAGAGTATTGTGTCTGTCACCTTATTTAGTATTAAGATCAACTGTTTATCCAAGGTTTTAAACGATTCAATTGACGGATCACTTTTTTGTGGATGATTTTGATATTTCCTGTCGCAGAAAGAATATGCATACTGTTGAACGGCAACTGCAGTTGTGTTTAAATAAAATAAATAAATGGTGTCTTGAAAACGGCTTTAAATTCTCTAAATCAAAAACTAATTGCATACATTTCTGTCGTAAGTATAAACCACATAAGGAACCAGAACTGCCTTTAAATGGGACTCCCATCAAAGTTGTCAAGGAGGCCAAGTTCTTAGGTCTGATTTTCGATTCACATTTACCTTTTCTTCCGCATATCAAATCTCTAAAAACTAACTACCTGAAAGCACTTGATTTACTGAAAGATGTTTCTAACTCAAAGTGGGGAGCGGATCAAACTACCCTTCTACACCTATATAGATCACTTTCTAATAGAAACTATTAGATTCTGTCCGTCATCAAGGTCTAGGACTTTGTCTTGGCTCCTTTCGAACTTCACCAATTTAGAGCCTGTACGTCGAAGCTGATGAACCATCTCTTGAGCAGCGACATATAAAATTATATTCCAGTGAGTCAAACCCTGCGTGTGACTGTGTTTTCAATCCTCTGTATGAGGATATATACAACAAGAAATCTTCTCTTGTTCCGCCACTCTGTTTAAGAATACAACCGCTTGTTTTTGCTACCGGCATTGAGCTGAATAATGTAGCTCCTTCCCGTCTTCTTTCTTCTCCTCCTTGGCAATTGGTTAGGCCACAAGTGGACTTAACATTAACTGCATTTAAAAAATCAGAAACTAATGAATTACAATATAAACAAGAATATAATGAATTAAAAACTAAATATAGCAATTACAAACCCTTATTTACAGATGGTTCCAAGGACGGTGGTGAAGTAGCTTGTGCCACTGCCATTTGATCCAGAACATCATCATCTAGAATTCCAGACAACAGCTCTATTTTTACAGCTGCAGCAAACGCCATATTAACGGCTCTTAAATATATTCAAAGACACCCTAAACAAAAACAGTATATAATCTATTCAGGCTCTCCTTCTTGCCTTCAGGCTATTAAGCATTTGTCTTTTAATTGAAATTATTGAAATGTATAATGATCTTGCTACTGGCCAATACAACATCCGCTTCTGTTGGTTACCCAGCCACGTAGGCATTTCAGGGAATACACTGGCTGATCTTGCTGCCAAGGCAGCACTCAGCAAGTATGTGACTCCACTTCTTATTCCGTATTCAGACTATAAAACTGCTATTAGATCTTATATCCGTGATCTGATGCAAAAGAAGTGGGACACCCAAGTGGGTATCAATAAATTACATGAAATAAACCTTACATTGGTTATACCCACTTGGATTGTCAGTCCAGATTTGAAAAGGTCATCATGTCGTATGATGTCGTATTGGTCATACAAGGTATACTCATGCATACCTGTTGAAAGGTGAACATCCTCCGTCTTGCATCGCTTGTGATGAGAGAACCACGGTCAAGCATATCCTGCTTGATTGTGTTGAATTCTCCACCATAAGGGATAAATATTTCAATGTAAAAACACTTAAAAACACTTAAAAACACAGTTAGTTCTTATTTAATTATTAGTTTTTTAAAAGATATCGATTTCATAACTGAATTTTGATTATTATGTTCAGTAGATAGTAGCATTTTAATTACTGGTAGTTTAGTACTAAGATTAGTAACTTGAATTGTTAGTGGCTGTACCCTCAAAGGGGGTTGAAGCATTGTAAAATTATTGTCCTCCTGAGAGGGTACATAAGTCCAAAAACATTCACAGTAAATTTAAGCTTTCCACTGTTCTTAATCGTAGCGTATGTGTGTTTATATTTTTGGCTAGATGTGTCCAAATTGCTAACAGCTGAAGGGATGATGTAAATCCAGCTAGGGTCCATGCAGGTAGGAAAGGTATTGTAAGTCCCCATGGTCCCTAGTATGGCGATCTACCTCCAGTTGTTGGCAATCTATAGCCCATTTGTATATTGTTTTGTCCAGATAAACTGTTTTAGGTATAAGTACTAGTTTTACATTCTTTTCTGTGATACTCTAATTGTTTTACTGTCCTTTGTCGACAGGTTTTTATACATAATAGACCTATATTCCATTCCAGTGTTGTGTTCCCGTCACGAAATATTGCCTATGTGACGTTAAATATTAACTCACTCAATCATTTAAAGTTATAGTTGTATGGATATATGTCCGAAGCCATTTTCAGCTCGTACCCAATTAAGCAGTCTTAGTCAAGTCTAAGCGTAAATATTGTGAGGGTGTTGGAACAAACAGGTCAGGGTTGTGTTATTGTCAAACATTCGTTTTTTATTTGACTCAGCATATATAAGAGCTGTTGACTTTATGATGAAACTTGTAGAGAGCAGAAACATGGATAAAGTTCAGGTATATACGAAATGTTGGGGCAAATGAATACCCCATCTGCATTGTCCAAAGAAACATGGTTCTTCTGATGTAAAGAGCAAAATAACTGTCAATATTATACATGAATGGACCGATGGAAATCACTGATGACAAAACGTTCGGCAAGTAAAGTGAAAAATGACTTACCTTGGTCCATTGCTGGATATCACTGAAGTCGAAACCAGATCTTAGAGAAATGTTCAGTTGAGCACTGCTGTTATTGTTTAGAAAACATGTCTGTGTCTTGTGTTGAAAAGCAAATGAGCGGCATACGGAGGACGTAAGGCATTCAGACACACACTCGTATAGAGACGGACTCCCGAACTTCCTGAACACCTGGTGTTCCATGTACTTGCCATGCTGTACTGGATCCCCAAAGCAGTTCTGACACATGACAAAACCACTTACTCCACAAAGGAGAAGCACAAGTTGAGTAGAGTGATGTACCAAACCCATTCTTCAACCGTGCCTGTGTCTCCCCTTTTCTCTGTGTTATCTAGATATCCTTATCTAGTTCACTAAAAGTTTTCAAATGAAATGCTTCACTTGTAAAAGAATGGCCACAATGAATAAGGCATCAGCATCAGGGCATACTACTAATATCAGGTATGCCACCATCAATCACCATCCCGTTATAAGTGTAGTGTACCAACGTGTGACATTTCTGAGTAAACTTCACTGAAACAAAGAAGCATGATCATCTGGCCACCCATAGCAATAAATATTTTACATAATATAATATTTTCACATAGTTCACAATTCATCCATCAATAAAGTGCAATATTTGATGTATTCCGGTAAGAATTGCCAAGTATACTATCATGATTTAAGTTAGGACTAAGCGTATGCTACCTATGAGGTAGCATACGCTACAGGAATGCATCAAATACTGAACTTTTTTGATGGATGAATTGTGAAAAGTTTCTTTTACAGAATATATGTGAGTGTTTAAATATTTATTGCTCTGGGTGGACAGATGATCATTATGTCTGACATTATAACAGCGGAGTGGATTGAGGACACCTCTTCTCCGATAGTCTTCTTTAATTGATGTTGAAATAGTTGAACGTAAAAATATCAAGATGAAGGTGTTGGTGTTAGTAATGGCACCCTCTCTCTTCACTGTAAAATGTTTTAGTGCCTGTTCACATAGATCTGTAGAAATGTCCTCTTCATCGCTCTTTGTCACGAACGAACAGGAGTTTAATGTTCTGTGCACAGACACAGCAATCTCAATGTTAGCAAATGTTTCATTGGTATCAGATTCAGAGATTGCAGTCTCCATACACACGTGACCAGTAACGAGCCACTACGAAGACGGGTGACGTTCGACACTTCTCCACATATTCCAGAAATGGCCTTAGTAATGGCAAATGGAATGTGTTTTAAAGATAATTTATCTTTCCAACGATTACTCTGAATCGAGCTCATGAGTCAGCATATATCTCGGAAATATTTCATCTAATCCATGATGGAAAGAAATCATTCAGCAACCCCACTCCACCTCGGAATATCAACAAGGAAATTATCATAAAGCACAGAAGAATATGATATGAGTAGCTGTATTTATTTACCAATTCAATGCCTCACTGTTTCGGTCCTTGACAAGAACTTGGAGGCATACATTATTCGGAAGTCATCATCTCCAAATTGGCTCATGAGCCACCGCCTTCTGGCACAGACCTCTTGGCAAACATTGGAGTAACGCCTAGTCAAGACATTTGTAATGAGGAACAACCTATCACATTTTGGTAAAAACTTTGACTGAAAAGAAATTTTCTGCAGCAGAAAGTCCCGGCCTGCATGTATCAATGTGACCTTTGTCATAGCTAGGTATTTGGAAGAAAGATCGCATTGAGAGCTTTTAACCTACATTTAGATCTCACCATCGCCCATTGAGGGTCCACAGATGGTCTGGTCTGGTATCACTCCATTCTAATGAGCAGGGAAGGAAAATTAAGTACCAGATACACTCAGTCTTGCTTCAAATCTGATAAGATGTTATGACTAATGCCTGAGTATATTCCAGGAGGTTTGCCAAATTGTCCAGAGCTTCTTGCAGTGCTTCACAGGATGAAGGAAGGGAAAAGTCTTCATATTCTAGTCCTTCTGTGTGGGAAGAGGAAGTAGTGTAGTCAGTACAGAACCATTATAATCGAAATTAACGTATTTAAGTCATATTTCACTCAACAGTGTCACATTTGCATTTCTGTGTTATATTTCTAGGCTCTCACTGATCCTTGTGGTGTGATTCGCTTTTGTCGTAAATGCAAACCACACAAGGATACAGACCTGTCTTTAGATGGTACTCCCAAGGTAGTAGAGGAGGCCAAATTCCGGGACCCTCAGGCTCTTTCAAGGAGCATCAAAGACCTCTTAGGTTGCCAGTCTATATGCGAAGGTTAACGAACTTTCCCCTGAAGAATTCCAAAACTAATCACTTGATGTTCCTACAGGAATACAACCAGTTACACTCACAGATCCATTTGCACAGACGTATCCAAGGATGATGGCCAAGTTGCTAGAGAATCAATGAATCCAAGATCCCGACAATAGCCCAATTTTCACTGCTGGGACCACTGCTATCTTCACAGCTTTGACCTCTATTAAACAAAAGAACCATACTAAACACTTCATTGTTATCACAGATTCATTATCTTGCCTTCAAGCACAAGTCACCCTATTTTCCTAGACAGTTTAGAAATTTACAACGATCTTACTATTGACTCGTGTGACATCGTCCTCTGTTGTTGCCGGGTCACGTCGGTAGAGCAGGTAACACAAACGCCGATGCTGCAGCTAAAGCAACTCTTGACAAGCCTTATCTCCACTGCTTACTCCGTACAGTGATTGATTTCAAACTCACTGTCAAAAGCTATACTCCAGGCCCTATGCGAAAAAGGTGGGTGAACCAAGTAGGCAGAAGTAAACTTCATGAACTGAAGCCAATAGTTATACCTACCGGCTGTTGTCGGGTGATTTTACGACGATGGATGTATTGGCCACAGTCGGTTTTGTCCTGACTACCTGCTGAAAACGGATGGGGATGGAGGTCCCATGTGTATCTCTTGGAATTACGTGTTCACTATCAAGCACATTCTGCTTGACTGTGTGGACTATTAGATTGCAAAGGATTCACTGTATGATGCGAGAAATCTGAAAGATCTGTTTTCCCGTGTGAGCGTGCATTTCATCGTTAACTGTCTGAGGGAAGTTGACCTGTGTTGTGGATTATAACTATATAATGTGAATGACGAGTTGCTTGCTTTAGAATTTGGTTCGGTAAAATCCATTTTAGAACAAGAGAAAAACTGTGATGGTCTAATGGTAAAACTTTTGTAGATCAACATGACATCTAAACAATATTTTATACGTTAAGTTACTATTCTTTTAAAAATAATGTTTCGTTTCTCATAACTTTCATTTATCTCCCAAAATTCACTCTTACACGACTTTCCCCATGTTTCAAGTAAACGATAGAATTGATACAAATTAACTCCATTGCTTAGATTATTTTATTATTTTGTGGACATTTTGGATTGACCGTGCATATTTCAGCACAATGGGTACACTTTGGGGGATCCTCACAGTTCAATAGGTACTCATGGAAATATTTAGAATGACCAATACGCCTGTATATAGAAAATACGGCATATGTTTCATAACCACTGTTTACACAAACTGTTTTCCTTTATGCCATCGTCGTAAAATAATAATAAATTCAGTCTCTGTTGCGAACCCAAACAGATAAAAAGGCGAAACCAGGGAGGACAATTATCCTCTGTATCCCTTTTTATGAAGTTCATTTAATCCCTTACACGACACTGATCAACCCTTCACAAACAACACTCTCTAATTGGCCAGCTTAACCCCTTCTTTTATTTATATCGCGATTGTGTTTTGTTACAGGTGTTCGGTGAATCTGTGGGCAGGTGAGGACGTGACCTTCCATTCAGATTTCCGTTTTACCTTTGGGAAATTCAAAAATGTGACAGTGATCAATGCGAAATTTCGCCATCGTTGGGGTAAAGAGATGTCAGCGCCACAGCCATTAACCGTCGGAGAGGAGAGTGAGATCCAGATATCTCTGTCTAAGGGCGTGTACATGGTAACATCAGATTTCTTGTGTGACACTATTGTTGTGCTGTCATCGTAAGACCAATTTTTATCGACTTTCACTTTTGTTCAAGATAGTGTTTGTGTCTCACGCGTTCTCCTCAATGCTAGAAACCACTTGTATATAGAACATACGGCATATGTTTCATGACCACTGTTTACTCAAACTGTTTTCCTTTATGTAACGGCACCCGTTTTTCACTTTTCAGCTTGTGGTGGATGGTTCTACCATTATCAGGTTTCTAGAGAGACAAGAAGGAGTACAGCCTGATCGCCTACACCTAAGCAATGGCTTCACTTTACGTTTAACGGAAATCACAGTCTAATTCATAAACGTTAGATTTATACTGAAAACCAAAACAAACGTTACCCTCCTACCGTTACGAATTACTTAAAAACTATCACAAATATGTGTTACAGGAAAGCTTAACAACACAGCTGTATGCGAATCACGAAAAACTGCAAATATATTCATGTTTAGGTGAAATGCATCTTTTTCAGATGAGTTATTTTCGACCATGCCGAACTAAACGAGTAACAGTGAGTTAGAAACATGTCAAAAATAAAGGTTTAAATGAAATTCTGGCTTCAGACAAAGACAAACCATTTAAAGTCACCATTTTCCAATTATATAATAATATAATAGTGTGTAAAATTGTAAGGAGAGTCATTCCTATGATTTCGGACTTAATAAAAAGTTTGTGGTGATTTCTGAAAGTTAAAACAATTAAACGTGAAAGTGTTTAGGAACATCTAAAATAATCGTTGGTGAGGTCATATGCAACGCATAACACAACTTTACACATTCTGATAACTTTTGGTATGGTCTTAGAGTAACAAATTATCAAAATTGCAAATTTAGTGTATATAGTTGAAAAGTAACGCGATGAAAAGAACCCGGAAACGGAGTTCAAACGATTCACTAATCTCACCACAGCGCCGTAAGCGCATGCGTAGTGATTAGGTTGGCGCGGCTTCAACCGGCAAGGTGACTGCGGTCGAAGTTGGAGAACAAGAGATGTTTCTTGTAATTACAAGCATCTTGGGCCTGCAGTATTAAAAATACACTGGTCACATGCTTGGTTGCAGATTTGCAAAACAAGTTTTCAAGAAGGTAGTACTAATACCAATACTTATATCATTGTCAAAAATAGCTCAGTTGGAAAACTGAAATGTTTTAATACATGTCTACGGAAACATAGAAACATATGTTGATTGTGTCACAGGTAAAACTCAATGTCTTATTTTATTGACACCTATGTGTCTGTCTGCCTGCCTGCCTGCTTATTACAATATGCAATACCCAACATCAATCATTGACCACATGCAACATTAAAACGAAACACCTATCATGATATACACCATATGGCTCGTGCACCTGAGTTTTGTCTCTATCACATAGTGTAATTACACAGATAGGCTGGCGTGGTACTTGTACACATGTCATGTCATTAAGTTTGTGGGTTGCAAACAAACTGCGTCCATTTTCTTCCGATGACTGGATCAGACGGAAACCGGTGCAGACTCAGATTGTCTGCTTTGTCGACGAACGACAGTTTCCAGCCATGCAGTAGTTCACCATCTTAGTATTTGTTGATCGGATCGAACACAAATGCAGAGAGCATGCATTTACAAAACCCAGCATCTCTATATACATTCTTTCTGGACAACAACGTCTTCTATTGCATGTGATGTGACGTTTCGGTATGGATTCTTTTACCGTTGTCACTCTTGCATGACAATGGTTTATGTGTCTATACCGAAACGTCGCATCATATGCAATAAAATACGTTGTTATCCATAAAGAATCTTTCTTATCCCTCACCATACTTCTAAAATGCCAAACAGACCATCTCTATATGCACACAGTAAGCCCTCAGAGTATCGGCAAATGAACCAGCCAATGAAAAGTTCCGTTACAATGGGTGCTTTGTTTCGAGGGAATGAAACTTGTAAATATTGCACTTGTTATTCGCGACTGTACGCTTATACTTTTGGGGGTTTTGTTTAGTGGGTTTTTTTCACAGTCAGTAATGTATATTATAGGTCATGCATAAGTGATGATTGTGATTATGTTTGTTTTATTGGTTGCAGCCTTCAGCAACTCATGCTTGCCATAAAGGGCGACTATGCTTGTCGTAAGAGATTTACGCCGTCCTCAGCAATATTTCAGCTATATGGCGGCGGTCTGTAAATAATCGAGTCTGGACCAGACAATCCAGTGATCAACAGTATGAGCATTGATCTGCGAAACTGGGAACCGATGACATGTGTCAACCAAGTCAGCGAGCCTGACCACCCGATCCCGTTAGTCGCCTCTTACGACAAACATAATCACCTTTTATGACAAGCATGGGTTGCTGAAAGCCTATTCTACCCCGAGACCTTCACGGGTCTTGTCGCCTAGGATGTTACTAGTGCCAGGTTTATGGTTGGCACTAACCAATATGCTCCTTTTTATTCACCATTGCCAAAGTTCCCTTACAAGCTGTTACAGGGATGTGACCTGCTGCCTCCTCTTGAATTTATACATGCAAAAGCATAAAGATAGTCCTAACGACTTAAATCGTTTATGGCATTCTGTTTTTGTGTAAAAATCATGAAACATACATATCGTCATATTGAAAGCACAAAACACAATTAACAGAATCATGTTGTCTAATGGTTTTTTAAAACAGTAATCATGCTATTGGCGCTGAGAGATTCAAATACACGCACGTGTGTTAGTTGACATAACGGCTCTCACTGGTCCAACGATGCTGCGGCCTGGTGATCATTGTACGTGCGCTTCCGACAGTTTTAGGAAATGTGATTATTAATCGCTTACAGTATTAAAACAACAAAATTATATCCGTGTAACTAATAATCTTGAACACTGGGGATATATTTCACATCTCTGGGAACATTTTAGTCTAACTTTTTTTGGCCATTACTATATATTTCGGCGAAATTAGTTAAAGTTCCATTTGGTATATGACAGCAAGGTTACACGAATTTTCATTTTGATAAATATTGTAAAGTCCTTTATGAGTTTCTGGTTTTGGATTTTAATGTAGCTTGTTTTTGGGGTTTTTGTTGTTTTTTTTTTAAAAAAAATTTCATTTGCACATTCGATAAAACAAGTCTCATTTGTAATCATTAACCCTTTTCAGAAATATAAATGGAAATACAAGGTGAGCACGTGGTAATAATTACGTCAGAATATGTCTTTAACAAATAGGTGTATCCCCTTCTTTTAGTCTACCAAGGAGGTTTAATTATGTGAAACAAATAGCAGTACAATATATGCATACATCGATGCATACATCATTAAGTACCGTTTGAAGTAGTTTTCATATTTCTACGTCAGTATGAAATCCTTCGAGAGGGGCACGAGACCCCCCTATTCGGCTTGTCCCGAAATAACACGAGTTGATCACGAACGGTTGGTATAACTGGAAACACCGTGGTTTATGCTGCAGCCAAAACGGCACTCTCCAAAACTGGGACACTTCTTATCCTGTACAGTGACTTTAAGACTGTAATCAGGTGTTAAATCAAGGATTTACTGCAAAGGAAGTGGGACACCCAAGTAGGAATAAATAGGTCACATGCTATTATAACCAACTAACGATTACACTTGGGTTGTCAGTCCAGGTTTGAGGAGGTTATCTTGAGACGATGTCGTATTGGCCACAGCAGATATGCATAAGTACCTAAGTATTTATCGAAAGGTGAGGATCCCCCGTTTTGTATCTTTTGTGATGAAAGAACACAGTCAACTATGTCGAACATGATTATGTGTATTTTTACATTACAGAGGACAAATACTTCAAAATCATCTTCTGTGGAGAATCGGATCTTTTATTAACAAATTAGTTCTCATTTATGCATGACCCTTTTAAAAGAAATTAAATTGATTGATAAAATTGGACGTTATTTTATATTATAGGTATCTTGTGGTTATGAACTTAGAATTCAGTTTTGGTTGTGACTATATCCTTGATGAGGGTTGAAATACTGTAAAACTATTTTGAGAGGGTGTAAATACAACAGGTTGACACTGCGCAATCCAAGAGAACTGCGACTGTCCGAATGGTAACAGTACTGAAGAGTTTCACTGTGTTGCCCATGATGGAGTTTAAGTATTGTAAAATTATTGTCCTCCTGAGTGGTTACATAATTCAAGGACTGTCCACATCTATCATTTAAATAATGGCTGACACTGCATACAATCGCTAGCAACTGAAAAGATGGTACAAATCCAGCTAGTGCAGGAAGTTGAAGTACTGTGAGTCCCCATGGGTTCCTAGTGTGGTGGCCTGTCTTCTGTTGCTCACAGTCCTCTAGGCCTTTTTGTATTGCGTTTGTAAAGTGATAGCTTACTGATTTATTTCATTTACCCTTACACTAGATTTGAAACCACTTAAATCATCTAAAACATCTAGTTGTTATATAATTATACTGTCCTCTGACTACAGAATGTTATTCAGTTGATACATATTTGTCCTTGACGTATGGCTTTCTCTCGTCACGATATAGCTGAAATACTGTTAGTGTGACGATAAATTTAAACACACACTCGCGTAATGCTGATACCCTCAATACCAGTCTTACCCACACGAGGACCAGGGGTGATGGGACAAAGAAATGAGGAAACCTGTCAGTCAAAGAAGACGATTTCAAAGTTCAGGCAGCAAACTATTGCAACTGGTAAACAATGTGTAGTGAGTGAGTGAATTGGTATTTGTCGTCCCATCGGCAATATCACAGTCATATCGTGATATTGTATATCAAGAAAATTGGAAACTAAAACCCCGTTGATGTAAAACAGTAAAACCACTAGTATATCACAAATGTTCATTAAAAACCGGTCTAATCAAGTCTAAAGCAGTTTAACCATAGAGGACTAGACAACACAAAAATGGGCTACAGATCGCCAACAACCGAAATCAGGGCAAAATCATGTGTATGGATAAAATATTTTTATTAGGTAAATCAATATTGGTGTGATAAATGTGCACGTGAGAATGTGGGAAACAGTGTTCCCTACACAATATCCATAGATCGGTTCTTCTGTATTTATATATTATATGCACTAACCACATTATTATGTCAGTTTTCTTTTTGAAAGGAACATGTTGAGAGGATTAATAAATTCATTGCATTTATTGGTTTAGCTTTATCAATATTATCCGTCTGTTATCTATTCCTGAATATATTAATTTGCATGCACTGTTAACTGTATCGTCAGCAAGGCTGGGTTCATTTGTTCTTTCAGTAATGTTTTCCCCGTGAAGACACCAGAGGTTTGCTCAAGTTCAAATTATGATCTGAGAATGAAGTAAAATATCTTTGACTTTGAAGCATATACGCCACATTCATACTCAGGAGACTGAATGCTAAGTGTGCTGATACGTAGAAGTGCAGCGATATCACAGAAAGATTTAGCACTTAATAACATGCAGACCACAGTCTGTGAACGTTTGGAGGATATCATACTGTCAGATATCGCTCAAGATTAAGTCTTGACTTCGTCACAGAAGCAACATATGATTCCCCAGCTATAAGTATTTTTTCTTTAACCAATAATGCACTTAAAGTTGCAACACTTCAACTCCATCTAGATGGTCCTGATGCCACGTGCCCCTACCGCAAACACTCAGGTTCAACTGGTACAACATACGATAGCATATGTCATGTCATGTATGTAAATTCCTTAAATGGGAACCCGTGAAGATCCGGGTTAGAATTGGTCTTCAATAACCCATGCTTGTCGGAACCCGTGAAGATACGGATTAGAATTGGTCTTCAATAACCCATGCTTGTCGGAACCCGTGAAGATACGGATTAGAATTGGTCTTCAATAACCCATGCTTGTCGGAACCCGTGAAGATCCGGGTTAGAATTGGTCTTCAATAACCCATGCTTGTCGGAACCCGTGAAGATCCGGGTTAGAATTGGTCTTCAATAACCCATGCTTGTCGGAACCCGTGAAGATCCGGGTTAGAATTGGTCTTCAATAACCCATGCTTGTCGGAACCCGTGAAGATCCGGGTTAGAATTGGTCTTCAATAACCCATGCTTGTCGGAACCCGTGAAGATCCGGGTTAGAATTGGTCTTCAATAACCCATGCTTGTCGGAACCCGTGAAGATCCGGGTTAGAATTGGTCTTCAATAACCCATGCTTGTCGGAACCCGTGAAGATCCGGGTTAGAATTGGTCTTCAATAACCCATGCTTGTCGGAACCCGTGAAGATACGGGTTAGAATTGGTCTTCAATAACCCATGCTTGTCGGAACCCGTGAAGATACGGATTAGAATTGGTCTTCAATAACCCATGCTTGTCGGAACCCGTGAAGATACGGATTAGAATTGGTCTTCAATAACCCATGCTTGTCGGAACCCGTGAAGATACGGGTTAGAATTGGTCTTCAATAACCCATGCTTGTCGGAACCCGTGAAGATCCGGGTTAGAATTGGTCTTCAATAACCCATGCTTGTCGGAACCCGTGAAGATCCGGGTTAGAATTGGTCTTCAATAACCCATGCTTGTCGGAACCCGTGAAGATACGGATTAGAATTGGTCATCACAAAAAATGCCCTTACTTTTTTAGCTTGAAACCATGTCGGCATGTTGTGTATCAGTTGGTTGACTTATTGCTATATCGATTTTGTTTGTGTACTGTTTTTAGCTTTACATACAGAAGATATTACTGACTAGTTATTTCTGACAGATCTGACTTTTTGCTATTCGAGCGGAGGGTTAGTTCTCTTGTCGATTTTGTGTTGCCCATTACGTTTTCTTATGTGAGCGTATTTCATTATTCATCCATGATATGTAACTTGGTCTTATCAGGATGGGTTTGTTTGGTATGATCGCGTCGCAAACGTGAGTAAGTAAGTAAGCAAGCAAGCAAGCAAGCAAGCAAGCAAGCAAGCAAGCAAGCAAGCAAGTAAGTAAGTATAAGTAAGTATGTAAGTAAGAAAGTAAGTAAGTAGTCGGTCAGTCGATTTGCTATCAGATCGATTTGTGCAGTCTCCGTTAGCCTGTTAGTCGTTAGTTACAGCTTGTTCCATGCGTTCTGTATTCACTCAAGAATAATCCGCTTGTAGCACGTTTCTTTCTGTATAGCTGATTCAATGTCAGCAAACACCGGGCAATGCTCACTACATACTGGATCTACTACTCCCTAATTCTGTACTTTAATCAAACATGTGACAAGTATCAAATCAATCAGTGTACGAGAATGAGAAATGATTCACGTGGATTCAGATATTAGTTGCTTAAGTCTGCATGCAGCTTCAAAGGATTTTGCGGACGGAACTCGCTTCTGTATCCCCCTCAACAAGGACATTGCAGGGTATAGTAAGAAGTCCCGGGTGGGGATGTATATCCAAACAGCACAATATAAGGACTGACGTAAAGATACTCACTGTTGTTTCTCTGTTTTTGGATTCGACTAGATAAGGTACAAATCACCCGTTGCATTGCTGCGCGTGCTGAAATAGACAACCATTTGCTAACAACATATGAGAGTTCCGGTTGCTCACTGCGTAATGAAAATAGTTATGATTGAAGTTTGAAACAGTGATAATAAATCTTTTCAAACGTAAGTCTCAATCGTGTCATGAAGTAGAGGTTCATGTTGGACTAGAGGTGGAGATATTTTATTATTGAATCACACCACCAAGGTCTAGTAAATTATATATGTGTGAGATTTATAATAGTCTTGTTTGATTATTGCCATAAAAGGTGACTATGCTTGTGGTAAGAGGCGAATAACGGGATCGGGTGGTCAGGCTCGCTGACTTGGTTGACACATGTCATCTGTTCCCAATTGTGCAGATCGATGCTCATGATGTTGATCACTGGATTGTCTGGTCCAGACTCGATTATTTACAGACCGCCGCCATATAGCTGAAATATTGCTGAGTGTGGTGTAAAACTAAACTCATTCACTCACTTGTTTGATTATCATTTTCTATTTTCAAAGTCCATGTACCTTAGATTATATTCACAGTCTCATACCTTGGTTACCCTATTTACTACTACAGTAGTTTACACATGACCAATAACAATAAAGTAAGCAAGTGAGACCTCTTATAAGCATGTTATGATACTACAACCTGAAAGTAAGAGTTTCAGTTTAAAGAGGACCAAAAAACACTTCTTGTGTGGGGAATGATGAAGAAGGAAACATTAGACAGAATTTTCATGATATATAAACGAAAGAATTTTGTCATGGATTATTTTATATATATCAACACAAACTTCCATTTTCTTTTACCATATGATTTTATCTGCAACCGAGGATACGTGAGTTGCAAAACCTTAAAAGTAAATTTCCACTTACAAGGTTTTTAAAACGTAACTTTAGTTTGATTTTATATTATGGCTTAACTTGCAACAATCGCAAGCAGCTGAATCGATGACATAAATCCAGCTAGAGTCCATGCAGGTAGCAAACGTCCCATGGTACCTAGTATTGTGATCTACCATCAGCTGCTGACGATCTATGGTCCGTCTTTTCATATTGTATTGTCCTAGTTTGAAATACAGGTTTAGAGATAGATACTAGTTTTATATCTTGTGTATGTGATATTTTAGTTGGTTTTACTGGGCCACGCTGACAGGCTTTTACTGACTAGCATTTGTTTATGATGAAGCTAAAAGCATGTTTCAGTGACGATATGGCTGAAATATTACCAACGTGACTTTTAACTCCATCACTAACATCTGTAAGGCAGTATTTGATCACATTTGTGATCAGCTATGCGTTAAAAGTGTTTATGTCAATGCTCAGCGTCAATAATGATGTACTACAACAGCAGGGTAAATCAATAGAAATAACATACGACGAACATAACCCCAATTAATAGTATCAAGTTGATGAAATTAAAACAAGTCAACGTTTACTTGTATAGGGAATAGTGAAGCTAGAAACATGGAATAACGTGATAGGTACAATGGAGTCTATATACTTGGGAATGTCAAGATGACCATGTACAGCAATACGGGGGTGAGCAAGTGGAGATCGCTCAAAGGTAGCATGATTATGATACTTTGACTCCAAGATAAGAATCATGCAAGTACAATGACCCAATACATGGTTACTTGTGCAGAGAATAGTGGAGATTCCTAATCAAACCCACTCTTTGATTCCTAACATTTTTGAAAACAGGTAAACGTCCACCTGCTCTCTAAATTTGTAAATATCTTCACATTAATTTCTTAATGGAGGAAATAAAAATGATGAGACTTTATCAAAGGCTTTACTTACATCACAGAAGGCTACTGTAACTCCTTTTCATTCGTCAAGAGACCCTCATACAAACAGGGTAGTTGATTTGTTGTGGAGCCTCCTGACAATGTAACTTTGTCAGAAAGTCGATTTTGTCAGGAATTTGACTTCATATTTACATACACATTTCTCAAATATTTTCGATAAAGAGGATGCGAGATGTGACAGGACGGTAGTATGAACATTTATGTACACTATTTTCCTTGTGAATAGGTATTAACGATGCTTATATACAACAAAACACAGACTATTTGGTTGCTAAATACAATGAAGTCATCGGTTTTCTGAAACGTGTACATCCAATAAGATTTGACACTTCTTACCGAAATACGTCAGTTACTGAACTTAAATGACAGATGACTTGTGAAAGATTTCCATTATTGGATTTCTCCTTTTACAGAATATAACTGAATGCTTAATTATTAACCCCAATAAGTGGAGAGTGGATCACACCCATGATGGCCATGTTATTAACATGCATTGTACACATATAATGCGATGATGGATTGTCACATACACACATGGCACTAAATGGTGTGTTCATTTATTGATGTTTGCTTTCTACTTTATGATACTTGATGCTGGTGCCGTATTCATTGGATCAATTCTGTGAGCTAGAGCAGGATCTCTGGCAAACACAGAGAACGTCTGAGGTATAAGCACACATATATGTCCAGTTGAAGAATGACTTTTGTACATCACTCTATTGAACGTTTGTTTCTTCTTTGTGTAATAAGTTGTTTTGTAATTATAATGTGTCAGGACTGCTTTGATGACGCAATACAGCATGACAAGTACATGGAACACCAGGTGTTCAGGAAGTTCGGGAGTCCGTCTCTATATGAGTGTGTGTCTGAATGTCTTACGTCCTCCGTATGCCTCTCTTTTGCTTTTCAACACAAGACACAAACATGTTTTCTAAACAATAACAGCAGTTCTCAAGTAAGCATTTCTCCAAGATCTGGTTTCCACTTCAGTGATATCCAGCAATGGACCAAGGTAAGTCATTTTTCATTTTACATGCCAAAAGCTTTGTGGCCTCAGTGATTTCTATTGGTCCATTCATGTATAATTCTATTTTGCTCTTTACACCTGAAGAAATATGCAGATAGTGTGTTCATTTGCCCAGACGTTTTATATTTACCTGAACTGTTGATGTTTCTGCTCTTGAACCGATGTCTCCAATTGCAAGTTTTCATCATAAAGCTCTTATCTTTGCTGCGTCAACTACAAACGAATGTTTGACATTAATACTAACCCCAGCTGTGTTCTAAACTAACATATTTCCAAAACGCACCCGTGAAGGTCCGGGGTAGACTATGCCTTCAGCAACACATGCTTGTCATAAAAGGCGATTATGTTTGTCGTAAGAGGCGAATAACGGGATCGGGTGGTCAGGCTTGCTGACTTGGTTGACACATGTCATCGGTTTCCAATTGCGCTGATCGATGCTCATACTGTTGATTACTGGATTGTCTGGTCCAGACTCGATTATTTACAGACCGCTGTCGTATAGCTGAAATATTGCGGAGTTTGGCGTAAAACTAAACTCACTCACTTACTTTATGAGAAAAACAGAACCACATAGAACCAGAACCACAGACGCAATAGTTACAACTTAAAATTCGCAACCGTTCTGCTGTTCTGTTCTATCAGTCACGTAACTGTTTGATTTGATCACCCTGCATGACAAGGGTGCTGTGTGTCAATACTGACTTTTTAAGGAAAAGCGCTACAGAACACATTCCTTTCTCAAATACCTGGTGGTGCAGTGTTAGATTCATGTATTTTTAAAAAGCTAGTTTGCCCTTTTTACCAAATCTAATCTGTTTCCAAGGGTTATATACTGCTGGACACATATTAGATGATCCTGCGCACTAAACTCATTTATGACAAGAGAGGCGGTACAACGAATTGGGCGAGTACTTTTGGCTGCTACAGGTAGCTTGACGATTATGCACGTGCAATACATGCTAACCGTGACATGAAATCAACACCGCATATTCCTTCGAATGATAAGACTGCAATTTCAGGCATAAGATACTGATATTCCACGCTAACCTTTAGTTAAGACGAAGACAAATAGATGATTGGGGCATTGACAAGCATTTTAGATATTCAACAATTTTGTTAAAAAAAACAACCAGGAAAATGTCATTTGCTTCGTGAAATGGATCGGTGTTCCTAAACATATTTGCTCAGTCTATTGTGTTGATTCAATTCGTTGGGAAAATGAACTTCTCGATATTTATCAGACAACCTGTCTCCCTCTTGTTTCAAGTGGATCGTTCTGTGGGGCGTTCCCAAGTATGCAAATTGGGGTCATTTGTCAGGTCGTGGATCATCTTATATGTGTTTACCAGTAGATTCCACTTTTCCATTCCACTGACGTGTCATGTTTACATATTCCAAGCACGGTGGTACCAAATAAAGATATTAATGTCTGTTGTTACCACACTTTGACTTAACCAAGACTGCTAGAGTGGGGACAAGCCGAAATTTGATTTGAACATATATCCATAAACTATAAAACCAAAAAGGATGTATCCGCCTGTACACTAAATGAGCTGCCCCTCACGTGTATTAGTATGTATTGCTTTTCAGGATGACAACTTAGCGAATAACTGTAACTTAAGGTAACTCAGGTACATCGATACATCGATGATCTAATATCGTTGGATAACCATCACGTATTTTCTCTGTCACTTGAAATACTTCATATTTAGAGTAATGCATAAATATTCACTATGAAAAAGTAACTCTTCCATCAACGTTACAATTTTCTAAGCCTCGGTAAGGCTTTCAAAAGATTTTATGGTTGACTTATGAATATGGTTCACATATACTCAATGAAGAACCATATGCTGGTGGACCACCAGAGAGGGTGCGTAAGTCCCAAAGTTTTCAAAGTCAATTTAGACTTACTAGGATTTTTTCAACGTAGCCTTCTTGTTCCTTTAACTTTGGCTAGCAATAGCGAGCACCTGAAGGGGTGGTGTAAATCCAACTAGGGTCCATGGAGGTAGCAAAAGTGCTGTTAGTCCCCATGTACTCTAGTATGGTGATCTACCTTGTGTTGTTTGCGATCTATAGCCTGTGATATTCTATGGGTTTTTTTAACTGTCCTTCGTCGACATGTTTTGATAATATACATATATTTCATGACGATGTTGCACATGTTCTCGTCACGATGTGGCTGAAATATTGCCAGTGTGACGTTAAGTATTAACTCACTCACCCATATTGTGATGATACGCTTTGGTGTTTTTTACATGAAACAAGTGACTAACCACTGCATTAGGTTTGACTTGTGCCACCGGTGTAGCAGGATACGCTAAAAGTATCTCTAAGCAAACACGTGATACCTTCACTATCTGATACACGTGTTCACATAATCCGAATTGTGCAATCAACTTTGCTTTAAGTTGCATAAAATGTTTTTGTCGCTGTATTTTTTGTGTATATTTTTTTGTGATCAGGGCAGCAGTTTGTTGCTTTTCAGATTACAATGAGATCACAAACGATTTTGTATATGTGTAAACATATGCTGTGTTTGAACATTTTACATAATATGAAGTGGTTATTCAACATATCACATTTAAGTCATTATTTACAAAACAAAAATCAGAAACCCATTTCTGTGTATAACTCTAGGCTCTTTCTGGTCCTTGTGTTGTGATGTCTTGTCCAGTCGCCACCAGCTGTCAGGTAGATCGACATGGTCGTGCAACATGTGCTCCAGGTATGTTGTCAAGTCAAACTCACTTACTCACGATAACTTGACTGTTTTCCACAATATCACATTTGCTGTTTTCCCATACTGCAAGAGCTAGTAAATCTCTCCACTTTTACGCAACATTATATTGTGAATGTGTTATTAACATTTTAGGAGAGCCTGATGTCACCACTTTCGTTAAATTATTGCACGTTCTTTCTATTTTAGTTATTTAATTTTCGTCCCATTTTTTTCGTGTTATGTCTGGTTTGCCTGGTCTGGAGATAATATAAAGAAGTAATAACGAAAAATGGAAATTTCTTCCAAATATTCAAATTTTTGTGTAATAATTATATAATTATTATTGTAATATAATTATTCGTATATTTATGTTTCTAAATTTACCATGAGACTTTACTGAGCCACTGATGTTAGGGTTTGGATATGGTTAGGTTGTCGAAACCAGTGGCGGTCATATGAGGATAAATGTGGTTATCTATCTCAGAGTTTAGCGGTTGTGGGTTTCCTCCTTATGTGCCCTGGGCCATCATGACTTATGATGGACACTATAAGGGTGCAGTGGCAAGGTACACGTGTAAAAAGGATTACATTGCCTGTCATCGGAGAATCACAAGTGTCTGTCAAGCCTCTGAACAGTGGAACAGTGTTACTGGTCTCTGCAGGAAGTTCAGATGGAAGAACCCTGTGAGTATGATGTCCCACACCTTATTTTTTCACCTGAATGGAAAAACGAGATCATGTTTACGGGTATAAAATGATGTTTTGTTGCTAGAATAGGATTTTCCACTCTAGCTGTCTCCGGTGAATTATGTTACGATACTAAGATCATATAATAATTCAACTTACTGTTCTTTGTTCCCTGTGCATGCTAGACATAATGACATACATAACAAAGTCCTTTGTCGGTGATACAGACTTTGAAATGTTAGTTTACAAAGGTTCCTAAAAGCAATGTAATTGTGCGCCAGATTGTCAGTGTCTCTCAAGAAGTTCTGTTTATGACAGTTTTTGTTCTTGGTCACCTTGTCAAATTATGATAGAATTACCCTGCCATGACACATAGCAGAAATGTCCAATATTGTAAGCCACAGGCATTGTTAAAGCACTGGTCATATCATTCAAGGAATACATAGCTCTGTTAACACTTGAAAGCTGTTCACTTTTTGTCAGTGACCCAACCAGTGTCCTAGAATATGCAGTGTTTGTAATTTCATGATTTAATTTCATGGAAGGAAGGGATATCACATGACAAACATTTGCTGAAAAGTTTTATAAAAAGTTGGATTCCCAGACAGAACAATAGTATTATGAAATAATATCTTAACGTCCAACACGTCAATGTTAATGTGCTCCGTAACGATGGATTTGCAGGCTTTTTCCATACTCACAACAGTCGCCATATAGCTGCAATATTGCTGAGTGGGACGTTAAACAACAAACCAACCAAATTCTACTCACAACCTTCTCACTGAACTGAGAACTGCTTTAAATGTCGTTTTACTGTAACCTGTAACTCTACTTTAGAAGGAAGAATTGTACATGGTTATAATTCCTAAGCATGTCACTTAATTTCCATATGATATAAAGGACATGTAAAGGACCAATTCAAAGTCTATTCCAATTCTTATTAAATCATGACCGTAGTAGGCGAGGACAAAGCATGATGAATGTATCAGTAATAACTAATATGACTCTGATATTTTGATTTGTTGTAGAGGGTGAATGGTGACTATGACCTGCCATGTGGGCCACAAAGCAAGTTCAGTATTCTTGTCCTGGCTACTCCGAACTCAGTCAAAGGGTAAGGAGGACTTCTAGTCAAATGATTTGAATGGGTGGGATTTGTTTTATGCTACATCAAATAGTATGCTCTGCTGGTAGATCCGTTACTCAGACACTGACAGTTCTCCTGAGAGGGTACGTAAACCGCAGTGACTTGATTTGGGTAAATTTTCTAACACCTGAAGGAATGGTGTAAAAGCAGCTAGAATCCATGCAGGAATCAAATGTACTGTAAGCCCCTATGGTCCCAGGTATTGTGATCTACCTACAGTTGTTGGCAATCTATAGCTTGTTTTATATAGTATTGTCATACACGGTAGACGGTTTTAGATTTAATTACTAGTATTATATACATATCTGTGATAATCTAGTTATTTCACTGTCCTTCGGTTACAGGTTTTAATAATTTTCCCGAAATAACTTTGTATAACAATTAATTGTTCTCGTCACGATATGGCTGAAATATTGCCAAAATGACCATAAATTGTAACTCCGTGGCAGTGACAAAACGGAATCGTCCCTTCAAAATATAGTTCAGAGATCTTTTTCATACGTGTTTCCAACCCACCAGCTTAGGCGAAGATGAGAAGATATCAATAGGAACATCAACAGTTACCTTTCCCAAGTTGTATCCCCGTTTGAATGAATTACCTGTATTACCTGTATTGGTTTTGTTACAGCTTTTCGCTGAATACGAAAGCAGATGCAGATGTGACGTTCCATGCAAGGTTCGGCGATGGGTTTTTAACAGACAAAATAGTAATTAACAGCATGTTTCGTGGTCGTTGGGGTGTCGAGAAGTTCCGGGGTTATAAAATAACCGTCGGAAAGCAGTCTCAAATGCAAGTGTCTCTTCATAATGGAGTGTATGAGGTAAGATCAGATTTCTTCTGTTACTCTGTAATAATGATGTTTTACTGTCAGACCAAGAGTAGACGACCTTCACTGGTGTTGTAGATTTTTCATGTGACATTAATGCATAATCATATAAAGAATGATATAACTTTGGGAAATTTTATGTATGTTCCTTAAAATGAAGAACAGTTAACACATGTTGTCTACCTTTATAGAACTGTGAAGGTTTTGTCTTTACGTTTCAGCTTATGGTGGATAATATTGTTGTGAAGTATCGTGAGAGACAACCGGGAATACTGCCTGACACCATAAGAGTAGAGGGTGACGCCCTTGTATCCTTAATACAAGTCTCAATATAATGTACCAGCGATTCTGCACATGCATTTGATGCATTGACCTGCACTCTTCGTTTGTTATATTGATGCTAATCATTTGAGTTGGTAGGGGTGTTTTCGTTTTGGTTCTGTTTTGATTTCATATTGCTGTCTTTCGGCTGTATTCGTGAGACCAGGAAGTTCATGACAGGCAATCTACAGAACGGTTTTGAAGAAGCCTTTGGAACAGGATTTCAGCGTCTGATGCCTGGTTGATTCAGGGGAAATAACTAAATATGGCACCTTGCGTGACAACATATGATGTGGGGATGCTCTTAACCTGCATTTTCACATAGTCTCTTACAGTATCTGTGCGGTATGCATTTATAACAGAACTAGTGAGGGTAGCCGCTGTTACTGATATCCTTCTTGTAAACACCTGGTGTCAAAAAAGTAACAAATCTGTGCTTTCTCTCACATCAAGATGACATTCCCTGACATACCAGGAGTCACTTCGTTGCAATGCGCTGCCGGGATACCAACAGCTGGACTATTACTGAGTTAAACACCACACAAACAAACAATGTTTGTCAAAACCCATCTCTTACGCAAAGCCATTAGCCAATAACAGGCTGCATTACAGTTACAAGCCTAGTATGACCATACGGAACAGTGCTTTGTGATGATTTAGAGTGGATGTTACAATTAATGTCTACAATCAGTCAGTGTGTACAATGACTGAAATAACCAGTCATTGTCTGATTCACTCAGTCATTGGGTACCTTGTCTAAAATTTCCAGGCATTGCCTGATTAATTAGCTCAGTCATTGTGTACCTTGTCTAAAATTTCCCGGCATTGTGTACATTGCCTGATTAACTAGCTCAGTCATTGTGTACCTTGTCTAAAATTTCCAGGCATTGTGTATATTGACTGGTTAATTAGCCCATTTATTGTTCGGATTGACTGATATTTGAACAGGGATTATTGAGAAGACAAGATTAGCACTGGTTTCCTTCTGTGATCACTGAGTGAGCAATGCTGGTTCATATTTACAGGAGATATTGTATACATCATTCAGAAGTAAGCAAACATTCACGCGAACCAGCTCAACTAAAGCTTCAGCTATATATTCAATTAATGTGAAATAGCTTATCCTGTTTCTCTTATTAGCTCATCGGATCTTGAAATAAAGAAGCCTTGTGAAACTACCTCTTGCGTTCCATACTTTGATCTATGAATAAGGATGCATAAGTGACAAAACATTCTCCACGTGTCCTCACAGGAGTGATTTCAACTTTTATAGTTCAGTCGATCATGGTCTTTTTATCGAGATATTTTTACATTAAAGGCCTCAGTGGAACTTCCCAAATATTATGACCAGACATGTGACCAACAGTTCATAAATACTAGTATTTAGTTTGGAAGCACATGTGCAGACATTTTCAGCTTCAGGTAATACCTTTAAACAAAGTAGGATGCTATTCCCAACATTTGAAAGCCATCATTCCAAGATGACTGCAAAACGAAAAGGCTGAACATTATTTTCATTCATATTATGGTCCACATTGAATATACTCAAAATGCTAAAGCGCGGCATACTTTGAAAGAAACGGAAATCTCGGGAAGTTGGGTATAAAAAATCAATGGAAATGTGATCCCGAAAACAACAGTAAAGGGCTCCAAACCTAACATTAGTCATCTTAAAGATGGAGGACGATTATCAACCAATCAATCTCATACTGCTGATGAAGTTAACTTTGGCCAAACATTGTTCTTACCCCAATCACATACATCATAATATGCCAAACATCAAGAAAGGGAAACAGACAATTTCCACTCAGAATATGGAAATATGTTCTATTTATGAGCTCAGTACTCATCTTTAATTTTCTTCCTCGTGGCGTAATACTAAAATTGTCTCAATAACTAAATATGGACCTAATGACACCGATCTTAAGAATTAACTTCTCAGTTATTTACCTATCACCAGTTCGCGTGAAAGCATGACCATACACCAGGGCACGGAGTCAGTTGATGCTACCACTCAGTCTGTTTGAAAACATGCACACACTGCGCATGCTCATGCGAACGCACATTGGGTGATTACAAAATCATTCTCAGAGATTTACATCATACATGATACCTAAGTACCTTACGCAATAATAATTTAAGACTCTTTAAAATATTATCATGACGCAGAATTCAGTTCAAAGGGGGCTGAAGTATTGAAAAATTATTGTCCTCATGAGAGGGTCCGAAAGTCCCTTCAAAGTCAAATTACCTCTACAATACCTTTAATCGTAATATATATATGTGACTGTTATTTTAATATTTTTTTGCTTAAAGCAAAATCGCCGGCAGCTGAAGGGGTGGTGTATATCCAGCTAGGGTCCACACAGGTGGCAAAAGTACTGTAAGTCCCCATGACCCCTAGTATGGTGATCTACTTTCAGTTGTTAGCGATCCAGTTCGTGTTTTACATGGTATTGTACTCTTTAGTCACAATGTTTTAGTTTTTCATGCTAGTTTTATGTTAATATCTGTGATATTCTAGTATTTTTACTGTCCATCGTCGATGGGCTTTACTCTTCAACATTTTTTTTTCATTTTTAATTTATGAATTGTTTTCGTCACGGTATGGTGACGTTAATATTAACTCACTCACTCATTTATAATCAAACAATATTCCATAAACGACTAAATCGGTGTAAATGAAAATCTGTACATTGCAGTTGAAATACTCTGGTGAGGCTGTCATCTGCACCAATTGTTCTTAATCACACAATCAACATGAATGAATTAATACTTTCTTTGGTATTAAGTATATATGCAGTCCATACAATTCAATGTCTCCTCTAGGTTATTTAGCAAGTACATCAGTTGACATGAGACAGGGAAGTTCTCCTTTTCACAAAGAGGTTTTTAGAAGAAAAGTGGCATTAATGCATTATTCAGCTAAATTAGTTTTGTGTTTGTTTTTGGACAGTTAGTCTCAATTGTATTGAAAAAGGAACATGATATTTCCACAAATCTAGACTTAAGAAAGGAATATCTGCCCCGAGGACACACTCGTTAGATCTATTATCCCCCGACAACAACGGATAGTTGTATAGAAACTAGATCCTCCGTCCGCATGTCCGTCCGTCCGTCGGCAATACTTTGTACGAAGCATATCTCCTAAACTATTTGTGACAACTTAACCAAACGCGATACACATGTCAAACATGATCCCTTCATATGGCTTTTGGGAGTTAGACTCAGATATGGATTTCATTTTTTGCGGTTTCCATGGTAGCATGACTTAGGCTGTGACCATGAGGATGCCACCTTGTCCGATCTTCCAAACTATACATGTGTGTTTCTTTGGCAAATATTCGACCTCAACTGAATTTGGTGGTAGAGTTCTTTTCTGGAGTAGAACTGTAAAACCTCACAGTACTCTCCCTCCACTCTTCCATATGCACACCAAAACATTTACATACTGCAACAAGAAATAAGAGTATTTGCGGTTGAGGGGTGCAGTTTAATTTGTGACGTCATATTGAATATTTCCACGACTGAATTCCAAACGTTACCACCAGAAATCCAGCTAGGGCCCATGGAGGTAGAAGTCGCCATGGTCTCTTGTGTGGTGATCTACCTTGAGTTGTTGCCTGTCTATTACATTTTTCACATTGTTTTGTTATTTCTGTATTGTATTGTTGAAGACAGAAATAGTGTTTCATGGTTATGTGTAGGTTTTAAGCGTATAAATGTGCCATAGTAGTTATTCTTATGTCCTTTGAAAAGAGGTAAGTATACAGGCATGTATTTATTCATTCATTGACTAACGAAAATAAAATCGTGAAAAATCGAATTCCCTAATAGATTGCTTGAGGCGTGAAGTGCATAGAACAGTGACAAAATGGATGGATCTCATGATCAGTGACAAATTTTACATTTTTAGATCTTTTTTAGTTTGAACTATCATTTAATTATAGCATTTTAAAAAGAAATAGAATTATTTGGTGATTTTTAATGAAGATGTGTATACAGATACATCGTGCATGCTTGGCTGATTTACATAAACAACTGATATTGTTAGTGACTGTATTCTTAAAGTATTGAAGTTGAAGTATTTTAAATTATTGTCTTCCTATGATGGTACTTAAGTCCCAAAATAATTAAATTAAATTCCAGGCGTACTGTTTTGTAACTGTTTTATATATGTTATGTTAATTTTAAATTTGATGACAGCCGAAGGGATGTTGTAAATCCAGATAGGGTCCATGCAGGTAGCAAACGTACTGTCCCCATGGTCCCTATTAAGGTGATCTACCTCAGCTGTTGGCGATCTATAGCCCTTGTTTTATATCTATTTTTTTCTTTAATTGATGTGTTTTAGCTTTACATGCTAGTTTTATATCCATGTGTCTGATAATCTAGTATTTGTGTTGTTCATCGTCGACAGGTTTTACTTTTCAAATTGTATGAATTGGCATGGTCACGATATAGCCGAGATATTGCCAATGTGGCGTTAAATATTACCTCCCTCACTCACTCGCACACTCGACCCGAACACTGCTTGCACTACTCGCAGACCCGCGTCAAATACAGTGATGAGGGAAAGTGCAGATTTCTAATAGGTTTGGACATTGTAATAAGTAAGTCGTTTGCTACTTAGACATGCAAATTTTGAGACAGCAAGTTAAAATAATTAGAGAATGACTGAAAATATGTTGGCACTTGAAGGCATTTGAACATTAATTTCCCAAGGGACACATTTCACGTAATCACTCGTACCTCCCGCAGTGATATAGCTGTGATAATGCTAATTTAAATTAGTTTGAATTACAAACTGAGGTCGTAAGTGGCTATATCCTCAAATGGGGTTTAAACACTGTAAAATCATTGTCCTCCTGTGAGATTACTTAAGTCCCAAAACATTCAAGGTAGATCTATTCTTACTATCTCTCGCGTCGAAGAATATCTGTCATTTTTAATATGTGACTAGATTTTCTGAATTGCCAAGAGAATGGTGTAAACTAAGATAGGGTCCATACAGGAAGTAAATGTACTGTAAATGCACATGGTCCCTAGGATGGTTATCGACCTTTAGTTGTTGGCGATCCATAACCTGTTTTTACATTGTCTTGTTAGATCTGGTTAAAATGCTTTGGATTTAATATAACAAGACTAAATGGATATTTTGTGATAGTTTTACTATCTTACATCAACAGGCTTTTAAACTGTAATTTTATTGATCAGCATTATGATTATTAGCTGTTCTCGTCATGATATGGCTGAAATATTGCCGATGTGACGACAAACATTAACTCATTCACTCACGAGGTCGTTGGAATACAGAGCTGCTCCAGGGTTTTGAATTCACTTTCGGAAAGGAGTCTGAGATCCAAACATCCCTCTTTAATGGAGTGTATAAGGTATGATTAGACTTGTTGTGTTGCACTGTGGTAATGACGTTTAGCTCTCAGACCAATTCCGGACGACAGTCACTGGTGTAGAGGTTTCATTGCCATCATTTGCCTACTCATATAAAGAACACTATAACTCTTGAAAATGGTATATATGTTCAGTAAAATAAAGAACACAATTAAGGCAAATTGTCTGACAGCTGTGACAACCAGGAATTCTGCGTGGTAGAGTATTAGTGGAGGGTGACATCTTTATGTCACTAATGGAAATCTCAAGGTAATACTTGCTAAGATCTGATGGTATGGTGTAAACATAGTTAGGGTCCATACAGGAAGCAAATGTACTGTACGTCCCCATGGTCCCTAGAATGGTGAGTTGTACAGTTGTTGGCAATAAGTAGCCTGTTTTATATCGTATTGTCTTCTGTAATTAAGCTTTAAGTTTCACATTACATACTAGTTTTATGTTCATGTCTGTAATATCTACTGTAGATGGTTTTACTGTCTTTCGTTTGTTACAAATTTACCTTTATGTATTCTAAAATTATTACTTGTTTTTAGTCACGGTGTGGCTAATAAACTGCAGACGTGACTTTAAATATTCACTCACAACACCATCCCTTCAGCTGTTAGAAAGTTTAAACAATCTAGCCATGAATTTGAATTACATATATTCTACAGTTACTAGTATGTTTAAATTTAATTTGAATGTTTTTGGAACTTTCACACCCATAGACTTTGGTCCAGGACGTTTTTGAAACTGTCTTGTCAAATTTGCATACACAGCTGGACGACTAGAGGATCGACTTAGATGAACTCCAGCTTGAAGTATCTACATTTCTCAATTGCCGTAGAGCTTGAACAATATATGCAAGGTTTACAGAAAGTAAGTTCAGTTTTACGCCGCTTTCAGCAATATTCAAGGAATATTACGGGGACACCAGAAATGGGATTCCCGCCTTGTACCCGTGTTGGGAACGTCTTCGGTGCTTGAACGCTTTAACTACTACCCCACTGTTCCATTTACAGAAAGAAACAGTTCACTTTTTAATAAGCTGTTGAAACAAGGTTTCCTCACCAGACGCCAGTAATTGTATGGGGGAATTAAATATAGCCTTGCTTGTCGTTTTTCACGCCAGGACCTATGTGACACTTTGTCGATGCTGAGTATGTGCTTTAAAATATAGAATGTCATGCCATTTTGTCCTTGAGACACACCACGCATGTGAACTTTAAAATAAGCACATTTCCATCTTACATGGATGTGATGTGTCACATGGGCAATTTGGTTGGACACTGTATTGGCACATTTTGTTTTCTGTCTACCTACGGATTTATAATGCTGGGCACTAAAATAAAACTTAAAAAACGCAAACCTTTCCCTCTTCCCTGCATAATCAGTTGTATATACACCTACTGTTTATACGAATCTTGTGTGGGCGAGGCTGCACTACAGCGTCATTGTCATTTAAATGCATTTACAATGTAATTCCCATTTGACATTCACCTCTGACCTAGCTGTAATTAATTACCTTAAAGCAAAATAGCACTACCGCCGTAAGTAATTCAATACCGACTATGCTTGATTGCATGCTGGCGGTTTGCCAATGAATAACATAGTTGAAGCATTTTATTGACACCGTATTTTTGATAATAGTTACAACAGACGTATCTGATATTCGTTGGGGTTGGACGTGGGGGTGTTTCCAAAATACATTTCCGCACACCGAAGGATAAAGGACAAAGGCTCAAAATCTACAGTTACATTGACGGTGAAACTCTCCCCAAACATTCTTCTCCAGAGTACGTCTTTGGATTTCTACAAAACCAGAACCAACAAGACGAGAAACGAATACATTTAACTCGCATAATAGAGAAGATTATAATGGCTTATTATTATTGCATGAACTACATATTACCCTCAAGCAAGCTCATGATACAGCGACACAGGTTCTGATAATGAACGTGATCAGCCCCTGATGATGCTCGTCATCAGAACCTGCAATATTTGCCCGAATCATGTCTGGAAACGCTGCTAAATATATTTGATATGATATTGACTACAGGGAATTTTTCAACTTTATGGCATAATGCCATTGTAGTTCCTGTTCCAAAGCCTGACCGGGATCATACTGATCCATCTAATTACAGACCCATATCTTTTACCAGCTGTGTCTATAAGACCATTGAACGAATGATAAATAATAAATTAGCTTGTTATCTTGAAACCAATTATAGCAAATATGCAATTTGGTTTCAGAAAGTTCGAAGTACCATTATTTTTTCATCACAAGGGATAAGGAGATCAATATAAAGACTTTTAGTTGATTTTCATTTAATTATTTGTTTTTTAAAAGAAATATCATTCTTTCACAAATCTTAACATATGTTTTGTAAATAGATAAATGTTGTTTTTTTATGTATACTATAACTGATAGCTTACATTATCAGCTGTCGGTGCCTGTATCAACAAGGGGGTTAAAGTACTGTAAAAATATTGTCCTCCTGTGAGCGTACAGAAGTCTTTCCAAAACGTTCAAAGTCAATTTAAACTCACCACTTTTTAATCGCAGTAAATATGTCATTTTAATTTACATTATCTGAAATTGCTGATAGCTGAAGGGATGGTGTACATAATTAGGGCCCATGCAGGAAGCAAATGCACAGTAAGAGTCCATGGTCCCTAGTATGGTGACGTACCTTCAGTTGCTGGTAATCTATAGCCTGTTTATGTATTGTATTGTCTTTCATAGTTAGGTTGTCATACTTGTGTTACATTTAAAACTGTGGTTCTCTAGTTATATAATGTCCTCTGCAGTCAAGTAGTTTAATTATTTTTAAAATTTTTCTTTTTTCATTTCTAAATAATAATTACACCTTTTGTAGTCACGATATACGGAAAATGGGACTATAAATTCTAACCTGCTTACTCACTCGATGTACTATTGATCATGTAATATAGTAACTAAACAACAGAAATAGGTAACATGAGACGAAAAAATATTTCGGTTCATCTGTTAACCCTATTTCAGACAGACAGTGAAATGTGTATTAGAAAATGTGACCTGTGAAAAATATGGCAAGTTTTCCTCCATGCTGTGGTAACCGTTTGGACATTTGTTCAAAATAAAACTTGTGAATGAATTTAGGCTTTTGAATAAAAACAAATTGTAGCTTCTAAAGGATAGAGAAACACACCTGTCTAGACTGAAAATCACTTATTGTCTAAAGAAGACTACCCCCTTTGAAAACTTGCCAAATACTACATTCTGAGAGGTACTGCAACATCATTGATAGTGTACACAGGGTCCTATTACACAGGCGACTGCAGAGATATCATTTTGCTGTATCATGGGGCAATTTTAGTCTCCATGAAATACACTTCTTTCATTCACTTTGATAATTTTAGTTTCTGTTAATAGTGAGATGATAACACACATTTATCAAATGCAAAGTTTTGACCCACATATTAGTAAACGGCAGTGTTACATATCTCGAATCGACTTAATTATATTCCAGTCTTTTCCAACACTTTCTTGGGGTGTAGTCTATTTTGGCTTCAACTGTGGGATAACAGAAACACAATTAAACACAATTTGAGTGTGCTTGATCAGTCCTAATTGGCATAATATGAATTCTATTTATTTGAATTCAATTTTACATTATTTCTGAACATTGATATTTGGACCGTCACGTCGGGGGGGGGGGGGGGGGGGGGGGGGGGGGGGGGGGGCAATTTATAGTATACTAGTTATAGTATTATTTATATTTATTTGCATGTAAGTCCCTTAACTTTCAGAGTCAATTTCGACTTAGGTTGCAACAATATTATCTAATCTTGTTGCATCACGGCTTAGCTCACGACACTATCATCTACTCATGTAGCATTACGATTTTAGTCTCGAACACTACTATCTAGTCCTGTTGCATCACGCCTCAGCTCACAACACTATCGTCTAGTCTTGAAGCATTTCGGTTTTAGCTTAGAAGACTATCATCTAGCCTTGTAGCGTTACGGCGCCAGCTTCATACAGGTAGGCCTGTAGTTCTTCGGCCTTAGCTTGCAACTCGGTCTTAGCTTGCAATGTATATACATGTATATGCCAGCCTTATGCTCTATTTAATTAAGGTGACATACCTTTGTGCAGTCTGCTTCCAAGCTACAGTATCAATAATAACAGTAATTTCCAACGCAAGTAACGTCAGTCATGTTTACAGTTGCTATCTTGGATATTCTGACGTCACGTTTGTGTATCATGTGACTCTAGGTCACCTATAAATACAGCAGTCAAGGTTAGCGTCGGTGCGGCAGATTTGACTTTCTCAAGCAAGGTAGGGTTCCAGGGCCACGTCACAGCTTAATTCTCATTTTCGTATTGTAGGACATTTTTATTGTGTAACTTTTAATTAACAAGGATATTATTATTGTTAGCAGATTCATTCCGACGGATTTTCCTTGGATCATATTAATCAAGTGTACAGATACAGATGCACTCATAGTGACAGTTGTCAATCGCAAGTCACGTATGTTTTATCGCCAGTAGGAAATACTGCAGTTCACAGTTTATTTGATGCTCGACAGTCGCTGATTGTCTTCGCGATGCGGCGGGCTCCAAGGTCACTCCGACATGCTATGTTACCTTATCAAATTGCAGTCTCTTCTTGGGGTTTCTTACACAGGGGGGATACTGGAATCGTCTTAAGCCGAGACTTTCGTTTTTCAGTGCATGTTATAACTGGGATGTAGCTACATTCTTGCTAGTATCACATTTTGACAGTTGTCGGAGGTGTGGCTTCCTTGTAACGTGACTTCCGGAATGTCTTTACGTTCACACTCCAGCGCAGCGATAACATCACTGCCAAAGGCTAATTTGCATATCACGTGACCGGACTTTTCTGTCCATTAGGCTTCGATGGCAGCGCGTGGAGCCGTACAACCCATGTAAACAAAGGATCGCTACGCAAATCGAAATAGTGTTACACGTTTTAGGATAATTTCTCAGTGAAACCGAAGTATTTTAACAAAGATGTTTAATTAGATGTGTAGACTCATCAAAAATAAAAAGTTATGAAATTTGTTCATTATATTGACTTAACTGTGTAAGATGTGACGAATCGTGGCAGAGCGCAGGCAAACTGTAGCGCAAAATGAGTTGCGCAACATAGAGAAAATGACCGGTCTTCTTACATGCGAGCGAAACGAGCAAAGGTTGGCAACGCACTTCCCTCACTTCGGTTCAAAAAAATATTTTTTCATGTCAAAATATACTATCGCCATCATCAAGGGTACACTCCCATATCCTCACTGGGTTGTGCGCTCAGATTTCCAACCCCATAGTTAATAAATACTCACGTGAAATATGTTTTATTCAACATTCTAAGCGCCACTCGTGGTATTCAAATCGTTCTTCGCCTCCGTCAACTTGAGGTGTGATCCTTCTGCATTTCTCCACTTTCGACATTTGAACTTCGCCTCCGAACTCTGGTATTTTTTTTGTCACATTTTGTGACTGGTGGCAGCATCCATATCTATTTTTTGTAGTTTGTCGTCTAGTATATTTCGACTAGTCCTTGGCCATTATGTTCCGTTACAATTCCGCTCTTGCAACACTTCGATCTGTCTACTACAATACGTGTCTTGTCATTAACACATAATTATTTTTTTCAAATATGGAATCGTTGATGCCTATAATTCACTTCTAGGTGATGGAGAGTTTTAATCTCCTGAATATGTAAATGCTTACTGTTGACAACAGCTGTGTGGTAAAACATGAAACGGTTAATTGTGCATTAACTTTCACACACCGCTGTGTAACCGAGCGCCATCCAAGCGCTCCGAAACATTGATTGTCATACAAATTATAATTTTTACAAATTATAATTTTAAAGTGGAAACTAGAGATGAAGAGTTTATAATTAGATACCAAATATATAATATATGTTATAATATATAGTAATATATAAATATCACAAAGGTCTAATCTACATCTTTATTTAAATAAATACAGATCTAAAATATTCAGACAAATTAAGCCAATCTAGGGTAAATAGCACACCGCATAAAATAAGCTAAGGGATTGGTCTTTTCCGTTATCTGTGGTAAATATTGTACGTCAATATACACATTCTCAAACATAGTTTATCGGGTAATCTTCAATAGTTAGGTTATGACCAACTCTAACAGGAGCTGTAAATATTTCTCCTCTTATAATAATCAAAACTGAGTCGAAATCTCTGGAAATACCCGACATCGCAAACACAGGCTCCTCATTTCGGGATAGTATCTTCTATTATAGACCAGATAGATCCGGGTTAGAATGGATCTTCAGTTATGCTTGTCGTAAGAGGCGACTCTCTGGATTGGGTGGTCAGATTCGCTCGCCACATTTCATCGCATATCAGTTGCGTGGGTCGATGCACATGCTCTTGATCACTGGATTGTCTTGTCCACGCACGATAATTAACTGCTGTCGTATGGCTGGAATAATGTAGAGTGCGGCCTAAAACAAACTCATTCACTCACTTCTTTTATATCTGAATAAAAGATATCTAAATTGAAGGTAGAAGTGAAACAAATTAGATTTTCTAACAGTTTTCAATTGAGCGTTACGTGTTAAATAAACATGGAAGACTGTTCTATGTACAGTTATATTTTAAGGACGAAGTAAGAGTCAAACTCGTATAACGCATCTGTTTCTTGTTACCCTGGTAACGTACTGTATAGAGCACATAACCAAATGTACGTACTGTATAGAGCACATAACCAAATGTACGTACTGTATAGAGCACATAACCAAATGTACGTACTGTATAGAGCACATAACCAAATGTGCGTACTGTATAGAGCACATAACCAAATGTACGTACTGTATAGAGCACATAACCAAATGTACGTACTGTATAGAGCACATAACCAATTGTACGTACTGTATAGAGCACATAACCAAATGTACGTACTGTATAGAGCACATAACCAAATGTACGTACTGTATAGAGCACATAACCAAATGTACGTACTGTATAGAGCACATAACCAAATGTACGTACTGTATAGAGCACATAACCAAATGTACGTACTGTATAGAGCACATAACCAAATGTCCATGCTGTTACATATCACTACTACTGTAGCATTATGAATATTTGTATTTATGTGAACAGTCAGAGCAAAATGTATTTTCACTCTCCACATGCGAAGAGTCACAACCAAAATTTAGCATTCATAAAAGGAGCGTCTCATACATCCTACTGTCTAAATTTAAATATTTGACTCCTTCAAACTCAACACAATCGCAAAATTTTATCAGGGTGAATATAGCAAAGGATACCACTCGCAAAATCTGGCTCCAAATGAAAGCCCGTGAATGGGAGTACTGCTGGTAGAAAACAACACGCTTTCCCCTTTGGCGAATACCGATATTGCCACAAAATAGTGATATAGAAGCACATTCTCACGATGCACGCACTGGACTCTTGTCGGGTTACTTTTTTCCACGAGTGAACCCAGTCCATAAGAGTAAAGTGTTCATTGCTGAAGAACGTAGAATTCGTTTTGGACAGTTATATTGGTTGGTGTATAAAAAAATCAACACTTGAAGGATGTTCATTCGCTCTTAATGAACCCCTGGATATATATAAGTAGTGCATGTATTTCATTATGCAGCTTGTATATTGGGAATCGAAAACACACCTCCCCCGAAAGCATTACACGATTGTATTTACGGTTAAAGATAGGAGAATACATTCAATCTTACCTCGAATCTCTTCACTTTCGGATCTGAAATGTTCTTCCTCCCTTGAAGTTTTTAAAGCTCACCTCAAGACCTGTCTCTTTGGGAGAGGTTACTAATTGACTTGAACTGTTGTATGTGCTTAGAGCAACCCATGAGGTGTGGAGACCAGTGCTATACAAAAGTCGTGGTTATTAGGTTTTACAGACTGAAGATTGTATGCAGCAGAGAGGGTTCGGGTGCTCCTGGCACAATGAGGGTGGTACGACACATCATCAGCTAAGGGTCCTTTTCCCGCTATACCCAGTCAAAACAGCAAATGGGGCTTCCCCAGGAAACGTTGCCTAGTCGAACCCATAAAGAACTTTACGGAGAATATGAAGGTTCCCTAACATTGCAACCTTCTGCATTACCCAGAGTGTCAGAAGGGCTGTGCCCCGGGTGGAGAACCCGGGCACTCTCCTGATCTGCGCCATGAGATCTGTTATCAGATATGATCCTTCTGGATCAAGACTCTGAATGTCTTGTCAGCTGCTCCAAAGCAACAGCAAAGGACTAGCACAGCAAAATTGTATTATCATGATTATAATTATTACGAAGTTAATGAGGTAGACGGTCACGGTGTATATGTCATTTACACACATACCACGTGAATAATTACGCTTATGGCTGACGTCACATTATCCGCATCACTCTCCTGTAGCAGTATCAGGCTAAACGACATACACGCGGTTGATCTATGGGGTCGGCAAGAGTCAGAGATTCGACGAGTTCTGATGAAGAAGACGAAGGTTTGTTCATTTATGATTTAATAATTCAGAGATGGTTCGAATAGTTTCATGTTACTCTTGTAGGCAATTACTTACAAAAGAAGGTTTATCCTTAAAACTGCAACGCGATGTGTTATGGGCAATATAAAACACTAGCTACACTTGTCAGCATGTTATAGTATGATAAAACAGGCGGCTTTATGCAAAATACTGCATGGTGAAGTGTCCAGTATAAAACACTAGGCTACGGAACCGTAGAGGAGACATAGGATGAGATTATAAACATCAATAGTATGTCGTGGCCACGATTTCCGGAGAGGGAACATGCTTTAGCATATGTTTCAGACAGATATGGTGTTTACTGATTTACTGACATTCTGGTATGACTATATCATTTGTATCCATTAATCTTTGATATCAGCCTGTCATGGTGTTTTGCGTTATGTGGGCTGTTTACAAGTGTAGATTATGGGAAGACTAGGGGAAGAATTAGGAAACATGCATTGGCATACTGAAAGGTGAAACGTTGCCGAACTCATGAACGAGTCTTGCAATTGTGTTTCTCCAATGGTATTTTTCTGTGGCTCCGCTCAGTTCCACAAGTCATTGTGAAGCCACCCCAACCATTATAGACCTACATGTTGCTGTAACCAGCAATATATACCTGCTATAGAGATCCATACTGTGTATATAGGAACCAGCTGATGTGTCAACAGTAAGTGTAACGGCACATTTATGCCTCTGACTACTGTTTTACTATTTTTGTGATCTACGCGCAACGCGCTGTGAATACATTATCTAGTAATAGTGTCACTGAGCTCTAAAAAATAGATTGGATTTTATAATTAAACTCTATAAAAAGGAAACGCATAGGCTAAAATAAGGAAATGTATTTCGCGTATTTAAGTGTACATAAGTCGACTAAGCTTGAACATAGATGAAGGAAATTCGACACACGGATGAACATGTGTATTGTTGTCATTGTCAGCATTAATTCAGTTCACTCACTGCACATGAGTGGCCACAAGGGGGCGTTCAGATCTGTATCTTGTGACGCCATCCCTGGCAGCCGTCACTGCTTGACACCTCATTGGAGGGGATTGCACAAGCCATCGGATTTTTGCTTGGTGAATGTTTTGTCGTTCTTCCTGCAACGTGTTGGCAAGTTCGGAAATTGTCTGGGGATGATCGTGGCTTGTACGAACGTGTCGATGACGTTCGTGCCGTCGATGCTCCATCGAGTTCAGAGCAGACGATTTTGGAAGGCCAGGGTTTAATTCACGAACTATGAAGGATCTTTATAGCAATATTAATCCTCGTTTAATTATTTCATTTTTAAAGGAATTAGATTTGTTAATTGAATTGTAAATAGACAAATATTTTATAATTGGAAGATTAAATTAGTAACTCAAATCGTTAGTGGCTGTACCCTCAAAGGGGGTTGACGTACTGTAAAATAATTGTCCTCCTGAGAGGTTACTTAAGTCCCAAAACTTTTGAAGTAAATTTAACTTTTCCAGGTTTTTACATCGTAGAATAATTGTTATTTTATTGTATGGCTAGATTTGTCTAAATTGCTAACAGCTGAGGGATGATGTAAATCCAGCTGGGGTCCATGCAAGTAGCAAATGTACTGTAAGTCCCCATGGTCCTCAGTATGATGATCTACCTTCACTTGTTGGCAACCTATAGCTCATTTTTATATTGTATTGTCCTCTATAGATACATTTTTAGGTCTAATCACTAGTTTTACTTTCTACTCTGTGATATTCTAGTTAGTTTTACTGTCCTTCGTTGACAGGTCTTTACAATCTATGTGCTAAAATTCATTTGTATTTTTATAATTAATCGTTCTCGTCACGATATGGCTACAATATTGCCGATGTGACGTTAAATATTAACTTACTCACTCACTTGGTAGGCCAGGGAAGGACATTGACGTTTGCATTGGCGAGATAGGTCACTTGTTACACGAGCTGTGTTGGGTTGAGCTTTTGTCGTAGTAAATCATAGGAAGCTGTGAGGTCACAGGATTTGGTTAATGTAGCCATTTGTTGTAAGATTGCCTTGAATCACCATCAGCTCTGAGCTATCCGTGTGACCCCACACCATGACGCAACAACCACTGAATCAGTTCACCTTTCGAACGCAGACACGATAAACACGTTGTCTCCCATCCCGTTGTTGCAGGACACGCGATTCATCAATGCAACAAACGCGTACACCTCTATTTGACTGCTTGTCAATGACATACTCTATATGTCCCCTGATAAACAGCTTCGAAGTTAATGGTATTTGTGTGTGGCAGATGAATCCAGACCAGCAAGCTATCGGTGTTTGCGATTTAACAGCTGGGTGTTCTCTACAGCTTACAAGGATGAACTGAAGGCGATGCTTACATTGGCCTGGCCTGTGGTAAGTTACACAATAATACAAAATAGTCCAGTTTAAACATAATAACTCTCAATCACCAGTCTCATTCTTAAATCTGATTCCTTCAGACAAAAAGCTAAAACATTTATACTGCTAATGATATGACTGTCTCATTTTTCGAACTGATCCCTTAAGAAAAAAGCTAAAGTATTAATACTACTAATAACAGACTGAATGTGAAAGATTAATGGAAACCAATGATGTTTGACGGTATTTGGTGTGAGGACAAAGGAGTATACAGTACTTAACCTTGATCAATTGAGCCTTTACTGCAACGTTGTGCATTTCTCGAACTATCTTATAATTCTTGTTTCCATAGAATATCATACGGCCATATACAACACACCTTTAAAAGTGATAATCAGATATTTCATTCTATGTTAATATACACTTGATATATTTCAAGGACCATTTTGGAGTATCATGGACAGGAAAGCATTTTCACATGAAAACTTCGACACTGAACGTGCTGGAACTTCGGGTAGTTGTTAACATCGCTTTGCTTATAGAAGGTCATTTGAAAAGACTTCCCCGTCTTGGCTTTCTTCAGATATGGATTCCATAAAATGCCATAAGTTCATTTATCCAGGCTTCTTTTTTGACATTACACAGACTGCGTCGTCTTTACTGGAGCAGTTTATATTCACCATTAACGCCATGTTTACCGGTCACCTGGGCAGGCTTCAGCTGGACGCTACAGCGCTCGGACAGGCTGTATGTTGTGACAAATACTGACATTTTTAATTAGCCAAAGGCGCTTGAGTATCGCAAAGAGCGTGTAGTAGTTCCTGAATTATGCGAGTCATTTGGAGATCACTATACACATTGATTATTCCTGTGGCGGTGGGGTTGCTTAATGGTTAAGGCGTCCGCTGAAGACCGGGTTCGATTCCATATATGGATTATGATGTGTGAAGCCCGTTTCGTGTGTCGTCCGCCGTGATATTGCTGGAATGTTGCTAAAAGCGGCGTAAACTTGAACTCAATTACTAACTGACGGATTATTCCTAATCTGTTGACTTACTATTCGGAAATGAATTAGAGTAACAATCACTAAATAAACAAACCTTTAAGTTATAACTTGAGAAAACGGATAACAACCACCGGGAGGTACTAGGAACAACTACGTTGCGTACGAGAAATGAGAAAACGGTCCCACGAACTGAGGAAAAAGTCTATAATTTTATGTCCTATCTTACATGTTGGTCTTACCAAATGTTTGTTTGTTTGTTTGCTTGCTTGCTTATTGTTTACCACCGCACTCAGCAATATTCCAGCTACACGACGGCGGTCTGTAAATAATCAAGTCTGTACCAGACAATCCAGTGACTGACACCGTGAGCATCAGTCTATGTGATTGGGTCTCGCCAAACGATTTGCCGCCATTTTTGTAAACAGTGGGCAATAAGCACGGGGATGAATATTAGATTATTCAAAGTGAATGAGTTTAGTTTTAAGCCGCTTTTAACAATATTCCAGCAATATCACCTTGGAAGATACTAGAAAAATGAGCTTCACACATTTTACACGAGTGAGGAATCGAACCTGGTTCTTCGGTTTGACGAGCGAACACTTCAACCACGAGGCTACCCCACCACGATAATACTATTTATAACTGTAGGGAATACTTTATAGAGTAGTGAAGGTCCGTTCTCACGGTGCGACTTGTAGTAACAACCTGTAATATCTACAAGTTGATTTGAAAATCGTACATAAATGACTTGGTACGACTCGGAATCTGTAGCGATAATCTCGTCGTTGCCAAGCAAAATGGCGTCATCAAGCGAAGAGGAAAGGCTGGCGTTAATTGCCGTATATTTGGTAAATGAAAAGAATAACAAAACACAAACCCGTTTGCTACTGCGCGAGCCTACCGCCGGTGGTACCTTGTTTACAAAGGGAGTGAACTCTTGCCCTACTGTTTCGACGTTTTTGATAGGTCAAATCCATACGATCTGTCGCATGAAATAGGGAAGTTTCTATTGAACTATGTTAACTAGCTTTCAACTGGTTGAGCGCGTGTCAAGGTTGACAGGACAAGGGTGTTCTCATGTTGCATCTCGGGTCGATTGTACGAGCAGTTAATACATGTCACACCGTGAGAATGGACCTTTAGGTACTACATCCATGTACGATAAACCGTTATGGTTTAGAACTGATCTGCAGCAACCCATGCTTGTCGTAAGATGCGACTAAGGGGATGGGCAATCAGGCTTGCTGGCTATAGATCGACACATCGTCGGTTCTCAATCGGTGCTCATGCTGTTGATTACTGGATTCTCTGGTACAGACTCGATTATTTACACACCGACCCCATATAGCTGGAATATTGCTGAGTGCGGCGTAAAAATAAACACACTTACTCACTCATTCACTCACTCACTCATGTACGAAAGTAGGAACGTAGTACCAGCTGGGTTATCACATCTTATTAGTTATCGGATATCACTATCTGTGATTACAAGGATGCGACACTGCTTTGCATCATTGTGAACACCACTCAGCATATGATAAACGTCAGGTAGTACTTGGAATTTTCTCATGATAAAAACTTCATGACCAAATACCGGAAGTACACGGAATTGTTTTCATAGAATAATCGTTGTGACCACATACTGGAAGTACTCTGAATTTTCTCATTTTATAGACTTCATGACCAAATACCGGAAGTACCCGTAATTTTCTCATGTGATAAACGGCTTCACAGGAACTACTCTGAGTGAATTTTCTCTAAATTCAAAAGGAAATTGTGTGCACATTGTATATAGTGGATGCTATTATTGATGTGAAAATAATATCATGTGTCTATTTTGTTTTCCCAGGAGATTTACTTTTTCTTGTTGAAAAATGCTAGCAGTTTAACAAAGAAACTCTAACAGAACATGACTTTGTTGAAAACTTTCAGTATGAGCACAATGAATTTATCTGACAGAGTAATATACATTTTATATACTTGGCTATCGTCAAACCCAAGATATCTATGAACTGCAATCATCCAAACCTGTGTTCCACAGGAGATATCACTTGTGTGAGATCAGACGATATCTCCTAGAGATATCGCTTTGACAGTAGATTTTGCACAATGCTATGACCTCATGAACCTGGTGACGTCACAATGCTATGACATCGTTGCACTCCTTGATAAAGGTAAGAATATCACCGGCAAGCCTCGGATATTTCTTACTTTATCAACTCGTGTTGATATATTTGATATCAGTAGACACTTGGGTGAGACTCTCTATATACCAATATCAACAGTACATATATGTCCGCCTTATTCCTTCAGGTTTTCGAGGTGTTTGGTTCTTCCATAATGATCGGTATTAACTCAGCTTGTGACACGCTGTTTCCACAGGTACATATGCGGACATTTTTTTTTCCAAATTTAATAGAGCATGAACAAATCACATTTGATGTCTGAATGAACGGTTTGTAGTGACGAATGTGTGGATTATTTATCAAATCGTTCGTGAAAAGTATTAAAGATGTGAATGTGTACAATTTTTCGTATCGATGCATGTTGCGTTCCTAGTTCAGGAAAACTACACAACACAAAGTAGAACAGGGAAAATTCTGAAAAAGAACGGCGTGATAACCGGTGGTTACATGTTAACTTTCTGGAGTGGAATTCAGGGACAGGTGGGAAGTTTATGGGGTGTTGACAGAACGTGTTTATGGTGACTGCATCCGAATCATGATACCTGAAAACGAAAATTACATTGCCTGACTCGTATTTTGGGGGATATCAAATATGAAACTTCCTGATGGTAAACTCTGAAGAAACTGATTTCAACAAATCCAGATCTTTTCACTTCTCCACTTAGTCGATAAAATTGAAATAATCAATCTCTTGGCTTGTGTAAAAATTGTACATGTTAAATGTTTGGTTTCAGACATATGGCAGTACCAACAAAAAGAACCTTGGGATTTTGCTCCAAAGAGGTAGGTATACTTACAGACAAGAACGATTGGTTAATTCACTGAATTGCTACAGCGTCAAATTGATTAAAAACCATAAATGAATAAAAGGATAATACTCACAGCATGTTTACATCTTTGACAAGGTATGAGTGAGTGCGATTTTATGCCGATTTTAGTAATATTCCAACCATATCTTGATGGAGACACCAAACCTGGGAGTTCAGACATTTATGTGGAGAACTGAACTCGGGTCTGCGGTGTAAGGAGCGAACACTTTAACCACTAGGCTACCCTACCTCTCCGAACCGGTTATGGACGCCATTTGATGTCAGATGTCATTGCAAATAACAATCCAAGTGAGCCTCATCTATCTTATGTATGAAAAGTGATGTTCTAGGTGGTGTTATTGTCTCATTTCAGCACTGCTGATCAACATGTTGGCGAGTATTCCTTGCATTGCCCTCTACATCAACGTCGAACGTATACTGTTGGCTTTTGGACAAAACCCAGACGTCTCCAGGTAAACATTGGTTCCTGTTATTCATTATATGACTTTGACTAAACAATCAGTCCAAAAGAAACTGATCGGGTTTGTCTGTCAGTTCGTATTAAACGTGTTCATTGTAAACATAGTTTACTGTATTCGCGAATAGCAATATAACATGGCTTTAACGTTTTAGCATAGTATTACAACAACTACATTTAAATAGAGGTCGTTTGGATAGCCTTGTGGTTAGAGCGTTCACTCGTCACGCCGAAGACCCTTGTTCGATTCCTTACATGGATAACCCGTCCAGGTCCCGGGATAGAATAGGCCTTCAGCAACCCACATTTGCCATAGAATGCGACTATGCATGTCGTAAGAGGCGACTAGCGGGATCGGGTGGTCAGGCTCGCTGACGTGGTTGACACATGTCATCGGTTCCCAGTTGCTCAGAGCGATGCTCATGCTGTTGATCACTAGAATGTCTGGTCCAGACTCGATTATTTACAGACCGCCGCCATATAGCTGGAATATTGCGTAAAACTAAACTCACTCAGTCACTCACTCACTGCACACATGGATACAGTGCGCGAAGCCTAATTCTGGTGTTTCCGCCATCATATGGCTGCAAAATTGCTCATAGCGGTGTGAAACCATATTCATTCGCTTACATTCAAATAGGCTCAACACTTGTCATAGAACAAGAAAGTATGGTAAATAATCTAGTCATGGGGATAACGTCATGTTCACTGAAATGAGAGCAAACATATGCTTCATAATGACTACTGGTCCAGGAGTGTGGAATAAATTTAACTTCTAACATGGTATAACAATAGCATTATATCAATATGTTTTAACAGTGGAGTTCAAATGTTTCTAATTAACTAGACAGAATGGATATCATATGCCTCTATTGTGTGAAACGTGCCGTTTTCATGTATTTGCTGCGTGAAACGCATTTCAGCCACATCTACGAAAGTCCTTGATAATACATCAGAACAAATTTACATACAAATTACATTGGTTTTCGCTCAACGGCAACAGGTGGAATATGTAAGTTAATGAGAGGGGAAGCCGGCTTAGTTTATTGTGATATGGCAGTGTTAACATCTATAACACATACACAGAGGACTGAGACAAAATAAGCTGTTAAAATTTGGGGGATTCGGTTTTCCCTGATCTGACTGTAACCTGTACTTAGTACCGTCCGGAAAATGTACAACGGTTTGATTCGCAGTTTCAGCTTGATCTCGCACGGCCTTGTGTCGTAGCTATCGATCTTGAAATATACTCTACAAAAAAACAGGGGAATGTTTTGTCCGGTGGGGGATATATCGGGATCAGTCAGTGTTGATATGATAATAATGAATGTTTTGAGAGTGCATCACCACTTGCTTCTTATGGCAAGTAGTTTGTTAGTTTGCAAGTTTCATAGTTGTTTGTACAGGAATCACTCATGAAAGCAGAGTGGTGTATGACGTGAAATTTGCATGTGTACGATATTTATTTTCAAACCAAAACAACTACTAGAAACAAACACTAACAACTGTGTGATACAACATGTAATGGTCCACAGGGATTTATCGACCATCAATAAACAGTCAAAATCAAGAATGACACCCCATGCATGTGTGTGCTACTGCATTGTGCACGTGTATCCCACGTGTTGTTTAGGGTGATGATAAAAAGAAATGGCGGGGCGTTCATAAAATGTCTGTCTCTGAAAGGTTTGTTAACACTTATACTTCCTATCCAGATTGAAAGTTCAGGTCTCTCTCCCCCAACTCCCTACATCTCTTGTTTTCCCAGAATAACAGCATTGGAGGTTTTTGTTTTTGGTAGAAAGACCTCTTCACAGGTGTTACTTTCCGTTAGTAAGGCCGCTTCCCAGGTTTTACTTTTCCTAACTTTATATGAACATCAACAATCAAATGTTTGCAATCATTTGAAAAATATCGTTCAAGTTTCAACTCACAACAGAAATGTTTTCCTAAGCGAGACTGGAATCTCAGATCCGTAGACAAACGCTCTACCGCACGACGTAGATGATGTGGTTTATTATCTATTTATAGTTACTGTCATTAAATTGATTTACGCGCGCTTCAGTTATTGTTATGTAGCTTCATGAAATGATCATCTATACATTGAAATTTCCCATTATTGACGGTATATATGTTTGAGAAAACACTTCTCCTCGGGGTCGGGAAATCCCTCGAGGTTTCCCTCCCCCTCCGGTTTTACCCTGTCTACCAAAACCTCGGAGGCGAGTTTTCTCCTATACATAACATAAGATGTGCACGAGATGTTAGACTTACGGGTGCTTTGTAAAACCGGGTCCAGGTGAGTGAGTGAGTTTAGTTTTACGCCGCACTCAGCAATATTCCAGCGGTCTGTAAATAATCGAGTCTGGACCAGACAATCCAGAGATCAACAACAGGAGCATCGATCTGCACAACTGGGAACCGATGACATCTGTCAAACAAGTCAGCGAGTCTGACCACCCGATCCCGCTAGTCGCCCCTTACGACAAGCATTGTCGCCTTTTATGGGAAGCATGAGTTGATGAAGATCTGTTCTAGCCCGGATCTTCACGGGAGCCGGGTCCAGGTTTCCGCGTGTAGCATGGTGTCAGTTGTTATCATAATAGTACCATTACTGTCTCCGTCTCGACCTCAGGGCGGTTTGCTCGTCACACTAAAGATCTGGGTTCGATTCCCCACATGTGTAAAGCCCATTTCTGGTTTCCCTCGCCGGGATGTTGCTGGGATATTGCTAAAAGCGGCGTAAAATCATACTCACTTCGATCTGATGACAAGATGACGTATTTTCCTTTGTATTGTTTCAGACTGTCGGGAGACTACATAACAGCCTCTATACCTGCACTGCCGGTCAGTTTCACGTCTCTGTTATTAAATATAAACACATCTGTTGCTGTAAAAGGCACCTTAACGACATACTTGTAAATGAGTGAGTGAGTTTAGTTTTACGCCACGCTCTAATAGTCAAACTTTATGGTGGCGGTCTGCAATTAATCGAGAATGGGACCAGACAATCTAGTGATCAACAGCATGAGTATCCATCTACGCAACTGGGAACCGATGACGTTTGTCAACCTAGCCAGCGAGTCTGACCACCCGATCCCGTTAGTCGCCTCTTACGACAAGCATGGGTTACTGAAGATCACTTCTAACATGGATTTTCCCGGGACATCACGCTAGGACCATGTAACCACATAAGCGGCAGGACTGGAGTCAAAACGTGATCCTGATATTGTATAGCTGGAGTGCACTTGATGCCAGCCCCTTGAGATTGACACTTGGCACAAATTCCTCCCCGAACCAAAACGCTGTCCGTTCCATATCTTACAGCCTCACATACTCGTACACAACACTGTTCTAGACGTTGTTCCCATTTGTGTCGAGGACCTATGCCCTACCAATGGAAGATAATACTGTTCCGTCTTGTTGAATCTAGTATGTCTGCCAACCTGTCGTAATCGTGGAACACGATGCAGTTGCAAAAGCATAGGTCCTGTGTGAGTCCATTCTCTTCCCACAGAGGTTACTTGTCATGTCTTCCTACGAACCTCTGTTCTGATACAGCCATTTTTCTCGGTTCTCATATAATCCCCCAGCGGCATAAAATGGCAGCAGATTTATCTCCCTTTTTTCTGTCCAATCAGAACACGTGTTACATCGACTTAGATTCAACTTGACAAATGCAAGCAATGTGGAGAAACAAAAATGACATGACTGAGTTCTATCTAGAAGAAACATTCGAGCATCGCGCTCGTGAAGAGGTTCTAGTTTTCACGATGCATCCGGAAATTACCGAGATCTTTCGAAAGATCGCTTTCGAAACAAGGTCGCTGATTGCACTACTAAATCTGATTGCCTCCAACCACGAGTCTTGAACACTCGCACCATGAAAGGGTCGTATTAGAACAGAGGTTACGTAGGAAGGTGTGACAAGTAACCACTGTGGGAAGAGAATGGTGTAAGTCCGTCCAGCTCATACTTTTGATGCCGAGTCGATTCCTGTTGGTTTGCAGGGGCGTAGTTACCATTATAAAAAAACGGGCTCACACATAACTTTTGCTGTGGGCACAGGGGCTTGTAACGCTAAAAAGTGCCATCAGGGTGTATACTGTCCCTGATGGGGTATTAGTACTATAAAAGGGACAGTATATACCCTGATGGCAGCTTTTATCGCTACAAGCCCCGGTGGCTGTGGGCAAGCCGCCAATACTGTCTAAATATAACGCTTCGCAATCTACGGGCTTACACGAAATAAAATGGCTTGCTATGCGCCTGGTTTGCTGGCACCTTCGAACAACTGTCTGCTGGACATGACGTATCTGAATTGGTACCTCATATTGGTGACTTGCAAAGGTGACTGTTTGTTGCACACCGGTTTTCAAATAATGTTGTGGTTGAATTCTCATGCAACTGCCGCCACGAACTGCCCAACATTTAGACTACCCATGACACGCTCGCGTTAATCAGTTAATCACAACATACTCGCTATGTTATTGAATTACACTTTCGATGCTATTAAGCAATACGTATGTTGTATTCCAGCGCACGTGCGTTTGAGTTATTGATGCTGCGCGTGATTGGTGTGTTTCGCTCTTCGGTCGCCAAGACGGCCTACACGTCCCTGCCGAATTGCACCTGCACCCGCACTTGCACCCACACCTGCACCCGAACACGCAAATGCACCCGTACTCACACCCGCTCACGCACCCTCACCATACAATTTTTAATTATGCGGATGCTATGTTACTAATCATGTTCAGTATTATCGTATCGATGCAGACAATGGTTTTCAGGATAAGGTAGCTGAATCATGTAACCTGTTGATTCAGACAATCGTTTTCACGGTATGGCTAAAATATTGCTGATGTGACCTTAAATAGTAACTCACTCACTCACTCATAATGGTTTACAAGATATTCTATTACATTTAGGTATATGCAGCATTCAGCGTCATGTCCAAATACCTCTTTGCTCAGGTAACGCATCTTAGGCTATTCTTTATTATTTAATTAGTTTGCTACTATCATATTGATTCAAGGAGCATAGTTATATACTGAAACGCAAAAGAAACGTTGTTGGAGAATGTGTAATAAAGTACCGACTTTCATCAGAGAAGAACGTCGACAAAACAGGAATAGTTCAGTCACTGACTGGTCGCTGGTTGCTTTCATATGATACATCGAGTTGTTTCTGTGGCCCTGGTCTTGCAGGTGTTGCTGGGTGGTCCTGGTGGCTTGTTATACGGGGTCGACCACTACGTGGACGGTCATCAGTGCTACTGGTGGCGTTGTATGGCGGTCAAAGACGTTCTGTCGTTCGTACGCTGCAATTAAAGTCATTAGCAATGACTCGAGCACGTTGACCAACGTGTGGACGTCCAATGGCTTGTTGTCGTTGATGCCATAGCTGCTATGTTCAGAAAACAAGTGAACGACTGCCATTCAGGCCGGACATTTATGCCTGAAGGCATGCATGATGCACGTGCATCTCGATTTTAATGTTGTGTTGTGTGAACTCTGGCCTTTTCAGAAACAAAATCATTTCAAACCTCAATCTCCAACAATACTTCACATACTATACGACCACGGTTCCTAGTTCTCTCAAACTTGACTTCCGGTGTATATTTGAAAAAACAAATAGGTTCAAATACTCCATTGATGCTTAAATGTCATTTCCAATATTACGCCGTTTCTTTTTCCTTTTAGTATACATCTATGAATCGAAAACCTTTACCTCAGTCTGCCTGTTTCTGTCCAATGTATATTGCACGTTACGTTGTTTCTGTACGACCAAACCCAAATCGAAGCTTAATTCCACGCTGGCCATCATCAGCGGAATATGTGAGCGGCTTTTGTTTTACGCCGCTGTTTCCAATATCCAAGCAATATCAAGGCGGGGCACATTGGGCTCCACACATTGTACTCATATGGGTACAATCCGTGTCTACTGTGTGACGAGTGAACGTTTTAACCGCTTGCTAACCAAACGCCTCTTCAACGTAATGAGGGATGCACTTGTCATAATTACAAGTTGGGAACCTTTCATGCATAGATGGTGGTACTTTATCTAAGATTTCTTATGGCTTCGGAAAGGGCGGGTCGCTTTCGCTTTTATTTTGGGTATAAACACTCTGGGGTGAATAACATTTACTATGCTAGCGAATGTTTTATATCGTTCAAAGGATATTTCCTCTTAATACTATTTTAGCAGGTTTATATTTCCGTTTTATTTCTTGTAATATTTTCAATCTAAAATGTTGATTTAGCTATCCATATTCGTGTTTAGATTTACTGAAATATGTGATTGAAAGGATTTCAGATATCTTAATCGTTGTGATCCAAGTGTTTAGTTACTTAATTACAATGTATTCATTATTCATATTTTTTAGTGCGAATGTTTTCTTATTATCATATGATATATTATGACAATTTATGATTTTTTGGATTCTATTGATCAAGGGTATCGTGAGACCTACGCTTGTGATGCTTCTGCTTAGTAACATGTTCAACCTTTTCTCCCTGGATGTGTTCCTACACTGGGCAGGCCTGGACATGGTGTAAGTACAACACCTCACTGGTGTGATAGTCAGTTTCAGTGTGTTCCTACACTGGGCAGGCCTGGACATGGTGTAAGTACAACACTTCACTGGTGTCATAGTCAGTTTCAAGGTGTTCCTACAGTGGGCAGGCCTCGACATGATGTAAGTACAACACTTCACTGGTGTCATAGTCAGTTTCAATGTGTTCCTACTTTGGGCAGGCCTCGACATGATGTAAGTACAACACTTCACTGGTGTCATAGTCAGTTTCAAGGTGTTCCTACACTGGGCAGGCCTGGACATGGTGTAAGTACAACACTTCACTGGTGTCATAGTCAGTTTCAATGTGTTCCTACTTTGGGCAGGCCTCGACATGATGTAAGTACAACACTTCACTGGTGTCACAGTCAGTTTCAATGTGTTCGTACACTGGGCAGACCTCGACATGATGTAAGTACAACACTTCACTAGTGTCGTAGTCAGTTTCAAGGTGTTCCTACACTGGGCAGACCTCGACATGGTGTAAGTACAACGCTTCACTGGTGCCATAGTCAGTTTCAAGGTGTTCCTACACTGGGCAGGCCTCGACATGGTGTAAGTACAACACCTCACTGGTGTCATAGTCAGTTTCAAGGTGTTCCTACACTGGGCAGGCCTGGACATGATGTAAGTACAACACCTCACTGGTGTCATAGTCAGTTTCAATGTGTTCGTACACTGGGCAGGCCTCGACATGGTGTAAGTACAACACTTCACTAGTGTCGTAGTCAGTTTCAAGGTGTTCCTACACTGGGCAGACCTCGACATGGTGTAAGTACAACGCTTCACTGGTGTCATAGTCAGTTTCAAGGTGTTCCTACACTGGGCAGGCCTGGACATGGTGTAAGTACAACACTTCACTGGTGTCATAGTCAGTTTCAGTGTGTTCCTACACTGGGCAGGCCTGGACATGGTGTAAGTACAACACCTCACTGGTGTCATTGTCAGCTGGAACGTTTTGGCGACTTACAAAAATTGGATTCTTTGATCTAATTTTCCAATTTTCAAGTGTAAACCATCGTGCATGTCCGTTATTCTATGATAACATTAATTCCTGTTATCCAGACTGCGGGATAGCAAAGTACAGTTCTACGTTTCCATATCTAACAACATTTGAACAATCTTATCTTGTTTATGTTTTCTGGCAAACAGATTTCCTTGTGACGTTTCACTTAAATACTGAAACCAAAATCGATTTGGTACTGAATTTTTTTTCAAAATTCTAAGGCCTTAAACGCTGGACTATGTCATCAAACATATCCAAAAGCAAGTAAAATATCTACGTTAACAAACAAGAGAGTATGCATGGTGCAGAATCAAAACAGAGCGCTGCATAGGTAACCATGGATGTCACAGATGTTTTACATACAGAAACATTCTGTACATCTCTATACAAATATAGTAACCTTTCAAGTTTAGATTATGGTAAAACTTTGTGAGTAACGTGTGTATCACTTGACCATAAATTGTATTTGTACATTTTAGAGGGGCTGCACTGGCGATATGTGTGACCTATGGAGCATGCTGCATTATGCACGCGTTGTATATCTATGGATCAAATATCAACGATGCTACCTGGACAGGTATCAATCTGTCAACAAACGTCTTTAACGGAGTATTATATTCCACAGGAACCCTTGTTACAAAGGCGGGGCGTATGATTCCGACAACAGCATAGACATGAGTTGTAAATAATTATATACAAATAACATCTATGATTATCATCTAACAATACATATATTACAACTTTTGGAGGTGGAATAGAAATTGGTACTGTGTATGGCAGCTAGCCCATACTTTCCTCTCACCCCTTCTCTAGTGTATAAACGTTTGCGTTAAAATCATCTTCCTGTTCATATCCTCTGTTACAGAATCAGGACATTTTACGTGGTTCCCTGACGCAAACAGCTTGCGATACTAATGTTATCTGCTATAAATGTTTATACTCTGTTCAGGAACGTCGAAGATGACATTTAACTTGGAGATGGGTATTTTTCAGGCTGGTCGGCCAGGTGTTGGCTGGAATGGAAATGTTTCGGCGAGTTGGCAGTTCCTGGTTTTATTATGATCGCGCTGTCTTGGTGGTGTATCCAGATCGTTGTTGTACTGACGGGTATGTATTGTCGCGAGGTATTGTAGTGTCTGGTGCTTTATGTTCATGAGTATCCAGTGTGGAGTACCATGGTGATACATAGGGGTGTACGTAGTACAAATAAACTAGAGTAGTTTGGGTGAGATGCATTTTGTACTCCCGATAACTATGGTTGTATAACGCTATCGGTGGAGTTAGTTTCAAGATTCTCTCAAGAAACAACATAAGCATTACTATAGTCTGTTTGCGGTGAAAACGTACAGATGAATTTCACTTCAAACAGAAAAGTAAATGAAATAAAGTGAAATTAAAATTGAGAATCCTGATAATTTTACTTTGCCATTTGAAAATTTAAATCTCAGAATTATATTCTACTTAGGATAAAAGTCGTTAACAAACGATCATATGTGCAAATTGGTATCATTGGTTCGTATGTTAAGGGATTACGCACACTAAATGAAACACCAAGAACAAGTAGGGTTGGTTTAAGTTAACGCTCATCACGTACCGCACGTGCATTTGTTTCACTGTTCCAACTACCAAGCTTGAATTGCAATGGCCCTCAATGAAATACGCATTCCGCATACGAATAACATAGAGTGGATGGAGGGGTACGGACACCCCCTCTTGACCTGAAACTTTGTTCTATGAACCATAAAAGATCGATCCTCAAAAGTGTGCCTCCCCACCCCTTCTAGTAAGCTGTATCAGCTCCTGAATAACTGGCCATTATTGAACATTTGTCAATTTAAGATCCTCAATGACATAGCAGTATACATACCAATAACTTGCCATCTTTAACAGAGGCCCTATATATCCTCAATGACATAGCAGTATACATACCAATAACTTGCCATCTTTAACAGAGGTCCTATATATCCTCAATGACATAGCAGTATACATACCAATAACTTGCCATCTTTAACAGAGGTCCTATATATCCTCAATGACATAGCAGTATACATACCAATAACTTGCCATCTTTAACAGAGGTCCTATATATCCTCAATGACATAGCAGTATACATACCAATAACTTGCCATCTTTAACAGAGGTCCTATATATCCTCAATGACATAGCAGTATACATACCAATAACTTGCCATGTTTAACAGAGGTCCTATATATCCTCAATGACATAGCAGTATACATACCAATAACTTGCCATCTTTAACAGAGGTCCTATATATCCTCAATGACATAGCAGTATACATACCAATAACTTGCCATCTTTAACAGAGGTCCTATATATCCTCAATGACATAGCAGTATACATACCAATAACTTGCCATCTTTAACAGAGGTCCTATATATCCTCAATGACATAGCAGTATACATACCAATAACTTGCCATCTTTAACAGAGGTCCTATATATCCTCAATGACATAGCAGTATACATACCAATAACTTGCCATCTTTAACAGAGGTCCTATATATCCTCAATGACATAGCAGTATACATACCAATAACTTGCCATCTTTAACAGAGGTCCTATATATCCTCAATGACATAGCAGTATACATACCAATAACTTGCCATGTTTAACAGAGGCCCTATATATCCTCAATGACATAGCAGTATACATACCAATAACTTGCCATCTTTAACAGAGGTCCTATATATCCTCAATGACATAGCAGTATACATACCAATAACTTGCCATCTTTAACAGAGGTCCTATATATCCTCAATGACATAGCAGTATACATACCAATAACTTGCCATGTTTAACAGAGGTCCTATATATCCTCAATGACATAGCAGTATACATACCAATAACTTGCCATGTTTAACAGAGGTCCTATATATCCTCAATGACATAGCAGTATACATACCAATAACTTGCCATGTTTAAAAGAGGCCCTATATATCCTCAATGACATAGCAGTATACATACCAATAACTTGCCATCTTTAACAGAGGTCCTATATATCCTCAATGACATAGCAGTATACATACCAATAACTTGCCATCTTTAACAGAGGCCCTATATATCCTCAATGACATAGCAGTATACATACCAATAACTTGCCATCTTTAACAGAGGTCCTATATATCCTCAATGACATAGCAGTATACATACCAATAACTTGCCATCTTTAACAGAGGTCCTATATATCCTCAATGACATAGCAGTATACATACCAATAACTTGCCATCTTTAACAGAGGTCCTATATATCCTCAATGACATAGCAGTATACATACCAATAACTTGCCATCTTTAACAGAGGTCCTATATATCCTCAATGACATAGCAGTATACATACCAATAACTTGCCATCTTTAACAGAGGTCCTATATATCCTCAATGACATAGCAGTATACATACCAATAACTTGCCATCTTTAACAGAGGTCCTATATATCCTCAATGACATAGCAGTATACATACCAATAACTTGCCATCTTTAACAGAGGTCCTATATATCCTCAATGACATAGCAGTATACATACCAATAACTTGCCATCTTTAACAGAGGTCCTATATATCCTCAATGACATAGCAGTATACATACCAATAACTTGCCATCTTTAACAGAGGTCCTATATATCCTCAATGACATAGCAGTATACATACCAATAACTTGCCATCTTTAACAGAGGTCCTATATATCCTCAATGACATAGCAGTATACATACCAATAACTTGCCATCTTTAACAGAGGTCCTATATATCCTCAATGACATAGCAGTATACATACCAATAACTTGCCATCTTTAACAGAGGTCCTATATATCCTCAATGACATAGCAGTATACATACCAATAACTTGCCATCTTTAACAGAGGTCCTATATATCCTCAATGACATAGCAGTATACATACCAATAACTTGCCATCTTTAACAGAGGTCCTATATATCCTCAATGACATAGCAGTATACATACCAATAACTTGCCATCTTTAACAGAGGCCCTATATATCCTCAATGACATAGCAGTATACATACCAATAACTTGCCATCTTTAACAGAGGTCCTATATATCCTCAATGACATAGCAGTATACATACCAATAACTTGCCATCTTAACAGAGGTCCTATATATCCTCAATGACATAGCAGTATACATACCAATAACTTGCCATCTTTAACAGAGGTCCTATATATCCTCAATGACATAGCAGTATACATACCAATAACTTGCCATCTTTAACAGAGGTCCTATATATCCTCAATGACATAGCAGTATAGATACCAATAACTTGCCATCTTTAACAGAGGTCCTATATATCCTCAATGACATAGCAGTATACATACCAATAACTTGCCATCTTTAACAGAGGTCCTATATATCCTCAATGACATAGCAGTATACATACCAATAACTTGCCATCTTTAACAGAGGTCCTATATATCCTCAATGACATAGCAGTATACATACCAATAACTTGCCATCTTTAACAGAGGCCCTATATATCCTCAATGACATAGCAGTATACATACCAATAACTTGCCATCTTTAACAGAGGTCCTATATATCCTCAATGACATAGCAGTATACATACCAATAACTTGCCATCTTTAACAGAGGTCCTATATATCCTCAATGACATAGCAGTATACATACCAATAACTTGCCATCTTTAACAGAGGTCCTATATATCCTCAATGACATAGCAGTATACATACCAATAACTTGCCATCTTTAACAGAGGTCCTATATATCCTCAATGACATAGCAGTATACATACCAATAACTTGCCATCTTTAACAGAGGTCCTATATATCCTCAATGACATAGCAGTATACATACCAATAACTTGCCATCTTTAACAGAGGCCCTATATATCCTCAATGGCATAGCAGTATACATACCAATAACTTGCCATCTTTAACAGAGGTCCTATATATCCTCAATGACATAGCAGTATACATACCAATAACTTGCCATCTTTAACAGAGGTCCTATATATCCTCAATGACATAGCAGTATACATACCAATAACTTGCCATCTTTAACAGAGGTCCTATATATCCTCAATGACATAGCAGTATACATACCAATAACTTGCCATCTTTAACAGAGGTCCTATATATCCTCAATGACATAGCAGTATACATACCAATAACTTGCCATCTTTAACAGAGGTCCTATATATCCTCAATGACATAGCAGTATACATACCAATAACTTGCCATCTTTAACAGAGGTCCTATATATCCTCAATGACATAGCAGTATACATACCAATAACTTGCCATCTTTAACAGAGGTCCTATATATCCTCAATGACATAGCAGTATACATACCAATAACTTGCCATCTTTAACAGAGGTCCTATATATCCTCAATGACATAGCAGTATACATACCAATAACTTGCCATCTTTAACAGAGGTCCTATATATCCTCAATGACATAGCAGTATACATACCAATAACTTGCCATCTTTAACAGAGGTCCTATATATCCTCAATGACATAGCAGTATACATACCAATAACTTGCCATCTTTAACAGAGGTCCTATATATCCTCAATGACATAGCAGTATACATACCAATAACTTGCCATCTTTAACAGAGGTCCTATATATCCTCAATGACATAGCAGTATACATACCAATAACTTGCCATCTTTAACAGAGGTCCTATATATCCTCAATGACATAGCAGTATACATACCAATAACTTGCCATCTTTAACAGAGGTCCTATATATCCTCAATGACATAGCAGTATACATACCAATAACTTGCCATCTTTAACAGAGGTCCTATATATCCTCAATGACATAGCAGTATACATACCAATAACTTGCCATCTTTAACAGAGGCCCTATATATCCTCAATGACATAGCAGTATACATACCAATAACTTGCCATCTTTAACAGAGGTCCTATATATCCTCAATGACATAGCAGTATACATACCAATAACTTGCCATCTTTAACAGAGGTCCTATATATCCTCAATGACATAGCAGTATACATACCAATAACTTGCCATCTTTAACAGAGGTCCTATATATCCTCAATGACATAGCAGTATACATACCAATAACTTGCCATCTTTAACAGAGGCCCTATATATCCTCAATGACATAGCAGTATACATACCAATAACTTGCCATCTTTAACAGAGGTCCTATATATCCTCAATGACATAGCAGTATACATACCAATAACTTGCCATCTTTAACAGAGGTCCTATATATCCTCAATGACATAGCAGTATACATACCAATAACTTGCCATCTTTAACAGAGGTCCTATATATCCTCAATGACATAGCAGTATACATACCAATAACTTGCCATCTTTAACAGAGGTCCTATATATCCTCAATGACATAGCAGTATACATACCAATAACTTGCCATCTTTAACAGAGGTCCTATATATCCTCAATGACATAGCAGTATACATACCAATAACTTGCCATCTTTAACAGAGGTCCTATATATCCTCAATGACATAGCAGTATACATACCAATAACTTGCCATCTTTAACAGAGGCCCTATATATCCTCAATGACATAGCAGTATACATACCAATAACTTGCCATCTTTAACAGAGGTCCTATATTTGCTTTGAATTGAATTGATTTTCCGGGTCATCTACCTCTAAGAACATTTTACTGAAACTTAAACATATTCTCTTAATGACGGCTACGCGTGATTCTCGCCTTTGGTTGTTGTACGTGCATATTTAAAATCAGTGTGTCCGAAAGGTCAAAATGTCCATACAAAGCACAGGCAAACTGTGGCGCAAAATTAGTTGCGCAGCATCGCCACCATCAAACGTATACACCAATTTATTCACTGGGGTGTGCTCTCACATGTCCAACCCCATGTTGAACAATTACTCACGGGAAATATTTCTATTCAACATTTTTAGCGCAGCATGTGTTATTCAGGCCGTTCTTCGCCTCCATTCCCCCTTCCAGTCTCCGGTTCAAAGGAGTGAAGGAACAGGAGGGGTTTATTCCTTATGGAATATTTACAGTTACCTTCCCTGCATCATTCGCCCAAAATGCCAGAAGGTTTTTTTTTCTTTATGTACAATAAGTGTTATGAAAATTCTAAAAATAGCGACGACAGAAAAGACAAATAAACTCCAACAGGTTCATGATAAAATTAGGCAAAATGGTATTTCTTTTATATTTCTGCTTATTCTTGTTCCGTCACTCCGTTCAGTCGGAAGCTGGCAGGGGTAATGGAGGCGAAGAACGATCGGAATACCACGAGGGGCGTTTAAAATAATGAATAAAACATATTTCACGTGAGTAATTATTAAATATGGGGTTGGAAATCTGAGAGCACGATCAAGTGAGGAAATGGGAGTGTACATTTGATGGTGGCGATATTTTATTTTGACATGAAAAATAGTTTTCGATCCGAAGCGAGTGAAGTAGGTTGCCAACCCTCGCTCGCTTCGCTCGCATATAAAAAGACTCATAGTCTCTATGTTGCGCCAATAACGGGATCGTGTGATCGGGTTCGACATAGGTTTTGTATCAAGGTGTATACAGAGCTGATGCAACAGTGACTAGATATATGGTCGTTGTGCCGATAATGCTATGTACTTAATAGACCTGGAGGCGTTAATGTTACCCAAGCTCGCCCACACCTGTACTTGTGTCCTTCATTTGCAGGTTATCTTGGGAAGGCGCAGTTGGCAGCCCAAGCTGTCTTGTTTCAAATGGTCGCCTTAACTGACATGGTACGTTCATTCTAATATGCATGGCAGACGGGGTAGTGGTTCAACGTTCGCTCGTCACGCCTAAGACCCTGGTTCGATTCCTCATACGGGTACAACGCGGTAGAACAGTAGAGGAACAGATCACTAAAACTGTTCTCTAGAATCTATTCATGTATGAAGCTCATTTCTGCAGTACCCCGCCGTGATCTTGCTGTGATATTGATAAAAGCGGCGTAAAATCAAACTCACACATTGACTAAGAATGCACACATATGTTCATAATACATTAAACTACATTTCTGACGGACACATATTGATATACTTACCCGGGAAGATCCCGGGATAGAATAGGCCTTCATCTACCCATGTTTGCCATAAAAGGCGACTATGCTTATCGTAAGAGGCGACTAACGGGATCGGGTTGTCAGGCTCGCTGACTTGGTTGACACATGTCATCGGTTCCCAATTGCTTAAATCGATGCCCATGCTGTTGATCACTGGATTGTCTGGTCGGGACACGATTATTTACAAACCATAGAGCTTGAATATTAGATTGCTGCTTAAAACAACAACCAGCCAACCAACCAGTTGGTGTATATATAATCAAAATGCGATAACAAACTCTGGTTATAAGGAACCGAAATAGTGACTTCTTTGTATTCGGCATAACTAACGGAAATGTACTGTATTTGATTATTACCATACGGATGAATGCAAGAGTATTAACCTCTTTGCTCTTCTTAAATTCTTTGTAACTATAATTATAGATAGTTGTGGTCATAACCCTTTAGATATTAAACAATCAATAACATCGCTAACCTTATTGCTACAGTTGTCCTGTGGTATGTCGATTGCTGTGGGCATGCGCATTGGCAACCTGCTTGGAAGTGATGACCACGTGGCTTGTCAGACAGCGAACTCAACTGCAAAACTAATTTCAGGTGAGATGAGGTGTGCTAACAGATCAGGTGTACTATTCCAACATGTGAACCTGACGAAAGTAGAACTTGACTAATACAAACCGGCAACATCTGACAAAAAACTGAAATTACTTTAAATGTATACAAGTATTTTTGTGGCACCACGAAAATATTTCGTTTTTTCACAAAGGTTTCTTTTTATGACACCTTGAATACTAGGGCTGTATGTTGTCAAATAAATTGTATTGCAATATATTGCGATTCTGGTACTTGTATTACGATTGATGGGGTGTTTAGAACTTAGAACTATATGCTATGGTAATAATAGAAGAAATCTCGAAATTAAATTTGATCTTGAGATATTGTATGTTTTTAGCAAAACGTTTATTGGATGTGAAGTAACCTGTATTGTCAATTACAATAGAAGACCTCAGTGTGAATGAAATTCTGCGTAGATTTTAACCTAAACTACAAACATAATTACAAAACTTCATATATTTTCTTTAAACCATGTACCGGTTTTGAAAAAACAACAACATTGCAATGTGTATGGTGTGAAAGGCGTATTGCATATCCGTAATGCCATGCAGTCCTATTGAATGCGTGATTTTGAATCCAAGGAACCTGATAGTTCGTGATCTCCCGTTCTCTCAATGTTTTCATCATCGTTTCTGTTGTAGGAATATTTTCTGCAGTGGTGGGCGCAGTACTTACACTCTTTGGGAGAGTAATAGCTGATGCATTCACTGATGATGAGTGAGTAGTGTAGTATATAGGCCATGGTAGCTGTCTGCAGCATGTCGAATGGTTTGTCAGCACAGATACCGGAACAGTGGGGGAGCCTTGGGGTTAATGCGTTCGCTCTCTCCGAAGATCCGGATTCGATTCTGTGGAGGCTACAACGTCTTCTTCGCGATGTTGGTAAAAGCTGCTCTCGCTTACACGTTGGACCCGTGAAGATCCCGGTTAAAATTGGTCTTATATAACCCATGTATGCTTGTCGTAAGAGGCGACTAACGGGATCGGGTGGTCATCCTGGCTAACTTGATTGATACGACATCGTATCCCAATTGCCTGCAACTAATGATCATGATGTTGATAACGGATTGTCTGGTCCGGACTTTAGTATTTACAGACCGTCGTCATAGAGCTGGAATATTGCCGTGTGCGGCGTAAAACGTAATTCACTCACTTACACGCGATTGTGTCATAAATCAAATTATCGTTACAGTGAAGTGGCAGATCGAGTGAAGCAAGTAATGCCAATCGTCACCATCTACATTACCATAAAAGCAATACCTGTAAGTATATCGATATCAAACAATAAAAATTGATATCGTATTCATATTGTCTGGACATATGTCTAAAAGGTAGACACCAAACGCGACACGTAGAGTATATATGCGATTCTGGGTCGCGAGGGGTGACATGGGTTGATGTACCCTCGATATTTGTTATGTACCCCTCGCCTTTCAGTCTACATCAACCCATTGGCCCCGAGGGACCGCTGAACAACGTATTTATCTTACCGAACACTTTAATGCTAAGTTCGAATTGTTTGAAGCATTGGTACAAATACTTTTTTTGTAGCCATCAATAGATATTGTTGATAAGAAAAACAAATTTAGAGTTATCTCCCTACCACCGATTTGCATTCTCAAAATATCGGTTATTTCCGTACATCACACATGTGTCAATGTTATTGGAGCTAAAGAATTACTATCACGAAGTACCGAATGAGTTGCCATAGGCAGCGGGGTACATTGAAAAGTTACTCGCTTGTTAGCGGGGTACATTAAAAATAGTAGAAGAGCGCTCAGCCAATCAGAAATCGGCATTTGTGTGTGAGGTAAGATAAATATATGTCAAATTGTGATGACATCAGGTGTTCGCCAAAGGATGGGCGCATCACCCAACACAGAGGGCGACCGTATCTTGCACTTATTTGAAATTGATGTCCTTTACAAACCATTTCCTTTTCTTGGGCCTAGAATAGAGTACACAGATGAATCAGCTGTTAGCAGCAGCAACCCTTGCATAAACAGCTGTTAGCAGCAGCAACCCTTGCATAAACAGCTGTTAGCAGCAGCAACCCTTGCATGTTCTAGAATGCGAGTAACGGGAGTCGTAAGGCTCTCTGACTTGGTTGACACATGTCATTGTGTCCCAGTTGCGTAAATGTATGCTCAAGCTGTTGATCACTGGATTGTCTGCTCCAGATTCGATTACTTATTGCTGAGTGCGATAAACTCCAAAACAATCAACCTTGTGTCAAACATCATAAACCTGTTCTCACGACATTTGACACCGATCTCTCAATCTCTGAAGAGAGTTCTAATGTTTAGTGACAGATTTTCATGCACAGTGCAATTTCACAGCGAGCGAAAAATACTGGAAAAGATTATAGGAACGCTTGTACTTTCACAGGGATATTGTTGCATGTTTTGTTTTTAATAAGAAAACTCTACTGTGAAGTGAATAAATGTCATGCCATGTCATGTCATGTATCCTTGTATTCGTTTCTATGAGCATAGTGTTACATTGCTCTTATGCTCATGTTTCACCTCCAGAGTGTATTGGGTGGAGTTTTAAGAGGTATTGGGCAACAACGATTTGGAGCTTTGGCCACCTTCATGTCATACTATGTCATATGTCTTCCTCTTGGGCTCCCATTAATGTTTCTGACATCACTGGGTATTGCAGGTAAGATTATATCTCATAGAACCAGTACATCTATGGATGACAACTTTCATTCTCGAGCACGACATTTCGATACAGGTTCTTGAATCGTCTTCGTACTTGAAAACGATACAAAAACTGTATCGAAGGGTCGTGCTCGAGAATTAGGGACGTTGTTATCCACATATACTTGTTCTATCTGACTTCCAACTTCTAAAATGCCACTCAAATAAAAAAGATTATTTCTAATTTACCATTCCTTGACCAGTGTAACCAAAACAACGTATGGATTCGGGTTAGAAAAGATTCGCAGGAAACTGTGCTGGTTGAAAGATCTTAGTGACTACTTCCGGTACTAAGCTGATTCCCGCCTTCCTTTGCGCGAGCGGCAGCTTGAGATAGGCGAGGAGGGGTCAAGCTAACTTCCGGGGCCCGATTTCAGGTGACAAGCGTATATTCACGAATCAGGGCCCTGCTCCACAAAGTGTACGTAACTTTACGATCTATCGTAACTGTATACTATATCACAGTGCCACGAACGATTTGTGGATCGGGATGCAATTCTAGTTACTAATTGCGTGTCCAGCAAATATTACTTTATTAGACTTGAGCACGTGTCACGGCTTTCACGGCACTTGACTGTCGTGTCTGTATTGCAGGAATCTGGATCTCCTTTACCATTTCCGCTGCGTTCTTAGGCATGTGCTTCTGCGTCAGACTTAGTAATGTCGACTGGAAGAAAGAAGCTGCACTGGTGAGAATCTGAATTAACACATACACGTCGAGCACCGTTGTGTCGATATCTCGATTGCTTCGATCTGTGATTGTTGAAATTGTGGGGCGATAAAATTATATCAAACGGTTTGCTTTTCATATTGATATGTGATGATATGCCCCGGCCTCTATGTACGGATAGCTCTATATCTTCTCTTGCTCTCTGAATATCGAGACATCGCTGCTCAATTGTATTTTGAACATAGCGTGGTTCCTGTTCACGTTAGATCTTTGTGTATCCCAATTACAACTCGATAAATCCAATCCCTCTAGGACGGTTTATTTTTTCCTGTTAATGCATATATGCCCTCCAGTGGTCCGTGATCTTTTCTAAACCTAACCGGAATTCCCGATAATGTATGGTGGGGCAGATAAATTTCTATATGGCATGTAACTCGCTTTGTCGAGTTTTGTCAGAATCTGCCACTCGCTGGTTTGATTCACGGGTTCGCTTAGTGCGTTATTCCCAGGTTACAACTAACGTGCCTCTTTAAGTATGGGACTTACTATCGCATAAGCACCATGGTTGGTCAGTCGCAAGTGTGACACAAAGGTACGTATGTGTCACGCGCATGATTTGACTATGTGATATAAACATACAATACCGACAAACGTACGTCACCTTGGTACAGAGCTAATGTCCCGGATTATGACAATACATTGTGACCCTACATTATTTATGATTAAACAACAAAACTAGCAAAAAATCAACATAATCACACAATAAGCAATTTGACTGAAGCACTACACATAAAAGACAACGCCAAAAGCTTAACTGGGCCCATAAATTCAACATAATCACACAATAAGCAATTTGACTGAAGCACTACACATAAAAGACGACGCCCAAAGCTTAACTGGGCCCAGGGCTATTTCATCCCGTGAGGTTACCAGCACCTAGTCCAAAACTAATGAACCAATCTCCCTCTCTCTGACTCCTCTCTCTAATCCCCTATTAGTTATCCCCACTCCCACCGGTATCATGTTTATCATGCTGTTGTCTTGCCTCGAGTAATCTCAAGTACATTTATGCTTGTTTTCATTGTAAATGATTTTGTATTATCCCCATTGTCTTTGTTACAACTTCTCTACTGTATGAGACTACTAGCCACTAGGTGCCGCTGCACAGGTCTGTACAGCACTTGCTTGACAACGCCGTTAGAATCTATGTGGAGACGTCTACCACGTTAAGCTGTGGTTTAGCTGACATATTGAGAATCCCATGCAGCCACAGTTTTATTTCGGTTTTTTGCAAGTTACCTTGTTACTCTGTACTTCAGGCCCAGGAACGCGCAGGTGCCAAATGCAAGAAATCCTCCGAGATGAAAGGCGGTGGTAAAATTACTTCAACACCTTCCAGTCAAAATTTTATATTTTTTTAGACTTTTATGAAAACACTTTCATGGTAAATTGGTAAAATTAAGCAATTTATATTTATTTTCTATCTATATTTCTTCAGTGCGTTTGTTTGGTCATAGCGATGTACCATTTACTCACCCGATAGGCACTTATATTTAAGAGCACTTACCTATAATTTCTCCTCCGGATAAGATGACAAACATTACATTAGGAAGTTACTTCGTGGTTATTAAAACATGATCCACTTAGAAACATCACCCTCATTGTAAAACTTTTGTCATCAATGTTATCACAATGACAGCAATTCAGTTTTGACACACCCTAATAACAGATGACATTCATGATACGAAAATACAAAGTTGGCTAATATTTTATATGTGTGACTTTAGATTACTCTCTACTGATGCAAGAAGACTACGCCAGCGATGATGAAGATGTAGAAGGACGTCCATCCCATATCAACGAGTCAGGGGGCAGTTTGATGAGAGTCATTTTCTCCCGTCTGATAATAGTGCTATGTGTTATTGGCACCCTTGTGTTTGGTGTCATTGTGAGGACTATGTCTGGAAGCTGGCACTTACCAGAGTGTTCCACTGTTCCTGGACTTGCACAGAGGATCTCGGAAGCTTTATGTGTCAAACAGACGGAATTCTTGCAAACCCTGAATTCGACATGGAATATCACTGATTGTAGCTTTAATGGATAGAATTATCATGAAAACTTCCCCAGGTTTCCAGAAATGAGCGGCCACTGTAACTTGATAATGCTCCCAAATTGCTTCATGTCGGGTCGTTATGAAGTCCGTTGTTCGGTGACGTCATAAGTAGGTCAGTTCTTGGTTTCAGTCATCTCCCTTGGAACTTAAGTTCAATATTGACGATATTTCTGACTCACATTCATCACAAAGTGTTATCACATGAACAAGATAACGTAATAAAATTCGTAATAAAATACGAGTAAATGTTTCAATATTTGTTGGCTTTGAGTGGCTGAGCAGTTTGTACGTAGTGTTCGGCTATAATCACAGGTGACAGATGAACTGCCAGGGATTATTACGATCAATAAGATAAAGTGGAGGACAACGCATTAATACAACGATGGGTTTGTATTCTGTGATTGTTTGGTAATCGTATGGTGCACGATTTCCACGATCCCAGGTATGAAAACATGAATACACGGAAATACATTTATATAATGACATAAGAGATACGCTCAATGACGGAATTTAAAACATAATGTCACTCGTGACATATTTTTCGTTATCACTCATACCTCTTGGGCTACTCTATTTATACCCAGAGGCATTACAGACATACTCCAAGAAAAGGAAATACTGTCGCCGATCGAGAATACCATCTCTTTGTTTCAATCCATGTGTGAAAAAGACACTGTCCATTCACTCCAACTGCTTTACCCAGTTAAAATATACGTAAAAAGTTGTTTTAAAACCTCTAAAGAACACGGTTAATGGTTGATTTACACGGCATACTCTATGTGGCATACTCTATGTAGCACGGGTGGGAAAAAGGTTGAAATAAAGGTTCGGCAGCTGCTGTTGGGTGTGTGTGACAACTTCTATCGACTATCTATGGCACTGTAGAGACAGACGGTAATATGTGCATATAGTACTTTAAAGGACAGACCAACCGCATGTGGAGAGGATGTAGAAGATGTAGAAGAATGGCTGACACTGACTGAACACATATGAACAGAGTCTACGGCTGGTACACACAAATCACATGTGAACAGAGGCTAAGGATGGTACACACAAACCACATGTGAACAGAGTCTACGGCTGGTACACACAAATCACATGTGAACAGAGACTATGGCTGGTACACACAAACCACATGTGAACAGAGACTATGGCTGGTACACACAAATCACATGTGAACAGAGGCTATGGCTGGTACACACAAATCACATGTGAACAGAGGCTAAGGATGGTACACACAAACCACATGTGAACAGAAAGTTAGGTCTGTGACATGTAAATGAAAGGAACTCCACCAAGGTCTACTTTACATGTGCATTTATTCATAACCACAAAAACAATGTTTATTAAAAGCTTCATATTAAGAACATGGACATAAACTTATACATATAAATTGTATATATTACATAATCTTGTACACAAAAACAAATATCGGTACGAGGACATGCACAAGACTAACATGCTTTATACACAAAAAGTACTCAGTACTACCCTATCCAGGCCCTAACAATGACCAATAGCAGTACATGAAAAGAGGATGACTGCTTTAGCCATTTTATACTTAATCATTTTTAAACTCGGACAAAAATCTGTGTTCTATCTGTATTGCAAGTGTAATTGCATGGTTAATGAATACGTAAAGAGGATTAACTAATGCTGATCTAATTGGTCGCTGCAGCGGTGTGCGCATCATATGTAAATGGAAGAGCTCAGACAGGTTAGATACCCAGGACGGGTGGGTAATGGGTTGGAGCCAGGTACTGTCAGGAAGTAGCATTTCAGATATCTAGATCAGGTAGGGTAATTGGGAGTGGGGAGCCCAGTTAGAAAATCTGGACCCGTCACTGTCCCAGAGGTCTGAGGGCCACAGGCCCCTAACAAGGTCTAGGTTCAACTGATTTGCACTTTGATTCATGGAAAATCGTCATCCCTGCAGCCCCAGTAAATAGTGATGTGAGTAGGTATGGTTTAATATTCCTTTCAACTGTATTTCAATTATACCACAGTCCAGAATTTTTGTTCCTACAAAAAAAGTGTAACATGATGTGATTCTTAGACATTTACTACATATGAAAACCCACAATCACAGGTATAGTGCTGGCAGACCTTGGAACATCAAGAAAATAGATCAGAGAACAAGAAAATCTGTTGGGCATTTCCGGGCGACACTACTCTGCACAGCGACTTGCAGCACTTACAACTGGTACTCTCTTGAACAGTTTTGGAAGTGAATGACCTCAAATGCTGCAGAAGTGCAAACCTCAAACATGATCACGACAAATCTTATAAATCACACATACATATATAGTGTATGAAATAGTATCTGCCCTGCGTCCCACTGCTTGCTAGTTAAATTGCAGGCTTACAACTTTATTTTATCTCTAGACATGTGGGCCAGTCCATTTTCAATGGGTACATACTTTACCATGTCACTGACTACATGTGATACATTGTATTTTTAAAATAGTTTGTAATTGTGGTAGCTAGATGTAGTCTGTATGTAATGTTCATGATCAATCAAAACATAACTTCCACAGATCAGCCTACCCTCTTATTTAACACTAAACGTGATTGGTCTAAAGAATGCTTCCAGTGACCAAGTTCTTTTTGTTAAACTTGCTGCTGCGCATTGTTACAAATCCCCTGTCCTAATGTAGAACAACATGTAGAGACCATTCATACCAAAGATACTGACCATCCTGACTTTGCCTGTTTGTCTCATTCAGATGCCAGTGACACTAAATGAATCAAAAGGAACCACCAAGATATGCTTTGTAAAATTTGTTTTTGCATATATTTAAGTTTACCACCCTGTAAGTAATTCTTTGATAACAGTATTTTAACACCTTACCTCAGTTCCCCATTTTTAATATAGGGCTGGTTACATGTTCACATGGCCAGCAACACTTTCAGTTATCAGCCCAGTGGGCTTCCTTTTATTTAGGAGTTTCATACACTAAATACATGTATATCTAGGCCTTACATAACAAGCAGAGGTCAGCAGTTACTCTTCATCTGTCACCACCATCAAACGTTGCACAAAACACATTCTATTTTGACACAGATATAACCTGGGTTTTTCACTGGATTCCAGTTTCTTTAGCATTATGGTGGTCCCACAGACAGATGGCCGACAGAGAAGCACTGTAGTCAAAGCGACAGTCAACACTAAAACAGCAGGTGGATTCATGTGCTTCTTTTCCTGTTATAAGATTTTTGACTTCTCGACTGAGAGTTCACTGATATGCCTAAGCACCGGGATCACGCCACTGTCAGTGAAAAACTGAAAAAGCAAACCAGAAGGAGAAATAAGTAGGCGAGATTGCCACTCCACTGTTTTCTAGTCAGCTGCGAAACCTTAAAACTCATACATGTCTTACAGGGGCATCCCTATATCCCTAATTAGTTTATTATCATATAAACTTACATATGATTTTTGCTATGAAAGTTTGGCCAACCCTTAATACAATCTAAATGTAAAACTTTGCAATCTATCAGACTTAAGTTATACAAAACAAATAGCACTTACTTTTATTTTGCCATCACTCCCAACATATACAGTGGATGTCCCAATTCTCGTCAGAAACATAGACTGAAATTAAAATATAACTAATTATGAAATTTACCATTTAAACATAAACTGCACGACTTTTGATAATTACATTGTCCAATAGCATCACAAACCAACAAAACTAGTGAGTGAGCTGTGCCTAATATTTCTTGTAACAGTACACGTATGTCTGTTACAGAATGGCATAATTTGAGTGTGTGATTTAATTTTATGCTGCTTTTGGCAATATTCCAGCAATATCATAGTTGGTTACACCAGAAATGGGCTTCACTGTCACACATCGTACCCCTAGGACTCAAACCCAGGTGTTGGGCATGACAAGCTAACACTTTAACCACTATTGGTTGTCCTCAAAACAAAAGTTAAACAAGAAGACAAAGTCATCAATATACCCCACAATGGCAAAATATCCTTCATGAATATGTCTACAAGTTATGATTATGCTGAAAGGAGCACAACCACCAATTTCAGTCCAAGTCAAACTTGTTGCCATGGGGATGCAAAAAATATTTTATACAGATTTCCAAAACTAAAAAAAGGCACCAGAACACCACCAGACCAATCTATGTGTCAGGTTTGGTGAAGAAATAGTGAACAGTTCTGCTCCAGAAAAGAACACAGCCACCAATTTCAGTAAGTCAAACTTCTTGCCATGGAAATGCCAAAAATATTTTATTAAGAATATTCGAACTACAAAAAGGCACCGGTACACAACCAGATCTATCTATGTGCTAAAGTTGGTGACGAAATATTGAACGTTTTTAAAGTTCTGCTCCATAAAAGATAAATATGCACGTAAGAACGCACGGATGGACACAGAAAATTTTAATACCCCCTGCAAAACGCGTTGTGGGGGATAATGATCTCCCTCATCACATTTTCTGTAACAAAACTTTGAGAATCCAGAGACAATGTCCCCGAGGAAAGTGACTTGAGAGTAGTACTCACTGAGAGGTGAACTTTAAAGCAACCATAGAAATGTGACTGTAAACAGTCCATAAAAGCCTTCACTTCCTCTTCCGTGAATTCATTACTGTTGCTGGTATGTATGCTGAAATACAAAGAAACAACTGACCAGTTATCCGTACATAATGTGCCTGTCATGTCATCAAATCATTATGTTTTCAAAATTATCTTGAGAATAAAACAGTTACGTGTGCATGAATTCATGAATTTATGTTTGGTTACTGCACAGCGCTAACATATCCCTGTCATGTCTGGATACTGTACAATCCTGACAAGTGTCTGTAACATCTGGATACTGTACAATCCTGACAAGTGTCTGTAACATCTGGATACTGTACAATCCTGACAAGTGTCTGTAACATCTGGATACTGTGCAATCCTGACAAGTGTCTGTAACATCTGGATACTGTGCAATCCTGACAAGTGTCTGTAACATCTGGATACTGTGCAATCCTGACAAGTGTCTGTAACATCTGGACACTGTGCAATCCTGACAAGTGTCTGTAACATCTGGACACTGTGCAATCCTGACAAGTGTCTGTAACATCTGGACACTGTGCAATCCTGACAAGTGTCTGTAACATCTGGACACTGTGCAATCCTGACAAGTGTCTGTAACATCTGGACACTGTGCAATCCTGACAAGTGTCTGTAACATCTGGACACTGTGCAATCCTGACAAGTGTCTGTAACATCTGGACACTGTGCAATCCTGACAAGTGTCTGTAACATCTGGAAACTGTACAATCCTGACAAGTGTCTGTAACATCTGGACACTGTACAATCCTGACAAGTGTCTGTAACATCTGGATACTGTACAATCCTGACAAGTGTCTAACATCTGGATACTGTACAATCCTGACAAGTGTCTAACATCTGGATACTGTACAATCCTGACAAGTGTCTGTAACATCTGGATACTGAACAATCCTGACAAGTGTCTGTAACATCTGGATACTGTACAATCCTGACAAGTGTCTAACATCTGGATACTGTACAATCCTGACAAGTGTCTAACATCTGGATACTGTACAATCCTGACAAGTGTCTGTAACATCTGGATACTGAACAATCCTGACAAGTGTCTGTAACATCTGGATACTGTACAATCCTGACAAGTGTCTGTAACATCTGGATACTGTACAATCCTGACAAGTGTCTAACATCTGGATACTGTACAATCCTGACAAGTGTCTAACATCTGGTTACTGTACAATCCTGACATGTGTCTGTAACATCTGGATACTGTACAATCCTGACAAGTGTCTGTAACATCTGGACACTGTACAATCCTGACAAGTGTCTGTAACATCTGGACACTGTACAATCCTGACAAGTGCCTGTAACATCTGGTTACTGTACAATCCTGACAAGTGTCTGTAACATCTGGATACTGTACAATCCTGACAAGTGTCTGTAACATCTGGATACTGTACAATCCTGACAAGTGTCTGTAACATCTGGATACTGTACAATCCTGACAAGTGTCTGTAACATCTGGATACTGTACAATCCTGACAAGTGTCTGTAACATCTGGTTACTGTACAATCCTGACAAGTGTCTGTAACATCTGGATACTGTACAATCCTGACAAGTGTCTGTAACATCTGGATACTGTACAATCCTGACAAGTGTCTGTAACATCTGGATACTGTACAATCCTGACAAGTGTCTGTAACATCTGGATACTGTACAATCCTGACAAGTGTCTGTAACATTTGGATACTGTACAATCCTGACAAGTGTCTGTAACATTTGGATACTGTACAATCCTGACAAGTGTCTAACATCTGGATACTGTACAATCCTGACAAGTGTCTGTAACATCTGGATACTGTACAATCCTGACAAGTGTCTGTAACATCTGGATACTGTACAATCCTGACAAGTGTCTAACATCTGGTCACTGTACAATCCTGACAAGTGTCTGTAACATCTGGATACTGTACAATCCTCACAAGTGTCTGTAACATCTGGTTACTGTACAATCCTGACAAGTGTCTGTAACATCTGGATACTGTACAATCCTGACAAGTGTCTGTAACATCTGGATACTGTACAATCCTGACAAGTGTCTGTAACATCTGGATACTGTACAGTCCTGACAAGTGTCTGTAACATCTGGATACTGAACAATCCTGACAAGTGTCTGTAACATTTGGATACTGTACAAGGCTTACAAGTGCCTCCCAAGTCTGGGTATTGCACAGGCTGACAAATGCCTGTTATGTCTGGCTGCTGTAGAAGTCAGATAAGTGCCTGTCACATCAGACTACTGTACAAGGCTGACAATTGCAGTTCTTCACATGGCTGTCGGGTGCCTAAGATACTTACATGTCCCACAGCCGCTGGCAGTCCTCAGAATCAATACTGTAGGTGATCTTCTTCAGTCCTTCAACCTCTTCTGGCACCGAGTACATCAGTTCAACTGGCTTTTTCTTCATACCTGAAATTCCATGATTCAGATCAAGTGGCCTTGTAGACTGAGAACCACAATGCAAAATGCTTCCATGAAAATGACTGAGAATGATCGTATCAAATGGAATTTGCATTTCGGAGACTTCAAAAACTGCTTTTTGTTTGGTCAAATGGAGGCTTTGTTTCTAAATTATTTGTTTGACAACTTAATGAGACTGAACATCCTCATGAAGCTTCTGATACTAAGACCAAGCCTGAAAAAAAACCCTCAGTTCCAAGGGGTTAAAGAACACCTTTTTGTTTGGTCAAATGAAGGCTTTGTTTCTAAGTTATCCAATACACTTCTGAGGCATTAAGACGAAATAGCTCTGGTAGTTTGATAACTTAATGAGACTGAATATCCTCATGAGGACGCTAAAGTTATGACCAAATTGTCTTCAAGTTCCTCACTAAACATGAATCCTTTGACTAGTGTTGTAAGTATATCTGAAACAAAGCCATGGTATACAATCATCTACCTGACGTCACCAACACCCTCTACACAACCCAACACTCACCTAACCCCATTTACAGGGATAGCTGTTCCTTGTATCCTTGAGCTGATGGCACTGATGAAATACCTGCCCAGTGTCTACAGGGAACAGTCTAGAACCCACATTTTAAGAATACCTTACAACATAGTTTAGTCTTGGATCTTCATCAACCTATACTTGTCATTCGTTGATATCAACTAATTTGTGCATGCACAGAGTGTAACAAATGGATAAGACAAAGTCATATCTTGAGTTCTTGCCTTTGGACAACCCACTCCACATGGCCACCATCCAGCTAAGGTCAACTGAGGAGAAGGTCAAGGCTGACACTCTACAGTCAAATTTACTCTGAAACAGAAATAAGAGTGTCAAGAGTTCATGCTCATCTAGGGTTTGCTCTTTATTCTTCAAATCACCGCCTAGAAAAAATAATGTACATTTGTTTCTTGATAGATTCTTCAACATTGCTACAACTGTCATGGAGTTTTGCTCAGCCTTTATCCAAGTCTGCACTGATTGACAGACCATGGATGCACAATAATTCGAAAGGGATTTATTTATATGTTTCCAACATAAATGCCCATGGCAGGCATTTGTCAACTGAGTCTTTCCTGTCTTCAGAAGTATTTTAAAACTGAAGTGAAACACTGCATAAATAGTCACATAAAAATGAGGGCTATGCAGGACATATTTTATCCTGTTATCCATGGGGTACAAGTCACCTGATGAAGGCATCAAATATGTTACAACACTATTAAAAAGAGATTTAAACTTGTTAATTTCCAAAATGAAACAATTGCTGCTGATTTGGCTGAGCAGGCCTAGATAACTCCTGTTCTATCCTTCTAAAAGTCATTTCCAGATGAAAAACAACGAAATACCAAGGATGCTGTTATTTCCCCTTGTAACAGCTCAGCTTACCTCCAGCCAATCAGTGAGGGCCTTACAGAGAGACACAGACCCCTTCACCATAAGGACTGGATAGTGCTTGAAGTGGCTGTTGTCGGGCGAAACCAAACTGTCCTCAAGCTCCACACCAAACATGAACCCTCTGACCAATGTCGTAGGGATATCTGAAGCAAAGCCAGTTTACACATTCATCTACCTGATGTCACCTCCATCCCCCTACACAACCACACCCACTCCAACCTCATATACTGAGATATAGTTTGACATATAATGCATGTTTACCCATTTTTTGGCATACAACTCTTCATCCGATGATCCAAACGATCTCAAACTTTGCTAGTGGATGTTTTGTCAGACAACCTAATCACATTGTAAATCACCAATTTTATGCATGTGTATGAAAGAATCTGTCTACGTAACTGTCAACAAAATAACGCAAAGGGAGGGAGCCAGTGACCAGTTCTGGTTCTGGTTCTGTTGCAGGTATCCTTGAACTGATGGCACTGCTTAAATATATACCCATCTTTCAGAGGTATTTTAACACTGACTTGCAACACTGCACCAAATAGTCAAATAAAAATGAAGGATATGCCTGACCTTTTTCATCCTGTTATCCATAGCGTTGTCAGGTAAGTAACAACACTTCTAAAACAATATTTAGGGATAGCTAGCTGTTCCTTGTATCCTGCATCTGATGGCACTGTTAAGATATGGACCCAGTGTCTAAAGGGAACAATTTAGACAATGCACTTTTTATAACATGTTATGACATTGTTCAGTTTTGGATCATGAATGTTTGGAAGGAGTGTGAGTGTTTTTAATTTTACATCGGCTTTAGCAATGTTCCAGCAATATCACAATGGGCTTCACACAGCGCACACATGAGGGGAATTGAACATGGTCTTTGGTGTGACAAGCAAATGTATTAACCACTAGGCAACCACACTGCCCACTTTTATAAGTTGACTTGTTAGAGTTTACCTTTCAAATTTTTTCCAGTGATGAGAATTTGAATGCACTCAGGATCATCTGAAAATACAGGCCAGATGAAAAATATCAAGATTTTGAATTCATCTTCTTTGAGTGGCATTTAGAAATTAGTGTGATGAACAGTGAGGAGAGTTGTATGGATACACAATTTCTTTATTATCAATATGAGAAATGATCTGGTGGAGCTGCTTACACTGTTTTCAAGCCAATGTTGATGATTATCACTTGCTTGATAACAGTGGAAGTAGCTACACCCAAACATTGTCCATATTGATAATAAAGAAAGTGTGTATCCATAGAACTCTCTCCATTCTACTAAATTTATATCACACTTTGGCTGTCTGAGGGAATTTGTTTTGAAATGCCACCCATTAAATAACTAGAATACAAAATACAACTAGAATACTGTTATGATCATCCTAGTATAATATAAATATGTTCCAGCTTCTTTTTTAAATATGATTGTGATTTTGTTTACTATGACTAGCAAGATGTCATTGTTTGTTAATGTCCTGTTCACATTATTCAGGGGTACCACGACACATCTGCCTTAAGCTGAGTAGGTTTAGTTTTATGCAGCTTTTGGCAATATTCAAGCAATGAACACCAGAAATGGGCTTCACCCATTGTACCCATGTGGGGAATTGAACAGGGTGTTTAATGTGACTAGGAAAAACTTGAAACACTAGGTTACACCACTGCTCCGCCTCGTGCTTAAAAAGATCATCATACATAACACATATCATCCTCATGAATTTACAGTGTGGACCAAATAACAAGAGAGCATTTCTCACCAGTTTACTCCAATTTAACAACCTGTTTACGTTTACTCTCGTCTGTAAAGAATATGTTCCTTACCAGGCCCCACGCTGAGCTCTCGGTAAGGACTGATCAGAGATCGAACCAGATCCTTAGTTTCTGTTATCAAGCTTTTTCTCTGTCGCTGCAAGGCAAGGTATGGAATAAGTTGACAAAAAACACCATTACAATTAAGGCTGTGTATTGAGAAATGAATTGTACAGCAATATATTGGGATCCAGGTACCTGCAATGCAATATGTATTGCGACATTTTTGGAATTTAAGTGTTCGACAGTGAGTGACACTAATAGTGCATGTCAGTCCTAGTTTCTACATTGTAAGTCACTGAACAAATATATTATGGTTATGATAACAGCATTCTAAAAGTTAAGTTGCATGGTCAAGGATTCCATTTTCTGTTTTATACAATTGTAGTATTACATAGTATTACAGCATGTCGTCACGATATGGCTGAGATGTTGCTGATGTGACGTTAAATATTAACTCACTCACTATTACAGCATGCTGTTTTTTCATTGGTTAATGAAGGAAAACATCTGAATGTTGTGAGTGAAAGTATGTGTGTATATAAATTTAAATCATAAAGACAGTAACATAAACGTCATAAAATATTCTTTCCCCAATATACCAGTTATCACAAAAATATTGCAGCATGTATTGCATAGGTTTTGCGTAACTTACTCCTGTAAGCCCAGTTAATGACAGTCCATTTTACAAAGCAATAATAATCTTAATTCAAATGAAAATTTGGCTAAGAGCAAAGTTCATGACAAAAGCTACATGGAAAAGATAACTGAGCAGGATCTCCTCTCAAAGATATACAACAGTCAGCCATAGATTGGTTGACTGGTCTTCATCGCAGCACTCAGCAGTATTCCAGCTATATGGCAGAGGTCTATAAATAATCAAGTTTTGACCAGACAATCTAGTGATTGACAACATGTGCATTTATCTATGCAACTGGAATACGACAACACGTGTCAACCAAGTCAGCAAGCCTGACCACCCAATCCTGTTAACTGCAAGTTAGCTGATCAAATACTTGGTAGTTTAGTCACTGCCACCAAACTTTGATTACTTCAATTAATCGGACAACCACTACAACAAACCCAGCAGTAAGTTCACTTTGAACAAGATGTGTTTACTCTGCTACATTATGTGAAATACAGAACCCTTTGCCCTCTTACCTCGCCTACTAAAACTGAGAGAGAAGTTCCATATCTCCTCAAATGGCTGGACGTAGGTGTGAAGTTGTACAAGGGAGATAACCGATAGAGTTTCCATGTCTTTTTCAAGAGACCTGGAGTTGGAGTTTCATTATGAGAATGCAAAAAGTTTTATCACAAAGAGTTTCATCATAAAGAGTGTCATCATAAAGAGTGTCATCATAAAGAGTGTCATCATAAAGAGTCATCATAAAGAGTGTCATCATAAAGAGTGTCATCATAAAGAGAGTCATCATAAAGAGTGTCATCATAAAGAGACCACAACTATATAGCTGCAATATTTCTGAGTCAACCATTATGAAAGAGTTTACTTTCTGTAAGTAGGCCATTGGCCCATGTACAAACATATGGTACAAAATTCTGTCTATTCTATGAAGACAAAACAAATGATAATAAACAACACAAGGAATAAATATAAGTGGGTTAATATTCAACATCACATTGGCAATATTTCAGCCAGAAATAAATATAAAATGTTTTCTTAATAAAAATTAATTTACTATAATTTATATCTATAATTGACATTTTTTAAGGTCATTTGCAATAACATGTGTACATGAAAATATTTCTACAAGGATTTAACAGTAAAGACAATGATCTCTCAGAAATTTGGGCAAGCTGTTCCCCAAACAGGGGCAATCTTTATGGATAGACAACTTCTTTATCCCAAAGGATGTGATGTTTTGGCGTAGATCCTGTTATTAGAGTGTATTTTCTGTAAATTGTGTTATTAATTAAGTAATAACTTTTATTGGGTCAACGTTTAGTGTTTTGAATGATAGATATTATGGGTCACATTCCGTATCATAAATGGTCAGTACTTTTAACATTTGACTTCCAGCAGGCTGGCCAAGAAGATTCTACGTTGATGGTGATGGTCATATGTTCTCGAACTTTCAGGAAATGTTGACTGTATATAAAGGCTAGTTGTCGTGTTGACTGTGTGGACACACACAGATTAACTGGAGTATTTTAAACTGCCTTCGTCAGCGCTCAACCTACATAACCGCTGCCTGACCACTTGCTGTAATACATTCTGCATAACTATTTCTCACTCTCACAACAAGACTTTGGTGAGCTGACATTATATTTGTGACATATTACTTTAGATTTGACTCAGTTGTACTGTACATGAAAACTCTCTTCTGAATCTGTTGCATCTATTATGATAAAGAAGCTGTCTATCCATAAAAGTGTTTATGTTCATCCTTTAAGCTTCTTAATGCCACTCAAAAGCACTAAGATAGGCATAAGCCTATTATAAAGTGAGAGTTACGACTGTCATAGCGCTATGATCGCTTTCAGGAACGGGGCCCAGGACTTGTTTTTGACATGTGTGCCTCATGACGAGTTGGAAACACAATCAGACATGGAGACAATACAGTCAAAAAATGTACAGTAAGGCCAGACCAATTATATTTCTTATTATGTCAAATGTTTTGATGTGTACAGTAAGTTGGAAGGAGAGTGTTGAAAGGTTTTGAAGTTCTGCTCTAGAAAGGAGCAACACCACCAACTTCAGCTGAAGCCAATCTTGTTGCCATCAAAACACTTAAAAATATATTTTAATCAGAGTTCCAAAACTACCAAACGGCACCATGGAAACACCAAACAATGTTTATACAGAATTCCAAAACTACAAAAATGCACCAGTATATGTACCAAGTTTGTTAAGAAACAGTTCAACTCTGGAACTTGTTGCTATGGAAACACCAAAAATATTTACTTCATAATTCCAAAACTACCAAAAGGCACCAAACCTGAAACACCTAAACTCACTCACCTTACTTTGCCGATATAAACAAGCAAGTTATATAAAAGTTAACATGGAAACTCATGTGGGGTTTTGTTTTGGTGATTTTTTTAAAGAAGAATTTTTTCCCTCCTCCCTTTAGGTTTTCGGAGGACAAATATCTGTAAAACAAGAAACACAATTGGTCTGGCTTAAGACACTTTCACAAAGTTACCTTTAAAGCTTGGAGCGTGTCTTGGGGAGGGTGGTGTCTTTTCTAAAAGAGCAGACTTTGAGCCTAGAAACATACACGTAAAGTAGATGAATAGTTGTGTTACGTTGCAGAGTTTTATTCTTCATTAATACATATCTACGTGCTCTGATCTAACATGGCCGATCCTCCCTCGAACATCTGCTCTAGAACCTAATGACGTAATCATTCGCATGCTATGAGGTTATCCATTACTGTGTTCCTTGATGTCATCAATAACAGTGATGTCAGACACCACAATGCATTCCAGATGTACACATGCACAAATGAAACTCTTACTAGTATTAAGAATTACAGAATTTGTTCAGTTATATTAGTACTTAATCAATGTAAATAACACAATCATCATCAATAGATCTGTAGGAGGATCCTTTGGATTTTTAAAACCTTAACACAAGGATTTACCTGGGCCTCTCTATACTGAACAGCAAAAGAAACAACTCCAAGCATGAATGGTTTCTACTAAGAGATTTCCTTTTATAAAAAAATATGCTTCGTTTGCTGTTCAGTATATTTTGGCCCAAAGAACTGTCAGTACATTTGTTACATGGCACAAATATGGTGGCTCTTGTCATGTCATGTTTCATTTGATATTCATGCATCTTATTTCCTTTTTATGCTCTAAAGTGCTACATCTAAAACAGTCAGTGATTTTAAGTTCAACTGAAGAAAATCAATCTATGATACATGTACTCTTAAGAACATTGAACGTATAACAGAAACGTCTCTGATAATTGTTATTTGAGTTAAGCAGCCAGTTGCCTTTGCAAGTCTCACAATGTAAACTATATGCAACTATGTAATTTAAGGCAAAAAAACATTTAAATCTCTTGTAGAACTGAAGAAAATACAATCCCACTACAATGTTCGCGTTAACACAGAAACCTGCATTTTTCACTCCAAAAATAATAAAAACACGCAAAAATATTTTGCGTGAGTATTTTGGACACACAGATACTGATCTACTTAAGATTACAAAAGTACCATAACACAGCAACAAGAACTATATGAATGATTCAGGATTGTAATGAAAATTTCACACACAAAAGATTTGGACTATATATTCATAATTTTATTTCTGCATGCACTCTTTCAAAACACTGCACTAACCTAGCAGTCCAAGGCGTCGACTCCGGGGGGTCTTACGGTACGGAGTATTCCTTCTTGTGCTGCATACAGTCCTCCCACTGTACTGACCACAAGATACCTGGCTGGGGGTGTGCTCTGTGGTGGAAGGAGGGTCACCATCCATTGTCAACACATCACACATACCTTAGGGAGCAAGAAAAAGTAAAGAAACATTAGCCTCGATCACTGGGGAGAGTGAGTGAGTAGTGTTACGCCGCACTCAGCAACATTCCAGCTATATGGCGGCGGCCTGTAAATAATCGAGTCTGGACCAGACAATCCAGTGATCAACAACTTGAGCATCAATCTGCACAATTGGGAACCGATGACATGTGTCAACCAAGTAAGCAAGCCTGACCACCCGATCTCATTAGTCGCCTCTTACAACAAGCACAGTCGAGAAATTCTGAACATACAAATACTTGATTCTATCATACAGAAAGGGTATTTACATTTATGGACATTTTTTTGTCATGTGCCTTTATTCTATTTTATGCATGCATTATTATATATCCATTTCACTGATGTGGACAAACACTTTTGACCTATTTCCTACTACCTAGTTTAACATGATTCAGATTTGAGTGAGAATGGTAAAAGTTCTCAAGTCGATGCATGTTCATGAGCAAATGTAACTTTGTGGTTACCAACAGGATGTAGATTGTGCTGTTACTTTCCAAACAAAAGAAGCAATTAAATCCTGAGTAATTATAGCGATATAGTGATATACAGGATAGTCAAACATCAATATGCCCTTTTTTTGATCATTCATGTATGATGACTGTATTTGGCAACAAGTCTCAGCAAAATAACACTGAAAACTTCATTTGTGATAATCATGATAGTTTGCATTTGATTTGGCCAGTAGCTGTATTGGTGGCAGAGATAAAAGTGTTCACTCGTCATGACTTGTATCAAGGACCATCTAGGCTCTTTCTAAGAGTATTTTGCTGTCTGATTTACTAATTTGTTTCCAGGCAACCATATTAATAGCGTGAACAGATATAGACCAAATTAATGGAAACTTTGTAAATAACAACTGAACAGATTATTGCAATATTTGTAAATATCATGCACAGAAAATGCTATGGGTTGGCATGTGTTACAATACATGGGTATGTACAATTGATATATGGCAACACTTCTAAAGTGTCTAAATAAAAAACATAAGAATAGGAAACTAACAAACTGATGTTTGTTTGAATTTGACATTTTCCTGCATGGTAAGATTTCATTCGCATGAGCTGATTTTGTGGATGTCTTATTCACCTCATTGAATTGTTTCTAACTGTCAAATCGTACTAAATGGATGATATGAAATTTTATTTGTGGACGTGTCTTCTGAAAGGAAACTATACTGTATATCACGTCAGAAGTTTTAAACATGCAACTGAACTGGCATTCACCTGGCAGCCAAGAGATGAATGTGCAGCAATTTAAACGTTGGTCTCGCTCAGAGAGATGAACATAAAATGTTCAAATAGTGCTGTATGTATCTTTTGTGTGACATTTTAGGCAAAACCATAACGAATATTGCTTTGTTATTAATATAATTAAAAACACAAGTTATAATATCAGTCTAACTGTTCAGGATTTTTTATGAAAGTTACACCCCCACTATGTTCATTGCGCAAGATCCCCCGACCCCCGCTATAATTATCGGACGTACTACTCACCTGAGCTCTTACTTGGACTGAAACAAGTTTGCCTGCTGTGGCTATGTTTTAATTTAGATATGGATTAAATAGTTTCAACAACAACAAAAACAAACATACCCTGGTTTAATTAGATTTGGATTAAAAACGTACAACAAAAACAAGCATCATATATACGGATTAGTCATGTCACTGAGTCAAGAAGAGTCATGTTCAAATTGCATTTAAAAACAAATCAAGTAACCAAACACTATTTACACTGTTTCACTATGAAAATTGTTAAATTGTTATTTTTCTGCTCTTTTTCTGCCTTTTTTACTTTTCATTTCGGCCCATTTGTCGATTTGACTTGTAGCCTCGGCCCTTTTCTACTCTACTCATGAAATACACGACCCAAATACACTAATTACCAGCGGTACGGTTCATATGACAGACATATATCAACTATGTGCGAATATGTACAGGTGTGTGACATAAAAAATTATGATAATGACTGTGATGATAGACGACTAAGTGTGATCGAAATCTGGACAACAAAAGCATTTAGCGGTTATTGGCTCAGAAGTCTTGCATAGTCTTGTCATCTTGTCGAAAGAAAATAAGTGTTGCCTCACCGATACATAACAGAGTCTCATAATTATAGGGAGTTGATACTAAAATGCCAAACTGACCCGATTACGAAACCAGTGGTCTTATCCAGTTGTTCATGCCATTTCTCTTTGAATAAGCCCGCTTGAATGTAGCGTGGTTTGATTGGTTAAAAATTAAATATAAATATCAGCAAATTGTTTGAATCTACTTCTTTGGTGGAACATACACAGTGACAACAAGAATCCAGCGACTGGTCACTAAAACATGGCCTAATTTTGCCTCACGGAACCAGATTTCCTAACACCTTAGATTATTTGCTGCTGAACTACAGTCAGTGCGATCCTTCATTCAACATGGAGGACGATCCAGAAGCTGACTTTAGGAAAGTCGTCGTTCCTGGCACATTTCCCATTAAAATAACAAAATGGAAAGTCAGGAAGGGGACTACTATTTCAAAGGGTGTTGTGCTTGCATTGTACGATGTACTAAATCCGCAGTCATCGCAGAAAAATGTGAAATTAAAGTCAACCGGCGGAGGTATTGTTCAGTCCGTGGAAGTTGAAGAGGGAAAAGAAGTAAACCCTGGGTATGGTCACTGTCAAAAAGAAAATTAAGCAACAGTTCCGAATTTCACATGCCAGATACCTTGGCAAACGGTTTAGTATACATTTTACAGCTGGAAAGCCCAATTCACTTTGTGAACGTTTAATTATCAATTATTGTCCCACTTATGAGTCTATGACAATATTGACATTATCCTCATGTTTTGGGTTTTCGGAAGTTGAAGAACATCCGTTCTCACGATTATCGCATATGTCTCGAACTTATGAAAGACAACTTTGTCTTACAGACAGTGTAACTTAGATTTTGACAGAACTGACATTGTATACTGTTAGTATTATTTTCGTTGTCATATATGTTATCGATGATACTGTAGCTATAGTGCAATCTGCTGGGTGCACAATGCAATTATTGATCTATTATTGACTGGTGAAATTTAAACCTGAATGGTTCAACACTTCAACCCCACATTACCCCAAGACAGCAACTGTTAAACTATCCGAATACCAGTGACCATATATCGAATACGATGATGACACATTGTGTTTATATCAAATATAACCTCACCACTTCTACTGAATAAACAAGTTCAGTATGTCAGCCTGATGATCTACCTTCAGTTGTTAGTGATCTATAGCCATTCTGTGTATTGTATAGTATAATTAGTGCTATTAGTTTTAGCTTTCCTCACTAGTTTTAATAGTGGCATTTTAGTTGTTTTTCTCAGTTTCTGTCCTTTGAGTTTGCAGATAGGTTTTATAATGCAGGATTATTAAAAGAAAGTTATAGAAAAAGATATTTTAGACACACAGAACAAAATATAGAGGATACTATGACATGTTTGTATTGTATCCATTACTATAATTTGACCATCATGACATCATTGAATGTGTTTAAATGGCGTTAAGGTTATTTGAAAATGAAAGTTGACACCTAGAGTTGTCACTGTCAGCTAAATTGTGGTTGGTAAGGTTCATACCAAAAATACCAATATCCTAAATCACATCAAAGGTTATCGATATGAATTGTTTGAAACTGGAAAGTCTGAAATAATATGTTTAATTCATGTTCATTCCTGTAATTAGTGTAAAACATACTGAGAATTTACTAACTTCTTGAAATGGGTAGAGTTTTCATAAAATGTATGGATAAATTTCTGAAAATATTGTGTTGTGCTGGTTTCAAGATGAGAATGTTCAGTTGGTAACAATCCACCTGTGTTTCTTTTATGTAGGTCTTTGCTGCTGACTTTTGGCAACTCATCTGTGGAGCCATGCAGCCATCCCACCGTCATGAAGGACATGTGCGCCATGTGTGGAGCAGACTTGAGGAGGTACTGCCACTGTATAGGCCTGTTAACAAAGTCTTCGTCCTCTCAGTGCTAGTGAACTAACAGAGCTCTCTTGTTACATCTCCGGGACAGTGGGATAGACGAGTGATTGTAGCATTCTCTTGTCATGCAGAAGACCAGAGTTCGATACCCTGCATGGGTACAATGTGTGAAGCCTCTTTTTGGTGTTCCCTGCTAAAAGCAACATAAAACCCAACTCACTCATTATTACATTTCCTGGTTAAATCAGTCCTAAGCAACCTAAATTGATAGTTTTATTGGCATTCTTGAAGTTGGCGAGTCAGAAATGAAACATACAACTTTATGGTAGACAAATTCTTGTTTATCATGTTTATTGCATAGAGCAAAATGTTGTCATCCATAAAGTTGCCTGTTTCATTTTCAATCCAAACTGGTTGTGAAAATGGACTAAATGAATCAGGCTGCATGATTTTGTTGATCGTGTGTCATCTAATCCTATGGCAATCACTGAGGTTTATTGAAGTATGACATATTAATTCTACATGGTTTTACTCTCTGTAACTGCATAATTTTTTAAAGCAGCAATGAACATTTCTTTCCCTTGTGCAACACCTTGTAGCCCATATAATGTAAGCCAGTATCTATTTACACTGTTTACACTACCATCTGAGGATGTTTTCTGTTTGGCTGGTTAACAAGGGGAACAAAACACAATCTCAGCAGAAGCCTGAGACAAAGACAAGTTCCTAAAAAAATAGTGAAAACTACTGCTTTGCATAACTTCTGTTGAACAGTTTACTACACCAAATGCAGCCAGGTTTGTTGGGAATTTCAATTTTCATGGAAAAACTGACTGCAAAAACATTTTAGTGAAAAATGCTGATGGTTGACTGTGGTTGTGTTGAATGGGTTTAATAAAAACAGTAACAGTTCCTGCTGGTTGTGTTCAAAACGTCAGTGAAAACAGTTGCTGGGTATGGTGGTTGTGTTACCTGTTACACACATTTCATGTTGTATTTATAGTTGTTTGCAAACACATTATAGCAAAACAAGTTCAGTGGGAATGTGTATTTATTTCTCCTTTATAAACATGTTTGCCTGGAAGTTAAACACTAACTCTATGATCTATAATTAATCGATGGTCAGTTGTTTTGATAATCCAGTGATCAATCATGAAAAATCAACCAGTTTCACTGGTCATCCCAAAGACTGGGTTCAGTGTTGGTGTGAATATGTGAAGCCCTTTCCTGGTGTCCCTCACCATGATATCTGCTGGAATAGGGAAAGAAAATGAGTCTTGAGATAATTTTCTTTTCTTGTTTCCATTCAAAAAGATCACTCCCTTCATAATAAAATAAATTTGTACTTTTATGTTTAGTGCTTTCTTGTATGTTGATTATTTTGTTATCAGTTTTGACTTTATGTATGTTTGCAGTGAACTTGGCATGGCAGGTGAAAGAAAGGAAACAGTTACAGCTTCAGTGGCGATGGTGCACAGCATACCTGAACTCATTATTAGCGAACAGGTAGCTAACTGATTTTTTACATTTTGAAGGCTATCACGGTGGAATCAGTACTTCAAGAAACACACTTCACAGTGGACGAAGATGAATTTCAACATTAGAAAAGTAGAAGTTTGAACCTGTGGAGTACGACTACAGCAGTTTGAATGATTTGTGTTTTGAGGTTACATATATCAGGGGGAATTTTGTGATACATGGTTACACTTTATAGGAGTCAACTCATCATTTAAGATACTTAGAATTTATGTACACTGCATTTTTGTCAGAGTTTGCATATAATACAGTCGGATAGATAGGGTTTCAATTTAATTTGCAAATTGTGGAACTTATGTATTTTATGTCATTTTTGTTTAAAACCATTATCTCTACAAGATGTTATTCAATACCATGATAACATTCAGTCAGATTACCTTATTATATGAAAAACTCACTCTCATTTTCAGCAAGCCTTAGAACTAGGCCAGATAACAGTCGGTCAGATTACCTTGCTATATGAAAATCTTACTCTCATTTTCAGCAAGCCTTAGAACTAGGCCAGGAGGATGAGAACCGTCTCCTTAAGACTCGCAAACTGGTTCTTCTGGTGGATCTTGATCAGACTCTCATACACACTACCAATGATAACATCCCAGCCAACCTCAAGGTAGGTTATCTCCCTTTGCCCATCTTGTACATATTATTTCACGTTTCGTTGCTTGGATTATATTGAAGTTCTGATGTTTCCAGTGTTGTCTCGAGGGTCCACTGATATTACCAACACTGTTCATTGAATGTTAGAACTTTAAACAGCTCTGAGTCTAACTAGAGAGGAAAGATCAGTGAACTATATTTTTTTCATAGTGAGGGATATGATTGACTCTAGTGATGAGTATGATTAGTTTAAAGCCTCAGGGAACAGTCATCCATTTGTGAAAGGAAACCCCACAGTGAGATTGATAGTTGTTTCTGACTGAGAATCTTGGTATTGTGTTTTAGTGTTCTCAGTTGTTTTATGTTTTCTTATTGTAACTCTTTTGGGTTTTTTTGCAAATTGGAACTTTGTTCCATTTTTATGAATAAGTCTTTCAAGCACTTCTTTCACCAATAGTTTGTTTACTCCTAATTGTTAAAGTGTATGAGGTATGATCACCTTAACACTATGATCACTGTTTGAAACAGTCCATTGTACCTAAAATGTTTACTTACAGGGCGTCAGTCATTTCCAACTCTGGCATGGACGAAACTTGCTCTGGTATCACACACGGTTCCGGCCACACACCAAGGAGTTCCTGGAGAAGATTTCAAAGCTGTATGAGCTCCACATCTGTACCTTTGGTGTGAGAATGTATGCACACACCATCGCCCGTCTCCTCGACCCGGATGAGAGATTCTTTTCCCACCGCATTCTTTCAAGGGACGAGTGTTTTAATGCCATGTCCAAAACTGCTAATCTCAAGTAAGTTATTGTCAGGCTAGGCTAAACATGCTGGCACAGTCCCTGCCTCCTAACAAAGGTGAAGATTCTCAGTATTGTTACTATGAACATGACCTTGTAGGACTTCCAGCTACCTGAGCTACCTGAGTTGGTTATGCAAGACAAGCAAATCAAAAGGTTTGATTGTTTATGTTTTGTTGTACCCCAGTGGCATAACAATCAGTGAATTGTCAAGTTCTTACTTAATTATTGATTGGTCATTGCCATGTTACTGAGTAGGGGGTTCAGAAACAACTGTGACATGCTGTCTAAGCATTCTAGTTCTATTAAACAGGTGCTTGTCCATCGGATACGAGCAGACACACAAATGCACATATATGTCATAGTAAAAGTATAATAATCTTGAACGTCATGATGTCAAAACCATCACTTTGATTGTTTGCGGACCTGCATGATATGGCCAGAGATGTCAAGCATTATGATAGCACTAAAATCCTTACTATATTTGCAACTCTGATGAGGGAAATAAAGTGGAAGCTGTCTTACTCGGACCCTAAGTAACTCGGTTTTCTATATAATTTGGACCAAATTGTTGGTCCCGGCAGAAGTTAACTAAGTTATCATTACATATAGGCTAACTAATTCGGACTTCATGTAACACAGATTTTGGACTGAAATCTGAGGCCTTCAAGGTAATTTACTATGAAAACATCGCTAATTAACTCAGACTAGCGGGACTGCCCGATGCGGAAGTGCTTTGTAGTTAGTTGATTACCGACTTGAAAAGGAATATCAGGTGTGATGATAACCAATTAACGAAAGGAATTAACCAAAGAAGTTCAGCAAGCTGACACGACTCAATCAGTGAAGATTGTATCACATGCGCTTCCATACAAGAGCGTTACCCTGCGAAATAGTGAGTAACACGAAAACATGGTACGTCACTTCTAGCGCTCGTGCTTACGGACAAGACATGAAATGTGTGTTGCATTGGAAACCACCGGACGACAGAGCATTCTAACAATAAATTATTCATAAAAGATGAGGTCATATTTATTGAGTTACGTTTTTCATAATCTATTGATATGCAATAATGTCCATGATCATCTTTTGCACTATTACCCCCAAAAACACGTTACACTGTGGTAAAAATACTGTGCATGCGTATCTCCTTGTCAAGGGAGCTAACTCTTGACTCTCACCAGTCCAATTCAGACTCTTCATAATTTGAACACAAAAGTTGGTACCAGTTGAGTCCAAATTAGACAGCTTCCACTGTAAATGTCATATTCTTTAGAAAATGATGTCAGAAATGTTGCAGAAATTATTCCACGTCAAATTTAAGGTTTGTACAAGAGACATTTACTTGTCAATTTGTCTCCCAAGATTTTTGTAATAGCCTATATCATTGTTCTTCCTTTACAGGGCTCTGTTTCCATGTGGGGATTCCATGGTGTGCATCATTGACGATCGGGAAGATGTCTGGAACTTCTCACCAAACCTGATACATGTAAAGCCTTACAGATTTTTCCAGGGAACTGCTGACATTAATGCACCACAAGGACTTACAAAGACTGAGAATGATGGCATTCCTATAACTCACAGAGTACGGAGGGCCTCCGATTCTCAGGATGAGCCAAAGGCATCTGAAACTGCAGGAGATAAAAGTGCTGAAGTTGAGATGAAAGATGTGGCTGACAATGAGACCAACAGTGTAATACAGGTTAATGGAATTGTCCAGGAGCCTCATTCAGAAGGTAAATCAGACACCAATGACAATACGCACATTGAGTGTCAGGATGGCAGCAGCGAACAGAAAGGCTCGGAACTTTTCACATCAGCTGTAGTAGACTCCAAAGGAAGTGTACAATCACTGAGTAAAGAAGCCAGTACTGACTCAGATGTAAAGCCCCCTGCATCAGAGAGTGATGAGCCAACAGATTCCACAGTAAAGCCTATGTCACACAGTGATCATGCAGCTGATCCTACAAAACCTCCCAAAGTATCAAATGATGAATCAGCGGACCCCTCCATACCCCCCAAAGTACCAAATGATGAATCAGCGGACGCCTGCATACCCCCCAAAGTACCAAATGATGAATCAGCGGACCCCTCCATACCCCCCAAAATATCAAATGATGAATCAGCTGACGCCTGCATACCCCCCAAAGTACCAAATGATGAATCAGCGGACCCCTCCATACCCCCCAAAATATCAAATGATGAATCAGCTGACGCCTGCATACCCCCCAAAGTACCAAATGATGAATCAGCGGACCCCTCCATACCCCCCAAAGTACCAAATGATGAATCAGCTGACCCCACTATACTCCCCAAAGTTCAAAATGATGCCATCACAAAATCAGATTTGCCACCTAGTTGTGAGGATGCCTCGACTGATAGTACAGGAATTGACAAGGAGAAATCTGGTGATGGACTCCCTGATTCTGGTGATACAAAATCATGTGAAAAGGAATATACAAAGAGCGTAAAGAGTGTTGGCTTTAAGGTTGAGGAGGAGGAGGAGGAAATCGAGTGGGACGATGAGGATGACTACCTATATCATCTGGAGGAGGTCCTCACCAGAATACACACAGCTTTCTATGACTTATATGACCAAACTATTAAGAATAAAGTGTCAGATTCCAAACTTCCAAATCTGAAAGATATCATTCCATATGTTAAACGGAAGGTGCTAAAAGGTTGCAGCATCGTGTTTAGTGGTGTTGTGCCTCTTAATATGCAGCCTGAGAGAAGTCGTGCATATGTAGTTGCTCGTGCTTTGGGAGCGAACATTCAGAGTTCGATTGTTGCCAGAAACGGAGACAAGAAATCTGAAGGAACAACTCATTTAGTGGCAGCAAAGCCAGGAACTGCAAAGGTGAATGCAGCTTATAAGGTGAAAGGTGTGAAAATTGTGAATGTGAACTGGTTATGGTCATGTGCTGAGCGATGGGAGAGGGTTGAAGAGAAGCTGTTCCCACTTGATGACCCTGCAGCATCAGTTTCTTGTCCATGGACTTCTCGTGATGATAGACAATCAGATCATACTACCTCAAACCCAAATAAGCGGAAATCAGAAGGTGGAAATGAAGACTTGGAGTCATCTGATAATCCAGAAGTAAGAACAAACAAATCCAAAAAGGCCAGATTGACAGAGATTGAAGAAGATAATGTGTTCAGTCCAGATACAAGTGGTACTGGTGCTGTGGCAGGGCCTTCAACTGAAGCTGCAGGACCACGGAGGAGAGGCAACAAAGAAAACACTCCTTTTTCTTCCTCCTATAATCCCCTATTATCATTCTCAGATGAAGACATTGAATTCATGGACAAAGAGGTGGAGGAGACTATGGAAGAGGATGGAAGTGACTCTGAAGAAGAGGATGAAGACCGTGAAGAGAGACTACGGAAGTCAGTTCTTGGAGATGTTTCTGATTCCAGTAGTGAGGAGAGTCTAGCAGGCGACTTCCCCCGAGGCTGGAATATCAGGAAGCGTTCCCCATCGGGGGACAGTGATGAAGAGAAGAAGAAGACTCCTGTGGATGAAGTCCCTGAGTCTGATACAGAGTTAGAAAGTTATGAGAAGACTGTTGAAGCATTTTCTCCAGAAAAAGATGCTTCAAGTGAATCTGGAGAGTCTATTGGATCTGTGGATGATGAGATTGCTGATGCAGTAGAAAAGGAATTCCTCTCCTTGTTATAATCATTTCAACTCCATCCTTCGTACACATGCCATCCTGCTACAAGGTGGTTGATGCTCAAACACTTTCGCCATTTGACTTCTTGAGAGGACAGAAATGTGAATGGCACAAAAGCTAAAATGTATGTGTTATATTTTAGACTGTAAATTTCACAAAGATTATTTTTGAGAAGTTTAAATGTCTGCTAGCCTGATATGCAGATGCATGACTTGTCACTCTGCAGAGTTGATTTGTTTCCCAACCTCAATACATTGTGTGGACCAGTTGTTGATGTCACATACTTTGATAAACCCGCCATATTGCTAAATACCACAAAAATTGCACAAACACGTTATGGTGATCAAATTGATGACTTCAAGTTTCATTCAAGACGTCAAGAACCAGTATTCCCAACGTAAAGAACAAACCCAGTCACACTGAACATGCTGAAATCATCTAGGGGATTTACATTGTGAGTTGGTTAAAAGGACCATGCAGGAAGTGTGCTTCCCTTTATGTTGTTCAGCTTATTGGTTGTTTTGTCAATGGTGTTTAGACCCGTGAAGGTCCCAGGGTAGAATAGGCCTTCAGCTAATGAAGAACCCAGGTTAAATCTGTGTCAAAAGAGAATGTGTTTTGTGCAAAGGAACATATTAATTCAAGTAGATGTTTGACCCATGAAGGTCCCGGAGTAGAATAGGCCTTCAGCAACCTATGCTTGCCATAAAAGGGGACTGTGCTTGTCATAAGAGGCGACTGACAGGATCCGGTGGTCAGACACGCTGACTTGTTTGACATATGTCATCGGTTCCAAATTGTGCAGATCGATGCTCATGTTGTTTATCACTGGATTGTCTGGTCCAGACTCAATTATTTACAGACCGCCGCCATATAGGTGGAATATTGCTGTGTGCGGCGTAAAACTAAACTCACTCACTCCCTCACTTACTTAATGGTGTTTATGTCTGTGCACAGGCATCTGTTGTCTTATTGGAGGCGGTGGAGTTGTCTAGTAGTTAAAGCATTCACTCATCACATGGAGACATAGGTTCAGTACAATTTGTGAAGCCCATTTCTGAAGTCCTCCACTGTGATATTGCTGGAATATTGCTAAAAGTAGCGTAAAACCCAACTCACTCACTCGCTGTTGTCATGTTAAAGTCATCAACTTGAAGATACCTGTTCATCTGTACCAGATGTACTGTTGTAATTTCGACAGTATAATGTTGTTAGATATTCTTTATTAATATCCTTTCTTGGAAACATGTTTTTAAGGAGATATATCAGTTCACTAAAAACGAGCTGAAAGTGTGAGTTTGATGACATTACACATGTTGTAAATGCATCACTTGTTTCAACATGTGAAGACAGCACTTTGCCAGTCCATGTTTTTCTAAGTTTCCCATCTCCTGCAACCCCAGGATTGTCATTCCAAAGTGAAATATTAAATGTTTTCATTTCATTATTCCCCCCTCAGTAGTATAAATAATTGCCCAAACATGATAGAAGATACTCTTAGTTGAAAAAAACCTCGGTCAGCTTTCCCATCCACTATCTTGTTGGTTTACGTTGGAGATGAGAATCACAAGAAAACAGACAACAGACGTGTTATTTCTTTCACTTCTATGTAAATAGTCCATTGTCATGATTGTCTGTTAAGCATTTTTGAAAGGCAGCTTCATTTGTCACATCATGTTTCTGTCTGTGCTTGAAGTGTACATACATGTATATTGAATACCACATATTTTTATATTGTCATATTCTTATGTCATGTCCATTAATGTAGAATGTTTTGCCATGACAGAAGACATGCCAGGAATACAACTCATTATAATATTTTGTTAAGATAATAAGATAATTGGTTGGAATGAGAGATAACAGTTATTACATTTGAGAAACTACATATTCCTTAATTTTTCTGCTATATATTTTTAAGATGGCCCTTCATTTCCTGTGAAATACTGTATATATGACACACATCTTCTTGGTGGTCAGTAGCAAGTATTTGCCATCATATGATAATGATTGGTGCCCTGTTTGAAACTGCCAGTCTCTGAGTGTGATGTTAAATCTTGAGACTGATACTCATTAGTAGTAATAATAATCTATTTATATAGCGCCTTGTGTCCACAAAAGGTGCTCGCTGGCAGTCTGACAAAATCAGAACTGTACAGACAAAATCCATACAGTCTAGCTAAAAGGTAATGTGAAAGGGTTTGGTTTTGAGGAGACACTTTGAGGAGAAATCTTCCTTAGATACAGTGGCCCTTAATTCTGAAGAAGAGGCTTCCAGAACATGGGACTGTAAACATGGTAAACTGAAAAAGCATGATCAGATATTACAGAGGTGCACTGAAGCTGATTCAGTTTGTTGAGTTGTAGTGACATCATTATGGCAAGTGGTGTCTCAAAGACTTGTGTCTTTTCCTGGGACTTTCTATAAAGCCTTGTGCCTCTTCAATTAGCAGGTACTTGCATCATTTTCTTCTGATTATTGTAGTTTGTGTGATCTGACATTCCTATTTATAACCATATTATTAAAGGATCTAATTGCGCTCATTTGGACTTTTGAGCAGCTCTCCATCAGATCTTACCATCAGTCCATCTAAAACTTATGCATGTACCTTGATCTCTTTTCCACAATGGGTATTGGTTGTCAAAGTTTCTGCATAAAGAAGTTGGATACCACGGTTTGTGCGCATGCTGTGTGCAAAGGGATGTGATAGTAGGAGCGTGTTTTTGTGTTACACTGTTGTTTCTCCCATTTCATTGCTTTTAATGATACCTTTATGATGTTTTGGCCACAGAAGTTGAGATAAGAGCGAGAGTTACCTCCCCTTATTGTGTATGCCGTTGTAATTGGAGATAATGTTGATATCCTCTGTTAACATATTTTCTTAATAATAATCAAGTGTAAATTTACTGGATAGAAATTCAGTCTATAAAAAAAAACATCTTGTTATGATAAAAATATTTTTTTCGTTGATTAATCAATATTATTTATTATTGTGTCAAATCGTAAATACTGACTTGAAATTTGATTTTCCTGCACCACAGTTGGCCGCAACTTTTCAACCAACGTGTACTGATTGGGGACACATTTTTCTACTCAATGATACCAGATTTAGCAATTTCTTGACATTTTGATATTTTGTATCCAACCTCCTTAAATTGCTATAACGATCTGGAATAGTTTGGGGACATTTTCTAGAGTTCTGGTGTTTCAGCAAACTAGAAAAAATATTCAGTTTTTTCTTTTGCTTTGTTGGCTGTTTGAAAGTGGGAAACATTTTCAGTCTACCTATCTCTGGGCTCGCCTCCCATTAAACTGACATAATATCATCAAAGGGCCACTCCTCTAACACATTTGCTATGTATAGCTGTAAAATTGCTGATGCAGCATTAAACAACACTCACCTACTCGCTCACTCACTCACTCACTCACTCACATGCCATCCAACATTTGCCTAGGAGCATGTTGGACATACTGTGGGCAATTTTGTGGATTCTCCCAGCAGCATATAATACAGCACATATGAACTCATTAACAATTGATCTGTGATAGATACATAGGTGATGGGACAAACCCATGAAGATCTGGGTTAGGTTGATATCCACCACCCCATGCTTGTTGTAAGAGGCAACTAACAGATAGGATGGTCAGGCTTCCTGACTTCGCTGACAAAGTTATCATATCCCAATTGCATTGATCAAGCTTTCGATCATTGGATTGTCTGACCCAGGCATGATTATTTACAGACAACCATGTAGCTGCAATATTGCTGAGTGTGGTTTTTAAACAACAACCAAACTAAACCTTTAATCTTTGATGAACAGGTGAGAGGAGCTGAGACTAGGTCAGTCTTCAGGGGATGGGGGTGAGAAGACATTTATTTCATTTTGTCATATAGGTCATGTTGCCAACAGAAAAGAACAGTGTTAAAAAGCATATCACAGGTCTATCCTCCCAACAACAAAAATATATTGTACATATGTTTGTGTAGCCATTTCCTTTTCTGATTACATCTAGTACATTATATTTGAAAAGTTGCAATGATGTATAGTTGTTAGAATTTTTAGTGCTGTTATTTGTTAAATTTGTTGAATAAAATTTACTAAAATATATATTTCTATATTTTAGTAAGGTAATACATTGCCTTCACAGTGAACTCAAATAAGCTTATGTCATAGTCCTTGGTGAAACCACTGAATTGATGAGAATGGAAACAGGTTTGACTGTGGAATATGCTCACAATGTCTTTGACCTATTGTCAGAATGAGCACAGTGGGAGTACCTTATTGGTGAGAGTGTTTGCTCCTCATCAAAGAACAGGGTTCAATTCCCCTCATTTGTACAGGGTTTGAAGCCCATTTCTGGGGTTCCTTACCAGGATATTGCTGGAATATTGCTAAAGGCATTTTAGGATCTACCAATTGTGGGTTTGAAGTACCTTTGTGAAAATCTAGCTATAACTGACTCAGAAGTATGACTGATCCTGTGGTGATTCAGTGTCACATTGGTCTCCAGCTAGCCATCCTTTGGTAAAGGCTCCACCGTATGGCTAATGTGGTTAGGTCCAACTTTCAGGGGCTGCACATTGATTTGCCCACCCAGCATAATTCACTGGCTGGCATTATATGTGCGAACATTGTAGCATTTGCTGTTAAGTAAGCAGTGAATAAGCCATGAGCAATGGCAGATGTTCTGTCTGAATCTGGGCAGTTGGGCTCCTCCAGGATAAAATATTTAGTCATCCCACTGGGTTCGATTCCCCAACCGGTAAGTCTGTGAAACCATGTTATTGTGTTACCTGCCTACATATTGTTGATATAATGCTGAAAGCAGGGGTAAAACTATGCTCACTCACTCATTCACTGTACAGAGTGTAGGAATAGAGTCTCCCTGGTGTAAGCGAACACATTTCAAACGAGTGGGCTGGCAAACAAGCTAGAAGCTTGTGTTAATACCTCTCCAATGCACTTTATAGGTAAATAAACCAAAGTTCAAATACAGGATTGTCACATGACAAACCACAAGGTTAATGCACACGAATCTAGTTGATGGTTAATGTTTCAGAAGCAACCAATATATTTCTTAAAGCTAATGATTCTCTACCACACATAGTATCAAATCTGCAAGAAGCAGTGACGAAGAGGTAGACCGATTTTAAGATGGCTAAATTATCAAGATCAGATAATTCACGGTTTCCATATAAGACTGTCTTTAAACTGTTTCCACTTTTGTAATATTCTGCATCATTTCTTAGTACAGTGTAATTAGGACAGACAATTAGTGCCACAAGAACAGGAAGGATCGTTTGAAAGGTGTCTTTCAAATTTATGATAGTTCAAATCACTACAGCGTAGACGAAGCCTGCAGAGAATAATTTGACGACTTGCATAATTCAGATCAAATCCAAATGTATATCCAGGCTGAGGGGTTATTTTTCAATCAGTGTTTTTTTTGTTTTGTTTTGTTTTTTTGGTTGTTTTTTTTTTGGTTGTTTTTTTTTTTTTTTTTTTTTTTGGGGGGGGGTTGTATCATTTTAACATCGTTTGGTAAAGCATTCCAAAGATCTACTGTACTTGATAAAAGGATCTTAAATAAAGAATTGCTTTTACGCGAATGTTTTTGTTAGTTTGGGGAATCTCTTAAGTTGTATGAATTACTGGCCGAAAGGCTGTTTGGGACAAGAGTACATAAGTAGTCGGGTGCTTTGCCGTTTATCATTTTATGGAAGGGGGTTAATTTTTGTATACATCTTCTCTCAATAAGAGGAATGAACTTAGTTTCTGCATATAGTTTGTTATGGCTTGTTCCTCTTGTTATATAGTTTGTTATGGCGTGTTCCTCTTGTTGCCCCAAATTGTCCTTAATGCATTTATCTGTAATTTTTCTAAAACGGTATTCTGAGCTGAGGTGCGGTTGTCCCAAACGTGACTGCAAAAATCAGATATCGGCAGGATTAAAGACTGGTACATAATCTGAAGTGACCTATACGCGATAAACGATATTTCAAACTTCTCAAGCAGTTTATCAGAGTAACTCTATCTACAAAACTATTATTGGAGAAGCCCAATTAGCATCCTTTTGATCTAAGTGTTTATGTCCATCAACTTCATTTATAGAAACCCATTGCATGAATAATGGGGGTTTGGGGGTGGCATTCTCTTTTCTGCTAAATTGAAGTGTTTCCGGGGGTTTTTTTTCGAGGTCGAATTTGACTTGGCATTTATTCGCCCAAATTGATATCCTTTGTAAGTCGTCATTAAGACTGCTGTTAAAACAGGGTCTTCTATCATTACATACAAGGATGTGTCGTCAGCAAAAAGACGTATGTTACGATGAATAGTATCCACAAGTTCATTAATATATGTTAAGAATAATAGAGTCCCTAGAACGGAACCTTGAGGAACACCTGCCAACACAGGAATATATTTAGAGTTATGTCCCTTTATAAGTACCTTCTGGACTCTGTCACTTAGATAACTATTTAGTCATTCAGTTTACCACTAATTCCAAATGACTATAATTTATTTAAAAGTCCCCATGCCATGCTTTGTCAAATGCTTTACTTATATCACAGAACACTGCTCTTGCTTTTTTACCTTTATCCAAAGCACTTGCAATGAAATTGTACAAATCCATTGACTGATAAGCTGTAGAATCTTCACTAATAAATCCGGATTGCATTGTACTAATTGCATTATTATCTCTGAAACAATTAAACAAGTATTTATGAACACACTTTTCGAAAACTTCAGATACGCAACTCAAAAGGGCGACAGGTCTATAGTTGCCACATTCATTTACGGAACCCTTCTTGTGTAAAGGAATTACTGATACCTTGGGCGAGGGATATACCAATACTTAGTATTTAGGCACGAGTGTTGTAAACATAGTACGATATAGGCACGAATATGATATTCTGTTGATTACCGAAGTCGTCGAATTGAGGAACATAAACCCAAATCTACTTTCAAACACTGGCTGGCTACCTGACGTCGCTGTATGTAGAACGCAACGTCACGGAAAAACGTGATGTCATAGCATTGTTCATGACGTCACGTCACCAAGACAAAGTGGCATTTTGCCATAGGACATCGTTACGGAAAATACTACCCCGATATTTTCTCCCTCGTGTGTAACATTGTCGTTTATTCTGAGATGCGTTGCTAAAAGATCAAAGGCGCCAACAGTACTTTATCAGGCGATCAAGTACACCTTTTAAGAATGACGTCACACTGCCTTGATATCACGACGCCATTCTTATCTCTCTCTCTCTCTCTCTCTCTCTCTCTCTCTCTGTTTGTGTGTGTGTGTGTGTTGCAGAAGTAGTATATATATTGCAGAAGTAAACATGCTCAAAGGTTGTCATCAATCAATATACTTTAAAAAGCCTGACTAATGTATTTGGATTAAGATTATAATTTTGTTATTTGTTTTTTCACAATCACCAATGCTTTTTATGTATCATGAACAAGTGAAAACTGTGTTTTTATGATTATGATTTTTTGGTTGCATATGACCTTTAACACAATTAGTATACAAACGCCTTTATTTCAAACTAAAGGAATGAGAGATTTTGTTTGAATACGATATCAAGTGTCATTATTTATCGTGTATGAGGAAAATGTATACATTATGCATTCTCTAGGAGGAAATTGGCGATTGAGTCAATAGATGATTACAAACCCATACCGAGTCACGTAGATTGAGTATTGGCTTGTCCTTTTCAGTACTAGTGTATAAACTGAAAAACAAAAGTGGTTCTTTCTTATGAAATGACACAACATAAGCTTATGAGGAAATACTTTGTGTTGTGTTTTATTTATTTAAATATTTATTTAATTACTTTTGGGGGTTTTTTTTTGGTTTGTCTCTTTTTTGGGGTGTGTGTGGGGAGTGTGTGTGTGTGTGTGTGTGTGTGTGTGTGTGTGTGTGTGTGTGTGTGTGTCTGTCTGTGTGTCTGTCTGTGTGTGTGTGTCTGGGGATGGTGGTGGAAGTTGGGGGGGGGGGGGGGGAATTCGTCATCTCATTTACATACATTGATGCTCATGGTGTATATCACTAAACTATACGCAAAACAAAACACAATAAAACCCATGAGAGTGTTTTATACTGGAAAATGCTGTAGTGAGTATTGTTTAAGGACGTCCGTACCAATATGACGGAGGGGACACCAGATATGGACTTCACACAGTGTACCTATGTTTGGAATCGAACCTAGGGGTTATACTGCTTGACGAGCGGTCGCATTAATTCATTCATACCCCACCTATTATTAAAGATACAAAAATGATATTAAAATTTCTAGCAACAGCCTATAATTAGCAATACAAATGCTAATAACATACACGTGAAAATGCGTAAATTATGTAAAAACATACAAACTCAAATAAAAAATCAAATCTGAATCTTGTCTATATCAAGCTCCAAGTTTCCTCAGAAAGCCCATTTGTTAATTGGATGAGTCAACATGTGATTAGGGAAGAACCAAAGTGTAGGGTATCGAGTATTACTCGTTGGACGTTTTCGATTTCCAGTGTCAAGATGGACCCACTCGTACCTTAGGAAACGCCGACCGTCGGTTCGAATCCCATACTGAGTCGTGTTTTTGCGTGTGCCTCCTGCAAACCCGTGCCCGTGGACTTAATGAAATGGTAACCATGTAATATCTCTATGCTGCTATTCAGCAAGCTACCGTTACAACGTTACAATGATCTTAGTTCGTTATAAGGGTAGTTCGTTATATGGGGAATTCGTTATAAGGGTAATTCGTTATAAATTTACACGCATTTCGAGTACAGCAGTGGCTAGAACCGAGGACAATTCGTTGCCCGTAAGATAGATATGAGAGTGTTCGTCGTAAAAGAAGTTTATTGGTTTTTTTAAATATAATAAACAATCTTGACTTTACACACTTCGTGTGCCCTGTACGCTTGAAAACACAAACTATAAATCTACATCATGAGGAAAATCACACAGAATCCAAGCGAGATCCAAGTACACGTTTATGTCCAGGGGTGTTATTTTTTCCTGAACTACAATGTGATAAGATACACATGGAATCAATAGGGCATGCAATTATATACACCAACTCGTGTGCACACTAACAGTGAGTGAGTATGTGTTAATGCCGCTTTTAGCATTACTCCAGCAATATCACTGCGCGAGACGCTAGAAGTGGGCTTCATATATTGTACCAATGTAGGGAATCGAACCAGGGTCTTTGGCGTTACGAGCGAGCGTTTTAACCACGTGGCTACTCCACCGCCCCTCGTCAGGCTAGAATCAAGTCAAGGGTTCACATTTTCTCTGACAATCGGACGGTGTATAGGCACAGACTGAACATATACAGGTTCTTCTGTAAATCAAAGTGTTATCTTTCCAACAAGAATCAGTCAAATTGAAAATCAGCTGAAAATCAAGTATTGTAGCTCCTCAATAGCGCGTGAGTTGTTTTACGCCGCCTTTACCAGTGTCACAGCAAGATCACACATTGTATCACCATGTGGCATATTTACCCGTGGCTTTAGAATGACAAGCTGACAAATTCTTCAATAACAACACCTACTATGGTTCAAATGCATGTGCGTGTTTGTACAGGATATATGTATGCATAAATATGGAAAAGTGAATGTTCCAATATTCTAGCAGCCTATGGCAACTGCTGATATACATCCCCCAAGGAGTTGGGAATAACAACTCGAAAGCATACGGATTTTAGTCGCGGAACAAACAAAGAGCATATGAGCGGGATCGTGGGAACTGCTGGATACGTGTGATATGTAAATGCATAATAATGCTCCTGAATATTAGCAAAAGGGATAAATGCAGTGCATAACGAAAGCACTATAGCTTACTGTCCACTTTTGCAATCTACATGTCTTGAATCTATTGAAAGAATGTTTTCTTTAAACATGGTATTACTTTTACTTGACTGTCAGACTTACAGACTTAATTGACATGAGACACATTAGTTAATCTCCGTAATAATAAACAGCTAACTGTAAGATAAAATAACAACAACTTTCATTCAAAGCTATTCCCTCAAAATAATGGTCTCCAAGATTTTGTTAGTTCGCTGTTTACCGCTGCACTAGGCAATATTCCATCTATTATGGCAGCGTATAACGCTCGCTTGGTAACAGTGTAATGGTCCGTTTGTTTCAAAAGCAGACCGATGACTTTCAGTCCAACTCGAAAGCAAATATACATAAAATCATACCAACTCTCTGTTTTTTTCAGAATTTTTGCCATAAATATATAAAAAAATGTTTTACAATCTATCGTTAAGATATCATTGACATAGTTCATTATTTGTTACGAGGGAGGAGTACAGAGAAAGTTACATCCAGGTGTGTGAGGAAGGATGGCGACGGCACAGTACAGGTTAATTAACTGTCGGTACTAGTGCACGTGTTTCTCGAACACCTGGCTGTTCCTTTCTCCGCACTCGTAACGAACAGTGAACTGTGTCAATATTTTAATGATAGATAGTTAAAATTCTTAATTCTTTTGACAAACAATCTGCAAAACCCCACAGAGTTGGTGTGATGTGTTGATTATGATCCGCGTGTAAACCGAGTACTCTTTAAAAAGTAATTCTAGTTTGTAATGGCTTCACTAAGAGATGTCCAGAATGTGGCTTGATCCTCGGGGTTTTCAGGATACTCTGTGTACGAGTCGGTTTTCATCATGTACAGGAGCTCACGAGGAACGCTTTGTGCATCCACCTCCCCAATCTTTACAATAAGAATAACGCTCCGAGCTTCATAAACACCTTCCATTTTCGCCATCTCAAATTCATATCGACACCATTCGCTTGACAGGAAATTTGGAGAAAGAATGATGAGTGTTCGTCTGCTCGTCTGCACAGCTTTCACAATGTTTGAAGTGATAGGTTCTCCAGGCTTGAAGTCTCTGTGATGAATGCACAGTCGTCTTCCTTGTCCCTCGAGCTCACCAACCAACTTGTCCACAAAGTCAGAGTCTTCATCGGAAGAACACACAAAGGCATCGTAAACAAACTCGTGTTCCCCTCCCTCACTAGCTCTTAGAGGACGATAGCGGTCTCTGGCAACATAGTACAGATACCGGAGTCTCCATCTATACCTGTACAACAGGGCCAATACAGAGATTGACAGCGTAAACGTAATACCGACAAGACTGCTCGTGATAATTCCGAAAAGTGGTCTACATTGTTTTTGTAAGGTATCTACAAATTCTTCAGTCAGGTCGAGTTTTGCATTCATATAATGAACACACGTATACTTACTCAAATTTCTGAAACAATGTCTATTTTTAAAAACCCAAGAGAGGAATGCCACATTTTCACAGATACACGAGAGTGGATTCTGCAAAATGTCTAGAGTAAGATTGTTTGAAAGTGTTTCCAAAGATTCACGAAACTTTACGTCAAGTGTGAAGATTTGATTCTGGCTTAAATCCAGATTTTTTAAGCTTTTCAAATGTCTAATGTCTGGATTCCAGTAAGTGAGTTCATTGTTGCTGAGGTCTAAATGAGTTAGCATTGTGTTGAATTCGAATATGTTTCGATGAAGAAAACGGATTCTACTTGCTGAAAGGTCAAGGATTTCCAGCTTTGTCAAGCTTTGGAAGATGGTCCCACTATCATTTCCGAGTTTACGTAGTGCATCACCTATCAAATTATTTGATATGTTCAAAAACCTTAAGTTTGGAAATGCAGAAAAGAAGTCTTTTTTAATGTAAGTACAGAAAGCGTTTGAAAAATCTGCTCGTTGGAGAGATTCTAAACCTCTAACAGGACCTATCCATCTTGTCATTACGTTATTGGAAGCATCAAATGATCTTATTTTAGGTAATTTTACGTGCATACTGGGAATGTGTGACTTCATCTCGTAGTTTCTGACAGTGAGATTTTCAAGATCAGGAGGACCATAAAACATCTGGTGCAAGTGTCGCTTCCGGCGAAGATGTTTTGTGAACTCCCAAAAGAAATGATGGGTGATGCTCATATCACTCATATCCAGACTCTTCAACCCTTTTGCTTTCATTATATTATACACATAAGCACCGACCGTGAAACGATTGTCTACAATAGATAGTCGCTCTAGTGTTGGTGGGTAGAAGTCAAAGATATCTTCCTCCATCGCCTCTATGAAGTTATGTGCTACCTGAAGCTCTTGAATACACGTGTGTTTCAAATGCATGAACGTTGTATTTTGTGCAACCACGCCAATCGTGAAGGGCAAAACAATTTTGTTCATCTTCAAAACCTTTACGTTAGTTCCAATCATCCCATAGGTAGATCTGGTTGCGTTTGGAAGACCCAGGCCAGTGTTTCCAGACAGATCTATGGTGTGAATGTTCTTCAGGGGAGAAAATGCGTTCTTGTGGATGTCGTAAATGTGACAACTTGATAAATCCAAAAATCGAAGACTCGGTGTTGTTGCAAACATGTGTTCCTGTATATATTTCAGGTAACAGTTACCAGTGAATATTAGTTTTGTCAGATTCGTCAGCTTATTGAAGCCTTTTCCCAGCGTGCGGTTGGGTATACCGTCAATGTACAGCTCCTCCAGCGACTTCAAGTAACTGAACGGTATATCAGGATAGGTGTAGTTTAATGTCGTATCTAAGGATGAATCACAGTTGCCACTGAGTCGAAGAATATGTAGTTGTGCCAGGCCAGAAAACGCACACGGGCTATAAACATCGGAAGACAGACTTAGATTGTTGTTGTTCAAATCCAGTTCAGTTAAAGTAGAGTAGGTTTTGAAACTGTTGCATTTAATTTCCTTCAGTGAGTTATTTCTTAGACTAAGATACGATATATCATTTGGCAAGTGTTGAGGAACCGCTTTCAGTTTCATGCTGGAGCAGTCAGCATGCCGTTGTTTACAGATGCATGGCTTGCAGTCAGTCGATTGCTGACTCAGCAACACTGATACCATGTCCAGGAGGAGGAAGTAGATAAGTTTCATTGCTGAAGGGATGTAAACAAATATGAGTGCGTTAGTGAGGGAGTTTAGTTTTAAGCCGCACTCGGCAATATTCCACCTATATGACGGCGGTCTGTAAATAATCGAGTCTGGAACAGACAATCCAGTGATCAACAGCATGAGCATCGATCTGCGCAATTGGGAACCGATGACGTGTCAGCGTGTCTGACCACCCGATCGCATTAGTCGCCTCTTACAACAAGCAACGTCGATCACTGGGGAGAAGTTCTGAACATACAAATATTTGATTCTGTCATACAGAAAGGGCATATACATTTATGGACAGTGAGCCTGAAGACCTATTCTACCCCGGATGTTTACGGGTCAAAAGTACGATATGATATGGTGTCAGCATACATAACTCAACTCAGTCGCTCTGTCTCTCACACACCGAGAGACACACATGAAGAAGAGTGTGGTGTAAAACTAACCTCACTCACTCACTAACTCACTCACACACGCCCACAAGTACACTTAAATCCCATATTCAGATTTATATTATTGTGGTCGTTTTAGTGCCAGACTAATTCAGCCTGTCTTACAATTCGTCGATCTTTTATCAAGTCGTGTCGTGTCAAATGAAACTGAATATGTTAAATGAAAACATTCATACATGGAATCTACAGTTAAGTACATGAAATCGTATTCACTCTAAAACTATTCGAGAAATAGACCCACCTGAGAAATCGTATTCTCTCTTACACTATTCGAGAAATAGACCCACCTGAGAAATCGTATTCACTCTTACACTATTCGAGAAATAGACCCACCTGAGGTATGTTGAATGTTTCCGTCAAATTCATGTGCTGTGTTTCGAACGAAAGTTATCTGTGCGTTTGAATTCAATGTCGGGATCATTAATATCCTTGCTTAAGGAAAATATTTATCAAGTCGCGAACTGACAGTATTTTCCAAACGTATGCATGCTGGGAAATAGAAGTATCGTTCGAGACCCATGCTATCAACGTATAAAATGTAAAATCACGTGGCCTTAAAATTTGCATTTTGTACGCACGTCATGAAATGCAACATCATTTAAGTGAGTGCCAACAGCTATGATTTAGATGTGTGAATACAGCCGTCGTTTTCAGATATCTTGTATCAATATAAACATATTTTCATGTGGATGCAACATTGCTGCACGTCTTAATATCCACAACCAACTGTGAATTTGTGTATACGTCTCGCACTTGTTCTGCTGCTCAACATGCATTCATGAATATATAATACTGATGCTGATTTAAAATGCGCTCAGACAGAGTACAAAGCGTGAAATACGACAATTAATGTGTTCGGATGGTAAGTACCTGAGTCTCAAAAACTGCAAATTGTTCTCCTTATTGGGGGGGGGGGGGGGGGGTAGCCTAGTGGTTAAAGACCTGGGTTCGAGTCCCCACTTGGGTACAATGAGCCCAGTTCTGGTGTCCCGCTCTGGAAAATTGCTAACATCAGCGTAAAACCATACCCACGCACTTTATTGGTGAAATATCCCATGCCCATATCCCTTAAACACTTTATTAATCATGGTTGAATATCTATAATGCTTGTACTGTAAAATGATCAATATTCATTTACGTCATGGAGCGTGTAAGGTTGCCACAATGAATTACTACCTCTCGGGTGAGTGGGTTTGTGCGTGTGCATGTTCATGCATGTGCGATGTGCTTTATTCTTAATTATGTTATCCATTCATAAATCTGGTGGTGTGTACAGGGGAAAAAATGGGATATCTCTGGAAGATGTTCATGCATTCATACTTCTCAGGATAATCTGCGTATTCCCTCAGAATGCACCAACTATCCTGGTAAATCACCACTTGTTTAGCTTTGAGTTACCAGCGTTCAAATACGCAAGAAGTTTAACTACCCAAGAGCATTGCACCACCGTGCATGATTACCCCATGTGACTTTTTCAGCTTGCGAAACTAAGACATTTATTGTGATCTTTTTTCTTGATATTCAATGCAGAAATTATGCATTCATTATTCAAGTTATCCATATTTAGATACGAATAATTGAGATTATACAAGAGTGCACTTCAAATGGAGGTTGAAACGTAAAACAGTATAGAAGGGTAACTATTTTCGTTCTTTTGTTTAAAGAGGCATAGACTGAAAGAGAAAAATAAGTATACAGAATATCTCAAAATATTGTCAAAATCCGATGTGAATGATGATTGACTGTAAGCGCTCAATGTTCAAAAATCCGTCCACAGACCCTTTCTCAAGCTCTCCCACTCATGTTTGTCTAAAAATGACAAACGATTGAATGGGCGTTATCAGGCTGGTGAACTAATGGAAAGTGTCAGACTGTATAATGGAAAAACTTTCAACATATATGAATATGAAACGAAGTGACCCCAATATTTCACACACTGTAAACATGCCTGACCCAATACGTGCCCTTAATGAGTAAGGAATAACCCTATTTCAAAATCAAACTTTCAAAGCATCTGTGACAATTAAAAGAAACGTATAAGCCATTATTGACTGAATTATCAAATATGCAAATCATACTTGCTTGGAAATGTCTGCAAATCCAGTCATAGCATGACAAAGGCAGTTGTGCATGCAGCATTAACGATGAGGAAATATTTCAAAGGTATAACTTCATATGAAATGAATGCTGAATGGTGGATGAAATAAATATCGCAAATCCGGTCATTATCTGCATTTCCCTCTGTTTTTATATCTGCTTCAGTGGGATAAAATCAGGCTTTGTGTCACGTGCTTCTTATCTAGAGGAAGTTAGCAACATGTGGGATAAGAGTAACTTAATGATGAAGGTTCTTGATAGGTTCAGGGATAATCTACAGCGAGAATCAGCCATAACATGAGCTATAACATACCGACTTGAAACTTTACTACACATCTACTCTCCTAATACTGATACTAATAACAATTATTTGACTTCAACTGAAGTGACAAAATAGTTAAGTTATCTTTCACATGTAGGTTTTCAGTTGTCTCAACACTGGGCGAATTTAATCAACTGTTGAAAATAAACCGGCTCAATCTTAAATACTAAGCCGTCACCATATTGGATACACTGGTTACGTAACGACCCGTGACATACGCTAAGGGACTTTTCGAGGACTTTCCTCTCCCTGTGTATATAGTCTCCCTGGTGGGTTCCACTAAGCAGTTTTTCCTGGGAGAAGTCCCATTCGCTGTCTGGGCTGTGTGTAAAGGAGGTGAGGGCCCTGAGCTGATGATGAACCTAACCAGTGAGTGAGTGAGTGAGTTTAGTTTTACTCCGCACTCAGCAATATTCAAGCTATATTCTGGTGTCCCAGAAATATTTGCTAAAAGCAGCATAAAACTAAACTCACTCATTCTCTCACTCAACAAGGAACAAAGTAAATCGCATGACATCTCGCCCACCTAGTTCTTATCACTCGTGTTGGCGCCAATGTCGACCAAGATCTAGTCCATTGGGTTTTATTTACATGTGCACAACGCGTTGATATGAGACTTGACTCCAGTTTAACTGACACTTATAAAATTGAAACAAGCATTCAAATATCGCTCTTACAAACATGACCGGCATTAGCGGTGAGTTAAGCATTATATCTGTTGGAAATGCACTGTACTAGGTGGTGAGTTAAGCACTGTATCACGTAGTAAGGCATTACACTAACTGGTAAGTTAAGCACTGTATCAGGTAGTAAGGCACTACACTAACTGGTAAGTTAAGCACTGTATCAGTTAGTAAGGCACTACACTAACTGGTAAGTTAAGCACTGTATCAGTTAGTAAGGCACTGCACTAGCTGGCGAGTTAAGCGTTATATCTGTTAGTATTGCACTGCACTAGCTGGCGAGTTTAAAACAGAATACTTTCGTCACCTATATGCATTCAATTCCACAAAACATCATGAAATAGACATCAGCCATGGTGACCTTCAGTGTATCAAACAGTGCAAGCCTTAACGATGCATGTGACTTGATTATCTATCTCGCACCTGTCTATGTTTGACACGACCTATATAATGGCTTGACACTCACGAGCTACACGTCATCGGCAGTTCTTCACCCTCATGTGTGATAGTTAAACATGCATCAACATTTTCTTTTTGTCCCAATGCAAAATATAAACTTATTCATCCTAGTTCACATTCGAAGGCATGTTTCTATAGACTGACGGTTCTACAGGTGTAAGCTGTAACAGCCCACGTCTAAAACTGACCATCTGTCTTATCTCCTCTACGTTGGCGTTTCAGTGTGTATAAGAACAATTTGTAGTCGAGCCACGGAAATCTCGGCGAGGGACATACCTGAATAATGTTGCCAGGTAAGGCAAGTTTAACGCTTTTGTCTCTTTTCTAATGTCCAACAGACAACAGAAAACTGACTTCATATCATGTACATTTGTTTATTAGTAACCCGAAGCCATTATATTTCAAAACCGTGACTCTTTCATTATTACCTGGCTCGTATGAAAAGGGTATAAAAACAACTTCAGTGAGTTTTTGAACTTTCACATCAAAGGCAATATTATTTCAACAGTTACCTCTCTCAGTTTGAACCAGGTATAATAGCACGGCTTGCTGCAAATGCACGGAGGTTATTTCCACACATTACGTGTCATTTTCGTCCTCTTTAACAACATTCGCGGTGTATTTGTGTACTTATTCTGCTCTTGGAGTTTTTCTTGGTTTCAAAGAAACGTGATACGTGTGCCATTCCAGACTTTCACTTTCTTTATCTTGCAGCAGCAGTGTTCGTAGCTACTTTACTCAGCCACTTGGGTAAGTGAATGTAGATAGTCTGTTTGATTTTCATGACAGAAGCTGGTGAATAACGATGAAGGCAAGATACTGCATGAAGATAGCTGAAAAAACACTAATGTACAAATTATAAACAAACCAGCCTGCTCTTTTTTTCATGAATTCGAAAACCACTTGAAACACGCTGTGTATGCACGTATGTCTGTAGTTATGTATGTATGTATGTATGTATGTATGTATGTATGTATGTATGTATGTATGTATGTGATGGATGGATGGATGCCTATGTATGTATGTATGTATGTATGTATGCATGTATGCATGCATGTATGTATGGATCTATCTATGTATGTGTGTGTCTGTTATTATGTCTGTATGTCTGTCTGTATGTATGTGTGCATGCATGTTTCTGCTATTATGTCTGTATGTATGTTTATGTCAATGTCTCAGTGTGTGGGAGAGATAGAGAGTGCTACAGAATTGGGTTAAACGGCGCTTAGAACTGTATACCAGTGACATGACAGTTTGATGAGGGAGGAAATCCTTAATCGGTACTGGTCTTGAACCTCTATCACTTTGATGAAAGCCCCTAGTACAGGTTTCTTGTGTACAGCAGCTGTTAAATGTGCCCATGTACCCCATGGTATTACAGGTGGCATCGCCTCGCAGTCAACACCGCCGCCATGCAGGGACGAGTTCACTGGCTGCACCGCCGGCTCTTGCAACTACGGAGACTACAGCACACTGTTCTGCAGAAAGACCTGCAATTTGTGTGGTAGGAACAGTACACAACAGCACTGCTAATCACTTCTTACAAAGCACATGAAGTACTTCGCCTGCATGTATTTCTATTGATGTTCCTGGGATATTACTGTGAAACATAATTATGTGTCGAGCTAACGGCTGTATCAAAGAAAATGTATTCCATGTTAGATAATAATCTTTTAGTTGTGTGGTGGATATTGGATAACTCGTAGAATTTACATGTTGGTGTCTTTGACCAAAGACGTACGTATATTAATGTACGTCTTTGCTTTGACACAACGGGTGGGTGGTGGTGGGTGGGGAGAGGAGGTGGGGAGGGGGCTACCTTTATACCAGTATGCATTATAAGTTACCATGTGTCCGCGAGTTTGATATGGAGATTTAACATGTGTCCGAATGAAATATTTATCTCAACGAGCACTCTCACTTAATGCTTTAAATCTGGACTGACAAAATAAGACAATCAAAATGTCGGCCGACAGTGTCTGTGTACCTTTTTTTATTTGTACACGTTTTGGTTCAGCATTTCTTCTTTCATTGATCTTGTGTGTGCATAACATGGGATGGTCAGTCACATTGTATGCATCCTTCTCCATGTAAAATATCATTATCATCCCCGTTCTTCTTTTACAGGTGATGTAAAGAAACCGACACCGTATGTCTGTAAAGACCTCCTCTCCCAAAGCTTATGCAGGCACTACTCGTCAGGATGCACTGTACAAGGAGAACAAATCAAATGGGCGATCAAGTATTGCCCCAGGACGTGTCAACTGTGTGGTAAGAAAATATTATTAACATTATTTATTTATCACCAGTATGTCGGCGTTTATTTTTGTCATGTAGCGATTATCAAAACTGTAACAAATTGGGAATAACCAACTACTCCAGCAATATCACGCCGGGGTACACCAGATATGGGCTTGCCACATTGTACCTCACTCGTTTCACATGGCTCTGGAGTCGAAAGGTCCTGAACACCCGTACACGACACGATACTTGTACGACTTCCGCAACCTCTCAGGCCACACGTATGTATAGTGAAGTTGTCATTAAATTCGAGCGTTTAGGGTTCCGAGTTTTCTTCTTCCAGAGCACTGTAAGCTCGGGATTTTGCTGGAATCCTGCTAAAATGACGTAACTACCAACGTAACCACCAACCAATCCACAGTTGCTAAACAGAGGTGGCACTGGTGATCAAATGATCGCTAAAGTTTTTACTCGCGCTTCGTGATACGCCTCATAGTACCCCCCACCCCCACCCCCATTTGATAATGTTGGGTTGATTTCAGTTACCTGAAAAACATGACACCACTGATCATAGGGCCTGTTTTGGGCTTTTCTGCAAATCGATCATAGAACAATGTTGACTTTGATTGGTAGGGTAGCCCAGTGATTAAAGCTTCGCTCGTCACGGTGAAGACCCGGGTGCCATTCCCTTCCTGGGTACAATGTGTGAAGCCCATTTGTGGTGCTCCCAGTCGTGACAATCCTGAACTCAACACCTTAACGGAGATTTGTAACCATGGTAGCGCTGAGGATGTGCAACGCCACAGTGACTCGGCAGTAAATAATGTGTACCACTAATTCTGTTGACAGCTGACCCGCCCACCTGTCGTGACAATTACTCTCAATGCCGCAGTGCAACTGTAGGGTATGGCTGCGATGTCGGAGAGTGGGGAAGAACTAACTGCCGTTCTACGTGCGGCCTTTGTGGTAGGTATCTGTTAATAGGCAGTCTAGGCCTATTTTACGGCAAAGTAGGCCCTAAGCTACCTGTGCTATTTTACGAAACATCGTAATAGAAGTGTTGGTCAGCACCAGGCAAACAAGTTGCCTGTTGGGACCGAAAGGTCGTGCCGGAATACGGATTAGACGAGTGCCGGGTTAGACAACGTTTTAAAGGTCACATATACTCTAATAGGGTACAAATGCAAAATCAGTTGCTGACATCGTTATAATCCAAACCCCGTCATTAAAACTGCTCATTACGGTCTTTAATTACCTTAAATCGACCTTTTTGTCAACAGTGCACAATTCTCAACCGCAAACGAAACTTCAACCAATCAGAGCGGCGCGTCTCCATGACGTAATAGTGGGTATAGAAATGAGGGTCTGTGCAGTATTCATCTACATTTCAGGGGTTAAACTATTTCGTTTACAGGTTTGTACAAACCTGAAATCGCGAAAGCTGTTGAGAAAAATGAAAGCTATATGTTCTCACAACCTACTATCATTTAGTTTTGTCTCCTGCTTTGCCTAGTTTTCGAGTTACAACCCTTGTTTTCATAGACGATTCTGTCAAAATCACTTGGTGTCGCTAGGTTGTAATCCGTGTTAGGTGGTATAAACCTACACGTACGTTATTTGTCATTATACACTTGATAGTCAGTCAATGAATTTATAACAGGTATAATTAGTGGTAACGCCACTTAGATTACCCGGCAAAGGCTCCAATTTGGCATTTCTTTTGTCTGGATCGATCAACGGATTTACCGATAACACGCTGATTGATTAATTAGTTTTATGGGGATTTAAATGGGGGATTTGTCAAAAGGTAGTGTTTATGTATGTACATTTGCTAATCTATACTGAATACACTCTGTCGTGTCTGTGTCTATGTAAAACAACACCCTTCTTTCAAAGGATTAACCGCCAATACATTGATTGATTGCTCATTATTGACTAACTAAGTAACGTTTTAAAAAGAATGACGCACATTATGCAATTAGTTGCCAGGTGTGCTATCTTGGGTAACCAATGAAACTATATTAGACTGTTAAAAGGCACATCACTTGTGAAATCTGCAGATGAATTATATATCACTTGGTTTTGTGGATATTGATGGATACATTCCTCGAAGAAGGTAATAGCCTGACGTTGCTCCTATAACTTTAATTTTAATATTTGCATTTTTGTTTTTAATAAGTTGTCGTAGCTTTCAACAGAATCATTGCTTTCGTCGTTAAGTGTAATAATGCAGACGACATACACAAGGGCGTGCGTGCGAATTATGATTCATATAGGAAAACTATGAAATGTCTACATATTACATTCCTGTTATACATTCGCAGATCGCTTCTTTTGATGAAGTTCCAAAATGCATGCAAGTATGACTATAAAGTAATTAGGATTATAAGACCAAGTGTAAACACGCATATTGACAAGTGTCTACATACTGGTGAGTGAACGTTACAAACCAAGTAAATTTGGCAAGTGAAGAAATTTATGGCGCAGTATTTTCACTTCGACCCCGACCTCGCTTAGGTTATGTTACAGGCTGTGTCATGCAAACTCCTTTTGGTAATGATTCAAATACATATTTATGTAGTTTCGATTGTGTAACTTGATGAGAACAAACCATACATAATCTCATTAATTCAAATGGATTGGACTTCACGATTTTCAAAAATGGCGGCGCCCTGTCTTGGGATGAATGCTATTTAAGTTTGTTTTCACCGACTTACAAAGGGACAATTACTTTCTACTGGTAGTAAAATATGTATTTTATTGATGGACAATAGGAGTTTGCATGACACTGCTTATAACATAACAATTAGGAGGTTAATATAGCATTGCTTGCAATACAAATGTCACTTCGACCGCCACCTTCCTTCCTTGGAAGAAGTCCTTATGCTAAAAGTTGTGTCATGCAAAATCCTTTGGACCATGATTCAAATGCATATTTAACTACCAGTAAAAAGTAGTTTTGATTTTCTAACTTGATGAGAACAAATCATAATCTCAATAATTCTAACGGACTTTAGCCCGTGACTTTACGATTTTAAAAAATGGCGGCGCCCTGTCTGAGGATGAATGCTATTTAAGTGTATTTTCACCGACTTACAAAATCAAAATTACTTTCTACTGGTAGTAAAATATGTATTTTATTTATGGACATTAGGATTTTACATGACATTGCTTATAACATAACAATTTCTGTCTTGGAATCGGTCAGTATATGAGGTCAATATAATATTACTTACGATAATATTGTCACTTCGACCACAACCTCGTTTCCGAGGAAGAAAGCGATATATCCATGCAAAATCCTTTCGGTCAGCAATGTGTAGTAAGCAGTCTTGATTTTATAAACACGATGAAACTTGAACACCATTTTCTATCCTGGAAGCGTGGTTGGGGGCGAACCATCCGATTTAGTATATACCACAGGCGTCCACTTCGCACAACACTAACAACCAATTCACGCACAAACTACAGAGTCTGGTGGAAATCTGTGCATAGTGACACCATCTTCCGACCCCAAGGGACAACTGACGGCAACACAACAATTCGGCATGTCTTTGGTGACGTCGAGAAATCAGCAAAATGACGAGCTTCCTACACATTTTCTATACATTTAACGGGCAATCGTTCCTTCTGTGACGTGACTGTAGGGCTCTGGCGAGTTACGTAACCTGTCTGCGGTTTCGTTTGCGGGCGAGAGAGAAGCAGGCGGCATTTTAGCAACTTTTAAGCGCTTGGTATTAATTAACCACAATTTTTTTTTAAAAAACAAATGGTGTTTCGTCTATGACTAACCAAAAGTCTTTCATATGCAGTGATAAAAAGAGTACCAAAAAATTGAGTTTAGTGGTCCTTTAATAATATCGTTGTAAACCCAAATTGTACGACCGATTTCTGTCGGATTAGACAGGTTCCGGTTTGGGCAGGTTTCACTGTATTCGTTGTCACCGAACTCGCAGTTACTTACAAAGAGCTACACATTTGTTTCTTTGTCTTTAATCGGTATTCCAGCTATATGGTGGTAAATAAATCTGGACACGATAATCCAGTAATCAACAACATGAGCATCGATACATACTGGGAAATGACGGCATGAGTCAATCAAATCAGCGAGCCTAATTGCCCATTCCCGTTAGTCGCCTCTTACCAAAAGCATAGGTTACCGAAGACCATTTCTAACCTAGATTAGCACGGGCAAATAGTTAGACTTATTATATGCAAAAGCCAGAAGGTCCTGCCCCCAATATTCACAAAATTAATGAGAGATGAAAAAATAATCACAAACCATTTTGTTTCAGAATCACTTTAATTGTGTTGAGATACACATCCAAACTTGCAAATCCAATAATAATGAGTGAGTTTATTTTCACGTCATAATCAGCAATAATCCAGGTATATGGCGGCGGTCAGTAATTACAATCTTGTCTGGACCAGACGATTCCGTGATCAATAGCATGAGCATCGATCTGCTCAATTGGGAAGCTTTGACATGTGTCAACCACGTCAGTTAGTATGATTCCCGGATCCCGTTAGTCGCCTCTTGAGACAAGCATGATCCCGTCTTGTGGCAAACATGGAGTTCTACCATGGATCTTCAAGGGTCCCAATAGTAAAATCTATCTAGACATTAAATACGTCTGAGCTTTAATCCCTTACGACTTGCCTGAAATCTATAATTGAAACGTCGAGGCGAACCACTTCCTCCCAAAGGAAAACACTTGCCATATATGGCAAATATTGCTCCTTACATCAATAACTGTCGCATGCGGTGTCGGTGTTTGCCGAACTGGATTATGTCACAACTTGTGCGTAGTTTAGTCGTAAAGAGCGGTCCACGGGACATAACTCTTTGTGGTCAATAATGTTCGTCGGAGTCTTTTCTTCAATAATACGATGCCGCTAACGTTTCTTTGTGGATTGCATTTGTATATGTAATGGATTAGTGAAAAACATTATGTCCGATGTATTTCCTCTTTTGACTTTAAAGGTTCTGTCAGTATTTGCCTCGCTGAATTGCACTGTATTCCACACACTATCAAGGCACACGTTTTCATTGAACAGGAAGTGAGTGCATAGACCGGATATCGTCGTGCCGTTCTCGACCAAAGGAAATGTGTCAGGGATTTTACGAAGAATGGGCGAGGAACAACTGTGCTCTGTCATGTGGATTTTGCAGTAAGTGTTCAACTGTACTTTTTAACACATTTGAAAATCCCTCTCTTTTTTACTTGAAAAGAAAGTGTCTGTTAAACTGGACTGAAAAGAATTTTGGTGAGACGTTTCATTACATCGATTTAGTACTCGAACAAATTCAATGTTAAGTTAACATGTAAGTGACAAGTAGAATATGAACTTTGACTATACATTCTTCTGCTTATGCAGTTAAGTAGGAAATGTTTTGTGTTGAGTGTGGATTTTCATCGTTTTCCAGACTCAACCTTGACACTGACTTCAACGCCAACGCAAATGTTGGTGCCAACGCCATTTGGGAAATGAAGATCAGATACAGATGTAATGTTCCTGTGTCACTAAATAATTGGTCAGAAATATTTTGGACTGAAGTGTTTGGTTTTATTTGAGAAAAATATAAACCGTGCATGATTGTCCAGGTTTTATTATTCCTCCTTATTCTGTACAGCATAAAATTACAAGTTTTCTGTACATTACATAAAATACACGTGTATTTTATGTAATGAGTGTAGCGGTAGAATTTCCTAAAATCCATTTCTTCACCGATTTCGTTCAAATATTTGTAACTTATAGCATCTAAAAACATTATGCAACTGCAAAAGTCTAGATTTATATTTTTGAAAATTAATGTCCAAACAGAGATTCGAACCACTGCGCTTTGATTGGTGACAGTGTTTGGCATCTTAACATCTGTGAGTTTCCGCGACTTCTGTCCTTCCCACAACGAAATGCGTGACATATCTGGTCACTCTTTAGGCAAGTGGGTTTGTTCACAATTGCCTCTGTTCACTCAACTGAAAATGGGTACCCGGTGGGATAAGTCATCTCACTGTTAACCTTCTAGCGCTTGGCAGGCAGCTTGGGATATCGGGGCAATACTGGCCATCACATAACCTCCTACAGCATGCCCGTGTCGGCGCTATATAAGTGGCCGTGTTATCAAGGGCAGTATTAAGTTTTTGGTGTAATATCTGAACATGTATCCTCTGTTCAAATCCCACTTTAACGTTATATGTCTGACATGGACAGATCATGAGCAAATTATTGAAAGATCCATCCATCATACCAGATGTACTTTTGTGAGTTCGAATCTCATCTCCGCCATGTAGAAGCATTTGTTCGTCAGGACCATGCCGTTTTTCTAGTCGGTAGGGACTGGTTGGATGTTTTAGTTAGTTATAGGATATTTATATAGCGCACATATCCATGCAGCTATTACTTGCTCAAGGCGCTGTTATTTGTTTCCCTCGATCATTGGATGTCCGTCTCAGCGTCACATCGTATTATCAATCTCAACTCCCTGGGGAGTATACAACTCTTGCTGCCACTAGGCGCACTGAGTTTATTGTGGCGGTCTCATCCTAACGAGGATGGTTGTTGTTTAACGCCACATTCAGCAGTATTCCAGCTATATGGCAGCGGTCAGTAAATAATAGTCTAGTGATAAACAGGTTGTGCATCGATCAGTTGAGATACGATGGCATGTGGCAAAAAGCCAGCGAACCTGACCACCCGATACCGTTTGTCCCGTCTTACGACAAGCATGGGTTACTGAAGACCCCGATCTTCGTGGGTATGTTGGACATACCTTTTACATGTATATGCGTATGGACACACCTTTTACATGTATAACTGAACAGATCTGATGATGTTCAGTTTGACAAAGTTGCAATTTAAGTAAACTTAGCCCCAGTGTTATTCGTTACACTCCTTCACTAGGTCCTCGTAGGAGGTCGCATCAGGTAACCTTTGAGATTGACCAATCAGAACACAGCTTACCCAATTGCGAAAGAGGACATTCGCATATACCTTTTGAATTTATACCTACGCATAGCTTTATGCCTGAACGATTCCGAATGCTATTTTCCATACGATCGCTTCCGGGTGATGGACATGGAGCACCTTAATTACAACAGTGAATAAACAGTCGCTGAAAATAATAACACTGGGGCTAAGTTTGCTTAGACTGCAGCAATTTGTTTTCATTCGACAAGATGACGTGTTTCAAACAGCATGCTTACGCGCTGTCCCAGCGAAAAGTTCTTTCTTATCAAAACACAGCTGTCCATCATGTTTAAACACCACAGTAAAGCCCATGCTGACGTGATTTCCCAAACTGAAGAGATATGACCATATTAGGCTCATGCGAAGTTCTAACACTGTAGGAACTTGAGTCATAGAAGCCATTATATTCCTGGCTAACGAGGCTTGATCAAATTTAACCCATGTTAATAACGATATTCACCCCAAATGAAAAGCATTAAATGCAGCCTCAGTTGTATAACACACCATCACCTTTTCGATGCTGAGAACGTGTATATTGCTAAGAAGGGCTTACACTGTTCCCTTATATGGAATTTTAGGCTTGTAAATGACAAGAAAATATCCAAGAAAACAAGAAACACTATCAAACTGCATTATTTATTTCAAACAATATTTATCTCAACAGTAAATGTGTATGGATTTAGCACGGCGGTGGACATCCGAAATCGGCTACACACATTATTCCCATGAAGGGAATCGAACCCTGGTCTTCAGTGTGACGAGCGAATGTTTTAACCATAAGCAGGGTACCCCCGCCAGCCAACATGTCAACAGTGTTAAACATAATTAACAAAAACCCTTCAATAATGACAAGAGAGTCCATTGTATGTTTCTAACTATGCCATAAGCATGCGTTTTCTGAAAATGAAAATAGGACGTAAAAAGCGTGACCTCACATCAATAACACCTCTTACTCGTGAAGATGCGGGTCTTCAGCAACCCATGCCTGTCCTAACGGGATCGGGTGGTCATGACCAGGCTCGCTGACTCAGTTGACACCTGTCATTGTATCCACTTTGCTCGCTGACTAAGTTGACATAAGTCGTCCCACTTGCGCAGATCGATGCTCGTGCAGTTGATCACTGGATTGTCTGGTCCAAACCCAATTATTTAAAAACCGCCACCATATAGCTGGAATATTGCTGAGTGCGGCGTCAAGCAACAAACAAACAACATGCACTTTGTTTGTTGGAGTGTTGTTGTTGATGTTGAATGTGTTGTCCACTAAAATGTGCCACCTCTCAGAGTACGCTGAAAATTCCCTCGGAATCACCTGGCATGAAAATATACAGGATGTGCTTTCATGAATGACGGGTTGGGTTTTTTTTATGATCGCCAGTGCATCTTTTAAGATCGTCCTGGTGTTTTTTTATATTTTTGCATTCCTTGGAAAACTCAAAACGAGTCCTCATTCCGACTCATTATGAAAATCCAAAAGACAGAAGTATTATCGATTCTTTTCCTGACAGACAACTGGCTACAGAATCTATGCATTTACAAATGTGCTTCAAAACGGTCGTGGCGGCCACCATCTAGTGATGACCGTTTTCAAATCCATGGCAACACTGCCCTGGATGGACATTTTCAGCGTCAGGTATATGTAAATCATCTTTAGAGGAACTAAATGTTGTACAATGAGGAGTGACTCCCAACCCCCACACTAAAATGTACGTACAAGAATTTTAAAGCATATTTTACTATTATCTAATGTACAAAACTGCTTGTGCAAAACTATTGTACAAAGCAAGAGTACAAGACTGATGTACAAAACTCCCCCACCCCTCCTACCTCCTTTCATAATATCATCACACGCATGCACGCACACACGCACGCACACACGCACACACGCACGCACACAATGTGAAAAGGTGGGAGTGAGTGAGTAAAGCCTTACGTCATCTTTAGCAACATTTCAGCTCGTAGCATCCGTACCTCCTGTGTTACAGTACAGGAGGTACAATGGCTACGAGAAAATTACAAGATCTTAGGCTTACGAGAGTTTTGTGAACCGGACCCCACGTCACAAGGGATTAGGTTCACTCTTGAAACCATGTGTGGAATCGGGCTTCGGTCTGAGGCATTACAAGAACGCTTTAACTGCGTAGTCTCCCTAATTTTGTCAGAGCCAGTTGAATGAGTTTAGTTTTACGCCGCTTTAAGCAGTATTCCAGCAATATAACGGCGACTGACGCCAGAAAACGTTCTTCACACTTTGTACCGATGATGAGTATAGAACACCTATGTTTTGCGTTCCTGTTGTGTATTGTGTTATGGGTGATATTTACAGTGGCTTTGGCGAACTATTTTCGTTCTCAAATGGACAACCCCAGCAACAGTGTGAAGGCTCACTTCACAACTGACTGATTCACTTTGCGGTTTTAGAATATATTTAGAAGTTGGAGCACTAAGGAAGGATAACAATTTGTAGACGAACAACAGTGAAGGTAGTAACATCTATTGATGTTTGAATGGGTGATATTCAAGGTTTATTTTAGGAACAAGTTTTTTACAACAAATCGGGTTAAGCGTCGCCAACTCTAACGTCTGAGGGAAGACATATATTTCCTTTCAAACGTATAGAATCACTTAAAACACGCACTATGTGTTATGGATATGTATGTGGTTACATCGAAGATTGATTTCTCCACTACCTTGGGGAAACCAACTCCAACCTATGTTGAGGAATTTCACGAGGATCGTGCATCAAATTGCTGAAAGGCATGTGCACATATCGTGCATGTGAACTGCGTTTGGGTGTTTGGATGTAAAGTGTTGTTACAGATTCTCCAATGTTCACTGATTTTTATCATTTACTGAGCTCGTGACAATCATCTTTTTAACGTTACGAATTTGTTCTACAATACATCAGTTCATCAGTAGACACTACCTTTAAACTGTACGGAATATTTTGCAAAATTTACTTTAGAACAATTGCCTGAAGCAAGTGGCTACATTTACACTAATGAGTATAAAGTTTAGAAAGGGAGTATATTGTACAACACAGTACGCTAATATCATATCATGGTAGTATCGCTCTGCAACCACTTTCAACTGACGATTACCGCTCGTGCATACATACATGTATATATATTTACATGACTCAAGTCTGTTTAACGTTTATTGATGATATAATCTTGTTCAGTAACCATTAAATAGTCAATTCCCTTCAATTGATTTCTCAACCCGAATAGACAATAAAGTAGACACATGAAACGACCTCATGTGCTTCATATTTGGATCTATGCGTAAAGCGGTGGGGTAGTCTGGGGGTTAAAGTGTTCACTGGTCACGCCGAGTACCTGGGTTCGATTCCCCAATGTGTGAAGCCCATTTCCGATGTCCCCTCCAGTGATATTGCTGGAATATTGTTAAAAGCGGCGTAAAACCACACCCACTCACATTAGCTGCAGAAGAGTGAAGGGAATCCGAAACAAAACGGCTGAAAGCTCACCCACTCTATGCATAAAGACTCAGATCAAAAGAATACTCTCCGCAAAAGCTGTATAACAAGTAGGGCGATTTCAACCTTCCAACTGTCAACTTTCCTTTTTCATGGATAGCAATATTCTGCATTTTGCAGACTGAGTGAGTTTAGTTTTACACCGCCTTTAGCAATACTTCAGCAATATCACAGCGGGGGACACACATTGTACCCATGTGGAACTCGAACCCGGACCTTCGGCGTGACGACCGAACGCAACAACCATTGGACTACCCTCCGCCCTGCATTTAGCATGGATGTGGAATGGATTATGCCACTTTTATTTACAGACAATTACAGATGACAATTAATGAACAACAGAAGAACAAATATGAAGAATAGAGAGTGAAATGATGAACAACAGAGGCATATTAGCTGACCGTAATATAAATACATGAGGGGAATAATACATTATGAATATAAGATAAGATTCACCACACATTCCTTTCCAGAATATTAAACATTGTGTGGTTAGTTTTTCGCCGCTTCTAACACTGTGCTAGTAATATCACGGCGGAAGGCACCAGGAATGGGCTTCACACATTGTGTCCATGTGGGGAATAGAACCCGGGACTTCAGCGTGACGTTTTAACCACTATTCCACCCCATGGCCCCTTTCCCTTAGGGGACCATCCAACACCCACCCACAAGTTAAATAGACAATGGCGTCTCTAGCCATTATGTACCAATCAAAAGTAAACAAGCACGCGTTCTCTTCAGAATGTTCCAAACCATATCACTTCCGCTGCCTCTGTTCTTGAGCCTAATAGTGATCTATCCCCAACAAGAGTCTCGATAGTTCCAACTTCACTAAGGGTCGAGACGGTTTTGAACGCCCAGGATGGTTGAGAGAAGAGTAGTACTTCGCTGGCACTGATCTGTTCCTCGCCTAACACTCTTGTAGACTGCATTGCAGTGTGTCCATCCGGCCCTAGCCTGAGACTGTCAGCTCTGAGAAACTGTTGCCCAGCAACAAGATCTCCAGGAATGGTAACAGCTACCCTGATATCTGCTCCTCTGGTTATAGCATCTCGGATCGAAGCTTTAGACCCCGAAATGACCGCTCCACTAGTGTCTGTGTTTAGTAGTTTCACCCAGGATCTGGTATCCACGTACCATGCTATGGGCATGCGCTCTGTGGTATCACCCCCCGGCCCATCAGCAGCCTCGCCTACTAGAACTCTGAATGTATTCACGGTTCCATCAGTGTTGAGGATGCGGAACGCCCAGGTGACGTTGGTGTTCAGTTCCAAAGTACCATTTTTTTCCAAGAAGGAGACAATCTGTCCTGAAACATGCCCTCCCAGTATTCTAAAGTTATCGAGCTCCGCGGAGTAGTTCCCGAAAAGTGCTTTCACTCTGTGCCCATCTTCTACGGCTTCTATAAGCGCGTCAAGTGAGCCTCCAACTTCATTCCCATTCTCGTCATTAGCGTACACGTATCGCCAACATGGATCAACAAACCAGTCAAAATTTCTCATGTTTCGAGCCGCAGTCTGCCTCGTGTGACTCCCAACGCTCCAGCGCTCGGTTGTCTCTTGTCCATTCGATCCTATAGTAAAGAACACCCAGCGTTTGTTCTGGCTGAATATCAAAATATCACTTAGTTTTTTGAATCCATGATGCCAAATACTTTGAACACCCACAAGCCTGTCCCCGCCTGTATCTGGTTCGACCTCAATATTGTGAACTTGGAATGAATTTGGGACGCCGTTGACAACAGTCAATGTGTATCCCCTTTCTACTGCGTTGGTTAAGGCCAAGTTCGTGCCGGACGTGACATTTCCGTTTTGATCGATGGCGTAGACTAACCCTGCCCTTCCATCACACGTAGTTGATGTAGCATACCAAGAAACGTCTATCGTGACCGTTTTCTGTTTAATGAAGTTGTCCCCTACATAAAACATAAGCTTTTGGGCGTCTCCCGTTGTGCATATTATTGCAAACATCCAGACCGGATCTGGTACGGTAACATTCCACGAGTCAATTTGCAGATTTCTGAGGAACTGACAGCATATGTTCCCTTGATAAGCCCGACAGCCTTCAAACTCTCCCATTGCACCACCATCGAAATCGTTCGAGAAAAACTTGACTCTGCTACCTTGAGTGAAAGCATCGTATAGAGCCTCCACACTGCCGTTAATCACATTCCCCGAGCTAGAGGTTTCCAAGACCAGATCCCACTGCTCAAGGCAGACATCTGCACAGAAAAACACAAATTAGCTGAAGGAAATATTCCTGCATGTTTTCTGGTACATTTGTCTTCAATAATAATCTTGCTCATAATATTATGTTTAGACAATATACCTTGGTCAATGTTCGTTTGAAACTACTGAAAATAATTACTGTTAGATATCAGTAAAATACTCATTTTCAGTTTCTAACCAGTAGATCTTTTCTGAAGATGGCTGGCGTACTGTGTCTCGCCGAGAAGATCTAGTCTTCCTTCCTCTTCATCTCGGTAAGGAGATTCTTCTTTAGGCATTGTTTCGCTCCCTTTTTCGTCTATCCCATCAGAGCGAGAGTTGCTAGGGTAATGTGTCCCCTGAGTTACGAGGATGATGCTGGACATGACCAGAAAGCACAAGCTGGATTTATACCTCGCCATAGCAGATCCTTTACCCTGTATCAGGTTACACACTGATCAAAGGAAAGCAAACAAAGGCTGTAAACATTACTTACATATATACATAAATACATACATACACGCACACACACACACACACACACACACTCATTCATTCATACATACATACATACATACACGCATGCACGCACGCACGCATGCACGCACGCACGCACGCACGCACATACATACAGACAGACAGCATGAATACATATACACACTCTAACACACTCACACTAACACCTAGCAGCCTGACATCTCGCCCACCGTGACGCTCGGAAGTAAACCGTCACATGATGTTAGTTATAGACAGTTACTTTCGTTCTACGAGTTGAGTTTCAAAATGCCTCTATTTTTGCAAAAGAAATTACACAATTAGACTGTTTATTTAAGCCTTTCCTCAAAATTGAATAGATACAATGTAAAAAGCAATCAAAGTTGATCGAATACACACAAAGACAAACTATTATTGCATAAAACAATAAATGTCGTGATAAACTAGATATAAACACTTATGATGAATACACATAAATCTGTCTAGAAAGACGTGAAGGTCCCAGGTAGGACAGCTGTTGATGAGTGCGGCGTGAAGCAACCAAATAAGACCAGTCAAACGATAAATATTTGAAATTGAATGCAGTTCAAATATGTAATCGCCATGCATTTTAGACAGCAATATTGCTATGCTGATAATTATTCATTCATTAAACCTTATAACAGTAACTTACGCGTAATTCGGAACGTTCATTGAATATAAATTATTTTGAATCATGACAGCTCATAGACTGGAAATGTTTGGAAACTATTTCAGTGTATTAACTAGAAGAGTTTAGACATGTTCACACGTTATAAGAGTTTCAAAAACTTTCAGGGGTGGTGGGGGTAGCCTAGTGGTTAAAGCGTTCTATACCCAACATGGGTACAATGAAACCCATGATATTGCTGGAATATTGCTATAAGCGACGTAAAACTAAATAAAATTCAAATGCGTGTCGTCGTATGTTCATTTGCTTGTTCATGTTGTCAAGTACTTGAATGTCTGTCGTTAAGACATTTACGGGCTGCATAGAGGAATATGACCGGGCGTATGTTAATTAAATAGCGATAACCATATGTTATGATTATAAATGTGATTCAAGAACTTACGCTCCTGTTGCAGATCTCCCGAGTTGTGATTGGTTCAAAACTGCCACTGCCACATTTATACACAGAGGGAGTTGTAAACACAATTACCTCTTAACCGAATCTTTGAATTAAATATTGCAATGTAAATTACATCCGAATCTCTTTAATTATAACTTCCCTCTTTATTGTACAGCTGTGACGACCTACATTTGCTATATGATCAGCGTCAACAACAGCAGTTACCAATCCAGTGATTCATCGAAATCAGTTCAATTGTATGTGTGTCAGTTTGGGTCTAACGGGATCGGGATCATGATGTTGATCACAGGATTTTTTGGCCCAGATTCCATTATGTTTGCAGACCGCCGCCATATAACTAGAATACTGCTGATAGCGGCGTAAAACTAAACTCACTCACCAACTTCACCATATCCTGTCAAACTAGAGAAGACAATTTAGATGGATGTTCAAGCATGAGATTCAAATTCATCTTGGTGTGCTTCGACCATCTGTTAAATCACAGATTCTTCTGTGTCTGGAAGATGTTTCTTGTCCCATCGTGAACAGACCAGAGGTTGAGGTAACAGTTGTGATTATGATGAAACGTTGAGAATATAAGACGTTTTACGTTGAGAATATAAGACGTTTTACGTTGAGAATATAAGACGTTTTACGTTGAGAATATAAGACGTTTTAGTCGTTCAGTAAGGAAATGTTTACCAAATATGTGGGAAACCAGCTGGAAAACACAAGACTTGATTTTGTCTGGGATGCGTACAAGGCAGTGTGCAAGAAGGAGGCTCGACCATGTCAGAGAAAGCGAGTTGAGCCTCATTTCTTCAATATTCACAATAGTGATGTGTGATAGAACAAGTGACCATGTGAATCTGAACGAAGCAAGAAAGCACATACAGCAATAGACAGAACACCTCCAACATCTGCAGCTTTCAAAGGACATGGTAAGTGTTTGGAATCATTAGATGTCACCTATGGGCTAGGTTGCACCTGAATTAGTTTGTTGTCACTATCTTTTGTGCATCAGTATAGTTTGTTTATTATTTACATTGATATTATGGTATACCATGCAGACAGTCTTATTATGTATTTGGTTAAGAGAATAATATTTCATAACACTATGACCGTAATAACAGTTAGTTTAAGGGTTTGTGTTATATATTTTCCTGATATACTCATAATGTTGACAGAATTGTTTTTGGTCTGTAATGTATAGCAGTATTTTCCATCATGTGTATTAGTTTGGGATAACATTTTTACTTAACCAGTAGTTTGAGTTCTCAAACTGTAGGTACATAACATAGCAGTAGTGGTTTAAGTCTTTGACATTTTGATAAAATAGATGCTCCCTGGCTGTTGAGTTGAGTGAGCGATGCGAGCCAAGCGCATGAGTGACCCGAGATGGTCAAAGTTTTCCATGAGGGAATGTTAGAAATACATCTATATTTCCGACGGTCGAGACGCACTCTTCAGAACCTGGAAGTAAACATCCTTGTTAGAAAAATCTCGACCAGAGTTTTATGGTTCTTTCTATAATAATTCCTACCAGTAAGGAAGCAGTTTAACAGGGAGGACATATATATATAACACTCAACCCTCCGTTGTCCTGATCTGCCTGATCAATCCAAACAGAGTTGACAACGCAATGCATCCAACATGTGGGAGTCCTTATGGTCAACAATACCAGACGTGTCAAAGACCTGTCAAGAACTGTTGAAGTGTCGCTGCACCAAAGGATGTTGTGGTTGATGCATGTGTCTCAAGGCTGCCCTAAAGTACACTGCACTGCGTTTTGTTGTGGAAACAGCCCAGTACTGTGGTCATATGTTACTCTGAGTAGGTAAGTGAGAAAAACCCAAGACGAGTATTGTTCATGGAAATCTTGATTAGGTTGACTCCCAATATCATGGAAAATGGTGGGCAATCATGGTTTTCCGTGTTCCAACATATGTCGAATGGTACAAGCAACATGTATGTATTTGCCAAATTTGATGCATACTATATGAAAATTATGGTACTGACATTGAGTATATTTCACTGACGGTGTAATTTTGAGTGGAAATTGGCGGCCATCTTGTATATTCAAGGCCTCCCTTTCTGTAAATTATCTTTATAGTCCAAGCAACGTAACTGCCACATTTCATGAATATTGTATGAAAATTGTGGAATTGACATGGAATCTAAGTCTCTGTTTTAATTTTGAGAGGGAATTGGCGGCCATCTTGAAAAATGGCGGCCATCTTAAATTCAGTCTACAGTCTCTATCTGCACAGTATTTTTATTGCATAAGCAAGATATCTAACAATTTTCATGCATGCTGTATGAAAATTGTGGAATTTACATGGAGTCTAAATCTCTAATGGCTGTAATTTTGAGTGGAAATTGGCGACCATCAATGCCTGTCTATCTGTATTATATTTTATGGCATAAGCAACATATCTGCCAATTTTCATGCTTGTAACATGAAAATGCATAATTATACCATTATCCGCTGGACTATTATATGTCCTTCCTTAAAGAAGGATCTCAATTTTACTGAGTGGTTAGTTTCGCTGACTTGACTGACACATGTCATACGTATCTCAACTGCATAGAACGCTGCTCATCAGGCCTGGTCCAGATTATTTATAGACCGCTGTCACATACAGACCCATGCCACTTTATTGGGACACTTGACGTAATTTCCACAGACTTACATGTTATTTCAGTGTAGCATAAATAAGTTTGAGAACTGGCCATCACCCTCTGACCCTGATCGCTGAATTTAGTCTGCCTCAAGGTCATTGAGCTACGATTCAGCCCTTTCGTCCCAACCCTTTCTGTACTTCAAGAGTATTGAACGAAACAGGTCTGGATTTTCCCCAGGTTCAGAATCACTCAGTCGGTTTCCTTGTCAGTTTGGATGAAGTTACTTGTTATCGTCAAAATTATATTTCCAAGGACTAAGCGTTACTCACATTTGACTGTCAAACGTATGCACGACCCCTTCAAAGCAACATTCCAGCTGGGGCCATATGCACCTGTGAATAATCTCCAACTGGGAAGCTAGTTACCCGACCGCTTCATGTGTGATTGATATGATATATACGATTCAGCGTAAACAATCTGCAAACATGGAATTAATTCTGAGAGAATATGTCCACACGTGATGGTAAGTTTCGGTGTTTACTAAGGAGCTGTTTGCGCAGGAAAACTCAAAAGGTAATCTTGGCTTGCTGGGATTTGAAAACATACTTGTTTTTGTATGTCACTTTGCTCTACCATATAACGTCATACATATCTTTACACACCCAGACAAACACGGGCATCTGTCCCGCTCTAAGTAAAACTGAGGAGGATTTGATGTACATGCATGCGTTGTGATAAACATGTATGTTGCGTTTAGGCGACTAAAACTGCAAATGTGTTCACAATGTAAATTGAGGCGCTAGCGCCACCAGTGCCAAAATTGTTATGGTTTAAGTGCTTTATTTACATAAATGTATTAGCGGTCAAGGAATGAAACTGAAAGAACAGCCTGTTTTTATATTCATTTGCTATGCAATTACATCCATCAAACACATAGTCGCCTCTTACGACAAGCATGGCTTGCTGATGACCATGAGATCTTCACGGGTGTTATATTGACAATATCATTGGACCCGTGAAGGTCCCGGGGTAGAATAGGCCTTCAGCAACCCATGCTTCCATAAAAAGGCGACTATGCTTGTCGTAAGAGGCGACTAACGGGGTCGGGTGGTCAGGCTCGCTGACTTGGTTGGGACATGTCATCGGTTCCCAATTGCTCATGTTGTTGATCACTGAATTGTCTGGTCCAGACTCGATTATTTACAGACCACCGTCATATAGCTGGAATATTGCTGAGTGCGGCGTAAAACTAAACTCACTTGCTCACTCACTCAATATCATTGTGTTACCCATTAGATGAAACCTTCAACCACTGGGTTGGTTTTGCAACTAGACCGTGCAAGATTCGAACTCACTGTTGTCAAGACCAAAAGACGCATACTGGCGTCTTAGATCGCTCACCTACACGTGGTCACGTACGAAAAGGCATCAGCGATGAAGAACACTTCATTCCTGGATCTCGAACGCTGGTTTTCGACAATTCGCTTTGACACTACGCGCCTAAATTCATCAGCAGGAACGCAAACAAGGAGGACTTAAATAAAACTGTAATACACTGATTCAAGACGAGTCAAGATGGCTATGCTATGGATGGTATTAACCGTTACACTTCTGTGTATGGGTCCGTCTGCTGCAATGAGCGTGGGATCTAGCCCCGGACCGAAAGGTTTGTGAAAACAAAAGGTTATGGTTGGTTGTAGCTGTTTAACGCCGCTCTCAGCAATAGTCCAACAGTGTGACTGTGGTCTGTAAATAACCAAGTCTGGACCAAATATTACAGTGCTCAACGGCATACTCATCGGTTTACGCAAATGGGATCCGAGAGTCGGAGAGCCTGACCACCCGATCCCGTTTGTCGCCAGTTACGACAAACATGGGTAACGGAAGATCAATTCTAACGCAGATCTTCACGGGTACAAGAAGTTATGAAACAGCACTGTGTATATACATGATTAAAAATGTAATCAACATGTTTCAGAGGTAGGATGTAATGCAGTCCATGGTCTGACTCGACATCAAATAAATTTTAACCTCCCATATTGGACTTCTTCTCCAGGTCATTGCAACCACTTACATGGTGTAGTGGTTAGAGCGTCCGCCGGGAGAGCGGAATGTCGCAGGTTCGATCCCCAGCCGCGCCATACCAAAAGACGTTAATATATGGTCCTTGTTGGTCGCTTCCTGGCGCTTGGCACGAATGGTACAACTAGGACTGGTCGGCTCGGAGTCAGTATAATGCATCTGAGTAGGGTATTCATGCTTAACTGTGGCATGGTATCCCAGTGGGCCAGCTTCAGTCTGGGCTAATACAAGATGCCATACATGTACGTCGTCATATGAGCAAAATAGTCTTTATTGTATGTTCTTTCATTTACGTTAAACCCCATTTCGCCTCACCTTCCAGGCCACTGCCTGTACCGGGGTGAGGTGTTCCGCAAAGGTGAGACATGGAACATTGACTGCGACTACAACTGCAGATGCGTAGACGACTACTACGGACATTTCATCTGTTCCTCGGAGTGAGTAAAGCTTTACCCGTACTCACAACCCTGTATATTCCCGATACTACTCTTTTTCAAGACACGTTCAGTTGGCAATAAGTAACTGTTCTCAGAAAAAGTATTGAACCCTAAAATGGACTATAACGTTATTGCGCATTTTGGCGCTTTTTGACCCATCCTAGATGAGGCGACTGTGCTACAGTGCAACATATTTAGATCTCGACACTCGCAATGTCTCATTTGATAGAATGAAAAGCGTGCCAGTGCGTCATAGAGAAAATGCCACAAATGGCCCAAATGTTACGTGGTCGCATTGTCGCACTTAATTTGTTAATTTTGGCACTTTTTGCATGCTTTTGTAAGGGCGTTTACGCGACAATGAAGTATGGACTATAACGTATCATGTGACACAAGTGTAAGATAACATTTGTAGTAAGAAAATAACACTGGAACAGTTAGTCGCTTATCTTGCTAATCCACTGAATCGCTAATCCGCTTATCCTTTTAACAGCTCGAAGCGCTTGCTCATTTTCAGACATAGGCGGAGCGATTAACGTTTACTCGCCTCAGGCCCCCCTAAGTAATTGAAGGAATTACAGCAAATTTGAAGGAATTGCATCTCAAATGTAAACAAACGCAGCCCACTCGCGAAACAATTGCAGCGATATCGGTAATTTAGCGGTAATAACAGAAATACATCGGCCCTATCGGAAGCAATGTCAGTAATACTGGAAACACGATCGGCCATCTTCGGAGATTTTTCGGTCGCGAGCGGAAACTCACGCAGCAAAACATGGCGTCGTTAGAAGAAGCACCCGTCTCGGTGAGATTTGTTTTTAGTTCCTACTATTACATTTTTATACTTATCCATCTTTGACCACCCGTGTTGAATGCGTTCAGGTATGAGGTGTTGTCGGGGCAAAAGCTTATGTTTTTAAGAAAAGATAGTCACTCTAGGAGAGTGTCACAAGTCATGCCCCTGTAGTTTGTTTACATCTGAACATCGAAGTCGTGCCGATGATTACGAACGTGCGCCAGATATAACATCATTTTTTTTTGTAAAATGTGTTTAAATTTGTCAGTTGCACTTCGTAGCAAGAAAGATTATGGCTCATAAACTTCTTCATGGCGCACGTTCATGATGTTCGTAATCATCGGCACGACTTCGATGTTCAGATGTAAACAATCTCCAGGGGCATGACTTGTGACACTCTTCTGCAGTGACAATCTTTTCCGAAAAACATAAGCTATTGCCCCGACAACACCTCATACCTAAACGCATTCAACGCGGGTGGTCAAAGATGGATAAGTATGAAAATGTAATAGTAGGAACTAAAACCAAATCTCATCGAGACGGGTGCTTCTTCTAACGACGCCATGTTTTGCTGCGTGAGTTTCCGCTCGCGACCGAAAAATCTCCGAAGATGGCCGATCGTGTTTCCAGTATTACCGACATTGCTTCCGATAGGGCCGATGTGTTTCTGTTATTACCGCTAAACTACCGATATCGCTGCAATTGTTTCGCGAGTGGGCTGCGTTTGTTTACATTTGAGATGCAATTCCTTCAAATTTGCTGTAATTCCTTCAATTACTTCGGGGGGCCTGTCGCCTGGTTCTAACGAACAAGGTGATAGAGAGGTCACGGTGACCAACTGATGCATTTACGGGTATTGAATTGCTACATTGAAAGCGTCAACAAGCTGATGTTGTCATGTAAGCTGCCCTTTTCCCGGCTGATCCTGTCACACATTTCTTGTTCAGCCTTCGAATTAAAATTTCCCTCAGCCGACACTTTGTTTTGAGAAGGAAACGACCTCAGGAAGCGACTGACATTTAGCGCTCCAGTGTTAGTTGAATCGTTGTAAATCAAGTGCAAGCTGTTCTTTGCAACGCGCCCATTGAAAACTGTACAGATAACCAGTTTCAGATGCAGAGATATTAGTGACGCAATTTCAGTGTCTGGTAATGAAAACTGATGAAATTTCTTTTAAAACAGCGTCGCAACGCAACTGTGCTCAAAAAAGGTTTATTGCCCGTTTTCCGACATACAAATAGTAATTGGTACACATGTGAAACTTGTGTGAGCAATATTGTATAAACCTATCCAAAAATCATTTGACTCAAAGACGCGTGTCATTTACCAGCAGCCGGCTTTCAACTAAAGAGCTCTTCGTACTGAAAATTGTACGATAATTCGTTCATTTTGTGTGACTTCAGTCACAACGACGTGCAATGCAATTTTATTGAAGCAAGGCACCCTAAAAGAGAAATCATCTGATGTCAAATCTGGCTGAATATAGTAGAGAAGAGAGTATGATGTCTAACTTTTCCCCAGTATTATTATGCCTGCTACGTATGTATGGGCGAACCTAAAGTGAAAAAAAAAATTAAAAATTAATCAAAAAAATGTTAAAATTGTAAATTGTAACGTTTTAAAAATTAAATGAAAGCCACACGTCCCTTCCTCCCTACAGATGCCAAGCCATAGGGTTGCCTCCCCCTGGGTGCCGCTTCAAGAAAGTGTCGGCCCAGTGCTGTGACGTAATCATCTGTGACGTCAGATCCTGATTGGTGCGCTATATGTTATCAAATGCGTCAGGGACGTCAAAGGAGCAAGCAATAAATAGTTAGGTCTGAAACATTCGTATACATTATTGTGAATAGAAGTAATCTATGGCTAGGTTGTAACAATTCCAAGTTTGTTTGTCACGTCAAAGACTCGGACACAATTCCCTAATGGGCCCAATGTGTAAGGCCTATTTCTGGTGTCCCCGCCGTGTTGTAGCTGGAATGTTACTAGCATCATTCACTCACAGGAATAATGAGAAATTCTTGGTACGGATATTAGTGCTCAGTTTTTAATTTTTAACTTGAAAAAAGAACTGCCATAAAATCCGTTCACCTTGATGACGTCATATCACCTTTTCGGCTCTTTCAGTGCAAATATAGGCAACGTGAAAGTTATTTCGCCTCAAATTTGTATTACTCTATCCTAAAGTTTTAGTAGTCTTGAGTCAGCGAGGATGTAAAAAAAAGACATTAGTCGTGAAACAACCGAAACCTGATATGAAATGACAATGAGTCCAGAATAAACAGGTGCTTGCCATAAGGTCAGAGAGTTGAGTACGTAGTTTCCAGCATTTACACGTTGACATGTATTCAGTGATAAAAGTTGAAGTTTCACTAATTCTCTACTACACTGAATTAGATATAACCGAAACACTGCAAAAGCTCAGACGCTTGGGTACAGTCGCCAAAACACTGCTTATATCTATTTCAAAGCAACTTGTACCAAATACAGTGGAAGCTGTCTAATCCGGCACTCATTGGGACTGTGGAAATAATCCGTTTTAGGCAATGTGCCGGATTGCAGAGCTGATGATAAATGTACAAGCCACGAAAGGGACTTGGATTTTATGCCGGTGTTATGCTGGATTAGACAGAAGCTGGCTTTTACAGCTTCCACAGTGTAAGACCATAAATGACGATTTCTTGTTTGTCAAATTTTGGTGTGTACCTTATTTTGCACGGTAATATATTGCCAGTCTTCTGCGTTATCGGCGATACTTGCATCAGTGCATTGATTCAAAACGGATCTTTCAATTACCTCCCTGCTTGAAGATCTTCCATGCCCACACTGAAGCAAGGTCGGGTCGGCCGAACCGTGTGCAAACCTTGCCCAGTCCAAATTAACTTTGATCAACATTTGTCACCACTCGCTCCGTAACCTCTAAGAAGACTCGTCCCAATTACGATGCTTGTCACATGCGAAAATACGGCAAACCTATCAGACCGCGTGTAATGGTTGCAGTGCTATGATAAAAAAAACTCTCGACTAATGAAACTTTTAAGGATTGTGCTGTCAAATGTAAAGTGTTTTTAAAATAAGAATCATGCGATTGAATGTGAGATGACGAACGTGCGTTTGTTCACAAAACGCCTCTCACTGGTCTAACGGAGTATTTCTGATGATCTTGCGGGCTTGTTTTGGTGATTGTACTTGCGCCGCTTTAAACAGTTTTAGGAAATGTAATTGTAAATCGCTACGTGTTTCAAGCCCAAAACATTATGTCTGTTTGTAACTATCAACCTTAATATTTAACACAGGACATCTGTTTCACATGTCTTGGAATAATTTGGTGACTCATATATGTTTCAGCGAATTCATTTAAAGTTCTACTTGGGGCAAGGTTTATACGAGTGTTCAGCTTGAGAAATATTTTGAAGTTATTTTTTTAGTTTCTGCTTTGAGATTTAATGTAGACAATGTTTTTGAAGTCGTATTTGCATATTCAATAAAGCACGTCCCATTTGTGATTACTGAACCCTTTTCAGAAATATAACTGGAAATATTACATGGTAACAATTACGTCAGGATATGTCTTTAACAAATATGTTTGTCTCCTTCTTTTAGTTGTAACAAGGAGGTTTAATTCTTTAAAACAAATAAGCGCAAAACAAAGACAGCAATACAATGTATGAGTACGTCGGTATCAATCAGGAATAGAGTTATCGTTCCTGTTTGAAGTAGTTCAGGGCCCTTGCACAAAGCAATCAGCGCTACGGTTATCTTAAGTCTTTGTTGGAGAACACCGGTTTCCCCGTTGTGAAACCGATGTTAACAAATGACGTCACCTGTTACCGTCCTGTCGTTGGAGACAACAAATCCGTGGGAATGCATCGTGACGTACCCAGGGCACCTAAAGCTAAAAATACCCATGATTTCCGGGACCTGTCAGCTTCAGTTGTTTTTTCTCAGTCTGTCAGCCTCATTCCATGGGTTTCTCCAAAGTGGTAAACAGTAGACACCTACACTACTTCGACCCATCCTCCCACATGAGTGAGTTTAGTTTTACGCCGCAGTCAGCTATATTGCGGCGGTCTGTAAATAATCGAGTCTGGACCAGACAATCCAGTGATCAACAACATGAGCATTGGGAACCGATGACATGTGTCAACCAAGTCAGCGAGCCTGACCATATTGATAATTGAGACAATCCAGTGATCAACAGCATGAGCATGGATCTGTGTTAGTGTAAACTGATGACATGTGTCAACCAGGTCAGCACACCCGACCACCCGACCCCGTTAGTCGCCTCTTACGACAAGCATAGTCGCCTTTTATGGCAAGCCTGGGTTGCTGAAGGCGTATTCTACCCCGATCCCCTTCACAGGTACCTCCCACACGAAGCTGCCTTGTTGGAATGCTGTTCAATGTGTTGTTGTTAAACCAAGGGCCCTGTTCTTCTCGTAAGCCTCAGATCTCTTAACTTTTCTCGGAGCATTCGGACCTGATGTACTGTAACATAGGAAGTACGAATGCTACGAGAAAAGATCTAAGGCCTGAGAGAACTTTATGAAACGGGTCCCAGCAGGTAGCCCATTTCGAAATAAGCAGAATACGACATTCGTCCACACTCCAGTTTCAAATTTTCCTGTTGGTCTTCAGTAACCTATGCTTGTTGGAAAAGACGCGACTAAAGGAATCGGGTGGTCAGATTCGCCGACTTCGTTGACACATGCCATCGTTATCCAGTTGTGTTAGTCGATGTTCACGTTGCTGATCACTGGATTGTCGATTGTTTACCGTGTTATACAGCTGGAATATTGCAGAATGTGGCGTAACACTAAACTCACTCACTCACATTTCACTCCAGTACACATCTAAGTTTAAAGGACTTAGGATACATTTAGGTCCTCGCGTCACGTGAACTTTCACCTCCCATTCAAAACGAAGGATGCGTCGGTTCTTGATCAAACAAAATGTTGCTTGTATAAAGTAATCTTCCAAAAGGTCGTTCCGGAAATCCCTGGAACTTAAACCACAACAGGACAAAGTTATGTCCCCGATCACAAACAGTATCCATAATCCTGTGCTAAGGCAGCATTTTCTCGCATTCGGGTTTTCTCGTTTATATTCGTTTCAAGAATGCTCTGCTCACTCCGACCGAGAAGTTAGGTTAAAGGTTATTAGCCAATGAGAAAGTTCTCCAAACATAAGGTGTCTGCACGCAGAGCGTTTAGTATTTTGAAAGTGATCACTACTCGTCCCGGTGACCAGGACCCCGTTCCTCAAAGCGATCGTAGCTATACGACAGTCGTAAGTCCATGGGAGTTACGGTCACCTTAGCGCTACCATCGCTACGGGACAGGGCGCCCTGTTTTCTGAAGAATTGGTCAAGAATGTGAAAAACGGTTACAGTATTGTATGTGGGTGTTAATGTATGGGCTTTTCATTGATGCTATCAACCAAAACAATAGGTTTACATGATGAATATCAACATTTTTATTTGTCTTCGTTTTTTAAACAAACGTATACAGCAATATCAAAATCGTTACACAAATCTTTCAATCAACATCAGCATAGCGCGAGAACAAAGGTTTGACGTCATCGACAGTGTTACTGTCATGATTTGCGAAGAAACAGTAAAGGTCTGCCTTTGTTTTTTAGTGTAAATCAAACATTTCATCTTCAAGCACTGAAGTAGCACAAATGTATCAACACATTAATACAGTGGAAGCTGTCAAAACCGGCATCAGTCCAATAGGACAAGCTGTAAACAACGGCATAAAATCTCACCCCCGTTCGTGGCTAGTACATTTATCATCAGCTCTACAATCCGGCATGTTTTCTAAACCGGATTCTCTCTTCAGTGCCGATGAGTGTTGGTTTGGACAGCTTCTACTGTATACCACTGAGCATGACCGTTGATCATTTCTCGTTTAAAGTGACTGCATACAAGACGACTGAAACACATCCTTCATTCCAGACAATGGAAATCAGGTAGCTCGTCGCTGATCTTCTCATATTTAAGTTTCATACTTGAATATCAATAATTCAAAAATGCAATTAACCTGCATAAACATAACGAATGATAGCACTCGTGTGGAACAACTGACATCATGAAGACATTCTGAAAATATATGCGAAGAGCATCAGCATAGTGAGCAAGTATTATTGTATGCCGTTTTTGCAATAGTCCAGTCGTATCACGGTTGACACCACCACATATGGGGTTCCATCTAAGGGCTTAGATGGTCTGTTGTTTAACGTCGTTCTCAGCAATGTTTCAGCAATATTCCAGCTATATGGCGGTCCATTTCGGGAAAATACAGTGTCATCGATCCGTTGACTTTCATCACACTTTGCTTCACCACAGCCAAACACAATACAAGTTGTCAGGCTCTCCTTGTAAACTTGAGTTAAACGGGAGCAGCGCTGATGGTTATCAGCCAGGTCGTAGAATGATATCACTTGAAACAATATATCCAAAGACAGCAAACCGATCTAAGCCAGACTTGCAATTCGTCACGTCACCGACATTAACATCGACGCTTTCATCGCCCCTTGACGACCTTGACCTGGATTTACTTGCCGCCGGATATCCGGTCTTGGAGTTGAAGTACACAGTGCATCAGCGAAATCTGAAAAGTCATCAATGTCCTCTTTAGGGGCTGGTCTGTAGGCGTCGCTGTCGCTGGTGTGTTCAGTCTCGGTGGAGGGATCGCTGCTGGACACGCCGCTTTGAAGGGGCTCTGAACCTGTGGATGATGTACTTAGTGAAATAAACAATACAAGTACACATGTCCTCAAAACTCCGCGTTAAGTTGCCCTTCTTACTTGTTTGTGTTGCGTTCTTGCTAGAAACTTGGCAAATAATGAGCATAACACTAAACTGTATGATCTCTTGGGACTGTTTCATAGATGCTGTTGATGCATCCCTCCTTTCGTTGATAAGAACGTCACATATCAGATCTTCTATCTGTTATTTATTGAGATACGCATTGTCCCAACTACGATTGGCGACAAATCATAAAATATTTCCATCAATCTCTTCTTGCTCACTTCATATCCCTCCAAACGCCAATACATTTATCACATCGAAAATGAACTCTGAATGTGATCGAAAACAGAGAAGTGGGTTCCGCTATCTTGTGTTTTAATACCTAAAGCAACAATTACTACCCATCAAAAGTTTAGATTATCATGTACCACTCACTATATATTATACATGTAAGCATGCATGCATGTATGCACCCACACACACATACACGCGATTACATCGAAAATGAATTTATCCACTACCTTGAGGAACCAACTGCTAATTTTATGCAGATGAAATGCACAAGGCACGAGGATCATGCATCAAGTTGCTAAAAGAGGATGTGCAAATATCGTGCACGTGACCACCTGCGTTTTGGTGTAAAGTCTTGTTAAGAATTTGCCAATTTTCGCTGATTTCTATCATAACAATGATCGTGTCAACGTTACGTATTTGTTTTGCAATACATTAGATCATGTGTAAACAGTACCTTTAAACAGAATGGAACATTGTTGCAAAATCTAGTTTAGAACAGTTGACTGAAGTAAGTGGCTACATTTACACTGGTGAGTCCATTCGTAACTACTCGGGTCATTCCGGAAAGCAGGTTACAGAAAGAAGCGAGTAGTTACGAATGTGGTGAGTCTAAACTTTCGATGGGTACTATGTGTTACATATCCCATCCGGGATTCGAATCCATACTTTCAGAGTCAGGCGCCTAATGGCCAGCACACAAAGTCAGCCATCTCACCCATTCGCGAATCGGTTACGTGTCTGTAGTCTGAAGGTGTCGGACTCAACCTATCAATGTGACCAGAATCGGTAGAAAGTGTAAACCCAAATGTAACATAAAACATTCGACCACTTTCTACATGGCATGCTTCTCAGTTACCGTTTCCATAGTTACCTGACATACAGCCACATACCTGACTCCCGATGCAGGGCCCGCAGTCGCCGTCGTCTGAGGAACACCAGCACTATTATGACGACGAGGGTGACGAGGATAATGGCGATGCACACGCCGGCTATTACCGAGGTTGGGGGACTGGCATCATTATCGGATGCGGGAGGTGATTCTGGAATAGGAGTTGCAGTGGAAACTGGGATTCGTGGAAAAGAGGACATCGCCCTCGTTTTCAACAAGAGCGAGTGAATATAGGTTCACACCGCTTTTAGCAATATTTCCGCAATATCACGGCGAGGGACTCCAGGAATGGTCTTCAAACATCAACCATATGCGGCATAGAACCCGGGTTTTAGACTTTATCCACTAAGCTACCTCCACAGTCTCGGGAGTCTGAATGTACACTATCAGAATGTTTGTTCTTTGAGAGGCATTTTAGAAGCAGTAAAGATGAAGTAATGTCAAGTTTTAAGTCAACTTTATTGCAATAACTGTGGTGTTTCGTCATAGGTAGAAACACCGTTATCAAGGAAGGAACACGGCTTTCCTCCATCAGAATGTTTATCTGTCAAACAATGGGACGACTAAACAAAATTTGACATAAAGACCCCTGCCGGAGATTCCTTTCACTTTTGCTTGATGCTGAATATGATTATACTCACTAACTCACTGGTGTAAAAAGCCGTGAAGGTCAAGTTTGCAACTGGTCTTCAATGACCAAAGCTTGTCGTAAGAGGCGACTAACAGGATCCGATGGTCAGGCTCGCTGATGTGGATGACATGTCATCGTATCCCAGTGGCGTAGATCGATGCTCATGATGTTGATCACTGGATTGTCTAGTTCAGACTCAATTATTTACAGACGTCAGCCATATAGCTGGATTATTGCTGAGTGCGGCGTAAAACTAAACTCTCTCACTTCTGAGCGCGCCGTTGAACAATAAATAAACAAACACTGATGTAAGACAACTTACTGCATATACTTTCATCCTCGCCGTTGCTGCAGTCTAAGTTGCCGTCACAGAGTAGACTCGGGTGAAGACAACGGCCGTCAAGACACTGGAACTCCTCAAGGTCACACGCTGGGGAAGAGTGAGTGAGTGTGCTTTATATCAACAAATACTGTACCGAAACCTTGCATTTAAACGATGACCCATGTTCAAATTGACAAGTCACTCCTTCTTCAGGAATATACCCACATATTCCCTGTTCTTACCTCTGTGTGGATGGGTGGGTTTTGCTTTGAACAGAGTGTATTTAATAAATGAATGGCATGTCGACATCAGTGGTAAGGAGTGAGTGAGTTGAGTTTTCCGCCGCTCTCAGCAATATTCCAGCTATATAGCGGCGGTCTGTAAATAATCGAGTCTGGACCAGACAATCCAGTGATCAACAACATGAGCATCGATCTGCGCAATTGGGAACCGATGACATGTGTCAACCAAGTCAGCGAGCCTGACCACCCGATCCCGTTAGTCGCCTCTTACTCAGTGGTAAGGAAAGCATGTAGTGAGGCACATTTTAGACATAACATATTCTATAGTACGGATTCTAGTACATGTACTTTTTGTGAGGTTAGCACATACTGTCGTTTACTGAGAATAAGTAATCCCAAATATAACGTGTTTCTTTTGCGGTTTGAGTGGGTGAGTTTAGTTTTACGCCGCACTCAACAGTATTCCAACTATATGAGGGTGATCTGTAAATAATCGAGTCTGGACCAGACAACCCAGTGATCAACAGCAGGAGTATACGATATCATGTGTCAACCAAACCAGCGAGTCTGACCACCTGATCCCGTTTTTCACCTTTTACAACAAGTTCAGTTCTACTCAGGATCTTCGCCGGTATTGAATTAAGTAACCCCATTCACAGGGCAAATGGGGAATTCTGTATAATTTAGGATTCTGATACGTGTAAAGGGTTGTTACTCGGCAGACTATATACTCGAACTGCAGCTATTTAGACGTTTGGGGATTAGTCGCATGCTAGGTTGGACAGGATAGACGTTTAACCACAACTGACAACGGTAACATTCATCATCAACAGGTGCCCCCCGCACGGCATACATGGGCTTTCCATACAGGCGTACTCACTCTACCGTGACATTGACCACCTACTCTAATTGAAAACGTCCTCTAGTATTATTTTCCTCTCGAGCACTGAACCTACTTATTCGGACGTACCAAGCAACCCCAACCCCTAGACTATTTCAGTCAAGGTTATTTCAAGTGCGGTCGTTGCGATTAATATTTTCTTTATGCAAGTGGGTCGAGGGCACACCTGATGCAGTGACTTTAATATTTCTCGTTACTGAACGCTCACTTTACATCTTCTACAGACCCCAAAACTTACGACAGTCTCGGTCGACTGGCACACAGATCTGGTTGTCACACAGCTTGTACTGGTCAGGATTGTCATGGCAATACCGTAACTGGCGGACCACGCGGGACAACGCCGCCATCTTGAAATCGGCCAAGTCAAGTTTGTTGTGGCCTGAAATCAGATATGACATTACTCCTTCTGTGAACATTCCGTAAGAAGCTACACCACAGTTACCAATAATTCAGGTAATCCACGAGGGTTTGTAAATAACGCAATGGAGCCTTGGTCAGACAGACCAGCACCTGGGAGTATGAGAGGTGGTGTGCTCATTCAAAAACACGCAAAATAAGCTAGTGAATGTTGGTTAATGGAAACAGAATTTCATCATCTTAATGATGAGCGATGGAGGGAGTTGAGTTTTACGCATCACAGTGGGGAGGCACCGGAAATGGGCTTCAAACGCTGTACCCATCGAACGCAGTTAGCTCGATTGTCCCACGTGCAGCAGATACTTTTAGCGAGGATGTAGGCCATATTGACACGGAGGCACAAGTCAGAGGTATCTTCAATATATTTCAGTTGCCTCACAGCAAGTATAGATTACCTCACAGCAAGTATAGGCTGCCTCAAAGCAAGTATAGGTTGCCCCACAGCAAGTATAGGCTGCCCCACAGCAAGTATAGGCTGCCCCACAGCAAGTATAGGTTACCTCACAACAAGTATAGCTAGTCTAAAGGGAGCTATACTTAACATGAAATGTATGTATGGTACTTAGTGATTTACGTGCTTTGTTTTTGGCTGATATGAGAAACATCACCGAAATATCTCGACAGGAGCACCAGGAACTTGTTTCACCCATTGTGAAATGGAACCCGGGTCTTTGTCGTCACAAGTGAATGCTTTACCCACTGAGCCACCCCACCGCCTATGTACACAATAAGGCCAATGTTACCTGTGTCGGATTCTATAGGACGGGTATGGTACAGCAACCCGGGTCAAAGCCAGTAGTGTCAACACTTAAAGAGGTGATAAGCGCCAGTGTTTTGCAGGGAGAGCGTTGTAAAGGCATTGACATATAACTGATATAAGTATACCACTTGTGAATGTATATTGGATTCATTGTGGTTTGATCTAGTTTATCTAGTTGTTCAGTGTATATGTGGGTCGACCTACACATGATATTAAATCAGTTGATGGGGCAGATATTGCCAGCTCATTCCATTCTTCGGTAGTATATACTTGTTGTACCAGTCGAACTTGCATACAAAGACGCATATACAGCGTTGATTTATTGATGTCAGTGGTCTAGCTCATTAACCAGTATGTTGGAGCGATAACCTCTGACTACATGTCAACTAGCATCTCGTCACTTTTCCATCATTCTGTCATAGGAATGGGTGGGAGAACGAGGCGGTTTGAGTGAGTGAGTTTAGTTTTACGCCCCATTCAGCAATAATATAGTCATATGGCGGCGACCTGTAAATAATCGAGTCTGGACCAGACAATCCAGTGACCAACAACATGAGCATCTGCGCAGTTTGGAACCGATGACATGTGTCAACCAAGACAGCGAGCCTGACCACCCGATCCCCTTTTGTTTCAGGTATACCTACCCTTTTGATTACATTTACGAATAAACAGCATTGTTATAGTTGTGATACATCTAGGGACAACCGGGAAGGACATAGACACACTGTAGTAGGACGGTGGGTGGCCTTGTGGTGAAAGCGTTCGCTCGATTCCCCACATGGGTACAATGTGTGAAGCCCATTTCCGGTATCACTGGCCTTGATATCACCGGACTATTGTCAAAAGCGACGTAAAACCATACTGAGTCACCTCAGACGTATGACAGTGAAGTGACAGGAGGCAAAACTCACTCTATGCATGAAAACTCAGGGCAACACAGTACCCCCAAAGAGCTATATAAAAAGAATGGCGATTTTAAACTTCCAACTGTCAACTTTCCTCACTCAGTATGACTCATCCACTCACCGTCGCAGTCACATACACTCTGTCACTCTGGCTAAATCCTTCACTTCACGCACTCTCATGCTTAAGTGTAAACTTGGTCTCGTCGCAATATTTCTGAAATAGTGTAACTGTGAAGATAGATTTTAACTCACTCACACACTCAAGTGTAATATTCACTCACTCACTCACTCACTCACTAACACACACATACACACTCAACTGTAGTCCACCTCAGCGCTTATGAGTTCCGTTTGGGGGTTCAGGTTTGTTGCTATTAGGCGTTCGGCCAATACATATCACTAACGTGACCCTCATTTCAATACCGACCCATTTACCGATATATAAGACAACGCACCCAGGTTCTTCTGTAAAGTAAGTAGATCAAAGGACGGACACGGTCAATCTCAGTATTTGTCACCAACTTGACAGAAGCGGGATCTATGTTAGCCAAATTAAATTGGACATGCACAGGCCACGGGCTCGTGTGTAAGCTTGAAATGGTTTGGAGATAAAATAAAACAATGTCAGTGTCTGCTAATTGGGTAAATATATTTGATCTGGACGTTGATTCTCAGACCCCGTCTATATACATTTCTATCGTGGATGTCAATGAATTCCTGAAAGTTCCCATCTATGATCATTCTTCTGTGCTTGAGGCTTTCCACTAAGCTCTCTAACTTTAGGTATGTTGAGACGTATTTGATGACGGAAGAAAACGTCATCCATTTCACACTGCTGTGTCATCATGTTCGAATTGTTTCATATGCAAGTTGACCTGATATGTTTAAAACGTGTGTCTCTATCCATCTGGCAGAATACTGCACGCTTTCTCGCGTGAATGTCGTGATGTACTTTCACCACTTGATAATGTTATATACCTGTTTTCCCTCTATTGTAATAGTTCCAGGATTGGTGGCATTTAAATCAAGGTACGATGTAAAAAATGATATAGTTAAGCTTCACCTTCAATATTATGTACAATTTGGGGCAATATGTTCGCACGAAGACAAACGGACCACAAACTCTCGGCGGTAGGGTAGTCAAATGGTTAAAGCGGTCACTAGTCACATCGAAGACCCGGGTTCGATTCCTCATGGGCACAGTGTGTAAGGCTCCTTTCTGGTGTCCCCCGCCGTGATATTGCTGGAAAATTGCTGAAAGAGGCGTAAAAATAAACTCACTCACCACGCACTCTTACCTCAAGTACAGGGCCTGCTGGTTGGTGAAGCTCTACTCCAGCATGGAGACTGTCTGAAAAGGAAGACTGGAACTTCAGAAAAAAAAACAGCTGTAACATTCAATCCATGCGAGTCAGGATACAAAATCTATTAAAGTTAATGTTTCGAGTTCAGAACGACAAGGTTCCACATCTGCGAACAACGTATTCTACCCTGTCAAGAAATATGAAAATTTCAAAGCTGTCGCCAAGATTAGTCAATGGGTTTATGTGATCTGCGATATGTTTAAAACAGCATGAGCGATACATGAATATTAATGTAGAGACCAGACTGTCATCATTGACACGGCCGACGACAAGAATAGTCCTGGATCTCAGTCTGTGACTTTATCATAAACGCCGCGCCTCGTAATATTTCAAGTTGATATTTTAGGTACTATATGTATATCCCCAGGGTATACATAGCGCATAACTATTTAAATCCAGTCGCTCTGTTCACTTTATAAAATATATTTTACTGGAGTCGTTCTAGTAAAGGTACAAGGACGCAGACGTTAGGTGTCAAAATGTTCTCGTGACTGTAACAAGGAAATATCACAATGAATGTGTTTTACGACCTGAGGATTTATGACGACAAAGACAGTGGGTTGTGGAAGAATAGAAATAAGCTATTTCTATGCTCCCCACGAAAAGAATATTGGGGTTCGAACCCAGGTCTTCGCTCTGACAAATTAACACTTTGACTAGGCAAACCCGCCGCCTCACAGTAGGGCAGATAGAGTTCTTATCGTGCCATACATATGTGAGTCTCTTGTACAACATACAGGGCGTGATTAAGTTTGAGTTAACGCAGAACCGTGTTCATGAAGGAGTGCGTTTCTGCGAATTTCGTTATTTTCGACCGAACTTTGTGACAGAAGTATGTGAAGTGAGTGAATATTGTTGTTCGCCGTGACTCTAAAGGATTTGATAATTCAAGTCACTGAGGAACTGAATAGTCACTCGCACGTTATCAGTCATATTAGGTTAAAACGAGATGACATTTTACACAATCTAGGATTCAAATATGGTTCCATTGGTTCGGGAGATTTGCAGTATATACCTGTCCGTGTCCTGACCCAAGTATGTAATACGTCACATTAACTCACAACAGCGAGAACTGTTGGGTAGCCTCGTGGTTAAAGCGATCGCTCGGCACGACAAAGACCCGGGATTGATTCCCTACGTGAGCGAAATGTGTGAGGCCCATTGCTGGAATATTGCTAAAAGCGGCGTAAAACCACACTCACTCACAACGTGGATATCCATGCCTAACAACAAGACAACGTGTGAAGGTGTTGTCATAGATTATATACCTTCGTGCGTCCGATGAGAGTGAGTGAGCTTGGTTTTAAGCCGGTTTTAGCAATATTCCATCAGTATCACAACAGGGGACATCACAAATGGTACACTCATTGTACCTATGAGGGGAAACGAACCCGGGACTTCGGCGTGACGCTTTAACTACTAGGCTACCCCAGCACCCCGCGACCGATGACAAAATATCGATGATGAAATCCATGTACGGAAGCGGTATTTGATAATTATAGTGTTGTCGTAAAACTTTATCGTAAATACCTGTATCCAGGCAGCTCAGGCCTAGACAGGTAGTGGCTATTATAGTACGTGTTTCGGACACTCAAGCATGACTGCCTTTTAAATCTCGTCAATTCGTCTGCATTCCTCACATAAACAATCCTCACCTCTTCTGGCTCGTCAATAATTAAATACGACACAGACAAAGTGTACAAACGCTTGGGCTTAAGGTCTTGTGAAATATAAACAAAATGCTCATTACGTATTTGCTCATTTTAGAGCTATGGTGTAACCAGCCGAAGAGAGAGGGCGCAAGGAGAGAGAGAGAGGGGGGGGGGGGGAGGGAGAGAGGGTGCGATTATAGAATATGTACGCCACCTTATTTTTTGACTATTTTACCAATAATCCTTTCCTCTAATAGTCAGGTTAGGATTTTAGAGATATGGGTAGGTTAGGTTTCGGCCTGGGTGGCGAACACATCCAATAACAGCTCCGGAGAGAGAAATGTGAGAGGGGACAGGAGGGGTGGAGAATGGAGAGGGAGAGCGACGAGAGAGAGATTGAGAGGTAGAGAGACAGGTGGGGGGGAGAGAGAGGAAGAGGATACATCGACAAGAGAGAAAATAAGAGGGAGAGAGTGTGCAACAAGAGAGGGAATGAGAGGGGGAGGGCGACAAGATAGTGAATGACAGGGATGGAGCGGCAAGAGGGAGAGAGAGCGACGAGGGAAAGCGAGAGGAAGAGCGACAAGAGAGAAAATGAGGAGAGAGGGGGAGGGGTGGGTCAAAGGGAGAGCGACGTGAGAGAGAATGAGAGGGAGAGAGACAGGAGAAGAAGGACCAGTCTACCTACCTGCCCCAGTGAACTCAACATACGCCCAAGATCTGTGTCACTTCTGAAATTCAGCGGTTTAACCCATTCTACAAACATTCACTTACGTCAAACCTACATCCCACTGCTCACACTGAGCGATCTGTCATAGTTGCATCCATTTACTCCGGACCGAGTCTAATTGTATGAGACAATGAATGAATCCCTGAGATTTATTACTCCCTGAAACATGACACCAGGGTTTGACATGACTAACCTATACAAACAGCCATACATGCCTTGAATACCTTACACCTGTTCAGCTGCAGATTGTTCTGACCGTGGAACACCTTTAATTGTGGTTGTCACCACGGGTAGGGTGATTACAAATATAAAACACAATGCAAATGCTGATTAATGTCAGATAACTGCCTTTAAAAAGTTGAAGATCATATTTCTATTGACGATAACGATCAGTAATAACACTGAGTGCGTTTCTTACCTCACATTGTTTAGACTTCCCGTGTATGTTGATGTCAACGTTGTATCAAACACAGCCGAGGGTACACGGGGACCGCGTGCGCATAGAACTCCCAGACCCAACAATGCAAGCCATTCACAAAAATCCACCTTTAAGCATGCCTTCAACTTGAATAACACACGTCATTCCACGCTCTGATAACTTCTCATTGTCGCGATCAATCATCAGAGGGAGATAACTCTAATTAGAGGAAAACATCTAGATTAAGATATTTCACGCACGATAAAACACGACCACTTCACGTTTCCCTAAATGATGTTTTTATACAAAGGGAGGTAACTTGTGAGGTGAATTTGAGATCTTTACCTGAACCTGTCCACTGTCTCAGGTTTGGATTCACTTGCTCTCGTTTCTGTCAGTGGCTGGTCAGATATGAATTACAGACCAACTGTGGCTTACCTGTGGTTGCCAACACCTTTACTTGCCTATGAATGATATATGTGTGTTTTCAGCGGTTATGTCTCTACTTTGTGTGATTGTGCTATCTACATCCATTATTTGTTTACGGGCCCTTCATCTTACAACATTTCAAGGACTACTGTGTAGCTATCATACATGCATTAGGGCGGATAACATCCAAAATAGGCCGTACCGGTCACTTTGTGACCCAAGCGCCAGAATCGGCATGATTGCTCACTACAGTTTCATTCACCTGATGAAGAAGTAAGAATATTCTTCGAAACGTCGCGACTCTTCACAATAAAGAAGTTGTCATCCATAAACAAAATCGTGCCTTTATGTGTATCACTTCTAAATGTCATTCAAAGACTCTACAGTTTCCCTGTTCAGAACATAACGTTGGCCACTCATAAATCCAAGATGTAACATACATTTTGTACATAATGATACATGTGATACATAATGATACAAGTGATACATAATGATACAAGTGATATATAATGATACAAGTGATACATAATGATACAAGTGATACATAATGATACAAGTGATACATAATCATACATGTGATACATAATGATACAAGTGATACATCATGATACAAGTGATACATAATGATACAAGTGATACATAATGATACACATGATACATAATGATACAAGTGATACATAAAGATACAAGTGATACACAATGATGTAAGCATGCACCTCTACTGCCGGAGGACGAGGTCGGATTGTAAATAATGTGTATATATTATAAAATTCAGTTCATTAAGTCTTGAAAATAAACGCTGTACACATAACCCAGTCTGATATTATTGTCTCACAACGTCTTGAGGACGCAATGTTCCTGCAACCTCACTTCAGGGAGAATCCAGACATGGCTTTCACAAAATTTACATTTCCATGGATCGAAGCCATGTCTTCGGCCTGACAAGTGGTTGGGATTACCACTCGACGAGTTCGCCGCCCACCTAGTGCCCGAGATCCAAGACAAGTGTCAAGCACTTGCTAACATATATACCTAGCTTGAATATATTCAGTTGTCTAGTTTTAGTGACGGGCCGCCCACTCACATTCCGTGAGGGAATATGTTCCCATTACACGAGAAACTGCCTACTCAGAAAAGCAAGCTGTTTGACAGGAGTCTGCTGATATTGCACATTCGACAAGTATGGTAACTGTCGCTCACAACATGTGGTAGATCAGCGGTTGAAGCGTTCGCTCGTCATGCCGTTGGTCCGGGTTTGTTTCCCTACGTCGGTACAAAGTGCCAATCCATCTCTGGTGTTCCCCAAATAACTTTGCTGGAATATTGCCACAGACAGCGTAAAACTCAACTCACTCGTAAGGTGACATGTCATGGCGCTTGTTAAAAATTAATGTTTGGAAGCCAAAGGTCAGGATAAAACTTTCTAAATACAACCTGTTGTCCTAGCCCTATCACCCTGGGCATGGTTTCACAAAACTCTCGTAAGCCTAAAGTCCCCATGTTAAAATATGGGAGATACGATTGCTACGAAGAAAGTTACGAGATATCTCCTTACGAAAGCTTTGTGAAAAGGGACCCTGGTCTGATGCATTGACTGTGTAGCTTGTGTGACTTTTAAAATGATATTCATATGTGTAAATATATTTCATATCAAATTGAATTAGCAGGTAATCCAACATACATGCACCTCTAATTTGCGCAGCACATAAGTGTTCTCTGGGAGCCTAGTGGTTAAAGTGTTCGCTTATCCCTTCGAAAACCTGGTTCGATTCCCCATATGGGTATGGTGTATGCAGCTCATTTTCAGCGATTTAACCATAGTCCCTCACTCACTCTCTCAGTATCATAATGTTGTTACTACGTACGAAACATGAGGCATATAACCTTTTATAACCTTTATGCTCGTCTCGATTAACTGTTGCCTCAGTAACCGATCACAACCACCTGTCTGATGAGTGAGCATAGAAATCTACTGAACTCATATTTATAGTGAAGTAATGTGTCATTTCGGAGACGGATGAATGGCTAGGAATAATACAGCATGGTGTTGGGCAATCAATGAGACCCACCAACCAGCTGACGCAGTTCCCGGTGGTTCAGTGAACACGTTGTTGTGTGTGATATGAACTAGCCCTAGAGTATGTGAATCAGGGTACATGTAGTGGGTTGTGTGTATATGTTTTATTGTTGAGAAGTAATCGCGGTTATATATGATATCTTGTTTATACCATGAACTTGATATGGGAGCTGGTTCAAAGATATACGGATAGGGATAGCTGTATACACGTGTAATCTACACCGGTTGAATGAGTGAGGGAGTATGGTTTTACGCCGCTTTTAGCAATATTCCAGCAATATCACGACAAGGGACAGCAGAAATGGGCTTCATGCATTGTACCCCGGAATCAAACCTGGTTCTTAGACGAGACGAGCGAAAGGTTGAACCGGTTAAATAATATGGAAAGGGAAAATATTTATACGTATAAATAGTGACGAGATAAAAAAGAAAGTACCTTTAAACTAAACCGATACAATGATGCCCATACATATAATATTACCCGTGGAAAGGAAACAAAACATTAGTTCCACTCTACATATGTATATGTATTTGACCGTATTTTGTACCTAGCTGGTCTGGTCATAGCAGTGACTGCAGCAGCAGGAGTAGTAGTAGTAGTAGTAGTAGTAGTAGTAGTAGTAGTAGTAGTAGTAGTAGTAGTAGTAGAAGTAGTAGTAGTAGTAGTAATAGTAGTAGTAGTAGGAGGAGGAGGAGTGGGAGGAGCAGCAATTGTTGTTGTTGTGGTGGTGGTGGTGGTGGTTGTAGCAGCGGCAGTTTTCTGAAACTGATCAGTTTGACGGACCCCAAGCTTTAGGATGCTGGGAAACTCTTACCGATATTGTTTCTATTACTAGAGTAACTGTAGAAAGTGTTTAAAGGTTCAAGTCTATTTTACCTTGTGCAGAGTACACATATCCTCCCGGAATCTCCACGTGCTCCGCTGTCCTTGTGCCACGGCTTGTCGGGAGTAACTAGCAACAGGTGGCTAGAATATTGATGACAAGCCACGCGTGTAGCTTCAGACACGCGAGTAGCCAGCCTGCGTTCCAGAACTTCGTGCATATTTATAGTGTGGCAGGACCCTGTTCCACACGTATCACTACTCAGCTCTACAAGCTTATAGTGTCCTTGCACTAAAAGTTATGAGGTGGTTGAAAATCGAGAGAATTCCATATGACTTTATCTGGCACCACTTGTTAGTATGTTTAAGTGAGTTTTACGCCGCCTTGGGCAATATTTCGGCAATATCAAGGTGGGGAGCACTAGAAACGGGTTTCACACATCGTACCCATCGAACCCGAGCTTCGGCATGTCGAGCGAACGCTTTAACCTATCGGCTAACCTACGGTTCCCTTTGGTGTTAAAATTATGCTTACTTTTACTTTGGTAAATGCAATTATCAAATAGAAATATCAAGATAAACAGTTCGTAATGTTTTTTTATGACACCTTTCAATTTATTTTTAAATATCATATTGTTCAAATTTGGACAGGAAACAATCTGGTAACATTTACAACAACAAAAAAAACCCCTATTCATTGAATATTCTTCAAGAAATTATCATTTAAGTGTTATGAGAACTGTTAGTTTGAATATTAGAGAAATATATCATAGGTATTTGCAGTGTCAACCTGTTGAACTAGCACGTACCTTCCTAAATACTAGATGTTTCGAAGAAGAATGCTAAGTGTACTGGAATTCAAACAAAAATGAGAGTGAAAGAATACTTTTTCAGAGCTTTTTTCCAGATCTTCAGCAAGACACAAAGAATAATTACCTCGACTTCCTACAGACCTTGAGCTTATCTTTATACAATGAGACCATGTTCACTCTCGACCCGCTCTTTCGGGAAGACGAGCAAACTATTTAACCGCTTGACTGACATAAATATGAGGATGTGTGCATTTGTTTGGCAAACATTTCATACAATGATTTACTGTGTGAACCACATTTAAGATCAGATATAACACACCCAACAGGACTGGACAAGGGCGGTGTAGGATCAAGAGCTATTATCTGAAGCGTCGCACTTCACTCTGCTGGGTTGGGTTGCGCCCCTTTGTTGATGTGCCAGATTATTTTTGGTCATGGGTTAGAAATCCGTAATCATGCTTCTAAACTTGTTGCCATCAGAGTCGTGTTCGTGAAATTTACCAAACTGATTAGCCTATCTCACAGTCCCTGGCCCATATTATTTTCTCTACAACTAAGCCCTCCCTGCAGTGTCAAAGCCCTAAATGAAGCAAGTCTAGATTTCCCCAGGTTCTGAATCTCTTCAACCGTGGACTCATTTTCAGTCGGTTTATTTAAAACAAACAAAATCATATATTCAGAGACTAAGCGTAAGTCAACAAACAAACGTCTATGATTTTCACGGATTCGGGCGTTACGCCAACATCAAACAGCCTCGTCTGACTATGATTAAAATGCGACTTAAATTTTAAATTCACTCACAATGACTTCCGTAGAAAAAGGACAATCAAACTAGCAAAGCACTTCACATGAAGTTTTGATTAGTCACCCAAGGAGAGATAAATACGAGTGAACACTGCGCACTGGGACTGTAACGCTTTCGGCGGATAATGCATTTTCGAACGTCAAATGTTTTCTGACTGCGGGTTCCGTCACAATAGCATGTGACTATTAGAGGAATGTTTAACAACTGTTCATCCTATTATCGAAAATAACAACAAAAACCCATAAAAGGACGATAACAGTTTTCAGTAATTCAGTTAAAGGTGTTCAGGCGATCAAAGAACGAATAAACTCTATTTATTTTTTTAACTGTTTTAACCATTACATATGAAAGACTTGTTAGTCTTAAGCGGAACACCAAACTTGTTCTTTAAAAACGTATGGTTAATTCATACCAAGCGATTAAAAGTTGCCTAAAAGCCGTCTGCTTCAACGAAGCTACTGACAGGTTACGTAACTCTGTCGCCAGAGACCTGCAGTGACGTCATGAGGAACGATTTTCAGTTAGTTGTATAGAAAATGTGTTGAAAGCTCGTCATTTTGATGATCTCTCGACGTCAACTAAGACCTGCCGAACTGTTGTGTTGTCGTCAATTGCTCCTTGGCGTCAGATGATGATATCACTATGCACAGATTTCCACCAGAAAATCGGAAAATTCATGGTAAATGAGTTGTTTGCGAGCGTTGTGGAAGCCTGTAGTATATACTGAATCGGGTGGTTCGACCCCTACCACGCTTCCAGGATTGAAAATGCTACTGAGATTTGTTTTCATCGAGTTATAAAATCAAGTCTACTTACTACACATTGCTGGCCAAAAGGATTTTGCATGAACATAACGGTTTCTTCCACGGGAGCGAGGTTGTGGTAGAAGTGACAATCAATAATGTTGTAGGTGATATTAAATTGACCCCCGCCTCGCTTCCAAGAGTGAAATTGTTATACGGTTACAAGCAATGTCATGCAAAATCTTATTGTCCATCAATCAAATACATATACTACTATCAGTAGAAAGTAATTTTGATTTTGTAAGCCGATGAAAACAAACTTAAATAGCATCTATCCTCAGCCATTTTTTAAAATCGTGAAGTTAAGTCCGTTAGAATTATTGACATTATGGTTTGTTTTCATCAAGTGAGAAAATCAAAACTACTTTCTACTTGTAGATAAATATGAATTTGAATCAAGGTCAACGGATTTTGCATGACACAACATAACTACTTCTTCCATGGAAGCGAGATGGGGTCGAAGTGACAATACTGTGCGATAAATTTCTTCAGTTGCTTAATTCACTTGGATTATCTATGTTCACTCATCAGTATGCAGACACTAGTCAATGTACGCCTTTTTATTTGGTCTTATAATCCTAATTACTTTATAATCATATTTGTATGCATTTTGAAACTTAATAAATAGAAGCGATCTGATACTTATAGTGAATTATAACAGGAATGTAACATATAGACATTTGATAGTTTGCCACGTTGAATCATAATTCGCACGCACGCCCTAATGTATGTTGTATGTATCATTACTCTTCACGACGAAAACAATGATTCTGTTGAATGTTACGACAACTTAATAAAAACACAGTGCAAATATCAAAATTAAAACAAATGAGAGTTACAGGAGCAATGCCAGGCTATTACCTTGTTCGAGGAATGTATCTATCAATATTCACAAAAACGAGTGATATGCCATTCATCTGAAGATTTTCCAAGTGATGTGCCTTTTAACAGTCGTTTCGGGTATTTCACATTGGTGTATAGTCTCTCTGGTGACCCAAGACAGCACGTCTGGCAACTAATTGCACAATGTCCGTCATTCTTGTAAAAACGTAATTTAGTTAGCCAATAACGAGCAATCAATCAATGCATTGGCGGTTAATCCTTTGAAAGAAGGGTGTTGTTTTTACACAGACACAGACACGGACACGACAGAGTGTATTCAGTATAGATTAGTAAATGTACATACACAAACACTACCTTCTGACAAATCCGCATAAAAGTAATTAATCAATTAATCAGCGTGTTATCGGTTAATGCTTTGATCAATCCGGACACAAGAAATGCCAAATGGGGACCTTTGTAATGTAGGTGGCGTTACCACTAAATATACCTGTTATAAATTCTTTAACTGAGCATCAAGTGAATGATGACATATAACGTGTAGGTTTAAACCACCTACCATGGATTACAACCTAGTGACAAGTGATTTTGACAGAATCGTCTATGAAAACAAGCTGTAACTCGGAAACTAGGCAAAGCAGGTTTAAAACTAAATGATAGTAGATTGTGAGAACATATAGCTTTCATTTTTCACAACAGCTGTCGCGTTTGTGCAAACGTGTTAGCGAAATATTTTACCCCCTGAAATGTTGATGGATGTATATACCTCATACTACGTCACGGAGACACGTCGCTCTGATTTGCTGAAATTTCGTTCGCGGTTGAGAATTATGAACTGTTTTCAAAAATGTTGATTTAAGGTAATTCAAGATCGAAATGAGTCGTTTTAATGACGGTGTTTCTTTTACAAAGATGCTTATGAGTGATTTATGTATTTGCACCACCTGGAGTATATGTGATCTTTAAAAAACGCGTTTACTGTCTGATTACATGAACAACTGTAAATTATCTCACTAAGACTTTGAAACAACCTCCTGTCCTTCTGCAAAACAACCAGATGTAACGATAGTAAACACTGGCTCCCGAAAACATATAATACTTCTACAATACGTTAGCAAAGCACCAGTTATTGAGTAGTGTTTTGCTGTAAGTCTTTGGCGGGGTTGGATCATATACATCCTCAAATCAAAGTGCATCAGTAGGAAAGCATTTGGACTTGGTGTAATTATTACGCATTCGATTGGTTATTTCCACAAAGCCTGTGTACACATTTAAACTGATTCCGCCGTTTGCATCGTTAGGGATAGTGTATCGTCTGCCTCAAAGTCCCTGAACCACATTATCTAATTCCTCTACTGCCTAGCCTAGAGCCGCGATGCAGTCATGTCTTACGGCTTACGGCTATTTACTGCTTTGCCCTCCCGGTCTGCAATGGTCAGTCCTTGATAAATGAAGCAAGTCCCAATCACAGGTTCATTTCCCATCTTACTGGGATTTCTTTTTATTTGGTACTACCAGAATTACAGATGTTCGGAGACAAAATCCAGATCCTCGTCATAGCTTTCATACTTGGACAACTTCTTGACTGGAGTTATCTTTCCTGAGCTCCCGTTCCGGACGCAGGGGTCGCCGCATTACTTCCGGGTACAATTGTCACGCTACGAACATCTGTGACTGGCTTCAAGATGCCGGTAAGTCATGTATTTGTTGTCACTCAGTCGTTTGGGTTATATATTGTACTGTGTGATGTTCTTGCCGAGGCAATGCAACCCACCCATTAAAACAAACACCTCCAAGAAAGAAAGGGATTCCACTGAATGACCAATGGCGCTGACAGACGATCAAAATGTAGACAATATGTTATAACAATTGTACCTCGTAGCTCCCAATCTTAAGCTTCTTTTGGCATTTCGTCTGTGTTTTGTCAATTATTTGTATCTAGACATTGATGTTAAACAGTTGCTTTGCTGGAGAAGAACATGGAAATATTGTTTTTGCCTGTTTTTGCACATGTGGATAATGAATAATGTTCAAATGTAGAATAGCAGCAATCTGTCAACATTGTGAAAGGCTCTATATACTTAAGTCTTAACCAGGGGTGTAATGAGTATGTATTGCATCCATATGTGTGCGATATTCCAAATATCAAACGACTATAGGCATCAACCGTTGACACGTTTCTTATTTATTAGAAAAAATCGTCAGAGTGTAGTTCACCTACATTACATGCAATCATTTAATTTCAGCCCAAAGGAAAACAGGGGACGAAAGGACAGAAGCAAATTGACGAAGAAAATAAAACAGCACTGAAGTTTTATCTTATGATAATTGGAGGTGTAAATGTAAGTGTTGTTCCAGTCTAAGTAAACTTAGCCTCAGTACTTTTCGTTACAGTCCACTACTGAGTCTAATAAAACCTTATGGGAGGTCGCATCAGGTAACCTATGAGATTGACCAATTAGAACACAGCATGCCAAATTGCGAAAGTGCGCATTCGCACATAACTTTTGAAGTTTTTATGTGGAAAAGGTTCGTACCTGACCGATTCCGATTGCTATTTAGCGTACGCTTGCTTCCGGGTGATGCACACGGTGTACGTACAACCATGACAACGGTGAGTAAATAGTCGCTGAAAATAGTGTTTTGGGCAATATTCAAGGATGTCAGCGTCAGCTTGTGAAAATATAATGTAATGGTAACCATGTCAACAGAAACCCCAAAGCGTATTTACTGCAGGTCAAATAACTGTGTTATATGCAGATTTTTGTTTGTGGAGAGATCTGTCAGTGACCTGAATATTTTGAAAGTCCCTCAGATCCCTAAATAGTAGCCGTTGTCTGATTGGTTAAATCTATTTAATCGTCTCGCATTTGATTGGGCGGTCATCGTTCCCTCAAAGGTTACCTGACGTGACCTTCTACAAGGTTTTGTTAGACTCAGTGGTGGAGTGTAACGAAATACACTGATACTAAGTTTACTTAGACTGAGTGTTGTTCTGTACTGGCTGCTGAACAGTTATCGCCATATCTCAACAGTATTTATAAAAATACTCTGTCATTCATTAAGTTAATGAAACAAAATTAATTAGGATACTTATTTCAGTATTCACCAATTTGTCCAGCCCACAATTCACTGTTCATCGTGTCTTTATGTAACATGCATAAGGGAATCATGGCAGTACAAATAAATGTTTTCTCACAACTAGCTGTTATCACTGTTTCAGAATCTTTCTTGTCTTTTGTGAAAGAACATTTACCTATATATAACATCCGTCAAATATTTGATTGAATGACTTGTTGATTGTTTATGTTTGATAGAAATGAAACAATTAATGACTTTGTGAACTTGAACTTGCTATTATATATATACGAGGGGATGTCAATAAGTTTTGAGCCATGAGCATTTTCATACCCATGTGTCGCAGCCTATGGTATGACATTGAACCTTGGGGTGTAGCTGATGTGATATATAAGTTTTGGTATCCTACTCCCAGAAGTTATTGAACAGCTCACATTGACAGAAAGAGACCCCCCTCATGGCAGTGAAAATGAATAAAATTGAGTATAGAGCAGTAATTACGTTTTTGGTTCTTGAAGGAAACTCGGCGAAGAACATTAAAGAAAGGCTTTCAGCAGTTTATGGGAAGTTCCCTTCATCTGCTACCATCAAACAATGGGTCAGTGAATTTAAGCATGGTAGAGAGAGTCTGGAAGATGACCCCCATCCAGGTCGCCCAACAACAAGTACTAGTCAGGAAAACATTGACAGAGTGCATAGACTTGTGCTGAAAAATCGTCGAATCACACGTCACGAGTTAGAGGAGACCACACGCATTTCACACAGATCCATCGAGACAATTCTTCATGAACATCTCGTCATGTCTAAGGTGTGCACAAGATGGGTGCCAAGAATGCTTACAGATGAAATGAAGCAAACAAGGGTCACCATAAGCAACTCCATGCTAACCAGATACAAGAAGAATCCAGAAGATTTTCACTTTAGGCTAGTAACCTGTGATGAAACCTGGATCCACCAACATGATCCTGAGAGCAAACAAGAATCCATGGAATGGAAACATGTCACTTCTCCTAGGACCAAAAAGTTCAAAGCCTCCATATCAGTGCAGAAGGTAATGGCGACAGTCTTCTGGGATAGCAAAGGTATCATCTACATAGATTACTTACCAAAAGGAAGAACAATGAATGGGGAATATTACGCTAACTTGTTGAGGCAAGTGCGACAGTCAATCAAGGAGGAGCGCAGGGGCAAGATCAGACGTGGTATTCTTCTACATCAAGACAATGCTCCAGTACACACTTCTCGTTTTGCAGCCGCTGCTGTCCAGGAATGCAGGTACAAAATCTTGCTGCATCACCCCTACTCTCCAGACCTGGCACCAAGTGATTACCATCTGTTCCAAAATCTCAAGAAACACTTGCGTGGTCGTAGATTTCAGGATGATAATGAGCTTATTGCTGCTACTGAGGCTTGGTTTGAGGACCAAAATGGCGCCTTCTACAGAGATAGCATCAGCACCTGGCAGAAAAGATGCAGCAAGTGTCTTGATTCACAAGGGGACAATGTTGAAAAATAAATGTGGTTCATACCAATATTTTGTGTTTTTCTATGCAAGGCTCAAAACTTATTGACATCCCCTCGTATATCATCTGACATCCACCCAAAAAAAGGTTTTCAAGATTTACAGGGTTCATCAATTTTATTATTTTTTTTCCCCTTTTGCTACTCATCTTGAAGAATTTTCGTTTGCTGTCCTTTTTGTTGTCAAGTACCGGGAGAAAAATACTGGAATTGTAATACTGTTGTATTGACAGTAAGTGTTCAGCAGCCAGTATGTACCTGTCCAGTATGTCATTTTCAAGAATCAGGTGATTTTATGGGTTCAAGTTTTAAATCATATGATCACTTTGTAATGACTTGTCTGTGTACAGTCTTGTGTATTCTGAAAGTAAGGTAAATAATATATAGCATGAAAATTGGACTATATTATGTTAAAATAACTAATGTTATTTTTTATGACTTTTTAATGTATACTTTATAAATTCATGTATCTTTGCATCACTGAATCATGTTTAATCATACTTTTCAGGTGTTTTATATCCTTGTCCAGTTTCTGTTTTTCTGGGACCAGTTTACAACAGGACCAATTGTAAGTCATGACAGTGATAATGCCTAATTGTTTTAAGCCAAATTTTGTACTGTGTTTATGTCTAGTTATAACTATTTGATTTTTCATTTTACATTCATACTAATCTTAGTCATGTCATTCAGTAACTTGAAGTTGAATAACTATCAATGACTGTAGCAAATTTGTCGCATTATTTTCATGAAGGACACGTGTGTGTGTCTGCGGCATACACATCTTTTGAGACTGCATGGGGGTGGTGGGGTAGTCTAGTGGTTACAGTGTTCACCTATCACACCAAAGACTTGGGTTAGATTTCCCACATAGGTACAATGAGTTAAGGCCATTTCTGGTGTCCTTGTCGTAATATTCTTGGAATATTGCTAAAAACGGTGTTAAACCGAAATCGTTCAATGACATACTCAAGAAACAACATGATGAGTGCAACTGTTGCTGTGATTGTCAGCCAAGCTGCACATCAACACCACAATTTATTAATTTCCTATGGCAGTGACTAATTGTCAGTGTGAGTTGAAAGATGCTGATGAATGTTTCCCTATTTGATACTGATATAAACATGGGTGAAATCCTGAAAATGTTATATTGTCGCATGTCTCCACTGCAGTCATGTCAAGTTACTGTCCACTGATTGGTGAATATTATAGCTGAAGGCTAAAACATATAATATACATGTAGAGTTTTTAAGTGTTTTTGATGATGGTTTATATTCGTTTGAGAGTCATTAAGTGTTTTTAATGATGGTTTATTTTGGTTGACAGGTGATGTTTGTCCTGGCACTAGGTGTTCACTTTGCTAGTTACCAGTTTATGGGGTCAATAGCTTCCCGGAATCTGGATCTAAACATGGAGTCAGGCATGGCTGAGTATGTAACTTCTGGTGGGAATTTGACCTGTGACGATCCGGGGTAGAATAGGTCTTCAGCAACCCATGCATGCCATGAAAGGCAACTATGCTTGTCGTAAGACGTGACTAATGGGATCGGGTGGTTGGGCGTGCTGACCTGGTTGACACAAGTCATCGGTTTACACTAACACAGATCTCTGCTCATGCTGTTGATCACTGGATTGTCTCAATTATGGTCAGACCACCTCCATATAGCTGGAACTGAGGGATAATGGTATTTTTATGACTGATATCTTATCAGTGTGTCAATAAATAAATAAATAAATTGCTATTGATGATTTCAAACTTTACGTATACTATTTTTGTCCAGTATTTTTGAATACCAATGCTGACAGGAAGACTTGTACAGCGACTTGGTCAGTGTTATGTTCCACTGTTTGCTGGGACCCAGAAAACCTCACAATTCACAAATTGCCTTATATGAACAGTGCATTTTGAAACTTGCTTCACTGTTTAATGCAATGCTACAAGGCCCTTAGTTCAGACAGTCTAAACTAAATGTTTGCAAATTAACTCATTAAACTACTTAGTGCTGATTAAATACCTGCCTTACCTTGTTTTTTTTTTATCAGACAATCACAGCTGATGTCTTGATGAATGTTCCAAAGCATTCACATGACTTCCCCTCATTACATCAGGGAGTCACGATGAGTTCTAAATGTTTATTCTTTTGGGAAAATACTTACCTTCTGTAGTGTTTTGTACTCTCTCTACATTATCTGAACACATTAAGAGACATAATTTTGATATGTTTCTGTAAAGTCAAAATCTTTTGTGCACGTTTATTAATACTGTTCTGATGATTGTTTCAGGCATTCTAAGGACCTGTTGATTCTAACAGCTATAGTACAGACACTGTCTCTTATATCAAACTATTTCTGGATTTTATGGTTGCTGGTGAGTGTTGTTTTAGTGTTCAAATGGTTGTACAACACATATTTGCAGAACATTGTTGGTAGATATGCCTGAATAAGAATTAGAATTGTCTTGAAAATGACATGAGGACCGTTCATGACATTTGAAATCAGTAAATTCTTATGAAGGCCATTTCTGGTGCCAAAGACCATGACACTGGTGGAGTATTGCTAAAAGTGACACAAAACTCACTCGCTTATCATGCTTGTACCATGATGGGAGAGCAGATCAGTGGCTCAGTCCCCAATGTCTGAATAGCGACTAACAGGATTGGGTGGTCTTGCACGCTGATTTGGTTTACCCCTTATCAGTTCCCAATTACACAGGTTGATGCTCATGCTGTTGATCACTGGATTGTCTGGTCCAGACTCTATTATTTACAGACTGCTGCCATGTAGCTGCAATATTGCTTAGTGCGCCGTAAAACTAAACTCACTCACTCATTCACTCAGATGTAGAAATGAATAATGTTCAAATGTAGAATGACAGCAGTCTGTAAACACTGGGAATTGGGTGGTCAGGCACTCTGACTTGGTTTACACATGTCATCGGTTCCCAATTACACAGGTCAATACTCATGCTGTTGATCACTGGATTGTCTGGTCCAGACTCTATTATTTACAGACTGTCACCATATAACTGGCATAGTGTAGAGTGTGGCGTATAACTAAATTCACTCACTCCCCAGCTGCTTTATGCCAGAACACTCCAAGATGCTACTTGTGGTCGCCTTACCTTGCTCTCAGCATTAAGCATGTCAGGCTCGCTGACTTGGTTGACACTCACCATCAGGTCCCATTTGTGGAGATTGATGCTCATGCTGTTGATCACTGGATTGACCTGTCTTTACTCCATTAATTACAGACCGCTGCCATATACCTGGAACATTTCTGAGTTGGGTGTGAAACAGCAGTCAGTCAGCCACACACATGTCCATGCATGTTATTTATAGGTTTCATAATCTTGAAGTCACTTTAAAAGCATTTCAGCTGACCTCTAACCCAGCTTTGCCTTATTTGAATGTTTCTTTACTCATTCCAGGCTCCTGGACGAGCATTCTACATGTTGTGGGTAAATATTTTGTCTCCCTGGTTTTTTGAGGCCCCTCCAGAAGTTGATGAGAAGAAGCAGAAAAAGATGGAGAGGAAAATGAAGAGACACCATTAATGATGTTGCCAGCATAATTGTATTTATACCATTCCTTTATCACATGTTCTACCACTCATGATTCACAAGCCACCCTTGTACATTGTCCGATTGTCAGTTTGCATCTTAATGAAATGTTATGAATAAATGGTTTTAAATGAGAAGATCTTGACATTTTTTTATAAATTGAGACGTAAAGATGTCCATGCCTACATCTGTGTGACAATGAATATTTCCAGGCCATCATGATACTGTCATTTCCATCCATGTACCAGAAATGATAGACTGAAGTTTTTTTCCATGATTATACATGATTTTGAAGTACAATTTTTTGCAGTCTAAGTTAATTTAGTCTCAGTGTTATTTGTTACACTCCACCACTGAGACTCGGTTGTGGAGTATAACGAAAAGTACTGAGGCTAAGTTTACTTAAATTGATTTTTTTGTGGATAACAACTTCTTTGTTATTATATATGATGCGACATTTTAGTGTGGATTTTTTTACCGCTGTCTTGCTTGACAACAGTATAAGAATCCGCACCAAAACATCACGTCATACAATAATAAAGAGGTTGTTATCCATAAAGAATTGTACTTTATTATTGCTCACCAACGTCTAAAATGCCAATAAAGCCGATCATGATTTTGATAGAAACAAACAATTCCTTTTAAATTGAAGGTGTCCCACTGATTTTTAACATTCAGAACCTAAACCAGAGGAGATCTAGACTTGCTACATTTAGGACTTCAGCATTGTAGGGAGGGATAACCGGATGGAAAATTTATGCAGTTCAAGGACTGTGAGACAGACTTTAAGTCACAGCTCCAGTGTAAGAACCCAAGTTCTGCACAACTGAAAAATTACACAAACGTTTTCAGCATTAAGATCAGCATGAGACTGGTGCTGTGATAAACACCCTCAAACCAAGTATGTCGAAATGTTCTGATATTGAAAAGAGACCTCTTTCCTTTACGTGTATTAAAAACAATTTGGACATTCCCCTCATTACTGTGTTGACTGTATTTATACATCGGCATTGCTGTATAACGTTGTGGTTCAGGCGTGCGTGTACGCGATATTACTTTCAAGGGAGGTAACTATGGAAACCACAGCTCATTCAGTAGCTTCTCACTGGTTGTGTTCGCAGACAGACGCATGTTGCGACATAACACAGAGGGACACGACGAAATAACCCAGCGAAGAATGACGGCGGGAATTGATACGCAACCATGTAATACAATTCACTGGTGACTCACAGGTTGTGTGATACAGACAGTAATGGTTGAATTCAAACTTCCAAATAAGCGGGATCGAAGGTCTCGTATGCGATCCTACTTTGAGTCACGTTCCGTTCCACCAAGCTATAACCGCCTGGCCGAAATGAAGCAAGTCTTGATTTTCCCAGGTTCCGAATATCCCACCTCACTGGGGCGCCTCGTTAATGTATATGGAGTTAGTTATGGGTAATATTACAATCAAAACCATATGTACTAAACGCTTTTTTAACTAAACACTTTTAAATCAAAGACCACGGCAAGCACAACAGCTCTCATCATCTCTCGCCCCGCGTTTAGCGCGAAGCTGGGGATATAGTAATAGGCTCCGTCCGTGCGTACAGACTGGAATATCTTAAGAACCGTTAACTAGATTCTTTTTGTACCTGGTATCTAACTTTATCACAGTAAAAGAAACGTCTCAGTCAGGTTTGGTGACCTTGACCTTCATCTCAAGGTCACAAGGGGACTTAGGCATTCTACCTTGTCTGTGAGATATCTCAAGAACCGTTCTCTGGATTGTCTTCATATTCAACACAAAGTGTTATCGAGGGAAGGTGCGGGGCCCAGTCGATATTGGTGACCTTCAGTGAATTTTCAAGGTCACGGCGACACTTTGACGATTTCAGCATGTAAACTGAATGTTAAGCTTGTCAGCGAGATATTTCAAGAACCGTTCAGTGGATTGTCTTCATATTCAACACCAAGCTTTATCCAGGGAATGTACCGTTCCCGGTCGATTTGGATAACCTTCCGTTAATTTTCAAGGTCGTCCGCACATACATACGGATTGGAATATCTTAAGAACTGTTAAGTAGATTCTTTTCATATTTAGTATCAAGGTTTATCACAGTAAAACAACGGCCTCAATCAGGTTTGGTGACCTTGACCATCATCTCAATGTCACAAGGGGACTTTAGCGTTTTACCTTGTCAGCGAGATTTCTCAAGAACCGTTTATTGGATTTTCTTCATATTCAACACCAAGCTTTATCTAGGGAAGCTGCAGGGCCCAGTCGATTTTAGTGACCTTCAGTTAATTTTCAAGGTCACGACGACGACCTTTTAGGAGTTACTTACATACACTGGTCAAGGTCTAAGTGACTCTTCAAAATATTTTTGCGTTTGAATAACTACAGTGCACGATATCAAGAGGGTTTGAGAGTAATGTTTCTGTTGACATTTTACTTCATCTGAAACTACGACGTGCTCTTTCATTTCTTTTTAAGTTTGATTCGGAAATATGTTATTAAATAGGTAAATAGTAGCAGAAAAGCTTGATAGTTAATGTTGATTATGTTTCGAATACTGACTGAATACATAAGGCAATAACCAATTCAAAGGCCATAATACGTAACACCACACCTTTCAGAACGTCTATTTTTGTCCACGGTTTTATTTCCCTTAGGTTACATTTGAGTATTGCCAGGCAATAGTCAGTTTAAGGAATGCTGACTTCCCTTATCGTATTGTGCACGGTTTTGTGCAGAACCATTGCGATGGGGCAGCCTGAGAAATTGGATACGCGGATATAAGATAGATCTACATGGTAACTGCTTTATATTTAGGATAACATAACTTTTGAAAGTCGCATTTGAGATATTTCATTTTGTTGACATACATTTGCTGTAGTAAAACCTCGGGAGGCCATGACAGTGACGAAAGAGGTCAAACTGTGAAAAATGCATAAAAATATCCGGTATTAGTCACTCTGTAACAAAATGCTAAGCTTAAGGGTATTATTGCTTTACAATTATTATATAAAATATGTTATTAAAATACCTTATCGAACATGATAATAATATACCTAGTAATAGTTTCCTATAAAATTATCTGATCACTGTATCAAATATGTTCTGAGTAATATCATTGGGGAGCTTTTAACCGAATCACCGGTAGATTTGTAGAAGTTTGCATTTCGTCATATTTCAGTTTCCGAAAGATTCACACTGTAATGTTGATTTCTACTTTTAAAATGATTAACCGAAAAAGAATGGGTAATGAGGTAACGTATCTCCGGTATGATATATTATTGGCCAATAATGTTATCGCGGTAAATGATATGCTGTTATCCGACTGCGCCAACCTTTGAAATATACCATTCACTGAAAAACACACGTCAGTCAGAACTGGTCTTCAGTAACCGATGCGAAAGAGGCGACTTACGGGATTGGGTGGTCAGACACGCTGACGTGGTTGACACATGTCATCGTATCCCAGTTGGATAGATCGATGCTTATGGTGTTGATCACTGGTTTGTCTGGCTCAGACTCGATTATTTACAGACCGCCGTCGTATAGATGGAATATTGCGGCGTAAAACAACAAACAAACAACGTCAGTTTGCAGGCAGGACCTTATCATACGGTTGTATGGTATTATGTTGCTGTTAATAAACTGCCATGACAAAATGTATAAGAATCCCCTTTGAACCAGCGAAATATAACACAGACACGTCTAAAATGTTCAGTAACTGAGCAAGCAGTGAGCATTTTACAGTGAATCACAATACGGATTTCTAGTTCAATGAGTCACAAGTCTAAAGTAATGGATCACAAATATAAAATACTGACTCACCAGAATCTCGGCATTTTACAGTGAGATCACATATATTAACTGAAGTATGCTTCCACAGCGAGCAGTCAGGTACGGAGAGTCAATTTTCTAGGTCAGATGATTCAGATGATGTTAAAACAGTCGATGATAGGCAGAGACACACAACTCCAGTAATTCTCTGTGTGTGTCCATCAATACAACGACCAGCCTTCATATATATCGACATAGTGTCGGGAACATTCGAGCAAATCGTGGCTATATCACCATTTAGTCAGAACATTCACGAACAGGAAGTAAGCCATAGATTGACATGTGCTAACAGGCCTGCCGCTAAAAATACTATTGCCATTAAGCATTATATGATAGGGAATGTGACCCACAACTCAAACTCAAAACTCTAAACATTGTGACCCAGTACTATCTATCACTTAATGAAATACAAATTACAGAAAACACACTCGTAACAATTGTCAGAATTGTACGATCAAGTGTGAGATTTCTTAAGAAAGTGGAAACGTCCTGTGAACGTCAGTCTTTGTGCATTTTACTTAAGGAGTATTGGACATAAGTCATAACAAAAATTGAGAACATACACAGAAGCCTATAATTATTGAGAATATACATAGAAGCCTATAATTATTGAGAACATACACAGAAGCCTATAAGTATTGAGAATATACATAGAAGCCTATAATTATTGAGAACATACACAGAAGCCTATAATTATTGAGAACATACACAGAAGCCTGTAATTATTGAGAACATACACAGAAGCCTGTAATTATTGAGAACATACACAGAAGCCTATAATTATTGAGAACATACACAGAAGCCTATAATTATTGAGAATATACACAGAAGCCTATAATTATTGAGAATATACACAGAAGCCTATAATTATTGAGAACAGACATAGAGACTGTTAATATTCATATGTCGTATTTTAACTATTGAAATATTTGTGTATCTAATGAAATGTGACCATTCACCACTTAATTCTAACATATATTGCCAGATTCATCAAAACTGGACTTTGCTCAATGTTTTAATATGCATCAAAATGTTGTATGTTCTCTGTGTCACATTATGTGATTTTTTAGAATAAATTTTCTGTTCTGTTCTGTTCTGACATACGTGCTTGACAACGGTTAAAGAATCAATACCGAAACGTCGCATAATAAAAAATAGAAGTTGTAATGCACAAAGTATCGTATTTCTCACGAATGGGTTTTTGCATAAAAACAAACATTCTGGACAGCGTTCGATCATCACCTATTGATAAACAACATGTCTGGTAGATCTGACAACCAGACACGACTAATTCCTACTATGTGTATGAAATGAGTCCCAGTTAGCATGTCCGTTCTACATGATTCTATCTGTGACGTATGTTCTACCTGGGATGATACTTTCTCAGGAAAGTACAGTTCTAGTTCGAGTTTCCAATCCACTCCACGAGGCCTAAATGGCAACTTAAATGGGTGGGGTGGCACTCAATCCAACAAAAGTATTAGAATCTGTATTTTACTGAGAAAATGAAATCACACAGTAAAATGCAGATTCTAATACTCAAGTATGTAATATTTGACCACTTTGTAAATTACTTTGAGTGTGTATGTTAGTTGCACTCAGCAATATTCCAGCCATATCATGACTGCCTGCAACCAATCGAGTCATAAGAAACAAAGTTATTTAAAATTAGGAAACACGCAAATCCGGTCATGACATGTTTTCCCTTCGGGAGACATGTTTGTTTCAATTGTGTAAAATCCGGCTTTTCGCTCCGTGGTATCATCTCACAGTGTACCCAGATCAGCGGTTTTATCGGGTAATGTTTCCATCCAGGATGTACATTCAGCCTGGGGCGATTTTGGAAACTTGAGCTGACTTACCGCTGGGGTGTACAAGTGCGCTGTGTGCAATCACTGTAGACGCTACTGACACAGTTATCCTCATTCACAGGTGAATCTCTTTCCGGGTATTTGTAAGCAACTATTTAAGACGAAAATACACTCACCCACGTCACGCAACTGACGGTTGAGCAATCGAGTGCAATCGCTGGAGGCTTGATGAGACTGAACTGATCCTCATCGATGTTAAAACGAGCAGGCCGTAAAGGGTAAGAAGTATATACATTGCCTCGTAGCTTTTGCCCCCAACTGCATTGCAATCTTTAGAATCCATAAATGCATATCATTCAATAACATCCCCAAAAATAATAGGAGGAATATCGGGCAGGTTCTCACTATGTCCTCAAGTTGGTACAAGGACAATCAGTGAGTGAAAGCATGGACACACGATCGAGTTTCAAATTACATGGCTTGTACCACTGGACGCACGTGCAAATGAGGCGACCGAAAACATCCGACTTGATTCCAACGCTTCATGGTCGCACTCGGAACTTCGGAAGCGATCGATGGTGACATTCGTTTCGTAGACATACGCATTTGAGTAAAATAACGATGTTAACATATTTTATCATAGTAACATGTAACTACCGTGGTATATGTGTTTTGATACACGTTTGTATGTACTTTACACATTTGTCTAATCCGGGCTACAATTGAAGACACCAGGATATGATAAGCGGTAACTTCCCGTTAATCTTTGGTTTCATTTCGCAAATAATACATGCATATACTTCCTCCCTGTTGCCAAGGTAACACATCACCTGACGAAATACAGAGCTGTGTGTATGTGTGCATGTGTATTGCCCAGTTGTTCGCTTCACACGGAAGCACGTGTCTGTAACATGTAACGTGAAGTTGTTTTGGGTAATCTGCCGTTCGTTCTTCTTATCACCTGTCCTCACGAAATGTGCACCAAATGGTAACTGAACTGGTAAACTGGTTAGAACTGGTTGTGGTAAATTAGTCACGCAGAGTAATTACCATAATAATGCCACTTTAGATAGTAACTTTGAATTAAATGTTACAGTCATTATAATCTACGTTACGGAAATTAGTGTAAACTAATGAACGTAAACTGATAATCAAACTTAGTGTACATACGTTTTATTTAACTAACAGTTGCTGGAAATATGTTTCACACAAGTTGTTTCCGGTATTATATTTTGATAAACAACAAAACCATTATGGAATTAATTTAACGCGGCCATATCTATATAGAAATTTAGAATAATTACTGGTGAAATGTTTTTGTACTACATCTATTACACAGAGTTACACTAAGATACAAAAGTTTCTTCGTTTCATTCGTTATTTAAATACAGTTAATGCACAAGCACAGTGAAAATTCGTCCAAACTGTAATCACCTAACCTGTTTAGTTTGAGGGTAGAATGTCAACAATGCCAGTTTAAAATACAGTGAAGGCTGTTAAAACCGGTATCTTTCCAACCCAGCAAGTTATAAACACTGGCATAACATTTTAGTCCCATTCATGACTTGTACATTTATAATCAGCTCTACAACCCGGCTCCTTTTACAAACCGGATTATTTCTTCAGTCCCAATGAGTGCCGGTTTAGACAGCTTCCACTGTAAATAATCATTTGATGTTTAGAGAAGTTCTTGCCACATCCCTAGACCCATGAAACCGTCTTGCCTGAATAGTAGTCGCGACAAATGGTAGACTCCTTTGGGACTGATATCATGCACAGTGCATAACGTGGATTACACAAGCGTCCTTCAGCACCCACAATACTTTGAAAGTGCAACAGATGAGCATCTCCTTCACTTTCAGTGGAAGCTGAGTCATGGCAGTCACTGGGACTGAATAAATAATCCGATTTAGACAAAGCGCTGGATTGTAGAACCGATGGTAAATGCACAAGCCATGGATGGGGAGCAACTTGCCGGATTGGACAGATGCCAGTTTTGACAGCTTCTATTGTAGTAAGTTCAGAATGGGTCCATTCCGTTAAAAACACTTTCGGGGACACTAGATGTACAGTTTCATTCTTACGGTGGTAAAAACAGATTGCATTGTTCAAAATGTCTGCAACTTTAAACCTCTGAAGTATCATGGTGAGAAATCGGCTGAAATTAAATGGCTCTGAGATTCATATTGTTATGTCCCAGTATATAACCGTAAATAAGGCAGCTATCTAATAAATACACATGATTTGTAAAATAATTATATGGTCATTTTCGTGAGGTAACGTGGATTGCATCATGTTAAACAAAGCTTCATTAAAAACATACCAGATATGTTTTGGGTATGTAGGAAGGGGCCAATACCTTATGTCGAAAATGTAATGTGACTTTTTCTTGTTTTCCCAGAATAACCGCAGTTGAGGTTTTTAGTTTGGAGGGACAGGTTTTACCTTTCCTAACCTTATATGAACATCAGCATTCAAATGATACATGAGTGTTTGAAAAAAATATCGTTCAAGATCTATCTCACATTACAAATGTTTACCCAAGCGGGATTGGAATCGTAGATCTCAGAACAGTAAGCAGACGCTCTTCCTCACGGCCACGGGGCCGACGACGGAAGTGGAGATATATCATCTACGTATAGGTCATTAAATTGATTTTACACGCGCTTCAGTTATTGTCACGTAGCTTCATTAAATGATCATCTACATTGTATTTACCCATCATTAACGGTATAAAGGTTAGAGAAAACACTTCTCAGAGGTTTCGGTAGACAATGTAAAACCATCGGGGTCGGGAAATCCCTCCCCCTCCGGTTCTATATTGTCTACCAAAACCTCGAAGACGTGTTTTCTCCTATACATATAACACGGCGGTTTTAAACAGTCGAGTCTTTAACAGACAATCTGGTAATGAACAAAATGAACATCGACTAACACAACTGGGTTACGATGGTATGTGTACCAAGTCAGCAAACCTGACCACCCTATCCCCTTAGTCACCGTTTACGACAAGCACAGGCTACGGAACACCAACTGTAACTCGGATCTTCACGGGTCTGCCGCCTATGGGCAATCCTGGTGTTGCGACTGTCAGGGGAGACTGAGAGGTCTCATTCTGTTTATCGAATATAAAGTTCTAATTTGACGGTGCCTAGTTGGATAGGTATTTGCACGAGTTCATTATATTACACCTTTATTTCTGGTCTTTTTCCAGAAGGGACTTGAAGCTGTGTGTGTCAGAATGGTTAAATACTATGTGTAAGTATGTTGTTCAGATTATTGTGCCTCATTCGTAAATACTCGTATTATTCCGGCAAGCCGGGTGGCGACTCGTACACCTCTCGTAGCCATGTTCACGCCTGTCTAAGCGCAAAGGGACACGGAGATGAGAATAGTCAAGGATTATTTCCAAGAAAAGATAACTCTGAAATTCCAAACATGACTACTAGAAAACAACAAGAACAAATTTGTTTAACATAAAGTCACCTTTAGTAAGTTTTGGGCTTGTTTTGTTTTGTCTTTTTTGTGTCGTTAACAAATATCAATAACAAGATAATTGTGTAATCGCGGAAATCATAACGAAAATCGATAGTCGCAAAGAAACTATTTCACCTCATTTCACATTTTACTAAGCTGGATTTGGTTGGTTTGCCACGATTCTTGGCAACAATGGCGCACGAGGGGGTTACGAGTCTTCTTGTAGGTTACAGGTAGAGGCGAGTAGTTATGCCAGTTTTAATGTATTCCCTCAGATACCCGTCATCACGTGATCAATATTGTAAAATGCAGTTTACTGAAGTGTGTAAGTCATGCGTCTAAGATAGGGAATGATACCCTGTCATTCCCTTGTTATTAATTGATTTAACGAGGGAAAGATAATTTGTCACACCCAATCACGGGTTGGTTATTGTTTTTATTACCTTCGACCTAAGTCTATATCGAAAAGCGCTACAAAAATGAAAAGAGCAGTTTTTCTACGAGGAAACCGGCGATGTGGGTATTCCCCGTGTCCCTACGCTTATCATTTCATTGGCTGGAATCAACCAATCAACATTCAGCCAAACGTTAACTACTTCGCGCCCTATTTCCCATGCATATGGATCACAAGACAAAATATCTCTTATATTTACTTTTGGGTTGTGCCATTAAACGCATTCGTAATTCATATATACTGCAAGTGTGAGAACTTTAATAACATAAAATGATACAGGCATAGATCTATGTCAACTTAAACGTGGCGAGACTTTTGACAATGTTTCATTTCACTCAAACTCAACGAATATGGAATCAGTTGCTTCACTGCAAGTTCTAACAGATCGTTTAAAGTGCCCATTAAGCACTCAAAAAATTCCATTTACCTTAGGGTATAAATGACCTCACCACGATTAAATTTATATATGACGATCGGGTGTAAGAGCGGTCCCATATTTTTTTGTTTGTAGTTTAGTTTTATTCCCTTTCTGGTGACAGAGACACGCCATTTGATAACCCGTTACTCGTTGACTGTTTCAGTTTCATCATCATACTCTTCTTCATAAAAATTCTATTTTGGATTGTGTTCTGCTCCGTTAGAGCTCAGCCAAAGGAGAAGCTCTGGGGAAATAGATCTTCACGGCCAGGAAGGATAAATGTATGGAACCCTTGTACTTACCAATTTCTGCTTAATGCAGTATCCGTATCATTCAATGATCGTATTGAGGTTTAATGTAATATTAGTATTATTCCATGTTCGTATGTAGGTTTGATTTGCATGTTAGTATTATTGCATGGGATTATTTATTTTAATGCATATCACTATTATTCCATGCTCGCATGTAGGTTTCGTTTATGCAATATCGGTATTTTTTAGGCTCGGTGTAGGTTTTATGCACTGTTTGCATGAATGCATATTTTTGTGTCATTTATACTATAGCGGTATTATTCCATGTTCTTATGTAGTTGCGATATGTGTCAGCTCTGAACCAAATGACTCTTGGCGTTACATGGCAACGGTGAGGACTAATGCAGGACTCTATTTTCATACGGTCGACAGTTCTCTATAATAACATCAGCATATGATAGGGGGAGGAACACGTCACACACGTGTATCCGTAGCATAAACGTAACATATTGAAAGCAATAATATCGGAATCATATTAGCCCTCGCTACACCAAATAAAGATCTGAGGATTGCTCCAGAACGATCTTCACCCGATCAATCTGAGCTTTGCTTACAAGACACGGAAGGCGACAGTCAGGAAGTGTTTTTGTCCCATGCAATATTGAAACAGCAAACACCGTGTATTCCGTACATCACTTACCTGCTGTATGTTCCGACAGCATAATCGTTGGTCTGTCGCTTTAACGGGACAAGAATACGAACGGAACTGACTGTGCATAGCATTTGTGCTGGCATACTCTAACTTGTGAAACCAACGGGCATAAGATAGCTTGTGAAACCAATACAGGCACACCTGGCTTGTTCTACCAAAAAGGCATACTATCTCGGCTAACTGCATTCACGATATTTTTCAAAACTCAGTCTGTAAGAGAGGTTACAGAACGTGTAGCTCGAGAAGTGTGATTTCTGATTGATTAATGTTGACTTTTGTCTTCCACATTTGACTGGTCAGTCAGAGTTCAGAACTGACCTATAACGAGTGAGTGAGTGAGTTTTATAATTTACGCCAGCAATATTCCACTTACATAGCGGCGGTCTGTAAATAACCTAGTCTTGATCCAGTGATCAGCATCATGAGCACCGTTCTATGCAGCATGTTTTGTAAATATGTTATATTTCACATCCACTCTACACTATCAGACAAAAGAAAGTATACACCCATGTTTCACCGTGCTTAAAATTGAACGAACCAGAAATGGCCACTTGAGGGTGTTCATTTTGTGAAATTTCTTTTTTGACTCAGTATATACAGTGGAAGCTGTCTAAACCGGCACTCACTGGGACTGAAGAAATGATCCTGTTTAGACAATGTGCTGGATTGTAGAGATGATAAATGTATAAGCCACCGATGGGACTGAGATTTTGTGCCGGTGTTTACAACTTGCCGGATAGGACAGGTGCCGGTTATGACAGCTTCCACTGCATATGTTGCTGTGTGTTTCCAGAATATATCAGTTTTCCTGCGACTGTCTGTCACTTTGGGTCAAGGGTGACGGTAGCCTTGTGGTGAAAGCATTCGCTCGTCATCCCGAAGGCCAAGATTCGATTCCCCACAAGGGGTACAGTGTATAAAGCCCATTTCCGGTGTCCCTTGTTTGATATTGCCGGAATATTGCTAAAAGTGGCGTAAAACTAAAATGACTCATTAACGTTTTGGTCGCATTCACGTTTTTACTGTTTACTTCCTTTTGTCCAACAGTGTAGTGTATTATAAATGTATATTCAACCGTCCATAAAAACTTTGTTCTGAGCCAACTTCGACCGACAGAACTAAACCATTTTCCGTCCAAAATTTTGTACATTAGGATCCACATCACACTACATGTCCGACTCCGATCATGTCAATTTTTCACTGTAAGTGCCCTATGAACAATGGAACATGCTTCTGTTTTACAGGATCGGACAATCATTATTGACTGCGAAGTCCCACCGGATGAGTTAAGTCCGAGCGGGTCGCCTAGCAACCCGGGGGCCTCATCACTCAAACACACACCGACCAACGGACTAGCCGATTTGCATGATTCATACTCATATCCCGTCTAAGATGGAATCAAACCAGAGGGCATCTTTACGCCTTTCTTCTGATGTCTCGGGTTTCACTTTGTTTATATATAACTGTAGCAAAGAATGCACGGCAATGTAAATGCGGTTAAATGTTTCACAAAGACTTAATACGAGTATCATGACATGGCCAATGAGATGGATATCGTACGGCTGCACAGCTCATATGTTGTTATCCATAAAGAATGTTTCTTTTTACTCACCACACTTCTAAAATGCCAATCAAACAGATCATCTCTATTTCCACACAACGAGATCTCAGCATATCAGCATGTACTGCCTCAGTAATTTGGAAATCGTCTTATGGTGATTTTTCCGTAGAGAAAGAGAATGCTCATTTGCGTATCAGAATTTGTTAAATGTATTTGACATGTTTGATAAAGTTTCAATGCAAAGAGCGTCAACCAAATTTTACTAAAGAATGTTTTGATCAATGTTAATGTCAATAGCAATGTTGGCATTCATAGAAGTTGCTTTTATAGAATTTATTATTTTACAATTTCTTTAATGCTTACAAAACGAAGTTTCTGGACTATGTCTTGGGCACGAAGTAGCCCCCAAAACGCCGCGTTGTCTGGAAATCTTTGCACTTTAAAGTATCTATACGTGTATTCTCATTTACCAGAATCATCCACACTAGATTTCAGTTTGGAATTACGTATCAGGAGATGGCTTACACATTATTAGAAGATCAGTCTTACTGGAAAACAAAGCATGGTTCTCTCTGTACAATAGCATCATACATGTATTAAACATGCTTGAGGTAACATATCTCCCAGTATATTATATATTGTGTTTCTTAACCAGGTGGATAGAGAGACTGACGGATGTACTGTGGGGTGGGCGGGTAGGTAGACATATGAACAAGTGAAGTGCTGGGCAGGTATTGGTAGACGTGCAGACAGGTGGACTGCCAGGTGGAAAGGTAAAGTCTTATGCTGGTAGTCAAACACAGGTAAACCGTTGCGTACATAGGCAAATAAACAAACGGACAAATAACCACCAGGTCAGTCGTTATGAGCCAGAGTCATCTGTCTGTGGAATACTGCATGGGCACTGAGGGGCCGTGCTGGGCCATGTTTAGGCTTGTGTTATGATTGGACAGAATTCTCAAGGTTTTCACTGGATACTACGGTCATTTCCATTCAGCTATATCATGACCCAGGGAATTGGAAAATATTCGGAGCCGTTCTCTGGGATTTATATGGGGAGCCTACTCTTGCCCTTCATCTCATATTACATATTAAGGTTACACGACACCAAATGTTTTCCCATAGACATCTACAGTAACGTTATGTTTTCAAAGAAATCACCCAGGCTGTCAACACCTATTCCATGTACACATGGTTACATAGTGGACTTAACACTACTATATAAACATACATTCCGACTAACTTATACTGCTAATTATCCAAGCACAGGAAGCTGAACACATCAACCACAGTTTCACATCAAATGTCACCCACTGGAAAAATAATATCTGTACACACAATAACTATAGGTCATGGTGATAAAAATGTCAGAACTATAATCTTAAAGTTGTGGTCAGTTTTAATTACTGGATGGATGTGCTTTTATAAAAACATAAAAATCATCCACTATTTGATCCAGTCATAGCTGTCACATGTCTCAGTCTCATCAAGAATGTATATACAGTCTCACTGAGGGGGCATGTGATTCCGATTTAGTGTAGTGGGCCCACAAGTATGAGAGGACTATGATTTGTGTTGAAATCTTTCTTACCCAGGATATTCATGCATATTTTGTACACTGCAGTCTCAGTGAGGCGAATTTCACCACTGATGTAGCCTTTGTATTCCATTGCCTTTTGACGTGTACTACCACTCAACTTTAGTACTGCCATATACATACCGTTGTATTGTTTTGTGGGTTTCGAAAATTTCAGAATATACTTATAACATACATACCGTCTCTTTGTTGTTTATTGGTTGAATTACCGACCGATTCGCGGTTAATATTTAGTTTCGGCACATAACGAAACGAGTTGAGTAACCGTCGTATAACAAGGGTTCAGGGAAACTCGAGGTTAAGTTGGTGGACTTCAGGAGAGGGATGGTGTTGTAAACGATCTATCATTAAAATCAGTGATGACACTTCGCGTTCGGAAAAGGCTTAAGAGAATGATTATTTTCTCGTCTTCCCGTTGGTAGCTTTCCCAGACTCGATGCAGGCCCCACTGGGCTGGGTACCCATTGACTGCGTGAGACCGCACCATCCAAGAAAAGATGCACACACCCTTCTTGTTTTCTATTGATGATTCGAAGATAAGACGAACGATGCCAGGTTGTAAGAGATTGTCTACTAACATTTACCTTCCTGCATCCAACTGCATGCAAAGGTTGCCATAGCTTGCATTTGGTAACACTTAACATCAAGGTTTTTCTTCAAGACTCCTACTGACGTGCCTATTTTCTAAATGCAGTTTATCAAATGCACGTCTGACTTGATATATCTTGTTAAGAGACGTACCATGATATTTAGAACGTCGTTTCCACTACTTATAAAATGATATAGAATAGTTCACATTGGAAGAAAGAATGCGCCTTAAAAATCAATTGTTTCACAGCAGACAAAGCACTTCTTGTAAGTGAGTGAGTGCCGCACTCAGCAATATTTCAGCTATATGGCGGCGGTCTGTAAATAATCGAGTCTGGTCCAGACAATCCAGTGATCAACAGTATGAACATCGATGTGCGTAACTGGGAACCGATGACACGTGTCAACCAAGACAGCGAGCCTGACCTCCCGACCCCGTTAATAGACTCTTACGACAAGCATGGGCGCCTTTGATGGCAATCATGGGTTGCTGAAGGCCTGTTCTACCCCGGACCTACGTGGAGGGCTTCTTTTCAGTCAACATGGACGTTTACTATGGATCATGAAGCTCGTATATCTGAGGTATTCCTTCTACGCCTATGTGTCCATCCGTTAAAGCTTGTACACAGAGCATGAGAGTTTATTTAGCAACTTTTCCAATGGGCATAAAACTGTCAAACAGCAGAGATTGTATGGTACATGTATGTGGTAATATTCATTGCCAAGTAGCACTGGCATTTAATAGCCTATGTGACTAAAAATCTCTACTCACTCACATTTAATTAACTATTCCCAATTCTCACTTACTCTGCAAATCATCGTTCCCATTGGTGACAAACGGACTTTAAGGCATCAGTTTCTGGGTCCTTTAAGATATACGCCACTGACCCGGGCAATACTGTTCCCATTTACCCTGCTCACAAAGAGCTGTGGCCTCACACACGTACCCTGCTCACAAAGAGCTGTGGCCTCACACACGTACCCTGCTCACAAAGAGCTGTGGCCTCACACACGTACCCTGCTCACAAAGAGCTGTGGCCTCACACACGTACCCTGCAGCATACCTCGACGTCATCCTCGCTAACCTAACAAACTGTATTGTGCAACAAGGAAGTGACCCAGTATGTATTACATAGCGACTCGTTGAATACAATAGAGGACCTCCAAAACAGATATCTCCTGCGCCGTCTTGGCTACACCTTCCCGTTCCCGTTCCGATACCAAGGAAAAGAGAAGATAAGAAACACGTTTCCAACTCAACTCATAATATTGAGGTAAGTCGTTTAAACAGTATCAGATAATCAGAACATACTTGACTGTCTGGGTGAGATGAACACAGAAAAAAGAATTTGTGAGGAGATAAAGTGTGATATTCATCTCTGAAACATGCGTTGCCAGCATACTGGAATGTATTTGGTGTGTTGAAAGAGAGTACATGTATTTTATGATATAAGAGAACACATCGTATTTTTCCCAGGCTACTGGAATGTATTTGGTGTGTTGAAAGAGAGTACATGTATTTTATAATATAAGAGAACACATCGTACTTTTCCCAGGCTACTGGAATGTATTTCGTGTGTTGAAAGAGAGTACATGTATTTTATGACATAAGAGAACACATCGTATTTTTCCCAGGCTTGCAACAAACCGAGACATAACCCTGCATGTTGTTGACCCGCATGTTCATCGAACCGTACTCACATTAGTTTGTTTGACCTTGTCAAGGTGATTTCATAATTTTCATCTTTTTCATAATTTCTCATCTTTTAAGAGTTGTTCGAAAAAGGACAAATCAAACGAAATTGATTTTCCTATTGCAGTATAAGTACCTATTGAAGATGGTCACAGTGTTCATTATAGAACTAACGAGCCCGCGTAGTTTGAAGATTTTTATGAGTTAGATTAACTATCACATTTCAGGTCGACTTTAAACGTCCGTGTAAGTGTATTTTCGCAAACATCCCAACAGATTCAAGATTCATCGCCACGTTTCAGGAGCATTATTAGTGATTTCATGAAAATTCGATATCACTAATAGGGGAAAAGGGGAGGGAGGGTGGGGGTGTGGGGGGTAGGGTTGGGTTTGTTTGTTTGTTTGTTTTTTGTTTGTTTTGTTTTGTTATCTGTGTACTTTGTCTCTCAGATGTAATAAGTTCTTTAAAACAGAACAAATCCAAAGACGTTTACTTAAAGTGAAGCAGATGTCATATTTCAGTTTTATATCACCGTTTCGAGTTTCCCAACGGAACGAATAAGGAAGTGCCTCGGTCAACATGGTGATATTTGTTACATCTCACAGATGTCACTCGAAGTCCAAAATTATTCACTATTATACGCATTGAATAAACCGGAGTTTCCGCAAAAGAAAACTTTAGTCACAATATCTTGAATTGTTTAAATAAATGAAGACATTATCTCCAAGTATGCAATGGTGATCGTTTCTTAAGCGGAGGCACAGTCCGGTAGTCACCAATGTCATTTTCAGTTATGGTTGTTTTTGATATGACAAAACATTCCTACGAATATATGTATTTATTTCAAACAGGGTCATTGCAAGTGAAAAGGTTGATGAAAAAAAACTTGCACATACTATATCAGGTTGAGTCAACAAATCCATGTATTAAAAAGCTTTAAAGCTTGCTTTGAGAGATAGAACAATTCAGTTCCTTATTCCTTGAAATATTACATTTTATCGGAGTTTAGTATATATTACAAAATATATGATAGGACAGTATGCTGAGCAGGAGAATGTACATATTATAAATTACATATAATTTTTAAATACATATTACTTATTTCATATCTTAAGCGCATTAAGAAGAAATTTACCTAGGTAACATAATTGTCTAGTATTTTGGACAGTATATAATTGTACAAGTTTATAAACAGAAGGATATTTCCAATAATATTGTTTAATATATTTGTGTCCAATTTCACTATATTTAGAACATTTAAAGAAGAAATGAAATTCGCCTTCAATATCTGTAATACAAATTTTACATAATCTTTCATTCGTATTTACCTTATAATAGCTACCTGTTTCTGTTAATAAGTTTGGTGATGATAAACTAAATTTGGTCAAATATCGTTTGTAGAGAGGAGGTATACATTTCCGGAGGTAAAACTGTAGACTGTAGGTATCTAAGAGATTAATATATAAAATACATTTAGATTATAGAGACAATTGACTTCTAACGCACTGACCGGCATGATCAAAGATATCCGTTGCTTGTTACATGGTATGAAATTAGAAGGAAGTTCATGAGCATACCAAATGTCAACAACCCGCTGCTTGCCAAATTACATTTAACTTAATATGCCCACTTCTGCACGTGACACATTGCAGCATTATCATAAACATATTAATAACAACCACACAAACTGCAGTTACCCGTAACAAATAACTTACTCCAATATGTGATGATGTTAAACAGTCTGACATAATTTAGAGGGATTCGACCTAATTCAGCATAATCCGTGGCATTACAAGTACGTCTTTTAACACCCAACACACGTTTGCAGAAATCGAGATGTAACCGCTCACAGTTGTCTCCCTTATGAAAGCCCCACACAGCCGAGATGTAACCGCTCACAGTTGTCTCCCTTATGAAAGCCCCACACAGCCGAAATGTAACACATTACACTTCCAACATAACTGTCAAATAATGACAATAAGCTTTCCGGATTTCAAATGAGGGGATCTAAAATTCGAATTAACACTAAACGCCGCCTATCCACCCTGATCAGACGGCCGTTTTCCAGCAACACTAAATCTATTATTATAAACTATACCCAAATAAGTGAAAGCATCAACAACATCAACAGATACACCGTTATACAAACACCGTTCACACTGCCTTTATCCGACCTCCTTTTCTGAACACACCTATTATAGTTTTCTTTATACTGACATCAAGCATTCAGAACAGGAAGGCAGAGAACCTAGTAACCCTTGTAAACCTTCGACTGGCTCGGAGAATAACACAATGTCATCGGCATACGTGAGTAAGAACAAGATTAGATACATACATTCCAACGGCACACAGTCATCTTATAGAAAAGTCACTTCGAAAATCATTAAGATATAGGCAAAAAGTATTGGTGACAAAACCTCACCCTGCATGAAACCATGTCTATTTCTGAAGAATTTACCATTACACCCATTAATGCGTATACCTGTACATGTTCTGACATTTAAATATATAGAATAAACAACAGACAGGTCCAAATCAGGTAATTTGTAATTTATTCCTATCAATGGAATCGAACGTATTTTTAAATCAATGAAGGCGCAATGTAACCTTTTATTAGAAGCATTTTTTTTATTTCATCAGTTAACAAATAAAGTGAGAATATAGCATATACTGTATTAACACTTGGCTGGAGCCCGAACTGTGCGTCTGTAAAAATGCCATTTATGGATGTCCATTTACGGATTTGAGTTTCTGATGATTGATGTAAACAGTTTAGAGAAGCAAATAGCCCAGCTAATTTAAGAAAGTTATTCGGGTCAGCATCATCAGGGTTGTTCTCTATTCGCCTACATCTTTATTCGCCTGCATTCTTAAAACAGCACTTCATGGTCTGTTGACCACAGATTGCGCAATGACAAACGAGTGTCACCCCTATGATCTGAAACTGAACTATTTGAAAGGTTGGAGACGTAGGCGAATAGAGATGTAAGCGGTCAGAGACTAAACCGAAACACAGCTTGCTGACTTTGAAAAAGCTATGACCAGTTTTAAAAAGACGGCTTCCAATTCAATTCAATTTCAATTTATTACTCAACACCACCATCGGTGGTACATGAGAATGCAAGTTCATGTGAATATATATATAAATATATATATGACAAGATGGCAGATAAGGAGTAATAAAAGAGCAAAATGTTAAGGTATCTTTGTAGACTTAAATATTACATTAATGTACACAGCAAGAGTTTTAAGATTGCGCGTTTTTTAGAGGAGAACAGTTTGACAACTTTCCACAGGGATACAGAATTCATGTACGAAGGTAAATATTCTTGTCTAGACTGTAATAAAGCATCTCACTTGAACAGATAATGAAATTCATCTCCCACTGCATGAGAATTACATAAAGAGCACAGACGATATTCTCCAGGAACATTCACCCAACGACCAATTTCTATAGGGAGGTGATGATTACTCGTTCTGAATCTTAAAATCGGGAAATAGATATGTCTTGGCAGAAAGAGATATCTCTCAAATTCTATATTATTTTTCTAGAATACGAAAAAAAGACGATTTTAAAAAAAAAAGACGAAGTTCAACTCTTTATCATGGAGGTATGCCATTTCTGTAAAAATTGGTCTTTGGGGATCTGTTCAGTCTTAAAGGAGAGAAACTTAGTTGTACAGAGAAATGGATTATTAAATATTTCGGATAAACCAGAGTCATTAAGTGTCTTTCTTACAAACTCAATCTAGGGAAATAAACTGATTTCAGAATGAGCTTATAGCATAATAGAAAATATGCTGTATGATAGTTTAGCCTGGCGGATATGTGTTACCATTTTGTGCCAAAAACTTAAAAGTCTTTTGTTTAGCTTAATATATAACGGGTATCGACGAAATTCTACGTATGTCATATAATCTGGAGTTGAATTTCGAAGACCTGCAGCAAGCTTCACAAATTTTATATGTATTCTTTCACTTAAGTTGATGTTTTCAAACCCCCAAACTTCACATACATATAACAAAATCGGTTCAATCATTACATCGAAAGCTGAAAGGGTGCAGTCAAGTGGTAAGTTTATATTACGTGATTTTTTTAAAAAGAGATAACATAGCATTCGTACCCGCCGATGCAAGTGCTTTAATTGCGTGAATAAATCTTCTATTACGATGAAGGTAAATTCCAAGGTAACAATAGGAGTCTACTACCTCAAGAGGCACCTCACCATAGTAAAGTTTTAACTTAGATGACTTTGCAGGACACTACCAAAAACAACGACTTTAGTTTTGGTTAAATTGACAGATAGCTTCCATTCATTACAGTAACAATGAAATGCATTTTTGAAGATCATAAGGATCAACGCTGAACAGGACGGTATCATCAGCGTACAATAGTATCACGAGTTGAAGCCAAAGAGTTACACAGAAATCTGAAACGTACTGCAATTTTACACCCTGACACCCACTATTTACTAAATATGATTCAAGATCATTTATAAAAAAGGCGAACAACAAAGGGGAGAGATTCTCTCCTTGTCTCACACCATTGTCCTCCCCGTCTCCCCAACTTCAGAATGTCAGTCAAAGAAGTAATACACGACATTTATAAAGAGGTTCAGATTTTGTACAACACTAAGAATGTCAGTCAAAGAAGTAATACACGACATTTATAAAGAGGTTCAGATTTTGTACAACACTAAGAATGTCAGTCAAAGAAGTAATACACGACATTTATAAAGAGGTTCAGATTTTGTACAACACTAAGAATGTCAGTCAAAGACGTAATACACGACATTTATAAAGAGGTTCAGATTTTGTACAACACTAAGAATGTCAGTCAAAGAAGTAATACACGACATTTATAAAGAGGTTCAGATTTTGTACAACACTAAGAATGTCAGTCAAAGAAGTAATACACGACATTTATAAAGAGGTTCAGATTTTGTACAACACTAAGAATGTCAGTCAAAGAAGTAATACACGACATTTATAAAGAGGTTCAGATTTTGTACAACACTAAGAATGCCGTCGTCTAAAAATAAGAAACAATAATTGTTTAAAGCAGAACTTTAAGTAGAATGTTTTGGTTGTTGTTTAATGATGCACTCAGAACTCTGAAATATCATAGCTACGGTTCCTATATGGTGGCTGTCTGTAAGCAATCGAGTCTCCACCAGACAACCTAGTGATTATCACCACAAGCACCTGCAGCATCGATCTACGCATTTGGGATACAATGACATGTGTCAGTCAGTGGGTTGCCGAAGACCAATCCCAACCCGGATATTCCCGGGTTTGTAAATAGTATAAGCCATAGGTAAATATATATTAATTTTAAAAGCTCAGAAGAATGGGAGATACATTTAAGCATGCAGTGAAAGGTCCAGCACTAAGGAGATACAAGGTGTGCGTATCAAGAAATAAACAAATAAACAATAGTACGGTAAGATTCACTGGAGGGACTGATGGAAGGTTTTCTAAAGTTAAAGTAATGTGGCCTGGAATGAAGAAATTGCCCCCACCCGAGCTACTGTGATCGCCAATGTTGTAAGGTTTTAAGTCATGTGATGTCGCTGAAAACACGGTTGGTTGTTTGGTTGGTTGGTTGGTTGGTTGGTTGGTTAACGTTAACGAGGAAAATAATACATTGTTTCAAAAAGGTGTTTTCCATGCAAACTGGACTAAAGCAGTTATAATTCCTCTACACAAATAGGGTGAACGAGGTTATATCCCGAGAATACAGGGTGGTTTCCCTTTTAAGTTTATTCATCAAAATATATGTACGGATTCTTCATACCAGACTTACAACTTGGGCTGCGATAGGAGACAAAATACCCGAATTTAAAGCCGACTTTAGAAAAGAGTGTTCTACAACTGATCACGGTTTCACCTTATATGCAATAATTCAGAAATGTTTATCAAGAAAAAAGACGAAATCTGATCTGAAGAAAGCTTTCGATTCTGTCTCACGATATAGACTTTGGTATTGTCTTCAAAAAGTCTGGATTAAATGGCAAAATGTTACTGCATTACAAAGTATATATGTATCTGTTATATGCATAAATTTAATAACGATTCGCTGGAAGCGGAAATTAACAGGCTTTTGAATATGAATATGTTAGGAATTCGGTCAAAAAAGAGAGAAATAACATAATCTTTCTTCAGGATAATTGCTGCACACTAAATGAAAATAGAATTCATGTTGTATACCAAATTTACAAACAGGACATGTGTGTAGAGATACATCAACATTTAACCATGTTCCTTCATTTTGTGTTAACCGTATTAAGGTTGCACTGAATTTTATAAGAATATTATGATGTTTATTTTCATGTACAACACTAGCAAATTATCACACACTCTATACAGATCGTGGCTTGAACTGATGTCCAGAGTACCATACCACGATTGGTAAAACACATTTACACATAAATATTTAAAACATGTTAGAAAATCAATCGTATTACCTACACTTTGAGCTAACCACACAAAGCCAAATCCACGTGAAAAACGTATATTACGAACATGAGAACCATACTAATATTGCCCAGTGTTATCTAAAAATAATAACATGTTATATGAATTTTCGTGCGTGTATTTCTGTAAGTTAAAACCAATATTTAATAGCTCGACAAAAGGTATTTATATACAAAGGTTATTGTCCACATTCACCATATATTATAACATTAGGCGTTTGTACGTTTGTAATCCTACATTCCAAAATTTCTTACACGCAAGCAAATGAAATTTTCAATATACTCACAGTGGCTAATTCTCCACACCTCTGCACCATAAAGTAAAATTGGTTGAATTTGTGAATCACGTATTTTGAAGAATACCTTAGGATCAACGACATTAATCCTTCTAAAGTTATGTAATACTCCTAATAATGCTCATTTTTCTCTCAGTGCTAAATCGTCCCTCTGCACATTTATTCATTTTAAACGTGCATGAGAATATAATACGAAGATATCTGTATGAATTCACAACATCAAGGACAGAATTTTTATAATACCATTTTCCCTTAGGCAATAATCGCCCACCCCTTCTTAAAACGACAATGTTGGTTGTATCTAGGTTGACTTCAAGTCCCCATTTGTCAGGATAGATATATGTTACAGTCAATGTCTACAATCAGGCAATGAGTACAGGGACTGAATTAATCAGCATATATTCGCCTTTTATGGCAAGCATGGATTGCTGAATGCCTATTCTACCCCGGGGCCTTCACGGGTCTATATTGCTTATAAAAAAGCCATTCATGTCTCCGGTGTATTCCGATTGTGCATACGTTATATGTATACGGCCCGGTGGCCCTCATGCATAATAAAGATTTTTGACTTTGACTTTCACCTCAGTATGAAAAGACTATTCATTGAAATGAACCCATTTTAACTTTTTTTGGGAGGCATTTAGAAGTTGATGCGATGAACAAGGAGAGTTCTGTGGATTTACAACTTCTTTAATGTGGTACATGCGCCGTTACGGTGTAGCTTCTAAAACCGTTACCAAGCAGGAAGCTACACGGAAGCTACACCGAAGCTACAAGGAAGCTACACCAAAACGTCGCACGTATTGTATTAAAGAAGTTGTACTTCCATAGAACTGTCCTTGTAAACCCATTTTAAACAAGTCGTTTGAATTCGGGTTACGGTATAAAACGAACTAGAAATTCTGTTTGCATTAGAGCAAGCAGGAAATCCTTTCATTTCCAGTCAAATTACTATCTTGGATGAAGACAAGTGAAAGTGCAGATTTAACGTTAGTTTCAGCATTACAAGGCACTGTTTGTACACGTCCGGGTACCTCTTTCATTATTTACATTCACACAGACGTAGAGTAATGTTTTCTATTCTTTTTTTAATTAAATATTTTTTTATTGTATGTATAGAACGCCAGATCGTGACGCATCGAGTTAGTTTAGCCTGCCTGTTGATTGTAGGCGCGTCTGTACTGAATCGGAACAACAAACCCCTCTTCACATCCACAGGATAACACGACAGAAAGGAAACGGAACGGATCTGAACAATTCTATGAAAATTACGACTGTCGCAAGACTGTGCTGGGTCGAGCAATGAAAAGAACGAAACCAGCAAATACTAACAATAGTCAGCGTTGCAAACTCCCGCCTGCACGACCGTCGGGGACGGTCCTGTTTTATGACCGGACGGGCAGTTTAAAAAAGTTGCACGCTTGACTTTGCGTACAGAGGATTAAAGCCTTGACTTGAAAACATTAACCAATTTCCCTCCTCTTTCTATGTTTCTTAATCCAGACAATTCTGGACTGGCAACATTCTAGCCGGTGTGGTAACTTTTGAGAGTTACCGGACCAGTCTGGTTGAAATGTTGGGGAGTTTTCAGCACTGCAATAATGCGTGGTGATACTGACAAATACTGACTAATATTGCTACGTTATGCGTGGTAATATGTGTACCACATACCAATATAGCCGAGAGAGATACCTCTAAAACAACATGGTGAAAACGCCCATGTCACGATGTACGAGCTGAGTGTTCAGACACAACCTATCCTCAAATACACATTTTGTAAGCATGTATATGACGGTAGGGTGGAGAGACAAGCCACCCATCCCAAACCGCCACGTTGTAAACATAAATGTGAAGACAGGGTGGAGGGACAAGCCACCCCATCCCTAACCGCCATGTAACTTTGGAATAGGACATTTAACAAGAGTAAGCGTCCCCACAGGTATCAATTGTGCTTCCTTCCTTGATGGTGGGCCTCCTTGTGCATACAAGTTGGAATTTCCTCTGACAAAATCAAAACAAATGAGGAAAGTTTAACATAAGCTCAAGATAACTTGTTCATCTAATAACGGGTTGTTCATTCGTCTAAAACATGTTTTTCTTCTTCAGCCGTAAGTGACCTTACACCATGGTGCTTCTCACCCTCATCTGTTGCTGTCTCAAAGAAATGGCGAGGGAGGAAGAGAGGGAGAGGAGACAACGTACAGTCGTGGTAGTGCGAGATCAACGGATTGTAGGTTGCAAAGGTTACATATGAATCGTATATATCACTAAACCATACTTAATCCATTTGCTGTCAGGTCTTTGCAAAATGTACACCTGAGCAATTGGTTAAATGTAGATTAAATATTAATTATAGGCACGCACACACGCACACACTTATACACACATGCACACGCACACGCACACGCACACGCACACGCACACGCACACGCACACGCACACATACATACATACATACATACATACATACATACATACAGGCTTACATACATACATACATACATACATACATACATACATACATACATACATACATACATACATACATACATACATACATACATACATACATACATACATACATACATACAGGCTTACATACATACATACATACAGGCTTACATACATACATACTTACATACATACATGCATGCATGTGCGTGCGTATGTGCGTGCGTAGATATGTATGTATGTATGTATGTATGTATGTATGTAAGCCTGTATGTATGTATGTATGTATGTATGTATGTATGTATGTATGTATGTATGTATGTATGTATGTATGTATGTATGTATGTATGTATGCAGCAATGCAGCTAATTGTTCAAAATTATGTTGTACAAAGGCATTCGGTCATTACATTGAGTGAGTGAGTGAGTGAGTTGACCGCCGTGTCAGCATTATTTCCGCCGTATACCGACAAGACCAAGTTTACGCATACCCACAAATCTACGATTACACTTAGTTACATTTAAAATGAGTAGTTTTTTCGTACACATGTCAACATCACAATATTACCTGTTTGCAATTTAGAACACGGTCTAAACCAATATTGTTTACAACTTAAAGCGGGCTTTTAACAGCATTATTTGAGCGATATGGCGTGAAAACTGTTGGTATGTATGTACATGTATTCAACAATTTAACATGACAGTTCGTGTCAGTACATGGTGGTTGCCATTTGAACCTACCAATCCCTGTTCCAGGATCGGGCTGGCTTGGTCCAACATGAGGTGATGCCTGACAGATCCTACCCTGGGCGAGCAATGGCCGCAGGACGTCACCCAGGCAACCAAATCCCTTCACGATCCATGCCACCACCTTACGCACCAAACCAGTTCCGACCCCCAGCCGGTGCCCAAGGCATGCCGCCCCCTTACAGTGCAAGCCAGAACCAACCCCCAGCCGGTGCGCGACACCCTCCGTACCCTATGCGAGAACCACAGAACCAAGCGATGAGGCTGTGAAGAAGAAATGGCCGTTTAACATTGTTTCATGTGTTCTGCAACTTTTCTTCTGTACTGACTTTTCTGCGGTGGTGGTGGGAGGTGGGGTTGGAGGGAAATACGGGTTCCAGTCCAGGGGTATCTGATTTTGCCACCATTGTTGCTGCCTCAGATGTAAAAAGCTCCTGAGCAGTGCTTATGTGTAGGTTAGTTCTCATCAGTTCTCATATTATTGTCCCCGTTTTCCTGTGTTTTATGGACCATGATATTTCAGCTCTCATATTATTGTACCTGTTTTCCTCCCTTTTATGGACTATGATAAATCAGCTCTTATATTATTGTACCTGTTCTCCCCTGTTTTATATCTCTGTTTTATAGACTATCATAAATCAGTTCTCATATTATTATTCGGGTTTTTCTCTTTTTTCTCGTTTTTCCCTAATATTATTGTCCCTGTTTCTCTTTTTCATAGACCATGATAAATCAGTTCTCATATTATTGTTCCCGTTTTCCTCTCTTTCATGGAACATGATAAATCAGTCAACGTTTTACTCTGTTTTATAGACTATGATTAATCAGTTCTCATATTATTGTCCTCGTTTTCTATGTTTTATGGACCATGATAAATCAGTTCTCATAGTATTGTCCCCGTTTTGTGTGTTTTATAAACTATGATAAATCAGTTCTCCTATTATTGTCCCCGTTTTCTTCTGTTTTATAGAGTATTTTGCTCTGTTTTATATCAGTCCTCATATTATTGTCCCCGTTTTTGCTCCGTTTTTTATAGACCATGATAAACCAGTTCTCATATTTTTGTCCCCGGTTTTCTCTCTTTTATAGACCATGATAAATCAGTTCTCATATTATTATTCCCGTTTTTCTCTTTTTGTATAGACCATGATAAACCAGTTCTCATATTTTTGTCCCCGTTTTTCTCTCTTTTATAGACCATGATAAATCAGTTCTCATATTTTTGTCCCCGTTTTTCTCTCTTTTATAGACCATGATAAATCAGTTCTCATATTTTTGTCCCCGTTTTTCTCTCTTTTATAGACCATGATAAATCAGCTCTCATATTATTATTCCCGTTTTTCTCTTTTTGTATAGACCATGATAAATCAGTTCTCATATTTTTGTCCCCGTTTTTCTCTCTTTTATAGACCATGATAAATCAGTTCTCATATTATTATTCCCGTTTTTCTCTTTTTGTATAGACCATGATAAATCAGTTCTCATATTTTTGTCCCCGTTTTTCTCTCTTTTATAGACCATGATAAATCAGTTCTCATATTATTATTCCCGTTTTTCTCTTTTTGTATAGACCATGATAAACCAGTTCTCATATTACTGTGTGTATAGATCATGATAAACCAGTTCTCATATTACTGTGTGTATAGATCATGATAAATCAGTTCTCATATTATTATTTCACATACCCGGGGAAAACCGCTTTTCCCCGTTTTCGTCTTCTGAATTCCACCCTTCATTCACTATTATCTCGCGTGAATACAGTGGAAGCTGGCTATACCGGCACTCATTGGGACTGAGTAAATAATCCAGTTTAGACAATGTGATGGATTATAGAGCTGATGATGCATGTACAAGTCATGGATGGAACTGAGATTTTATGCCGTTGTTGACAACCTGTCGGACTGGACAGATGCTGGTTTTGACAGCTTCCATTGTAATGCTGTGTGCGGCGCTAAACTATAAACAAATAAAATGTCGCTTCAAAGACGAAAAGCATTTCTGAGCGAGTTACCCTCCGATTTCTCCCATTTAATATACATGTACATTTGCGTAAATCACATATGTATCAATGTATACATGCACCTTGAACATTGGATTTATACGAATTACATAAACAATGATAAACAGATACTAATATAATGAGACGCGTAAATATTTGCAAGGCGGATGAAAGTCCATTAATTGATTTATTGCGGCCCTTTATTACCCTTGCATTTATGTACGTATATCTTATCACGCACATCACTCTTACATAACAGCTTTGAGTCCGTCGAAGCCACGTTTCAAGCTTGCCAGGGGTAGACCACAAGCTAGATAAGAGCCTAGGTCACAAACGACCTACTACATGCTGTACCAATGTCTATGTGACTTTCTAGAAATAAAGTGTATTTATTACCTACTGAAACTATTCTGTTATCGTGTTCCCAAGCTACAAACAGGTCATATTTTTCATGTATGTATTCAATTAGCCTTTTTAAATCATGCCCTGATTTTTTCATCTTTCTGACAATGTTTTGATTTTTATTCATATAGTTCCGACGGTCTTTGGTCGTTTTATATGCATGAAAATATATTTGTTTTACGAGCATGTTCTTTCACTAAATCGGTCTGTGCATGTTAGCAGCTTAACAGATGTCGATAACAGTTAGGCCACGCCCACAAGAGCAATATTTGAACACGACCACCAGAAGCAGTGATAAAATGGCTGTGCGGCACTGATATTTCCTTATTTACATTACCCCCAAACTTCTCCCCTAACAAGGAAATAATACGTCCATAACACGACATATTGACTTTTATTGCCAGTTGACGAAGGCGGCAATGGGTGGGCCTGACCATTTAACTTCAGTTTCCTTCTGCAATTAACACCTTCCTAACGCGATCATGAGAAATAAGCCCTTCTGAATGTCAGTCAATACCGTCGCTAGGCAACGGAGGCCATTTCTAAACATTGCCTACTGGGTATATAGTTATCGACCGCGACCAGAAGACAATTGCACTGACAATACGGATTACCTACATTGTGACCCTGTGACGCGGTAGGGGTGTACCATGCATGTTTAAACACAAAGAAAACGAAAATGGCGTAAGATGTGATTCAGGGGACAGCAGAGGAGGAAAATGACAGCGGAAGGTTCGATTCGAGGGATGCTGACTTCGTGCGGAGTGCTTGTGTTGGCGGCTGGGATGGCGTCGACCCTCTCCGTTGGTAATGTCAGAAATCGTATTATTTGTTCACAAGTGTTGTTTGTTTCGCGTTCTGTGATAGGATCTGTCTGTGACATATGCTGGACACTTGTACTTCTCACCCAGTGACATGGAAAGAGCTAGCGTGTATCCTGTAGAAAATCAATAGTGGTTGAGACGATCTCCTTACAGTAAGACATTTACTGACAATGCACATTCCCTATCTTATAGAGTTGAGATTATACAGTTTCCACCGTCTGTGAAGACGTGGTGGTGGCGGTGTTGATTCAAAGGACGGGTTTGTGTGCCGTGCCTGTTAACGCATGTTTAATGATCAAGTCTCATTTTCAACCTGCTGACCTGCATATGACATGGAGCCGTACTAAACTTGGCACACTGCCAACACCGTGGACTCTCCAGGCCCCGACTTGAGATTGATGTTTACAACATGGCGCTTGGGAGGGGAAGACTTGTCTCTCGACCAAACTTCACTTTGACGTTTACAACGTGTATTGGAGTAGAGGTGGTGGTTGAACTCTCATCTCGGACGTTTTGAGATGGGCGTTTATATTACACAGGGAAGCTATCTCGGCTGTATTTGTGTGTGGTATATATATATTACCCCGCATAATATAGCATAACAATTCAGTGCTTGTCGATATATTACCACACATACTAGTAATATAGCACTAATACTATGTACATGTCGATTTACCATACAATGTCAGTCGGTTACACATGTATTCCATTCCACACATTAAACTGGGTGTGTGTCTCTTCCTCTTACATATGCTTTCCCAGCAGTGCTTGTCGATATATTACCACACATAATACAGCACTAATACTATGTACATGTCGATTTACCATACAATGTCAGGCGGTTACACATGTATTCTATTCCACACATAAAACTGGGTGTGTGTCTCTTCCTCTTACATATGCTTTCCCAGCAGTGCTTGTCGATATATTACCACACATAATACAGCACTAATACTATGTACATGTCGATTTACCATACAATGTCAGGCGGTTACACATGTATTCCATTCCACACATAAAACTGGGTGTGTGTCCCTTCCTCTTACATATGCTTTCCCAGCAGTGCTTGTCGACATATTACCACACATAATACAGCACTAATACTATGTACATGTCGATTTACCATACAATGTCAGGCGGTTACACATGTATTCCATTCCACACATAAAACTGGGTGTGTGTACCTTCCTCTTACATATGCCAAGTGGTTAAAGCGCTCGCTCGTCCCGCTTAAGACCTGGATTTGATTCCCCACATGGGTACGATGTGTGAAGACCATTTCTGTTGTCTTCCTCCTTGATATTGCTGGAATATTGCTAAAGGTAAATCAGATGATAATGATGATGATGATGATGATGATTTGTGCTACCAGTTTTGCATTTGTGTCCGTGTGGAACAAGACAAGCTGACTACCCAAATGACCACCCCTCTTTGCAAGACAACACACCCGGTCCGGTTCATGAGTGCAATTTGTTTGTATTTTCAGATTTTTTCCCTGCGAAATGCAACAGAAGCGTCACCGTCTTGACCAGTCACCAATTGGAGAGCAGCGTCGGCCTGCACTACTCCAATGACGTCTCTTGTACATACACCGTCACAGTCGCAGCTAACAAGAGGGTTTTCGCAAAATTTCAAAGATTTGACTTTGAGAAGAAACATAATGGCTCATGTACAGATTATGTAAATTTGTATGACGGAAATGACGTCAGTCAAACCAGACTGAATGCGAACCCTCTTTGTGGCACCGTTTTACCCAGCAATGCCATGTCCAGCGGTAACTCTATCACCGTGTCCTTCGTCACGGATAGTACCGGAATTGGGCGAGGATTCGCCTTGCTGTTCACGGCGGTATATAATGGTAAGTTGAAATTATATCTTTCACTTGAAAACAGTTTGCTTCAAGAGTAAGGAGATGACAAATGTGAACGCCAGAAAGTACTTAAATGTTTCCGCTCTGAAGGTAATCGTTAGCGTTCATGTTTTCTCACTCAGGAACATGTGCATCCGGGGACTTCTCCTGCAACAACTCCTTCTGCATCGACAGTGACCTACAGTGTAATGGCCTTGACCAGTGTGGAGATAACTCCGATGAAGCAGCATGCACGGGTATGGTTTTACGGCCTTCACATTGTGTGGATGTGCGAAGTGTACCAAAATACTGTTCTTAACTCAAACTGCCACATACCTAGAACGAAGTAACTACAGCATAATGTGAGCACAATGACAGACTATTAATCTGTGCAGATCAGCGACCCGTAGCGCTAAGGTGATCGTAGCTCCCATATTTTAACGTAGACTTACGACAGTCACAGCGCAACATCCCTTTGTGCCCCCTCCCCGGGGTTTGAACTCGCCCGCTGTCATAAGAGTTGACTGTCATCCAAGGTTCTTTTGCACAAAGTGCTCTTTGCGCTAATGTGATCGTAATTCCCATACCTTAGTACAGACTTACGACAGTCGAAGCGTGTAATCCTCCCCTGCATATGCGCCAGCAAAATACTCATCCCTATGAAACTCCGGGTTAGTCTTCCCCAACCCATGCTTGTCGTGTACGTCGACTAGCGGGATCGGTTGGTCAGGCTCGCTGACTTGGTAGACACATGTCAACGTATCCCAATTTAGCAGATCGATGTTCATGCTGTTGATCACTGGATTGGATGGTCTAGACTCGATTATTTACAGACCGCCGCCAGGTAGCTGGTATATTCTTGAATGAGGCGTTAAACAAACAAACAAACAAAACAGAGTGTTAAATTTGTTTTGTTCAAACGTCATTATTTACAGACGGTCGTCTTGAAGTCTAAATGTTCCTGAATGCAACCTTAAATACCAATCACATCACTCCACTAAACCCGACCTAACAACCCACAACCTGACATTTCATCAATCACCCATGCTCCCGTGGCCCATGTTCCAATATAAGTCACACAGACTACATCCTCCCCAGGCTATCGACAACTCATTATACCAAATCACCTGTGTGGATCTATAATTCATGTTAACTAGACCTGTACTTTGTAGTCCCACTGTCGGAGATAATTGCACAATCATTGATTAGTCTGGTGCTGTTGTATACCTGTCGGTGTTTACACTCTGAGAAACAGGATGTTATATATGTGCCACAAACACTAATAAGGATAAATCACTTGCATGTAAATACAGCAATCACAAAATGCAAACATACATCATGGGCACTAATAATGAATAAGACAGGTATATACATTCACAAGTGCAAGCCAAACACTCATCGGCGTTATTGGTACAAGTAGGTAGCGACTGATTATTGGTTTGCCCCTCTTTTTAGCAATGTCCAGGTTACCAGGAAACTGCGACATCTTGGTCCCATTTGAGGAATCGAACTGGAGTCTTGATAATTTTTGCAGGAAGAGTCTAGACGCTGATCAAGAGCAACAAAAAGTCTATAGCTCGTAATAGTCTCAATTTCACATTAGATTTGTGACAATTATAAACAAAAAGAATTAAAGGGAATTCTTGGCATCACAGTTGTGATCACATGCTACATATGTCGCGTGGTGCTTTATGAGCAAAGATTTACGTCTCTGATAGCAATAGGGCACGTAAGTCTCGTAAGGCATGTAAGGTTCCGGTACTAAACTGGTTCCCTGTTCCCTTTTTGCGTGTTGTAACTAGCGATATGCGAGACGGGGCCCAGCTTACCTCCGGTACTAGGTTTCCGGTGACAAGCATACATTCAAGAACCACTTCTCGTTCCAAATTGCGCGATCGCCAAATATAATTTTACTAGCTGTTGCCAGTCGTCATAGTTGGCTAATTTTGTGGATGGTCACATCGGAAATTATATTATTCCTGCAAAGATAATCGGTTCTTCACTGTCAACTGACAACCATGAGACCATTCGAAAAGGTAATGAAACGTTGTTTGTCACCGGAAGTGTTAAAGTCTCGCAAAGTGCCGTGAAGTACGCACGAGCCCTGTACACCAGAACCATTCAAATATATGGCATCGAACTCGGAAATATGGTTACATCCGGTATCCACTATGCTACCTATTGTATGGTGTAACGTGTAACTATGTATTTGCTTCAGCCGAAGACCTGCTTCTCAGATACGGAAAGGACCACGCCCCACTGATAGCCGGGGTTGTTCTCGGGGTGCTAGCCCTCACTGTGATCAGTGTTCTGGTAGGCATGTACATCTACAAACGCAACAAATGGAGGCGGTTTCTCAGTGACAATGATGCCGAGGATGAAAGCATCTGGGAAATCGAGTCGGCCTACCCCGTTACCCAGAAGTATTTCAAAGGCAACCGTGGAAGACCAAATTATAACACCTTGCAAGAATACGCAGAAACTGATCACGTCACAGCAGAAACTAATGACATCAGTCCACGAGGCACGAGTGACATCAGTGATGCCTCAACTTCCAAACTGACATCGACTGCTTGATACTATACACCAGCATCGAAGTTTCCCCTGGGGCCCTGATTCAATAGAAATTCGTAGCCATGCGAAAATGGTGAAACATATTACGAATAGCGCCCGCTCCGAACGCTTTGGGGATCGGGCTCCTGGCTTTTTTTATGGGTGGTGGTCATGTTTATGTAAGGTTAACCATGGCATTTATCTCAAAACCTTGACATTCCGAACCCTCTACATTCCGGACATTTCTTATGTGGGCGAAGAAAATTGTCCGAATAAGCGAGATTCCTTTTTATCTGTGTCGTCTTAAGAGCATCTGTTCGTTTGTCGTCAATAAGACTTTGATCAAATCAGCTCTTGGTACTGCATACAAAATGTTCTGAAAGAGAGCTAAATCAAGAACCAAAAGTAATGAACATGTTGAAACCTTGTGGAACCTTGTCTTAATAAAAAAAACACTTTCAACTGTCCATTCTGAACACGAAAACCTATTAGGAAGGTTTTCATGTTCACATAGGCCATCTCGAATTTCTATTTTCAATCGATTATAAAAATACACTTGAGACAATACGCTGAATAATCGATGGCAGGGTTCTTCATCTCGACAACCGTTAATCCCTGCGAGTTTACTGTTGGCAGTATTCTCCGGATTAACTGGCTTTCATTGTGTATTCAACAATACTTTCCTCAAGACTGAGGTTCGTTAAATGACCTGATGTCACTGTCATAACGAAAGCTGCTGCTGTCTTTGACGTCTATTTTAACCAAAAAACACCCCGCATTAATCAAAATGTTGTTGTCTTTTATTTAATGTAAGGTGACGGATGCAATTTAAGTTGTGCTTGCATGTTACGAGTGTTTACAGTCTATTATATGCTATTTGCTTACTCGTGTGTTCATCCGTATGAAACTGTGGTCTGTGAGAACGGAAAATCAAGCACACGGAGTGTCATTTATGTGTAATTTGAATGTGTCATCTAATTCCTTTACAGTTATGTACTTTGTTTATCTGTTGTTTCGCTGGCGAAACTAAACCAGTTCGGATTGTTTATTCGACCAATTATCTTGATCTATGTTTTTTTCTCTTATAGAAAATTACAGTGCCCATCTTTTATTTGCGAAAATAAATGACTTGTATAAATACTGCTGACTTGTTATACAGGAAAAGGATCAAAACTTGAATGCGATGACAGTATATTGACAGGGTGATCGTGTTACTAGATACAGTATACTAAACGACCTTCCATGTAATACCATTTTTATCTAACGAGTTAATGATTTAGTTTTAGACGAGCAAAAGCGGGTTTGGTACTAAATCTTTCACGAGTTTAACAAAAATGTTATTTCACGGAAGCGAATTCAGTTTTCTGTTTATTACTCTCCAACGTAATTTGATAGAAACTGCCTACAGCGTGATGACTTTCAGCTTTCCGTGAGTCCAGTAAGGCCAAGTGCCTTTGTAACAGAGGTATTAGCACTGTGACGTCGTAACTAAACCATTATGACGTCATACGCCCGGCACCACGCGTTGTTATTACACAATGTGTATTAACATTGTAGATTTTTTCCGCAGCGATATCTTCAACGAATGAGTTATAATGAGAATACAATACCCGTTTTCGCTCGTTAGATACCAAACCCTTCACTCATTTCATAAATATGGTATTACACGGGACATCGTTTAGTGTTGTATTTATTACTCACCCAACATTAGCAACATAATATCGAGCAAAGTACTTCTTTCCAAAGAATTAAACGAGGTGATGACTAGCCTTCCTAAGCAAGGTCTAATACTATTGTGACATAGATATTAGCATTGTGACGTCATAAGTGTAAAATATTTTGACGTTAAACGTATGGCAGCACGCGCTGCTATTACGCAATGAGTAATAACACTGTATAATTAATAAACAGTGAAATTTTCAACGTGTGAATTATATATGTGTGCATTCGTTGATCCGTTAATCGCGTGCAGTCAGTGCGTTGGCTGGCGTTGATCGGCAGTGTGTTGGCTAGATGTAAAGAACGTGTTAACAATGAATATGTGTTTAGTTGATTGTATGCAGTCAATTCGTTGACTGGCGGATAGTGTATTGGCAGCGTGTTGGCGTATTAACATTGTATTAACATTGATTGACTGATCGTGTGTGGTTAGTTGGTCGTGTGCAGTCAATGCGTTGACTGGCGGATAGTGTATTGGCACTGCATTGACTAGATGTAAAGAACGTGTTAACAATGACTGGCTGTTGATTAGTCAGTGGATAGTGTTTCTGACAATGTGTTGATGATGTGTTGACAAGTTCATGGTGGACTGACAATGTTTATGTTGACTGGAAGTTGTTTTATGGGCGTGTTTGCCGGCAGGTCGCTGACTTGATGAACGTAACTTGACTTGTGTAAAGAATGCGGTGACCGGTCGATGGTGTGCTGACGGATCGTGTTTTGACTGGCAGATCACATGTTAACTGTTCTTTTTTTCGAGAATGTGCTGACTATGTATTCACACGCATTAGTGTTGACATGTTCTGGTTTTCTTGGGTTTTTCTTCTCCAATACAGCAGCTTCGATTTCGTGTTGCCCAATACTGAAGGTATTTCAGTGTACAGTGAATAGTGTCGATTAAATACAAAGTGTCGATTAAATACAAAATTACCTCATATATAGAGTACACATACATACAGAGAAGATATAGTCAGTCAGTTATAGGATTTGTAAATATTAAATGGCACGATGACCAGACAGAATGGAAACTTGCGTAGTTACAAAATGCAATGGATTCTGAAACTTCATAATACATGCATTGTACTATTTCTTTTTGAAACGATATAAAATGAGGCCCCACTGCTTTCTTATTATATTAATACATCATATATTTGATTATTAGTACCACATTAAGTGGATTATGTTAACTTAATAACCCAAATAAATATGTCCTTCACGTAAATGAATTTTACTTTCCATGTATCCTTCATTCAGAAAATTGTGTCCAAATATCTATTCGATATTGGCAATAACAAAGTACGTCCAATAGATTGAGCTGGATCATTATACAATGAACATGCTGGTGGCATGTTATACCCAATCATACATAAACAATTAGTGCTACGAATATTATGTTAAGTCTTAAGATGAAACCATCTTAAGTCATTGTTTTGTGTATGTGTTGACCTTACAATACGCTGACGGGGTAGTGCTGTCCCAGCATGGACATATACGATAGCTGGTTGATGGTTCGTCTACAGTGCGTTTATAGGCTGATAAGTTCTTGACTGGCTGAACTTGCGTGGATCAACTAACCGCGTGTTGACAGGTAGATCACATGCAAGTAATGTGTAGGCCACGTGTGGCCAGGACGAGCTTATGTTAAGAATGTTCTGTCTGGAGATAACGTGCTACAATTTTCCAGGGATGATCTGCAACCTGCTATCGACTCACTGTATTTACAAATGATAGACTTAACTTAGCAATGATATGACATCACCAGTGAAATAGCTTTCAAATACAAACGAAACAAATCGAGGTTGATACACCAGGGTATTGATTTTGACCAGACATCAACAGATATAAACTCATTCATCACTGCATGATTAGAAGCTTGACACCGGCCGTGTAAACACGATGAAGATGGCCAGTCGCCATTTACGACAAGCATGGGTTACTGAAGATCATTATAACCAAGATTTTCATGGGGCGATTGGGTTTAAAGTGCACATTGAATTATAGTGGTGGTATGAATAAAGTGAGATTCGAATAAACTTTAAAAAATTAAAAAAGAATTCTGTTCCCCAAAGTGCATGTGTGAGCTGAATTGTACGCCGCTTTTAGCAATATTCCAGCATTCTCAAGGCGGGACGCTGGGAATTCCAGAAATGGGCTTCACACTTTGAAACCAGGTTGGTTTTCTTTTATGGTTTTGTTTTTGTTTGTGTTTTGTATTGTTTGTTGTTGTAGTTGTTTTGTTGGGTTTTATGTTTTGGTTTTTGGTTGGTGCTGTGTTGTTTTCGTTTTTCTTTGCTTTCTTGTTTTCATTTGTTTGTTTTTTGCTTGTTTTGCTGTTATTTTGTTGTTGTGGGTTGTTGTTTTTGTTTTGTTTTGTTTTTTTTTTGTTTTTTTTTTGGGGGGGGGGTATTTGTTTGTTTTGGGGTTTTGTTTGATTTTTTTTGTAGGGCGATTTGCGTTTTGGTGATTTGTAATGTAAATGGCATACACATCATGAATGGACACCATTATTAAACGTTATTATCTTACCACTAACATTACATGAAAAAAATGCTCTTAAACTAGCGCAATAAATTCTTCTAAAATGGCATGAGCGTTTCTTTATTTTTTTTAATTTTTGAAGAGTATATATTCGAACAGAGTGGGATGCAGTATCAGTGTATCTGACCTATAAGGTCTGCGCTAGATATCACCACATCGATAAATGCCACTGAGTGTGATGAAACTCAGAGCTTCAATCCAACAGCGGAGGCATCGATCCAGCTCAAGTAAATGCCAAACGTCACCCGAATCTGTAAAGTCACAGTCAGCTATGCACATTTGCTTCGTCCTTTCCAATGTCTGTTACATGAGGAGGCGGCTGGGTAGACAAATGGTTAAGGTTCGCTCGATTAGCTGAAGACCCGGTTCGATTCCCCACTTGCGTATAATGTATGAAGCCTATGATAGTCCCTTGTGTATTAAACAAAGCTACGATCGTCAGGTCGAATCCCGGTTCGAAGAGCAGCCGGTTCGTTATTCGCTTTTCGAATAACGAATAACGAGCTAGCAGCGGATTCGTTATTCACACGCTCTACATGGAATCTCTATAGTAGTTCTGTCATATACACTGAACCTCATGTAATAACGCATTGCGGGATCCATTGACAGGTGTACCAAATGTGCATGAGGTATTTATCATTCAGAACTTCTGAAAAACTGACCAGAAGTGGGTTCATTATTCAATTCTATCAAATGTGAAACAATGGCAGTCTACGGTATTTGCAGAGGGTTCGCGCTTTGTTATTCGTCTTTCGAAAAACGAATAACATGCTGTACATGGAATCTTTATAGCAGTCCTGTCATGTACACATAAACTCATGAAATATAAGACTGCAGGTGTATCAAACCTTCATGGGTGTTTAAGTATACAGAACCTGTGAATAGTGAAATCTTAAACCGCACTGTTTTTGTTGTTGTTGTTTGTTTTTTTTTTGTGTGTGTGTGTATATATTTAGTGTATGCCCATCAGTTCTATGAAATGTAAGACAATGACAGTCCACTGTATTTGCAGAGGGTTCGTTATTCAAATGCTCTACATGGAACCCCAGGACGTTATTCGTTATCCAAAAGACACGAACCCTCTGCAAATACAGTAGACTGTCATTGTCTTACATTTCATAGTCGTACGAGGCGACTAACGGGATCGGGTGGTCAGGCTCGCTGACTTGGTTCACACATGTCATCGGTTCCCAATTGCGCAGATCGATGCTCATGTTGTTGATCACTGGATTGTCTGGTCCAGACTCGATTATTTACAGACCGCCGCCATATAGCTGGAATATTGCTGAGTGCGGCGTAAAACTAAACTCACTCACTCACTTACATTTCATAGAACCGATGGGCATACATTGAATAACAAACCCAGTACGGTTTAGATTTTCATTATTCAGAGGTTCTGTATAATCCAACACCCATGCACATTTGGTACACCCGCAGTCTTTTATTTCATGAGTTTATGTGTATATGACAGAACGAACCCGCTGCTAGCATGTTATTTGTTTTCGAAAGACGAATAACGAAACACGAACCAGCTGCTAACTTCAGGCTGCTGTTCGCTTTATGTTTGTTGGTTTTGTCAGCACCGCGACCCAACAATAACTGGTGGCGATGGGGTAGCCTAGTGGTTAAAGCGTTTACTCGTCACTCCGAGGGCCCATGTTTTATTCCCCACGTGGGCACAAAGTGTGAAGCCCATCTCTGGTGTAGCCAGCAGTGATATTGCTGTAATATTGCTAAAAGCGGCGTAAAACTAAAACTACAATACCCACAGAGAAGTATTGGTGGTGATTTATGAAAATCCGGGATCTCATTACATTCTATATCTCAAAATAAATATACTTTTTCACCCCATAAAATGCGTACATATATCGACATACCGGTACTCTACGCATCAATGCGTCTCACAATGGCTACCGATAATAAGTGAGAAGCGTATACATTCAGTAGTGGATTATCATGACATCGTATCTTAACGTCATCAACGTCATCGGTGACGTCATCAAGCGCCAATAGAATTGCCTTGGACATACAGTCAGCAGACAGACCGTACCTAGACGACTCCGTCAGCATGGTATTCTTGCCTTTCAACCTTTCAAGGGCATGACGTTGATGCTCCGACATCGATGTGCCATGTGGAGGTGGGCCTGGGCCGTAATGCAGTGGCAGCAACGTAATTGGCGAAGAAGTGCTCTTCAGTGACGAGAGCAGGTTCCAACTCTTCAAATGTGATGGTCGTGTTTCAATCTACCTACGTCTGGGCGAACGGACGGCACCTGCTTGCATCCAAGAAGTGGAACATAACGGCGGTGGAAGCGTTATGGCCTGAGTTTGTTGGGACCGGAAGACAGATCTCGTCATCATCAACGGTAATCTCACCGCACGTCGTTAAATCGACGACATTTTACGGCCTGTGGTGCTGCCTAACCTGCAAGGACGTCACCAAGGACTCTGTTTCAACAGGACAACGCTACAAAACACACAGATCGAATGACTAGTGACTTCCTCAACACTAACAACGTCAACCTGCTACAGTGGCCAGCGAGATCACCCGATCTGTCTCCACCGAGCACCTCTGGGACCAACCGGGGTAACGTATTCGGAATCGTCAACAGCCTCCATTGACCAGGGACGCTTTGGCAGTTGCCCTGCAAGCGGAATGGCACTGAAACCCTAATAATGACACCTTCATCACTGTAAGGGTGGCCACACACGATAATAAATCATCTGTGTTGTTCAGGACAGTTAAAGACCTTAAAAACGAATCAGCTTTGGCAATCGAATACTGGACGGTGGACTTTTGTCTCATCTACGTGCCTTCAGAACAGGAACTGTTTCGTTTTTCTAACTGGGAAGTCTTTAGAACTGTTACTCAAAGTTTGTGTTTTACAACTCAAGACTTCTTCTTACTATCATTTGCTTTTGTTGTGTTTTACTGAAGAAAACCGATTGGTGACGTTTCTTTTGGACGCTAGTTTACTTCAACCTAACATACACACTTAGCCTAAAATACAACTATGAATGAAAAAATATTAAGTCGGTTGCCACAGAGCAGTTTCCTTTTGTTTTGTTCTATAAACCAATCAGAAACGAGGACCGACGTCGTGAATGTTGTAGTCGGTGGCCCTTAAAGTGGTTAAAGCGATCGCCTGCCACGCCACGAACATGTCCTGAACATGTGTAATAAGGCATACAATCATGCCCTCTCGCTGTCTAAAGGGCCATGTCTTCGCAATCCTCAGCTGAGATTTTGACGGTAAATCATATTGTTTTAAAAACACACTACGTTGTTATAAATCTTATCCACGTGCACACAAATAATACAGCTGAATTGAGAGAAAAATCCCGGAAAAATATCTAATGTGTGTTCATCAAATAGCATCTTCTAAAAGGTCAGTCAAGCGTCGAACTGAGAGAGGTTATTCTCCCGTTTTGAGACAATGAATTGTTGGAGATCTCGCCATCTCTAATGATCAGAAATATCCATGACTGAGTGAGATGGGATTATCTGGGGTGCCAATTTAATGTCGAGGGAAAGCCCAAATGATACCGGTGTTAGGTGTTTCCAGAAAGCAGTTTTGCCCTTAAAGATTGGAGTTAGAATTGACCATCAACCACCAACGCTTGAGGTGACTAAAGGGATCGGGTGGTCGGACTCAATGACTTGGTTGGCACATGCCATCGTATCACAATTGCAATTGCTCTTTACAGTCACTGGATTGTCTTGTCCATATTAGATTATTAATATCTACCGTTTAGCTGGAATATTACTGACCGCAGGGTTAAACAACAACCAAAGTAAACTGTCCACTTTTCTTGTAATACTGGGGCCACCGAACCAAGGGCTTCGACGAGATAACAGAAAACTACACAGCTGCACAACCCTCGCCAAGCCCTACTTTACTAGCGATCTAATCTGTTGCGGAGAGGTGGAGCAGTCAGGTAGTTAAAGCGATCGCTCGTAATGCAGAATACCCGGATTCGATTCGTTGCTTGGGTGCAATGTGTGGAACCCATTTCTGGTGTCCCCCGCCGTCATATTGCTTGAATAATGCTAAAAGCGGAGAAAAACTATTGTCACGCCCTCATTCACTCCAATGTGTTGACCTGTGTGTCGCATACCTCCCTTTTGCCTTTAGTCACATGAAGTCATAGTTACACAGAGAGCGCCCACGGTCTCTCTCTCTCTCTCTCTCTCTCTCTCTCTCTCTCTCTCTAAAAAAAAAAAAAAAAAAAAAAAAAAAACTGCCAATACACACGCTGCAGTAATATTCAACCAAATAATTGCCAACATACACGCTGCAGTAATATTCATCCAAATAACTGACAACATGCAGGCTACAGCAATATTCAACCAAATAACTACCAATTTAAACGCTACAGCACTATTCGGCCAATTAACCGTTAACTTAAACGCTACAGCAACATTCAACCAAATAACTGCCAATTTAAACGCTACAGCACTATTCGGCCAAATAACCGTTAACTTAAACGCTACAGCAACATTCAACCAAATAACTGTCAGCATAATGCCACAGCAATATTCAACCAAAAAGCTGACAACATGCAGCCTAGCGCAACATTCAACCAAATAACTGCCAACATACATGCTACAGCATTATTCTTCAAAAACTCACAACATACACGCTACAGCAATATTCAACCAATTAAGTGTCAATATCCACGCTAAGGCTACATTTGACCAGATAGCTGCCAAATGCTGGCTACAACAATGTTCAACCAAACAATTGCCAACATCCACGCTACAATGTGACAATTAACCAAATACCTGCCAGCAACATTCACGGAAATCCAGCTTTCAACCAAACAACTGCCAACATACTCGCAATGGTAATAATACTGGATATTATCAAGTACGTAAAAGGCCAAATATATTAGGAAATAATACCCCTGGAGTTTCTAAGGTCTGACTGCCCGTTCATCCGTTGCCTGAATACAGCCAATGAGAGGAAAGAAAAAGAAACCAACACCTTTGAGCAGCTTAAAGTGCATTTTATGACTCGGAGATCGTCGTGATTCTTCGTGTCATTTCGCCTGTTACAACAGCTCAAGGGGTGGACGTTTGTTACACTGCAGACATTGTCTCTGTAGACGTGGACTAAAATCTACATCCGGGTAACGCCATCACTCCAATCAAAGACGAAGGCAAGTATTGAAATAATATCATTATCTGTAAATAGTGTACATACTATTGCATAGCATTTAAGTCTGCGATCTAATTACCAAGTCGCGTAACATTTAGGAAGTAGCTTGGCACGGTACAACATAGGGTTCAGATTAGCACTTGATGAGCATAGAGAAGCCATGTTTGGCTATTTACCCGTTGATATATATCTATATTATATTCTGTAATAAGTGCGTTTAGCATGTAAAATAGTTTTAGGTAAGACGGAATGTTTTCAGGGTCGGGGTAGGGAATGGCACTGGGGGTATACCCCACACAACCAGGAAGTTGTTCATGAGCCTGTCGTTCAGCCATGTAAAACAGGGTCATTCTCTCTGCACACATGGTTTGAACAGGTGGACTACAACATCGCTGACACGACTGGCATAGTCGTGCGTCTCAGAGGTCCAGAGTAAAAAAATCCTTGGTATAAAACTAGTCCGTTTTAGTTATTTATTTAAAAAAACACTGACATCAAAGGGAAAAACATGAAAATGTTGCAATGACATTAAATGTTTCAATTCATGTTTCATCTTTAAACATCTAAAATTACATGAGGTGCTCACGGATTAAATATCTAAACTGACATTTGATCTGTCGTAAAAACTGATTTAGTTATCAACTTGACAAGATAGACATCAAAGATTTAAAAAGAAAACATGAAGAAATCTTATAGACTATCTCATGTCATCATGTGATCATACTGTAACTTAAAACTATTAACTTATAATGTTAACTGTAGTCATTCCGTATGGTATTTATATCAACAATTCATTATGTCACAGTGAGTGAATGAGTTTAGTTTTACGCCGCACTCAGCAATATTCCAGCTATATGGCGACGGTCTGTAAATAATCGAGTCTGGACCAGACAACCCAGTGACCAACAACATGAGCATCGATCTGCGCAATTGGGAACCGATGATATGTGTCAACCAAGTCAGCGAGCCTGACCATCCGATCGCGTTAGTCGCCTATTACGAGAAGCAAGCCTTTACATTGTTGTATGTGTCACAATGAAAAAACTAAAATAATACATTAGTTTTCTATACATTTCTTGTTGGAAAATGAAAATGGGACTTTTTCCCGGAGGACATTTTTACCATGGCAAATTTAAGACTTTTTACTGATACTTTTTTACCGAGGACGTTTTGACGGTACACCATCTGAGGCTGAGAACTTTCTGCAATACAAAAGTTCTAAATGATGTCAACGTTTTCCCCAGGTCCACTGAGTGGTTTGTTTTTAAGCCGCTTTTAGCAGTATTCTAGCAATATGACAACGGCGTGTTAGTGTGTGTGTTAGTGTGTGTTTGTTAGTGTGTGTGTGTGTGTGTTAGTGAGTATGTGTTTGTGTGTGTGTGTATGTGAGTGTATGTGTCTGAGAGAGTGAGAGAGTGTGTGTTTGCGCGTGTGTGTTTGTGTGTGTATGTGTGAGTGTATGTGTGTGTGAGTGTGTTTGGGTGTGTGAGTGAGTGAGTGTGTGTGTGTATTTGTTAGTGTGTGTGAGTGAATGTGTGTTTGTTAATGTGTGTATGTGCGTGTGTTTGTTAGTGTGTGTGTGTGTGAATGTGTGTGTTTGTTAATGTGTGTATGTGCGTGTGTTTGTTAGTGTGTTTGTGTGTGTACGCGCGCGTGTACGTGCGTGTATCACATTGTACATGTACATGAAGTCCGTAAAAATCATCACACGCACGCACGCACACACACAGAGCCATAAATTATGAACGGCCACAAAAGACAAAACAGGTGTAACCAGTGAATTGTGAATCACTGTAAGATGTATTCAAACAGGAACAGCGTGTGACGTCCTAGCTACCGACATGCTGCCTAGCTGCCTAAACCTCGACATAAAATAAAGAAATACGATGATTAAAAACTTCAATGTCAAAATTAGCTTGTAAATACCATTTTCGTATGAAACAAGGAATTGGAACTCAGTGTAACCATTGTGTGTAAACATTTTATACCAGTTTACAGACCTCAGATTGCTAATGAATATGAATAGGTTGACCTTTATTGTAGCATGTCTAATCGTGACCCATAGACCGACGTCGCCTCTTTTGGGGTTGAATTCTGTCCTGGATTCGAACCCACACTTACCTAGTAAGGCTTCTAGCCCCCAGTACACGAAGACAGCGAGCTAACCCGAGACGTTGACTGAGAAATTCTAATCCCAAACACAGCACATGCTACAATAACCACCTTCTCTGAGACACTGTGTATTTTATAGTGCCGACCTAGTTCGGGAGCCAGGCCAATTTACACATGTCAGGTACACGAAGCACATGGTCTGGACTACCAGTTGGGTGGTTTAGATCACTGACTTCCTGTGCCGACGATTAGGTGCTTTACTATAAGAGCGTGAGTTCGAATCCCAGACTGGACTAAACCAAAAGTACCAGAATCAGTATTTTTACTGAGAAAGTGTATAACATATGTCACTTTTGTCGTTTCAGTTTCTCCCTATTCTTAGAAATGGAGGTACATTATATCGCGTAAGTATTGCGTTCATGGATGTCACGAAGTAGAAGAAGTAACTGTTATCGTTGTCTGTGTTAAAATATGGTAACAGTAAACAGTAACCTCATAGCAGTGAAAATTATCTTCTGGATGATCTATCTACGTATCATCATCATCATCATCATCATCATCATCATCATCATTATTTTATTGTTGTTGGCGGTGGTGATGGTGCTGCTGCTGGTGCTGACCGTCACTTACAAATCTTCCAGGATAATTGTGGGGATCGTGGTAGCGAAGATCATCTTCTGGACGGTCTACCTGTGCATTCGAGCATCAAGATCTCGGACCCGCGAAGTACGTATTGGTCTAATTTTAATTAACCCTTTACCAGTAATATAGCTGAAATATAGACGAAGTGTTTTAAATTTATCTCACACAAATTAAACTGAGGGGTATGTCGTCCTTCAAAACACCGCGATTCACTGTGGAAAGTTGCCTTGCTTAGATGTGCAGATCCTGGGTTCGAATCCCGGATTATGTTTCTCTGTTTGTCAAAACTATGCATGTGTATGTAAATATCAAATAAAAATGGCATAAAACATCATCCCAGATAATAAAGGAATACATGAGAGGAAAGGTGAAATATGACTGAGTATATTTTTACACCGCAGTAACCCAGTGATCACCAGCATTTGCATCGTACCTTCTTTGTTTGGTTGGATGGTTAGACTCCCTGCCTTGTTATGAGAAGGCCAAGGGTTCCATTCTCGCCAGTGCTTATGAAGACAGGTTGCTTCGACTATAGGCACTGGGCGTTTGAAACATTCAGTTCACACCTCTTCTGCTTAAGAAATACACTGGGCGTCACCTCTATGTGTAGTGAAATAACACTAACTGCGTTGCACCCATTTCACGCCAACAGAACAGTTCAGTTTGCCCTGAACTGTGAATGTTGAAACGATAACCAGAGCCCATTTTCACAAAGCTGTCACAGGGGGACCCTGTGCTTGCAAAATTATGTCGTGGAATTTTCTTTCCATGGTAAAAGAACTACTATTTGCGAAATGTGATTTGGTAACATTCTGTGAATCGTTTGTTCGGTTCAGCTGTGAGTTTTCTTAATACTCTTCGGTTTTCGTACATATAGCTGTGTACGAGAAAAACTAAATCATTATTCTGGGTTGAATATATATATTCAGATTCTGCGACTCTCTTGCACATGAGATTATCCTGCTCCTCAAAACTACAAGAATGGTCTGGAATTGTGATGCTGTGTTAATGTCTACATAGCTAGCATCAGAAAAATTCCCCATTCTATGTCAACAGAAAAGAGACAAGACAAGTTCATTTCCTCAAAACCACCCACCGCGGTACAACAGAATAGAGATTTACATATGCTACATAAACCGACAAGAATGGTGATATCGGTGGGATAGGTTGTTTTTTTTATAATTTCAGAAAACAATATTTATTTATTCGACAGATTGGCAATACATTGTTAGAATATTATTTAAGTACAATTGTTTTGCCAATCCAGGCAATGCAATATTTCTGCTAAAGTTGTAAGTAACTGGAATGACTCACCTTTCTGGATGACCATCTTCTTTCAGTGATATATATGTCTATGCCGAAACGTCACTATTGCATAATAATGAAACTGATCATCCATAAAGACTTGTCATTCCATCTGGACCCGTTTATTTCCGGGGTAGAATAGGCCTTCAGTAACCCATGCTTGCCATAAAAGGCGCCCATGCTTGTCGGAAGAGGCGACTTACGGGCTCAGGTGGTCAGGATCGCTCACTTGGTTGACACGTCATCGGTTCCCAGTTACGCAGATCGATGCTCATGTTGTTGGTCACTAGATTGTCTGGTCCAGACTCGATTATTTACAGACCGCCGCCATATAGCTGGAATATTGCTGAGTGTGGCGTAAAACTAAACTCACTCACTCACCATCTTAGAATGAATGTTCATTGCAGTGAAATGGTCATTTCTTTGCATTACATAATTTCAGGTTCGAACCCTTATTTATATACAAAACGTGGTGCCCATGTCTGGTATCCGGCGTGTAGAATGTTGATATATTCGAGCCAAGTTCACTCATTCATTCACTCTTCCAGGCACGGGAAGTGATTGTACGACACGAATATCCGCCGGACATGTCTGGGCCACCAAGTCAGCATGGCCAGCGCCCCCCACCCGCTTACGAACAGGTCTACAAGTCAGGCCCGGGGGTCAGGCAACCCAGAACACCGCTTCCTGTTTAGTCCACCAGGTGGCATTCTGTAATGAAACCAGGAGTCATCTCCCCTTATCGAATTCAGTTGGCGATAATACTGATACTCCCTTGGAAACATATTATTATTATTTTTCATATTAATCGACTGTGTATTTACTAGATACTAACCATTTTTAAAAAATTCTCTATATCTTAAAAATCTGTTTTTGATTGATGAATCAATATTTCTTTTTTAATTCCTGATTTTAAAAGTCAATTAATGTGTCAAATCCTACATACTGCCCTGAAAAAATGATTGAATCAGTACTGAAATATCTTTACAAAAGACACATATTGAATACTAAAAGAAAACAATTTGCCTTTAAGAGAAAACTTTCATTGACAAATTACTTTTTTTCACAAACGGGGCCACAAGGGGGCGCCACTTGTCAAATAAATGCCTTTTAATTACATAATTAGATTCGGGGCACATTTTTCAACATAATGATACCAATCTAGCAATTTCTTGACATTTTAATATTTTGTATCCAACCTTCTTAAACCACTACGTATTCTAGCTGTTTTGTGTTGCATTTGTTCATAGGATATTTTTGTTCATGCTGATAGGAATCTCAATCTGAATATTTATCACACACTTGAGATGCATATTCTAAGTCTCTGTGTAGGCCAGCAGTATAGCGCCAGCGGAGCATTCAGAAAGAACTGGACCGAATCAAAGAATTGTTTTTTTACAGCTGTATAGTCTCTGTAAAGCGAAGGCGCAGCATATAGAAGGAACCATCCTGATTTTGAGATTATTATCAACGACATTCATTACGAAAAAGCACATTGTTTTGAGGTTCATTCTAATTCTTCTTTTTTTTTTGTAGAGTGGATGCTACATTTTTGCATTTGTTTATCGGTGTTGTTGAAGTGATCCTGTCGTGTTACACAAAGCTCTATCCTGCCTTTAGCTACCTCCTTAAGCCTACCTGTTCCTGAGCATCTGACTGGGATTTGTATTACATCATGACCATCATGTCATGCTGAAGTTCCTTGGCTAAAGTTATTTATAGTTCAATCTCATACCGTTATTTAGGATTTATAACACCCAGCGATTGGTGCTTGATGCAGCGATTGGTGCTTGATGCAGCGATTGGTGCTTGATGCAGCGATTGGTGCTTGATGCAGCGATTGGAGACCAGAATGCATGGAATGTTAACAATTATTTCTTTTTTTAAAAAAATAATTTGAGACGAACGAAAGGAATCTTGGTTCCTTTTAAATACACAAGATTCAACGCCTTGCAATTCTTATATTGTCTATATTGTATCTAACAACGATCAATCGCCATGTCTGTAACTGGATAGTCTCCAACATCATCGGCACGCTGATAGACGTTACCTCCAAATCTCCACGATAAATGCACACTCTGAATGCATCTATGCCTCGCCCTGATAATTTTATTACCTACCTTTGCTGGCTCCAGATTCTCACAGTAGTCAGTCAGCTGATATTAACCGTCGTTACAACTGAACTTTCCAGTGTCAACAAAGATAGCGGGCGCAGCCGCGAAACTCATACAGACAAATTGACAGATCTGAATCTTCAAAACATATATATGCAAGAATTCCAACCACCTCTTTCAGAGAACCCGTGCATCGCTTGTGTTGCTAAGTTAAATCGGTTAGGTAATTTAAGAAGCGAAAGTGAGTTGTGACTGGTACGCTCAGCTTCCCAGCGCAGGCACCTAATTGGATAAAATGCCATCCAAGGGAGGTAATAAAATAACCTGGTGCCGAAGATGCATCCAGGGTATAGTGGAGATGTATCGTAACGTATACCCTCGAGATTATCCAGGATTAGTCTCAGATGGTTAGGCTGTTTTGCATACAACTTCTAAGCACTTATCTGTTCTTTATCTCTTTTCGTCGATATGCCATCTACATCTTTAAGATATTAATGGACATGTATAGCAAGCTTCTCAACACGTCCACAATTTAAAGAGCAGTCTTATTAAAATCATACACCGAGACCGTGTAAATCACGTAATCCATACTTTTGTCTTAGTTCTTACGATTTAGACTGAGGATCAACTTTATCTTAATCTGTGGTGCTCGTATGTACCCCCTGTCGGAGAGTTGTCACTCCATCAAAGTAAAGCTTTCTAGGAACTGAGATTGAAGTGCATTTCAGTAACGATTTACTTTTATTTTGATGCGTTTTGTTACCAGCTTTTAAGTAAAGGTATATTTTTCAGTACCATTGATCTATGTGTTGTGTGTATAGATAATTTTGATTTCTGATGGAAAATTGAAATACTTGGAAGGACGACTTGTCTCAGAGTCCTTGTTCAGAACGAGGAGGACAAGGGTGGCTACAGGGAGAAGGCTGATCGCTTTCAGCGGGGAGACTATACAGATCTTGTAGATTATCACTGCTTTCAGTGACATCAGTAACATACACGTGCAATTCGTTGGTTTCACATGCATATGCGCAGAACGTGTAAAAATATCTACTGGTCAAGTTCCGCTTGACCACCTGATCCCGCCAGTCGCCTTTTACGATAAGCATAGTTTCCTTCTATGGCAAACATGGGTTGCTGAAGGCCTATTCTACCCCGGACCTTCAGGGGTCCCGTAATCTGTATGTAAAACAGCGGTATGTAAACCCAACAAGCAACAAACCAATTTGAAATGATTAACAAGTGCAAAATTAATTTCAATGCACGTTTACTTCGAATGTGTAACCTGGCATGAGAATGTCATGGAGAAAACGTGATCTGCAGTATGCACGTGCAGCTCTGAAGAATTGCAAACAGGGACATTGCCTAATTTGCTTTTAGTACCACCACTGGCAATGTGTAGCTAAATAATAACAGAAAATGGTCATGCAGCCATTCAATGCTGTAAGTTGAAATATTACCACTGGACGCACAGAGACTGTGGAGTCTAAATCTGCCATTGCACGTCACCCCGGTGTTCACTAAAGTATGATCAGTCGTTATGAGACAGTACCAACAAACCAAACCTACAGGTGGTGGACCACACACTACCGCTGCAGGATAACTACATCCGGGGAATTTGTTCGTTTAATCGAATTGTCGCAGCAGCTGCGGGTGCTGTGCCTGGTTTGGAGAGAGTGTCAGTGCAAATCATTCGTAATCGTTTAATCCAGAGTACCCTTTTCTTGCTCTGTACTGCGACGACTACATCGACGTCGACGGTTCCAGTGGTGCAGTGGCATTCGAGTCAGTGACGAACCAGGCTCTCCGCTTCAGTTCCGTGACGGAAGAGCACGTGTCTATCAACTTCAAAGTGAACGTTTAGCCCGAAATTGTGTCGCCCATGTTGTAAAACCGTAAAAACAACGGCAGTGAAGATAACATGCACCTGGCTTCATTAGTGGTCAAGCTTCTAAATAGACAAATATATATTAAAAGCTCCCAGAGGTTTCTGTTCTGGACCTTTCCGACAGGTCATGCTATACTCTGGAATATTTTTGCTGACAGGAGGCGGAGTCATGCTCCAAAGCTAAATTTAGTGATGAGCACAGCACAGCCCCCTGCTGAATCTCAACACATAGCAACCGGCCATATCATGATCCACTACGTCAAGCTGCTACATCAGCCTCCCACAGCAGCCATCCATGTTACCCTGCCTCATCAACCTCCCACATTATCATCATATATCAACGTCTCATTGCAACTTCCTACATCACCCCTCATGTCCAGCTCCAACCTCCTCCTCCTCCCATATCAACTTTCTACCTCAACTTCACTTAGCCACATCCCACATCACCTTCCTATATCAATCTATCATAGCAACCTTCTACATCAACCTCCTAAATCAACCTTCCATATCATCTACCCCTAGCAACCTCCTACATCAACCTCCTAAATCAACCTTCCATATCATCTACCCCTAGCAACCTCCTACATCAACCTCCTAAATCAACCTCCCATATCATCTACCCCTAGCAACCTCCTACATCAACCTCCTAAATCAACCTCCCATATCATCTACCCCTAGCAACCTCCTACATCAACCTCCTAAATCAACCTCCCATATCATCTACCCCTAGCAACCTCCTACATCAACCTCCTAAATCAACCTTCCATATCATCTACCCCTAGCAACCTCCTACATCAACCTCCTAAATCAACCTCCCATATCATCTACCCCTAGCAACCTCCTACATCAACCTCCTAAATCAACCTTCCATATCATCTACCCCTAGCAACCTCCTACATCAACCTCCTAAATCAACCTCCCATATCATCTACCCCTAGCAACCTCCTACATCAACCTCCTAAATCAACCTCCCATATCATCTACCCCTAGCAACCTCCTACATCAACCTCCTAAATCAACCTCCCATGTCATCTACCCCTAGCAACCTCCTAAATCAACCTCCTAAATCAACCTCCCATGTCATCTACCCCTAGCAACCTCCTACATCAACCTCCTAAATCAACCTCCCATATCATCCACGACAGGCAACCTTCTCCATCAACCCCTTAAATCAACCTTCCATATCATCTACCCCTAGCAACCTCCTACATCAACCCCCTAAATCAACCTCCCATGTCATCTACCCCAAGCAACCTCCTACATCAACCTCCTAAATCAACCTCCCATATCATCTACCCCTAGCAACCTCCTACATCAACCTCCTAAATCAACCTTCCATATCATCTACCCCTAGCAACCTCCTACATCAACCCCCTAAATCAACCTTCCTATATCAATCTATCATAGCAACCTCCTACATCAACCTCCTAAATCAACCTTCCATATCATCTACCCCTAGCAACCTCCTACATCAACTTCCTAAATCAACCTTCCATATCATCTACCCCTAGCAACCTCCTACATCGAGCTCCTAAATCAACCTCCCATATCATCTACCCCTAGCAACCTCCTACATCAACCTCCTAAATCAACCTCCCATATCATCCACGACAGGCAACCTTCTCCATCAACCCCTCAAATCAACCTTCTATATCATCTACCCATAGCAACCTCCTACATCAACCTCCTAAATCAACCTTCCATATCATCCACGACAGGCAACCTCCTACATCAACCTCCTACACCAACCTCCCATATCTACCACCCATATCGTCTAACCATAGCAACCTCCTACATCAACCTCCCATATCTACCACCCATATCGTCTAACCATAGCAACCTCCTACATCAACCTCCTACACCAACCTCCCATATCTACCACCCATATCGTCTAACCCTAGCAGCCTCCTACATCAACCGCTTTAATCAACGTCCCATACCGTCTACTCATAGCAACTTCCTACACCAACCTCCCTTAAACCACCTGCGAAAGTTATGTCCATTGTTGTTGGACGTGGTTTATTAGCATGACTTTATTAAATGCCCTGGGGCAATTCTATACAAATAAAAATGGAATTGCGCATACGTGTAGTTTTATCACCTTCATTATGTCTTATATATTGAATACGTATGCCCCCGTGGTGTAAGCAGTTTAATCATCCTCACTACGGTAGTTATTTAAATAAACTCTGCTCGGGCTAAAGCCGTCGCCGAGTTTAATTAAATAACTACCTTGTAAGGGTGATGAACCTATACATACCAGCCTTAGTAACCATAGTAACCTGCTAAATCAACCTGTCGGAGCAATCTCCAATATCTGACTCCATTAACACCCTCCCATAGCAATCTCCCATGGCAACCTCCTACTTCATCCTTCCATAGCAACCTCCTACTTCATCCTCTCATAGCAAAATCACATTTCATCCTCCCACAGCAACGTCCTACTTCATCCTCTCATAGCAACCTCCTATTTCATCCTCCCACAGCAACGTCCTACTTCATCCTCCCATAGCATCGTCCTACTTCATCCTCCCATAGCAACCTCCAACGTCATCCCCCTATAGCAACCTCCCCTAGCAGCATCCGATATCAGCATCCCATCAATGTAACATATCGGTTACATTTGTGATTACACTTTGTCGGCAATTGGCATTGTGTATATAGAGATTATTACACGAGCAAGTGTGCCATATAGCTCATAAGAAACGATGTGAAATTTGCTCAGTCAATACATAATTTTGCACGAGTTTCGTATAACCCACATGACGCACTTGCTTGAGTGGAATAATTTCTTTGTCATCACTTATATTCATTTATATTTGTGATACAAAACACGGTACGCAAGTGTGACGTCACAGACGACAAAGTAAAGAAACAATGGTCGCTAGGCAAGAGTGATATGTGCACATATGATGCCCATATCTGAAATATGGGTAATAAACAAGATTAGTATCCATACATGACAGCAACATTTACACATTGTATAGATTGCCAGTGTGGATCCTATTTCACACACATACGCGATCTAGTGTGTAGTCATATAGATTCTGCTGAATGCTACAACACAAATTAAAACAGAATGCAAATAATGAATGTAAAACTGACTAATTTTATGAAGGTGACGGAACAAATTTTATGGATGATCAACTTCTTTATTTTCACAATAGCGACGTTTCGGTATGGATTCTTATACCGTTTTCAAGCACAAGATAAGAATAAGAATCCATACCGAAACGTCGCTATTATGAAAATAAAGAAGTTGATCATCCATAAAATTTGTTCCGTCACCTTCAGCTCAGCAACTTCTAAAATGCCTCTAAAACAGAATAATTTCATAGCAATAATGTCAGGCTACTACCTTGTTCAGGAATGTATCCATCAATATCCACATAAAAGAAATCGTATTACATTCATCTGCAGCTGGTAGATAATCCTGCTCTGTGTCGTGTGATTTGCGAAAAAGTAACACATCGTTTTACGTCTTTCACATTGGCGAAAACCTGATAAACTCTCATTGGTCACCCAAGATAGCACACCTGGCAACTGATTGTATGATGTCCGCCATTCTAAGTAATTCAGTTAACCAATAATGAGCAATCAATCAATCAATCAACGCAAGGTGGTTAATTCTTTGAAAGGAGGATGTTGCTTTTACACTCGCACTTTACGACAGGGTGTAGTCACTATAGATTAGCACATCTACACACACTGCCTTTTGACAATCCTTTGTTAGAAGGTAAAAGTAATTAATCAATCAGTGTGTTATCGGTTAATCCTTTGATCGATGTTTCTTTAAGTAACTCAGCTAATAAACCCTCTTGCATCACTTACATGCACATATTACATATCATACAATACATTTGCCATTACAGACCTTAATTTATAATGTTGAGTATTTACTCCAGACAGGAGAAATGCCAAATGGGAACCTTTGTTGAGTAACCTGAGTGGTGTTACTACTTATTATGCCTGTTATAAATTCATTAACTGACCATCCAGAGAATGATGACAAATCGCACGTGTAGCTTTACACCATCAAACGCGAGTTACAGCAAGGAAAATGTAATCTCTCTGTCGCATGCAGCCTGAAAACACTTATGGGCCGAAACTGTTTCGAGGATACCAACGGAACTTCGTTACATAAGGAATACATATAGGCATTTGCTGTGTAGTTGGGTAAATAGGTGTGATAAGATTTGTTTTACGTAAGAACATTTTCAGATTTCTCTACAAAGTCATCGTTTTTAGTTTACGAATTCAAATAAATAGACTGTGTGTTTTTATTATCATAAATAATAAACCAGGGTAGGTACCATAGCTACCAAAATTTACGTATGATATTTTCTATCACAGCTGAACCAACACTCAAAACTACCTAAATATAAAGCTTTGCAATCTTTCGGACTGAAACAAATGTGGCTTGCTACGTGCCTGTAGACATCGTATTTTCACATAACATGATTAAATATCGAGGTTAAAAACACAGAAATAGGATCAAATTGGATCAGCCACTACATCATCCAGGCATCAGAAAAAAAACTACACTGCTGGGATAATTTGCTACAATCGGACAAGGAATACCAGGCATATTTTTAAATAATGGCATATGATGGGCATCCGGCCTCCTGACTGTTTAGGTGAAGAAATTCTGCTAAGGTGGACCAGAGCCCAGTCCCTTTGTCCGTCACGGTCGAGGGAGCGAGTTTGGTTTCGTGATTGGACCGTTGGCGAGAAACATTATTCGCTCTGCGTCAGTGCTCCTTTAAACAGTTGAACGTGACGTCAGTGAACAGGGGGTGTCACGACTTGTTTACTGTGTTTCACTGCACACATGTACATGAATAAAATGTATAGTAATTATAGGATATTAAACGAGCTTCCCCTTTCATATCAAGTTTATGTCCCTCGTGAAATAATTTTGGTTTGTCACGAGCTTTAGTGAAATTATTTCACTCGGGACATAAACTTGATATGAAAGGGGAACGAGTTTTGTATCCTATTTATTACCCACGTTCTAAAAAGTGAAAATATCGTTAAAATAAAGCAATGTTTTGCTTTCCTATATAGAACCATGTAACGCGGATTAATACATCATGTTGGTGCTTGGAATGTCAACCGCGTCACTCCAGGAAAACGTACGCTACGTAGAGGCAATGTATTTCCCATACGGCGCCAAATCACAAGAAAATAAACAAATTAAGACGGAATCAAGTCGTAATGAAAATTTAATTCTTTTCAGTTGAGGATTTGTTTTCAAAAGCAATAATGTAATTCATCAAAACACTTGCGAAGTGTAAATATTTTTAACTTGACTACGTGACCTAAATCTAGCCTGAACGTCAGTCGGCCATCACTGTCGGGCTAGTCGTCATGTTGAGAAGTGTTCCAAGAGAAGAAGATTCTGGGGAGCATTTAATTAGGAGCGGCAAACTCAACAACAAAGATGAAAGTGAATAAGAGGGAACTCAAATAGTTGAGCTTAATGTTCTTCATCGGGGGACGAGTTACTGTATATAATTCGGCGACGCTTTGCGCAGGATGCCAGTGACGCCTTCTCATCTTGGAATTCCCACTTGTCGAGATTCGATGTATATGTTGAAGACTCCACCGAAAATTGGGTCTGAAAACACAGCCTTCAACCTCGAACGAAGACGATTTCAAGCCTATTGTGTTCAGATTCTGGGAAGTGCTTTTGACCCATACATAAGAAACCACGGGAGGCATGGCAGTGACAATATGATTTTGCGGGAGGACGCGAATGGATGCGGCTGACAATGGCAGTGATAGAGATGCAAGAGCGCCACTCGTCTTTTGATGTTGTGTGATACTGTGCAGTTCTGACAACATACACGCAGAAGGTATTCAATCTCTTCATAACATTCACAACTCTTCCAAGCAATTGTCCGTCACTTTTGACGAAATCAATAACTTTTACGAGCGACGCCATTTTTGTTTACACTCATGAGAGGCCTACTAGACGTATTTGTTTACGTATTGTTATAGATTCTTTTATTTTCGTTTTTATTACAGACACTTGAGTTATCATAGATTTGAAAATAATGCTTGTAACCACAATAAATGAAATAAATTTTATCTAATTCAATAGAAGTGTTTTCGTTTTACATGCTTTGAGACTGAGGTGGATGAGAAGTTCACCCTTCTTGAGACTGGCTCACAGAAGGGGAAACCTCTACTGATGGAGTCAGTAGATAAACCTATGTCCGAAAGGTACTCTAGCAATGTTTTCTTATCTACCACTTGTAGATGTTTCAATTGAAACATTGCAATATTTTCTTTCTTAAAACTTGGAGATGTTTAATTAATCTCTCAATGTTTTCCTCCTTGATACTTAGAGGTGTTATTTCAAGACCCGTTAATCATTTGGTAGAGTTATGATAACAATACAAAAAGTAAGCAACTTGCTTACTTGACACAGTTGACTCGACTCAGTGTCATGATACATTACTATATAATGCTGGACAGATATGAACATGATATTACTTACCTCTATCATGGCTGTAAAGTGTGTTAAGCGTACCACGATCGTCAGGAAAAACCAGCATACAAATGCATTTGCATGTGATGAGGTGCCTTATAACTGTAATTCATGACTAAGGCGGTTTGTTAAATACTGCTTAGCATGCGATTACATCCATAATTAAGATGCCTCGTTAACTAATTAAGCCTTAATTGATTCATTCTTCATCGCTGTGTTTACTGTAATTGTTCTTATACAATCATGTGGAAGGTAAGTATAAATAAATAATACGTAATGCTGTACATGAATATAGAACATACACATATATATGTGTTAATTCACTAGAATTAAAATGGTCTCACGAATGACATGTAAAAACAAAGAGTAAAAAGGTGTTTGTACTTGAAAAACATACACGTATATATTTGTTCTTTGTTGAAAATAATTTAATAACACATGTGTAATAATCATCAAGTTCTGCCTGATATAACTTCTTATGTCTCTTTTTACAAATAAGTATAAATATAATAAAATAATGTATGCTCATTTTGACTTTTTGGTGTGGCCATTTTGACTTGGAAGATTTGTGGCCATTTTGACTAGGACCCCTCTCAGGTGTGAAAACGAATGAAAATCATGAATAGAATGAGTGATGAAAGTAGTACCAGTAATGTCAAAGTTCACGTATTAGCCAATCAAAGCACTCGATCAAACCTATGTCACATAACACTTTGTTGTGAAACACCGTTACGAAGTACCACGTGGGTAATAAAAGAAATTATTACACTCGCAAGTGTGCCACACGATTTACACGAAACTAGTCAACCCTCATCAACTGTGATGTCTTGATATGTAAACTCTTTCTAAGGCTAAATAAAACACGTGAAATGTTTCTCGGGTATCGGCGTATCACTTTCTTTTGTGCGCGTAAATAATTTTTATTGCCATTTCAAAAAAATAATTGTGACTTTGCCGCGTCCCGATCGTCCATTTGTCCACTATAAGCGTGAGTGTCTGTAAGAACGAGTGTGGCTGAATCTACAGTTCATTATAACGTGCTAAACTTTCCAAACTGTATTTCTGAGAGACAAAATATAATCAAAATGTGTTCGTCCCTCGTCACTTTTTTTTTCTATCAAAAATAAAAAAAACCCAAAGTCCTACCGCCCTCGTCACCTTAAAAAAAACGAGCCCGAGAAACATTTAATTATTTTCATGCAGTCTTACACTAACATTCCTGTCAAGTTGACCCTGCAAAATCGACTTTCCCCTGTAACGTTTCCTACATCAACCTCCCAGTCAACCCTCCTGTATTGACCCTCCTCTGTTGACTCGGCCCAACTCGTGACAGGGATAGTCTACAACTCTATATAGTCTCTCTGCTCGTGAGAAGCTCCTGAAAACGCCTTGCAACAACCATTAAACCATCTTCTGTCAATTATTCACTAAACTTACTTATGTCAAGTCACCGCCCCTGAAATATAAAAAACACACCTATTTCGTCATATGACCCGCCCACATTTCCAGTCTGGGGTTAAACTGGTTCCAGGGTCCCCTTGCGCGCGTAACTTGCGATATGCGAGACGGGGTAAAACTAAACAGTGCATCAACGCATTTCATAAGCGAAACCAGTATAATCATTCACTCCGGAGATACCGGAAGAACACTGTAAGTAGTTCACGTTCGTCAGTGTAAAGCAAGTTACCAAAGGTTTGTAGGGATTTATTTCTTTGTCAGTCTTGGAAACCATGATATGATAATCCCTTGTCGTTTAACTGCTTATGTACCCACACGGGTGTCTAAGCCGTTCTGTAAACAGCTAGTAAACATTCTCAAATTAGTACACATCCTCGTTCTCTGAATCATTCAGCAATGGCCGCTCTCTGTTGCTACACACTTGAACAGTCGCCTGCCTTGCCTTCAACCAAAGACGTGTATACAGTCATCATTTCTTCAACATATTGTATGATATATTGTGAACACTAGATTCTACTGCATGTTTGCTGATAGCGATCACTCTTAAGAAGCAATGTCATTAACCAAGTAAATCAACACAAAGGGATTTTTTTCGTTTCCGTCCATATTATGACTACAGGTGAAAAGATCTGTATTACATTGGAACATTTTTTAAACACATGATCAGCCTGTCGTCTCTTATATGCGACATGGGTACTAAGTGAATTGTTTGACCCTCATTCAATCACCGTCGAACCAACTCAGTTGGGTTAAAACGGAGCGTGATGAACAAAGTGTCCTGTAAAATCCCCAAGCATTGTGGTTACTTGACAGTCATGAATAAACAGGTTTCTTGATCTCAGAGTTCACACTTTCGTCATTTGCTCAGAATCGACTATATTGATGTATACTGGGACTCTATTTTCATGTGCTCCTGGTGAATGAAAATAGAGAAAGCAGGAACACCATGCCCCACATTCGTTGTTTACATTCAAAATGTCGACCATTTGTAATCAAAGAAATATTTAAGCATTCATCTTTGCAGTAAATCCTGGGACATTTTGAAACTAGGATGACCCTTTTTCTTCTCGCATGAATCAAACTTACTTTATCAAGAGTAATCGAGCAAAGGTTAATTGCATATTTATAACAGTAAGTGACGTATTGTCTAACTTCACCACATGGCACATTTTTAAGCAGCAAACTTCATTGCTATCGTGTATCTAAATGAATAGAAATTAAGGATGTTTTGGTTAAAAACATGATGATATTAGTATTCTTACTCCTAAATAATATTTAATATTTAAACTGATTAAATTCTAATACCTCACATGTAAATGTTGTTTTCTGACTGGCATAGCACTCTTCTTTTATTTTTAATGTACCCCACTCACAAGCGAGTGATATATCTATATACCCAGCTGGGAATGCCAAATTCATTTTTACTGTGTGGTAGTGATTCTTTATCTTGAATAACATTGAATTGCATATGATATACAGAAATTAACGTACAGGAATAACCAATGTTCCGCGAATGCTAACTGATGGAAGGGAGATAACTCTGAATCTAGCAATGGCTACAAAAAGTTTTGTACCTGTGCTTCAAACAATTCAAAATTAACATTGAGGTGTTCACTATGATAAAGACATTGTTCACTGGTCCCTCAGGCCTATAGATTGATGTACCTTTGATGTTTGTTTATGTTCACCTTGACCTTCGGGCTCAGGGAACATACACAAACATCAAGGCTACATCAACCCATGTTCCGCTCAACTTATAGTATCTGGTTGCTTCCTTAACTTCTATGTTAGTCCCTTTGAACAGAAATGTTTATGTCATTTATACTGCCCTGTGATTTAGATGGATCTCTTTGCTTGTCTATCATTATGGACATTCTGAGTGACTTTTAGTTTTCCATTTTTTCCAGATTGTTTAGTGTGCAGAGATTGTCACAATGTTGGATTATTACTATATGTAAGTAGAACCTTTCCAGAATGGCAAAATATACTATTACAAAAAATGGTAAATGTGCTCACAATAAAGTATTTTAAAATCATGTAATAGTGTTTCCTGTTTACCTATAAATAGCATAATCTGCACAGTGCCCCACCCCAAGCTTAGTGGCTGGCTGGTATTCCCTGGTTGGCTGTCAATAGCAGAATCTGCAGAGTGTCCCCAAGCCTATGTGTCTCTCTTGTTACCATATACTGCCACATTTTTCTGATATTTGAAAACAAATTATACAGAACTGTAATACACCTGGAGCAAGGCAAAGAATTAAACAATGAAAAAGACGTACTGTATTATGATACAAATCATACATATGGCCTCCATATTATCAGGATGCATACCATATAATGGCCTCCCTGTATTATAGCACTTTTAATGATAACAGCTACCATTTTGTGTTTTCAGCATCATTGTGATTCTGGTATTCCTCAAGGTCATCTTTTGGACATTTTACTTCTACATTCGAGCACAGAGACTTCGAGCAGCCAGAGTGCAACGGCAGTTTGTCATTGTGGACACAAGACAGATGCCACCAGGCTACAATGTAAGGACACATCTGGCCAAGATCTTTATTGTTTTATATATATAACCAGTTCTAACTTCTCTAAGTGGCATTTTAGAAGTTGGTATGATAAAGATGAAGACTTATGGATATACGACTTATTTCTTGCAGTGGATGCGATGTTTTGGTGTAGATTTTAACATTATTATCAAGCAAAAGATGATCCTTTGCTTGGTAATTACATCCACTGCAAGAAAGAAGTTGTTCATTCATGAAAGTCTTCATCCTAACCATTTCTAAGGAGACCATTCTAAAGCATGACATGTTTAATCCTCATGTGTCACTTAGACAGGTCAGGTGTTTAAGTTTTTTGAGAGGCATTCATTCATTCATTCATTCATTCATTCGTTAGTTCGTTTCGACAAAAAATGAATTAATCTTTGAGCATTTTTGTCAAGCACACACATTTTTGGTTGAGCCGACAAGTGACAAATATTGGGTCATCTAGTGAAAACCTGCATCAGCTAAAGAGGCAAGCCACTGACTACTTGGTGATCATGTAGTTTCATAAGATTAGATTAATTTTGGTCCATATGCTACAACAAAAACATGCTGAAAGTCATACGAAAATATAACTTCAAAGCAAGAAGTTTTTAAAGGGGTTTAGCACCCTACAGCTAGAGTTGTGAGTGACTCATTTCCATATCTTTGTATTACAGGACCGCTCTGCCATCGTTCAACATGAGGTTCTGCCCGACACCACTCCAGGCTTGCCACCCCAGTACACAGGTGCAGCCACCCAGTTTCCAGGTGGGCCTCCACCGTATGAAGAAACCCAGCACAGCCAGCCCAGCAAGCCCCCGAGTTATGAACAAGCTGTATCAGGCTACGCTCCCCCTGCCCCAACTGCACCAGTGAGCCAGGCCCAGAACCAAGCCCCAGTGCCAGTTGTCTATGTAGAGACTGGTATCTCTAATACCTCACAAAGCATTGGTGTTCAAGGGCCATAAACAGCTTCTGTCTAATGTAATCAACAAACAAGGCTGTTGACTACCATAATTTGCAATGTTATCAATCCAAGCAACACACACCACATTGTTTACATGTTTGATGGTTTAGGGAGTTCTGATAACCATTTGCTCTGAGTTGTACAGACAGAAACACATTTGTGTGGGTCAGTTGAGTTTATTTTGCTTTATTTGAAGTTATCTGAGTCAGTTACAGGACTCAAAGTAAATTCACACTTGACTGATTTTAATTAGTCAAATGTATTTCTTTATGAAGTATAAGAACTTATGTTGTTGCAGGAAAACTAGTGTTTTATTTCATAAAAAGGTTCTATTTTCTTTATAGTCAACAGAGACTTGCAATGTATTTGATCAGTTACTTTAAACAGGCAACTCAGTAACATTTGAGCTTTCTCTTTTCTAATATAGTCATGTAAATATGCCTTTTAGTTAGATTTATTTAATTTTCTGACTTTGATTTTTAATGAAATCAAGAACTAAAAATAGGGTTTCAGAATTGTGTGATGCATAATAATATCATTGGATCATAGGATTTCAGATGTGATACAGTTTCATTGACTTCCCCGGGCTGTAAAGCCAGGTGTTGCATCGAGAAACACAGACATTGTCAATCCTTGAATGTTTGTGTTTGGACCATGTTACGTTTAAATCTAGTGACATGTTTAAGAATTTTGCATGTGATAATCAAGACAACACAGATGGTCTTTGGTGTCCAAAAAACCAGTACATGAGGATTATGCATGTTGAAAGAAAAACATATGTGAGAAAGAAGCATTATTCTCTTTAATAAACAAGCAGTGCCCAAGTACTACTTATGACATGAGCAAAAATAATAACTGGAGAGTGATTGTAGTTTTGACCTGTGATGATTGCTGTATATATGTGTATTTTAGATTGAAATGATGTGCCATTTCATGATTCATAGAACATTCCTGTTAGTTCTAAGAAATATAAAAGGGTTGTCAGATTATACCAGATTTTACCACTGATGTGAGGAGAACATGTGCAGCCTCAAAATTTGTCTTAGTTTCAAGATTGGTTCTGAAAATAGTACGTAGCCCTGCTTGATCAAGGCAATGCTGTATACTCCATGCTATCAGTTTTATTCAGATCCAATTTTTTGCAATATTTACACATTTAGAACTGTTACTGTACTGACCTGTCACCTCAAAAGCTACTAGCCAGATGGGACAGCCATCGTTGGTTTTTCACTTGTCATGAGCACAAGTTAGTAGTCACAGGCTAGCAGGACAGCATCAGTTTTTAAGACTGATTTTGTATTAAGTAGCTCCAGTCGCGACATTGTGCACATGTTGTAAAGCTGACCAGGCATTTTTGTCTTCAGAAACCCTTCAAGATGCATGTGAAATGCTGTTCACAAACAGATACATTCAATGTCAGCATTGAGATTAAAGTTTTCAAGGAATGAAAATTAGTGATTAATTTTTTCATACCTCTCTTTCAGTCTGTATTCTTACAACATACTTGAAAGATGGACAGGATTATTTTCAGACCACCACCATATAGCTGGAATGTTGCTGAAAGTGTCGTAAAACAAATTAAAACAAAAAAACACACTTGAAACACAGGACTAAGGCATCTTTCAGCCTTGGTGTGTTTTGGTTATGATTACCGTAAGTCGAATAGAAGAAACACCAAGATTCTTTATAGAACCATGCCACAGCTGCGTTTGTTAGATTTGCTTTTCTGGACATGTTAAGTATCCAGTGAGGTTGCAACTGGAAATTTGTCTTTCTTTCATTGTTACTTGTCATTATATCATACTCTTAAGATGATTGTGTGGTCATGCATGTTTTAATGTGTTTTTTTATGCATTGTGTACCTGTCCCTAGTTACAAATGAAATATGACTGGGATGCAGTGTATTTTGTCGGTTACTATAAGTACATATTCTATTCACACACTTGTTTTTGCACAATGTCAGTATATGAAAAACAGTATGTATAGTCACATATAACCCAGACATGTTGTGTGTAAATATTTATAAACAAGACCAACTGGAGATGTATTTATCAAATGTTTGCATGGCAGTCTTTTGTCTCCCTTGCTGCTTTACCCACGATTATGTTCTTTTTAGACACACAAAAGATTCTTTCGTTTAGTTCATACTAGTTCACATGATGAATTAGCTATGGTCATGTGTTGGGATTATGTATTCTTTAACTTGTTTCGAGTGACCGGCTTCTGTAACTTGTTTCGAGTGACCTTCTACTGAACCTTTTTGGAGTGACCGGCTTCTGTAACTTGTTTCGATTGACAGACTTCATGAATTTGTTTTAAGGGATAGGCATTCAATCTCATCTAGCCTAGTAGTTAAAGTGTTTGCTTATCATGCCGAAGACCCTGGTTTGGTTCCCTACAATGTGTGAAGCCTATTTCCGTTCTTTTGCTGGAATCTTGCTAGAAGTGGCATAAGAGCACATTCACTCTAAATCTTTCATATTATAATGCTGAAATATATTTGCCATTATTCATCTTTTTGCAATATTCCCAGAGCATTCACAGAGAATGAACAGATAGTATACCTGAAGATTGTTTGGTGTCTTCATCATTTTCAGGAAAATTACAGTAATATTTTCATTTCAGTTTATATATATGGCAATGCATACTTGATTTGCCCTACACCTTTGATAAATTGTGTGTCTCTTTGGATTTCCTTTTAGTACATTCTCCACAGCATGATTCTGAAGTGCAACAATATAGCTTGATCAGCTGTGGTCTTATCCATGAATTGCTTACTTTTTAACTTGTTTTGAATGATAGGCTTCTTTAACTTACTTCAAACGAAAGACTGCTTTAAGTTGTTTTGAACAATAGACTTCTTTATCTTGTTTTGGATGATAGGCTTCTTTAACTTACTTCAAACGAAAGACTGCTTTAAGTTGTTTTGAACAATAGACTTCTTTATCTTGTTTTGGATGATAGGCTTCTTTAACTTACTTCAAACGAAAGACTGCTTTAAGTTGTTTTGAACAATAGACTTCTTTATCTTGTTTTGGATGATAGGCTTCTTTAACTTACTTCAAACGAAAGACTGCTTTAAGTTGTTTTGAACAATAGACTTCTTTATCTTGTTTTGAACAATAGACTTCTTTATCTTGTTTTGGATGATAGGCTTCTTCATCTTGCTTTGAATGATAGACTTCTTTAACTTCTTTCTTTGAGCAATAGACTTCTTATATTTATCTACAAGGTAAGGGTTTCAACATTGTGTTCTGCTCAAAAGAAGTTAAGGACCATCAGATGGCTCTTAACTTCTCTGAGTGGTATGTATGATGTCATGTGTTTATCCAGCTAGTCCTCAGGAGTGTCAGATGGTTATCTAGTTGTACATGGAGTCATGGTGTGAGACCGGTCAGAGATTTTGTGAAGCAATTTCAGTCCATAATTTCTTCTTTGGTCTTCAAATTTCTGTGCAATGCCCAAATGACAACTTACCATTTCTCCGTTCTGCTTATTACAAATATAACCCATCCTTCAATTTTGCAAACATTGCACTTATTTCACCAACAACTTTGACCAATACTGCAATATTTTCTTAAACTTAATTGACATCATGGCACTCAATGCAATGCTAAATGTTTACGAAAATATACGGAGAGGAAAAAATAAAGGGTCATATGAAAACACAGGTGTTCCTTTAGTACTTTTTCCAGGTTTCTTCACAAGCTTTGTATCACATAACATGTGAAGAAACCTTGTGAAAAAAATATAAAGGGACACTTGTCCATTCATGTGATCCCTAATTTTTGTCCCTCAGTATATGTTTCTCTGACATGGGTGCTTCGTTCTTTGGACTAGGCAGGTCCCCATGTCAGTCAATATAATTCCAGGGACCATTAGAAATACTCTTTTACTGAATGGTGTGTTGACTGACTGCTTCATTGGTGATAGCATTGTATCTTTGTTAATTGGCTGTATTATGCATTGGCTGTTAAATGTACTATTATCCAGTGCCTTAATTGTTTTAGTATCTGTTGTGGGAGCTGACATGTATGTTTGCTTTTACTTGTATAGTTCATTCAATAGATGATATTTTTCTCTTTTTGAATCTCATCTTCCTGTTTAAAAGGGTCATTGTAATACTTCCTGTTAATGTTGTAGTTAGATTTGAGTGGCCGGGATATTTTATTTCAGTTTGAGTGATAACTTCAGCGAAATCATATCCTTTAATGTATCGGAAATTCAGAAATTACCATTTGTTTGGTGCAAGGGTGGTTAAGTCATGTCAGGCGCAATTATTGTTCATGCAGAGTTATGTCCCTTGGTAAGCACCAGAATACTGTGATTGCGAGTTTGAATCCTGCATCAAAGTTTCTAGGCTATACAGCCCTTTAGACATGCTTGTTGGTTTAACTAAATGGTAAATGTATGAGACATATATCGCTTCTTTCCACATTAAGTTGACATGTTTTGATATAACTGTAAAACTGTTTAAAGAAGCATTAAATCCCTCACTCATACTATGTGAAGTAGGTGTCAAGTTAAAAAAATGTTGCATAGCTCCCACTGATCACACTAGCATGTAGGTAGCTACATATAAGTGTTTTATCTAATTTTTTTTAATATCTTGACATAATTATCTTCACCAATCGGAACCAATTTTTTTTTTTCCCTTTTAATTATGCTTTTTGAATGACATATTTTAAGGTTAGTGAAATTAACACATTATTATAGGCTTAACTGGGGCAGGGTTAATGTTTTTACCTGTGGAATTAAACCACCCCTTTTTATCCATGTAGAATGTTGGTAAAAACCTGTGTGAAAACCTTTCAGCACAATCTGTAGCCAGTTTGTTTTTGGTTACAAATTACACTTTTATGTCTTTCATTTCTGTGTTATTGAATGATGTTGTCACTGACTCAATGATGTTTCCATTTGATGATGTGATTTGATTTACAAGTGTTTAGAAATAATTCATTGCTTCCTTGTGATTCCCTACATGCTTGGTTGTAACTAGTCATAAAGATATTATGTACTTATTGATAATCTCTACCCTGAAATTTAATTCAGAGGAAGAGGTACGGTATTTCTACTGTATTCAGAGGTGGAAATTGGGATTGTGCATGGTCTGGATTGAGAGTATCTCACAGTTTATAAGCAAACTCTTTTTTCACACTATACAAAGACTTCAAGCATTTGACAACTGATGTATCACCTATGTTTTCAGTTATTCACATCATATTATACATGGGTTTATTCATGCTAGTGAAAATAATTACCGTATTCAACATACTTAGCGTGCACTGGCTAATAAGCATTCCCTATTTCAAACACACAGGATCCAATCAGCTCAAAGCCTCCCCTTCACACAAATTGTTGTTAGCATGTGTACTTTTAAAGTTAAATTTTCATAGGTCATTAAGGCTATTGTGAAGTATAAGTCAGTGTTTGCCATGGGTGGCTATACATGTTACTAGACTTGTTTGTTTGATGTTAAATTTCATCCTCAACGGTACCTACTGGTCCTTTCATACAACCCTCAGTGTTAGAATACTGAGAAGTCATTTGGTAGACAATGTAAAACCAGAGGGATTTCTCGACCCCAATGGCTTTATATTGTCTACCAAAACCGAGGAGAAGTGTTTTCTCTAACATATATACCATCAATGATATGCAATTACAGTGTAGATGATCATTTAATAAAGCTACATAACAACTGAAGTGCATGCAAAATCAATTTAATGACAGTAACTATAAATCTATAATTCAACCCCATGTCCTTTATTGACCATGTAGCTGTGTGGTAGAATATCTGCCTTCAAATCTGAGAGTTGCAGTTCCGTTCTTGCTAGGGGAAACATTTGCACTTTGATCCTAATCTTTTTATCTTAATATTTTTCAGTTGATTTCAAACATTCGTATATCATTTGAAAGTTGATGTTCATACTGAGTTAGGAAAAGATGATTGCAGAAAGTAAAACCTGAGAAGAGGTCTTACTAACGAAAAGTAAAGCCTGTTCCTACAAAACAAAAGCCTTATTCTGGGAAAACAAGAGATGACCTGATGATGATGATCATGATGATGATGATGATGATGATGATGATGATGATGATGATGATGATGATGATAAGCACATTTCAGGTTTACTTTTCCGATGTAAGGTTTCCATTTGCCAAAATGCTGTGAGGAAACATCTGTGTTGTCCTAAAATCAGTGTAATACAAAAGTTTCAACATAGGGAATGTTTTTGAAAATTACCTCATTATGCTACTTACATAATATTTAAATAGAATACAATGCGAATGGGCATGAAATATACATTCTTTTAGCAGTTTTACTCAATACCTATTTTCATGTTCATGCATTCATGTGCAACTCAGGACAAGCGAATCTTTTCAAGATTAATTTTTAAGAGACAAAATTATGAAAAGAAAACAGGTGTTAAATTTTCGTCTTCCTGAACATCTAATGATAGAATAGATTTCAGTTTCAGTTTCTCAAAGAATTGCACAACATGATTTATGAAGGAGGTTTTTTTTTGGAAACTAATGACAAAATTATATTTGATAGCATGGAGTATTTGTCTTCCTGACTATCTAAAGATCCTACTACTTCATGTTTGAAGTTGCAACAGTATTACACAATGTGTGGGAGTAGAAATATTGTAATTTCATTGTAAGGACACTGAATGTACAGTTTCAGTGACAATATTCTCTGTGGTGATATATCAGTTAGGTTAAATGCTTCAAGCAAAGTGAACAAAAGTTTGAAACAACTAAGTTTTTTCCTTCATGTTTTCTTGATATATTGGCGTAAATCCCTGGAAAATCATGGATATTATTCAGGTTAGGAGACATTTGTAATGTGTGAGTTGGTCCTTGAATGAATACTCTTCCCTCCGGTGGATTAAACACTTAAGGTGAAAACCTAAACCAAAACCTTAAGGGTAACAACAACAAAAATACCAGTCACAGTAATATTCCTTTTAAGAACTAAAAGTATTTTACTTTAGGCAATTTATGAAGTGTATATGAGACAAAAACAATCCAAAAATTGTTTTTGAAAGTTTACATGTTTGGCAAAACATTAGAAATAGATTCTTCGAGCGGGGAATTTTTTTTATTTTTTATTTTTTTTTTTTAAATATGACTGGTCGGCAATCTGGTCGGCACCAATGTAGTGCAAAATGACAGGGATCAGGATATATACCAAAACATCCATGCCAGCTAGCTTTGGGCATGTGTACAAATTTTTTCAACATGCCTTACTGGGGTATAAGTATGTCAATAAAACCCACATTTCTTGATAAGAATATAAAAGCCTCACACATATATATATGTCAACACCCTGCATAATTAGTATATTTGCACTTGAGATCATTATAGTTTGAACTAAAATCTTAATTAAGTTCATGCTTGAATGGAATCATTATTCAGTCAACTCAAGATGAAGTAATATGAAGGATTTTTAATACAGTTGTCAGCACTATATGTATATTATTTAAATGTGTTCAATAAAGAATTATTTTCATACTTACTACTTTCTATGTTGTGTGTTAGAAAACTTCAGTGGAGATAAGAATGAAAATTTGGCATTGAAGTAAGTATACAAAAGATGGAGTAAAGACAACAGCATGGGTTATAATGCTTCATTCAGACTGTCACTAGAATGATTATCTACCTCCAGTTCTTGGTAATCTATAGCCTGTGTTTGTATTGTATTGTCCTGAATAGTTAAAATCTTATAGATTTAATTACTAGTTTTAAATTTCTGTGATAATCTAGTTGTTTTACTGTCCATCGACAAAATTTTTATAATTTACCTACAATTATTTTTAATCTCTAGCCTGATTTACTCACGATATGGCTGAAATAGTGTCAAAGTGACGTTAAATTTGAACATGCTCACTCTGGTGCTTCACATGTAAGTCTACAGTATGAGTTTTGGCATCAAACTTACATCAGCTGCTTTAATCAAATGGTCCACATTTCCAAAATGCTACCTTTGTACAGTTTTTGTTTTTCTTATTGTTATGTAGGAGACCCATCAGGGTGTTCATGAATAATGTAGGCCAGCGTTTCACATGGTGGTTACACTACCTGGTGCAGGTTGAAAGGAGGTAAAACCATGACTGCCGAACTCTGTTTGTTGTTTAACATAAAACTCAGCAATATTCCGGCTCTATGGTAGGGGATTGTACATAATCAAGTGTGGACCAGACAATCCAGTGATCATCAGCATGAGCATTTGGATATGGTGACAAACATCAATCAAGTCAGCGAGTCCGACCAATCCTACTAGTTGCCATTTATAAGTATGGGTTGCTAAAGACCACTTATGAGCCGGGTCATGTGTACTGTCAAGCTCTGAGTCAGTGTCATCCATGCTGTGTGAGAGGGCAAGCCTTGTAAAGACCTGCCTGGACTAGCATAAGCAGCCCTCCACAATCTTCCACTTACCAGTGCATGTGCAATACTGCTGAACCCGACAAAAGTGAGTTTAGTTTAATGCCAGCAACTAAAACTTTTAGCAATATTCCAGCAATATTACAGTAATCTGCTCAGTAGAATAAATGAAGATATTCTTCTGAATTCATTCCTTACTGAAAGGAAGTCTGGTTCAAAACTGTGGCTGTTTATTGACAATTAGATTGGTTCCGTTAAACAACATCTCATTTTCACAGAATTTTGTATCAGAGATCACAAAAACTTGCTGATTGGTTGAATGAAAGGAGTAAAGGTGTTGACATTGAACTGACTGGGCACCCGTCTACCGATTTTCTTGGAGCAAAACTGTGGCTTGTTTACGGAAGTCCGCTCTACTTAGACGGTCCTTTTACGTCAGGAAGATGGCGGCTACCAGCTGTCCATGTGCGTGTTTATAAACATGAAATGACATTCAAACATTTTCTCAACCCTGACATGCAAGTTGGTGATCATATAGAAAATGGGAAAGTCGAAGAAGAAGAAATTCAGAGCCGCCAAGGCCGAACCAACAGGATTAACAAGCGTAAAGGAGATTGAAACACAAATTGAGAATTACGTTCCGAATGCACATGGCACTGTTTCGGATGTTATAGAACAGGTAGGTAACAAAGTGAAAGAATTCATGATAAATCCATGAATCTTGACACATTCTTTAACTTGAAGTTGAATAGAATACCTACAACAAATGCATGTCGAACTTAAGAAAGCACCAACAAAGAGCCGGGATTGTCTCTCAGTCATATTCCATGTCTGTAGCGTTGGAGCCAATCGCGGCCCTTGGCGAGGGAACCTCAGGTATATACCTAGGGTGTGCCAGCCTAGAATAGTCATGGCACCTCTTATTGAACATCCATGAGACCATCAACTAGACTGTCTGATCCAGTTGTGTTGCCTTCCTTCATAATGTTAATCATGTTAATATGTACATGATATAAGTTAGGAATAATTGGTAAATTTCCTGGGTTTTGGATGCTTGGTAACATCCATAGTTGTCTTGATCAATACATGAAAAATTGTAAAACACATCACCAACTTCTAGATAATAACTTTATACTTTTACTCAAGCCATCATTCAAGAGTGTATAATGTGTGTGTCACTTGCATCACTAGACTGATGCCTATTCTCTGAATAAATCTAATTTTGATAGTAACAAAGAAACCCATTTAAAATGAAAAGGAGACCTAGGGAGACCAGAGATTCAGAACGTGAACCTGAGGAGATCTAGACTTGCTTAATTTAAGGCTTTATCATTGCCGAGAGGGTATGCAATTAGGAAAAATAATGTGGTTCATGGACTGTAACAGACTAATCATGCTAATGCAGTTTCCTTGTTACTGTATGTGGGCATCCAAAAACACATGCAGTGATGTAGCTCAGCTGTAGCTGCATTAAACAACAACAGTGGTGCTCATGGCAGTTTCAGGTAGCTGTCAAAGTATTATGCATATCTCATAGACTAACTAGTCAGGCCGCGTTAATTCGGACACTTCTGTTTTTCATCAAAAACATTCGGATAGTGAAATGTACGGACTACTGAAACGAACTTTTATGAACACAACTACAGTAGGGTTACTTCCCTTTGACATGGCAATACAAAAACATACGAACGTATACAAGTTTCAAAAGACTTTATTACAGTTTGTAGACATGATAACTTGAATATTTATATAATAATCAATCAAAGCATACAATCATGTCTGGATAGATTATACATACACGTAACAAAACTCACTTGTGAAAGAAATCTACATGACGGTAACAGTTCTAATTGGTGGAGCTTTTTTACTTCGGACCAGGCAGTTTTCTCAGTGCTTCACGGAGATTAAGCGTCTGTGGTCGGTTGGCACACTGGATGAAATGCTTGACGAGATATTTCTTGTAGTGGGCCTTGAAAGTTCTCATGATCCCAGCATCCATTGGCTGAATGTGCGATGTGGTGTTTGGGGGCAAGAAATTAACTTTCATGTTGGTCAGTTTGACATTGGCACACTTGTGACTGGCAGCATTGTCACGAAGTAAGATCACGTGTCAACCACGTGATTGCATCTGTCTGTCAAATAATCATAGCCAATCACAAAACATATCCGATGTCCGAAATTGTGCTCTTGCCGATAGAATGTCCGAATTCTTGACCAAATGTTTACACATAAGATCAAAATTGGCTTTAGGGTTTTCTCTTTTTTGTGTGTGTGGCAGTAGTTTCACATCTTTTACGCCTAGGGGCGGGACTTGCAATTATGACTGACAAGCGTCAGGTGATCTCATTTTGACACGATCAGTGTTTTATACAGGAAGTAAGCATGACAGGTTTTACTCCAACTAACCATAAGTGAGACCTACTAATTGATTAAAATCACAAGCTAACGACATCTTCAACTCGCAAGTGTCGTTTAACAATTACCACTGAATGGGGCTCATGGTGAAAAGGGATTATCCGAGCCTTTTTGATGTACCGCCGGATTAATGAAGCAAAACTATGTGTAATTAGTTAATCTGTTACCGCTGATTAACGTTCTGATACGGAGAGTGAAGCACCGGATTACTGAATCAACAGGTAATGAGTTTACATAGTAAACAAGATTGGTTACAGCTAGCTATTGTTCGGATATTGCGGGAATCGGATTGTCGGGGTCCAGACTAACGCGGCCTGACTGTATATCTTTTCGCACCTTTTCTGAGTTTAAATGATTATCTGGGTTGTTTTCATCTCATTCAAGCTGAGAATGTTTTCATCTACTTCACCTTTAATACTTTTACTTCACAAAACACTGTTAGTATACTTCACGAAAATAGACAGGGACTACTGTGAATTTTGACATTACGAATAATGATCTATTTATTCATTGACACACTGATGAAATATCAATCATAAAAATACCAATATCCCTAACTTATTTTTTGCAGTATATATTCAACCTCTCACGAACATGTTGGAGGTTGTGTGGTGTATGATATCCCCTACCACTGTGATAATGTGGGAATATTGCTGATATCGACATAAAATTATACCCATTCACTCGTTTGCTCACTGATGAAGTTGTTGCAAGTGTGACTGATGGCATACCTGGGGGACCGCATCAAATGGATGGGTTGACAAGGGAAGTCGGAAGAGATTTGCTGCTAGTTCACGATTGAGAAGCCATTTCCAACTCATTAGGCTTTAGTGAAGTTTTTGTTTTTAATAAGGTGTTTGTCTTAGCATCTCTGAGTGAATGAGTTTAGTTCTGCACCATTTTTAGCAAGATATATTCCAGCAATATCATGGCAGGTGACACCAGAATTATGTTTCACACATAGTAACTATGTAGGGAATCGATGCCTTTAACCAGAAGGCCACATCACCACCCTAAAGCATCCATGAATTCACAGGAAATAATCCAACCTTGGAGAAAAAGCACAAAGTATGAAAAATCGTAAAATTTTGTATCCGTAGTGAATTGAGTTTTACAATGTTGTATATCCTAAAACGATACTTCAAATGGGCCATGATACATTGATCTTTGACTCAGTATATTGCGAAATCATGATATCTGTCAAGAAAAACTTACTTTAAAATTAAAGATTTTAGTATTTTGATATGTTTCATATCATTGTCCTTATATCAGAATTTGTATTGTATCTCAGAATACTGCTTGACAAGTATTAGATGACGTGTTTGTGACAAGGAGGCAGGGTTAGTAATCTGGACGAATAAACTTGGTTGCTCCAGGTAGATTGGCGATATAAGAATGTGCAATACATGCTGACAGTGGCGTGAAATCAATACCGCCACTGTTTAGCACGTGTCTCATAGAGCAATTTAGTCCAGCCAAACGCCATCACGACATGATTCGCACAAGGAAATTGAACTTTTCAATATTTAGACGACAACCTGTTTCCCTCGTTTCAAATGGAATGTTCTGGAGGGCATTACCTTATATGCAAATTGGGGTCAGAAAAAATACCCTAAGTCAGAAATAGAGAACATCTATTATCAGTACTGGGCCCTGTTTTACAAATCCCTCTTAAACCTGAGATCTCATAACTTTTCTTGTAGCATTTGTACCTCCTATACTGCTACAGGAAAAGTTACAAGATCTTAGGCTTGCCTTGGTTTCGTGAAACAGGACCCTGGATCAAATCAGATGCACATCTAGAGAGTTATCTCCCCTTAGTGCCATTCTTAAGTTGAGCACTTTATCTGAGAAGGTAGCTAGATTCTCAGAGGGCATTTATTGGGCTGAATGTTTGCCATGATTGGTCTATAGAGTTATTTCCCCTTAGTGCTTGGTCCTTCAGTATTGGTTGTTGCAGCTTCAGAGTGTAAACGTGGAGACCCGAGAGTGTGGTTGTTCTACCCTAGCCAACCTGGTCAGCCAGCCAGAAGTTATACCTCTACTACTACAACACAACATTGTCAAGATAGTTGCTCCCTTGATAGTAGATCCTAGTCCCCACATCAGACATGTGTCACTGGGAGCTTTGAGGTAAGACATGTCAGAGATAAAGGAAAAGTAATAAGACTGAACATTCATGTTACCATGGCTACAAAATAAACATTTATCACTAGTAAATTACATAACTCATGCATTAGGAGATTTGAGGTTGGACATGTCAGTATGAGTTCTATATTCAACAAAGTGTTCATTATTCTGAAACAAATGGAAAGTAATGAGACTAAACATACATGTTGCCATGGGTACATGCTGAATAATAATTAGAAGTAAATAACTTTGCATGACATTTTCTGTAGTAGAAGTTTTAGGTGTTCAATATTCCCAAATATATGAAAACTATGACGACCAAAATGGTCACATGGTTACATTCTCAACATTGATTATGAGTACAGAACTTGTCTGAGTTCTACATGGAATCAAGTATTCATTATTCTGAGATAAGTGAAGGTAATAAGACCTTACATGTTACCATGGTGTTTGCCACATCACAGAAAACCTGTGTATTTGACGCACAAATTATCTCAAATACGCAGTGAGTTTTAAAGCTTGCGTCATTGTTGACACAATGCTACTTGGCCACTCAGTTCAAATAATCAAAGCTTGTAATTTGCTTAATTTGTTGTTTAAAATTGCTTAGTATATTGTTTGCCAGTTAACTGCTCACTACCGATTAAATACCTGACCTGCTTCATCTTGTTTTTTATCATCATTAAACAATCACACTTGATGTCTTGATGAAAGTTCCATACTGAATTTGACTCCCAAATACATGTCCATGACTCCCTTTCATGACACCAGGGAGTGATAATGACTCCTAAATTTTCATGTTTGGAGCAAACATTGTTGCCATGGTTACAATCTGAACATTGATTGTTAAGGCCTTGTGTGACAGTTTGATTGTTCAGTTTTGATCTTGTATGTCCTTGTAGAAACCTGAGTGTAAGTGGCAGCCATGAGGTCTGTGAGGAGATGGTGCAGAAGGACGTCCTTACACCACTTGTAGCGCTCTTCCAGAAGGTGAGCCCCACTTCAGTCCTTATGTTTTCAACCTATGAAGACCCGAGTTACAGTTGGTCTTCAGCAACCCATGCTTGCCATAAGAGGCAGCTAACAGGAACAAGTGGTCGGGCTCACTGACTTGGTTCACATGTCATCATACCCAAATTGCATAAATAGATGCTCATGCTATCGATCAATGGATTGTCTTGTCCGGAACAGATTATTTACAGACTTTTGTCATATAGGTGGAGTATTGTGGAGTGTGGCGTTATACAAACAAATATATTTTTCTCAACTCTCAACACTTTATTCAAGGGCCCTTCAACATCATATATTTGTTAGCAACCTTATATGGTCACAGCTTATCTGCAGATCTAGAGAATTAGAAATACCTCGACCATTTGCCACGAAATATGTTCCCATCCTTAATTTGGATAGATAGCTATGAGACTGGCCTTAGCATACACGGATGTCTGTTTTCAGTATGGTGTAGGATGGCTGCCAAACAAGGAAAAGAACATCAAACATCAGGACACACCAGAGAACATCTTCACAGAGGCAGTGCACCTGCTGTGGAACCTGTGGTGAGATGTCTGACAGTGACACTGTCACTGGATTCTGTTGCAAGAGTTTAACCAGAAAAGGGCATATGTTTCCAATAGCCATCTCTGCCCCTTAAATGCCCCTGTAGATAATTGTCAAGACATTAGAACTTGTCTTACCTCACAGATTAATATTGTTTTCTGTTTGGCTAAACGCTTTTCTATTATTTTCAATTTACCTCGCGTACAAGTGAAGAACATTTCCATGTACCCAACAGAGAATGCTGAACTTATTTGGTACTTGGTGGTAGTAACTCTTTATCTCAGATAAACATTGAATCATGTAAGACGTACAGAAATGACTGATGTTTTGCGATTGGAATTTGATGGAAGGGAAATCTTTTTATGTTGTCATTTGCAAAATCTAGTGATGGCTACAAAAAGACTTGTACCCATGCTTCAGAAAGATAAATACATTGTTTACTAGTCTCTCAGGGCCCACTGGGTTAATGTGCCCTCACTATTTAATTTTGTTCCCCTCATGACCGGTTACCAACTCATACTGTATTTATTATTATATATATGTATAATTTTCATCATACCAACATGTATATGTTCTCTTCCTACCAACATGTATATGTTCTATTCCTACCAACATGTATTTGTTTGCTTGAAGTGTAGTATGTCTTATCTGTTGTCATGTTTTTATAAATATAAGCAATGAAAACATTGAAACATGATCATGATGATTCATTATCTTCAAATATTCTCTGAACATTGTCATCTACTAACTGTTCTGGACTTGAAATGTACCAGTACCAGATTTGACTGAATTACAGTGATGCTAAACATTGCTGCTTTGGAGTAATAGACACAGGATCTTGGGGTAGCCAAGTGGTTAAAGTGTTCGCTAGTCAAGATGAAGACACACGTTCAATCCCCTACATGGGCACAATGTATGATGCCCATTTCAGATGCCCAAGCCATGATATTGCTGGAACATTGCTAAAATTGGTATAAAACTCGTTCACTCACTCATAATAGGTACAATTCTTAGCCTAAAATGTCTGTACTCTTTTTATCCCCCTCATAGAAATGAGTTCTGTCTGTCCATGCATCCGCAATACTTTGTCCGAAGCAGATCTCCTAAACTATTCATTAAAGCTTAACCAAACATGGTACACATGCCGGATATGATCCCTAGACGTGCCTTTTGGGGGTTAGACCCTGTTATGAACTTTATTTTTTGCAGTTTCCATTGGAAACATGACTTAGGCTGTGGCATTGAGGATGTCATTTTGTCCAGAGCGGATCTTCCAAACTTAAACTTTATCATATTTGGTACACATGTTCACCATGTTCACCTTGATCCCTAGATGTGCCTTTAGATGTTTTATGTTTTGTTTTTTTTTTGAGTGTGTTTTGGATTTCTGAATAAAATATTTCTGTGTTTCCAAGGCAACAAGTTCGAATTTGGTGGTAGTGATCTTTTCCAGAGCAGAAATGTAAAACCACATAACAGTCTCCTTTCCCTGTGCCATATGCACACCAAAACATTGACATACTGTAATGAGAATTTGTAGACATATTCATGAAGAGTAGTTTGCCGTTGCGGTTGAGGTTGATGACTTTCTCTTCTTGTTTCACTTGATGTTACTTGATTTACCATGTTTAGGGTTTGCATCTCTGACATCAGTGTTTTTTAACGTGACTATTGTCTCCCAGTTTGATGGTACATGTATGATTGTTTATGTTTGCAGTGAGAGCAGTGACATGGCAGTGAGTGTGTTCAACAAGGAAACTCTAATACAGTACCTGCTGCCATGTCTACAGCACGAGCTGTATGGCTTCTCTACAGCCATAGCAGTAGGTAGGTACATTGTCAGTCCATAATGAAATCTGAATAAGCAATTCATGTATCTTCGTGGGGAACTCCATGTAGACAGTTTATATGCCTTGATATTCCTGGGGAAGTATAGTATTCCCAGAAATTATTGAGAATCATGTTGCGTCATGTAACTCATTACGTTTATTAACTTCTGGCGTTTTACTTACATAAACATGTTAAAACATCATCCTTTTACAGTCTCAGTCTTGTTTTAGTACTTTGTTAGACCTCCTCACTCAGCAATGAATGCCTGAATACACCTAGGCACACTACCCATCAAAGTTTGTAGGTAATCGTGTGACAGGGTATCCCAATATTGGACCACCTCGGCCTTCATATCTTCAATATTTCTCAGTCCCTTTTGGTTTATTCTGTCCTTCATGACTCCCCACACATTCTCAATTGGGTTTAGGTCTGGGCTGTAACTGGGCCAGTCTAAAACTTGAACATTTTCGCCCGACAACCACTGTTTTGTGTAGCGCACAGTGTGTTTTGGGTCATTATCATGCTGGAAAATCCAATCATCTTCATACAATGTTTTTGCTGTCGGAAGAAGGTGACCATTTAGAATGTCAACGTATCTTTCTTTTGTCAAGTTTCCCGTGAAAACACACAATGGCGTCACTCCGCGAGCCGATATGCCACCCCACATGTGAAACTTCGGGCTATGTTTTGGTCGCTGGTAGATAGGTTTGACAGTATCTTTGGTCCAAATTTTCACACAATTAGGGAAAAGCCAAACAGAACTTTCATCCGAAAAGAAAACATTATCCCAATCTTGATTTTCATGAGCCCGACACCAGTTTAAACGTTTTTCCTTTTGTGCATCTTTCATCAACGGCGAGGGAATTCCACGTTTTTTCACCCAACTAAGTCTCTGTAATTCCTGCCTAACTGTTTCATTGCATACCTGAGGACTTCCTCTGCTAATCATTTCATTTCTGATGTTCTCAACACTTTTCAATTTGAGCCTACTCACAATCTGCCCAAGTCTTTGGCGATCCACAACACTGAATTTTCTAGGCCGACCTGCCCCTGCTTTGTGCTCTATCTCGGTTCCTGTTTGAATATTCTTCAAAGTTCTGTATACTGTAGACAGAGGAATACCATGTCTACAAGCTAACACTTTAGCATCAGCCTCACCCCTTTCAAAATCATCTAGAATGAGCTTTCTTTTCTCTCTTGCTGTAAATTCTGCCATGTCAACACAGGAAGCCGTCTGCTCAGACAAGGGAGATAACTCTTGACGTAATGAGCTGCCTTCTAAGCCTTCAAGAGTTGTCTCCCTTATTTAGTATGCTTAGTGCATAGTGAAAGCCCTTTTTCCAATCTTAGCATCATTAGAAAAAAAACAAAGATTTTCTCAATAATTTCTGGGAACATTATATATGCCATCATATTACCAGGAGGTTATATGCCCTCATATTCCTTGGGTGGGGTGGGGGGTATATATGCCTTCACATTCCCATGGTGTTATATATTTTCATATTCCAAGAGTTATATACCTTCATATTCCCAGGGTTCTATACCTTCTTTTTCCAAGGGTTATATTCCTTCATATGCTCCTTGTGTTGGATATAGCATGACCAATGGGCATTATTGAAAACTAATGGGCCTGCTTCCTGTGGGAAATGCCTAGGGCCCTTGGGCATTTCAGGAGGGGAGCAGGCCCATGGCTTTCAATAATACCCACAGGTCATGCTATATCCAACATCCAACTTATAAACCGACCAAAGACATATACTTTAGATATAATTTCAATATTTGGTATTCACTGATGAAATCAGCTGGGATGAGACTGGCAGCCAATGCCTCACCTTACACATGCAATGCACATGTTTCACATGTGCTAACTGTGCCCTGCACATGCGCTGCCCACACTACCCTTATTGGGAGAAACGCTCGGTTCATACCGAGAAACAATCTCATTCCTTACAGCGATCCTTCGTGGCCCAGTGGATAAAACCACCAAACCAGTAAATGAAGGGTTACTGGTTTGAAACCAGGTGTTGGCACTGCATGTCGAAAATTGTCCATAATTACATGTTTTTATAATCATATTGAGTGATGGCAAGACAAAGTCGTATCAGTCTCTAAAAGAAGTAATTATTCAGGTCTACAGCTGAGGGACATTATTAAGATAATGCACAGTTCAGAGGGACATTATTTAGATAATTGCCCGAGAAAGCGAGATTGTAACAGATTTGAGGGATATTATTAAAAAAAGTGTCTCCCATGAACAATAGAGTCACTGTGAGTTTACAATGTCAGTTTAACACATTCGGGATTGAATAGTGGAGATGAGGTAGCCTTGTGGTTAAAGCATTTGCAATTCACAACAAAAACCCGGGTTTGATTCACCACAATCCATTTCTGTTGACCCCAAGTGTGATATTGCGGGAATATTGCTAAAAGAAGAATAAAACTCTCTCACTCCGATTGAGTGTTTGAAGCACAGTTTTCACCTGAAACTTCAGACCCATGAAGGTCCGGGGTAGAATAGGCCTTCAGCAACCGATATTTGGCATAAAAGACAAAAATGCTTCTCATAAGAAGCGACTAACGGGATCGGGTTGTCAGGCTCACTGACTTGATTGACACATGTCATCGGTTCCCAGTTGCACAGATCAGTGCTCATGCTGTTGTTCACTGGATTGTCCGGCCAAGACTCTATCATGTACAGACCGCCCCCCATGTAGCTGGATTATCGCTGAGAGCGGTGTAAAACTAAACTCACTCACTCACTCATCTGAAACTTCACCACAAATATTTGCTCCCACTGGTATGTTCAGATTCTGAAGCTACCAAACCTAAGTATTTTTCTCCAGTCATGTTTGATCATTTTCTCTTTCCCCAGCAGCACGCACGCATGCTTGCGCACATGGCATTACATAAGTAACTAATTATGAAAAAAAATAAATGATATGATTGCGTTTTCAGCTCAATGTCTCCATGCAGTAACAGAAAACAACAAGATGGCTGCAGAGTATTGTCACACAGGCAATACATTAGCACTACTCGGCCAGTTGATAACACCAGTAGAATCAGCTGACAGCATCCAGCTCAGCACACTTGTAACAGGTCAGTTGATATCTAGGCAGCAAAGCTTTGTTGGCAGCCCTGTTAATAAAGCCTGTTTATTTTTCGTAGAGATCATCCTTGGAGTACGTATATACATTTCTTACTGCTATTGTCATGTGACAATTGTATCAATATTTTAATAAAATATTGTTCAATAAACAAAAAGTCTTTTATGTTCATTATACGGCCCCTCGTCATGTGGAGTCACTCCTCTGCCACACATGCACAGCCAACCAGGTAAGCATCCAAGCCCATATTATCATTCCTTGTGCTGAATAAATCAGTGAACGGAAATGCAGGGAGGTGGGTGGCCTTACCCCAAGGATGATTCTCTTCTCTCTCTTTGACAGCACTGAAGTATGCCGTGTGCTGGTAAACTCCAGTGCCTTGCTTCCACATTTATAATGGCCAACATGAATGGTGGACAGCACCCAAGAGTTTCGTTTTATTTTCTCCCACTCCAGTAGGAATAGGGAGAGACGACCACCCACTTGGATATGTGGTAAGAAGGCGTACATAGTCCCTTGCAGATGCACTGGCTGAGACTGTTGGAACAGCCGGTATATCTAACGCAGAGTGGGGTAGATCCCCTGCATCTGTAAAAAGAGCTAGACAGTTAGATCTGCTCCTTGCTCTTACCCTTGGCAGAGCGGTTTCTTCTCCTACCCCTTCTGACCAATCGAAGCCAACCTGCAGTTTCGGGTGTAGGTTGCACACCGTAGGAAGAGCTCGTATCAACGTCGCTTCCAGTCGAGATGGGGGATCCAGCAAGCTCTGCTCTGTTGCTGCCAAATACCGAGAGGTAGACAGCCACAGTTTGCGCATCCCCATGACTGTGCACTTCGCCGTTGATGCAGCAGGACTCATAGTCTAGCGTCACATGAGCCTGCACTTCAGATAGCTGACAGGGAAGTCAATATTTGGTAAAATGTCACAGCTGTCACATGACATTTTCAGCAGCAGAAAATGCATATATGTACCCCAAGGACAATTCTCTTCAAAGAATTTGAAACCTCTATAGGCTTGTCTATATTTCTTTCAGAATGCATTTCCTTATATGGTGAATATTTGTCAACAGAAACTGCTGGACCAGTCTTACAGAAACTTCACATGCTTGTTTTCACCAGTAATAAGTTAGGACTAAAGACCCGTGAAGATCCAGAGTAGAATAGTTTTTCAGCAATGCATGCTGGTCACAAGAGGCGACTATGCTTATAAGAGGCAGCAAACAGGATCAGGTGGTCAGGCCAACTGGCTTGGTTGACACATGTCATTGGTTCCCAATTATGCCGATCAATGCTCATGTTATTGATCACTTGATTGTCTGGTCCAGACTATATTATTTACAGACTACCGCCATATAGCTGCAATATTGCTGAGTGCAGTGTAAAACTAAACACTCACTTATGTATCAAAGCTAGGCCTTCAAACAAATGTAGCCATAATGGCTGTGCCTAACCCTAACCAGAGATCCAGTTGCACACGACTCCTTACAGGAATCCTGATCAATATCAGCGACCCGCTGCAGCCTCAGATCCCGATGACATCGCTCGTCCACACACTAGCCACTGTTCTGTCGGTCGATGTCACAAACCTGATCGGGGAAGCGACGCAGAATGGAAGTCTGGTAGGTTATGCTACTTCTGCTTCAGCATATTCAGTTCTGCCACCAATGTTTGTTTTAACCATTCAGTTTGAATGTCTGTTTTGGGGTACTCTCTCAAGTAGTCGTCTGCTCTTGTCCCACACTTCCATCAATATTACACTGAATGCCGGGTAGCATATCTATGATAAGGAAGTCCTATCCCATTATCTCAATACTCTGGCTGGGCAGCAAGTCCAGTGGTTGAAGTGTTTGCTCATCATACGGAAAATCTGAGTTTGATTCCACTCATGGTACAGTCTGCAAAACTCTTTTCCTGTGTCCCCCCAACCATCATCCACCGTGAGTGGAGATGTGAAGAAATGTCAGTTTAAAAATTTAAATTTAAATTTATACTGTGTTCTGGTATTGCAGAGTGATGCTGGCGGTAGCGATGAAGTTAGTGTCGCACACCAAAGGGTAACTAATAACAACTTAAACATGATGGTGCATAATGATTTAAAGACATTGTATCTCTGTGTCGCCCAGTCTGTCTGTCTAGTGTTGGTTGACTTGGTTATTAAATGTATTTCTGAATCCCCGAAGGATGTTGTTGTCATGTATTCAACATTTAGTATTTATGATACGGAAATTAACGACTTATAAAATGAAATTCTCTGGTATAACTTAAGAGGCAGTATATTGTTGAACTAGTGACATGGAAATCTGATTGTGTTTGTTGTCAGGGTGCTGAGCCTCAGGGCAAGCTGAAGGAGGTCAATCAAATCGTCACCGCGCAGCAGACCAGCCTAGAAATTATTGCCAACCTGTGCTGTGTTGGGGGTAGGTCTTGTGCAGCTAGGGATAGCTGTTCCAGCATGAGCTAGTTTCATTAACCAGATGATGAATCATTGAATGGAGAAGGAAATAGTGATGAACACATTGAGATGATACTTATCCTGTTCCCATCATTCATGTTCCGATCATTGTGTCCCGAGGGTCATGTTCCCATCATTGTGTTCCCTGGTCGTGTTCCCTTCATTGTGTTCCCAGGGTCATGTTCCCATCACTGTGTCCCTAGAGTCATGTTCCCATCATTTTGTTCCTATGATCATGTTTCCATCATTGTATGCCCAGGGTCATGTTCCCGTCATTGTGTCCTTAGTTTCATGTTCCCATCATTGTGTGCCCAAGGTCATGTTCTCTTCATTGTGTTCCCAGGACCATGTTCCTGGGGTCATGTTCACATCATTGTGTGCCCAGGGCCATGTTCCTGACATTGTGTTCCATAGGTCATGTTCCCAATATTGTTTGCCCAGGGTTATGTTCCTGACTTTGTGTTCCTGGGTTCATGTTCCAGTTATTGTGTGGCCAGGGCCATATTTCTGACATTGTTTGCCCAGGGTCATGTTACTGACTTTGTGTTCCTAGGGGCATGTTCCCAATATTGTTTGCCCAAGGTTCTGTTCCTGACATTGTTTGCCCAGGGTTATGTTCCTGGCATTGTTTGCCCAGGGTTCTGTTCCTGACATTGTTTGCCCAGGGTTATGTGCCTGACATTGTGTTCCATGGGTCATGTTCCCAACATTGTTTTCCCAGGATTCTGTTCCTGACATTGTTTGCCCAGGTTATGTTCCTAGCATTGTTTTCCCAGGATTATGTTCCTGACATTGTTTGCCCAGGGTCATGTTCCTGACATTGTTTGCCCAGGGTTATGTTCCTGACAATGTGTTCCATGGGTCATGTTCCCAACATCATGGCCCTGGAGTCATGCCATTGGCATTGTTTTCCAAGTTATCATGTTGTCAGGGAAGTGTTCCCAGCAGTGTTGTCGCAGAGGATGTTCCAAGATACACTGTATAAGGTGTTTGCTAGTCCGGAGGGGGACATGGGTTGATGCACTCCCTATGTTTGTTTATGTTCTCTAAGTCCAAAACATACATACAAACATGGATTGTACATGAACCAGTGCACCCTGAAGGACCAGTGAACAATGTGTTAATCTTGGCAAACACCTCAACGTTAATTTTGAACTGTTTGAAGCATCCGTAGCTGATCAAAGTATGGAGTATCAGAATTAAATGAATGCCCTACTAAGTACTAAGTTTCGGCATTTCCAGAGGGTAACGTAGAATATATTACTTGCTTGTAAGTGGGAGGACATTGACTGGCTCAGACAACATGGCAAGATAATGCTCAGAGTTCTGTGTTTTCACACAGATGATGACTGGGAGGACGTCAGCATCGACTCAGGCTCCTCTGATGACATGGCCGTTGAGATGAACATCGGGGAAGATGGCAGTGAGGAATTTGTAAGTGTATTAGCTTATAGCTACAGATTCTACTTTACCTAACGTAAATACAGGGGGCTTTTCTTGTTTCGATCAACCCGTGAAGGTCCCGGGGTAGAACAGGCCTCAGCAAACCATTCTTGCCATAATATGCTTGTCGTAAGAGGTGAGTAATGAGATCGGGTGGTCAGGCACGCTGACTTGGTTGACACGTGTCATTGGTTCCCAGTTGCACAGATCAATGCTCAAGTTGTTAGTCACTGGATTGTCTGGTCCAGACTCTATTATTTACAGACCGCCACCATATAGCTAGAATAATGCTGAGTGCGGTGTAAAACTAAACTCACTCACTCACTCACTGTGTACAGTTGTACCTGTCTAAATCATCGAGACTGAAGAAATAAACCGGCTGACACAGTGTGCCGGATTGTAGAGCTTACACGGTTACCTACAAGTAGGACTGAGATCATGTTCAGTTTTATTCACTTAATTTTATAAACATGATACATCAACACATTTAAAAAATGTCTGTCTAAATCCTCCACACGCCTAAGCCTAACTTGCAATGATTTGGCCAAAGATCTTTCAGTTATAATGCTGCATTTCTATGGAACAAACTCCCAACTAAACTCAGAGAACTCAAAACACTCTTGCTTTTCAAGTCTCAGTTAAAAACATATCTCTTTCTACAGTTCTACCTGGAGTAAATCCTACTGCCTTGTGTTTTGTGTCCCATTGACAGAGTCAATATTGTACTATGTTTGTAGCGCAATGAGCATACACATAGTGTATTGAGTTGGCACCATCTAAATGGACTCATTATTATTTATGTATTGTTTCTGACAGAGCCCAGTTTGTGTGCCAACTGATATCCAGGCTGCCCTGCAGAATGACGATATCCTAACAAAGGTAACAATGACGTCACCATGTCTTGGTCAATTTGCAGAAAATGACTGTCATAAGATTGTTGTGATTTGAGTGCCAAGGTCTTATCAGAATATAGCCATGTTAGATTTCAGTAACTATGATTCAATGATCATTGACTGAATGAATATGTTGGTGTAATTGATCTGTGCATATACATGTTGATGTTGATTTGTCAGGTTTTGAACAAGGCCCAACCTGTAGAGGAGAGCAAACAGATTGTACTTAACAATTGTGTTGGGGGCAAGAAAATAGCCAACAGGTACTTAAAATAACCTTTTTGCAATTCTCTGTATATTCTGAAGGAAAATGTAAGGACTTTGCTTGTCAGATATCTGGTTCCTGCGATGTTCATGATTCTCTGTTGACAGCTGTGAATGATGGTATAAAGATCCGGGTTAGAAATGGTCTTCTGCAAAAAGTGCTTGCCGTAAGGGGCGACTGACGCGGTAACATGATGGTCAAGTTTGCAGACTTGTTTCACACAGATTACATGGACTGCATATTGTGTTGATCACTGGATTGTGTGATCCAGACTCTATTATTACAGACCTCGGCCATATAGATGAATTCAGCTTTTAACAACAAATGCAACAACAACTGCAGTATTGTTCATTAGAAGTTAACTTGAACAACCAGACTTCACTGAGAAATCAACACTGATAATGGCTAGCAAGGTCCCTTATAAATGACTATTTCATAGTATCAGTTTCATAGTAGCATACACCATTATGTGCCTGCTAGACTAGAAGATGATAGAGTGTGGTGTTTTGTGTAGTCTGCTGCGAGTCCAAACCCATGCTCTGCTGTGCCTGAACAACATCCTCAACACAATGTCTGCCGATGCTCTGGGTGGGCTCCTCCCACTGCACAAGATGTGGGATGGCCTGGTGCAGCTCTCTAATTCAACACAAGGTGGGTAGCTCACTAGGCTGTTCTTGATGAGTGATGGGGTAACCCAGATCTAGAAATGTTAGCTTCTGCTGCTCCATGATTTCTAGAATTCTTATAAAGGCATAGAACTTATTTCACACTTGCACTGTTCTTCTAACAGGTGCTAAGAAGTATCCATTTCTTTCACTTCAAATTGCTCAGCTGGTATGTCTCAATCAGTCTGCTGAATGCATGTTATTGTTAACCTTGTAGGATCAGGTATTGCTCATCATATCAATCACTGGTTTGTCTGCTACATTTCAGTGTCTGTACAAAATAGCAATAATTAGGAAGTAATTAGAATGTCAAGTGCTACTGGACAACCACTCGTTTGCTTGCAATTGAAGAATATGAATGAAAAGTACAACTTTATTGATAACAACTTCTTGTTTTTCACATTGGTGACATCACATCTCTAACTCAAGTATGTGTTGCCTATATTGAATGACAAACACACACTTATAAATGTTTCAAAGCAACACCAAACTGACCTTTATTGAATGATGTACTGATAGAAGTAAATAACGGAACACATGGCAGTACAAGTGTTCCTTTATTCTTGTCCATGTTATTTTAAAAGGTATGTATTGTACTGTGAGTGAAATTCTGGAAATGAGTAAGGGAACACTTGTACTGTCTTGTGTTCCCTTAATAGTTTCCATGAGTATATGTGACATATCACACTCACTGTTTCAGCCAAGTCTCACCTTGAGCTGCTGGAGGCAGTGACCAGTGCCATGAGAGCAGTCATACAGAAACTGGCCCATCTTCAGTCTCCCAAGGTGATGATAGTCTCCATGTTTGGTCTTACTGCTTATTTTCCAACAATTAACAACCATATAAATAGTCTCTCTTACTTGAGGGCTAGGATCATCTTCGACTATAAATAATGATAATTAAATAAATATAACACTATTTACAGAAGATCTTAAATTTGTTACACAAGAAAGTAATCTGGAAGTTGAGTAGGCTGCCTGATAAATTCCACACACTGTTTATTTGATTCACTTAACATTCACAAACACTGCTGCTGAGTACTGCAAACTGGTTTCAGATGTATAAGGATTGTTATGTGCAATGGCATTGAAAAACTTCGTTCCTTGAGTGCACAAATTCATATGGATCCCTAATTTGTTGGAAAATTTCTTAATTTTTTCTGTCTTAGGAAGCTCAGATTCCTAACAGCACCAATATTAGATGGCATCTCTGTAACTGGTGTCATTCTTCTATCAGCTTGTATCGTATAGCAAAGACATCATTGTGTGTAAGTTATGTAACATTGTGATATGTCTTGTTGATTGATAACTGTGAGGGGTGGTAGGGAGCCTAGTGGAAGACCTGGGTTTGATTCCCCACTTGTGTACATTGTGTGAAGCCCATTTCTGGTGTCGCTCAGTCACTCACCCACTCATTCTCCCACTCACTCACACTTGTTTCAGTTCTCAGAAGTCACTATCGCTGACCTGCAGTTCTTATTCGCCTTGAGCCACCAGGATGGTAATGCCAATGTCCGCGTGAACGCTGTTCGCTGTGTGGCCACTATAGGTGGACTTTTGGCCAAACTCACATCTCCACACCCACTACTGAAGGTAGGATCAGGACCAACTGCCACTAGAACATGGAGCAACCTGTCAGATCCAGTTTAGAATTAATCTTCAGTAACGCATGGGTGGTCAGGCTTACTGACTTGGTTGACACGTCACCGTATCCAAGTTGCATAGATCAATGCGATGTCTGGTCCAGAATCATGTATTAACAACCGCTGCTAAATATTGCTGAGTGCAGCTTAAAACTTAACTCAGTCACTATGCACATGGTGTTGTAATCGGTTTGTGCAAGTGAAGGAACAGTTTGGTTCAGCATACTGAAGATGTTACTTTCCAACTTTGAAACTTTGAAAGTCCTAGTTTATTACTAAATTTGATTTTATGCAGTAGCCATTCCTTCACTCACCCACTCAAGTTTGAGGTATATGATTCCACTAGCTTGACCAGGGAATAAGAGATAAGCAATAAGCATGAGTCAGGATAAGTATAAAATATCAATTTTATTCAGAAAGTTACATTTATACAATAACCATTCACTGAATCACTCAACCACTCAAGATGGATAAATATGACTGAATTTTGCTGTTACCAGGACATAGGGCACTTCCTATTGGAGGTGATCGGACGTGACTCTGAACTGTGGGTAGTGGCGGAGGCCTTGGACTCTGTGTTTGACGTCTTCGCAGAGGACCATATTGACCCCATTGTACAAGAGATAGCTCTGGTTGAAAAGCTGAAGAACTTCCGGCCAATGCTTATATCACGGGTGAATATGCAAACAATAACACAAATAAACCAGATTTGAATATATACAGGCTTTGCATACAGCTTGGACATCACCGCAGGCAACAGTACCAACTACCCTATATAACTCTATGTACGTCAAGTTTTTCAGCATTTAACTACCAACATGATGGGTGAATGTAGAGCTCTGTGAGATGGTAGCAAGTGTAATGGGGATGGTGGTCTTGGTTCTCTATGTCTTTGTTTTCTGCTGCAGATCAACAGTGAACGAGGAAGACTGGGAGAACACAAAGCCCTCATCAGCATGGTTCGCACAAACCTGAAGCGATTCATTGACTACAAGGCCTCTCACTGAAGCATCGCAGTCAGGTTTTTTGGATGCATAACAAACCTTTTTGCAGACTTTTTCTGAAAACATATATTACCAATGCCTGAATTTTCCTACCAACAGGCCAACAGTGTCATCGGACCTGTAATTATTGTCTTGAGAGAATTTATTGCAACAGAAGAATATTATAGTTATGTCAAGTTAATGTTTTTTAAATGGCTCCTCATTATGTACTAAAAGTAATGACTTTGGAAAGTGATCACTTAAGATGCTGCATATTTGCTTTGAAATATTTATTAAGAAAATATGTATCTAGTATCAGCAAATTTATCTGTCAGGAGCAGGTACAGGGTTTTGAAAGGGGGCACACTTTTGAGAAAGAGGGGATGCACACCCATTTTCATGAGTTATGGTTGTCATTTAAGAAACTTTCAGGACACAAGGATGGGTGCACATCCCTGGATCTGCCTATGTCTGTTATATGTACCTTTTTGAAAGACAGTGGTCATGAAGTCATCAGATGATCTCAGTAATGCCAATGGTGTTAGGTTGTGTGCCTAAATAGTGTTTCATTGATGTAAGACCCAGCCTAGTGCTGTCATACATCCAAGTGTGTTTTCTAATCGTCACACTGCATAATAGTTTAAGAACCTATTCCATGAAGCGGTCTTGTTTGGCAACATAGGCAGCCAATTTGTAGTGGAGGGAGAGCAAGAACATTTAAGTGTTGGGAGTAGAGGGGTTCAGATAGTGGAGTAGAGGGGTAGGGATAGTGTTTCTACACCCATCTGATGACAAATTGGTCATGGTTAGTGAGATGGAACGACATCGGGTGGATGGTGTGCATGTACACGTGTGTGGTTGCTGGTATTAGTAGGGGCCCATTCCACAAAGTGATACTAGCACCAAGATGATCATAATTCCTATTCCATAACACTCTTACAAATATTGTGATAGTTTGTGATTGTGTTCTTGAGATACAGTTGTGGGCCCTGTTTCACAAAGAAAGTCTAAGATCTCAGAAGTTTTCTCATGGGCATTCATACCTCCTATGCTGTAACATAGGATGTACGAATACTACAAGAAAAGTTACAAGATCTAAGGTTTGCAAGAGCTTTGCGAAACAAGGCCCTGCAGTTCATCTGTTCACTGCATCAGATGCAGTATACCGATTTCAATGACCCTGACAGGGCCAACCACCAACCTTCCTTTCTCTGGGCAAACACTCTACCAGGTGCATTAAGAGATGATAATAATATGGCATTCTGCAGAGTGAATCACACATCCATAGTTGCCTTACATGCCAATCAGGGAAACAGTGCTGATACATTCTGGACACAAATCTGTTTGGAAGTGTAGTGGTAGTCTAGTGGTTAAAGCACTTGCCTGTCACACCGAAGACCCTGGTTTGATTCCCCACATGGGTACAATGTGTGAAGCCCATTTCTGGTGTCCTCCACTGTGATATTGCTGGAATATTGCTAAAAGCAGAGTAAACCTTAACTCACTCACTATTCTGTTTGTTTTCTATGATTACAGCGAATGCATGGCCAGATGGAAATTTGTGCAGGAAGGGCATTATTCATGGTATAATTATTCTATTATTCTGAAAAAGAAATCAGTTATGAAATTGCCTTGCAATCAATAAACTTCCAAGGATGTAGTACAGTGTGGGTGGACTGTTTTACAATTTTATCTTGTTGGTATTACTTTGACTGTATACAGTCGGAATGTGATTTGAGTGAATGCCTCAGTGTTTACTAAGTCAAAACGTTTGAAGCTGTGAAACCAGATTTTGCAGGTAATATTTTATAACTGGTTTAAGTATTCTTAAATTCTGAAATTCACTTTGTTTTTATGTAGATTTTGCTTGTTTGGATAGCATCTTTTGTGATGAACGACACTTTAACTGTAGAACAAGTGAGGCAAGCTCAACTAACACTCACTGTTTCTTGAATGTATTTTTTTATCCTGCCAACCAGGATTTGGTTCTTTTTTTTTAAACCAGGAAGTTGAAGAGGTCACACATTCTCAGTGATGTCCATTTTGTTGACAGATAATGCATGCTGAGTGTGTCTTATGTACATATGCAAGCAGGTGGTACTAAGTCTATGCTATGAGGATGCCATTTAAGGTTGAAGATAACCGAAGAGGTAGGGATGTTGCCATGCCCTTGTCAAGCATTACACCAAATTCTTTGTACATGAACCATGTATAGGAATTGTTACGTGAATGCAATAAAACCTTTACCAATGTTGTGTTTTCCATCTTCTCATTGGCACATTGATGACCCTTCCTAACTGATACTGTGGAAATCTGGGTAAAACAAGTGTTCCGCCACCCAGGCATTGTTCAAGTTGACACATGTCATTGTATCCAATCAAGGCTCAGAATGTTGATCACTGTCTGGTCCACATATGATTATTTACAGTCAGACATCACAGGGGAAAGTTGCTGAATGTGGGTTAAGCAACAGTTTTGTGACGAGTGAGTGAGTTTAGTTTTACGCCGCACTCAGTAATATTCCAGCCATATGGCGGCGGTCTGTAAATAATCGACTCTGGACCAGACAATCCAGTGATCTGAGCAATTGGGAACCCATGACGTGTCAACTAAGTCATCGAGTCTGACCACCCGATCACGTTAGTCGCGTTTTACGACAAGCATAGTCGCCTTTTATGGCAAGCCTGAGTTGCTGAAGGACTATTCTACCCCGGGACCTTCACAGGTCAGTTTTGCGATGATGTGACATCAGTACCAACTGGACACACATTTATACATCTCTAACAAATATTCAAACTCACTCAACCATCATGTCTGGTTCAGACCCAGATCATTACAAGCCACCTTTGGAACATTGCTGAAAGTGGCATTACACTATAAACATTCTTCATGGTAAGTACACAGTGTAAGCCATGACGTGAACAATGACAAAGGAGTATGAATGAGTATATGAATGTTACATTGTTGATATTGCACATGTCCACAAAGACACAGTATATTTACAATTTTGACAAAAAATTCTCAAGGTAAGGCAGCCTGAAGTACGAGACGAGGACATTCATTTGTGACCACCATTACAACAGGTGGAAATCAGTGTACATAACGTCGGAATGTGACTTACACACTTGCTGGCCACAGACAAAAGCATCCCTTTCATTGATGCAGCACAAACATTGACAATTATAAGGAGGCCATACTTTCATAAATATTTGCTTTTAGACCAAAACATCCCTTCCATTGATGCAGCACAAACATTGACAATTATAAGGAGGCCATACTTTCATAAATATTTGCTTTTCAGATTCAAGCAACCATAAAAAAGTGGATAGATGAACTTTTGCCATCTGTATTTGCTCAAATGTATTTGCTCAAATGCATGTACATGGGCACAAAACCTTCTCTGTTACTTAGAAATATTACTCTACTGAAGACTTAATACAACTCTATGAAAATAAGCATTTCCTTTCTTTCTGACAATACCAAATGATCCACTTTCATGGAATAATGAACAAAAATGAATGAAACAATATATTTCTAGGGATTTTTTTAAATTGTCATCTATTTTTCGTAAATTATCCTCAAGAAATTATGGACTGTCATTTAAATGTTTGGATTAAGTTGGAGGACTATAAAGATTATACAGAGACTCTATATGGTAGTTTAAGACCTGAATGGAAACTGCACTTTTTGTGTTGAATGCACAAGAATCTGTAAACACTGAAATACAAAAATGTGTAGTCTCACAGTATCAAAACTAACTTACAAGAAAAAAAGCAATTTGTTCCATGCTCTCAGTAAAGCATTTATATGAGGACTAAACTTTCTGTGTCACCAGACTGGAACAAAAACATTCAGGATAAACACACAATGTGTACAAAACAAGGACTTCCTGTTCTCTCTCGTTCCCTTATTTGTTGCCAGCCGTATGTCACAGTTCTGTCAAGTGAAGGATACATCAAGCTGTTCTCCATCTCATGAATGTTCTGACACGTTACAGCTCACATCAATCACAGTTCATTGAGGACCCCACTGTACTGTCATTTTGAAAACACATCAAATGGAATTTCATGTGGGATTTGAATTTGTTCAGGAGTTCTTCCATGAATCTGAAACAGAAATGCATCTTTGAGAAGGATGGTCATGTGAGGAGTTGAAATGTTGCATTTTTAACTTAAGTGTGAAGGGTATTCAATGTACATCCTCAGACACGTATCATGTTGAACTCTGAAGACAGTGTGGGGGTGCTTGTGTGAACTGAACCAAATATAATCGTTCGAACGTCGTTCTAGAAGATTGTCAGTCAGAAATTGAGCAACTTTTCTATATAGATTCTTACATTGCCATAAGCTAAAAGTTTCATTTTTTAATTAAACATGAGCAGGTCTGATTCATCTTTACGTTCCAATGAACATCCAGGTTACAAATGAACTTTGCAACCCATGCTTGTCATGATAGGCAAGCAAAGGAATCTGCAAGCTTGCTTACACGCATGATGTAAGTTACCATATTTAAATTGTTGAGATTAATGATCATGATGTAAATCACTGGATTGTGTGGTCCACCATCAATTATTTACACACTGTTGTACTCTTGTCTTACAGTTTAAATACTGCTTAGTGTGACACCATATACCATCTTGTTTACATTACACTGTCACATGTGACTCACTTCTTATCTTGTCCAGACAGCTGGGGAACACAAGCCAGGGCTTCCTTGAAACTCTTGCTGTTGGAGTTAAACGAGGGGTAATCATTAGACAAACATAAGTTATTCATATTAAATGTCAAACAAGTGTTATTCATATAAAATGTCAAACAAAACAAATCTAACATTCCCAAATTTCATGAAAAAGAGGCATGTGTGATGATCCAGTTACGGAGAGTGATGTTTTTTTAAATAATTACCCCAGGGTCTGGTGTCTCTTTCACTTCCAACAGTTCGGATGGCTGTCTGTCAGCGATATTGTATTAATTCCTTCAAAATACCTTTCTTACCAATACAAAACCAAATGACACAATGTCCATGTAATAGAGTAAATGTGTTTTATGCCGCACTCAGCAATATTCCAGCTATATGGCGGCAGTCTGTAAATAATCGAGTCGAGACCGGATGATCCAGTGATCAATAGCACAAAGATTGGTCTTCACATTTGGGAACCGATGACATGTGTCAAACATGTAAGCGAGCCTGACCACACAATCCCATCAGTCACCTCTTACCACAACAACAGTCGCCATTTGCAGCAACTATTTGTTGCTGAAAACCTATTCTAACCCCAGATCTTCAAGGGTTGCATGAAATAAAGAAATGTTTGAAAAATACTGCATGTGGTCTAATCTTTTTCACAGAAATCCTGATATGGTTGACAGACATATTATAATATTATAACAGACTGTACACAGGTTTAAGCAATATTCTAACAATATCACCGCGAGGAAGGCCATTGTCAGTAAGGGTTTGAACTCTGAGTTCTGTTCTAGCAAAGCACAATGTATCTGAAAATGGCCTCTACAGGTAACATCACTTAAGATCAGGCGAAACCTCTAAGGAACTTCTACAATGAAACTAAATCACAACTCTTTACAAACCATAACATTACAATCAAATGGCATCAATGACTTCTCCAACTGAAGCTGGTTGCTTTTACATTTTACACAATACAAACTGTAGCAAGCCTAAGAGTTTCAGAAACGTATTAACTCACAATGATGAAAAGTGGCATTCTCCATACCAGTCACTATCAATGCCGGAAACGATGTATTCGTGTTTGCTATGACAACAAAAAGACTGGGGTTCCGTATACAGATCTTTTTCAGGATGAATACACAATCCACTTTCGGATGTGGTCCATTGTAAGATCAGATACATTTGGGATTATATTCTCTCAGTAAGCACACCTTGAGTAGCACCCAGAATTCAAACCCTCTCTCTCAGGGGCACAAAATGACAAGCACACAAAAGTCAAATATCTAACTTGCTCAGCCATTGTTAAGTTATTTCACTAAATGGAAGTCACAACTGGTGGTCAAGACCACAGACTGTCTTACCTCTGAGTCTGTATGCTGGTACAACTGGATAGTTCAAAACATGGAAGGGTCTTAACCCCCAAAAGTACTAGGATCTGCAGAAGTCTAATCCTAAATATATCGTAAGTAACAATAGAATATTGTTCATCTGAATTGACATGGCATGACCCCATGGCATCTCATACCTGATCTTGTCATTCTTGTATACAGCCACTGTGTCTTGAAGGGCAGATAACTCCAGCCTTGCCTGAAACAGATCAACATTAATTTATACACTGCAGGAACTCCTAGCCACAGTTAATGGGAAGAAATGGCCCCCATTTATAAAAGATGAGAAGAGTAAAAAGAGAAATCATACATGTAAAACTTATCTTTCTCAACCATTTTTCAGTCTGTCTATAATTATCTTGCTTGTTTTTCATTTAGAAGCTGGAAAAAATTAAGATAATCCAGCCAATAGACATCAAGTCACTGGTCTAAGGAAGGTGTCTTGGGTGGATGGAATCAATTGGTAAAAAAAATTCAGAATGTACAGATCATAATGTTTTTCTTAAATTCATTATCAACTCTGGCTGAATACATCATGATTCCATTTTCTTATATTTTTTTTTCTTTTTTATAAACACTTCAATCCTAACAATAGTTATTAAGTTTTTTGTTGAAAACTATTAATTCAGATGCATGGCCGGATTGATGGATGGATTTCTTTGGTAAAATTATGCGTGTATAATTATGCATGTTTTGGTATCTTGTTTGTTTCTCATCTTGTTTGTTTTTCATTTAGAGGCTGTACTGATCTCAAAGACAAACTATTTTTAAAGAATTTTAGAGCAGCTAATTTTAGACAAATAATTTTGTACCAGTAGACCATCTAGAATTTAAAAATGTTTGGTCTAAGGTTGTTGATGCCTAGTGCATGTTGCAGGACTCTCTGACAAAGAAAACTGCTGACAATACAAAACAGATTAATCCATTCATCAGTCCTTCCTTTCTTCCTTCTCTACAAAGCACGCTCATGAAGATCCGGGTTATAATAATTGACCTTCAGCAACCCATGCTTGTTGTAAGAGGCGACTAACAAGATTGGTAGTCAGGCTCGCTGACTTGGTTGACATCATCTTTTCATAGATTGATGCTCATGATGTTGATCACTGCATTGTCCAGAATCAATTATTTACAGAACACCACCAAATAGCTGGAATACTGCTGAGCACAGCGTGTAACTGAACTTACTCACTCACTCTACAGAGCACAGTAAGTGTTACCTGTATAGCCCCGTTGTTGTTGAAGCCTGGACTACAGTGGATTAGCCGGGACATTTCCTCACACACAGACTCGGCAATCTTCGTCATCACTCGCACCACGAATATCGGAGATATACTGAACACCTGGCAAACAACAGCATCACTTCAATAATATACATAGTTAATATTTATTTCAAACACATTGCTTTGAGGCATAATCTTACTCATTAGAGACTGTTTCCATGCTGAATCATGAACAGTTTGTTCGCAACACACGAATTATGTTTCAAGTAGTATAAGATATCTCTGTGGTTACTCACTTCTGCATGTACTTCAATCATACTCATTAGAATTTCCTTCAGGTAATGCCTCACACCTGCAACACAATCACAGACACCTGAACAGGTGACAGAATCTCATCAACTTGACAACCTCTCTACATTGTTGCCACATGCTGACCCTGGCATAAAACAACATGTCCTACTCTCAGCACTTCATCACATAAATGTTACACAGTAAATCATGAGACCTTGAGATAAGAAGATTAATAATTGATACTTTGATACACGTATCAGCCCTGAAGAAGCAATAGCCTGCAGGGGAATTTTGCTGATTTTTTCCATGCATATCACAAGCATTTATATAATCATGCTTTATGTAGTTGTGCCAAGGGAGAGCATTCACTCCTCACTAGTACTGTACAACTAAAGTACGTATCTCAAATATCAAGACATCAGTGCAATATATGCAAGCCTCACTAGTTTATAGTGGTACCATGACTTGTTGCTAATCTGGACATACTGAAGTACAGGAGCAAGAGGTCAACAAGAAAGCGACTATTAGAAAGTAAACTATTATTTTAATCATAACATCCGAATCAGCGTGTTGTAGTACTCAATACACATACAAAAACGTCAGCAGATTTAACTCCTCCCCTTCCCTCAATCTGCTAAAACACAAAGCAAAACTATGAAAGAATGTAATGGATTCGCATAAAGTTCCACAAGAAGTGTACAATATATCTCTATAAATGAAGGGGCAGTGGGATAGCCTAAAGGTTAAAGCATTCATCATGTCCAAGACCCAGGTTTGATTCCTCATATGGGTACAATGTGTGAAGCCTGTTTCTGGTGTTCCCTGTTGTGATATTGATGGAATATTGCTGAAAACGGCTTAAAACTATACTCACTCAATCAATCACTCACTCAATCAATCACTCACTCTAAAGATGAATGACAAACCTGTTGGTTTTTTCCAGTGCTTCCATTCAAAGCCCCCACGGTACATGTTTGGTTCCATAGCACCCACAATCGGGTCTGACTTCTGCTCAATGTACGCCTCAAACAGCTTCCTGTCAAGATCACGATACGTCTCCTGTGCTGCCTGCAATATAAACATGGCATCCCGTCATTTGTTCCTTATTGTAAGATTTAACATTACCAACAAGAATACTTGGGTCTGTGACAGACGCACTCAGCTGACAAGATACAGACAAAGCAGCAATGTGACCACAGTGGAAGATCATTGCTGGGATGACAGCATCACTGAAAAGATCATGACTGCAGCTGTAGACACTGTAGGCAGGGACATTTATATCAGTCTGTCTAATTATCCATATCAAAAGTAGAGAACTGCAAATTGCACATATGCCATAAATGGCTGGTGGAACACGATCAGCCTTTTCCTAACTAATAGGGGGCTCTGCCAAGTTGCAACTGTAGTGCAATGTTCCACCAGCCGTTTGTCACCCCTCTGCAATTTCAGATCCTGCTGGGTACAAAGGTTTCAGGGCCATGTGTCTTATATATGTTTTGTGCACATATTCCTACTTTGAGTTATTTGATGATTCATTGATCTCATTTGAACCTAAACAGACTGTACTCTTTAGTACATATTGCATGTATATAACACCAGATAGTTTATACTGCATATATTCCAAATAGTATATACTGAAACAAATGCCTTGCCTGCATACGCAAGCATCTTGATCATGGTGGTGACGTCCACACATGCAGCCCTGCACATCTGTTTCTATTCTATGCTGATGATGCTCAAGCTTGTACCTTCGAGGCCTTCTCCATTTCCACATAGCCGTGTCTGTTGAGGTTCTCTGTGATCCTTGGAATGACCCTCTCGCATGTGTGGATGCAATTACTCAGCATGATCACCAGACGCTTGTCCTGCAACAAGATTCAATAACACCCTTACACTGCAAATACATGTAACACTCTTTTATTACCTACTGCGGCAAAACATCAGATCCATATTTATTATATGATGCCCAAGGGAAAAATATCATTCTGTCATAGTGACATGTTATCATGAACAATGCTATGACATTATGATTCTTCTATGAGACTGTGTAGCCAGCCCATGCTTGAAAGCAGATTTGGGTTTATTTTCCTCAATTTGATGACTTGGCAATAAACAGAATTTTATATTTGTCCCTATATCATACTATGTCTACGACACAAGTGCCTAAATTATGGAATTTCCTGAGAAAGAATGAGGGATATGCTGATATTTTGGCACAGGTGTTCTGTAGCTTACACTAAAACACTCATTCTCTTCCCACAGAGGTTACCTGTCATATCTTCCTACAAACGGCCATATTTCATGGTTCTCATAAAATCCCCTTGCAGCATATTTATCTCCCTTTTTCTGTCCAATCAGAACACATGTTACATCTACTTAGATTCAAATTGACAAAAGCAAGCAATGTGGAGAAACAAAAATGACATGACTGAGTTCTGTCTAGAAGAAACATTTGAGTATCACACTCGGGAAGAGGTTGTAGTTTTCACGATGTATCCGGAAATTACCGAGATCTTTCGAACGATTACTTTTGAAACAATGTCGCTGATTGCACTACTAAATCTGATTGCCTCCAATCACGAGTGTTGAATATTTGCACCATGAAAGGGTCGTATTAGAACATAGGTTACGTAGGAAGATGTGGCAAGTAACCACTGTGGGAAGAGAATGTAAAACACTATCTCATTGCCAATAACAAGAGTGGGTGAGGTTTCATACTGCTTTTAGCATAGCAATATTCCAGCAATATCTTTACGCATTGTATTGACATTGGGAATTGAAACCATTGAAACCAATTCATTGATGTGATGAGCAAACACTTTACCCACTAGGCTACCACAACACACCCAGACTTTAAATATGCCATTTTCAAAGAATGTTATTCTAATCCAAAAGGAAACACTGCAAAGGGCTATATCAAAGTGACTATCTAAAAGAATCCACTCACCAGTGACGGGATTGGATCTTCAAACTGTTCCAGCATCAAGTCCAGGCCAGTGGGATTTTTCATCGATGTCATACTGTTTGATAAAACCATGCTGCCATTGTGATACATGGGCATACAATGATATTCCAGTAATAAGCTGTGACCTACATGTAATCAGGTCTGTACCAGTGATTGACATCATGAACATCATGAGTTGGGCTCCAATCAACCCTGTCATGAGTCTGACCTCCTAGTCCCATTAGTTGCCTCTTATGGCAAGCATGGGTTGTGAGGACCAATAACAACCTGTATCTACAGTAAACAGCAAGATTCTGATGAAGACTATCCCTTATGTCACGGGAGATACAGCTTTTGGAGAAAGGTGGGGGTGCACACTCTTGAGAAAGAGGGGTGCACACTGCATTTTCACTCGTTTTAACAGGTCATATGATAAACATTCAGGACAAAAGGGGGGTGCGCACACCTGCATCCCACCTCTGGATTGGCCTATGCATGTCTTCATTAACTCCTTAAATCAACTCACGTTTACACTCTCAACCAATAACATGACTGGTGTTAGTGTCCATGATGTTGAAACACTGACTCACATTTACACTCTCAACCATCACTGTGATTCACATGTGCTTATGATATTAAAACACTAACTCACACTTACTCTCTCAACCATCACTATGACTCATGTAAGTGTCCATGATATTGAAACACTGACTCACATTTACACACTCAACCAATACAATGACTAACATATGTGTCCATGATGTTGAAAAACTGACACACATTTACACTCTCAACCATCACTATGATTCACATGTGCCCATGATAACAAAACATTGTCTCACATTTACACTCTCAGTCATCACCAGGACTCACGTATGTGTCCATGATGTTGAAAAACTGACTCACATGTACACTCTCAACCATCACAATGACTCACCAAAGTATCAATGATGTTGAAACACTGACTCACATCGACAGTCCCCATTAAGACCCACCTGTGTGTCTCCATCTTGTGCAGTGGGGGACTGAATGCGAGCTGCTCCATGCACTGAGAGAAGGCCTGTAACAGCTGAGTGCACAGGGAGGTGGCTTCCTTCTGGATTGGCCGCTGACTAAATATCTACAACACACAGCATCGATCCAGGGAGTGAGAGCCATTAGCGAGTGACATGGGTTTTATGCACTCTCCTACCCAGAGTTCCATGCGGCGAGCCAGCATAGTATCTCTGCCACAGGCCAGAAAGATGTGACGATTCCTCACATCTTACACAGTTCATTCAGTATAATGTGCACATTTCATAACTGTTTTATTTTTATGAGTCTGCGCATCTGATTAAATATCGGTGTTAAAATGGTTCAGTTTCACTGACAAAATTATCCTAAAACATGTAACACTATTTCGATTTGCACAGCGATCCTTTGTTTACATGGGTTGTACGGCTCCACGTGCTGTCATTGAAGCCTTATGGAGAACAAACAATGCAGTCGGTTTGAAATATAAATATGTATTGTCATAAACCTCAATGACACAGATGTAGAAGAATATTTACGTAACAGTGTAAAATAATATAAAATCTCAGCTTATTTATGAATATGCACATTTGTTTACAAACATGAGAAAAGACTGGTCACATGCTATGCAAATTAGCCTGTGGCAGTGATGTTATGGTAAGTCATCGCTGAGCCAGAGTGTGGGGTTTTATGCTCCTCTTAAGCACAGCAGGGGAGACCAGAAATGGGTTTCACACAATGTACCCTTGTGGGGCATCAAACACTGGCCTTTTGGCATGATGAACAAATGCTTTAACCACTAAACCTCCCCTCAGACTCAAAAAGAGTAACGTTTACCAACACCTATCACAACATGGACTCCCAACAGAAGGGACTGCAAAACCTGTTACACCTCATCCAGTTATCAAAAGTCGGAAGTATTTTGAATCACTTACATATTTACCTGACTAGAAACATAGAAGGACAAAATACACACAACCACAATGCAGAGAGTCCATGCTTGCTGCACAATTAGTTATACTGCATGTTTGTTCTAACAGACTTCTACTGAAAGCGTACTCAGCCAATGCTTGACTAACATCTGCCTACCTCTGGCTCTCCAGGCTTGTTGAGAACGACCACCTCATGTAGATGCTGCACCGCCTCATTCACAATGTTCTCAAATAAGGCAGGCTGAAACAAATATTGCACATATCATATCTGTTTCCCTTTGAAAACTAGACCTGTTCGTTTTCACTCTTTACATAAACTGAAAGAAATACAGTATAAGAGATTGAAACCATACTTGCTGAAATACTTGCATACATAATAGTCAAACAATGGACAGGTTTCATTTCCATGTACATTGTATCACTGTGCTACAACTGTCCAACGGTAATGCTGGCTTACAACAGACATATCACTAGCTGAGTATTGCTTCATGCTGCTTTTTGAGGAATATTCAAGCAATATCACGGTTGGGTAAAACAATAATGTACCTATCCTATACACAGGTGTGGAATAAAACTCTGACCATTAGAACGAACACTTTCACCACTCGGCCACCTGTCATGGAAAAATACTGCACGGAATCTTTCATACAAATTGGTACACACTGTTAGGACAAATGAAGAGCTACTACATTATTGACTGAAGTCATGCAGTTAATTTAACACAATGTCCCGACAAGATGTCTTTTCTTACCAACTGGGTTGTGCCACCGTACTCATCGTCTGTGTCCACTGCCCATACCTCCTTCGTGTGTAGTAACTTCACATCTGTAACATATTGGCATACAGGTCTTAGAGAGGCATTCAAAAATTTCCTGAATGAGTTGCAACCAGTATTCCCGCTCTATGATGGTGGCCTGTAATTTATCAAAGCTTGACCAAAACATCCAGTGATTCATACAGAGATTCCAGCCAATGGGGTGCACAAGTAACTAAGTCAACCTGTTTGACAACTGGCTCCCTCTTACAACTGGTAGAGTTTTGGGGACCACATCTAACTTGAATCACCATTGGGTGAGTGAGTATGGTTTTAAGCTGCTTCATTGATGTCCAGTCAATGTTTCTCAAAGTCATCATTAATTAAGCTTTTTCTACCTTGAAAACACAACAAGGGACACAGATTTTTTGGGAAATCATACAGACAAATTTGTAGGTCAGAAACTTTCAAAAAATATAAGTAAGAACTCCTTTTATATCGTTTAGAGAACCTCTGCATGGTTTGTGTTGCCAAATATAATTGGTTAGATAATTTAAAAAGCAAAAGTGAGTTGTGAATGGTTTGCTCAACTGATCAGCGCAGACACGTGATTGGATAAAAAGCCAGCCAAGGGAGGTAATAAAATAGCTGTAGATGCATCCAGGGTATAGTCAAGACTTATAGGAATGCATACCCTTAAGATATCAAGGATGTTAAAGGAAAGGGAGATAAACATATAGCTTGAGTTATGATCAGGTAAAATAAGAAATATCAGCAGTAAACATGTCCCTGTATTCCTGCTAATCCTGACACACCCCACACTAAACACTGTCCACAGACGGACACAGATTCAGACATACACAGACATGCACACGCATGCACGCACACACCTGATATAGCCTGTTTGAGGAGGGTGAACATGCAGTTGGTTCGGAGGTCAAAGGCCAGTTCTTGCAGTGAGTGCATCGAGTTCCCAAGAGTGTCCAGGTTGGAGAGGGATGATGCACAGGACCTGAAACAATCAGACTCTTTATTACATGCCCGTTGAAGATACTGCAGTGTAATATTTTTACTTCAATATTACAATAGTGTAATACTGCTTGACGTATGACGTCAAATGGTTCAAAGTTCTGACGTCACAATGCTAATGTAATTGTCGCAGTTTTACTAGACCTTGCATGACTTGCAAGCTGACAGTCCTCACACTGTAGGCAATTTCACCACAGTTTCTGTCATTCTGTTGGCGATTTATAAATGAAATACTAAACTTGCTTCATTGAAATGCCATTTTTATTAACTCACTATAGATTTGGTATCAAAATCTAAATCTGTTTGATACTAACTCGTTACAGATTTAGTATCAAACTCACTTTCACTCGTTTGATACCAAATCATTAACTCATTTAATAAAAATGGTATTACACGGAATGTTGTTTAGTATCCTCTATGAGTCAAACAGTTGGATATATAGCAAGATACTCAGACACAATGTGAAGCAGTAAGATACAGGGATTCAAAATAATTTTTAAAAGCCACCTGCCACAGGGCAGGTAACTTTAAGAAAATAAGCTTGTCCTGACTAATATTCCACTTGACATGATTTTATGACACAATGCTTGATGTTTATGTGTACTGGACTATTTATTAAAGAGTTATATATTTCAAATAACAACAGCTCTACTATATTATTATTACAAAATTTAAACGCTACATTATGAGAAGATATGAAATGAAATCCAAGTTCAATTGCAGTTTGAAACCGTAAGAGGAAATTCTAGTTGCTGACGGACAAGTGAGATACCATTATTTGATTGCCCAAAATGACAACCAACTTGTCCCGGGCATTGGGCAATGAAATGTTTTAACTCCTGGAGTGTAATACATTTGGAATCAAGATCAAAACAATCAGATACAATGTGAAACAGTCTGAAAGTGTGAAACAGTTGGTCACAGAACAAAACAAACTGATCCACTGCAAATTTAAAACGTTCAATACAGTATGAAATAATCCAATTCAGAAGGAAACAGGTACAGAGTGAGAAAGTGAGATAAAGGGGAAAACCATCACTGTAACAATGTCAGTAATTTCAAACATCAAATGCAAGGACTAGATTTTCGAACCCAATACAGTCATAAGTGCCATAAAATAACATTAATTTATGACTATCTTGCACTAAGAGAGCTTAGAAAATCCAGGCCAAGCACTGTACAAGAAGGAATACAACAGTCTAAAAGCATATTTGCATTAGCATTCCAATACTGATATTACAAATTCCTAGGCATTAATTTATAAATAAAGAAATCTTACAGCTACCTGATTTGCCTGACACTGTGCGGCAGCCATGCCCCTGGGACGTCAAGGGGTGTGACAGACCACACCCCAAATGTCTCCCGTTCTGCCTTGCCAATACTCTCTAGGGATCCTGGCAGGAATGCAGCTCTCACAAGGTTGGCAAACAGCCCTATAATCTCTGCAATCATTTGCTGCAAAACCAGTAAGTCGTTACCTGTAATGCCTTCCTTCACTATTTGTTTGTTTGTTGTTTAACGCTGCACTGTGCAGCAATCTGTAAATAACTGTGTATGAAACAGACAATCCAGGTCAACCAGGTCGGCAAACCTGACCACTTGATCCCTAAAGTCGCCTCTTACAACAAGCATATCTTGCTAAAGGGCAACTGCAACCCATATCTTCATGGGTCCTCCCTCAATAGATGATAACTGTGCCAGAAATGCATTACAATTATTAAGATATGTCCTTGTACCTGAACAAAGTAAATGCACAAATCCTTTCCATTAGCTTAACTGATGAACTATGAACATATGTCTACATTCCTCAATATTTGTCAAAGTTATCACCTAGAAAGAGGTGGCATAGTACTCTAACTCTACTACTTGGCTATTACAATGGACGTGAGCTCAGACTACCAGAAACTCACCTTCAGCTTTGAATGTTTACTTGTATCTATCTTGAACCCTTTCTCAGAACTCTGAAATAAAAATTGTAAATCAGTTCAAAACTTTTGCTTGTTCATTATTGCTGCAGGACAATACTGCGACTATGTGAACGCTTCCTGGGCATAATCGAAACACAAGTGGCTGCATATGACGAGTTCAGTCCAAGCCTAAGATTTCGTTAACTGTTCTCGTAGCTTTCATACCTATGTTATGGTATAGGAGGTACGAATGCTACGAGAAAATATAAGATAACTCGTTAACTGTTCTGAAAGCTTTCATACCTCCTATGTTATGGTATAGGAGGTACGAATGCTACGAGAAAATTTAAGATATCTTAGGCTTAAAAGAGCTTTGTGAAACAGGGCCCTGGGCAATATTTCTATCCCCATACGCCCTGGGATTCTAAGTAAAAGGAACAAACATGATGTTTCATCATTTTTTATATCTACCACAGAGGAGTGACAGTCAGTTTAGCAATCGTTTTCAGTTGCATTTTAGTCTAACGACAAGACATCAACATCATACAGAAAAGAAACCCTGATGTGATTGATGGAAATCTTCTATGTTCACCAGTTCAATAAAACCCTACAAAGTATGGTTATGGTGCTGACAACCTTACAAACCTAATCATGCACACATGAATCCTAGATCATCAGATTCTTGCAAAAATAAGGGCAATAACTCTGCACAGCAAATTGTGATTCTTGTGATGTTAGATCACTTCTGCACTGCTGCCAGGGAGTAATAGAGTCAATCAAATTGCACTACAGATGGTTTGATTTCATTTGAGACTCATGAACTGCAAACTAACAAAAACCAAATGGACTGTACACACTGGATGCAACACAGCATGTACTGATACGTAATGTCAGAAGTGACCATAACACACTCAACTGACAAACAGATATGTCATAAACTGCATCAGAGACAATATACAGACTACACTTCATACTGTTCTACTCAATCAAGCATCATTAAAAAACAATGGGATGCTACGATGTTAATGTATTTGTACGCATGGGTGGCTGGAGTACTGGAGAGGAAATGAGAGTAGCTTTGCATGAGAGGCATGCACAAGTCATTCCCAAGAGATGCACAAGGGATGTCAGTGAGGTCACTGAGGAACCATGTGCCGGCCAGCATAGTTGTGTTGGTGTTAGCTAAGGCGAAAGGAATAAAGTACATGTCCTAGCAGCTTCATCTCGGAGTTTTATTACCATGAGCCTGACTTCATCAATAGACCTTCTTATTAAAAATATACAGATCATGTATGTGCTGATGACAAGCTTTGCTCAGGGTCATGTTATAACTGAAATATGTAAATTAGCCTTTTTTTGAAGGTTTGCACAGGTGTGGTCATGTTACAAGGTGGGGACACTTTATCTGTGGCCATATACAGCATGAGTTTTCTGACTATAAAACATGGATACTACCGGTAGTGAAAGGAATGGACGTCCATTACTGAATCTTCTGGTAAAATTCCTACCTCCAGCTTCAGCATAAAATCCCCTGTGAAATATGCCTGTCCAAGTTTCCAGAAGTCTGGGAAGTTGTCCATCATGATGTCTGTGAGGTCCTCAATGTACAACACCTTCTGGGGGGTTCTGAACTTGACACCTGACAAACGACAAGGTCAGCATGGGCATAAAAGACAGACACTGTTGCTAACAGGAACTATTTCTGAATAATATGGTGGCGAAACCCTACGCAGCAACCGTATGATAAGCACAAACGACTACAAGAGATGAAGGACTAGATGAGATGAACAATTGTCAGTTATAATTGAACTACAACCATAATACTGCAACAGTTCAGACTAACAGTAACAACGAATCGGTGATTTGGTTAGTGGCTACACAGCTTATCATGATACTTTGATGATTACAGAGAGAATACTAAATAATGTCCCATGTAATACCATATTTATGAAACAAGTGAATGGTTTGGTATCTAATGAGTTCAAGCAATTTCGTTGCCAATGCCATTCACTAATTTCATAAATATGGTATTCCACAGGGCTCAGTTTAGCCTTTTATTTATTACTCCCCAAACATTAGCAAAATAATTTCGAGCAAAGTACTTATTTCTTCTGAATTCAACAAGGGTGTGACTTTCAGTTTTCAGCGAGTCAAGCAAGGTCAAATACTATTGTGACAGAAGTACTAGTATTGTGATGTAATAACTGTAAACCACTTTGACTTCATATGTACAGCATCATGTGATGTTATCACATAATGTGTCATGACATTGTAAAATATTAAACAGTCTTAGGAATTATCTTCTCCATGTGTGTGTAATAATAGCAGATAACACATCAGTCCAATGCTCAAAGTAACAGCTATACATCAAGAACTGAAAACTCTTTGAAATCATTCACCTGATGGCAAAAAATAAACAAAGTCATGATCCATAAATAGGTGTCATATATTCAATCTATGCATTAATTTACCAAATAATATATCTCATCTGAATTCTATATGGCTTGCTCTGCCTTGAATTTGAGACAGAAACACACAGACACATAAACACACACAGACACACAAACACACACAGACACACAAACACACAGACACACAAACAGGACCATGCTATTATTATGTATAGAGTGAAAAGTTTTCAATTTTGTTTGATCAAACCTGTAAAACAAATCTCCTAACTGACATATTTCAGGGAGAACTACAAGGGATATTAAGTGTTCCACTATCATTCATATAAAAGGAGGCAAGCACTATAAGCATGGGTCAGGATAAGGAAAACAAGTTTTGACACAAGTTTTACCTGGTTGATCAGATGAGGAAGTGAAACTGGACTCCCTGGACACACCTGTAACGAACCATCACCTTTCATCAGCACAAACATCAGCAGATTCCATTTCCTAATACCCCTGCCACATCTTATCCCACAGATTCCTGGTGAAATTACTGAGCATCAATACTTCATAACACATGCAAAAGTATCCATTCTTTAATTTGTATTTTTAAACACATTTCTGGAATAATTTCTTTTTTCAAAACATTCAAAGGAATGAGTGCACAATGCCATTTAGAAAGAGTGTCAAATGTAACATATGTTATAGTTAGGACTACACTTTCTTGTACTTTCGTTGGGTTGAGTCCCATCTGGGATTTGAATCCACTCCTTCAAAGTCACTCACCTCTTCATCAGCACACAATGTCAGTCCCCTAACCTGCTCATGCACTGCAGCTTTCACAAAGGAATCTTGACAGTTTCATCTCAGTCTTTCGGATATGAACATTGCTCCATTACAGATGCCATTCACATTTGCCAAATTGTTTTGGCGAGTGGCAGGGTGGTTAACAATTCCTGATATCTGAGACAATACACTGTAACCACTGACTAACAAGCAATGGCTAGGTAGTTGGCATGCTATTACTTACTGGACTTGAAGTTGGGAGTACCAAGAGGAACTCGCAGTCTGCCAGATGACATATCCATGTCCCAGTCAGAAGCCTTGTCTGAAGGATAACATCAGCTACAGTTGTCAACAGGGACATTGGTCAGGATACGATGACATACAAGCATTACCACATGGCCATGTTAGTTACATCTTACAACAGGCATGGGTTGCTAAACACAAATTCTAACTGAGATATTCATGGGTCTATATTATAGTTAACCGAATGCTAAATATGTGACCATCAGGTCAGTCAATCATTCATTCAAGGTTATAATAACCACTGAGATGTGACATCAAAATTTAATCCTACAGCTCCATGTTTTCAGAGCTCACTGTGATGATCATGCAATGTCCTGTGAACATTTACAGTTTCTATTGACAAGATAAACATAAAATTCTTAATAACTGAGCATACATGATCAATTCTTTGGGGATCTTCCCCATGGATAATAGTCACAAGAGTATTGGCCTCAGTCTACAGACACAACGACTATCTAAAGTCTGGGTCTGTTTTTGAACACAAGGACAAGTTTTTACTAGTGTGGCCCCAGTGTACAAACACAAGACCAGGCTTACACCAGTGTGGCCCCTGTGTACACAGACAATACCAGGCTTATACCAGTGTGGCCCCTGTGTACAAACACAAGACCAGACTTACACCAGTGGGGCCACAGTGACAGACACGAGATCCAGACTTACACCAGTGTGGCCACTGTGTACAGACACAAGACCAGACCTACACCAGTGTGGCCCCAGTGTACACACACAAGACCAGACTTACACCAGTGTGGCCCCAGTGTACAGACACAAGACCAGGCCTACACCAGTGTGGCCCCAGTGTACAGACACAAGACCAGACCTACACCAGTGTGGCCACTGTGTACAGACACTAGACCAGACCTACACCAGTGTGGCCCCTGTGTACAGACACAAGACCAGACCTACACCAGTGTGGCCCCCGTGTACACACACAAGACCAGACCTACACCAGTGTGGCCCCAGTGTACAGACTCAAGACCAGACCTACACCAGTGTGGCCCCAGTGTACAGACACAAGACCAGACCTACACCAGTGTGGCCCCAGTGTACACACACAAGACCAGACCTACACCAGTGTGGCCCCAGTGTACACACACAAGACCAGACCTACACCAGTGTGGCCCCAGTGTACACACACAAGACCAGACCTACACCAGTGTGGCCCCAGTGTACAGACACAAGACCAGACCTACACCAGTGTGGCCCCAGTGTACACACACAAGACCAGACCTACACCAGTGTGGCCCCAGTGTACACACACAAGACCAGACCTACACCAGTGTGGCCCCAGTGTACAGACACAAGACCAGACCTACACCAGTGTGGCCCCAGTGTACAGACACAAGACCAGACCTACACCAGTGTGGCCCCAGTGTACAGACACAAGACCAGCCCTACATCAGTGTGGCCCCTGTGTACAGACACAAGACCAGACCTACACCAGTGTGGTACCAACCTGCCTCTAGGTGGTCCTCCTTACACTCATGCAGTAGTCCAATCAGCCACTTCTGCTGCTTCACCAGACACTCCCAGGCCGGGTCACCGTTATACTCCAGGCTGATCAGGTATCTGTGGAAGTATTGCTTCTACATTAGCAACTGTCCACCACACAACACCCCTCCACCATCCACACATGGTACTCCTTGTGTTTGAGGTTATTGGTTAGTGACACTTTACCGTTTTGGACTAGTATATTCACTAGATGATTTTGCTAGTGTTGTAATATGTCATAAGTATGAGTAATCGCCAGCACTTGAAATACATGTCTGATTGACCACATGGGAACAGGTAATTGTCAACATGGTGTGCCAGATTCTCAAATTCACCTGTCTGACAGTCAGGTTAAAATTTAAATATGTACCCTATCTATGAAGTTAATAGTGTTGGCAGTAAGTTTTGCTCAGGCCTGGCAAGTTTTACATCTAAGAAGCCTTGTGGTCTGGCGGAAATTTTTGGGAGTTTCATACTCTGCAATCATTATACTGTACTGTACTGTACTGCACTGTACTGCACTGTACTGTACTGTACTGTACTGTAACCCTGAATCCCTGAATGCAGACAAGAGGTAAGGGGGCCTTGATTCCACCCCACACACCCTCCTCTAGACAGACATAGCGTCCTCCATTTGTGAGAAGGGCTGTGGACTGACCTGATCAGCTTCTTCTGCTCCTCCAGGCTGATGGTGGGCTCCAGCAGTTTACTATGCAGCATCCCCCGGAACTCACTGATCCTCTGCTCCACCTGCTGGTACACTGTATAAAATAGAACAGGCTGAGTCACACAGTCTATGAACAGTGGATCACACAGAACAGACTTAGGGTGTCACATCAATAGATAGAACACTGTGTAACACAGAACAGACTTAGGGTGTCACTTCAATAGATAGAACACTGTGTAACACAGAACAGACTCAGGGTGTCACATCAATAGATAGAACACTGTGTGACACAGAACAGACTTAGGGTGTCACATCAATACATAGAACACAGTGTGACACAGAACAGACTTAGGGTGTCACATCAATACATAGAACACTGTGTAACACAGAACAGACTTAGGGTGTCACATCAATAGATAGAACACTCTGTAACACAGAACAGACTTAGGGTGTCACATCAATAGATAGAACACTGTGTGACACAGAACAGACTTAGGGTGTCACATCAATACATAGAACACTGTGTGACACAGAACAGACTTAGGGTGTCACATCAATAGATAGAACACTGTGTAACACAGAACAGACTTAGGGTGTCACATCAATAGATAGAACACTGTGTGACACAGAACAGACTTAGGGTGTCACATCAATAGATAGAACACTGTGTGACACAGAACAGACTTAGGGTGTCGCATCAATAGATAGAACACTGTGTGACACAGAACAGACTTAGGGTGTCACATCAATAGATAGAACACTGTGTGACACAGAACAGACTTAGGGTGTCACATCAATAGATAGAACACTGTGTAACACAGAACAGACTTAGGGTGTCACATCAATAGATAGAACACTGTGTTACACAGAACAGACTTAGGGTGTCACATCAATAGATAGAACACTGTGTAACACAGAACAGACTTAGGGTGTCACATCAATAGATAGAACACTGTGTGACACAGAACAGACTTAGGGTGTCACATCAATAGATAGAACACTGTGTAACACAGAACAGACTTAGGGTGTCACATCAATAGATAGAACACTGTGTGACACGGAACAGACTTAGGGTGTCACATCAATAGATAAAACACTGTGTGACACAGAACAGACTTAGGGTGTCACATCAATAGATAGAACACTGTGTGACACAGAACAGACTTAGGGTGTCACATCAATACATAGAACACTGTGACACAGAACAGACTTAGGGTGTCACATCAATAGATAGAACACTGTGTAACACAGAACAGACTTAGGGTGTCACATCAATAGATAGAACGCTGTGTAACATAAACAGACACCTAAAAATATAAGTCATCATCACAACAGAAGCATATACAGCAGCTTTAGTTGGGTCATGTGAATTCCAGCAATATCACAACAGGACCAGAAATGGCTGCACACATTGTACCTATGTGGGGAATCAAGCCTGAGTTTTCTGTGTGACAAGCAAATACTTTAACCCCTAGGCTAGGCCACAGCCCCCATGTCACAGTTAAGAACTACACCTGTAATTTGCATTGTAGACCAAAAGTCATCGTGTTCTGTAATTGATTGGTTGAAAAACATGATCAAATGGGATTTGATGTACAGAAATTGCAAGACTATTTGATGCATATTGACACGTAGACACATCGCAAACAATTGTTTTGTTGTGACATCAGCAGTGATGACGTCATTAAAATCATATTGTGACATAAAGTCAGCATGACGTCACAAATGAGCAGCTCCAGATGCTACCATGGAACCAGCTGAAACGGCCAGCTGATGACACTTCACTGCTCTACCCGTACTCAATGTAAACGAGTGCAGACAGTAATACCCTTTGGTTTCCTTTTGTTTGCTATGTCAGTAAACATCATGTGTTGGCCAATTTCCGGATGTTATTGAGTATTTGAAGCGCGGGAATCAATTTGGAACCGACGGTGTCAAACAGAGTCTCAAAACTAGAAATCAGTTAACACTTCTTTCTTGGAGTTCAAACATGTCAAACTTTATCTACACTCCATCCAAAATGGGCTACAAGTTTTATGATGTTTTGAATAATAACACATCTGTTTATTGTATAATACGGCAACTATTTACAAAGCCTATTCCAGCATCAATGTCATATACTGATGATACAGGATAGGTGCATTACCTTTCTTAAACACACCAACTTCAGTGTCTGCAAACAGAGATTTAGCCTTCTCATAGTCGTTGATCACAATGTTGTAGTCACCCTGAAGTCAAAAACAATAAATGTGGCTAGTCTCCAAAACAATCTTACCAAGTAGTCATCTTAGTTCTGTCTCCATAGCAATCCCACTAGTCATCTTACCATTCTGGGTCTCCATAGCAACTGTATTTACAACTGCCTGTTTCCATAACAATTCCCAGAGTCATCCTACTACTGTCCAACTCTCCCTGACAACCCTATTTAGCAATCTCCATGGCTTCTTCCTGCATGTTGATGGTAATCGTCCACACAATGATCAGGACACTACAAGAACCTTATGGACACTTGAAGAAATACAGGAAATGGTTTGTAATGTTAAATCATGCTTTCTGATCACTGGTGTATGGGGCATCCTAAATGCCTACCCTTTGTATATTTCTCTCAATGTTGAGTGGCAGGTAGAACAGGAACTTGAACTTCTGAAGAACACTGAGGGCGTTCCTGGTAGAGTCAGCCTTGTCCTTTCTCCCCAACACCTCCTGGAACAGTCCGTCTGCACACGACTTGGCCTCTGGAGTCAAACTTCAACAGTCATGACTCTGGATACTGTTTTAGGGTGATGTTTGCAGTATTACAGATATATGATGTTAGCATGGAAAATTAGTTTTAAAAAAACTGAAGCCATGCCAATCAAAGTGCACTACTTTCATTGTCAGAGAATCCCATTTACAATCGTTGAATTCCCTTTCTGTTTAACCCCTATCATTTGTGCATGGGACATTTTAACAACATTCATACATATTCAGGATCGAATACACCATCCTTACACATGAATATAGTTTGCACACTGTTTTTTAAATCATACCTCAATGAACTGAAATAATACAAGTCAATCCTCAAGTGATGAGTACTGGGACACTGCTCTTCCCATGAATCCACAACTTGACTGTCCAGAGTTATCTGGGGAAATCCCCAAGAGAGGTACCATACAGTTCACTTCTCATTTTGTCATGTTTTTGTACAGGCATAACTAGAGTAGTGAGAACCAGGCGGCGCCAATCAATTCCTAATAATATCTCTAGTTATTGATACTGTTTAGTTAGTATTATTCCGTGTATGTAATAAGGCCGTCCAGCCACCCCAGACAGGCTAGATTTCTGACGAATGTTCTAAATTTACAGCCAGTCAGACAGGCTGGTAAACGCTCTACATGTTCCATTCTTCTGGATAAATTCAGTTCTGGTCTGGTTATATCGTTTTGGGGCTGGTAACAATTTGAAGTTACTGACGCAAGAGGTTTTTTTGACTTACTGTATTACTGAACATCCACATCATACTAGAGACTGCACTGATAATTTATAAATTCAATCTCTCTCATTCATAAAAATCACAATCATACTGCGTCTACCCATGCCTAGAAATGAAGTCCAGTTAACAGAAAATGGATACAATGTCATGGATACATTTCATTTGATGAAAGTGTTACCCATATATAAGCTGAACCCCCTCTACAGACTGCATCTTTTGGTCTTCAAAATTCAGCTTATCTACAGTAATATATGGTACATAATTGTTTCAGATTACTGGTATAGACTTGATTATTGAGTATGCACTGTCAAGGCAGCTGATGATCTGTGCAACCTAACAGGATTTATCTGTATTACGAAGTACTCACGCATAAGCAGCACTGCGTAGGAGTTCATACAGTCACCACGGATATCATCTGTAGAGAATTTCTCATACATGGCTGAAACACAACAATGAGGTCTCATAACAAGACTCAATACAGTCTTCATGTTTTTCATCTCATTCCTCTAAATATCTGGTTAGGGTACTCGTCACAATAATACTCTGTTTGGTTGTCTTGACACATAAACATTCTGAGAGTAGGAAAGGTATCTGTCCATTATGCCATGCACAAACACATCACTTTCCCAACATGAACCTACACTGATTTGGCACTTCCTCACTCCGACACAGCCCTTCACTAACATAGGGCCATTGTGACATTTCCATCCTGAGACATCACACCAGCACAATCTCCACCTTTATGCACTAGACGTGTGAATCACTAGTGTGAATCTTGTGAAGTCAGATTATACAATTATGTATACAAAGAATAAAGCATAATAAAATATTAGTAAACATCCAAATACATTCACTACCGTATTGGGCACAAACTGCCACCATCTCTGACATAATTGGAAATATCAACAGTTCAAAAGTAAGTGCCCTTGGCTGGATAAAAGGTAAAAACAGCATGATTGATTTTAATTGTTCTTATTCTTAAAGTTGCTATTTGTCATATAGTTTGGTTTTTTTTCTTTTAACAGACGAACTTTACGGCATTCAAGTCAGTAAACTCAAACTTAAAGAACGGAGATGGGTTAGACTGTGAGGAATTGACAGTGTGCAAATTTCCCTGGGCCACATAATAACAAAAACAATCAATGTAATCGACTACATAATTCTGCTATCTCACTTCCAGCAGTGAACTGCAGTGTGTCACCAGGTGTGAGTCAGGTAGATCAATGGCTGATTGCATTAGTATTGTACATTACACCAGTGTGACAAAGACCTCAAAGTCAGCTGGTCACACCAGACAGATGGTCTCCACAGGTGGCCACTGCTGCAGGTGACATGAATATTCAGAGGGTCAGAGACCCAACGACCATCCTAATCACCTACCACAAATAGCATGGAGCCTACTTACAAAGGGTTACCCAGAGGGCATTGTAATACAGGATTTTACAAGGGACAAGAGATGTGAGATTATTCATGAATACAGATTTCACATAAATGCTAACAATTTACAGAATATACAGAATCCAGTGGGACCGCATAAACATATGGGTTTTTATATCATACATCGGTATCCAAATTGTACCTACAGCCTTACACAATCATACATTTTCAGTAAGTGAGTGAGTTTTACACTATACACAGCAATACTTCAGCTATATGGTGGGGGTCTGTGAATTAAAGAGTCAGGACCAGATAATCCAGTGATCAACAGTACGAGCATCCATCTACACACTTGGGAAACAATAACATGTGTAAAAAGACTCAGCGAGTCTGATCCTGTTAGTCACCTCTTACGACAAGCATGGGTTGACCGAGACCATTCTAACCCTGATCTTCACAGGTACATTTTCAGTACGATTAGTAAGAAACATACCCTAGGTTCAAAGAAACAAGGGTTGAGCTTCTCCAGTCTTACGATGAAATCACTAACTGTAATAGGTTTAGACTCCTGACCATGGTCATTGACATTTCATCTGTAATATTCTTAGAAATCAAGTGAAGCAGGCCACATAAACCACCCTTTAACAGTCCCTTGAGCCCTAAACTAGACAGAGACTTATAACTGTCTGCTTACACAAAGAGCATGTATCCCATCACACAAGGCTCAGTTTTACAGTTGCAAACTTACATGACAAACTATCCAGGCAGTCCAAGATTGCTGTCAGGTTGGATCGAACAATTGCAATTGGTCCCTCTGATCTCTGGCTAGCTTTACGTTGCATGTGAGCCAGCCCTGCCTTCAGGTCTTCAAAACTAACAAGGACAAATGAGGAAATAAAGATTTGTACATTATGTATACATCCAGGTCCAGAATGAAGAATCTCTTCCCCCACCCCAACCCCAGCCGACTCCAAAAGTCTTAATTACATTTGCTAAGTAACCCATACTCAAAGAGTTTAATTTTATGCTGCTTTTAGCAATATTCCTGCAACATCACATCCAGGGACACCAGAAATGGGCTTCACACATTGTACCCATTTAGGGTATTGAACAAGGGCCTTCAGCATGACAACCAATAGGCAACCCAACCGCCCCTATACACAAAGAAATATATTCAATGATCCATAATCATTCCAGATGTCAGCATAAATACAGAATATAGAAGTGTTATCATAACAGCAAAATTATGTTTCCATCAACACTTCTGACAGGATTTAAACAGCTAGTATTTACTAAATAGAGTAAAGATACCATACAGTTATAATACCTTGCGTTTTGGTGGTTTTCCAGCAAGTACCACTCCGGTGTAAAGTTTTCTAATGAAATATTCCCAGATGCTGAAGTGAAAAGAAGAACTAAGAACCTATGCCTTTAAAATGTCCTTAAAACCTTCTACGGTTATGCAATCACTGTAATAACCATGAGTGAATAATGTAGGATATAAGCATGGTAATATACTCTCAATACTGACAAAGACTCTAACAATGAAACTCCTAAAAATGTTCATGCAATGTTTGCAATATTTAAGGAATATCAAGCGGGCATGTAATGATGGGTGAGTAGCTTTCCTTGTATGTTGCTTTTAGCAATATTCCAGCAATATCATTGTGGAAGACACCAGAAATGGGCTTCACACATTGTAACCATGTGGGCAATCAAACCCCTGTCTTCTCCATGATGAGCGAATGCTTTAACCACTAAGCTACTTCACCGCTTCTCTTGCATGTAATAAATAGAGCCTGTAGTTGATAACATGGCAAATTACATTTGTTGTCGGTGCAGACACAAACAGCCATCCCCCATCAACCATAAGGGGCTGTTCATAATTTATGACAAGAGGAAGTGATGCACCATATGAAATAGTCACTGGTCTGCTTACCCATGGCTAGTAAAAATCCAGTCAGGCCTCCACAGTCATCACCCCAACTGGCTAGTGAATTTTCATGGGGTCATTTCATAAATATATCACTCTCTCCCACTTGTTAAGCAATATTACAATTTTAAATCATGCAAGATTATGTCCTGATAAAAATGTCAATAGTGCACGCTCCTGAGTGCAGTTACCATGGTGCCCAGAAACAACATTCAATATCCACAACAATATATCTTTATTTTGGACATTAAGATCTATCTGATTGTATACACAACACAAATGGCACAGGGCATTACTTGCAAGAACTTGACATCTTGTGAGCACGATAAAAACAGGTAACTCACCCTCAGGAAACATCTCCAACAGGTCTTCCTCAGAAATCTTGCCTCTGAAAAAGATTCGAATGTAAGTAGACTGGGTATGTGTCAGGGTTCATTTTAACTGCTGGAAAGGTGTGTCTGTTCAGTATTCATTCTTGTGAACGAACTGTGAAGATTCAGGTTAGAAAAAATCTTTTAACCCTTGCTTGTCGTAGAAGGAAACTAATTAACCGTATCGAGTGGTCAGACTTGCTGTCTTGGCTGACACATGTCATCATATCATAGCTGCGTAGATCGACCCTCATGTTGTTCATCACTGGTATGTCCAGACTCCTTAGCTGGAATATTGCTGAGAGAGGTACTGCTATTTTAAGATACTCCTTACAAAATAAGTATGTCAGAATCTATGCATCCAGAACAAGCACACAAAATATTTTTCGCATGTTTTTATTATTTTTTGCATAAAATACACAGGTTTCTCCTCTAACCCGAACAATGATTTAGTGTACTGTACATTCACATAATTACTTCAGAGCCTGGATCAGTAGTCAGAACTGATGGATGAAATAACAGACACAGAAAACTACTCTTGATGCTCTGTAGGTACATTTTTGTATCGTTTTATATCATCTACTGTGGCACATCCATGAACGATAGAAGTTCAAATTCATTACAGGTAGCAACTCTGACCACCTAAACTCCATGTTAGATGTTGTTTACAGCCAGCAAGGTATATAAGATGATGTATGAGATTTGTCTATACTTGAATCGAGGAGGTGATAATTCAGATGTACATCAATGCAATCGATCAAATGCATTTCTACCCACTCCAGTTGTGACATGATGTTGAGCAGAGTTATTTTGGGTAATAAAACCTTGAATTACCTTTCTCCCTCATCTGAGATGCCAAGAGGGTCATCCTCCTCCCGATCTGTGAGTGGAGATGATGCACGACCATGACGGAGATTGGAGGGCACAGTTTGAGATTCATCTGTCCAGAGTGCCGATTCTTGAAGAGGGCCTTCAAATGATAGAAATATTGAGATCATTAGAGTCCCTTGATCCTTATATAGTATCCATATCAGGAACTTCACTTGGCAATTAAATTTCTGACTTTGAGGAGATCTCCATCACACTTTTGTAAGGTTTTCAGGAATGAAAACAGATCCCAGAGACTCTACACTAACAGCATTACACCAACTATATGGATAGGGCTTCTCCTTGTTGACGCAGCAAAGAAAATTCATCATGGTCTGTGATATTTATGTACATAATACACTGGCATGAACTGGTTTTCATGATTCAAACAACCCATGAATATTAGGGTGAGCAATGATCTGGAGTATGTCATGCTCATTGTAAGAGGCGACTAACGGGATCAGGTAGTCAAGCTAATAGCATAGATCAATGCTCATAATGCCAAACATGGGATTGTCTGGTTCAGACACAAATATTTACAGCCAGCCATCACACAATGGTAATATGTGAAAGTGCAGTGTTCATCAATAAACAAGCAAAATCATTCAAAAAGACAAACATGAATTTGCAATACATTTCTATTTTCATGAAGATATGCACAACAAATTGTGCCTGGTAAAATCCAGTCACACCACATCTTGAAGTGATTTCACAAGTTACATTTAACAATTACCAGGCAAACTTAATTGCTTGAGCAAACAAAAGCAGTGTTATTCACCTGTCTGCAAGAAATATCCTCGAAATCCCACAGTACAGCTGCCGATTCCTCCACTACGAGTGACAACAATCACATCCCCCTTGCCTTTCCCAGGACCAGTGCGAGCAATGATCTTGCTGGAGGTCTTCCACTCAGCAGACAGAATGCAGTCCATCCCACATATCCTCAGAGCTAGGAAAACAAACATCAAGGTTAAATGGTATATTATAAAAAGATATTCATATATTCAAGGTTAAAAGGTATGTTATCATAAGATATTCATATCGTAGCATACACATCCATGTAACTAGTACATGCTCAAGGCACTGATGTTTTTTCCCCTCGTTCATTAGATGTCAGTCTCAATGGTTGAGCTGTGACGATATATCATAGTATCGATAATCGTGATACTTTATCAGATGATAAATATATCAATCCTTTTTTGCATTGTGATACATATCGTTGACCTTAAAATTGTTAATTTTCACTAGAAATTGACGGTTATGTGAAAATTTACACTGTTATTTGATATAAAATATAAGTTTTTATAGAAAATAATTAAAAATAGCATACCGTGAAGTGCATCAAATAGAATCGTATCATTCCAAGATATCACGATAAGTATCTTATCGTAAATTTCAACCTCTACTCAGTGGCACATTATATTATTATAGTCAGTTCTCTAGGGATGTAACAACTCTTGCAGCCACTAGGTGCATTGAGTTATTGCACTTTTCTGACATAGCGCTGTAAGACTGGGACAAAAACACATCATCATTTGCCTGTCCACAGCTTCTTCATGTTGGAATAAACATACTGAACATCTTTGTTGAAAAGAATTACAGAGATCTGAAGGCAAAAGTCAACAGTATCAATATGACTCTTAAAACTGTGACCTTTGATCTGTTGTCTGGAGAAGACAAACAATGAGGTAACATACACAACATACAATCATATCATTTTACAATATTCATTTACTTTTTTAATGTTGTTCTTGAAAAGTAAATAACTGAATAAAACTTACCAATAAAATCTTTAGGATCAATTCCTAGGTTCTCTCCCCTGATGGTTATACGAGTTCCCGGGGGACCCTCCTTCGGGGAAACCCCCGTAACAAGCGGAGCAAGATCTCCTGGCATGCTTGATGGTAGTGATTATCTCCCTTGCAATGTCATCACTTGGGCTGAAAAAAGGAAAACATGACAATAAACAGTTTTCCACACTCTTATGAAAATGTAGGTCCTGACACAAGGAAGTTGGGTTTAAGGCAACTTTTGAAGGTAATCCTTTTATATCACAGCATATGAGTCCTAAGTGAGAAGAGTAAGACATGTCGACCTTGGTGAAAACCAGAAGCATTACGCTGCATAGGTATAGTGGTGACAAACATTGAACAATGATTTCAACCAATGATCAAATACAGTCAAGTCTCGTTAATCCGACCTCTGTATATCCCATAATTGACTTTATCCAACACTTTTGTAGGTAGCAAATTGACTAAATGTACACTGTAATTTATTCTCATTTATTTAGTCAGGCATTCTCATTAATCAGACAATTTGCTGTGCAACAGACTATGTTCAATTAATAAGACTTTACTGAATGTGGACACAAGTCTTCAAAATGATCTGTCTTGCCTTGTTTGATATACAATATACAGTCTAATTTAAGTTACATTTAGATTATTGCACTTTTAGGTATGATTCTAGTACCAGTATATCTTGAGGTTGAGTACCATCTGGGATTCAAACCCGCATTCCTAGAGTGAGGCACCTAAGCTCTAACGCACACAGTCAGCAATTTAAGTCAGTCAGCCTTCCTTGATGAAGCCACTCTGAGAGTGTGGGTTCTGTCAAAAATGGACATGAACTTTCCCTTCAATTAGCCTCTTGTCTATTCATGAAATATATGTTTGGACATAAATAACATAGTATGTTTATTCTGGATTTATTTCATATAAAACAGAACATGTTTATTTTGGACACGCGTTAATGTACCAGGGACTAGTGCACTTTAGCAGGTACACGTTTTCAGATTAATTAGCCCTTCTGGGGCTGAAACGTGCTTTGCCGGACTACTGACTTAATCAGTGACGTAATTAGCAGATGCTCTACCTTGGGACCATGAGCACCAGTACAGTTAATGAGTGTTTGTTTAGCATGTCATCTACACAGAAGTGAGGCATAAGCACAATAGTTTGGTTACACTTCTCTCATTTCTGCCTAACCGAACCACACCCTTCCCATTAACTTTCTTGAACTGAACAGACAAGTCCCAGATGCATAGTCAATTTGATACAATAGGACAACATTGCCCCAAGGTTAGGTCTTACCCTAAAGAAGGATCAGAAAGGGTCCCTAGACAAAAAGGAATCAGAAAAGTTTCCAAACTACCCCACTCTGAACCCTAGCACTCAGGATGAGAAAGGATGCCATACCCTAACCCACAGGACAGTAAAGGTTCCCTAACCCTAACCCTAAGGATCGTAAAGTTCCCTTACCCTAAACACTGACTCTAAAGTAGCATCACAGCATACTAATTGCCCCACAGAGAGCAACTAGGACGGCGCCCACTAAAGTGCCCTCCAGCCATGTACCGATATGCCTGACCGGAAATTTAACAAAAGCAAATGCACTCTACATTTCAAAACTCAACTGCATGAACCAAAGATGATGAGGATTGACATTACTTTATTTCCTCCAGTGAAGATAATGTGTACAATTGGGTGAAATGGTAATAAAGTATGCATTCGTAGGTAAGACTTTCTCCCATTCCTCCATTTCAAATAACATTTATAAACTGATACATACTAGAATTATTAACAAAGCCTAACTCAACAATTGCTAGAGGAGTCACAAAAATAACTAAAAGCCCTAAAATTAAGTACAATATATAGGGTTGAACCACTTAGTGTTACGTATGTTAATCTGCGGCAGAAAGGATATGGGGGAACGGAAGGAACTCTTTCCCGATCGTAACCGTAAAATATACGGTTACTTTGAAAAATAACATTTTATTATCAACTGGGAGTGAGATACTGTAAACTTGTCTCAGTACTGTCAGTAGTCTATGTAATAATTTATCTCAGTGCATGTGAATCATGTTCAACTCTTCATATCTTCGGCATATTGTCGTAATTAAAAGTCTTGACACCTTTGGCATATAACTGACACTGAGATATTATACCCAGGCATTAACAACAGTAAGCATACCACAAACCTTGACACCTTCTATCCAATATATATCATCGTCTTCGATATCCGGAGTAGGCGGCGCTCATGGAAAGGGGAGTAACTCTAAATTAACAAGTACGTCAAGTAAACTATACGAAGCATCGTAAAAGTTTCACGTTCAGAATGGATTTCAAATCTTTTCCGAGTCAAAGATCCACACATGTACACATAATCAAACGAAAGAATTCAAACATATTCGCGTAAAAACTAAATACTAAGCCTGTCGAGGCAGTATTTCTTCCAGCTGTATGTATATGGTGTGATTTTTTTTGTTGTGTTTGATGTATCACTGACAAAACAATGTCAAGAAGAGCGCAAAAAGACCTCAACCAAAAAAAGCCAAATATTTCAAGAATCATCTAATGCTGTTACAAAACAGGACGTTCAACACCAAGATACAGTTCGTCTGGTCTATTTTTAACCTGCCCATTAGGACTAACGCTGACTCGATCACGCCATCGACCCGCTATTGATTCGTCACGTTGTCAACGTGTTTGACTTGTCCACCCGTAACGTAGCTTATATTATATTAAAACACCACCCACCCCATCTACTGTATAACACCAAAAAAGTGATGATTTAATTTGGTGGCATATTTTCAACAAATATAAGAATATTTTGACAAATTATAATAATAGGCAAATATATGCATTTTTTGCTTTTATCAGTGTGAATTCACCGGGCATTATTTGCAAAAAAGTCTTGTAGATCAACTCGGTATAAGTTGCTTTCGTTATTTATGATAAGGGTACGGGAGGTTAAAAACGTGCATCATGCTCCAATTTGTTGTCGCAATATCAAATGCTAACACTATTTCTGCATTTTCAAAATTATCTTAAATTGAATAAATCTATAAAAAAAATATGCAAAAATAGGTAAACTGAGAACAGTACATACTGAATAGTTGGAACATTGTTAAAATGCACTCATCTGTTTTTAACAAAACAAAAATCACTATTATGCTGTATACAGAGCATTTTTAATGTATTGAGCGGGTGTGTAAATCAAGCTGTGATGTACGATTTCAAGTTGGTGGAACGATCCACGTTAATTATGTATTTCACAGGTCTCACAAATAAACTGTATTCTGTCCATTGTGTGAACCTATCGACGGCACTCATTAATGCCAACAACGCGTGTCACGTGATAATGTTACTTCCGGTAAATTTGGTGACGTCACGTGGCGTTGACATCATCAACACATTCACTACATTTCGCCCAAGATGTCGTACGCATATTTATTCAAGTATATCATTATAGGGGACACAGGTAAGACACTTATTCAGTCGTTGGTTTTACAACAATATATTAACTGATAGGTGTAATGTTTTCCTAGAATTTAAGTTCTGTTTTCGTGTACTGCGTCTAATATTCTCTACCACTGCATCCATGATCCAAAATGGCGATGTGTAATGTTTTGGTTCACAGTTTCGACATGTGTACTAACTTCCGCATTGCGCTTCATCTTTATGTATTGTCGCTTGGTAAACGTCACTTTATTGCTCGTGGAAGTATGCTGTGATAACTTAGTGAATTAGTTGTGTCGTTTCAAGCTCTGAAATCATTTCCCAAGCAATGCAAATTAGCCGATCATAATGAGATATGGACCAGTCTGCAGAACACAGTTCGAAAAGTGGCATATAGCTACATATGAAGACGAGTCATATGCTAAATATGGACTGTACGAATGAACATGATTAATTTCACCTTCCCAATTCAATCTCAACGGTAGGCCTTTATGAATAGGTACGAACAGGAATATGTGAATCATTTGTGGTCAGTGGTTTACCTGTGGTCAGTGAACTGTTACAAAGAAGACTGGGTAACTATAAACAAGTTGATCACCCGACATTTGGAAGAGGTTTAATGTGAGGCAAGATGTTGTTTTCGAGACTGTCTAGCAGTTCAAACACATTTATTCTGATATAATTCTGAATTAAAGCTCTATTTGAGATAGTCAAACATCATTGTCTCTTTATAATATATAAGAAATAAGAAATGTCCATCATTACTGCAGGAAAGATAGTTCTTCATTGATCTTGACTATAACAAAACTGTACATTTACACATGCTAAAATTGATCAGGACTTTGTCACAGAAGGATGTGTGACTTAACTTGCATTAAGTTCTAATATGCTCATCTCGGCAAAATGAAGAGAAAATATCATGCCATACCATGTTTTTGGGGGGACCACATTTTCAGGGCATTTCTTTTTCTTGTAATTTCTTGAGTACATTGAGATAACAACATCGCCTGTAAACTCCTCCTCGAGTGCAGAAGCTTTTGTTGCAGTTGGAACACAAAATGTTTGAAATATCCACCTTTCATGGAAGTTGTGGCCTACATTTCTCTCAAAGTACTAAAATTCTTCCCTAGAACGTAATGCACTTTGGGAATCTTCATAAATGTAATCATAACTTTTGAAATAAAGCTCGTAACTTGTCAACCGGACCATTATCTGCTTGAGTAAAAGGCCAAACATAAACATCACGTGACTCAAATGGAATGTTGCTGGCATAATAAAAAAACTATTGATCACTGAATTGGTCATCTCTTACATACCTTTTTTTCTATACTGTAGAATTCGTACTTGGCTTGTGACCACTGGGTTCATTTAGAATACTACTCCGATGTCACCATACAATGCAGACATGACATGTTTTGTTGTCCCTGCCATGGCGTGCCATGCAGACAAGAAGAATAAATGTGCATATGATTAAATAAGTTATCTGTAAATATGTTTATTTTTAGCAATTCTCACAAAGCAACAACATTCAAATAATCAAGACAAAAGAAAAATGATAAGTTTGTTGGACTTTTAATCAAAATGACATGTATATGTTGATTTCTATGGAGAAGAATGCATCACATGCACTCCTTACAAGGGCGTGGCCTCGCGCAGTAACAAGTAACCTAAAAACATGGTACGTCACTTCTCCCACCTGCACTGGCGGACAATACACGAAATGTTTGTCGCATTGGAAACCAGAACATTCTAACAATAAATTTATATAAGGTCAGATGATATTTATATATGAAATTACACTTTTGATAATCCACTGATACGCAATGTACATATCATCTTTTACCTTATTACCCTAAAAACATGTTGCACCGTGGTGTTTATTCTACAGATTTGTCATTTTTCTCCTTTTACCATTTTAATACATGTAAACACTTTTAAAAAATATAGTAGCTAGGTTTGCAAATTGTTGGCTGGTATATTGTCTAATGTTTGTACTCTGTACTCATGGTAGTGAAGTTATAAAACATGTGAGATGGATATGAGCCATTCATGACATGTTTCATTTATGTCAAAGAATATTGGTAATATTGTGTCATTTATCAAACCATTAACAATGTGTACATATAGCATGCACAGTATGATGTTTTGTGCACATCTGTTCTCAAATTTATGCTTTGTTTCTTGTTTGATGCTACACTCAGCAATATTCCAGCTATGTGGTCAATCATGTTTGTGAATGGTTGCATACAAATGCGACATTGCCCAACAGTTACCATGCAAAAGCTTACAGTTACATACATACTTCCTCTCTGTTAAGTCAAAAGGCGAGCAAATGCTAGGCAGTAGTCATGTCCACTGTAAGTATCAGGTTTTTAGGAACCAATCGACTTTACTTTGCTTATGGTCATTTGTTCGCCTTATTTTGTCAATTTATCTTTTTAGCAAAACTGATAAAACAGATAATTCTTTTTGTCGTTAATTTTGAATGATATCTTTACTGTTATCTTGTTATTCTTTCATGGTTAACTGTTAGTATTAGATTATACTTGATATTGATAGTGATTACAATGAACAAACTCTGTTTTGAAAATATGTGGTGTGGTTTTTACTGAATAAGGCATTCATTCATTCATAATACACTAGCCATGATATATGGAACTGATTATGAATATGATCTTTCCATCTTTACTCACTGATCAAACATTGCAGTCACTTGTTAGAAAAATCACTGTAATTAAAATCTCTGTATAATATAGAAATTAAGACAATCCTTTTACAGTTACTGCATGATAATGCTAATCTTTCCATGCATTCTAAGTTGGACCTGTGTCTTTAGAAGTATTCACAGTAGTCATTATATAATTAATGAAGACTTCACTGCATAATGATCAGTGACATTATGAATGACATAACATGCTTTAAATACACTTTCCCAGTAAAGTAGAGATTTGGTTCTTTTGGGGGTTGAGTCCCACTTGGAGGTTTTATTAAGTACTCAATTCTATGGCTGTAATAAGTCCCATAGTTACTTTTGAATAGGTTACGAAAGGATTTCATGGGCCCATTTGTCGGCAAAAGCATTTTCATCCTTGTCTCAGCATGATATTGCTGGAATGTTTCTAAAAGTGGCATAGAACACAACTCACTTTATTTTGGGACTCTTTCAGTCTCTACCCCTGTTGCCAAGGGTGTTATGGGTCATGACATTTACAAGGATCCCTTGACTGTGTATAAGGACTTGCAGTCCCTATGACCAGTCCTTAAACACAGCCAGTCCCAAAAACTAAAACGAAACAATAACAAATCAACAAATGATATTTTGATCACAGCATTTTTCATCCTCTCTCCAAATTTTCAATTTCATGTACAGGCTGCGTTAATCCAAACACTTCTGTTTTTCATAAAAAACGTTCGGATAGTGAAATGTACAGACTACTGAAACGAACTTTTATGAACACCACTACAGTAGAGTTACTTCCCTTTAACATGGCAATACAAACACATACGAACGTATACAAGTTTCAAAGGACTTTATTATAGTTTGTAGACATAACAACCGATATCAGTTTATGGATTAAAGTCTCTTCCAAAACATCTGGGATGTCCAGAATTTGCGATGACAAACGACTTGATATCGGCCGATCCAGTTGCGTTTGCACAGAAGGCGATGGTGATTCTTTCTTTTGATTTCTTTGTGCCAGGGTGTGATTTGGTCCTAGTTTATAAAACAACCCCATCTCATCCATCTTATGATCGTATAACTTTGACACGATCAGTGTTTTATACAGCAAGTAAGCATGACAGGCATTACTCAAACTAAGCTAAAGTGAGACCTACTAATTGATCAAAATCACAAACTAACGACATGTTCAACTCGGAAGTGTTGAATGGGGCTCACAGTGTGAGGGGATTATCCAAACCTAATCTGTTACCTCTATCGAACGTCCGGATATGGAGAGTGAAGCACCAGATTAATGAATCAACAGGTAATGAGTTTACATAGTAAACAAGATTGGCTACAGCTAGCTATTGTTCAGATATCATGGGAATCGGATTATCGGGGTCTGGACTAACGCGGCCTGACTGTAACTTGAAAAGAGTTAGTCTTACTTGATGTATGTTTCAGATATTTCCCCCAATCAAAGGATGGCCTTACATATTTAATATATCATCCTTCACAAAAATAGACCCTCACGGATGGTGTGATGGGCTGTATTTTAAACACTGCCTTTAACCAGCAGTCTTGATGTTAAACAATTTCAAACATACTGTAAATGGCCCACAACCTACTGGTAAACACATTTAAGATGATCCACGACCTGACAAATGACCCCAATTTGCATACTTGTTAACGCCCCACAGAACGATCCACTTGAAACAAGAGGGAGACAGGTTGTCTGATAAATATCGAGAAGTTCATTTTCCCCGTGCGTTTCATGCATGAATTGTTATAGCACACTCGATTTGGGAACAGGTACAATCCCAACGAATTGAATCAACACAGTATACTGAACAAATATGTTTAGGACCACTGATCCATTTCATGAAGCAAATGACATTTTCCTTGTTTTTTGTTTTTTTAACAAAATTGTTGAATATCTAAAATGCTTGTCAATGCCCCAATTATCTATTTGTCTTTGTCTTAACTAAAGGTTAGCGTGGAATATCAGTATCTTATGCCTGAAATTGCAGTCTTATCATTCGAAGGAATATGCGCTGTTGATTTCATGTCACGGTTAGCATGTATTGCACATGCATAATCGTCAAGCTTCCTGTAGCAGCCAAGTGTACTCGCCCAATTCGTTGTACCGCCTCTCTTGTCACAAATGCGTTTAGTGCACAGGATCATATAATATGTGTCTAGCAGTACTCTTCATCATGAAAATGACAGAGTGAGGATCACTAGCATTGAGGTTTGTTGACTTATCCACAAACAACACTACCTCAAATACTGTCTATGATGTAATTGGATGACTTTATTAACACAAGCAATATAACACATTGTTTGCATTAATTTCATGCTCTCCTTCATGATTTACAATCATTGTTTGACAGCTATTAGAATAGTAATCAGCGTCACAATATGTCATCAGATCATTAAGCTGAAATAATAACGCTTCCATATTTCATTAAGTTCATAGAAAAGAAGAACAGCGTGAATATTGTAATGTATTGGTCAGAATATTGTATGAAAGATGTAGGTGTGATCCATAATGTGATTGATCATGTTTTCATTATAGGGACAGCTGTTTGAAAATGGGCAAGTCTAACCATGCAGTGGGTGTGATAGTACAGCTATAATAGGTTATCTGTATGGTCAAGTTGAGGCAAATATGATTGTGCAATATATGAAATAAGGCAAAAACTCATCCAGACGACATCAACGCAGGCAACCAACTCAATATGTTACCGACCCAAAAAGGATTTCACAAGACCAGACAATCCATAGAAAATGGCTCAGTGTTTAGCTATTGTCTGGTCACTGTTTATGTGATAATATGTCAACGCATTGCTTTGAGCTTACAGACCCGTGAAGGTCCGGGGTAGAATAGGCCTTCAGCAACCCAGCAGACTTTGTTAACACATGTCATCAGTTCCCAGTTGCACAGATTTATGCTCACGTTGTTGATCACTGGCTTGTTTTGTTCAGACTCGATTATTTACCGACCAATGCAATATAGCTGGAATATTACTAAGTGCGGCGTAACTAAGCTTACTCACTTTGAGCTTATGATGCGATAGTTCAGCATTCAAAGAGTAATTGTCAAGTCTAAATGTAACACTCAGTCTGGAAATTATATTTTAGGATATGGTGAATTTACTCATTTACTTATTTATTAAACATGTTATCTGAAAAAGTCCATCGTACGGCAGAAATCTAGCCTTCTCAAGCAGTCGCATCCTTGATATCTCCAGGGTATATGTTCCGATAAGTCTCCACTCTACCCTGGATGCATCTATGGCTGCCCAATAAATTTATTACCTCCCTTGGCTGTCTTTTTATCTAGTCAGGTATCTACGCTGGGAAGTTGAGCGAACCAATCACAACTGACTTTCATTTTTTAAATTATCTAACCAATTAAACTTGTCAACACAAACCATGCAGAGGTTCTGTGGAAGAGGTAAAAGGAGTTTGTGCATATGTTTGTTTTAAAGTTTCGGACCTGTCAGTTTGTATGATTTCCCTAAAATATGAGTCACACTACGAGCAAACCTTCGCAGTTGCGACTGCTACCATTGTTGACACTGGCAAGCATGGTTATAACGACGGCCTAGTTGATTGGCTACTGTGAGAATACGGAGCCAGCAAAGGGAGGTAATGAATTTATTGGGCAGAGCCGTAGATGCATCCAGGGTATAGTGGAGACTTATTGGAACATATACCCTGGAGATATCGACGATGAGGAGGTCAGACAGGCCTTAGTTCAGACACTGGATAATTATATGTATGATATCATTCAAATGAAATAATGTTTAAACATTTTCATTGTCATACAGAGATGTTTGGATTGTTCTGGTGAATTCTTCGTTACGCCATATCTCATATATGCCATGAATATACTGGAATTATTCATATGTATTGTATATATTCATGGTGTTATAAATTGTGAAATGTAGATCATTACAACAGGATATGTGGTTTGTATTATTACAGGTGCACGAATTACAATGTATATCACACTTCCTGTTCATACAAACTGGACATTGGGACCTTACACTCACAAACTATGCAAACCATTTTCATGTAAGAGATGTATGCAGCATTTGAAGTAACTGCTGGCTCAGAAGCGCAGGGCCGGTTGTTATTGTATTGGTCCGACAGTTTCAAATTTGCGCAGGCCCTTATGGCCTTTAGTAAATTATCTGTCAATTATTTTTCCACTGGAATGTTTTTACATGTACTTGTTTTCTTGATTATCGTTCGGGAATCATCCATGATCCTTCATGTCACAATAACTTACAATTTAGTTCCTGGTATTTCTGCGCTTTTGTGTAGGATTGTTAACAAATAAGAACTCTCTGTGCTATGGGCATTACTTAATTTTGTAGAAACAGTGTTTAACTGTGTATAGTGTAGTGTATATTTTGTTGGCCTGCAGATTCCATACAGGGCATGTAGATTTTAAAAGCCTGCAGGTAGTGTTGCCAACACTGCTAGTTTGGACCCTTATTTACATGATTGGGGAGTACAGTTGAGCATGCTATGAAAGTTTCTCTTGGTAACTGAAAGTAAACATTAGGCACCAAGATAATCAATTCTTCAGGGGTATTTAACACATTTGCTGATTTGGTCATTCTGATATTGAGAATTTCTTTGAAAGATTCCAAAGAGATAATGGTGAGAAAAAACTGTTTATTTGTTGAAAAATTATATTTTTTATATTTCATTTCAGGTGTTGGAAAGTCCTGCCTGTTACTGCAGTTTACAGACAAGAGGTTCCAGCCTGTGCATGACTTGACTATAGGTACATAGTTCCAAATATAGACACTTTTCTAGAATTCACTACTCATAGTCTTTGAGCTTGTTCATGCAAACATTTCTTTAATACATTCTGTTTTGTAAAATAAGTGAATGTATTGTAGTCAGCCTGTTGTGACACAGAAGCTGAGATATTTCTCAATCTCATTGGCTTTGTAACATGAACTCGTACTGTCTTATTAAAGGAAGATTATGTGCCCTAGTTTCTGAAGTTATTTAGGTAACATCCTTCACAAGGGACACTGAGGTAGTATAGTTGTTGAAGCGTTCATTCACGACTCATGTTGAAGGCCCTGGGTTCATTTCCCCACATGGGTACAATTGGGCACTACAATGTTTTTAGCCCATTTCTGGTGTCTCCAGCCCAAATTGTACAGAATCACAATCTTGATACTGAGAAGCATGAACATAGATTTGAAGCTTACTACTATAGGGTGTCGATGCACTACATCCAGATATCAAATTTTCAAGATGTTACACAAGGTGACAAAAAACATGATTGACCAAAGCTTTTTTCCCTTCACCACCATCTTTGACGATATTTATGCTTTGATTGCTGTTTTTGGATGCTATTAATTCATGTTTTGTACGCTTGATGACTGTTCTCGGGCACTGTTATAGCTGATACCCAAGTTTTGTTTCTATTTCAAAAGATTAGTTTTCTTTTACATTTGTTTCAGTTTTAGAAGATATTGCAGTTTTGGAAGTTTAGTTTCCTATTTTGGTGATTTTTTTTCCTATTTTGGTGTATGTGAGTTCAGTTTTGATGATTTGATCACCATTTGTATGGTAGGCCTGTGGATCAACCGTTTTGGCTTTGTCCGTATGATATAAGCGAATCTCAGAACTCTCGTTGCTCTGATAATAAATGTAATATTGTTATTTGGCTGAGATGCTGTTTCAGTGACATCGAATGACAACATAGGAGACTCTTGTGCAACAAATTCCTTGTCTTTTTCATCAGTAATAACAGTCTTAAGAATTGCCATTTTGGTCCAGGTAGGTGTTAAAATGGAACAACTTCATTTCACAGTGAGATCAAGTACTTTCTTTCTCCATATTGCTGATAATTCAGCTTTTTTTTTCATACATTTGAATCATATTTCCAAGAGTCTTTTTATTCTGTAGGTGTTGAATTCGGTGCGCGTATGATTACCATCGATGGAAAACAAATCAAATTGCAAATCTGGGATACAGTAAGTATAATTCTTTACATATATAGTGTCACTTATTGTGTTAGTAGTCTGTAGTTTCATCATTGTCATGATTGAAATATGCTGACCGAAAACATGATACAGTTAATTGGTTTGTGTTTCATATGCATATATAACCATCCTAAAGAAATATGTGTCGAAAAACACCTGTGTTTCCTAAGCACCCTCTGAATACATATGAAATTTAGCTAAGTCATTGGTCAAAATATCATTGTCAAACACATATGAAGATCTGGGTTAGAACTGATCTTCAGTAACCAATGCTTGTTGTAAGAGGCAACTAACAAGATCAGGAGGTCAGGCTCACTGAATATTCACAGGATTTTCTTCATATTCAGCTCCATACTCAAGCTTATTCTAGGGAAGGCACATGGCCCACTCGATTTTGTTGACCTTCACATAATTTTCACGGTCATGGCAACACTTTGAAGATTTCAGCATAAGCTGCATGTTTAGCTTGTCAGCGAGATACCTCAAGAACTGTTGTCTAGATTTTCTTCACATTTGACACCAAACTTCATCTAGGGAAGGTGCAGGGTCAGTTAGATTTTCGCGACCTTCATTTAATGTTCAAGGTCTCAAAAACGCTTGATGATTTAAATATGTTCACTTGCATGTTAAGCTTGTCAACACAATATCTCAAGAACTTGTTACTGGATCCTCACCAAGCTTCATCTTGGGAAGGCCTATTTAACTTCACCTGAACTACTACCTTTATTTTCATTACTTTTCAAGTTTAATTTGATAATTTGCGACAGGGGATTATGTCACCTTAGTGACAGTGCTTGGTTTTTTTTGGAGATGAGCTATAGATATGCTAAGACAAGTACCTTTATATAGTCATATTGAGTTCCTTGCATGCCAGTAAACATGAAGGTAAGACTCCCTTAGTTTAAGAACTTTGCATGTATTTCAGGGCTTGATTTAGAGCTTTGTTACTTCCACTGGTGCAGCCCAATATTGTACAGTGAAACCTAGTTATTAGTCAGCCTTGAACCAGATGCAAGTCAATTTTTTAAAAATAAACCAACAATAAATCCAACATTTGAAGTATGTCAGCTGATTTTTCTTCTAAACTTTGAATTGCTGTGGTACCAAAACATTGCTGTTCCTAGACACGTCTCGACTATGACAGCTTGTGTAAACAGGGATCAGCTGTGTCTCTGTTTTGATATGGTTTCATGGATAGTACCTCACAGAAATATATTTATGTGCACTGAAACCTCTGATGTTTTAATACACTGCATTGCAACTGGAATTTGGCAGGAGGAACTAGGTTTTTATCTTAGGTTGCACCGGGTGCAAATAGGTTAACATCTCCTAAATCGAGCCCTGTGCCCAAGTGACTTTTGAGCTTGCATGCAACTGTTTCCTTACACATTGGTTGATGTGGGACAGCGGAGTGGTTAAAGCATTCACTTGTCACATCAAAGACCTGGACTCTTCTGCCATGATATAGCTGGAATATTACTTAAAACAGCATAAAAATAATCACCCTCACATTATAAACAGATGTACCTCTAGAAATAAGACAAAAAGGCCTAATATGTACATGTATTTGCATTGTAACATACTGCACATAATGAATAGGTGCAAATTACAAACTGACATTTTAAGCAGATTATCTGAATACATTTTGTTTACGTATTGGTACAAAATTCCAAGTAAACTCAACTTCAGACAATAAGGAATTATTTATTCCACAAAGAAAATGTCTGTACCAATTGAGGAGTAAATGTATGTAACATTCTCAATGTGTTTTACTTGCCATGCTATTCTGGCATGATGCTGTGAAATTGGACATGTCATTGTCCCAAAGGTTTTCATGATTTGTTTGTGCCTTAAAACTGTCTACTGAGGATGTGGCAGTGCAGTTACCTATGTATTGTTAGCGTGCTTATTTGACTTTCTCCAGTCATGCTTAGGAACCACAGTGTTTGCTGTGCTTATCTGATATTTGAACCCAAAGTTGTTTTATGGTATGAACTGTGTCATGTGTATGTGTATCCCTAGATCAATATTCACATGTCGTCATTGTCAACTTCATCTACAACCTGTCACATCAGCCCAGCTGCTGATCCTAAAACGGCAGGCATCTTTTCTGAACCTGAAATTCTTACCTTCTCCTTTTGGACACACTTTAAAACTTCTCTCGGGACATGTTTTGAAAAATCTGTGGGAAAATAATGCAATTTCCTTTATATTTTATGTCATATTTAGCAAATAGCACATGAGAATTATGTATATGCCATGAGTACTGCTTTTGAACTTGGGCAGTAACTGTTTGGAAAACAGATTAAATCTCACTGCCTCCTTTCTCACCTCTTCTTCCTGAAGTTGTGAAGAACATAACCCAGACATAGCTGACAATATGAATTAGTTGGATTCAGTTTTTGAAAGTGTTACTATTGTTTGGAAGACTGTTGCCCAAATGGTGTATAGTGTAGAGGTTATACAGGAACATAATGCCAGTGTTGCATATTATGAAAGGTCTTGACGATTTAGATGAACCAAGTTTATCATGTTTTCTCCAAGTTCACATCGCAGTTTTATAAATAGGAAACAAACATTTCAACCAAATTTATGGCAAATATTTGCTGGTGAAGTTTCTAAGAATAAGACATATTATACTAGATGTCATAGTATTACACTTATGACTCATAGACATGTCAGTGACTCATTGGAGACAAACCAACACGTGCAACAAGTGTACTCATGAAACGTTATGGCTAATGTGTGTCAAATGATATAGATAGACATGACAGTATTACTTGTGTGTATGGTAGCATTGATAAGACACAGGCAAATTGAAATGTTAAATAAACTTGACACTTTCACTACTGTTTCCAAGGGATTTAAATCAAAAAGCCATTTTCAATATAGATAATTAGTATTTTCAAATTGTGTTTGTGATGTTTCATTGACTAGGTAATTTAAGAATTGCAATATTGTTGTGTCAATGTAATAAGACTTAATTTGGCCCAAGAGACCTTGCACTGACAGATGTAGTAGGCAGGGATAAATGGATGAGACAGAAATCCCCAAACATGTCTGATCCTGGTCCTTTTGGGTATTTATCTACCTTTTCTTGACCAGATTAATGAGAATGTACTTTAACATTGATAGGTCTTCAGGTATTAGTGGCTCTGCTGAAGTGCTGATATGGTATCATGCACTGCAAGGTCTGCATTGTCACACTAAGTCATGCTTATCTGAATACAGTAAGCTGTGAAATGTAGTTCCAATTTTGTGAGTGTGACAGTCCTGCTATTTGAAGTGTGATACATAGGTATTAATTGTGTATTAGAGTTGTATCAATGCATGTGCAGACAGGGGAGAAGATGACAACGTGAAATGCACCTTCTATTGACGGATGATGTTTACAGTTTTTCATCACTTTAATTTGAAAAGTGTTTGCAGTTTGAGATCGCTCTATTATTTATTCATCATTAAACATATTTAGATAAAAATTGTGATAATTCCTTATTATGTAGTACATCGGCATGTCTTAAATATGACAAGTGGACAAAAATGTATTGCAACTTATCACAAGTTGTTGCAACTCTACTAAATAGTGATCTAGTATTTATTTGAGTATAATGCACAACCTAGCATAAAGAGAGTTTTTATTGTTTTGGTTTGTTTTGGGGGGTTTGGTTCTTTGTTGTTTTGTTTTATTAAGGCATTACTTGTACCTGTAGATGTGTAGGTAACAGCGAGTGGGTGCACAATGAATAACTACAAATTTGAATATGATGAATTTAATGTAGACAATTTTGACTGAGACTTTTAATACAATTATTACAACAGATTAAAAAAAGGTAGGTCCACATATTCAATGAATACTTTTCACAACCTGACACTGTGATTGCATGAGAGAATGTATAATTTCCCACTTATTCATATTGAGTCTCCAGTGTTACCTGCTCATGTTAATGACTGTTCACTGAACAAAATATCAATTTAGTTCTTTCGTTCACAATTCACACATCTTACTACACACATGTGTACCTAAGTAGGTAGTGAACATACTCAAGAAAATATGGTAAACGTGATCTGAGATGAACCCATCTACGAAGTATGATATACAAGATCTTGATGAATAGCATGCCCAGTATTTGTTTAAAAGGGACTGCAATTTTTATGTGGTCTTACCTGTTTACTTCTTTAGGCATGTAAGCAAAGTAACATTTGTATATTTCCAGGCTGGTCAAGAATCCTTCAGGTCCATTACAAGATCTTACTACAGAGGTGCAGCTGGTGCCTTGTTAGTCTACGACATCACCAGGTATTGAACAGTGTACACTGTATCCTTGGTGGTTGCTTTTGTTGACATAGATTTATGTCAGTGGTACTCTTTTTCATCAATATTTATTTTTAATAGGTAGATCTATTTGGGGGTACCAGAGTGGACTTGCATACTTACAGAGGTCTCAGTCATACAGGGATTCTACCTTGTTGGCTGGAATGGCTACAGTGAATTCTGCCATTGTTGTTTTTCATTTGGCATGTTATCAGATTACATTAACATGAAAATATGCAGTTAACATGGAACCATTAGAGAGTAATTCTTTTGAACATCCTACCTCTATATCTTAACCATGAATTCCATTAAGGCTAAACAAAAAAAGTGAAATGCTTTGGGCATTGGCACATCACTTTTATTTGTGCACTTTATAATTATTTTTTTGCGATTTAGAAAACATAGTTTTGACATGGACACTTCCCAATCACCCATTTGTCCACTATAAGAATGAGTGTCAGTAAGGAGTGTGACTGAATCTATAGTTCATTAACATGTGGTAAACTTTCCGTGTTGTGTTTCTGAAAGAAAGAAAAAATAAAAATGTGGAAAAGTGTGCCCGAGGAACATTTAAGTTATTGTATGCAGCCTAATATCCTTAGAAATATGCACATATCTCTATTTTTGGTACCCAGCAGAATGAAGTATGTGTACATGGGTGGCTTCTTTTGATAAATGTTTTTGACAGCTTTATATGGTTTTTTCCACTCTTCACAGACGTGATACATTTAACCACTTGACCACGTGGTTGGAAGATGCCAGACAACACTCCAACTCCAATATGGTCATCATGTTGATAGGAAACAAAAGGTAGTGAGCTTGTCTTGTTTGGTTTAGAAAAGTTACGGAAGAATAAAAAACCATTTATATTTGGGATTGCACCTTTTTTTTTCGGTGAAGTGCAGATTCTGGTGCTTTTGATTGTTTGGGTCCCATCCAGGATTTAAACTCACACCCTCAGAGTCATACGCCTAATTCCCAGCACAAAGTCAGTCATCTTGGTGTGTGAGTGTTGGCAATTGGGTGACACCACCATGGGTACTGGAGTCTGTACTTTGCTAGGAATGAGTAATCCCAAATATAACATAGGTTACTTTTGACCACTTTCTGAAGTGGCATTGTGTCTTCCTAATATGTTTTGTTGATAATTGTAACAAGACAAAACAATATTTCTTTTGTAATGTTTCAGTCCATTAAATGTAATCATTCTTTTCAAAATGAAAAAATAAAAGTCCAAACATTTATAATTATTAGATACAAGTCAGTGTAGCCATTTAATATTTCAGTCTTGGGTGACCTTGTGGATATTCAGTCAGAAAGCTGGATTAAATCTCTTGATTTCTCTAATCATGTCTACACAAGTTTATACTTAAAGTGTTGGGTTCAATATTCTTGTAGGTTATGATTTGTCATGTCTGTATATTCCAGTGACCTTGAAGCAAGGCGAGAGGTAAAGAAGGAGGAAGGTGAAGCATTTGCCCGAGAACATGGCCTCATATTCATGGAAACATCTGCCAAGACAGCTGCCAATGTAGAAGAAGTGAGTGCATTTCACATTACAATTTTGTGTATCAATTTTAATTGTAATCTAAATTGGGTCTTGAGTTTTTACGGTAAAAAAATAATTGCTAACCTTGAAAAGTGGACATTTATATAAATATGCTTTAGGTTATGTTGTTCATGTCATTATATTCCAATTTGTCCTTTTTCAGGCTTTCATCAACACAGCGAAGGAAATCTACCAGAAAATCCAAGATGGTGTCTTTGATATTAATAATGAGGTAATTGTTTGTAATATTACCGTTTTCGAGCTGCAAAAGACTGACATCATCAATGAGTTGGTAAACAATTTAAGAACCCAGACATGAAATCATTCACTGTTGATTTTCTTAAATCAATAAACAGTTTGATACTGTTGGTCTTTCAAGGATGTAAGCTTGAAAACAGCACAACACTAAGCATTCAAACTTTCGGATGTTTATGCATCTTTACAGAAACGTAGCTGAAGCCAGGAAATTGTTTTACAGGCTCATGGGTTTGTATAATGACTCAGAGGAAGGCAATTTGGTAGAAATACCCATGCGTCTTCTATTTTACAGCATGAATGTTGGGGACAATGTGGCCTATGCAAAAATAGATCTTGACAACTTTCCTACTCCTAAAAAAATTCCTACTGATTTCTCAAGCAATAAATCGTTCACTTCATGCATTGAAATATTTCCTGCTATTCACAGCTCCTATGACGTGTTGTGGTGACTACTCATTGGTGGACACTGATGGCTGGGATATTAAGAACACAGAACCATTGTCATTCACCTGGCAAGGATAATTTCATGCGTGGACTGAATTTTGTTATTCATTTACAGGCAAATGGTATCAAGATTGGCCCTCAGCACTCGCCGACCAACCAAAGTATGCCCTCCAGCGGCGGAGGTGGTGGACAGGGAGGTGGATGCTGCTGAGGATTGTGCAGCAAACATCACATGGACAAAGCTGATTGCCGAACGAGTATATTTAAGAAAGGGAGACAACACCCTATCATTGAGTCACCATGGGATGGTTGAATCTTCGATAATTGTAAAATATTTCTGTATGTCTGAGCCTGTAAAATATATATAGACAACTTTCGTGTTATGCATTTCTTTTAAAAGTATAACTTGTTTCATGTTTCATACTGTCATGAATATAGACCCAGATGTTATTAGTGACACCTGGCATGTTACTGTCGTTTTTATTTGTTTTGAAGGACACTGCATGGTGTTTTCACGAGTTTTTGTAACTCATTTGTAAGTCTTTCATTGCTAACATTGTTTTCTGTACCTCTTTTAGTTCGATGGTTTTATCATCTCCGATCTCTTGAACCTATAAGCAGACATCTTCATGACAATACTGATATGTACTCATCATTGTCTTAACATTTCAGATATTTATTAGACTTGATTTGAGAATTCCAAGTTCAAGTATTTTTAACACTTTTTCGAAATCTTGTTATTTTCATTGACAAAGGGTACAAGCACATGAAATGGCACTGGCAGACTTTCTCCTATAGACATCTGTAACCTAAGAAAATATGACTGTTTGTAATACATGCACAGAATGTAATTATGTTGTTGTAAGGGCATTCTTCTAAAACAGTTGTCTGCTGATCTAAAACTGGTTGTATTTATTGGAGAAACTCATTTGAACATGAGACTTTCAACGTCGTATCAGATTGTGGATATCTTTGTACTGTCAGTGTATTTGTCTTTATTAAATATCTTCAAAGGGGAAAGCTTATAAAGAGGACTATTACAATGGTCAGTTGTATCAGTTCTCATGTGCATGCCATCTATGTTTAAGATTATTTTTCTGCAATGTGGTCGTTACACGCCCCAAGTGTTGTGACATCACAGCAATGGAGGCAAGTCACTGTAATGCTGTTTGTGTATATGCTTTGTCTATTTGCTGTACAGAATGCTTCAAGCATGTAGAATACAATGCATTCCAATATCAGCTGAGCGATTATGGAAGATATTTAGAACATGTATACCACAATTTATCAAGTCAACGTTCAAGAACTTTGTCAACTGCTGAGGATGGAAACAAAAGTGTGCTTCACTCAAATGCAACTTTTCACCTGGGTGTAAGTTAATTGTTATATCCCCATTCACTAGTCCGGTTTGTAACATGCACACTGGTGGTAGGACCTCAAGTTTTGGACTGGTTGATCTAAGATGTTAGGATCAAAGTTTCTAACTGAAAGCAACGAACTTTGCAGAGTTTGTCATCTTTTTTTGTTATTACTAGGGATAAATTTATTGACTATTTATTTCATGAAATCCTAAACAGTGCTAATTTTGATGTGCTAGTGGATACCTTAATCTTCCTAACCGTTCGTTCTCAGCAAGCTTTAAACACATGTAAACAAACACTTTGCTCTCAATCTGGTCCTCTTCTATTCAGGCCTTTACTTAAATCTTGTCTCACAAAGGAATGAAGGTAGTGCTTTGTAGAAATTTTTCAATCTTTGATATTTTACTTTTAGGGTTGTGAGCATGCCTTTAAGAAATGAGTCCAAATTTTTGTAATGGCTCTCTGCTATTTAATAATGTTTGACAAGAGTTGTGAGAATGGTTAATGGAAAGATTACAAGGCCTGAAAGGAAAAACAGTTCCACCTAAACATATATTCATGTAGATCTGTAGGAAAAGGAGATCACTGCAATATTTATTGTCCTGTATTCCTGTAATTTACTGATAACTATTGTATGTTGACGTTGACTGTGTGATTGCGCCGAGACTGACAACATCTGTGAGTAGGCAGGGGAGGGAGATAACTCTGTGTCCTCCAAACCTGGTAGGTGGTGCACTATGTTGTGAAGGCAATAAAGGGTGTCCTTGGTGAATTCATTGTTTTGTGTCATCTTTCTTTCATTGAAGTATGGTTAGAAACATCAACTTGATGGTGTGATACAAACTCATTGGAAAGTATTTTTATTGAACAGGTGGTGCGAGCTCTGTAAGACTTGAAGTCTAAGTATCCTGCACAATGTTCAGTCTCGTCAAATAATTAATGAAGATGATGTTGCTTGTTCCAAGCCATGGAACTGTTATTACTCCATTACTGTTGACACAACTGCACACACCCATTTCCCCAAATAATGCATGTGGTTACCTTCTCTTAATGTTGAGTTTGTGGGTTTAACTAAAGTGCTGATCCTCTGACACCTGCTTCACATCTGATTTTCTTGTCACCAGTGTCATATTTCAAATACAGGTGTTGTTAAAGCAAACTCACTTATATTGAGACATTGCACCATCTAAACCAAAATGAGCCCCATTGGCCAGCCAGAAATCTTTCATTATGGCTGAGATCGTTTCTAGGTGTGTTAGCTGAAGACCCAGGGTTTATTCTCCACATGGGTAGAATGTGTGAAGCCTGTTTCTGGTGTCCCCTCCCACCCCCCAAATGATGTTGTTGGAATATTGCTAAAAGCGGTACAAAACTCGCTCACTCTAGGTGTGTTAGCATCATACCTGAGCTTGTGGTCTGTACCCTAGAGGTAAACTGAGCCCTGAATTATTTTTGGTTCTCTCACATTATGCTGCCACCCTATGTTATAAGGGGAGCATTGTTAAACTCGTCTCGCTCAACTCATGCTCACTCATCAATGTTGGTATTTGTATTGTCTAACTTCTTATCCTTCAGCAGAATTGTGACTCATCCAAGTTACATAGCAATATAGCCAAATCTAGGTTCCTGTTAGGCCTGCAGACAAAATCTGTGTCCTGGCCCACAATCTACAAAGTGATCTTGGCACTGTGATGTTGGTAAGGTAATGTTGAGGTATGGACGTTATGGTCACCTTGGTGGAACAGGGCTCTGGTATACTCGTTGCTGCAGACTCAATCATTTCAAATTGTACTTGGTGTGACAGATGTCTCTGTTGGTCATGCAGGCGTGTGTAATTCTTACTTAACTGAATGTCACAACTGGGACACCTGTATGTGGGCAGTCCAAACCACTCGTGATGTTGCACATCATTAATGCAATTGGCCCCAAGGTGGTCCATTATTTAACAAGGCAATAGTCCAGTTCCTCACCACTTCGTTTGTTAATGGCATTTGCCTGATAAGTCATCATCAATGTTTTATATACTGCACAGGAAAAGAAACACAATTTTCCCAAAAATGAAATCTCATGAATGTAGGTGTCCATGTTTATGTCTCTTATTTAAAAACTCGCATTTCTTTTGTTGTTCAGTATATTTTCAATATTTTGAAGTGCATGGTTGATCAAAGGCTCGGCCAAAACCTGACCGTGGTGTATTTTCCTTGGTATTTTCAATTGTAATGGATGTAAACAAAAAACAACTTTCAAACTTGCTTTTAAAGTTAGCATTGCATAGAATGTATGATCTTTTGGATACATTCTACATTTGGATGGATTTGGTTGATTGTTTGATAATTGTGATGTAACTGGTATTATTCAAATATTATTAGTCTAGCAACTTGAGGTAAATATTAAGTCACCAAGTAGATACTGAAATGTTACATAGACATTTTCAGTCTACAGACTGTGAAAGGACTTACTTCATGGAGAATTCCACATTTTATAAAGTGCTTGTTTGGACTGAATGTTTGGAGGGTTAATATCATATCCAATTATCTCTTATTTCATCAAATCAACATGATCATTGTCATGGGACTTGCAACACATGTAGTTAGTGAGTATGGTTTTACACTGCTTTACACAGTATTCCAGTGATATAAGGTGAGTGAGTTTAGGTTTACGCTGCATTCAGCAATATTCCAGGTATATGGCAGCGGTCTGTAAGTAATAGAGTCTGGACCCGACAATCCAGTGATCAACAACATGAGCATTGATCTGCGCAATTGGGAACCGTGTCAACCAAGTCTGACCACTCGTTGGTTACCTCTTATAACAAGCATACAGTAATATAAGGATGGGAGACACCAGAAATGTACTTCACACATTGTACCAATGTGGAGAATTGAACCCTGCTCTTTGGCGTGGCGAACAAATGCATGGATCACTGGACTAGGCTACTGCTCCTGCAACACATTTAAATTTATTGAAGTAAGACATTTATAGTCACCTTTGCTGAGATGTGAACACATCAGATATCCTTACTGCAGTAACATATTGTGATTTGCAAGTTCAGCAGTGAGAGATCACTGATGGAGTAAGCTAAGCATATAGTAGCCCTTCATGGGATTGTCAACATGGGGATATTAGTGATAAAGTAATCTACACATGGAGGTACCCTCAGCAGTTTATGGTGAGATCTTTGGTCTTTGATGTAAGCAACACAAATAAGGACCAGTGATTGGACACATCATTAGATCCCAGCTGTAGCAGCTCATGCTAGAGCAAGCTACACCTATAGTGACCTCAAAAGGGACTGGCAACACATGTAGAGATATGTGTTACAGTAAGCTACACGTATCGTGACCTCAAAAGGGACTGACAACTCATGTAAAGAACTGTGTTAGAGCAAGCTACCTATAGTGACCTCAAAAGGGACTGGCAACACATGTAGAGATATGTGTTACAGTAAGCTACACGTATCGTGACCTCAAAAGGGACTGACAACTCATGTAAAGAACTGTGTTAGAGTAAGCTACACCTATAGTGACCTCAAAAGGGACTGGCAACACATGTAGAGATATGTGTTACAGTAAGCTACACGTATCGTGACCTCAAAAGGGACTGACAACTCATGTAAAGAACTGTGTTAGAGTAAGCTACACCTATAGTGACCTCAAAAGGGACTGGCAACTCGTGTAAAGAATTGTGTTAGAGTAAGCTACACGTATAGTGACCCTAAAGGGACTGGCAAGACGTGTAAAGAACTGTTAGAGTCAGCTACATATATCGTGACCTCAAAAGGGACTGACAACACGTGAGGAGAACTGCGTTAGAGTAAGCTACACAAATACTATTTAAAGAAAGACATACACATGCTGATGTGATTGCATGATGGTGTGCAAAAAGCCTTAGGTAATTAGTGTGAGGCAGCTATTGTGTAATTGTCGTATTAACCTTTAGGGTAGATGAGTCAGTGAGTATGGCTTTACGCCGCTTTTAGACACGCGCACGCACACCGTTAGGGTTAGGGTAGGTGTTTACACACCAACTTCGTCTCAGTGTTGCGGAGTGAAGACAATCCAGTGGTGTGGTCTGTATATAATGGAACAGACGATCCGGTGATCAACATAATGAGCATCGATCTACACAACTGGGATACGACATTTTTCAACCCACATGCAAACTGTGGTGCAAATGGGGTTGCGCAGCATAGAGAATATGACAAGTCTTTGTATATGAGGCATGTAAAAAGACTGGTCATTTTCTTTCTGCGGCGCAAACCATTTGCGCTACAGTTTGCCTGTGGTCAACCTAGTCAACGAGCCTGACCACCCGATCCCGTTAGTCGCCTACTTCGACAAGCATGGGTTACTGACGATCAATTCAAATCCGGATGTTACCGGTCATTTGAAACACATATACGAGTCATAGTAAACTGCACATGTAGTGGTGAGTGAGTGAGTGAGTTTAACATTTCACCGCACACAGCAACCTTCCAACTATATGGCGATAGTCTGTAAGTAATCGAGTCTGGATCAGACAACCCAGTGATCAGTAGCATGACCACATATCTGCGCAACTGGCAACCGATGACATGTCAACCAAGTCGTTGAGCCTGACCACCCGATCACCTTGTCGCCTCTTACGACAAGCATGGTCGCCTTTTATGGCAAGCATGGGTTGCTGAAGGCCTGTTCTGCCCCGGGACCTTCACGGGGCGCACCATGTAATGGAGCATACAGTACAAGGTCTGTAGAAACAATGGAAATACATTGGTTGGATGTGTGCTGAGAGAGGAAACTACTATCTGTAATTAGCAACATGAATGATAGATGTACGCTGGCGTGTTAATCCCACGGTAAATAAGTAAAACTTGTAACCTATTGATTAACGGTGGCAGCATAGGTTGTTTGCGACTTGTAATGTGCACATGCTGTCAAATGAAACGCCTTCGGTGAACCACGTTTGAATAGGTTTTAGAAATAAGTGAGATACGCCACAATACAAGTTTTATTTTGGTATATTTCGACGTTTGATTCAGCTTGAGTGCTACATGAGAATCTCTCTCTCGCCACGCCGATCGTCTTCCCAATGGTGTTTCACATCCTGTCCAACAGCTGCATGTGCTCCCAGGATCACACTAAAAGACGGTAATCTGTATCGCAGTACTCGAACTAGACTAACGCTTAGTCCTTGAATATATTTAATTTTGATAGTGACAGAGAGACGTATTCCAACTGAGAAGGAGTTTCTTGGAGTTGGGAGATTCAGGCTGAACCTTGACTTGCTTCATGTTGGGCTTCAGCATTGGTTCAGGGACTGCGAGATGGAACTTAGACTTGCTTTTTGTAGGGCTTTAACATTGCAGAGATTAATTGCCAGGCAGTAGGGAAAATAATGTGGTTCAGGGATTGTGAGACGAATCTAGACATACTTCATTGCACGGACTCTTGAGCAGTTGGTAAAATGTTGTGTTTCAGGGACTGTAAGGGACTATACTTGAACCACATTATTTTCAGTCCACTAAGGTCTGTAATGGATTACAGCTCTGATTAAACCAATTCCGGATTTTCATCTTCATTTTCTCTGGGCTCGTTATCATTTTTAATGGAACCATGTGTCTCTTTCAGATTTTCAGAGACTAAGCGTTGGTCCACAGAGACATGGATATTTCGTTATGTCTCAATAGCAATGTGTGTAAAATATATGTGGTTTCACGTAACACAAGCACGCGAGCTCGCATACATACTGGGGTAGGGGGGAAGTTGGTTCTTTTCTCTTCCTCCCACCCCCTTGCACCTTGCACTTCCCTTGATCCGACAAAGTCGTGTTTGTGACTATGAAAGAGGATTCCTAAGTCATGTCCTAACAGACTGGAAAAGTGACAGTGACACAGAGCATTTGAAGCGGTTGTAAAATCCTGGCTTATCCAACGCCTCGGGCAGAGACGTGTCAGCTGTGACTGAGCGGTGAGAGAACGCCTCCCAGTGTTTAATGGGGTCAAAGGATTGCTGTCAAGATCGCATGAGACCATAACCTTTACATAAAGTGTGTCACTCTATCGCCGTGGAAGAAAACATATTCGACATATATGGACAACTTTAATTCACATAGTATGTGTCATTTTCTTAAATCATAAGAACTACCTATTCACATTCTCGATTCCAAATGAAGTACAAATGTACTCTAAGTCATGATGTAATCATCTTAATAATTTTTACACTGGTTGCAAGATATGTCAGTTATATTTCACGATGTGTCAGCGTAGAGTAGTAGGTAATCCGAGTCGCAGGCCGCAGGGGAATTTATCACGTTGGCGTGTGTATGCACTGGATAGGTGCGGGCGTACCGTGGACCACATACCGGGTTGGATCTGGGAGTACTGGTTGCAAAGGGATACAACTCTGCACTTCTTAGGCCACTATGCTATCCACGCTCAAAAACAGACGAATTTCATCTGTTACGTTGGATCGGATCGGAACAATCGCAAGCAATAGCATTACAGGCGTGATGAAACCCGTGCACAACTACTACAGCAGGGACCCGTTTCTCAAAACGATCGTAGCACTAAGGTGATCGTAACACCCATTCTTTAACATAGACCTACGGCAGTCGTAGGGCTATGATCGCTTTATGAAACGGGCCCTAGGACAGCAAAGTAAATTTGCTCATGCTCAATAGCATATTTTTTTAAAAATTGCGTTCATCTTAAAGGATAAGCTCACGGCATATAACTTTAAGCAGACTAACGTTTGATCGAAGTGTCCAAGTAAGGTGGGATCTCTCGATCTCTCTCTCTCTCTCTCTCTCTCTCTCTCTCTCACACACACACACACACACACACACACACACATATCCTATACTATAGACAACAATCCCATTCACAACGTCTCAATGGTCTCGAAGATAGAGCGTCACAAACAGACGTTAAGAGATCAAACTTGTTGTTGCCCTGCCTATAAAACAGACTGGAGGATTCGAGGCTTGGAAAGTGTGTGTCGCTACATAAACGCAGTAATCAGGAATGTATGGATAAACCTGGTTTCACCTCTCTCCACAAAGAGGGTGTTCTTTACTGGAGTCACTGGGGAACTTCCGAACATTTGTGCAAATTTGTATTTCTATACATGAATATGTAAAGGTGATAAACTGGTGATAGATATACACTGGATGCAATTTGTACTAATATTAATACCGTCCCTGGGATTCTCACATGTACACACAGAATACTCGCTGTAGATCACTGATACGACGTAAAACAACATACAATCACTCACTTGTAGATCGTCTCTCCTTGTACGTGTACTTATGCTTTCAACATAAATTGACAGAAACTGCGGTGAAATTGCCTACAGTGTGAGGACTCCCAGCTTTTAAGTCAAGCAAGGTCTAGTAAAATCGCGACATCAACATTAGCATTGTGACGTCACAACTTTGAACCATTTTGACGTCATACGTCAAGCGCTATTACCCTATTGTAATATTGAAGTGAAAATATTACACTGCAGTAGCTTCCACGGGCGAGTAATAATTATACGTGTACAAAATGTCTGCGTTGAATGAGCTATCTGTGAGCTGGATGTCATCGTGTTTTAGTTTCAGCGGGAAGAGATCTCAAGAGCACGAGATGATTCACAATGTTCGGTCGTCCTGAAAATCTCTATCAACGTAATTAGATATGGAACTATGTCGACTGAATCTTTAAGAGACGTTCTATATAACATAGAGTCCATGGGTAAGCTAAAGGTCATCCACTTGTAATAATTTCATTTGGGGGTAATTGTTTCTTTTTTCAATACAGCAAATAAAGATATATGCTAAATAATATTGAGCTCATTCTACAAGTGGGTAAGCTATAGGTTGCAATAATTTCAGTTTTTGGTAATTGTTTCTTTTTCCAAGACAGACTATAAGGATATATTCACATGAAATAAATACAGCTTTGGTGATTCAATTAGGTTTGGGAGTATTAATTACCTTGTACATGTACATTAATCAGCTAGTGCGATTTTAAGAAGAAAACACATCTGCTTTAATTCTATATATTGTCGGTTATATGTCTTAGCTGGTCGTCTGTGAAAAAATCCATCTTATATTACAGAAAATAATATAAAAAGTAGCAAGCGTGTAAGAAATGAAACGCTTGTTTTTGTTCTGTCCGCAAGTCGATTTGCGGGGCCAAGATCACACTGCTTGGGGACTTGGCACTGGATGTGTGATGACACGAACTGGGGCCTTTATGGGTTGGAATTTTCTGTGCATGGGTTTACAAAATGTGAAAACAACTGAAATGGGCAACGGTTTTCTTTAAACGTGATTTAACAGTTTCTTGTATTTTTTTAACTGTTGTTTCAGTTATGATACATTGAAATAAAACGCCAGTGTGTCTCTAATTCGCGTAGTTCAACAAAGACAGTGTGATTATTTTTATGGACAGATGACGCCTAGAAAAACAAATTTAGCACATCATCCGGGCACCTTCTCTGTAGCTTCATTCTGATTGGCTGACTCTTAACCAGCGCAGATATTTTCAATAGCAATCATGCATTTGTAAGACGGCACACGATTGGTCAAAATTGAAGCCACTTTCGAGTAAATAAATGGACATTTGTAAGTGTTTTTTGTCATGACACAATATATTGGTGTGCAGATAAAATACTTCTCTTACACGACACATACTGCATTTATGTACTTTTGTCTAAATGCATATTTTGCTCTATGAAAATGCAAACAAGCAATGATTTCTGTTTCTCAGATTGACCAATAGGAAAGCAGGTCACTGGAGTACCTTCGGTGTATACACGATGCAAGATGTTGAGGGTTTAGCGGCCTAAAGTCTACAAATTCATCCACAGAGTATTAGTGAAATTTTTCGACCAAAGGACAGGTGAGAGTGTAATGTACCTTATTAAATGATGTTAAAATGTACCGTTTTAAGTTCATTTGGTCCAGTTAAGTTCTAGTGACCACCCTATCCCCGGATATGGTCCGGGTTTCGTGAGCTTCTGTCGAGATAATTTCTTCAAAAACTACAAGCGAAATGGCGTTCAAAGGAAACTTTTCCCATTGTTCTAATTTTTATAAGTTCTTTTAATAAAATAACGATGGGAATGTGTTATAGGACTGTCAAATAGTGTTGTGGACGTAAGTTGGCATCATTGTTGTCACTCTCGTGCCATACACGTGCTGTTGTAAATACACTGAAACACCGGGGATACGGGCACCTTATTGAGCGAGGGACACTGACATACTTGAGTGCTTTTGTTCAGCCGCGACTTGGTATTAAGTCGGACATGATGATTCTTTGTCTACGTGCCCTACAAATTTGATATTTATGCTTGTGGGTTATCTCACGCAACCATCTAGTTACCTTTGTACAATTTTTGTCCCCACAACAACTGTCAATTTCACTGGACCACTAGTACTCCATGGGCATGGCCATGTTCATATTTGCATGCATGCAGGGCATGGGAGTATTGACACTGAAGCCTTTGGGCAAGTCTAATCTAATCGAAAACAAATTTAACTTTGCAAAGTGTTATTTGAGAGATGGGTAGCCTGTGATAGACTTATATGGATGAAGGTTATATTTCTTTCATTTGATTTTCAAGGACAATACATTTGTCTTGAGATTAACTTTCATAATTATGTATAATTAAAGTTAGTTTTTTTAAATTAAAGCCACATTTTTGGAAGTTGTAATAACATATTTATACGGTTTATTTTTAAGTTTATTCACTCAAGTACAGCTTTCTTTGTCATATATCACAAAAATGGTGACATATCATATGTTTCTATTTTAAGACATTCTACCTACATGGGGATTTCCCATGTTGTTACATTTGCACTTTCTTTGTAATCATGGTAATAATATTTGTAGTTATTAAATGACCATTTGCCTACATTCAGTGCCCATTACAGTGTCCCCTGATTTCGGACGTGTAGTTAGTGGAAAATATGTTGTTTTTATGTCCCCCCTGAAATACCCTGTGTTTTTTTTATGTTGACCTGTGGCGAATATTTTTGTTAGATATTTGACATTTACAGTATTTTAGCAGTTTCTATAATAGTTTGAGACACATGAAGTGTTCAGACAATTTGACTTTTTGACAAAGCTAGTTCATCAATTTTCATGAGTGTTTTTTATCATGTTTTGGTTAGTCTTTGATCGCCGAAGTATCTGTTTTTAGTTGTCAGTCATAAGCATGTTAGTAACAACCTGAACACATTTGGGATGGGTTTTATTTTGTTTTTATTTTATTTTATTTTTTTAGAAAAAAAAATGTGCTTTTGCTATATCTCAGTCTTTAACCGTCATTAACCATATAATTGCGTGCAACAAATTGTATTAACAAAAACTGTCATATGCTTGAGTGCAGGTCATGGGATTATATTTTATGTTGAGCCATCCATAGAAATAATGGTCTGTGTGGTAAAATATGTACGTATGTACCTTAGGTGTGTTAGATACCATGAAATAAATCCCAGATGTCCATTTCTTATCCTGGACAACCTTTATTTTTCTTATAAATAGCTGGTTTTTATTTTTTTGTTAAAACAGTTATTCCAGATTACATCTTATTTGAGGATTAGTGATATTGTCTATGCCAGGATTGGTCATGTGACAGTTACACTGGGTTGTTACTTGATTCAAGAGCCTGGGTAATAACTTGATTCAAGAGCCTGGATAAAGATAAATGCTCTATAAAATAAAGACAATGAAGAAATTTGTACAAGACCCTGGCTAACCCTGCTTGGAGAAATTAGAAAGAATTTTTTATGATGCATGTTAATATATGGGTAATATGGATATTGCAGCACCTAACTCTGCTATGTGGAATGACAATACAAAGAGTTTGATTGAATGGATTTTTTGTTAAGAAATATTACAGTTGTCACATTTTTAGTCTATAAAACATTCAGTATGTAAGTCCTTGGAGTTATATGCAGTTTTTCATCCTGTTGCAGGTACTAGTGGATACTGATCTGCTGGTTCCTGTCTCGCATGCATCAAACAATGGCAAGTATATGAGCAAGACATAGTGCATGGTTTGACACAGGCTAGTAACACCATAAAGGGTGCTTGCAAAAAATGGCAGAAGAGCCAATGTTGAGCCTGTTTGATTCAGATTCGGCCTTCTTGGATGATCTCACCAACCCTGGGACGACAGAAATGGTTCCTTCTCAGGGAATGGGTGGTGTGATGCCAGGGGCAGAGAGCCTGATGGCCTCTGGCATGCCTGGGATGCAGCAGCCACACATGGGCCAGCAACAGGAGGCCATGATATTGTCACAACAGACCCAGCAAGGGTATAATCAGATGAGAGGATTGCCACAAGAAAATTTTGGGAACATGGCACCTCAGAATTCTGTGATGAATCAACAATACGGCCGTGAAGGATATAATCAGTATGGATCTGTACCCAAGCTTCACCACATGAGCGACCAAATGATGATGGGTGGACAGAACCAGAACATGATGGCACAAGCAATGCCAAGACAGCAGCAGCAACAGCAACAGTACAATAGTCCACCTTCTGGAGGGACAATGATGCAACATCCATCTGGAGGGTATCAGAACTTTGGCATGTCCCCTGGGCCTCGATTACCAAATCCTCAGCAACAGCAAATGGGAATGGTTCAGAACTCAGTATGGAATCACAACCAGACAAGTCCAACACACCCTCAGTACATGTCTCAGCCGACACAGCAGCAGCAGCCCCCACAGCAGCAGCAGCAACAACCTATGAGCAATACCACATCACAAATGTCCCCTTACATACCCCAGCATGACTATGCTATGCCCAATGCATGCCAGCAAGGTTCACGTCTTGGACACTACCAAGATGGAACTCCGCAGAGTGTACAAAGCAATGCTTTTATGCAGGGTATGGCTTCCCCTCCTCAAGGAAGTAGAGTGTCCATGGCCCAAGGTGTAAGCCCTGCTCAACCCTTTCAGCAGAGCAATCCAGTTTCTAGCCAGCAACCTGGTATGGGAATGTCCAATTTCAATGTTTCCCAACAATCATCGGGAATGCAGCCAAGGTTTCCCGCTGATTATATGACACAAGGACCACAAGTTAACTCAGGGACCACACCTCAAAATAAACTTCAACACTATTCCTATTCAGCTGGTCAACAACAGACCCAACAACAGTTATCTCAGGGCATGGGAGAGTCATCTTCATTAGCACATTATCCTAATCAGAGTCCCACAAGTAATATGTCTTATAGACCCCCCTTTCCAGGAATGCCCCCACAGAGAGCAACAACCCCTTCACCAAGACCCACCCCAACACCGCCGTCTCACACTCCAACTCATTCCTCCTCATCTCAGGGAAATTTTGGTCAGTCGAGCCTTCAGCAGTTAGAACAGCTAGTTCCTCAGATGGGCAGTTTGTCAAACACAAACCCTTTTCAAAGAGTGATGCAAAGTGCTCCAACATCAACCATGGGAATGAGTATTGCACAGAAGCCACCTGTGTATAGTAGTAGTAACTTTCAAACAACAACGGCACCATCCACCACTGGAATCTTGTCAGGAAACACAATGCACCCAACCATGGGAATGGTGGTGAACACAGGACACCCAAATGCTGCTGGCCCACTTAGTCCTAGTCATGGTATGATGCCAAACCAGCAGAATGTAAATATGGAGATACAAAGACTGCAGCAGCAGATTCAGCAGTTGTACAGCATGCCTCAGACCCAACAGATCCAACAGCAGATGCTGGACCTTCAAGAAAGAGTGAGGATGTTAAAGGCACAGCAGCAACAGCAGATCCTGCAGATGCAGCAGAGACAACAGATGCACACAGGAGCTGGAGGTCCTGGTCCAATGCGAGGTCCCCAAGGCCAAGCTGTGCGTGGGATGCCAGGACCCCGCCCTAGAATGCCACAGCCGCAGCTGCAACAACAGCAACAGCAACAGCAGCAGCAGCAACAACAACAATTGTCCCCATCACCACAGGCGGCGCCAATCCAGGGCCCACAGTCCATGACACAGCCAACACAGATGCCACCAACTATGCCTCAGTTGTCGCCAACACCACCTAAAACACCTCAAGGGTCTTTATCAGTGTCATCACCACAGAGGGTACAACAGCAGTTTGTACAGGTAGGAACATTACCATGTCTTAGCTGGTTACATTAGTCATTCATGTACAGGATTAGTGTGCCATATATAACTGTTGATAGCCAAATTTTGAAGACTCCAATAAGCAAACTGTGGAGGGAGTCAGCTTATCTTCAACACTTTCATCAAATTTCAGTAAGAAAATGACATTTTGCTGGAATGAAAAAGAGAGAATGACTTTGTCATCAGCAAGTAAACATTACTAGACAAGTTTATTTGAATAAAGCAAACTGGTATTGGTAACTGCCAGTTGCCTTGCATTTGGAATTGGCTGTTATTAGGAGTAGACCTCATTGCAAGAGTTGGCTACCAAAATACTACCAAATTAGGGAATTTGTCATAAGACATACTAGCATCTTCAATATTTGGACACTTCTTCAAAAATGACTCCCAACTTTGCAGAATGTTTATTGTTCATAGGACAGGATTCAGTTAGGTCACTGAATGTAAATTCAACTCTCCCCTTGGCATAGTGTCTTCAGGGGTGAAAGCACATACTGGTGGAGTGATGTGTAGTGGGTTTTCTTTAACCAATACAATACACAGATAATCTTTTTTTCTGCATCAGTACATGATGATACTTTTGCTTAAATAAATTACTTCCTGCTCTTTCCCTTCAGAGTCAGATATTAAATATGTTCTGTTATAAGCATTTTAGGTTTGCTGACAATAGAGGCTACTCATAATGTTCCTTCCACCAGCTTGTCCTTTTCACGCTGCTCAGAAAAATTGATGGTGAAGACGTTTTCAAATGATTTGACGTAAATATGCATATAAAATATTGACCTATGTTACTTATTGTGTCACCTCTATGACATTAGAGTACTGATGTACCATGTTTCCCCTCCGTCAGAACTTTATTTTTGGACATGTTTCATCAAATTTATGATTTGATAGTGTAATGTGGCATGAATGCATACTTAAATGACCTTGACCTTTTGTTTCCAAAGTAAGATTTGTTGCAGTCATGAGATATACCATGCACAGTGTATGAATCCTCTAGTGTCATTAAAATCGTATGTATTAATCCTTCTAATTTCTGTTTTACTACCTGAATATGTTTGTATAATATTTGACATGTTTGTTATGTCATGGATAGAAAATTTGGCATTTGGTTATGATGTGAGAATGAGGATGTATTTTTCAACAGTTCTGTCTGTAAGCAGATGAATCAACACAGAAGTTGGCATTTTGTCACTACTTGAGTAATATGTTGTATGCAATGTGAAGTGTTGTGAATAATCATTACTCACTTAAAGGTGTGTTGTCATCATGATGATCTCCACTATCCTTGTTTTGTAGCTTTTCAGATCTTTTCATCTACATAAATGAGCATCTCTGATTAAAGTAGGTGTACTCCCAAATCTTATATTATAACTCCCTTACAAACGTCTGGATTACTTTATACCTAAGTTGCCTATCTTCAGTATCAGTGTCGTCAGCCATGCTATTGCTGGAATATTGCTAAAAGCAGTGTAGAACTCGCTCACTCACCCTCCCAAATCTCACAAGGTGGTACTTCAGAATCAAGACTGGTCAAAACATACCAGATGCAATGCAAGTAGTTTTATTTTAATGCTGGCCAGAAGTTGGTATTGTCACTGGAAGGAAGATGTTGCACACAATCTTAAAATACCTTATAGACATGATTGTTCCATTTCTTGGCATCCTGCTGTAACATGGCTTGAATATTACTAAAACATTGTTAAAACCTATTTCTTCTGCAATGTTGTTGACAAACACAAGTGATAATTTACACATACAGTACACAAAGTTGCATCTTAAATTGTTAAATTGCTTAAGTGATGTTCAGAACGTTGTTTTTGTGTCAGTATTAAAATTCTGCATAATATTGTCACCGCTCACCTATAATATGAAATATTTCACTTGTTACTTTACTGTATAATATATTTTGGCTCAAATACAATTCCATGTGTATTGATAATCAATCAGTATTTAGTTAAAGCCTAACAGCATCTATCTCCTATTGATAACCAGCCCTATTACTACATACCATTAACAATCACCATATACAGATCTAAATTGTCCCCTGTGACCCACAAATCACTTCTTGATATTATTTTGGTTTCCAGTTATTTTTTTATATTTTTTTCATTGTGGACTCAAGGTCCTTAACAATCAAGAAACATTTTTCTCTCATCCAAAATGCAAACACATCTGTGCCCCTGGCCTTTTTGTTGTATCATTGGTGTATGAAGATATGTAATGCATCATGACAAGCGTATGTTGATGGATATTGTATGAATGTATCTTTGGGTTTGGTAGAGCAGTAGGATAGCCTTGTGGTTAAAGCAGGTTTGAATCTACAGATGGGTAAAATGTGAAACCCATTTCTGGTGTCCATTTCCATTTCCCTTGCTATGATATTGCTTGAATAATGCTTTTCAAGATTGTGTGAAACCATTCTAACTCGGCTTTCTGGTTTGGGGACAAATGTATGATCTCTTGATATGTTAAACTAATTTCTACTGTTCGCTCAGAAGCTGAACAAACTTGAACATGTTGAATTGTGACAAATATAATGAACTGTAGGTATGAGTTTCTTGTGTTAGTACTTATATTTTGCAGTTGTGTCAAGGCGTTCCCCATTGAGTTAAAGACAGTGATGCTTACATTTCTTGATATGTTATTGAGACATGGATAGTTTAATGGGGAAAGCCCTATATATTCTGTTTTTTAGAATAAGGCTATTGGTGACTGTCAGAGCTCTATATCTGACAGTTACAAACGCAGCACCACAAGCAAATGTGAAAATATTTGTTACTAGGCTTTCCAATATATGTCTCCAAATCTTTACTAGAGGATAGGTGTACTCAGGTTGTATGGCATCCTGTTTGAAGCTGTAGACTCCATTAGCATTGTGATATTGATGGTTTTTACTCTGATGATATTGATACTTTTCTTTATCTGACCTCTCCAACTGATCATTAATAGATTGTAATAGTTCTAATTCTCATGAAAAATTTACATATGGTTATACTTAAAAGTTAAGCTAGGTTTCACATCTGGTCACATAAGCAAGTTTTATTATTGAACAAACATTGTTGAAACCTCAAACTACATGGGTCTTTTTAGACTATTTACAGTGCAGTTATGTTCCTTTTTCACACTGACTATATTATCTGGATGTTTGGAAGTCCTGTGATGAGGAATGGGATTGATCTACATGTGGTAAAGTGATCTGGCAGTAGAAAAGTTCGATGCTTCTGCTTGTCCTGTATTATGTTCAGAATACTGTAGTCATATTTGAAGGAAGTGAGCATGTTTTATGTGCAATGATAAGCGACATACTGCAGTTGGTATCAGTCGTTATGACAGTTTAATGATGTGTAGATTTATTGTGGATGATTCAACTTACGTTCCTGTTCAAAATTACTATTTAGTGAAGCTACTACCTTCCAAGAACAGAGTGGGTCCACTGTTTTTATTCAAACAAAATTTAAAATTGCTTGAGTTTTGTGGAATCCAAAAACTTGATATTCTTATGCAATAGATAAAGGAAACACCTTCTTGCGCTTGATTATGTGCCATAGAAACTATACATAATTGATGAAGCATAACTGTTTGAATTTCTTTAATGTAAAATAGGAACAGATGGAAAGTTTCCTTCTAAATGACATTTATTTGTGTTTTTGACAAACTAAATGTTAATATATAAAATATGGATGGAAATCTAAGAAGACTAAAAATGTTGATGCAGTGAATGAGTGTAAAATGTGCCTGAGTCTTGACATATTACATTTGAAAATTTCACTGCTAAGCAGCATGTCTTTAGTACTGTGGTACTGGATAAATGATAAAAATCATAATGCCAATTGTAAGTAGGTTATAGTGCTGTATAGATTTTAGCTTTCATGTTCACTGTCTCTGGTTGGTATTTTTGCTGAGGCTTATTTACGTATTGATTCCAAGCAAGCTATCCATAGTTCACCTCCAATTATGACTGTTACCATAACAAATACAGTGCAGTGCTGTTAAAATATGATGAAATTGATTTTTGTTGATTCAGAGCTTGACTCCAGTATGTAAAGATCTGTCATGTTAGTCATAATTAGGTGTGTTGCATGCATATTATCAGTGGACTACCCTGCTTGATGAGCTCATATGATCTTACATTTGGTGGATGTACCTCCCTGTGTTTGGAACTAGCAAGCGAGGAGAGTGGTTCTGCTCATGGTAAATAATAGCCTTTTTTTTCAGTGACGGTGATGAGGGTGGTTGTATCGGTTTTTGTTAATGGTGTTGAGAGCTGGGCAATCAGGACTGGTGGGATATGTCGCGTTATGGATCAATACATGGAGAGAGAAATTTTAATTGATTCATGGTTCGCCATGGTTACTGCATGTTGTCTAGTGTTTTCTTCAAGTAACTAACTACATTCAACTTACTTCTTGTGTGTGTATGCTGACATGAAGTACAACTTTTCCTCTATGTTGGTTTTATGTTATTTGTTACTTCAGAGGAAGTTTGGTATAATGACAAAAATGATGCAGTATCCAGAGTTCTGGTTTGTGCATACATTATGTATGCATGTAATGATAGTTTACTGGACCTTACATTCTCATTTTCAAAACTGTATTGAGCTATGCTTATAAATGGTGACTAAGGGGATTGGAGGGTCCTGCTATAGTTAGAGCCACAAAATAACATTAAGCATCTATTGTGTATGTGTGTGATATTCCTGACGTGCTGTGAATCACTGGATTATTTGGTTCAAAGTCAATAATGTTGATATGACTGGAATGAGATGTGAAACAGTATACAAACATAATAGCATATCAAACTGTTCCGAGTCATTAACATGTTCATTCTGGAAAAAGTATGTCCAGGATCGTTCAGGTTTCTGAATGTTTCATTTTTACTGGTAGTGTCAACGACCTTCACGTTTTTATTGTTAAGGTGATGGATAAGTGATATTTATTTTGTTTTGAGTTGCTGTTTGAAGGTATTTCTTTTAACATGAAGATTTTCTTCGCCAGTGTAGGCTTGCTGTGGGTTAGCAGTTTGATTTGTCTTTATCTTAGTCTATCTCACAGTCCTGTACCCTATTATTTTCCCTAGTGCTCAACCCTCCCTGGCATGCTAAAGCCCTAGATGAAGCAACTCGAGATTCCCTCAGATTCAGTTCTGAGTCTCTGTTCTCCTTTTATCATTCATATAGAGGCAGAAGTTGCTGATATGAGTCACTGCAGTGTGATATTCTTTCTACATATTATGCAGTTCTGTCTGAAGATAAACTTACTGGTACGTTAGATAGGGTCTTTTTTTTTCATTTCTAATTTGTTTTGTTGGAAGTGTGACTATTTGTGGTTCGTTGTTTTCAGTTCTTGTTTAGTGTTGGTAAATTGTGAAATGAATATGTTTGTTTCAAAGCCAAACATTTTGGCTCTGATATGAAGCAAATTTTTATGTTCTCATACAGAGTGGTGGGGTTTCCTATTGGTTGAATTGCCCCACTATGCATCAAGTTAGAATGATCTAACCATGCAGTTGTTCAAATCTGTTGAGTATTTTGTGTGCGAATATGTTGTCAGTGACACATTTCCAAAAATAGAAAATCATTTTGAGATCTGCAGTGATTGGGAAAGACAGGGGCTTGGGCCATTTTGCACATTAGAATAAACAGTGGCCCATGAAAATTTTGAAGTTTACTATTAATACAAGGGCAGTGACCCATTCCAAATTCTGGAAATGGCTAATAATCCTGAAAATAGCCCATTGTCACAGCTCTCTATCCTAATCCCTGGATCTGGCATCAGCATGTGCATGATCTGTACATGATCTGAAAAGGAACTGTTCATTAACAAAGACTAATCAATAATGAGCATCAGTTTTAAAAAGCATACCAGTCAGAGCTAAAGTTCTAATAGCAACACCAGGAGTCATGCAATGTGTTGTGTGTGTTGTCTTGAAAAGGTGGTAGTGGTGGTAGGCCTCACTGTCTTCGCTCTCAACCTGTAGCTATTGATCTAGGAAAAGCCTGTGATGATTGTATTGATTGTGTTGCTCTCTCGGCTTCTTTAGCGAAGGTGAGCAGTAGTCGTTGACCAGTTGTAACGACACACGCTCTCTGCTGGCGTCTGTCCGCTGCTCTTGGCTTAGCCGTGCCGGTCATGATTAGCTTGGTAGGCAGGCTCCAGACTCCATCTGTGACAGTTGCTGTGTTAAACTGTCATCCTCTCCATCTTGGTCTAACTCAAATCATTAAATATGTATTAGGATCATACCTACGCCAGCGATTAACCAGCTCTCATCTCCAACCACTGGTCTTCACTGGCCTGTCATTTTTCTTCCATGAAATCCATGAGACATGTTTGCTAATATTTGAGAGATATAACATCTTTACGTATGAAGAAATTACTCGATGATGCATTGACAGAAGTAAGGGTTTTGAGAGATATAACATCTTTACGTATGAAGAAATTACTCGATGATGCATTGACAGAAGTAAGGGTTTTTTTTCTGATCAGTGGAAGAAGTACTCATGTACATTTCTTTAATAATGTGGGAAATTAATCTGAAAGTGTTGACTTTCAACTTTTAGGTTGATGGAAAGTATGGGTGATTACAAATGGTGAAATGAGGTGTATCTGAAGTTAATGTAAGCGATATGGGCAGACAAATTGTTCTTTAAAAAAATAATTATTAATGTCATATCGTGTCAGTGATTTGTTATTACTCATGTAAGAGTTATTTTAACATACTGACACAACATACATCGTATTTTAGTATTTTAATCACTCTGTATAGATCAATTGTCAGCCACCCGTGCTAAACATTAGTTTTTATTATTGTCTCAGCTGGAAAATATTTTAGTTCCTGTTTTAGAAAACAATGTGTGAATGCCATATATCTGATATATGAATCGCTGATGTCTACAAACTTGATATTTGCTGGAATATTGCAAACCATACTCACTCACTCACACATTCCTGTTTTAGATTATTGAAAGTGGCTGAAGTATTCTGCCGATAATTGAGAAGCTGAAAGGGTTTTTTTGTGTGAAATTTCTACTCTTCTTTAGAGCTAAATAGGAACATAAACATGTTTTCCTCATACTTCAAGCATGGTTGTTGGCTTACTGTCATGTAAAGGCTAATGTATCCCAATAATCTGAGCCAGTGGAGTTGTGTCCCTTGTTCATGACAGGGTACAGTGATCACTGTCTTTCTGCTCATTGATTTTGCCAAACTGCTGTGAGGGTGGTGGTTGCAATTGTCTTTTAGCAACCCTGTATCATCACAAAGCGCATCTTAGAGAATTGGGCTGTGAGACACATGTATCTCAGTTGTGTAGATTGATGCACATTGGTCAAAGCTTGATTATTTACAGTCACACAGACTGCTGTCTTGTAACTGGAATACTCACGAGTTTAGCATCAATTGACGAGTGTTGGTTTTACTAATGGGAAATGGCTAAGATTAGCGTCACTGTGAACTTTCTGCCCTCATTCAGGTCACATGGGGCTGTGGGGTAACCTTTTGGTGAAAACGCTTGTTCGTCACTCCAAAGACGCCGGTTCGATACCCAACATGGAGTAGCATTTCATTGAGATCGTTTAAGCTTTTACACTTTTATGAACAGCATAGAAGAAATATAAAAGCAATGGTAAATCAACCCATTTTCACCTTCATGTGTTTACCTTTTACCGAACAGTTCGTACAATATTCAGCAGTTCAGATGACTCCCTGACACATTCTTTGTAGAGAGGTACATATAATTCAAGTAGTAAGCTGTACTTACCTTACAATTTTCAAAAAAAAAATACAGGTGTCTAACTGTGAGTGTCTGGGTTCAAATCCTTGATGAGATTCAACCAAAATTAGTACTAGAATCTGTTCTTAACCAAGGAGGTGTAATCCTAAACATAACATATCTTGTTTGACGACTTTATGAAATGGCATTGTGTGTTCATGAGTCATGTATGGCTATGCAAGACTGATATACAAACATTTTTTTTTTCTGAAAAGTATTGTTGTTCAGTGCAAAGTTACTGCATTGTTATATCCCTACACTATTTATCCCCTGCCATGCGATTAGCGCCAAGCAAGGGATATAGTATTAGACTCTGTCCGTCCGTCCAGATTGGAATACTTAGGAACAGTTGACTAGATTCTTTCTATATTTGGTATCTAGGTGATTTCAACATGTAAGCTGCATGTTAAGCTTGTCAGCGACATATCTCACGAACCGTTCACTGTATTTTCTTCATATTTAACACCAAACTTTATCTTTGAATGTGCAGGGCCCAGTCAGCTTTTTAGGAGTTTCATGCACTGGTCATAATCTAAGTGACTCTTCAAAATGTCATAAAGGTGACTATGCTTGTCGTAAGAGGCGACTCGCGAGATTGGGTGGTCAGACTAGCTGACTTGTTTGACACATGTCATCGGTTCCCTATTGTGCAGATCGCTGCTCATGTTGTTGATCACTGGATTGTCTGGTCCAGACTCGATTATTTACAGACCGCCGCCATATAGCTGGAATATTGCGGAGTGCGGCATACAACTAAACTCACTCACATGCTCACTCATTTCTTTTCAAGTTTTCAAATATGAGACGGGGGATTATGTCACCTCAGTGACAATGCTTGTTATGTCTTTCATAATTTATGCATTTTGATGGTGATCATCCCATTTTTTGAATGCTGACATTGCTCAGACTTATAAGTACAGCAGTCAAGATGTCATTACATTTTATTTGGAACACAAGTGTGAAATTGACAGATTGTCAAATCTATCACTTGTGACTATGTTTTGCATGCCCATTTATGTAACAGACATATCTGTTCCAAATTGTATTAGCCAACACCCAAATTCTTACTTCTTAAGAATGGGACTTAGCCTTTACTTTATGAAACTGTTGATTTTAATCTAACATTTTTGACATCCACACATTATTATATGAAACACGTTTGATGATAATATTAAGCAGACAAGAAGATGCATAACTGATCACTAAAATTTTCACAAGGCTTTTTAGCCTGGCCACGCCTCCATCATACCCACTGGTTTTGGCCTGGCCTAGCTAAATTTTCATTACTGATAGTGTCGATTACTGGGGCAGTATTTACGTTGTGAATTGTTTAAAAATCTAGTCTGTGTATGCTTAAAGAAATCAGTTTAAACCATATTGAAGTAGAGGTATCAGCATTAATATATAATATCCTTCATGGCTTTGATTTCATTACAGTTTGAACAAAACTGTATCTTTTTAGGTAGGTCAGATGTTCTTACAGGATATTTTGTCAAGTAAGACATGCTGTTTCGTCACTGAGTACTATTGTATGTGTTCCATCAAACACTACCATGGTGTCATGGGGAAGATTTATTACCAACTCCTTATTTATGAGACAGGTACGTCAACTCAAGACTGCACAGTGTTATTCCTTGATGACTTGTCAGGAATTGAGCTTGGAAGTTAGATGAAGACTTACATCATTGCCTAAACCATTCAAAATTATGCATAATTACCTCTTGATGAAATTACTGAGTAACACTTATCCTTTTTTTTGACAAAACACGTTTTAAAACTGCCTTTCTAGAAAATCCTATCATGTGAACAACAGATCTTAAGCCTATGTGAGCTCAGCTACTTGCATGTATTTTAACACTGTTTTCTATAAATGGTGCTAAGACCTAAGAAAGTAGATTTGAATGTTCTTGAGACAGGCTGCTAGATATTTAGGCTTAATCATACATTGATTTGAATTGACATGAAAGCGTTGTTATACTTTGGATTAGGATGTGTATTTGACTCTCACAGTTTGGTATAATTTATGAATCTTTTAGGAGGGAGGGGTGATTCCCATTTAGTAAACTGAAACAATTAACTTTCAAGTTTCAATTATTTAACCTGATCCTTTTACAGAAATAGACTGTAAAAACATTCATGAAACTTAACACATTGTTACCATAGCTTGCAAAATGTCAGGAAAAGGTCTATTATCCCACAAGAATGAGGAAAAGATTACCACTTGAATGGAGGTGGTGAAGGAACCATGGCCTAATTAGCCTGTCTTACATCACAAAGCTTAGACAATGGGAAGGATGGGGAGCCCAAGCTAGAGAACAAAGCCTGTACTTCAGACAATTGTAGTCAGTGAAGCCTGGTGGAAAACAAGGTGTCACATCCTCTCAACTGATCTAATATGTATGCATACTATAGCTTTATAACCACTTGACCCAGATGTGTGGGTGAAGGTAGTGTTGCTAGATAGTTACAGGTAAATATACACAAGTTACGTTTGCCTTGAACATTTGACATGAAACTGAAAGATAAGGATGCATTCATAGAATTATAGTCAAACAAGTGAGTCCCATCTTCAATTAAATTTTCAACAGTTCAGGATTTGATTCTGGTTCATGGGAAGTTCAACTTCAGGGCAAAAGTTCTTTCACTCCTCCTGCTGGGTTAGATGATTTGCAGCATGTTTTCCATTTCATGAACTCATTCTAAGCTATTTTCAACATGTGGTTTTACCTTGATGAATGATGTAGATGTTGAAGGACACAATAGATGACAAGCTATTGCATGGAAGCATTTTATTAATAGATCTCTCATAAGCTATATGGATTTCTGTTGTAAGCTGTGATATTTATCCTTGTAGCTCAATATCAATCTTTTGTCTGTCACACCCATACCTGTCAGGCAATTCAGGCCCCCAATTTGAAACCAAGTTTTGTATAAGTTTGATGAATATGCTATTGGAGCTGACCAACAATGAAGTACATTAGAACATTAGCACGTCAAACATTATTCTTCATGGTGATATAAACATTTTTTTTTTTTTCTATTTGTTCTCTAGAGTCAAATGTTGTACATCATCTAAAACCAACTTTATTTTGAAGCCCATTCTTGACTCAAGTCTTAATTTGTGTGGTAGAGTAGAATGTATGATTCTATGCCACTCATGGATAAAGATTAAATCTGCCTTTTCAAGATCCAAGTTTGACTTAAACTTAAACTGATACGTATGTCTAACTGAAAAACCTTTTAAACTGAATGCTGATTTCCATAATTCATGTAAACGGTAAGTCATATTGATTATCAGTTGTGGGTTTTTAACAATAAAACTTATTCACTTGATGAAAATCTGATTTGCCTGTTTCATTCCAAATCAAGATTGCTACACTCAAATGACTTGTGGGCGTGTTGAACAAATTTGAATTTGAATTCTTCAGAACCACATTGTAATATTGATATTTAATAGCTTTTTATAAGCTTTCTTTGACAAGTGATAGACTCCTTTGACCGAAGAGCCGGTGAAGCAATGAGTGTGTGTTGTGTATCGAACATGCAGTATTGAGTGATGTGATCATGTGTGTGGCTGTGACGTTTACCAGACAGGTGTGTTGAAGCTAAGGGACAAAGGAGGGGTCGGTCGGGTGGAATATGACAGTTAGAGCTGGCCTTTGTTCACTCTCATGGGGCTTAGCCATGGACACACCATCAGCAACTTCTAGTGTTAGACACATGGCATCCTTCTTCTTGTTTTGAAATGTTCCATCATTATTTTACCTGACGGTATTTGGAGATTTATTGCTTGGAAAATTATTATTAGGATGTTCGTTGGGCTACTAAGGTTACGCCATTGAAAAGCGACTTCAAGCTTGAAGGGTTTGAGCAGTGTTGTGTTGTACTATCAAACAAAGATCTTCCTCCTGCTTGCCTAAGCGTGGTGTGGGTCGTGTAGCTCTGACAGTCAGGTAGGGATAGTTTTAAGTTCAGTCTAGCATGTGGTTTAGGAGGTCTGGGTCACGGTGGTAAGCCATTACCAGATGTGCTCTAGTGCAAGTGAACACAGCCAACCTGCTGCTGCTGGTGCCTGATAACAAAAACCTGCATGTTAATTTGATGATGCAAGTTAATTTTACCCTTGCCGGATAATATGGCTTTCGGTTCAAATAGTGCTGGGTTCAACTTAACCTGCATAATTAGACAATTACGTCACACACATGTTCTCATTTGACTCTGAATTGTGATGCAGCAGTTGGTAATGGTATTGTTTTTATCAAGTGTTTTGAACATTTTTGGTATTAATGTGTCTATTGTATGAATTTTGCATGTTACTGAATGGAATTCGATACTTTTGGACAAAGAAGGTATTTTTTTCAAGTGTTGATATTATCTTTAAGAGTTTGTTTCCTGTTATTTTGGCAACATTTGATACCTGGAATATTCTTGAAGCTATGAAAAGAATAATGGTATATTTAGGAAAGAGAACTTTTGAAGATAAATGACTGCATATAATATATACTTGGTTACCAATGCACTGAGGGAGATAGTATTATCTGATAGAGATTTCAGTCTGTGACTTAAGCCAGTGGTTTGAGGCTAAGTTTGAATTAATGTCAAGTTGGTCTTCTAACCTCGGCTAATGATTGTCCATAATAACACTGTTACACTAAGTTTTACCCAGAAATGATATCAATGATCATGTTGAAGTGTTTCAGCACAAACTGATATTTAGTGTTCACTTTTATAAAAATATTGTCTTTTGGAGTTTTTGATAAGTAATTTTATCCCCTGGAATCTTCAAACTCGACCTAAATTTTAAGAGCTGTATGTAATCTTTCGACCCAGCTAGACATAGTGAACCATGCTGCAAGAGTGGGGAGCGCAATAGCCTCATCTCTGGTTAATGAGTACAGCAGATAAGACCATCATCATACACAGCAAGCTGATAGCTGATGTAAGCCTTCAAATATGTCCGACCAGAGACCTAGCTAACATCAACCTCAAACTCCTGCCAGCCCCTCTCACTGGGTTTTTATGGCTGCATCACTTTGATTGCTTCAGGAAATATAGGTGTGTGCCCATCCAGCTGGACTGGCAAGGAGGATAGCTCCTTCCTGGCTCAAGCTGGGGAAATCTGCTCTCGGCACCCCTCTACTCTTTGCCAACCTTTGTAACACTTTTTCACCAGATTCTACACATCTCAGCTGTAGACTCCAGGCCTTAGGCTACATGTGGGCCATGAGATGAAAATGATAAACTGCGGTGTTAGCAGCATGGGTAACCATATGATCTGTGAACTGGTTTCTGATTGGGCAGGAGTGCTGTGGGCATCACAGGGTGAAAGGTTGAGGTCAGCTACTTTGTCAATGGAGCCAGGCTGGCTTTACCACTGATGCTTGATAGGCCTGGTGTCATGGTAACGAGAGCCTGACACACAGTCAATTATCATAGGTCCTCAATGTAAGGCAGGGTAGGTAAGGTATTGGCATATCAGATCATTATCATCTAACCCAGCTAGCAGCACATGTGGGCATTAAGGCAATAAATCCTTTTGGAGGATGATGTAATTAATGACTCACTGTAAAGGCTCACTGACCACTACCACAGTCCTTATAGTGGGGTAGTTGTATACAAGACTAGTGCTTTCTAGTCATTGCACACCAAAGACCAGATGGCTGATTTGACTTAATGTAGTCATGTGAAATTATCCATCATTTCTTTGTGCTGTTTTTACAAGGTGGATAAAGCTAGTGAAATACTTTATGGAGGTTTTACATGGTAGGCCAGAAAGTGCTCTTTGTTTGCAGTGTTTGGGGTAATTTAGATGTGGGGATGTGGGGGGCAAGCTTGTTCCTTTGTATAAATCTTGGCTGGGCTTATTCCTCTTCTTAATCTTCTTTGTTGTAGAGATGTAAATGCAAGACATTGGTTGAACAAGATTTGATTTCCATCCAAATGTCTTGCATCTCTCAGTGATTTCAGAATTTTGAGGATGTGAATTAGTGTATGAGAATTTCCCTGTACTGTTACAGCTGTGATAAAATGTATGATGAAGTGCAGGGGTATTTGTTAAAATCCTGTTTCAAGTTGTGCACAAGTGAAATGCAGCTACAGATTGTGGTATCAAGGAAGAATATTATACAACCACCATAGCGAGTTAGATGTTTGTGGTAAATTTGACTGCAAGCACTGTTCACATTTGATTTGATGTTACATTGTCATTGTTATTCTTTTAATCCCCCCCAAAATGATTTACATTTGCAACACTGTTTTTTATGTGTTTTCTAGCAGACAGACCAATCTCAACTTCTACCTACCTCAAAGCCCCTGTTTGCTGCTGAACCTGAACCCCTGTCACAGGCCCCACCCTTGCTGCAGGCTGTGCCTCAGCCCCAGGTTGATGGCCTTGGAATAGAGACCCCCTCCTTGGAAGATCATATTGCCCTTAGTCCACCTAGTCTTGACAGTCTCACCACCCCAGTCATGCTTGATATTGACCTCAATGATGAAAATGATGATCTAGTCAAAAATAAGAAGAAAAATGTGCACCAAGAAAAAGCGGACAAAATAATCGCCGAGGCAATAGCCAAAGCACAAGCACAAGGGCAATCCGTACCAAATGTGCTGTCACCTGCAGCGATTCCAGCAACTGTCACAGATGTTGTGGCGGAAATTGAGAGTGATGAAAAGACACCAAAGAAGAAGAAACGTGTGAGGAAGCCCAAGCCTGACACTGGAGAAAAGCCAGTAAAGAAGAGGAAGAAAAAGAAAGATGTGGAAGTGGCTGCATCTGAAGCTGCTGTTGAAGGTGATGGGTCAGCACTGCCTACGGTGGTTACAGGGGATGGCAGTGAAGAAACTGGTGGTGAGGATAAGAAGGAAAACAAAGAAAAGAAAGATAAGAAAGAAAAGAAAATCAGGACACCAAAAGTGAAAACACCAAAGAAGAAAAAGTAAGATCTTGTTCAAATAACATACTCTAGTATGTGTGCAAAAGTAAATATGTCAGTTTTTTTGTGAAAGGTATAAGCTGTTTTCTTAATATGATTACATACTTCATTCGTCATGACGTCCTATGTTGTAGATGTTTATGTGATATTTGTGTTCAGACTAATCTTCTTGTGTTTGTTCTCAGGCCTCCTGCCACCCTGCTAAAGAGCAAGAAGAAGCGGAAACGTGCATCGTCAGATGTATCTGATCTGGACATGTCTCCTCCTGGGTCACCAAAGGAAGAAGACGAGTCACTTGTAAGTCAACTGAATAGAGTAATGTTGCTGCAATCATTTGTGGTGCTTATACACACCCTCAGCATATAAGAATCTTTGTTTCTTAAGTTTGTCAAAAGTATTAATGATTGTGGTGGCAGAATAGCTAAATAAGTAAAGCATTATTGCTGGTAAGGCTGAAGAAACTGTTTTCAGTCCTCTCATTGGTTCATTGTGTAAGGTTTATTTCTTCACTCCCAGGAATATTACTTAATGAATGTAAAACCAGTCACTATAGAGGCCTGTGGTTGTTTTGAGTGCTGGATGCCTTTTCCAAAGGATATTTAGTTCCACCAGTGTCGTTATTCTCTTTTGTTTTTATGTAAACATGTATGGCTGTTTCCCTTCCTTTCAAAGTGAAATAATGTTTTTTGCCTGAAGTATTACGGCATTCAGTTAAGTAGATTTACAGGCTTTTCATTATTAGACTTTATGCTTGAAGCACAATGTAACAATTGATTTGAAGGTAGTGAACTTATGGTTTTATCGCATTTGTCTTCACAGAAACGGAGATCAGCCCGAAACACAAAAAGGAAGAAATACTTGGATGACATAGAGCTCAACTTGTCGGATGACAATAATGCAGATATTGACGTTGAGGGCGTTGAGGGTCCACTTCAGATGAAATCGGTACAATGTTTTTTTTAATATGCATGAATCATATTCATTTTCTTGAATTTATGTATTTAATTTGGTCTTGTGTGACATCTTTTATTATCTTACTTCGCACATGAATGTTGCTTTCTGACTGGCTAAGCGCTGTTCTATTATTTTCAATGCCCCCTTTTACATTCGATGTATTTTCAATGTACATCGCTGGGAATTCCAAACTCTTCTGTTTCTTCATGGTAGTACTTTTTTTATCTCGAATAACATTAAATCACGCATCAAGCACAGAAATTACTGATGTTTCGTGATTGAAAATGGATGGAAGGGAGATAACTCTAAATCTGTTTACCTTGTGTCATCTGCAAAATGGCGATTCGCCTCACCTTCAACAGAAGTGCTTCAAACAGTTCAAAATTAAAATTCAGGTGTTTGGTAAGGTAAATACGTTGTTCACTGGCCCCCTTGCGGCAACAACTTATAATGTCCTAGGTTGACACACTGGCCATATGAGTCCCCAGACTCCTTAAGCTTGCAGTATTAAGTAAAGTCATAAACAGATCAAAATGATATCTAATTATATTAACCTACAAGTCACATCTATCATTTATTCAATCTTTCCCTTTTCACAGGACCGATTAATACGTATCAAATTTATCCAATAGCAGAAGTGGATTCGTGTTGTGAACTATTCATTACAATCTTATTGAAACAAGTCGTCATGGCTCTCATGCTTACTCAAGTAATAAATAAGAGAAACAAATATGTTTCAAAAAATTGTCAGACTTGCATCAGTGTTACCATTTTATCTAAGTTACTACTATATGCATCTTTTTGTGATTGTTTTAAGTTATGACATTAGTGCATTTGACTTGGATTTTCTGTTCAATAGTAATGTTTGATGCCACAATAAGCGTGACGGACCTTACCTTGCATATTGGTGATGTCTGACAAATTTTATATTTTAAACAAAACCCATTATTTCATGCTTGAAATGTTCAAAATAACGTAACTGAACAGAAGACCTTCATCTGGGTCTAAAACATTTTCATGCACTAGACCATATCCAATGCTATAATTGCATTTTACTTATCATAGTCTTGTAGGAGATTGTGGCTAAACAAGGTCTTTAGATATCAATTTCTATCAAATAAAATCATGTTGCAGTGAAGAAAATTCAAACTTCAAGATTGCTGTTAAAACAAACCATAGATGAGTTGTCATATTTTGGGGGGTGCTGTCTCATGTTGCTGATAAGAAAACCACTATTCTGGAGAAAAATGTGTTGATGGATGCATAATTAGATCTGTTTCTCATTTACAATAGATGTGGATGTTAAGACTAATACCTGATGAAACTTGTCATTTTAGCTTCCTTGGTACTTATGCGTGATGCTGTGAATTTGTTACCTTAAATCTAATAATAATGGCTTTATGTCATCAGTACATTATTGAAATAGTGTGATAACCATTCATTTAATATATTAACAGTAGGATTATTAGACTACCATTTGATATATGACTTGTATATTCAAAAATGTTTGACAGACTGATAATTTCCTTCTTAAGTGTAATCTTCATATATCATTTCTGAGTGTGTCAACTTGTTGTCACAGTAGTAAAAGCTTCTGGTTGATTTGTGCTGAAGGAGTTGACATTTGGTGAACGTGAATGTCAGACATGCCATGGTTATTCATGAATGTGAAGTTGTTTCACTACTGACATAGCCATGGTAATGTTAAACAGTTTAGATCAAGACGTATTGATGTATACTGAGGGTACGTCATAAGGGATCACTTGATAGGATGGTGTTCCTTTATTTGTTTCTTCCAAGCTTGGTATCACATAGCTTGTGAAGAAACCTAGGGGGGGCAAAAAAAGAGGAATGCTAATGCTTTTATGTGATCCTTTATTTTTCTCCCTCAGTATACAGTCAGACCCCGCTTCCGGACAGTGAATTTTCAAACCATTCCCATAGATTCCCATTGAAAAATGATCTTGTGCAACGTGCATGTGTATGTGTCACATCAATACCGTTTACCACACAACCATGTGATTTCATTCTTAATCTGTCGGAAGGCATTTGGTACGAGTTGATTTATTAGCCATCAAAACACCAGTGACGTGTGTCACTCGGGTTGTCCATCAGGATTTGGCGCGTGAGAACATCTCATCAGTGACGAAAACACATTATAAGTAGGATTAAGGTAAACTACACTGTAATTGTACTGTATATAACACTTATAAATTAACCCCTTTTATCTGTCACTGTGCAAGTTAAAAATAGCCTGCCACATGATCTAAGTCATGTGATCCTGTCCATAAGTTTACTTTCTGCAGACAGCATAAGTTCGACGAAATGTCATGTGTTTTTAGGGCATTCAAAATTTAAAAAGGAAAATGTGTAATTGGCAAAATAGAAACTTTTTGTCATCGATTTATGTTTTTCATCTAACTTACCATTTAAAGGTCCACACGCTATACAATTACGTCCAGACTACCTGACAAATGGTAACCTGTGTTCTGACTTGCATGTATTATCGATACATTTATATGTTCTGATGATTCACTATTATTACTATTGACTGTTGATTTATTGATATGTGTACATGAATTTTTTATTTTCTGGGGGGCTTTCACTTAATTTTCACGTTTTGCTTGTTTGATCCAGTTAACCGGAAATCTCACTATCCGAACGATTTTCGAGTGAAACCATAGCATCCGGATAAACAGGGTTGAACTGTAAATAGAGTATTGACAGATTAACATTGAAGAAGTCGTTCTTGAACATTGATTGCTGTATTTACAGGAGGCAACTGCAGAAGAAGACACCATTGTTGTAGAGAAGATTCTAGGTCACCGAATGAGGAAATATGACAAGGAGGTTTGTGTTTTGTCTGAATTATGCACGGTTATGCAAATGTTAAAACAGTTACCACTTAGTGAGATTATTGCAAATGTTGATGTATGCACATTATGTCTCGTCTTACTGTCATTTATAGCTGATATGCAATTCTAATTATCATTCATTTTGAAATTTAAGACAAGGAAATTGCATTATGCATATACTCATCACCATGTGAATCCAGTTATTTGTCATTATTTTATTATTATTATTTCAGGCACATGCATTTATCTTGTAATTTATGTGTATTCATTGAACATGTCTTGATCCGTCAACCAGTTTCGGAACACAGCTTCTTCTTTATGAGACTAACATGTTTTGGGTTTGACTTGTTGACAAGATCCAACTGTACCAAGAAATCTAAAGGCTTGTTGTTGACAAGCAAGTGATTCAGTAAGAGTCACATTAGTGATTTCATAGGTTATCAAAAAATTTTCGTGTGTATGTCATGATGCACAATACTTTAAAACTTTGGTATTGTCTAGACAACATAAATTTTCCTCTTTTTTACAATATCATCTCATGTACTTGGGGTTCAGGGAATATGTGTTGCAAGAGTTTTACTGTTTTGCTTTATGAGATGGTATTTACTAGAGCTGTATATCATGGCTTAACTGGCAAGACGATACCAGTTTAATGAGGTGAGACGATATGTATCATGAAAGTATTAGCAATGAACCTCCAAGACGATTATCATCACGATACAATGGTGGTGATATGATATGTATCTCAATACTGTACAATGTCTAATAACAGAACAGATGTATGATGAACAAAATGATTCAAAACCTAAATTGTTGTGCAGAAGAACTACAGTCACACAAACATTTAATTTAATGATTTAATGCTTTTGAAAATGCTGTCAAACATATTCAGTATACTTCTAATAAAATAGATTTGGAAATAAGGTTTCCTCGGGAAGTTGTGTTTCTACACCAGTGCTTCACACAATTCATTGTAATTTATGTGAGATATCAGAATCGCTGAAAAAAAAACCAAAGTCTTTACATCTGTTTTCTAAATTTTACTTATCATTGTTTTCTAAACGAAGCTAACACATCATTTGTAGTTGTTAATAAATGATGTTAATTGTCAAATAAAACATGGAGACAAGTTTTTTACAGTAAACTGAGTTTAAAAATTTTCCGTCCTTCATATATACACCAGTTCCTTTTCCTTTGTTCATGTAACAAGGATAACAAATACATGTACAAACAATTTCGTATGAGGATCAATTTCTTTTTAAACTTCAGAAGAATTTCAAAGACTTCAACTTCCTTCCTATTTCTAATACAATAGGCCTACTCCTTCCAATTTTCACCTGAGCAAAAGAATAAACCATTAAACAGTACAAACCTAAAAATACTGGATAGAGAAATTAAACTGATTCTTCAAAGATATCAGATTAAGGCTCATAAAATTTACAATTGAATGGATAGCACAAAATCAGATTATCATGGGGGGAAATCAGATCTTCTTTGGGTATTGAATATGGACTAGTATATATTTGGTCAAATTTAAAGAAATCATGTGGAATTAAGCTGAAAACTTTGTAAATTATGTAGATGAAGTGAATAGATATAAAAAAAGACTAGAAGAAGGGGTTTTGTTGTATGTATGGGTTACTTTCATTTAACGTTTTTTGGGGTTTTTTTTTTCAGGGGTTAACATTACAAAGAAAATGACTAAGAAACAATTTTTATTCTTTTCCTCTCAGAAGCTTAGCATGTGTTTGTGAGTGGTAGATTCGGTTGTATTGTGATCTGTTGTGGCCACAATTATCTTCCCATATCTTGGTTTAGCTAATGTATGAAACATACCATTTTGATACTGATGGTCAAGTTATTGAATTTGCCTATGTGTGCTCATATACTAGTTACCTGATATGGGTATATCGTTTCTTGTGATACGTCAATGTGTCATGGAGATATTGCCTAAATGTGGTACACATCAGTGCACTCATATTGCGTAGTTGATGATGCAAAAATCAATGCTATCAATGAAACTTTACACCATTAGTATTTACAAATATTTAAATTGTAATCCAGGAAGGTGATGACGGTTCAGAGGAGCCTGAAGAAGAGGAGGAATTCTTTGTCAAGTACAAGAACTAGTGAGTGCATTTCCTAATAATGATATGTTGCCGCTTAATGTACAACCTATTACTTCATAGTCGTCTCTATTGCATGTTTAAATGTTATGATGGCATATTCCAAACAGGCCATCTGTGGACATTTCAAATAAAGACATGACACAGAATGACAAATGTCAATGTCATAAGAAGTAGGGTGGTTGGATAGCCTCATGGGTAAAATGTACGCTTGTCACTCTGAAGATGTGGGTTCGATTCCACAATTGGTACAATGTGTGAAGCCCATTTTTGGTGTCCATTTCTGCCATGATATTATGCTGGAATATTGCTAAAAGTGGCATAAGGCTAAGCTCACTCTCATTTGCTACAACTATTCTAACCTTCTAAGGATGAAACATGAGTGTTGTTGACATGGGGCCAAAGAAGCCTATTGTGCATGCTCCAGAGTTTATGGTTCAGATGTTGTCTTTCATGTTTTCTTTTTAGCTCAGACCCTTGAAGGTATGGGTTATAGAACATTGACCTTTAGTGACCCATGCTTGTTGTAAGGGGCAACTGACGGGATCAGATGGTCAGGCTCGCTGACTTGATTGACATGTCATGGGTTCTCCATTGTGCACATTGATACTCATGCTGTTGATCACTGAATTGTCTGGTCCAGACTCGATTATTTACAAACGGTTGCCGTATGGCTGAAATGTTGCTGAGCAGCGTAAAACTAAGCAGCTAAGCTACGCTAGCTTACTTGCTCACTTTCTTTTGAGCATAAATTTTGTGATTCACCATGCCTCGGACAGTCCTGTACATTGTGATGCAATTAGAAAGCTACTTTTATAAGTGCAGTATGCGGTCTAGTATTGTGATGGTGAAAGAGGTGATGTTAGCATGGTCCGTGATGGATTTCATCACAGTGTAGGTGATGAAGCTGTGTAGTGCTTACTTCCAGTTTTGCTGTTTAGGTGAGGGGATAGCCAAGTTGTTAAGCATTTACCAATCATGCCAACCTGGATTCAATTTCCCACATTGGAAGTTTTGGAACAATGTGTGAAACCCATTTTTGGTGTCCCTCTCTGTGTTTTTGCTGAATTATTGCCCGAAGCGGTCTAAAAACTAAACTTACCCACTCACTGTTTTATTTGTTTGTGTTATGTACTTACTATGACTTTATTTTAGTTGCTGTATGTTCAGATGCATTGTAAATTTGTCTGCCAGGAGTGTAACCATTTAACTTTCTGTTCCAGCTCATACTTGCATTGTGAATGGAGAACAGTTCCAGAACTGGAGAAGGATAAGAGGATACAGTCCAAGATCAAGCGCTATAAGTTGAAAAAACTACAACTTAATAGCATTTTTGACCAGGTGAGAACATGTTGGTCAGGCCATAGCCATGCACTTCAAATCATAAGAGGAAATGTGTTGGTTTTTTCACACAGATGACTCTTACCTTTTTTATTTGCTGTTGCTCTTTCAATGAACAAGTGGTCCAGACTTATTTACAGACATATTACATCATCGTCATATAGCTGAAATATTGCTGAGTGTAGTGCAAAAGTAGACATGTGCACCCACCCACAGCAAGCTAGTGGAATCATTTCAAACATGTTATTTTGTGTCTATGTAACAGATGTTGATATAAATGGTTTAATATATTTGATTTAATTATGACAGAATGAAGATGATGAGTACTTCAACCCAGATTATGTAGAGGTTGACCGTGTGTTGGACATGTCTGTGACCACTGACCCCAACACAGGGACTGAGCTGACTCATTACCTGGTCAAATGGCGTGGTCTTTCATATGAGGAGAGCACATGGGAACTGCAACAAGATGTTGACCCAAAGAAAGTGGAACTCTTTAAGAAGTGGAGGGAAGTTCCTGCAGAAGAAGATAGAGCTGTGAGTAGGAAGTTTGTCATATGAAGTTTGTCACATGTTGGCCTTGTGGAACATGTTCTTATGTTTCAGATCACTTCTGTAATCATGTTTTAAGAGGTGACTAATGAGATCAGGTGGTCAGGCTCGCTGGCTAAGTTGATAGGTCATTGTATCCCAGTTGCATAGAATGATGCTTATGCTGTTGATCACAATATTGTCTGTTCCAGATTATTAACAGACCGCCACATATGACTGGAAATTTGCAGAGTGCGGGCATAAATCTAAACTCAGATCACTTTAAGTAAACATTTCTATTCAGGTGTCATAGGAATAAAAGATAAGAAACCATGTCAGTGTTATTCTTTTGCAGAAGTTGAAACAATTGCAAAATGTTTATTACAAAATGGCATGTTTATCCTTCAGGAAATTGCTCGTCCTAAACCGAGCGAGTGGAAGAAGTTGGAAAAAACACGGACATACAAGGGAAATAATACGCTGAGAGAGTACCAACTTGAGGGTGTCAACTGGCTTACATTCTGTTGGTACAATGGGTAAGATAGTGTGTCATCTTAGTAAAACCACTTTGTTTTGTATGTTCACTGATTTTTTTGGTTTTTTTTGTTTAACTCTAAAAATATTATTTCTAGTACAGGGAAAATGCTAGATGTCTGTTTTAGAGAATGTTTTTATTAATGCATTTCATTCCTTCTTTGACCGAGAATCAGCTTGATTTCATGTTTCTATTACTGTTTATGTATTGAGCATTTGTCAGAAACAACAGTCATCACTAATCATGTAACATTAATACAGAACTATTTAGATAGTCAGGGTTAAACTGAATTGTTCATATTATTATATTACTTTTATGTGCCTTTTCTGGGCAGAATTCCTAATTCATTTCATATTTCTTTTTGAAACTTGCTATGAGAGATAATTCTTTTTATGATGTGTTTTTGGGGTGGAGAGTGCATGAAAGTTAGACATGCATGGAAAGCGTGAGGTGCTTGTTTCTGAGTTGTTTTACTTTCTTTCAGACAAAACTGTATCCTTGCTGATGAGATGGGTCTGGGAAAGACAATTCAAAGCATTACATTCTTGCATGAAATGTATCATTACGGAGTAAAAGGCCCCTACCTGGTGATCGTACCTCTGTCAACTTTAGGAAACTGGCAAAGAGAATTTGAAACATGGACAGACATGAACGTCATTGTGTACCATGGAACGTAAGTACAGACAAATTTAAACATACTTCTGCAAGTTTTTGCCCCTAACTTGTACACATAAAGTGTGAAAATGCTTTCTTTCAATAATCTGGCACCACTGATTAAGAGACTATGGTTGTATGCATTTTAAATATTTCAAATTTGAAAACAACAGTAATAATCAGCTCCCCATTCTTTTTGCAATCTTTTGGAAAGTTACAGTGAAGCCAACACTATTTATGTATTGTGTGTGATTAATTACTGCTAGCCATGATCGGCAAGTTTGTGTTACACAAGACATTTTAATGCAGAGATGAAACTTACAGTACACTAGACTGTAGCAAATTAAAAGAATTTGTACACTGCATTATTATGAATGTATGGTGCTACACATTGTGTGTCTTTTTCTTTTAGTTCCCCCAGCAGAAACATGCTGCAAGAATATGAAATGTACTACAAGGATGAACAGGTAGGTTATTTTCACCAAGTTGCTTATTGCTTTTACATTAGCTGCATAATGTAATGCTGTTTATGTTTACATGTAATGAGTGCCTGTTGAAAAATATATTCACTACTTTCAGGGCATCAAAATCCCAAACATTTACCGCTTCAATGCCCTGATCACAACGTATGAGGTTATTCTCTCGGATCTCGAACTCCTCTCTACTATTGAATGGAGAGCAACTGTTATAGATGAGGCACACAGACTGAAGAACAAGAACTGTCGATTAATGGAAGGACTTCGCCAGATTGATATTGTACGTCCACGTTGCAATTAGTTATTATAGATCTGTGTACTAAATAAGGCGCTAGCCTATTTTAGGACCATTTCTTCAAATCTTGACAAAAGAATGATGAAATGAAATGTTATCTACAGTTAATGATGAAGACAAGCGATGAGATTGTCCAGTAGACCTTAGGCACAAAACAGTTTATGATCATCTTCACATTTGTAGCAAATTACAAAATTATTACTTAACATGAACTCAGTGAACTGAAATGTGCATAGCAAGCTGCATTTTGAGATTTAATTTCATAAGACTGTGCAAAACATGATTAACCCTCTGTTAGACCTATGCCATTATCCTATCCTACTTGCTCACAATTGTAACTAATGGATGACCATTGGATTATCACTAGATGTTTGATTGTAATGTGGTTGTAGGAGCATCGTGTGTTGCTGACTGGTACTCCTCTCCAGAATAACACTGAGGAGCTTTTCTCTCTCCTCCACTTCCTCAACCCAACCAAGTTCAGCTCATCTCAGTCCTTTGTGAATGACTTTGGTGAACTCAAGACAGAGAGCCAAGTTGATGAACTGAAAAAGGTAAAGAGCAAAAAGGAATTAGGCCATAATAACTGTCACGTGTAGATATAGAGAGAATATAAAGATGTGTGTAGTAGAAAAAAAAAAATTTAAAATGGATATATTTCTTTATTTCTATTACAGTGTGTGAAGCCCATTTCTGGTGTTCACTGTTGTCATATTGCTAGATTAGTGCTAATGATGAGTAAAACCTCACTCTCTATCATTACTGATATGTGATTGTATTTCAGATCCTGAAACCAATGATGTTGAGAAGGTTAAAAGAGGATGTTGAGAAAAACTTGGCACCTAAAGAAGAAACCATTGTAGAGGTAAATAAATGTTTCATATGTTGTCTATTGAGGTTATTGTGATAGGACTTTGTAGGAGATCACCTTAATTCACCTGTAATGTTTTAGGTGGAGCTGACGAATATCCAGAAGAAATACTACAGAGCCATATTGGAGAGGAACTTCACCTTCCTGTCTAAGGCTGGCAGTTATGCCAATGTACCTAACCTCATGAACACAATGATGGAGCTCAGGAAGTGCTGTAATCATCCATACCTTGTTCAAGGTGAGCAGCAGTCATTGCATTTTCTCAGAACATATTTAGGGCTATGGGGAAGGCTTATGGTGAAAGTGTTCACTCATCACGCTGAAGAGCTGGTTTCGATTCCCCACATGAGCACAATGTGTGAAGCCTATTTCTGGTGTCCCCTGTTGTTATATTGCTGAAAAATTGCTAAAAGCAGCTTAAAGCCTAACTCCCTGCCAAACGCAGTATCCCTTCATCGCTTCAGGATTTTCTCTCTCCTAGGGCCGAGACATGCTTTGATATAACTAGCATGTTGAATATTCGAAACAGCATTGAAACCCAGCTCAGTGAAAGGATGGACACCTCTATCACTATCTCCTACTTATGCTCAGAAATTTATTCTCATTTTTCAGAAAAATAAAGTCTATCATTCAAAACATGTTTACTAACAAAATGTGGAGGTGTAGGTGGGATGTATCTGTCACAGATTTTAAAACTTGACTTAGGTATGGGATAAATGAAAAAGCATATATTATCTTAGTGAATAAGTTTATTTAATATCAAGGTAAACATGTTGATTAATATGATGTATTACATGAAAATCATGTGACTGAAAGTGTTTGAATGTGACATTGTTTCAGGTGCTGAAGATAAGATCCTGGAAGAGACCAGGGAGAAATATGGTAATGATACAGAACAGCTGTGCAATGCACTCATCCATTCTTGTGGCAAGATGGTGCTCCTGGACAAGTTGCTTCCAAAACTGAAGCAGGGTGGACACAAAGTCCTTATCTTCTCCCAGATGATCAGGGTATTGGACATCCTTGAAGACTACCTCATTCAGAGAAAGTGAGTTGCTGGTGGTTTTATAGAAGTACTAGGGGATGTTTTCGTTTGTTAAATGGTCTCAATATTGTCTGGAGATTTGATTTGAACGAACCTTATAACATTCTTTAGAATGTTGAAATACTCATTTAATGCTAAACAATTTGTTCATAGTTTATGAATGGAATTCAGTCCTTTTGCATGAAATAGTATTAAAAAATGATTATCAAGAAACAATCGATGTTTCTTTCAGATATTTGTATGAGAGACTGGATGGTAGGATAAGAGGCAACTTAAGACAAGAAGCCATTGACAGGTTCTCAAAGCCTGAATCTGATCGGTTTGTGTTCCTGCTATGTACAAGGGCTGGTGGTCTGGGTATCAACCTGACTGCTGCTGATACTGTGATAATATATGACTCTGACTGGAACCCACAGAATGATCTGCAGGTGAGATTTCGCTGTTATCAGCATGTTCAGGTCTGAAATGTGTTTTATGAAAGACAGTATGCGTTATTTAAACTGAAGGAAACAACTCATGAAAAGACTACAGCACAAGATGACAATCCATCCTGTGACCTTGTGTTGATGAAAGGCTTTGGCAAGAAACTCAAGTTTCAAGCTTTTTATTTGTTTAGGCCCAGGCCAGATGTCATCGTATTGGACAGCAGAAGTCCGTCAAAGTTTACAGATTGATAACACGCAACTCATATGAGAGAGAGATGTTTGACCGTGCATCACTCAAACTTGGTTTGGACAAGGCTGTCCTTCAGTCCATGGGCGGAGAGAAAAATGCCAATGCTGTAAGTTCATTGTTTGGTCATTGAGGTATAATTTTGTGATAATGAGGTCATTTTCAGCTTGTCAATTTTTGCATTGTTATATTATTATGTCTTATGGTATGACGTGCAAACCTTTTTCACTTGTTGATCCCTATGGGAAATTAAGGGTAGTGCAGATTTATCAGGAACTCATGCTAGTTTAGAGAACTCGGCTGACTTTATGTCCTCCTCCCAAAAGTGTCAGTACAGAAGTGAGCCTTTGGTTTGCCTGCAAGTTCTAAACATACTATCTTGATACCAATACAGCATTCCTGACTGGTATAAGACAATATTCTTTCACTTCATGTACTCAGTCCCATACCTCATTTTCACTGTCATCTCTTGCAAACTGATGTAATTTGGGGAAAGAAGTTGTTTCTGTTTGAGAACAGTGACAGTATTTCAGCTGAGAATGAATCATTCACCACCATATAAAGTTATGGTTAATTCTTGTCCTAAAATTTGCTCACTGACTCCTGTTCTGCAGCAATCCCAGATGTCAAAAAAAGAGATTGAGGAGCTGTTAAAGAAAGGTGCCTATGGGGCTCTGATGGAGGATGACAAGGCTGGAGATGAGTTCTGTGAAGAGGACATTGATCAGATCCTGCAAAGAAGAACACAGGTCATTCAGATAGAATCAGAAGGCAAGGGATCAACTTTTGCTAAGGTATGTCCACACTTGTGTTGGTACAAAGTTTGGGTTAGAACTTGTCAGGGCCCATGTTTGTCTGTATGATGTAAAAAGATGATAGGGCTGCATGCTTACTTTTCTTTCAATCAACACCAAGAACAGTGGATGTTGCAGAAACTGTCACCTTGCTTGAACCCATACTGAATTATTTACAAGATGACATGTTTTTCATGAAGAATGCTGATAGTATTTACAATAGCTAATACTACAGAATATGACTATAAAGAATGTGAGAGTGATTACATCATTACTTGGGAATTTGACATTTTGAGATCGTCTACTTCACTCGCTGGTTGCTGATTGTAGAGTTAACCAAAGTTGCTAGTTCAGATACTCATTTAGCCTGAGTGCTATCCTTGACCAAATCAACACTGGCAGCTTAAATTGTGAAGGCAGCTGACTGTATTATGCGCTTTTGTTTATATTGCTGATAATCTGTTTCAGGCGAGTTTCAGTATGTCCTCAAACAGAAGTGATATTGACATCAATGATCCAAACTTCTGGCAGAAGTGGGCAAAGAAGGCTGACATCGATGTTGATGAACTCAAGTCAAGAGTAAGTATCTTGGGTGAACATCTTGCATGTATTTGCATGCAATAGTCCTAATTGCCCTGTTAAGTAATTCTATGGTTTACACACATAAGGTAAATCATATCAAAATTATCATGTCAGAAACCCCAGAATGTTAAAATGTATATTGCCTTGCCACTAGTCATCATTAAATACCTGTGAAGATCCAGGTTAGAAATGATCCTCAGTATCCCATGCTTGTCAAAAGAGGAAACTAACAGGATCGGGTGGTCAGACTCACCAACTTTGTTAATACATGTCATCGGTTCCCAGTAGCCCAAATCAATGCTCATACTGTTGATCACTGGATTGTCTGGTGCAGACTCGATTATTTACAGACCAACTCCATGTAGATTCAATGTTGCCGACTGCAGCATAAAACTAAATTTAAACTTAAACTCACTCTCACTCAAATCAACATTAACTGAACTATTTCATCTTCTCTTCAGAATACTCTGATTATTCAAGAGCCCCGTCAGAGGAAACAGACAGCTCGATATGGTAACGAGGATGCCATGATGGAAATAAGTGACCTTGAATCCTCATCAGACAGTGGTGGAGAGGAAGAAGTCTCTGGTCTTCGCAGTGGCAGAAAGGGCAAGCGAGGCCGCCGCCGGAACCGTAATGATGATGACTTTGATCCCCTTGATGATCAAGTTGGTGATGGCTTCCATCGATCTGAGTGCTTCAAGGTTGAGAAGAACCTTCTTGTTTATGGGTAAGATTACCATTTTCATAATAACCTTTCATCATTATCTAATTTGAATATTTGAGTAAGTTATTCTTAAACTCATGATTGTTAGATGTGTCCACAATCAGAATCAGGTGGTCTAGATGATACATGTCATTGTATCCCAGCTTTTGATACATGTTGATAATATCAATCACTGGATTATATAGTCCACATACAATAATTTAACTGTGTTCCTGTAAGTACAAAGTTAGCATCATTAAAGTGGATATCTTGGAAACAAAATACATTGAATACTACATGATTGTACATGAATAACTGCTAATTGTTCACAGCTGGGGCAGATGGTCAGAAATACTTGCTCATGCCAGATTCAAGAGAAGACTTGAAGAAAAGGACGTTGAAGTTATTGCAAAGGCTATTGTAAGTATTAGTAATACATATCAGTAAATGGATATCATGAAAGATACATGGCTGATCATTATAGGAAAAATGACATCCTTTTTAGTTTTACCCAATTGATTAAAAAAACAAAAAAATCTTTCCAAATAGTTTGATTATAGATTCATAAATCAAAAGAGAAGAGTATCATATGCACCATTGTTTTCTTTCACAGTTGGTGCATTCCCTCCAATTCTACAAGGGTGATGAGAGAATCAAAACCTTCATCTGGGATCTTGTTTCTCAAAATGACGAAGACCAGCTCAAAAATCACTCAGGTTTGTTAAGTGTGACATATCATATAGGCTTTTATCTGTAATTATCTGCTTTACATTCCCCAAGGGAAACTTTGTAAGCTTAATTATTGGCCTATAACTACTGCAACATATGGAATCTTAATCATGCACTTAATAAGTCTAACAATTTAAATATGTTTGATATTTGTATGCACCCTATTTTGGAATGAATGTCTTTGGTAACATGAAATATTCCTTTATGTGTAGGTTTATCTGCCCCTGTTCCTCGAGGCCGGAAGGGCAAGAAGCAAAAGCAGACTTCCAAAGGCCCCGAATTTGAAACGTCCACCCTTGACTTTGACCCTGATGCCATTCTGGATCATGGGTACAAGAGACATCTGTTCCGACATTCAAACAAGTGAGTATTGAGAACTGAAGGTTTTGGAATCCTTGATGTAGATCTTGTGCAGTCAACTAAACTGACATTTATGATATTGTGCACCATTACAGAAATAATTTCATCCACTAGATTACATGATTATTACAGTCATCCCTCGCAATAACGCGCTTCGCGATTACGCGGATTCGGTTAAACCACGGGGTAATCCGTTGCTCCCATAAAAAGGTTGTACTGCGATCACACCCCTTCACGAAATCGAAAATAGCTCATCAACAAATCTGCTGCTGCGCCCTTATAACTTACGTAAACTTGTGAAATTAAGTGCGGATGATGGCAACTGACAGTGTTTATCGTACATATCCATTGTGTTTCACATGCTTAAAACTTGCAGGGTTCTCTCAATAATCATACCAACATCGTAGCAGTAACTTATGAAAGACGTGACATGCTATCAGTCGAGTTACTACAAGTACTTATGATGTTTGCTGTGATGCAACACACCGCGCTTTAGCATCCCAGGTTGTATGGTGTTAGAAACCACATTCTTGATTAAATTCAACCCCAATTTTATTTATTAAAACTGTTGACAGAAACAACGGAAACACTGTGAGAGCATTACCTCATTCCATACAAGTACAACTTCCGCTTAACTCCTTCATGAGGGTCCGTTTTTCGCGCCTACTCCGATAGCACCAATTTCACATTGTTCTTAGCAGTCACCAACAGATAACAGTCTCGTAATCCATGGACTCTGAGACCTGCGTTATTGACTCATTGAAGTCAAGTTTCAACAATTAAATGGGAAAAATTTGGGGTTTTTTTTTTTACAAAGTTGCAAGTATCGCGGGAAGTCTGCGGTGGGTTGTCAAACTGTCTCCCACGTAAATTGTATCAAGACAGGTAAAGGCCTGTGTTCATTGTTATGTTAAATATATTTGCAGAAAACTCGCATTATATACTAGGCATAAAGCAATGTAAAATAATCTGTTACAATAACAGCTTAATATGTAAAATATTCTGATAATGGAATAGAAGTTCTTTGATGTGATATTACCGGATCGTTTTTATCTGAAACACCGGTACATTGGACCAAAACATCTGTGCACAGCTGATCGCTATTTCCGGCTTAGTTGAATAACAAAGACATATATTCACATGAATATACGTCTTTGATAACAGGTAGTGTTTTTTATCGCAAAGTTTCCCATACATATATATATTTTCATTTTCAAAGTTTGTTTATTTTCACCTTCAACAATACGATATATTTTTACTGGACCCAATTCACGAAACAGCAGTTTTGTTATGTCCTTGGAATATACGATCTAACTCGGCCTTTGTTCCACATTATGTAATAGGTACTATAACGCGGATGTCTAATAACGCGGCGGGGGTCATCCGTGGACCCCAAGACCCGCGTTATGGCGAGGGATGACTGTATTTGGAAAACCTTCAATCTTACGGCAAATTTATACAAACCTAAATGACTCCTAAAACTGTAATGGATGGAGTCAACTGATTGACTAAATGTTCATAATCGTTGTCATGAAATTGATGTTACTCCTCCAGGGTGCTTCTACGGGTGCGCCTGCTGTACTACCTCAAACAAGAAGTAATTGGGGATGAAGTAGAGCGAGTCTTCCAGGGTGTGCCTGCCAGGTAACAGTCCCACTGTCAATTCCGTATTATCAGATATATATTGTCGCTGTTACTTGCTTAAAAACCTGAAAAAACTTACGTGAAATATTACAGGCTTAAAATGTGATTTTCCCACAATTGTACAAGCCGTATCTGGTGTCTCTTGTGGTGATAGTGTTAAGTAAATGTGTTGTTTTTGACACTGTTTCAATAGGGATCGTATCTAATTTCCTCATATGCCCAGCTAAGTTTTATTTAGCTAATTACCATCTTTATTTCATTAGGGATCTCAATATTTTGTTTGTTTTCAGTGAAATTGATATTCCTGCCCCATGTGCGGATGGGGAACTGCCTGCATTGTGGTGGGATGAAGAATCAGACAGATCACTCCTTATTGGTGTTTTCAAGCATGGTAGGCTGCCTAGTTTTCAGTTTTGGAATCTGTATCTTCAGATTAAATCATGATTTGTTGACCTTCATACAAAATTGATGAATTGGAACAAGCATAATAATGAACACTGGGTGATTTTCTTTTCCAGGATATGAGAAATTCAATTTGATGAGATCTGACCCTGCTCTCATTTTCCTTCATCGTTGTGGCCCTCCTGACAGTGAAGCATTGGCGAGAGAACAGAATGATGATTATGATGGAGAGAAGTAAGTCCAAACTTATTCCACACCACCCATTCATGCATGTTAATTATCATGTTTTCTTTGTTACATTCAGTATATATATACATTTTCTCCTCTGCATGTATCATTCTTGCTTGACAATGGTACAAGAATGTGTATCCAAACATCGCACTCACAAAATAAGAAGTTGTTATCCATAATGTTTGTTAAGTATAGTGTATGATGCTAGTTCAGGTGAACACTGATATTATGTTCATGTTTTGTTTGGATTCGAAAGATTATTCTCTATCATTCGGAAAGGTGTAGCCTTTTATTTCGAATTATTATCACTTGACACTATTGATAGTCAAGTTTGCCTTTGGTGTCAGCAGTTAGTGTTGACATGTAATTGGCATTGTACCTTAAATTTTTTAATTCTTTGCTTACAACTCTGCATTCTTATGATGACTTGCCATGCTAATACAGATACTTCGACACCCAGATGTGCTGGGTGGAAGAGGTTATACCATGAGTTGAAGTTTCGCATAACTGAAGAGTGCAATGTTGATGATTATGATATTTGGATCATAAGGGGATGTTTATAATGAGCTACAGTGAACAGTCTATCCTTTGAATCATGTTTGAAGGGCCAGCACCATTATTACCATGGTTGAAGGATCAGTAGGCTCTCTTTCCCAGTTCCCTGGTTGTATACAACCTTTTGGCATCCATTTGTTCGTGGTATTTGTATACAGTGTAGTAAGAGTTTGGGTTATTTCAGGGATGAGGAGAATGATCTTGAAGATAAGTCCATGAATCTCAAGGACGATGAAGATGATGAAGACTTGTCTCAAAGCTCAGCACCGGAGTCTGTGAAGAAAACTACCAAACCAGTAATGCCTGCGGATGGTGAGTCGCTTACTTGTGCCAGACATGTTTCATATTTGTACATGTAGATCACTCTTCCAAGTTAAGTTCCTTGCCATTGAGAAAATGAACAATTTAATATGGTCCCTAGATTGCTAAATCATTAAAAAACATGAGATGGAGACCCAAATTTTGTGAACCTCAGTTCATAACTATTTTTGATATTACAGATGGTGACAAATTACCATTCCCAAATCCTTCTGAGTTGAACACACGACTGAGACGTGTAATCACGGGATATCAGAGGAACCACAAGAAAGAACAACTTCGACTCCAGCAGAGAGCCAAGGTTTGTATTTAATGTATATATATATATGTAAGTGTATTTATGTAACCTTACTATGGAGATTTGTTGGTATTTGCTTTTCAAGAGGAGAGAGCACAGGCTACTCGGTCACCTTAAGGTAGCAATTTTCTTAACAGAGTTGCGTCCTTGAGCACCACGGATGGTCATGGTCATAGGGACTAGGTCTTCTGGATTGTGTTTCTAGGTTTTTCAGTTTTGTTTCTGCAACTGAAAACCTGGTTTTGATTATCCACATAGTCACTATGTGTAAAGCCTGTTTTGGGTGGCCCTGGCTGTGGTATTGCTGGAATATTCCTAAATGCAACATAAAACCTTACTGATTCTCTTCCCAAAGTGGTGTACCTTCATCTAATGTAGCTTTTTCTAACACATTAAGCTGACATGCTTTATGATAACTAGAATATAGCTCAGAACAGTTTCCTATTTATGCTCAGAAATTTATGCTAATTTTTCAGAAAATGGAAAGACGATCAAAAGCTGAGGAAGTTACCAAGATCAGGGAAAATAAAAAGAAAGAGTACTTACAGAAGTGAGTGTTTCTTGTTTTGTTTTTTGAGTCTTTAGAAGGTATACTAATACCCATTTATCTAATTTTTTTACCTTGTCCTGCATTATTCCTTAATGTATTTACTGTTTTCCTTCGACAAGTTGAAGCTGTGCGAGGGAAATGTTGAAGAGAAGTTGTTCCCATTGAGCGAGCTGCCATATTGCCATCGCCTTGCACCAACCTAACCTGGAAAAGCTTATCTCATGGATCTTCACATTTTATTTGTAAATCTTTTGTCTGCTTTTGAATGACTATAAGTTAACATTTGTCTTTTAGCCGGTGGTCAAGGCGTGAAGAAGCTGATTTCTACAGGACTGTGTCAACATTTGGAGTGGAATATCACAAGCCTACGGGAAGGTACCGATGGGACCGCTTCCGATGTTTTGCCAGGCTGGACAAGAAATATGATGACACCTTGGCAGAATACTTCCATGCTTTCTACCACATGTGTCAGCGTGTGTGTGGCAAGTTCAAGACCCCTGAGGAAGGTAAGATTGGTAAAAATAGTCTGTTCATGTCCATTTTGAACTCTGAAAAGATAAACAAAGTCTTCAAGGAGACACAGTGCTTATGCTAGTTAAATTTTGGTAGGGATAATCAGCTGTCTTTTTAGGGAAATATTCACTTGGCATAATAAGTATGCCTTGTTAAGCCTTTTGTATCATAGAAATATTGTAATAACCCTATCATAAGTATGAAAATCATCCTTTTTATGGTTATGGCAAATATTATGCTATGTGAGAGCTTGATCTGCTCTAAAGTTCATTTTTTTTCTGTTCAGCCAAACCTCCAAATACTGTGTATGTTGATCCTATCACGGAAGAACGCGCCAGCCGCTGTCTAGCTCGCATTGATCTTCTCAACAAAATCCGGGAAGAGATCCTAGTCAATCCTAAGTTAGATGAACATATCAAACTATGTCAGCCGTCCTTCGACATGCCATCATGGTGGCAGTGTGGAAAACATGACAAGGAACTGCTTATCGGGGCAGCAAGGTAGGATATTCTACAACATGTATTTTTGTTTCAGAGTGTACTTGCCCCAGTCTATTACCAATTTTGAATCTGCTTTTTCATGATAGCCCTGTAATGTTACCTCAAATGCTGTGTGACCTCACTAGTCTCTAGAGATTTTACATTATGGATCAGTAGAAGAAAGATTCTGTCTTTATATAAAGGGCTGTGTAATAGTCCGTGGCTAAAGCATTTGATCATCACACTGAAGACCTGGGTTTGATTTCTCACACAAGCATAATGTGTGAAGCTCATTTCCGATGTTCCCCATTGTGATATTGCTGGAATATTGCCAAAAGTAGTGTATTACTAAAGTCACTCAATTTATGTAAAAACATCAACAAATGTTGGAATATTGTTTGTAATATTTTTTGTCTGTGATAATCATGATTGAATGATGTCAAAAGTTGTCACCTGCGACTTACAATCCAGTACATTATTTCCAGACATGGCGTGGCTCGTACAGACTACCACATCCTCCGAGACCCTACTCTCTCCTTCCATGAGATGCTTCAGGCCAAGAATCTGCGCCACCAACACAACCCATACCAGATGATGTCCCCGTACAGTGGAATGCCTGTACCAGGGATGCCGGGTGAGTGGTTATGTTGCTGCTACAGAATTAGGATGGGGAGAGCATTCTGATGATGTTAATTGCCCCTCTAATACATAGAAAATCTTGGCTTCCTTCGGGGACCAGGAGATTCAGTGAGTAGTCAACACTGCGTAACTGAAGAATGCTTGACACATTTTGTCTCCTGAACATCTTGTAAGCATGAAGTTCACTTGACCCAAATCTGTTTTTCAATAGTCTCATACCTGTGCATTTCTTAGTATTTATTTGAAATTAATTTTTTTCGGTATTTTTAATCATCACTCATGGTTGTTTTCTTGATCATGTGTCATCAAATAATGAGCACTTTGCCCTTTTTTTCTCCAGATACACCTTCAAAAGAAGAGAAGCCTGAAGTGGAGGATGAGAAGAAGACAGTATCATCTGAGAATGGTGACATGCAAGATGAAGCCTCAAAAGACACTAAGAGCGAAAAAGAAGATGGTGATGAAGAAAAAAGTGCTGTTGTAAAGGATGATAAGACGGAGGAGAATGCAAAGGTTGTGAAAGATGAGAATGGAGAAGTTCCAAGTGACGAAGACACTGAGAAAGTGAAAATTAATGGTGATGATCAGTTGAGTGGTGAAAGTGATGTGGAGGGAAAGACAGTGAAAAAAGAAGAAATCAAAGAGGAAACATCTGAGAAAAGTGTGGAAAACAGTGAGGAGAAAGGGGATTTAGAAGACAAAAAAGCGTTTGTGAAATTAAAAGAGAAAGTGAAAAATGAAGATGAGATGAGTGACAAGGAAGTGGAAGAGATCGTGAAGGAAGAGAAAAGTGTGAAAGAGGAATCTGAGAGTGAAGTGAAAGAAGAGGTGAGTCCTGTGAAGGAAGAGAAAAGTGCTGTGACCGATGAAGATGTAAAAGAAGAAAAGTCAAAGGATGAGAGAGACCTTGTGAAAGAGAAGGTACAGGAAATCATCAATGATGTAAAGAAGGAGAGAAAGATGGAGGAAGAACTCATGAAGGACAACTTGCCGGTATGAAGGGGCATCTGTTTTTCTCTTTTTGTAGAAGATATTCCTGATGAAATTGGTCAACATTATTATTTCATTTTCTGTTAAGATCATACCCTATACCAAGTTAATGTATTGAATTGAGACCTTTTTCATGCATTTCAGCCGTATTATGGTCAGGATGAGTCTGGCTACCTTGACATGGATGGCCCTGAACCAGGAGAGATTTACTCGGGTAGAAGTGTTCTAGGAACAGTTGTAGACTGGCCAAAGGTATGTATTAAATTTTTTAGAAAATATCATAAGTAAACTAAACTTAATTTTATGATGACTCTTATTGAAAACAACACTTTATATTTAAGGATCGAGTTATTTTCCATCGATTGGAACACATCTGCTACACAGTGGAGAATGGCGAGTGGCCATTTGCACGCAGATCTGCCGGAGGACCACCCTTCTTTGGATCAGCAGGATTTGACTCAAGAAGTGCCACACCTGTGGGATCATCTACTCCGAAGGGTGATGGATCGTTTATGGACTCAGATGCTGCTGACTCTTTACTGGAAGCTCCAACGCCGCAGGTGATGAGGATAAGTGGTGACAATGATAAGGACTTTGAGGTACATGTGTCTGAGGTAGGCTCAAATAATCTGCTGCCGGGATAGCTGGCTCGCTGATGGCTGCAGCTGTCACTGCTGAGGGAGATCAAACACCCACCTGCCACATGTTGCACGTTCACCAGTGTCTTTCCCAGGATAATCCTACTGTGACAAAATCTAATGTTTATTAACAAATCTTGACTGAAGGAGTTGCTGGATTAGACACTGTTGCTTGCAACAGCTTTAACCGCTGAATATTTTTCTTTGTTTTGGGTATGTTCTTTTGTTTCGTGATTTCATTTGGGCTGTTTTGGTTGAGCTTCCTTGTGTATTTGTCCTTCTGGTAGAAGGTAATTTGTTGTGTTAGTGGACCAATGTAACCAGATACTAAGAGTTGGAAAAAAAAGTGTGCAAACTGTCTTCATCTCTAGAGGTATACGTCTATTCACATGTAGGCTTTGTTCTTACATTGAAATATGCAAGGTATCGTCTTTCCTTTAAGATCATAAGAAAATAAAAATACCTGCATTTCATCCTGCATTGGTAATAAGTTTGTCAAGAATTATTGCCTGAACAACCTATTTAGAATCCTAAATTCACATTATGTCAGTAATGTGAGGGATGGTAGGGTACAAAATTTCGTCATGCCCAAGACCCGGGTTCAATTCCCCAATTTGGTACAGTATGTGAAGCCCACATCTGGTGTCCCTGTCATGATACTGCTAAGAGTAGTGTCAACTATACTCTCTCACTCAGTAGTTTGTAAACAAACTACTTCCAATAGACGTTAATAGCGTAACTCAAAATGTGCCACAGTAGCGTTTGAACTTTGTTTATAAACATCATCTTTAACATTTGCAAATATATTGATATTCAGTATGCTTATAAAAAGGACTCCACAGCCCAGAACTCTCTTTGAATGCATCAAGCACGGAATGATCAGCTTTCTGTGCTTCCATTGACTGGCATTATGCAGCATGCGCTGTGCTTAACACCCAATCATCATGTCATTGTGCATCATCCGGTCATTCACACATGCTCAAATAACATGCAGTTATTAATAAAGTCCAACATCATATTTCCAATCCATGACAAATATAATGACAATATGTATGTTGAATGATTGAGCAATCCTGACACATTGCCACTGAAGTCACCTCACTTTGCTTGTGCTGCTTCTATATCCTCTTTTTGGATCTTATTGTCTGTAATGTAATCTTTTTCTATTGAATTTTAATGTAAGTGTTGTAAAGTAAGATTAATTTTTGAATTTTTTATCCTATATCAGATAAATTTAATCTGTAATGGAAATGAATCTATTAATGTTAATCATCATGTCACTTTTATAAATGTGAACCACTCTTGCTCATGGTCATATATGCTTGTCTGGTCTTTCAGGGCGAGGGTCTGAAGATGACATTCCATAAACGTGGCCGTGGTCGGAAAAAGCGATATGAAATCGATTCTGACAGGGGGCATGAGAGCAAGCTGTTGGGTAGCTATTTTAATGTGTTTCTTTTTTGGAGCATATGTAATGCTTGAAAATAATGGCTAAAGTATAAAGTAATAGTTTCAAGTTATAGGTGGCATTAATATAAGATTTACTGTGTCTAATTATGTGTCTCATGGCTAAAGTCAACCATGTATGTTTCAGCTGCAAGGGTACAGCAGCTGTTGAACCAGAGCACTCAGGGAGCAACCAGTGCAGCCTCCAGCGACAATGAAAGCCAGTCAGAGTCAGCAATGAACCTTTCTGGCTCAACACCAGGCTCAGCTTCAGTATGTAGAGATCCATGTATCAAGTCATTCACTGGGATACTTGATAGTAGAATTATTCTTGTCCTGAGTTATTGCTGCTGTTTTCAGATTTTCTGTTGGGTCCTTCTTGGGTTAATATGCTTGAAAGTTCGTCAAATCCAGTCGCAAGTCTTGCTTGGTGCTTGAGCTTAGGCCGAGGAGCATTCCTATGTGTAAATTCAGTCTTTGGGATATATTTAAAGGTTTAGGTTTCCATTGTTATTTTTTTCAGTGTATTATATGCAAGAACTGGACATGTATTTTCACTGATTTTTCATTGATTCTGTTAAAGACTCTGTGCATCCTGTATTAACCACAATGGTATACTGCTGTTTAATGAATATGAAGCAGACATTAAGAAACTGGGTTGTTGAAAAACTACTCATGATGTTTTATGGTAAATGTTCTTCATTAGGGCAGGTATTTGATATGTTCAGTGTAAGATACTGAATGATCTTTTACAGGCACTTACAGAAAGCTTCCTTAATGGCAGTAATGCAGCTGATCTTGACCCAAGTCAGCTTACTGCTACTCTGGTGAGTGATAACTTTTTGTCTATTAACGTTTCACAGGGATATTCACTGATTAACAGTAGTTAATCTCGTATTTAATTTTTGTTGCTAATCGTTAAAATTATTACTGAGCAGTATTATATAGGATATAATATGCGTGCCCATGTCACACGATGCTAAATGTATGTATTTCTCGAGTGAGACTGAGGGATATACTCATGAGGGTTGTAAACATGGTATGTCATGAGTGTGTAGAGCGCAATGTCATAGAAGCAACGTGACGTGAAAACATCGTACATTACGTCACATTACCATGACCAAGTGATATTTTACCCTAGGGCATTGTATGAAAAACATTAACCCCAATATTTTTTCCCTCAAAAGTAGTAACTTGGTATATGTAATAGGATGTGCAATTTGGAATGGAAATAACACAGTAGCATTGTAGCAGTTATCATTCATGATTTGTTTGTTTGCTGGTTCGAGCTTTTATCTGCCCTGTTTTTATCCAATTTCTTTAACACAGTTTTGAGTTGTAATTCAGTTCTTTTATTAATGTTTTTGAATGTGTATGAATTTTATAGATTGAACAAGGCCTGTTGCCAGAGAAGAGACGCCGAGGTCGAAAACGTAAGGCAGAAAAGATGGCTGAGGTTGCCCTCGCTGAAGCTATTGCTAAACGTCATCAGGCCAGGATTCTTGCCAGTATAGATCCAGGTGGATATTCTGTTCTTGTCTTTCTGAGACAGTAATTAGTTCATTGTTTAATCACTGATCAGGATAAATCTTCTGAGAAAAATAAATGTGAGATGTTATAACTGAAGCCTGTTTGTTTCAGAAAGATTTAATGCCTTAATAACCTCTTGTACAGAATCTGTCTTTTATGAACATTTTCTCTCTATGTTCTCTGATCACAGATCAACGAATTCCTGTCATCTGTCTTGAAGATGGAAGTCGTTTGTCTGGAGAAGAAGCCCCTCGGAAGAAGGACCTTGAACAATGGCTCATGACACATCCTAACTATATCATTGACCAGTCTGAGTTTGCCGTTGATGAGGAAGAACCAGGGGAGATAACCCACCACATGTCACCAATGGTTTGTTTTGTGTGCTGATTTTGCTTTATTTGACATGGCTGTGATTCAGGCTTGAAATTCTGAAGCTTACAGTAGACAACTGACTTGTATTGTAATGCTTTATTTACTGCATGCTCGCAAGGGCTTTTATAACTGTGCTTCTATATTTTTGTTTGATATTCTGCATGTACACACACACATATCAAATTTGGCATATATGTTCAATTTTACATTTTATGAAACACATAATGCCAAATGTTCTTGAAGATGCATCAGTTCTAAAAGCCCTTCTACTAATTTAGATATTAAGTGCTAAGATATCATGTTTTGTGGTGATAAGAAACACAGCAGTGAAACATTAACAAAAATTTAACAAGGAACTAAGATGAGTTCAAAGTGTAATAAATTTGAGGTTTTAATCACAAAGGGAGAAAATAAATTGGAAAAAAATAATAATGAAAGGAGTGTGTCGTTAAGCTTGTTTCAGCTTTGCTTTGACATTTAATAGTAGTGATTGTTTGAATGCTGAGCTTACTTAGTTTTGTGCAGTGTTCTGTTTATTTGCCTCTTGTGCTCACTTTGTAATTAAATCCACAAAGAACCCATATGTTTTCCAAACCATTTTCTTCAGTGCTTTGTCTGTGGTGTTAGATATTGTAGTAGTCATGTGCCCCGCAGCAGGGAGAACCCTGCACACTGCATGGAGGCACCAGAATTACAGGCTTTTTCTTTTGCGGTTCTGTTGTTGCTACAGTATGCCATTTGCATTGTCCCGCATTTCAGGAGCACTTTGATAGGCCCAGGGGAAGGGGGCGGCGCCCACGGGTAGATCCCCGAACTTTGGATGTAGAAAGTCTTACAGGGCAGGAAAATGTCTCGGTTGTAGATCGAGAAACAGGCAAAAAGGTGAGAGGAGGATCAAGGGGAAAAACTCTTGGGCTTGTTGGATCTTTGGAGGTCCAGGTTAATTTTTTCAGTATTCACGTATGGATGTGTTGAGCTTACTCTGTTGGCTGATGTTACATTTCGCATGACTGCACATGATTGTTGCACTTTAGTGCTGTGCAATGACAGTTTTATCACGTTTAAAAATATTTGTCAGTATATTATTGGGAAGTGTTATTTGTGTATTAATGGGAAAAAATCTTTATACATTACTTAACAAATGAATTTCATTTAACCTCAGTTTTCTGTTGCATGAATAGTTAAATTGCCAGAAATAGATACTTAACATTAGATTTGCACCTAATACATTATGACTGCATGATATAGTGACATATATAGCGGCTTCATCTCATGTACAATATGAACTATACTCTAACCAGTATATGCTAACATATGCAAGGAGTACAAATGTTAATTGGGATGTGTTCTTTTAAGTTGCTTTGTTTACACTGTGAAAATTGTATCAAATGCTCAAATTCTGGAAAGTAAAGAATATTATTTGTCATTTACTACTTGTCTGATTATTGTCTATGTATCCTCAGATTACGGGAGCCAAGGCTCCACCTCTTAAACACCTTGCGGAATGGCTGGAACAGAACCCTGCCTATGATGTAGAGGCTAAGTGGAGTGAGTTGGTTCGAGCTAAGGTTAGTGCTTCGACAATCATCTCAAATTGAATAGCAGACACAACTTTTGGCTAGTGATCTCCCTTTAATGTGTGTATGGTGGATCCATTGACTAGTCTGCACCGGGTATGAAAGTTGATTATTTGTTGGTTTCCTGGGATGTAACTGGATGGCTGATTAAAGTGGCATTAAGACAAAACTCACTCAGTATTCTGTGATTGAAATCAAAGTTAAGTATTACTTTTCTCATCAATTAAACATGATTTGGTCAATTAATTTTGTTAAAAGGACTACATTAAATTGATTTAAGAATGTGCAGCATTGTGATTTTTTTTTTTGTCTACATAATATGTAATGTAAATAAACTTTATCTGTGTTTGCTAAAGTTGCTTCTTGTTTCAGGGTTCACTCCCAAAGAGTATGGATTCTCGGATGTTAAAACCCTCAGGACGAGGTCGCAAACCACGAGAAAGTATGCTCCATCCATCATTCCTAGGTGGAGAAGTGGGCTACCCTGCGATGTCCATGGCGGCAATGTCCGCCTTCCCGGGAGCCGGGCTTTTGGGAAGCTATCCTAAACTACCTCTGAATTTGCCTTTTGGTGCAATACCTAACCTGGGAATGGTTAACCCAATGCTTGGACTTGCTGGCTTTGGCCTACCGGGAATGCCCATGGCATCTGCCCTTGGAAAGTCAGAAACTGAAACTAAAGAGAAAGACTCCGAGAAGGGTGAGGGAAGGGAAAGGCGCAAAAGTGATAAGTCCTCGTCGTCATCATCATCCTCAACATCAACATCAGCAACGCCACACCCTTCATTCCCGTCAGCATTTTACTACAACCCACTACTGTATAACCCAATGTTGGCTGCACAGAGTCTTCGTAACTTTCCCCTCCCATCAAATATGTCCTCTTCCTTTGCCTCCATGGCTCAACATGGAGCACTAAATGGGCGACTTGAGTCTGAGTCAGAGGAGGAAGCAAGACATGTTGATGATGAAGCTGCTCAGGACAAAGCAGAGGATCTTTCCGTTACCAAGAAGTCCTCTCGTAGTGAGCCTCATGATTTGTCTGTTAAAAAGAGCAGTAGTCATGAAAAGAGTGATTCCAAGGAAAAGTCTCGCAAGTTACAAGATCATGCTACAGATCTCTCAGTTAAAACCAAACCAGATGTAAAGTCAAGTATTGACAGTAAACTCAAAGAAGACAAAGTCAAAAGGATTATGAACAAACCCAAAATACTAGGATCATCGAAACTGAGTAAAATTGTGGATACTTTAAAAGACAAGGTTATGAAAATCGATAAGAAACCAAATGACAGTCCCTCTGAAAGTTCTCCTAACAAAAGTGACAGTAAGCCCACAAAAAGTCAGTCAGAAAATTCAGAGAAATCTGTGAAAAGTCCAGTGGAATCTGTACCAGATGAGCCTCTGGCTTTGGAAAGCAAGTCCAGTTCTGAGGGAAATGTGGAAACAGGTGAAGATGGGGGTGGTGAAGAGAAAGAGGACAATTCTTGAACAAAGTGCTCACTGACTACATACACTCTGTGCTACAATCAAAAGTGATGGCCAACCACCTGCCTCCATTCACCAATATGTTACTGTCACCTCAGAGTCCAAACATGTATCAGTTTCATTCTGGGGAGTGCGAAGGCATTTGATACCTCAGTGTGAATTATTGTTGTCACTTGTGCTACAGGGGCTATATACAGGCCCTTGGACAAATTAGCATTCACGCAACATCACCCTCTCTTCTGACCATGCCTGAATGGATGGATTGACTCGTTGCATCATTCCAACTGTCTCTTCAGGGAGGCTGTCACTAGCTGTGGCTCAGTGTCTTGTGGGCCACTCTCAAAACCCAGTGAATTCATCAGAACCCATATGGTGTATTCCCTTCAACCATTGAAACTTCTGCCTTGGATACTTCACCAAATACCTCAGTATTAAAACTGCTGTGTTTCATATAAACCCTCTATGCATGTTTTCACCTGGCTTATTGTGGAAGCTAAGGATGCGCACACACACTGGGCTAACTACCGTGGGCTGCTCCCAATTTGTTTAACCACTGTTGTAGATAGTATCCTCTCGCTGTCTGTCACGCCTGTTCATACAGTTGCTCCTCATCCATGGCTTTGTAAATTGCACCTGTTTCATAAGACAGAGATAAAAAAACTGGTCTCAGGGCATTTTTTGTAGAATTGTATGAATATATTTTGACACGGAACTTGTAGTGGTATTTACCTTGGCCTGGGCGCGGAGAGAGCACCAGAGTCAGTATTTTGGTATTACAGCTAATTTGATTGAAGGCAATCATTAAGGGGAGACAACCCCTCTTCTCCCTCCCTCCCTCATTACCTCATAAGACATTACTGACCCAGTTGTACTGCAGTGGTCTGGGGACTACATGTATATACTACTGTGTTGAGTTTGTCGGACTTGTCGATGAACAATTCCTTAGCTGGTAGTATTTTGTTGGGATTTTGTGTTTTACTCACGTTCATCCTCTGCCTGTGGCAAGATGGGCGTTTCCTTGTGATGTGTCTTTGTTACCTTCTTCAGTTGTGTGGTGAGCCGTCAGTCAATATGTTTCTAGTATTTTCACTGTATCATATTCAATTTACATGAACCATTGCTGCCTCGGTTTATTTGAACTAAGTCAAGCATCTCATGAGATTTAATTAAAGAGTGTATAGGTTTACTTAAGCTTGAATGTTTTTCTTATGTTTTAGACATAATCAGCAAGAAACCAAGGCTGGGAACTTAGGAGATGTGTTGCTTGTTGTGTTTGAGGGACTGTAGAAACCATTAACCAGTAAGAGTGTAATGTGTGCACCAAATTGAGAGATGAGAATGAAAGACTTCTCAGACAGGAATACTTTTCTCCCAGATCTCTCTTGGTCATGTTTTTTTGCTGATTTTGTCGTATCTTATGACTGTTTATTTTGTGTCAGAAGTCTTAACCATAATCATCTGGTCTGGTGCCCGCATGAAATGTTGCACATTTATTTTGCAGTCTATATTATTGCACAGATTCTTTTACCATGAAATTTGACTTAGGTGTTACTATTTATGATTGTATACCATATAAAATCCTGAAACTGATGTGAAACCTCGTAAGTTAGTATTGTTCTAAACAGTGATTTGCACGAACTATTGCTCAACTGTTAGGAGATGAAAAGAGCGGGTAAAGTTTGTACAGATTGAATGCATTAATTTATCTAGTTTGGAAACATGCGTGCCAGAATCTTGTACAAATGCAGGGTGCCTAACTTATCTGCATGAACGCTTTCCGTATTAATTTGCTTATTAATCAAATATTTTGAAGATAGCTGATCAATTTTACATAGGAGTGGGCTGATGATCTATTCGTCAGTATTGTTGCATATTTTTTGTGACATTTTGTACATGTTTGGTTACTTTATGTAGATAGCTGTTACCTTTTTAGTTTGCATAGAATTTCTTGTGTGGTCCACACAACAGCCATATTGTTTCTTCTTTTTTTTCATCATGGGCCAGAGGAGGCCTATTATTTGGTCTGAAGTTGAGCTGCCATTTGTATTTAATTACTGCTAGGAAGTTTTGTAAATGTCTGTACATTCCTATTGCCGTGTCACAACGATTGGCCACAGTCACTATACCTTCAGGTCATGTCACTAGCAACAGCATTCGTTTCCATCATGTCATAGATCTTACTGTGAATACCCCATCACTGGCAGTCATCGTGACTGATAAAGGGACGCTGACTTTCTTCAGTAACACTCTTAACAGCAGTCATTGTCGCTACTTGTAGGGTGGGTACTGATTTGTTGAAGTACCCATGCCACCAGTAGTTATTATGACTGCTTGAAGGTCTTGTTTCAGCACCACTCAAAGGCAGTGATATTTGCTTGTGGATGAGTACTGTTTTATTGTAGTTCTCTTTCACCAGCTGTTATCACAGCTTGTGTTGAGGATGCTGTCTTGTTGCAGTATCCCTCACCAGCAGTCGTGGTCACTACTTGTGGATGGGAACTGTCGTTGCAGTACTCCACCCACCCACAGTTCTCATCACTGCTTGTTGGGATGCTGACTGCTTTCTGTAGCCTTCTCACTGGCAGTCATCATCACTACGTAGGGGTACTCCTTGTTACCTGATGTTCAAAACCTGGCTTCAGGAGTCATTGATCCTTATAAACCATTCTTTCAGCCTGTTCTCTGTCAGAACCAATATTCAGAAATATATTATCCTTGATTTTAGTAGTTCATCATTTCAAACAGCTTGATGTTACAAACCCGAAATCTAATTTCAAATGTGTGATATATTTATTGAATAATGTAAATTTAATATCCGTTTTCCTCAGCAATATCCGACTCCAGAGATTGTTGTTAGTTATTTATTACCTGTTAACATTTCCATACCTGAATGAATGAAATCAGTGCATTATAAAACTTATTTTCAGCAAGTGGCACCGTCAGTGTCTCAAATAGGTGTCTCTTCAACCGATTATTTGACATGTGAATCACTCTACATATGTACAAAGTCACATGACACAATACTACACATGTTCTACTTAAATATATTTTTTCCTGTCTTGAGGGCAGATCAAGTGTATGTTAAGATGCTCTGAAATTTTCAGTAATAAACATTCAGATCTACAAATTTGTTTCATTTTTGATGTTCTGACACTTTCACCTTTTTTCCCCTTGTCCTGTTCCTGAAGCCAGGTTCACCATTGTGTCATAAGTTATTGTGGTAAATTATTCACTGACCAATTCATTTATGGTGAGCCAGTTTCTACATGAATGTTATGGTTCAGTCACTATTTAATCAGCATGTAAGTATTTATTGGAGGAGATGAAATTTTGTATGTATAATTATTTTTATTAAGATATGGCTTTGGTGTTTCATTGTTGTTAATGTTGTGTTTTACCATTGGAGAAACAGAATGTGATGGACAGATTGAGAGAAGATATAATGGCAGGTTAAGCCAGGCTGAATTCTGAGGAACATGCTTTTACACATTTACAATGATTCAAAACTGAATGCATAGTGAAAATAATTTCTTGAATTGGACAGTTTTCCTTTATCCTTGTCCAGATTGGTTTGATCTACAGCAACCTGGGTTTGGGGTTTGTTTGTTTTTTGTTTTGTTTTTTGGGTTTTTTTAAATATTTTATTCTTATTATTTTTAAGTTATCTTAATTACACAATTCATCTTACAACAATGTACAGAAGTGACACACATAGGCCCGTATATGTCCAACAAATGTTAACTGAGAAAGCATTAAGTTTAAGGGATATAGACATAGACATTTAAAATCAAACCTGTGCTGGATGTAAGAGGTTGCCTAATGGTTTGGGTGGTCAAGCTGAACGACAAAGACCTACTACAAAACAATGTTATTGCTCTTAAGGTTGTGAGTCTGTGTTAAAATCTGAGCGTTAGGATCACATGAGCGGATATCCCTTTGTGGAACAGACCATGGGTAATGCATTCCATCATACACATGCAATATAGGTGAGACTCGTACTTGGTTGATGCACATCATTGTTCCCGATAGTGTTATTCAGTGACCTTAACCTTGATCACGCTGTCTGGTACAGAGACAATCATTGACCGGCATGTAGACCTCAAATGGTCAAGATTGGAAAGCTATGACTTAATTTGTAGCAATAAGGTGAGATAGTATAAGTTGCCAAACTTAGAAAAAATTAATAGTCACAGAGCAATATTGAACCGCGATTACATTAATGAGATTTCCTGTGCCATCATATACTTCTGTTTTAACATGATGCATTGAATTTGTGATTGACCGTATGCCCAACAGGTTGAAACATATCTCTACAATCATCACAGCAGAGATCACAAGTAATCCATGTTTGAGCAATGAAGAAATTGTTTCCATGAAAACTTATCACACCAATGAAGCACTGCTTGTCAGTATATGTGCCGTTTATTATAAGTGAAACACATCTTATACTTGATAAAATAAGTTACAGATATTTCAATTTTTATGATTGATTTTTCATCAGATTGTCAAGGAATAAATAGACAAATATTCATATTTTCAAAAATTTACATATATCCCTAACTATTTTTGTCCAGTATATTATTCTAGAGTCATGAACATATTTAATACTTTAAATTATATTAATTAAACGACTAGTATTTTTTAGGTGTAAATTCCTCTCTAAAGGGAGATGGAGCTCAGATAGCTTCCACAGTGAGTGTAAAGTGAATCAGATTTCCTTGATTAGTAACTAAAGTTATCAAACATCAATTTCACAGTTAGGTAAAATTGCAATAATTACACAAGATTCAAAGTCACATGTTTGAAGTGCAACAATACCTCATGTATTCTGGACCGAAAAAAGTGATGCTAGATGAGGTCTGAAGAAATAGCCCACCACATACATAGTAATCGGTTTGAAACTTTGGTTAATTTCTGAAGTTTTGGAGTACAAGGTTTCCTTAAAACAAACAACTGATTTCCCAACATTTTATCCAGTAACGAAACTGGATCAATCCTATTTTCATTCGTGTGTTTAGGGTTGTTGTTATGTTCATCCAAACATTTCACACAAACTAAGGCAATATTGTCCATTTACCTAGCACAGATTTCTGTTTTGAAAAACCAAACATCAAATAGTAAACTTCAGATGAATTATGTGGGCGGTGAGGTAGCCTAGAAGTTAAAGCATTTGCTCATCTCCCCAAAGCTCAGTTCGATTACCCACATGGGCACACACTGTGAAACCCATTTCTGGTGTCACCACCATGATATTGCTGGAATATTGCTAGAGTAAGACCAAACCCCATCACTCAGATATCTGGACAAAACAGGAATTTGTGACTGGAGGGTCAAACCTAATGCAGGAATTTAGCATTTCCAAAATAGTTTGTTTCTGTAAGGAAATATCTCAAAACTTGAGGATTAACCGATGTTAAAACACACTAATCTGTTGGTTGCAGGTTATTCTAACTCTTGGTCTTGATTCTGATTTGTTCCATGAAAGATTTCCTGAAAAAAAATAACATTACCATTATTTGTTAGATTGAATGAAAATAGACTTTTGACAGTTAATGGATTTTGGAAATAAGTTTTGTGTCCAGTGTGGCATTGAATTGAACTTTTCACCAAGAGTGGTTCTCCATATTGAGTAGTGTTATCTCCCCTGCTACGGCAGTCAATGCATGCACTCAAGTTATTTCAATGGTTGGAGGAATTGTTGGGACCTGTGCTCACATGGCATGAAAATGATGGCGTCCTGACAATTTACATCAAATGATGTGTGTTTGGCTGGAAGCCTGTGTCATTTAGCTCTGGTAACAATCTGTCTTCCCTGCTCTTGTTATGGGCCCCCATTGTTTTGTTATGACATTAACAGAAGTCTTGATCCTTGACTTGACATAGTCCCCCAAATAAAGCTATGTCTAGGTCCATACAGACATCCTCAAGTATCCATCCCTCTTTCAATACCTCAAAGAGATGCTTGATCTTAGCTGCCAGAGCTGACCCGGGATATGACATGGAGGCAAATGGGTTAATACCATTCAACCACTTTGGAAAAGGATACCAATATCTACTTTTCACTCTGCCCGGACATTAATTCATTCTTATAAAAATTAGTTAAGTATACATGTTCTTGGATCTAGAACCATATGTGAGACACTCAGTTCCTCGGTCCTCAAGTACATAGTTTCCACATTCGAGCAACAGAAGAAAACACTTCCTCATTGTAAGGGGCAACTCCATGGCCTCTACATGGTTGTGCCAGTTCAACTTCAGGATGTGCTTGTCATGGGTTTGAATCGCAAATAATGTGATGATTTGCACACACACTGCACAGCAGGGCAATGAGCTTGTGCTGCAAAATTGCTCACACAGTGAAGTAACTGCACAGTTATTCCTAGCAGTGTTGACTGAATAAATTACTGACCCCACAACAAAAGGACGGTTATGCCTGTACTTCCTATCAAACTTTTAGACTCCCTTAGAGCACTCACTCACATGTGTGTTCATAAGTATATAGGTTCATTAAAGATAGATTTCACCACTAACTTGGGGGATCCAACTGCAAGCTTTATGCAAATGAATTGCAGGAGGATCATGCACCAAATTGCTGAAAAACGTGCAGTATGCATGTGAAGAGCTGCGTTTGTGTTTTAAGGTTTAAGATTTCGCCAATTTCACTGATTGTTTTTATTTTTTAAAGTCATGACAATAATCTTTTCGACCTTAAGTATTTGTTTTACAAAACATCAGTTCATTTGTAAACTGTACCTCTAGACAATATGGAATATTTTGTAAAATTTAGTTTAGAACAGATGCCTTAAGTGGCTATATTTACTTTAGCGAGTCTTAAATTTTTACTCGCAGCAGTAAATTAACGGTGAACTCTGCATTTACTCTACTCCATTCTATTATATGAACAGATTCAATGAAGAATCCTCAGCTAGTACACATGTACTACCTTGTCTTATGTACACTGATGGGTTCATTTTACCTTTTGATGAAAATTTAATGACTGAATTGAACTGATCTAAGTATAACGAAAGTTACCTCAGTTCGTTACACAATGTATTGTTTGCACCAGCTTTAAAGTGCGGGAACCTGTACGTGCATGGTTGTGCAGATCGTGTGATCATGTAAAGGGCTATTGGGTAGACGCTTTCTGGCTACATGCCAAACACAACAGGTCAGAAAGTGAGCCGAGAACGGAAGGTAGTTGATCAAGTGGAAAGGATGTAACGCTCACTCTGTATTTGAAGGTACACTCAAAGGAATTTGACTTAATGGGGCCAATAAGTTTTATCTGAAATCATTTCACGACATTCATTCTTAGACAACCCGTTCAAATACCTTGTATTGGACTGAGGGATATTGGAATATATTAACTAGTCCATTTAATATTTAATTTACCTTGACGGAAGTATCCGCACCAAGGAGTGTGTTTATATAACATGGGTACTTCATTTTGCTGAAATAGAAAGTGCACTAAGACAAAGTGAATTCGATGGATGAGTCTTTGCTTTACACTGATTTTTCCTGTCTAGTAAACCTAATAGAAGAACCAAGGCCAGGGTGCAGTTGTAAAAAGCGGTCCTAGCTCTGAAGTGACCTTACTCCCAAACCTTAACACAGACTTTGGATAGCCTAAGCTCTAAGGTTATTTTGTACAACGGAACGGCGACTGTTTAGTTTAACCAGAAATTATTGAGAATTTACATTGTAAATATTTTTCCCCCACTCATTACTCGCGTAATCAGTGTGAGTATTAGCAGAACACAACTCCAGATACAAAGACCGATGGACGGTTAGTATTTTGTCAAGTCACCAGGGGCAGCCACGCAGGCTTCGATGCATACTACTGATGAACGAAGTTAGGAAGTCGTGGTCCATGCTGTCCGAATATCAGATCACCTCTTCTTTCATTTCAGCAATGCTTGTCAGATTTATCTTATTGACACTTTCCTTCATATGTCCCCATATGACATTTTCCAATGGATTTAGGTCAGGGCTATAGCTTGGCCACTCTAATGTCATATTTTGAATCCAAAACCAGGCCTGTGAATGCTTTGAACGATTTTTTGGGGTTAAGAGTCCAGCTGGAAAATCCAAAACATTCCTGACAACACTTGAGCAGATGGAAGTAAATGTCCCTCGAGAATATATTTGTACCGCTCACTGTTCATATTCCCTTCAAATACACAGAGGGACGTTGCCCCTAAAACAGATACGCCACCCCACACGTTACATTTCGGACTGTACTTTGGGCGCTGAGACTAAGGGGTTTTTTTTCAGTTTGTTTGGTCCAGAATTTCAGTGTTCTAGGAAATACCCACACAGAACTTTCATCTGAGAAAGTCACATTGTCCCAGTTAAAAAACATTCTATGCTGTAAGCACTTGTTCAACCTTCGCTCGTATGTTAGGTTTCATGATCGGTGCTGGAATTCCTCTTTTCTGCCAACCCATTGCATGCAGCTCAGATCTAATTGTCTTCTTACTGACAGCCACAGTTCCTCTATCAATCATTTCCAGCCTTAAGCTAGAAACAAGAATATCACACCGCCTTCTGTCACCGACAATCAATTTTCTAGGCCTACTTGCGCCTATCTGGTGCTCAGTGCCATATCCATTTGCGATATTTTTCAAAACGCTATAAACAGTGAAGAAAGGGAAGCCTGTTCAACTTGAAATCACTTTAGTTGATCTGATGTACATGTTATAATACTCTGAAATCAACTTCCTCTTCACTAAATCATCCATACTGATTATCACTGAAAATGTCTGCTTGCAAGTAAACAAAGGGGGACAAATATTCACAAACTAATGAAAGGGAATTAACGGAGTTGTCTCTCTTGAATGAAGCACTTTATAGCTAGTAAAGGTTGTTTATACTAGAAATCCAGTTAAACATGTTCCTAAAATTCTCAATAATTTAAGGCCATACTATATCTGAATAACCGAACCTAGTCCAGACAATCCACTGATTGACATCGTAAACATTGATCTGCTCAACAAGGATACGGTTGTATTTATGGCCTGACCACCCAAATTTGACAAAGGGGCCGATATCCGTGACTGAACTGATCAGAACGTTGAAATATGTAATGAAATTGAGGTTACTACGTGTAAACGATGGCTTTGTTCCCAGACAAGCAGTCCAGTGACGCAGTGTTGTTACCCACAGATGAACTCTTTCTTTTCCAAGTGTTTACTTGTACTTGTACAATATCACACGCACTCACGCGGATAGGGTACACAGCCTTATGGTTATTTAAAGAAGAGTTATCTCTGCACATTTCAGAGAAAATTGGCGTCGAAGGTTTACCCTTGAACACAAAGAAACATTGGCTTGATCCTCTTACATGATTTACCATTCAACACGCCAGGTCACTGTGTTCTCAACCCCACAGGGACAGCGATGTGTTATTGTTTAATCTGTGTTTGTTTGCCGTAATGTATATTTTAGGCAATCAATTGTTCGATGAAACCGAGGGCGTTTCAAGTAAATCTATACCAATAAACCAAACAAGGGTCGAACTGACAAAACATGGCAGAGTGCCAGTGAATAGATGACTGCTTCGGCTTTGGTAGTCTCAAGAGCGATCGGTGTGGTAGAATATTTCAAGTTAATGGATCAGCGTACCAGAAACACAATTTGAATCCAGCATATGGGATATTTAAAGATGCTACCTGGAATAAAAAGCATGCATGTTTTATTCACTGTATTAAATATAATATGTTCAAATGTACGAGTGCCTTTTGAGTAGTCCTGTAGTTAGCGCTTTCCTTCGTTACACTGAACACCCGGGTTCGATTCCCCGACTTGGTACTCAGTGCTGCGTTCCAGAAATTGTGACAATGTTCCTCTTTATTGTGACGGTATGAAATGTTCTGTTCAACAACGGAAGAGACGGAAGCGTTCGAAAAGAATCTTTGCCGGGTCTCATGAGTGAGTGAGTTTAGTTTTACGCCGCACTCAGCAATATTACAGCTATATGGCGGCGGTCTGTAAATAATCGAGTCTGGACCAGACAATCCAGTGATCAACAACATGAGCATCGATCTGCGCAATTGGGAACCGATGACATGTGTCAACCAAGTCAGCGAGCCTGACCACCCGATCCCGTTAGTCGCCTCTTACGACAAGCTGGGTCGCGTTTTATGGCAAGCATGGGTTGCTGAAGGCCTATTCTACCCCGGGACCTTCGTCGCCGGGTCTCATGACATTTGTTCCATCTCTCCGCCTCAATAGGATGTGTTACGTGTCGTATGTTTAACGATCATAACATGGTCTGGTTGGAAATGCAGAGTTCCAGCTATTTTCATGAAGAACACTTCGTATCGTTTTGCACACAGATGTCGTGATAGAATAATTTGAGATCTTATATACAAGTACGGAGTATTGGGGGTCATAGGGGCGGTGGGGTAGCCTAGTTGTTAAAGCGTTCGTTCGTCACGCTGAAGATCCGGGTTCCATTCCCGACATGGGAAACGCTAGCCTACCCCACCTCCCGTTTGATGAGAGCTTCATGGGCTTCGGTCGTATCCCACACGGGAGCAGTATGCAGATGGGGTGGTGATGGTTAATTTCAATGTTCATATTGCCAGACAGTCCCCGTAGCAGGATTCGGGATCACCTCCAGGGTAAGGTGACTCTTGTCTTATGAAGTCTTAATCGTACTGATGGAATGTCAGCAATGTCCCCGCTGTATGGAGGCGGTCCGTAAATAATCAAGTCTAGACCACACAACCCAGTGATCAATAGTATTAGTATCGATCTACGCAATTATGATAGGATGACATGACCCAGTTCGTTAGCTGCCTCTTATGGCAAACATGCTCATGCTGTTGATCACTTTATTGTCAGGCCCAGACTCAATTAATTACATAGCAAACAAGGAAAACGACAATGCCTGGGTGAGAGTGAGTGGGTGAATGAATGATTGTGCATGTCACCTGGATGGGATGCGATAGAGTGTTGGACGGTCCCTTTGAGGCGTTAGTCGACTGTCATTTTTCGAAGCTGAATTATCATATCATACAGTACTGTTGATTGCTTCTAGGGTGTAGAGGTTAGAGCGTCCACCCGGAGAACGGAAGGTCGCGGGTTGGTCCTTTCCTGGCATTCCGCATTAGTGGGTGTGACTCGGAGTGAGTCCGTTGCCATGTGATTATTTGGGTCTGTTCATAATTTATGGCTTGTGGGGTGATGATGATTTTTATGGAGATGCATGTACAGTGTGAATGAGACCCCTCTACCCTACCCCCGCTTACCCCCTTGTCGTGTACAAAATCAATGAAATCCCCAGAACAAAATATGTGACCCGACTCCCCCACCCCACCTAAAAACCATCATCACACCCCACCCCTAGTCATGAATAATAAGCAGTCCCTTACAACCAATCACTGACTCTACACTCTGCAAAATATTCCTAAATTTAGATATTTCTATTCTCAACATGGTGATAGCTTAACTCTTACAAATTTCCATCAGGACCAGTGACAGTTTCTGTAATCCTGCTTATTTACAGATTCGGATATCGCCTATGTCATTAATATACTTCAGATGCGATGCAAGCAACAATCAGATCGACGTGTCCCAACGAATAACTTCCCTCGCATGTTTCCGGCAATAATTCGGCGCGAGGTCTTTCCTGTCTGAACATGCGCATCGGGGCAATTAACGGTCACGGGAGGGTCGGTTACAGCGTTATTAAATATTAATATACAGGGAGCAAATGAACAAACATTAACACAAGAAACGGGGAATGTGGGGAATAGAACACCGGTCTTCGGCTGGACATGTGAGCGAACACTTTAACCACAAGGCTACCTTCCTCAAGCACAAAACAGAAGATCAGACTCTAGAGGAACCGATAGCAGTATATTCACTGAAATAATGAATTCACAGACTGCAGACCGCGTCGAGTTTTATGAATTGTGCTTGTGACTTCAAAGGAACTTTAACATTTAATTGTCCGAAGTACGTGAATGTAGAGCCCTTAAATCCCAAGTATGGCTTACAGCTCGACACCATGTTGAGTCATCCTCGCCATTGTTTCATCATTGTTTATGTAATACTAGTATACGGCCTCGCCGTTGGAAAGGAAAGCCATTGTTTTACGACACTTATGCCATGATCTGTCTGATCGCCGGTGTTGATTAGAAAGCCACCCTGCCTTTGATCTTTCTCATATACAAAGCGAGTGTTTGCTCTCCCTTCTTCGCTAACAATGGGATCGAACTTCATCTCGCCGCGCAGTATTTTCGATAAAATGTGCAATGACACTTTCACTGAGGGCTCGAGTCAGAATACAGACATCCGCGTAGCGCCTGCACTCGTGTGTTGTGTCTGGGCTCCCTGTAGGCCCAATGGTTTCATAATGCTCTCGTAAGATAGTCGTTGCGATACGAAATCTTTGTGAAACGGAAAGATATATAAAAGGACAGACGGCTTCACTTGAAACTTCAATCAATGACAAATGCATTACGTTTTTCTGATGACACGTGTTTGTTTTAACAAGCTGTAAAAATATGAGGAAGGGCGTTCTCACGGGCATGCGCCCTTATATTTACCCACTCAACTGACCTAACACTAGCCCCATCACTCAACCGTTCACTGTCTTCTGGGACCAATGTTACCCATACAAGGCGTAGAATTTTCAATACTGGAGTCATCCACGAAGATCCGGTTATAATCATTAGTCTTAGATGTAAGAGGCAACGACGCTCGACTTTTATGCGAGTAAAGTTTTACGCCACACTCAGCAATGTTACTGGTGATAAAACAATACTTGACACGAACAGTTTGAACGTTTAGCAACAAAACTTGAATAGCCAACCATCTTTGTGATGAAATCAATCCAACCTGCATTCGGTTGTTAGTTTAGTTTTACGTCCCACTCACCAGTATTCCAGCTATATGCCGGCGGTTTGTAAGTCATCAAGTCTATAGCTGACGTTCCAGTGATCAACAGCATGAGCATCGATCTACGCATTTGGGATTCGATAACACACCGTAAGAAGCGACTATACTCTGATCGGGTGGTCACTGGCTTGTCTAAGACAAATCACCGCATGACAGTTGCGTAGATCGACGACGACGACGACGATGATGATGATGATGATTATGATGATGATGATGATTATGATTGTTTTAGAAGCAATACGTTGTCAAACGCAGTGCTGGTAACAATCAGGGCCGGTATCGAAATGAAAAATGGCATTTTGGCTTTTTCAAAGTATTGCTAATATACCCTTTTCTGTATCAAGACGTGGGGTGGGTGTCTGTGGGAAGAACGTTGGATGTGGAGGTGTATAGAATCTCTACTTCTTGTGACCTTTACCTTTGAAGATAATTTCAAGCGATACTGAATATTTAATACTACTCAGCAACAAGACGAATACCATATATTGCTTGTCTGTTCATATATATTTTAGGGGCAGTAGAGAGACAGTTATATTCCTGTGATAAACGATAGGAACTAGAATCAAACGACATTGATGGTCTTGCAATGTACTGCGAACTGGAGTCAATATTGAAGACTGTTTACTGATGTGTTCAATACAAATGCTTCAAAGATCCACTCGAACATAGCCGAGGTTCAGAAGGTTCCTTATTCTGCGTTTTATAACGGGAGCGTGAGGGTGTGATATTTCAATATTTCGTTCACTGTGTCCATGTTATGTACCGCTACCACAGTATTATTCCACTATCATATTTCGTTTAAATACAGTTATACAAGACTGAAACAAAACCATCATCATACCCATCTGCAGATATACTCCTTTTACACATTTTATTGGAAAATAAGTTCATTTTCTTTTTCAGGCGCAAAGTTTCGACATGTGGAACATAATTTTTGAGTAACATAAGAGTACTTACATACTTCTTCCTCGCCCGATGGAAAGAATAACTCTGATTTTCACAAGCTGTAGCATAAATCACTGGTAGTTGAAAGACTTAATACTACCTAGCAACTGTTGTTTATTTATTCCTTTATATATTATATTATATATTTATATACCACGTATACCATATATCCATCTGCCTGAATGCATAGGTTATAATGTGTTAATATGATGATTTATTTGCTTGTAAATAAATGTGTTTATATGTATATGTATTACTTAGTATCTTATATATCTTAATCTCCTCTCATACCCCACTCTGCATTGCGTTTGTACACTTCCGGCTCGGGAAATGCAATCTTAAAAACCCCGTATTCCGTCAACACGATGTGATAACTTATAATATTTATTTTCTATATGATGCTGACCTCTGGTTTTAAAAAATCTTAGTGAGCAAGCACTATAAATCTAGTCCAAGCAGCCACGCATACATACGCGTGCACGCTGTCATATGAGAGAACTATTCTGAAGTGCGATAGCAAAATACTCATTCAAATTCAGGAAAAATATTACAACGGTGAACACCACAGTGACCTTCTTTATCTGTCGGTAACATGTACCACACTACAATTCGGTATCATTACAATTGTTAATTACTGCATACTAAATGTATATATAAACGCACACAACCAAATTCTAGTGCTAAAAGGCATCGAGGATTTTTTGAGTGCCAGTGTCATACTATGTTTCCGACACGAGTGCTTAAATGGTATTTCCCGAGCGAGAGCAAGTGATATACCGATATTTCGGCAGAAGTGTCGTAAACATAGTGTGATGTGGGCGCGAATATGGTATTCTGATTATTACCGAAGTCGTCATTTGAGGAAAATAAGCCCAAATCTACTTTCAAACATAGACTGGCTACCCACCGTTGCCCCATGTAGAACGCAACGTGACAGAAGAAACGTGACGTCATACCATTGTTTATGGCGTCACGTCACCATGACAAAGTGATAGTTGCCCTAGGGCATCATATGAAAAATATTAACCCCGACATTCTAGCTCTCGTGGGTAATAAACTGCAATCACCCATACAGTACCCATGGTTATCGATGATAATGGTTTTAAATACTAGTGTTCAGACTGAGCACTAGAAGAGGGCTTCATACTGATTGGTCACTTTGTTTCCACTGCTTACGCTGTTTTCCCACATGAAGGTAACGTCACAAATCGCAGATATGAAATAACGTCACGCAATGCATTGATTTGACGTCATTCCAACAATTGTCTTTTATAGCCCATTACAACCTGTCATAAAACAGAAAAAGATATAAAGATGATTAACCCACTCCCAACTCGGATTATCTGACCATCGTCCTTTTTCTCGGCTTGGGGCGTAATTCACTCAGGACAGAAACGTCAAGCAGTGGGTAACTCCCGAAGTCTTACACCTTGAATTTTGAACAGTATGACCGTAAAAGTGTATTTGAAGGCAATAGCGCCTATTTTGTATGCCGACGGTGAAGAGAGCAGTTAGACAACTCCTCCTGCAAACGTCAAGAGCTATGTACCGCCATTTTCTGCTAATACTAAGTAACGTGTTTTCCTAAGTTTTAACTATATTCTGTCAGATTTTTATTTGTATTTCATAGAATAAAATTAGCGGCGGGGTAGCCTAGAGGAGAAAGCGTTCACTCGACACGTCGAAGACCCGGGTTCGATTCCCCACTTAGGTTCAATGTGTGAAGCCCGTTTCTGGTGTCCCGCCATGATATTGCTAGACTATTGCTTAAAGCGTCGTATAACTAAACTCCCTAACACTCAGTAAACAAACACCCACTGCAAAGTTTCTAACGCGGCTAGTCCGGGCCAGAAGTGTATGTTTCACTTGTGTAACGTCTGTATTTTTTCTTAACACAACTGCTATAAAAAAGTCTTTTCATAGATTTTCTGGTTCCGCAATTTACCTCTCTGATTCGTATTGTGAGATAATATATTGCTAGTCAAAGGCTTTTATCTGTTATACGAGTGTCGCAAGGTATGATGAAAAGGCCGGTATGTCACCACGATCCCATTTGAAACACGTTTAGCGCAAGTGAATCCTACACCCGAGATCGAAGTGAAACTGCCCGAGGACTTGCGTTCCGGTCGGACCTATGCTGTATGTGAACAGCATTTGTCTCTTAGGATAGCCTCACACATCGATCTAGCTACAGAGACGGGGCAATTTTGAAAATACTTAATTGTACGAGTAATTACTATGGCGGAAGCGGCGTGTAAGCAATCGTCCGTGATTGGCGTACATGTTGGCGCTTGATTGTACAGGTGTAGGCCCGCTGCATGGACGACCTGTCCTAGTGACCGCTTGCATGGGTGGGGATGATTGGGTAGAATTACGTACTTCTCCCTTCCTTCTCCTAATGAATTTCAATGGGGGATTCCATTTTTATTGCCGTTTGCTTTTACATGTTGTAGTGGAGATGAGAGTTGGGGTTGTAGTGGTGGCACTATAGTTCCTGAAATACTAAAAGAGAAGCTTGATTAAATCTATACCGACAAAGTTGTGAAGACGTGCAGGACTCACGGGGTACGACGTCACACCAATGAAACCAAAATTGATTGTCCTTGTACAAAACAAACTTAAAAGACTTAAATTTGGTTTGATCATTCAGTTTTTGTTTGGCATGTTGTTTTACGCTGCACTCAGCGTCATTCCATCGAGCCTGGACAGACATCCCAGTGATCAATATCATGAGCATCATCTTATGCAGTTGGCATACGATGACAAGTGTCAACCCAGTCAGCGACCACACGATACCGATAGGTGACTCCTACAGACAGACAGGCAGACAGACAGACATATGTTTTATTTACGTCTCACAATAGGCATGGCTTTCTCAAGACCAATGCTAACCCGGGTCTTTAAGGGGTCGGATCATACAGTCAAACTGTTGTTTTCTTTTAACCCAAATTGCATCATGTACATCCCATCACATAGGTTTATAAGAGATAACGTCAGCTGGAGATCAACTGCACGTCCCGGGTCGATTTTTTATATTTTGTAGCTTATAGGTTTTCGAATGTTTAGAGATATTTGAACTTAGAAAAATTTTGTGGAATTTCTCTCTGATGATACTCAAATAGGGCATTAAGTATATCCACATCGCCACAAAAACTGCTCAACAGAATTGATGCAGCTTACACATGTGTTTCATTGGGACTCGAAAGGTGTGCATCTCATAGTTGCATAGATGTTTACTGAACTTGTTTACTACAAAGTCATCATCTGAGCATACTTAGTGTAGGGAACGCTTCCTACAGGAGAGGGGGCATCCGTGTCCCTAGACACAATTTTGTCTTGTTCTTGCTTAAATCTCGCTACAGTGACAGTCAAACGCCTCTTCAGGGACGCTTAAACATGTACTGTTAATATGCTTAAAGACAATCAGCTCTGTGCTTATGTATTATAGATAGTTAACTCTACTGGGATATAACATGTCATCCTCCCGCCGTGCTTCCAGTCTTCAAAGAGGAATACATTCTCGGGACACATTGCCGGTTTGTATCGGTTTGATTGAAATGATTCAAGCCCCTGATTCCGTCTGCTTAATCGACGTGACAGTTGGGGTGTGTGAAATGTTAAAACTCACGTTAAAAAATGTTGCATCTACACAGCGACAGAGTACTTCGACCCCCATAGGGCCGGGGGGTAGTCAGGTGGTTAAAGCGTTCGCTCACCACGCCAATGCCCCGGGTTCGATTCCGCAAATGCGCACAAAGCCCATTTGTTTTGGTGTTCCCCGCCGTGATATTGATGGAATGTTGCCAAAGAGGCGTAAAACAAAACACTCACGCACTCAATACAGCCCCAAAGATTGTAGTTGCCAACAGGTGGTGCCCCAGTGATAGATACCAACGGTGCACAAATGTGAAAAATGATCTGGAGTTTTTTGCTTTAGTGTGTGAGTGTGCTTTTATGCCACTTTCTAACCCCCTTCCGATTTTTATTTTATTTATTTATTTTATTTTATTTTTATTTTTGCTTTAGAGATCAGGGGCATAATGCCTGCTATTCCGTGTAGGAAAAGATTTACACTTAACCTCTTGTTGGAAGCAAGAGGAAGGGATTTTTTCTTATTTTCACACTCACACCCCCGCACTCCGTACTAAAATGTTATTGTGACATTTAAACTTAATCTGCGTAAACAAGAACATTCGTACCTTTTAGTTGATGTTCATTGAACTCCAAAACTCCAAAACTAGATATCAAAATTAACATGCTCATGGTAATTCAATTACTTGGTATAGAACCTAAATTGTGGCTATTGCAGCAAGGAATATTTCTTATGATATACCTGGTGTGGCTGTACAGGGTAAAGTGATAACATGTAGGTATATTATATAAACATTTAGAAACAAAGAAATCATGCACAGCAAGAGAAGATCATACACATGATCAGTATATGCCTGTACATTTATTCAGTTGGATCGGAACTGAAATCACATTTCAAATGATGGATATCTCGATATGTTTCATACAGTTGTTCAGTAGTGGTTGTTGTGCTATCAGACGTATTTCGTACAATACATTCAACACAAACTATTATAGCTCTCTGTTCTACCGAACAGACTAACACATTGAAGACATTTCATTAAGGAAAATAGAAGACGGAGACTGTCCCTGATTTCATGCAGCACATTTTACGAAAACAAAATAACGACATGTGTTTTTGAAAATGCACGTACAAACCCTGGTACTCCTGTAAACTCGGTTCTCAAGCACGCTGCCTGCTTGTCGCACACGTTCAATATAGCGCAGGTATATAAATATGAGGTTGAACTCTGCATGTAAACAAACTGAGAACGTGCTGACCAAGCAAATCTCCCTCCTCGGAGATGCCCATAATATTACGTCACGTGTCGTAATCCAGTCCTTTTATTATCGGCCGGCGTAACACCTCCCTGATAAGTGATAAAAACAATTACTAACCTGTAGTTCACCCACTCCGACCCCCCCGAACCCAAGACGCCATTACTAATTCGTTGCCTGAAACGTCAAGTAGCCGACTCTTTGTTTTGACGCGCAGCCGGTAGGTTGTTCAGAAGGCGACCCCTCCCCCTCATCGTCCCCCGCCCCTCCTTCTTACCACCCTTAGTTCTTTTTCTCGGTGGGTCCCGCCAGTCACTATACCTTGGAGAATTATGTGCACCATTTGGAGCAATGCTTTTACGAAGTTTCGCGGAAATAGGCGAGTTCTTCCGAATGACAATAACGGACGACAGCGGGTAATTACAGTGTACGGTTCCCTACCCAATCGATCAGATCTGCATGTCGGAGCTTTGTCCAAAGCCGTTGGTTAATACAACGTGTTGTTACATGACGAGTTTTGCTTTCAACGGATTCACAGCTATACCCACCTGCCGACTTGAATCAGTGCAAGGTGGTCGGAGCTACATCCATGCCTGTCACTCGAAGGCAGAAAGTTTTTGTAAAATATCACGCAACGTATATTTAAAAAAAAATTAAGTAATCATAATAATCATTTGAAATGGTGTAACCAACATCTGTAAAGGAGAAGACTGGGTACGGTGAATCAGGCTATATAACCCAGCGTAAAGTATTGAGATGTTTAGAAAGAGATAAATGGAAACACGAAGCTGTGGTAATTTCTGCAAACATGAGGTTGAAAGATATGGTGCCTTGGTTCATGAAAATAACGTTAATGTCATCATGATAAAACGTAATAAAACCACAGATATTGCATCGATATCTGATAATACTAGCAATGATAACAGCTCAAAGTAACCGCTCAAGTAATAATACTTGTCCGTTATAATTGTGAGGATAAGTACTTAAACCAAGTGTTATGAAATCCAAATATGTATTAAACAGCTATTCCTCGATGTAAAACGCTCCAGCATTGGTGAGATCTCAGTGAATTAAATTAAAAGCATAACTGAACATACATTTCTGATTAGCACTTTATAACTCATTTACAGATCATAAAGGTATGGCTTTTCGTAAGAGGCGACTAACGGGATCGTGTGGTCAGGCTCGCTGACTTGGTTCACACATGTGATCGGTTCCAAATTGCGCTGATCGATGCTCATGGTTTTGATCACTGGATTGTCTGGCCCAGACTCGTTTATTTACAGACCGCCGCCATATAGCTGGAATATTGCTGAGAGCGGCGTAAAACTAAACTCACTCACTCACCCCATAAAGGTATGCTCTCTGACACATTTAGGATCCCCCAGGTGGCATATTACAAGAACTTTAATTAACATCAAAACATCAGACACATATTCAAAAAGTTATTGAAAGAATACAAGGTGCATGTCATCACCGAACAACACAATGACGTCATATATAGTTGAATGACGTCAACATGAAAACAGTTGTTCAAAGACTAACACATGTAGATGTAATATTCTAAGAGATTAAAAAGATATTACGATAACAATATTTTGTGTGTTTATATTTCCCCCAATATTGAAATCTGGTTGAAATGATGATAAAAGATGTGGAAGACCCTTTAGTAAGCAACCAATATTGTCACTGATAATTGTTTTCCGTACCATGTTTACATTTAGGTCACAACTGCAAGGTGCCCGATTCATCCGCAAGATACATACTATATATCTTTTTATCTCTGTAGTTAAAACATTAGTGAAATGTATGTTATAACATTCTGAATACAAATTACGAGGTCAAAATTATGTTTGTAGCGTATAAGATCCATTTATTTACCTTACACCAGGATCTATATAGTTACGCGGATATGACCTCAAAGCTGTGATGCGGTAGGTGACATGTCTCTCGTTTTTCCCGCCACTCGAATGTGAGTAGCGGTATCATACGCTAGTGATCGGCTAGCCATTGTCAGCCGCGATCACTGAGAACGGCGCAGATTCCTCGTCCAAGATGGGCTTGTCCGACGAGGGAGAGGCTAATGTGCAACAACGATATGAAGAACTATGTTTGGACTTAAATATGGACAAAACCGCCGAGGGCGAGGCGTGGGAATCGTACCAAAGGATTCAGCAAAATTATACTCTTGAAGTACGGGCTCTATCGTTCGGCCATGTTGAGTTTAAATGACCGGTATTCGTAGCTTCCGTCGTTCTGAGTTCGATCGGAGTACTGTTATAAATGATGTGATTGCAATTCTAATAAGTGCATATTTCCACTTCATGATAGATAGCTGACTTACATGTATCTGCATCGTGTTGTCTCGCGGAAACTTGCACGGATCGCCCATTGTTTTGGTCGTATCGATGTATACACACTATTTATGATCACGGGTGTCAGCCTAAAAAATAACTCTATTCTAATGTAGCTGAACTGGATTGTTGATAAAATGTTTGCTGTTTGACAGGGTGACCAGCTTCACTGGTTGGCATGCGCTTTATATGAAGCATGTCGACGAACTGTGGTGCCAACTGTGGGACGGGGACAAGTAGAAGGGAACTGCGTCTCACTAACAAGGTTGCTGCGATCAGCAAAATTCAGGTATTTGAAAATATGTCTCTAATCACAGCAAGCAATATAAGTTGGATCTCATGACATCCAGATTATATCATAATCAACCATCGACCGACAAAATAACACGGAAGTGAAAGAAACATCCCTGAGAAGACAGAGGATGAAATTGATCCGTATTTTGATTCCTGTCAGTTTCAGCATGTCAATTTCTTTTATTTTCAGTTTGATCCAGTTCTTTAACAAAATGAAAAAATGGGCGGATATGGCGAGTCTGCCTCAAGAGTTTAGGAATAAAGTTGACCGCCTAGAGAGAAATTTTGCAGTGTCAACGGTGATCTTCAAGAAATTCGAGCCCATTTTCTTGGATATTTTTGAAGCACCGAATGAAATATCACGACAGCAGAGGAGCAGAAAACCGCGGTATGTCATTTGTGTTCTAATTACTTAATCTTCATGTATCTACTTGTAGCTCCATCATATGTATAATATACTAGTTGCAGTGTTCATCCCCATCATCAAAGGTCAAGGTCACTTAAGAGTTTTGTTGCTGAGGGAAACTCGGATAACTGGGCTATATTTAGATTCCCCTGAAGCCACGAGTCTCTGCATTTGCATATGCAAATGTACTTGAAAACTTTTTTTTATTTTTAAATAAGAAAAAATTGGGGGGTGCTTGAAGTAAATGCAATATTCATTTATGATAAATTGAATCATTTTTATAAAATATCACACCATGTTGTAATTTTATCTAGCTTCAGTTTCATTCAGAAACAGCTTACATTTCTTCAGTATGAGGGTATTTAGTATGAAAATTATGATTTATGTTTTGAAGTCGCATTCTTAAGTGACCTTATAGAGGATGCAGTAGTATTCTATAGAAGTTCACTTGTGTTTAGTTATTGTTGTCAATCTTCCTTTTGCTCATTTGTTTATTGTGCTTATTATAGTAATCACGTTAATATAATGTCAACGATGCTTCTCTAATTGTTGTGGTAATTTCCAGAAAATCTAGTCATAGCAAGTCCCGTGTATCTTCATCTGAACGGAACAGGTACCCTCTCCTTCCCGACCCCTTACCCCCCCAAAATGTTGGCATTCTAACACTTTCACCTGTTGCGTTAACACTTGATTACATTTTGTAGATGTTAGATGCTGCACTGGTTACCATTTAGATGTTAGTCATGCAGTTTCACTACTGCAGATTTAACATAGATAACCCAGCACCCTTTTTAACACCTAAATTCCATGTTTAACATTTTTACATATCTTCTTCACCCAACTGTCACAGGAAGTATTTAACGTGAAACTGTTTCACTTTGACTTACAAGCAGGGTTCCAGGGGATCCTGCGGTTAAAAAGTTTACTGGGGTCCTCAACAACAATGATAATGTTATTCATTTGTGTAGCGCATTTATCCGATGTAGCAATGCACAAAGGCACAGTTGTCTGTGATTTTGCACTTACGTTTTGTTGTAGTTGGCACAAAACAGATGAGTCTTAAGTTTTGATATGAAGTCATCCAGCATCTGACTTTTGCAGATCTCTTCTGACAAACTGTTCCACTGCAGTGGTACAGCATTTGTTAGGGATGTCACCATAACTCTTGGTTCTTGATTTGTGCACTTTAGGCAGATGTTGTGAGGTACATCAAAGGGTGCATGGTGGCTTTGTGGGGCTGAATCAGGTCACAAATGTTGGCCAGAGAAGGGTGATTAACTGCTTTGTTGGCAGTTGTTATGTGCTTGGAAGCGATTCTGCTCTTAACAGGCAAAATGATGATAGTATGAGAATCATGTATAGTATTGAAACGGTGTAGTTCAGTGTACATTGGTGTGTCAGTAATGAAGCAAACATCTTAATGGATGACTCTTGGTGCACTGTAGATGCACACCCTGTGTATGTATGTGCATCTGGAGGAAGCAGTTTACTTTAGGTTTCCATTCTCTGCATTTGTGTGTACCAGACGCTCATTTGTGCATACCATAATACCATGGTAAAAGAAAATAGTCTTGACTTGAAGTTAATGATGCTTGTTATTGAAAAATCTCAAATTAAATTAAATTAAGTTAAATTCCCCTCCTGGCACTGTATATGCAGGCTGTTACTAGGATTGATGTTCTTGAGGAATGGTACGGTTCAGACCAGTGTCATTTACATATTAATAATAAGGATATTTATTTACGGAGTACAAGTTTCACATGACTCGGGGAAATTACTCGAAGCATTGTTGTCATGTAGATTCATGCTTATCGAATGTTATTTAGGGATGGACATGTTATTCAGTGAATCCACAGTTTCCAGGGAAACATGACATAGACTGTGACTGTTAGGATGTCATCTTGTCCGGAGCAAATCTCTTAAAGTATGTATGCTGGCTTCATCAAACTCGGTACACATATCAAGCATGATCCCTAGATTTGCCTTTTGGGGATTAGACACATATATGAACTTTATTTTTTATGATTTCTATGGAAAACTGACTTTTACTGTGACTATCAGTATGTCATCTTGTCAAGAGCAGATCTCCTAAATTATGTATGCTAGCTTCATCAAACTTGGTACACATAGCAAGCATGAAGCCCTAAATGTGCCTTTCAGAGTTAAGACCCAGATGTGAATTTTGTTTCTTGCGGTTTCCATGGAAACATGACTTTGGCTGTGACTATGACAGATGATTAGGATGTCATCTTGTCCATGGCCGATCTTCCAAACTATTCATGCCAGCTTCATCAAACTTGGTACATATGTCAGGCATGATCCTTTGATGTTCTTTCTTCGATCCATCTATGAACTTTAATTTTTGGGTTTTGGATGGAAACATGACTTAATCTATGGTTTTAAGGATATCATCTTGTCTGGATCAGATCTACCAACCTCTAGCTTTATCAAACTTGGTACACAATGCCATCCTGTCTGGATCAGATCTACCAACCTCTAGCTTGATCAAACTTGGTACACATGTTCGACATGATCCCTTTAGGGCCTTTTGGGGGTTACACCAATGTGTGAATTTTATTTTTTGTGCTTTTGATGACAGTAAGTTTGACTTTGACTGAAATTGGTGGTTGTGCTCTTTACTGGAGCAGAACTTTAAAACCGTTCACTTTCTTCTCTAAACTTAGCACCTAGGTCTGGTGCTCTCTACTGGTGCCTTTTGGTAGGTTTGGATTTCTGAATAAAATATTTTCGTGTTCGCAAGGCAACAAGTTCAAGCTCATCTGAATTTGCTGGTTGTGTTCTTTTCTGGAGCAGAACTGTAAAAGTATGCAGTACTCTCCTTCCACTCTGCCATATGCACACCAAATCATTGACATACTGTAGTCATTATAAGTAGACATGTTCATGAACGGTATTTTGCCGTGGAGGATATTGATGAACTAGAGTCTGGAACAGACAAGCTAGTGATTAACAGCATGAACATACATCTGTGCAATTAGGAACCGATGACATGTGTCAACCAAGTCAGTGAGCCTGACCACCCGATCCTGTTTGGTGCCTCTTTACGACAAGCATAGTCGCCTTTAATGGCAAGCACAGGTTGCTGAAGGCATATTCTAGTATTCTACCCTGCACTTTCACAGGTCGTGTTGGGAAAGAAATTGACTGAATATTGTGTCCAGGCAGTGACAGGATTTTCGCAGTAGAACGGGAGCTAAGAAACAGTTACTGTTAAGTGTCTGGTTACCTTAAATAATAAACAATGAGGACGTGTACTTGTGTCATGGTTGCAAGAATACAAATATGTCATTGTTCATTTTTGCTCTTTCATTACCAAGAGTGACATGCGTTAAAAATTTATGAAGGAAATAATAAGCCGCTATTGTCAACAGGATACACCTAAGAGTGTTTAACATCATAAGAGATTACCAGTGGTGTGTGCTTGTTTTAAGAACGGACTTGCATGTCTAAGGTCCAGGGGCTGCTTTCACGAAGCAACCTTTGTTAAGATTGACCTGAAGTCCCGATTCTTCAACACTGCACTACAGTTACCTTACTCACTTATGAACACCTTAGTACTTTGTGAAAGAAGGCCATGTTCTCATACTTTTCTGATACTAGCTGTAGGGATGATTATTCCTGTTTTCAGTTACCTGTTACCATGGTCTAGAGTTAATTATTTACATGAAACGGATCTGCCTGTAGTGTTATTGACCCTGTCAGAGAGCAGTATCTCACCTCATGATCAAATAATATATCTTGAAGACTTGATACTAGACCTTGCTGAATAGGGTGTGCCAAATTCAACAGCTAGAAAGCCCTACCGAAGAATTTGTGATTGACTCTACACTGTCAACCACTAGTTGGCTTATTCAGACCTGGTCCCTCTGTTGCTATGATACAAAGAAAATGTGTGACATTGATCCTTATTCCAAAGCAGGGTTCGAAATAACTCCCCTGGTATCCATTTACCTGTAATATTATACAAGATTATTAATAATTCAGGTCACCTATTCTGTGTTGAGTCTTACAGTCCCAATCCAGTTAATTAGTCCAACTGACTTTATGCATGATCTTGTCTGAGTTGAGTGCCCCTTAGACATTATGTTTAAGAATAGGAACCCATAACCATTAGAATTTTTGTGTATGTCCAAAAAGCTCTGAGAGTTTGTGTTAATCTTATTTAATTTGTCCCCAGAGTTTGTAGCAAGTTCAATTAGGACAAGTCTACAAACATGATGCTTTGGGATCTGGCTCAGCATTATTGCCCATAATACCGCTAGTCAATAGATATTTTTCCTGCAGGTTAGTCAACTTTCACAGACTGGAAATACTGTTGTTGTTTCTTGAGTGGACTATTGTTATTGTTTATTGGGCATATTGTTGCTGGGGTTTTTTTTTGTTTTTTTTGTTGTTGAATATTGTTATTGTTTCTTGGGTGTAACGGGCATTGGGACAGAACTTTGACAATGTGCCATTTTCTGGATTATCAGTTGTTTTCTGAATTTAGAATGGGCCACTGCCCTTGTATCAGTGGTAAACTGCAAAATTCTAATGAGCTATTTTCTCTTCTAATGTGGAAAATGGCCCAATCTTACACAATTGTTATTGTTCTTTGGGTGGAATATTGTTATTGTTTCTTCATTTATACTTGGTGGAATGTTGTTATTGTTCTTTGGAAGGAATATTGTTATTGTTTCTTAGTGGAATATTGTTATTGGTTCTTCATTTATACTGTTGTTATTGTTTCTTAGTGGAATATTGTTATTGTTTCTTCATTTATACTGTTGTTATTGTTTCTTAGTGGAATGTTGTTATTGTTTCTTGGCTGGAATATTGTAATTGTATTCATGCAACTGTTGAAAGATATTCACCTGTCATCTCTGACTTAAACAGTCTGGAAATATTGGACCATTGTGGTGGACTGCTGTTGTTGCCTCTTAAGTGCCACATAGTTATTGTGCACTAAACAATAGTCAAGCCTAGGCCTTCTCTGACAGTTTGAGAGATTAGTTGACATGAGATGGATATCAGTTTAAGAAAGACTATTTCTGTTTCACTTCACTGCAAGATTGCAAAACACATGTATCATTTAATAAAGTGCCTGTGGATGAGTGGCAGTTCGGTGGTTTCATCTTGTATCTGTAAAACTGAACGAAATAATAGATGTTATTTGTTGTTACCTTGTCTGTTGGAGGGCATCAAGTGGGTAGAACGAGTGGCTGAGTGTTTCAGAATGGGTATCATTAATACACTGTGGCACAGTGTCTCAGCTGACATGGTAATACCAGCATTTGTCTGGGAGTACAGGGAGATATCATTCTTAGCTATAAATGTACAATAATATTGAAGTTACTCAATCCCATATCTCAAATCTGCTGCCTTGATTATGGTAACAATTTCTTGATAAATGTACCCCTATGGATACTCCAGGTTAGAATTGGTCTTTAGCGATCAATGCTAGTTGTATCCATGGTTACAGGTTACAAAATATAATATAGCTCACGATATCAGTCTCTTGGTTAAGGTGGAAAATTGCTGCACAAGCTGCAGCAACAGCAGAGTGCAGTGTAGAGGAACACAGGCGCACAAACATGGTGTATAGTATTTCTAGATTTGAGTTGTTTTACAAGTTTACACAAAAGCTTTTCAAGAACAACTCTGTGGTTAATTAATATCTCTGTGCATCCCAGGGGGATCAACGGTCAGAATAGATTACATTTTCTGTTGTGTGACTAATTACTATTATTAAAATAATTCAATCTATAGTATAATGAGACTTGATATGACTAGTTACTAAGCTAGTACCAGCTCGTGCGATGATTCTGGGTTACACTTGGTCCTCGCCACCCAATGCTTGTTGGGACGAAATAGATAGGATGGTACTTAATTTGTTTTATGTCATTGTATCCCAGTTTCATGGATCGGTGCACATCACATCAGTCACCTCATGATCTCGTTGAGGAATGATTATTTAAATGTTGCTGTCACATTTTTCAAACATTTCAGCATGCTGCGTTACACAAGAAACAAAACTTTGCGGTTTTAGTCAGCCTTATGAGCTGTCCTGGGGCTCCTTATAGAGGCCCACTACATCTTTAACATAACAGCAAACAAACAAATTTAATTGGCACTATTTGTTGGAGAAAAGACTCCTCCCACCAAAACACAGAAAATGGTTATGGTGCTCATCTGTCAGCCCATCAGCATGTGAGCACTCTAAATCTAGACGGACTTTTTGCAGAAACCTAGTTTTACATAAACCACTTCAGGGATACAATTGTTATTTTTAAAGTGTGCCACAGGGCACTGAAAACGGCATTTAACTGTGCCCTTTGCTGAAAAAGGTATTTAAGTGTCCCCTTTGGAATTTGACTGTGTAAACTTGAAGAGTGAGGGGTTAAGTGAGAGAAAAAATAGATTCAGATTTGTTAATGTTCAGAGCTCCCGGTAAGCTTTTGACGTTGTGGGTATGATACCCAAACATATGAAACTAAGTGGATATTTCTATTTTCAAGTGGGTATCTATACTTTTAAGTACCCTCCATGTTTTTGAAACCTGCGTATTCAAATCAAATAAGTATAACAGGTACAACATTTTTTATTCAATTATAAAATAACACAAAACCATACCCCCCACCCCCCAACAATGCTAAATGATAGCTGATAGCTAATACGACATTTTCCACTTGTGCTGTGAGAAATAATATGTGCATATATATAGTCTACATCCATTTTGGTGTAAAGCAAGATACCAAGATTAATATTATATGATGTTAGAGCCATGTTTTCAGACTATCAGTTATTTAGGCAGTCCCTCCTGGATTCCACGGCAAATTATACCAAATTCTGCACCCTATTTTTCAGTATTCTGCAAAACATTCTGCGCTTAAAACATTTAGGAAAAATGACAAAAACATTTATACAGACCTTTATAGTTTAATTCTCAAACACAGATATAATGCTATTGCTAAGTACAGTACACATCACATCTTAAGTAAGCACCCACACCTTTTCTGTGTTTGAGAATTAAACACTCGCTGAAAGTTATTTCTCTCCTCTCATTCGTAACTTTATTAATAAAGTATGTTAATCACGGATTCTGCAAGAAAACGTGTTTTCGCGAACCAGACGTTTTTCTGCATGGAAAGGTAAATGATTTTTTCTGCAATCGCGGAATCCAGGAGGAACTGTTTTCTTTCAAAAACTTCCCATTGTGTTGTTTCACTTTCAACCCCAAGTGCTAATGTTCCAAGTTCATTTAAAGTATCACCTGCAATTGATTGATCTGATTGTGAAATACAGTATTTGCCTATTAATAGTAAATTATACATCTAGTAGTCCTTTAATGAAGTATTTTTCTGTTATACGCGTAAAAAGTACATATTTTACTTTGAGCGCGTTGAAGCTTTCTCCTGTGCTTGCTCACCATTATCGATTAGTTGACAAAAGGAAAACAACTATTTGATTGTTCACTTTTAATAGATGGGCCACAACTGGGATTTATTATATGTTGCACATTTTATTTGCATTTAGAATTGATAAGCTTTTTAATCTCAAATATGGAGGTCTGATGTTTGCATCATTTGCTGTGTATATGTTCATTATATTAGTGTGAAGTACCTTTATCACTGGCCTCACACAAAAAGAATGAAGTCACATAGTAATTACATTTAAATAACTGATATCTCAGTGCGCCTTCCATGAAACTCTTATTAACTGCAGTCATTATAACCGTGTCATTTAAACCGCACTTGCCTGAAGGACCAGTTGAACGTGACCATTGATGTCTGATGTAGTTGTAGCACTTGAAAGGCATTGTGTAGTAATGCCCAAGTCTGAAATTCTGGAATAATCAACTGACATCTCAATTTCAACAATTTTGATTTACAGCCGCCTGCCCTGCACATCCGCAGATGTTTTCAACTTCGCCTGGACAATGTTTGTTCAAGTCAAAGGTCAGTGGATCCATGTGATTTATAGATAAAGTGTCAGTGTGACATAAAAGGCAACAATGTTTCTGCAAGGCCTTGCATTATTATCAGGAAGTGTACCCTACAGAGGTACCATCTGCTATCTTAGGTGTGCCAAATTTTGAAGACTAAAAAAGGCAGCCTGGAGAAGGGGGTTGGCTTATCTTTTGTAAAACTTTTTTTATGGTGATTGGTAAGAAAATGAAAATCTTTTCCATGTGAACGAACTAGAAAAATAACTTTGTCAAATTTGTAATTAAGCATCACCAGACAATATTATTTACCTTTCAGTTCTAATTTGTTTTTGCCAGGCATTGTCATAAATGCAGAGACTGACATTACCAGGTGTATTTGTCTTGTGTACAGAACTGGAAATAGCTATCTGCATGCTTCCCGGCAACCTGCCAGTGATACAGTTAGAAAAAATAAAACGGGGTGAATTCTTATGCAATGATCAGTGAAATATAATGCCTAAAATTATTATTTTACCAAGATAGACGTATCCTAGTACTGTGTAATTTTAATTAGGCTGCCTAAGAAAAACTAAATGTTTCTCAGGCACATGTTTTTCAAAAGTGACGAGGGCGGTAAATTTTGATAGAAACTCATGTTAATATGTTGTAGATTCAGTCACACTCGTTCTTAAAGCATCCTCAATATCTCCAGGGTATACGTTTCGAAAAGTCTCCACAATACCCAGGATGCATCTACGGCTCAGCCCGATAAATTTATTACCTCCCTTGGCTGGCTTTTTATCCAATCAGGTGTCTACGCTGTGAATTTGAGCGAACCAATCACAACTCACTTTCGCTTTTTAAATTCTCTAACCGATTAAACTTGGCAAACAAACCATGCGTAGGTTCTCTGAAAGTATTAGATGGATTTCTTGCATATGTTTTAAAAAAGGTTTCGGACCTATAACGTTGCATGTATGATTTCCCCAAATTGTGAGTCGCACGGCGAGCAAACCTTCGCAGTTGCAACTGCTACCTTTGTTGACACTGGCAAATTCGGTTATAACGGCGACCACTCTGATTGGCTACTGTGAGAAAGCGGAGTCAGCAAAGGGAGGTAATAAAATTATCGGGCCGACCCGTAGATGCGTCCAGGGTATAGTGGAGACTTTTCGGAACGTAGACCCTGGAGATATCGAGGATGTTCTTACAGGTACTCAGTCTTATAGTGGACAAATGGGTGATTGGGATGCTGCAAAGCCAGCATTATTTTTATCGAAATGGGAATAAATAATAATTATGCAGCAATGCCTGGGGAAACATTTTTCTTTTTTTATTTAGCCTTTTGTTATCAGGAAGGTTATGCAGACCCACATGAATGTAGAAGATGGAAGTTGTAACTGCATGGTATGAAATGAAATGAGCATGCCATTTGATACACACGTTTACCGAGGTGACTATCACGTGACTGTCCATGGATGGCAGTGCAGTAATAGTGGGTGGGGCTTATGTACAAAACATACCATTTTGATACCGATTTTAATGGTTTGCATTTCATGTGAGATCAGCTTATCTACAGTACTATATGGTAAATCTTTAAGCCTAAAAGTATGCTTTTGTGCTTTTGTTTGCCCCTGTCCTTTTTATGTAGTATTGAAGTTATCACACATTATTGATGTACCAGACATGAAGCATTACACCTAGTGCTAAGTATCCGTTACTATGAGGTATGAAGGCTCTGATTGTTCATCTAGATGTATTATGATTTGCTTGTTTATTCAGTGAATCAAACTGTATTCTTTCTTTTCGTTATCTCACTCTTTGTTATCGAATATTCACGAAGGAATGTTTTTAATTGAATTTTGGTGTTTTTCAACAGAGCAATATATGCAAAATGGGGTATATCCAAGTCATAAAGGACAATAGTTAACGCTTGTAAATATCAAAATTTGGCACTAGACATTGTCATGGTAAACGGTCAGTTTCAGCATGGTCAAAACATGTCAAAGAATCAGTTTAAAGGTCACATGCAACAGAAAAATCAAACATTATTAAAACACAATTCTCACATATTCATGACATCTAATATACAGTGCTGCTTGTTAAAAAACACATAAACAAAATTATTAGCATGGAATTGCAATTCTTAGGTGCAGTATTTTGTACTTGGGCTTACTTCATTCGAAACGAAACGAACCCAGTCATTGCGGGTGGCTGTACACTCAAGTGTAACAACGGCTTCTGATTGGCTAGTTCATTTGCTGATACGCTGAGGGCTCATTGTGTTTATAGAAAGATGATCTGTTTGAAGGGCATTTTATGAGTATGGCTATGTACAAGCAAGTGAAATTCTTTATGGATAACAAATTCTTTTATTATACTTGATGCGCTGTTCAGTATGGATTCAAATGCCGTTGTCAAACAAAATCTTTTAAACTGGAAGAAGTTGTTATCCATTGAGAATGTATATAGAGATCTTGGGTTATGTAAATACATGTTCTCTCAATTCGAGTTCAATCAAATCAAAAATCATCTCAGTAGAGATGGTGAACTACTGCTTGGCCGGAAACTGTCATTCGTCCAAGTGCAAAGCAGGACTTGAAACTGACAAGAGTTTGCTCCAGTTTCCGTCAAATCCAGTCAGCCGAATAAATGGATGTAATTTGTTTGCAACCCACAGACGTAAAAACTTGTCATGTGTACAAGTATTACACCTCCCTAATTACATAATGTGGCAGAGACAGGACTCAGGTGCATGAGTCATAAATCAATTTATTTTGTTTATGGCATAGGGCCTGATAGGTGTTAAGTTCAAATTGCATATGGTCAATGATTGAAGCTGTGTATTGCATATTGTCTTTACCAGACAAACAGGCAGACATTGAGCTTTCTCTGTGACAGAGTGTGCTTACCACTATCAACAAGATTTTTTGTGTAACGAATAGATTATTTACTTGTTTGTGTACACAACCAAGGTTAGAGTACTGCACACGACCTCATACTCCGGGCATGCATACTGTTTCAAGCTCCGTGAACCTATTCACTGCTCATGCGTTATGAGCATAACTGATGAAACCAGTTTTTCCCCCAGCACTTAGTGAATCGTTTGAAGTCATCGCGGTTTTTTTTTTTTTTTTTTTTTTTTTTCAACTTTATCGGATGAATTGGCACTTTTCATGATTTGTTTTGGTAAGTGCCTACCGAAAGTTTAAGAATCTGCAATGTTGTGTTTTACGTTGCATGTGACCTTTAAATAATTCACTGAATATAATGAATAATTCATGAACTGCATATTATTGTATTCATTACACAATATTTTGTTAAATGTATTGTATACTCCTCATAGGAGTTTAGTCCCAGTTGTAACACATTATAATTATTCTATTATTAGTGAATACAGGACATTAGGGTAGCTCAGTGGTTAAAACATATTATCATCAGGCCGAAGACGTGGGGTTGATTCCCCATAAGGACACATTGTGTGAAGCCCATTTCTGGTGTTTCCTGCAGTTGTGTTCCTGTTATGGTGCTAAAAGTGGCGTAAAACTAAACTTACTCACTCGATGAAGACAGGGAGCTAATTGCTTCTGCACTGATTTAACTTTGAACTTTTACATGGCGCTGTAACATCAGGTTTTCACATGACATTGTTCCTGTTTTGCCCCACTGATAACTGTTATAACTTCCTATAAGATTCACAAATGCTGTGAAAAACTGTTTGAAATGCCTTGATTCCAATTCCTTTTGCTGATTTATTGATTCCTAATTTTCTGAAAATCTTACTTTTTACATTTCTAAATGGCAACTATGAAGAAGCACATGATTCATTTTGACACCAACTTGATGCTGCTTTACAAATGCAGTCATGTATTAACTCTTTATGACATTGTTCCGGGACCACCCATGAAGGAATTCACAGTTATCTGAGTGTTTGAGAAAAATACTAATTAAGTCATTAATATTTTACCATTTAACCAATTCTTTTTCAATGTTTTCTAATTTGGTTTGGCTTTGACAAAACAGGATTATTGCGACACAACTTGTGAATATTTAATGGGTACAAAGTATTAAAATTGGGGCAGTTTAGATTTCTGGCACTTTCTGAAACATTTAATGACAGTGTTGTGGTAGTACATTCTTTGACATTCAAGCTGAATTTTGACCATTGTCGAATGAACCATTGACACTGAATAGCAAACATTTAGAATTCATATTTTAACATCATCATGAATTTGACTGACAATTGCTCTTTGTTTTCAAACGTAGGTAAATCTGTCATAGGCAGTGATGATTGACGGTTGTGTTGTTCTTTCCAGGTAACTTTCCAGCCATCAGTGACGACCTCGTCAACTCCTACCATCTGCTGGTGTGCTGTGTCGATTGGATCTATGCTAACGCTCTTCTTGGAGGACGCAAAGATTTGCTCAACCCAGAATTCTCAGGTAGGACAAGATTCTTGTTAAGGTATTAGGATCTGTTGGGTGGTTTATTGGTTAATGCTCTTGAATGTCATGCTGAAAACCCAAGTTTGAATTCTGACATGGAAATGGTCAGTGAGGGAAGTAGTCACTGGCCGGCTAAACCATGGTTAGTAAAAATCAGGCCAGTAAATCTGCATAGTCTGTGGCCTGACTATCTAGTGATTTTCAGGCGATCATTTTGTGAACACACCACTCTCTCTGACTTGTCAAGGTATTATACACTTTTAAATCAAGATTATGATCTGATAAACTGTTTCATCATATTAGAAGATTAATGACTTATTTCAGCATTAACAAACGGTTTTAGGCTTGTTTTCTGAGGTGTTTTCATGGTATTTTACCTATTTGTAACCTTTTGCTTAGTTTCATAATTCAAATTTCAGCCAGTGAATTATTTTGTGTGATAATAACGTTAAGGCATAGCTAGTCAGACTGGCTGGCAAAATTTTGAAACTATTTCTCACATGGGATATAGTGAGTGCAGTTATTTTCTAGAAGGACCCACGAAAGTCCAGGGTAGAATCAGCAACCCATTCTTGCTTTGAAAGATGACTATGCTTGTCGTAAGAGGCGACAAATGGCATATGGTGGTAAGGTTTGCTGACTTGTTTGACAAGTGCCATTGGTTCCCAATTGCGCAGATCGATGCTCCTATTGTCCATCATTGGATTGTCTGGTCCAGACAATTTCTGGAGGTGCCCAAAATGCTGCCATATAGCTGGAATATTGCCAAGTGTGGCTTCCAACTACCAACAACCCTCACACATAACGAGGGTAATATTGCTGGAATAATATATGTCAAAATGGATTTCAACCTCACTCAATATTCTTCCACATAAAACTGATATGAAATGTTAGAAATGAACTGACTGACTGTGATCAGGTTTGCCGGACAACTACCACAGTAGAGACTGGAAGGCGCCGGTAGAGGCTCCGTGCATTATCCAACTGCTGTGTGACAAGCATGACGGCCTTGTTGTGGAGGCCAAGACGATCAAGGAACACTGGTGGAAGCCACACATTAAGAAGCTCTACGAGAAGCGGGTATGTACATACCTCTAGTTGGAGCAATGATAACGTTGTAATTACTGGTGGCCTGATTTGTACTTGATTAGATAAGGTGTGGTTGCTCTTGTCATGTGTTCTCTCCCACCTGCTTCAAGGTATGTTCATTCCTGATTAGGTTTCAGAGGTTGTGATACCCTGAGCTTGTTGAATATTCATTGGACAGGTTTGTTATGAAGAGTTCTAAGGTGCGCATCATTTTTATCCACCCGGCATGTAATGCGGGGGTGGATATAGTCGACACCTCGTCTGTCCGTCCGTCCTTCCGTAATCATTTTGTTTCCGGAGCATAACTCGGAAACCATTCAATATTTTTAGACCAAACTTGATAGATTTAATTATCTCAACCTATAGTTGTGCCTTTTGCTGTTTACAGAGTTTTGGCATTTTTATATTTTTTTGTTTTTCCATAGAATATTTTGGTGTTAGTCGAATGGTGGGGTAGGCTTCGTTTCTGGAGCAGAACTCAAAACCGTTCAATATTTTTCTGCAAAACTTGGTAGATATGTGTGGCAGACCCCAAAGTGGTGCCTTTTGCTATGTACAGGTTTTTGTGGTTTATTATTTTCTCGGTTTCCATGGAAATGTTCTGGACAGTCTCAAAATGGAGGAATGGGCTTCGTTTCTGCAGAAGAACTCAAAAACTGTTCAATATGTTTCTGCAAAACTTGGTAGATGTGTGGCAGGCCCCAGAGTGGTGCCTTTTGGTATTTCCAGGTTTTTGTGATTTAATATTTTCTGGGTTTCCATGGAAATGTTTTGGACTTAGTCTCAAAATGGAGGGATGTGCTTCGTTTCCGGAGCAGAACTCAAAAACCGTTCAATATTTTTCTGCAAAACTTGGTAGACATATCAATCAGAACCTAAAGTGGTGCCTTTTGCTACTTACAGGATTTTGAGATTTATTGTTTTTTTGGTCTCCATGGAAAGGTTTTGTTTCTGGAGCAGAACTCAAAAATTTCTTAGTGTCTGTCAGTAAAACTTGGGGGAATATGTCATCTTCTGATGACTCTTGCTTGTTTTCGTCACACCTCATGCTGAAAGACTTTTTTATTGCATGCTGCTCAAAACAGCATTACTCACTTCACCCGTAAAGATTCAGGATAGACTTGATCTTCAGTAACCCATGCTTGTTGTAAGAGGTGACTAGCTGGAACGGGTGGTCAGGCTGGCTGACTTGGTTGACACATGTCATTGTATCCCAGTTGTTTCCCAGTGGTCTGGTTCATACTTGGTTATTTACAGACAGCTGCCATATTACTGTAATATTTCAGAATGTGGCATAAAACTAAACTCTCTCACTCACTGTACACCAACATCTTTGATTAGTGAGATCTCCACATGAGCTAAATATTTTAATAACGTAGAATAGTCACCATTACCGTTAGTTGTGTGTGGCACATAAACCAAGCTCTGAATACGTTGATACATTTTACGTTGAATTTGTTGCAGATTCTGAAAGGGAAAGTTGAGACTTTGTCAGCGATTTTGGAGACAGGAAACTTCGAAGTCAATAGGTAAGATACTTTTTAAGGGTTTTACTATTTAGTGAATGTGAAACATCTACAAAGGGTTTTATATGATTAAATATGATTTAATTGACCAGTATAACTGCAGTAGCTAAATTGCGTCTGGGACTGTCTTTCCTGACTCCATTGACCTGCCAAGCCAGCACAGAAGTGGGCAGGCATGAAGTATGTCAAACACCTCCCATTGTTGTTCATAAGCGGTCACTATAGCAGGTCTACTGCAATTTGTCTTGTCCCTACTATGTCAGTGTCTGTAAAGTTTTCATTAGTAATAATAAAACTTTACAATAATTACAATACCTTTCTGAATTTCATGGATTAATGCCCCAGAACTGCAGTCATTTGTCATTACTTACATTGATAATCTACCGTGCAACAGGATTTTTGTTATGAAATGTTGTCCACTTTTTGATCTACTGTTTTACCCTGTGTGTGCCAACCTCTCTTCATTTTGAGATTTTCCATGTCACTGGATTTATAAGTTCAAAGAAGTGTAAATTATTTCCCAAATCAGACATTTTAGTTACCCCATGTGACTAGCTGTTTGTCTTTTATTATGCAAAGTCACTGTTTAATAAGCTTGTGTTCACAGTTACTGTTTGTAGAGAGCAGTGGGGTAGTCTAGTGGTTATAGCGTTCTCTCTTCACGCCGAAGGCATGGGTGCGATTCTTGACATGGGCGCAATGAGTGAAGTCCATTTCTGGTGCCCCTTGCCATGATATTGCTGGAATATTGCTTAAAAAAGACATAAAACCACACTCGCTCACTGTTTATAGGAATACTTTAACAGTGACAACATGAGCTCTTTCAGTGCAGGATAAATCCACATTGTGTTGTAAGAGCAAATTAATGTCTGGGAAGGACAGTCTAATGAATAATTCAAACAATGCATTGCTTACTTCTGGGAAAGTGATACTATTCGTTTACTGGTCGGAAACTTTTAGGATTCCATTGGGACTTGTTGTCTTGTATGAAAGATTTTGGATATGACCAGTAGGGTGTGCCTCTGCTCAATTCAGCCTAGTTATTTATGTAACGTAATTTGGTTTTGGGAGATGGTAAGAAGCCCTGTGAGATAAGTACTAATCTGTTTATATGGGAATGTCACAAAGGAGAAAACACTCTGTCATGGCCTGACTGATTGTGAAGTACTGTACACCTCTGTACAAGCTTAGTTAATGCTGAACTCATCAGTATTCAAGGTATATGCTGTAGAGCTGTAACAATGCATTACACTATTGATGGATTGTAATTGGTAAGTTTGTGATAGCAATCAGTTGATGGTAAATACGAAAAACTATTGATGCATTGATAGTATGTGCGACAATCAGTAGTTCAATATTGATTTCAGTTGATAAATGCTCCACGTAAAATACAGGATGGACCTGATTCATTCACTTTGTTACAGAGTTATCTGTAACGTGTAATTGCGGGATTCCTGCAAAATGTACATACATTGGTGCGTCATTCATAAACATATGCACCAAAATTGGCACAAATTTATCTTCTGATAAGCATTTTTGCACGTCAAGTGCACAGTTACGTTTGCTACATAACGGTGTCAGTAATTCAGAAAGCAATATCAGCTAACCTAAATGTCCGAAATAAATGCAAGACATTCATAACTACTGGTTTCTTTCCATAACCAGAAAGAAGCCAATATAAATTGCTAGTGTGGGTATTTTGCTTGGTGGAACACTGTTTAATGTAAGGAGCTTGTATCGCAGTGTGGAGCTTTGAGCTTAGTGTGTATTATGGTGTTTATCATCAAACTTTATTGGTTTGTGGGATGTCAGATTGCCAAACAGAAGGATAACAGATTATTTTACAAAAGAAAATCAGAAACGATACCACTTATCAGCGACATCGAACCATCAGATGCAGGCAATTGAAATATCAAAGCTATCAATGTTTTTTTCTGAAGATACAATTGATGTTGCTGACAGGCAGATGAAACGGAAACAGGGGCTGCAAGGCCTAGTCAGTGGGTACACAAATATCTCCCATAGTGGTTACCTACATATCTTTGGCTCTCTTACGACAAACAGAAGTAGAGAGTTGACTTTCATCCCTTTGACAAAAAAACCCCCAACTAAACAATTTAATAAACAATGTTAGCAGAAAAACTTTACTTCTGGTATTTTTAGCTGTAAGTGGTTTTCTGAATATCTCTTATGAACCCACATTTACGAAAGTTAAAGAGCCAATTACCCCCCTTCCAACGAAATCCTGGCTGCAGCACTGTTAAGATTGTTTACTGATACACCTACCACTAGGTGTATAATTGAACAACAATATGTAATTTTTCTACATGTGTGCCAGTACCAATATTTGTCGTAATGTCTGCAGTTAATTGAATTAAAAAATGTGAAGTTTGTTTTGATTGGCTGCCCAAAGTCACTTGGTATACTAGATAAAACAATGGTATTTGTGCGGTAGCTGTTACATTAAATAGGGAGTATTTCTGCAATCAATTTACTGTCTTCATAGTCTCCATTAAGGCCATATAATACAACATCTCTGTAATTCGATATACCTTATCTTCAATATTTGCTTTATCCCATATAAAAATAGGAAAGTCAGAATGGCAAAACATGAGAGCGAAAAAACATTTAGTGTCTAATGGTGTCAGTGTTGCCACAGTATTTACACAGTTTACTCTCTTGTTCAGATATAAAATGCTATCTGATGTAGAATATAGGACGTAGGCCCAGTCAGTTTGTTTGAACGTACCCCTTACATTGTAATTGGTGGGATCGTGGTCCAGGTTGAACCTTGGATGAACAATGTGAGACTCATCACGTCTGTTTTTGTTTGCAGCAAGTCGATCAACAATGCATATGAGGAGTATGTGCTGAGTGTCGGAGATTTTGATGAACGGATCTTTCTCGGCGAGGAGGCAGAGGAGGAGATCGGTACACCTGGGAAACCTGGAACGGACTTTGCAGAACAGATGGCGAAGAAAAAGTCCCTGAGGCAGCACGTGGACCAGGTAAAAACATTTTTTACTCATTTCTACACTGTTGTCACCTGATGTACAGTGCACACACAGTGTGCATCTCTCTCTACCATCTTCTTGCCAGTGCAATCTTCTCATCACATATACAGTGCATTCTTGTGGCATTTTGTAAAATATGCCTTTTAAACCATGCATAGAGTACTCTCATATTACGACACACACAGTAAGCCATTCTCCATATACATGTTGTAAACTATTCTATTTCTCCCCATACACACAGTGAGCTCTTGCTGTACATGTAGTTTGCTCTCCTGTCATACACAGGGCCTAAATTTTCGAAGCTCTCTTAGCACATACGACTGTCCTAGCACTAAGAGAGCTTTGAAAATCTAGGCCCAGGAGGCTTGTATCACCATTGTAAAGGAGACTGTTGCTTCCATTCATACAGTACCATGTTCTTACCATGTGTACAGTGTAACCTTGCCATACTAACGGTAGCTCTTTCTCTCCAAATGCACAGTAAGCTTTTCCACTATGGTTTTGAGATGCCTTCGATAGCAACTCACTGATTGTCTCTTTGCAAATTAGCTATGGCAGTGTTTAGCGAACACATTGGTCTCAAATGGATGTTAACCTTCTGAAAAGACAACTATCAATTGTTTTACTCTTTTAATGAAAATAATGACAACTTTGTTGTCAAACACATTATCATTAAGTTTGACGGTCTGCACATATCCAAATAATGCATGGTTAGAACCTACGAGAATGTGCGTGCGTGCGCACGTGCACATAGTTTGACAGTTCTGGTAAATCATGCACATTCGCCCATCTTCGACATTGAAAACTTTGGCAATCCCTCTAACAGTAGATTCAGTTTCCATTACATCTGCAACTTATGAGAGAGTGTTGTCATCGATTCTACCTTCCCAGAGTTTAGCACCTTGAATTTTGTCAACTATTTGTGACATGAAGTGTTGTCTATAGTATTATCCCACTCGTGACTAGACATAACAGCAAGCTCAAACAGAATGATTATAAATTCAAATATCCTGCTCAGATTTCAAAATTTGAATGCAGAATGTGGGCATGGTACAAAGCTATTACTTCATCCAATCACTCGTGTTTGGTCCACATACACCATAGCATGGGCACTTTCAATTGGTTGATGACTTTGTATCTTGGGCTATGCCCTCAATCATCCATCGATGAAGCATGCATAACCAGAGGCATGGCGTATTTAAAACAATATCTTGTTTTATAGTGACGGAACTTCAACAAGGAATCCTAACAGTATGATTATGAATCTAATTACATAATGTTTGTTTTGAAAATTGTAGGCCAATAATCATGGCATCGTAGAGAGAATGTGTTTTTCTGATAGTGGTGTCAGTATAGCAAGAAGTTGTAAAGCTCATACAGTGTTCACATACTTGTTTTTGTCATAAATGCTGGTAACATTACCATATTTGAGCATTGATACAAATTATGTTCTCTAAGAATCACGATCTGAAAAAGATGTGGTTATATTCCGTGAGCAAATAAGTTTACCCCAGTTTAACATGGCCACATCATAGCAAAGCCATGGATTTATCTAAGATCTAATTACTAAGTTAAGTTTGTATTTTGGGGTGTGTTTTTTTACAAATCTACAACTTTTATTATGTAACTTTTTAAGTGGAACATCTCAATACAGGGTCTTGTAACATTTCTCTCGTGAAGATCTGGGTTGTATATGATCTTCAGCAACCCATGCTTCTTGTGAGAGGCAGCTGATGGGATCAGATGGTCGTGCTTGCAGGCTTGGTTGACATGTTTCATCATATCCCAATTGCGTAGATTGATGCACATGATGTTGATCACTGGATTGTCAGGTCCATACTAAATAATTTACAGATCAGCATCATATGGCTGGAATATTGATGATTGAGGTATAAGCTACATTCACCCACTCAATTGTAAAGTTAATCAACAGTTGAAAGATAGATTGGGCATGCTTGACCACCTGCCTGACCTCCTTTGTCCAGCTCACTGATCCAAATGACCGAACATACATTCTATACATACTCCAGTGAAAGCAGCTGAATGAGAGTGTCAGTTCACATAGATTAGGATGGTGAAAGCTAGATCAATGACTTCTAATCTACAATGCTGTTTCATGTCATGTAGAGGATTATCTATTTAACACCATAATCCTCTGATATTCAGGCTAATGGGTTCGGTTTCATTCCTTCACTTGCCAGAATATTGTATTACTTTTTCTTTCAATAATTGGGTATTGTCAGAGATATTATGCTTAACATGTTTTCAAAGTTTTAGGATTTCTCACGATGTTTTTGGGGTCATGGTCTTCATTTGTAAATTGTGATATTGATGTCATATGTGGTGTTGAAATAAGTTCTGAAATAATCACAGATGACAGGCCTTTGTGCTGTATTGCAGTGATTTTAAGACAGTCAGATATCTTTCATTATGCTGTCATGTCCAGAGATACCTATTTTGTATAACATTGGTTAGTGTGTGGTCAGTTGATCTGTGGTTCATTCTTGAAGCCAAAAGCCAGTATTCTGTCCCATATGATGGTACACTGTGTGTACCCCATGGTTTTACTGAGCGAACATGGTTTTCCACCTCCAATTTCACCTGAAATGGATATACACATTGTGCCTGTGTGTGTCTGCGTACGAACATGTGCGTGCATGCATGAGAGAGAGAGTGTAGTGGTTAAAGCGTTTGTTCTACTTTGGTATAATGTGTGAAGCCCATTTCAGGTATCCTCCACCAAGATATTGCTGAAATATTGCTGAAAGTGGCGTAAGGCCTGACTTACTTACTACCAGGAATCGAACCGGGGTCACCAGCATGACAACAGGACACTTTTACCACTAGGCTACGCCTTGGTGATGAGGCTGGGACATTGTTATTACTATGATAAATTAGTTGTGCTAAATCACTCACAAAACTCATTCAATATAGTACTTGTCGGCAAGTTTTGAATTTTTTCTTATTGTCAGTCCACCTCCAATCAATATACTGTCAAATGTATAACTCACATTAATGATGAATATTTCTGGAAACCATACAAAATGTGTAATTAGTGTTGGAGATTCATTGTGTTATCCTGTAATTGTAAGAATTTGACAGTTTCTTGTTTATTGATAGACCCGAAGCCTGGCACCATCTACCCCACTGACCGGGAGATATTACCTAAAGGACAAGGACCCAAGCGTCACACCAGTTTCCACAGCGACGCAGAGTGTTAGCCGACTACAAGCTCTCCTGTCAGGAAGGAGGACTTCTCCCAGTGATGCTCTATTGGAAATATTCAGGTAAGTTCTGTGAATAATTTGTCAGCTTTTTAAAATTAAACCACAAGCAGTCTATGGAGTTTCTGTTTTTAGGAGAATTACAGTATAGTGGTTATTGTATGAAAGTACCTTCCATTGACTTGAACTAAATAGTCCCATGGATTTTCTGGGGCAGTTGTCTTCTTGTTGTCTGTTTAATGCCACACTCAGTAATATTCCAGCTGTATATAGTGGGGGTCTATTAATAATCAAGGACCAGCAAATCCTGTGATCAAAAGCATAAGCATCAGTCTACACAATTGGGATGTGATATGTGTGAACCAACCCAGCGAGCCTGACCACCTGATCCTGTCAGTTGCCTCTTACAACAAGCTTGCATTACCGAAGACCCGTTCTGATTGGGCTTTTCACAGTTGCATTGTAATGGTAGTGATGATGTTTTATATATCTTTCATGATCTTAGCACATTACATGTCTGTAGCATATCAATCAAATATCCAGGTGACCTTTTAGAGATTTTTAGTGGTATTGTTAATTTCTTCTGTTCTCGTTTCTGGATTGTAGATATTTTGTTTAACCTTTAGACTTAGTTGTTTTCCAGAGGTTTGTGCTAAGTTATGCTCACTAACCAATTGTTGAAAAATGTTCAGTGTGTCATATCCCATCCATGAAAGGTCATGGGGTTACCAAGGAAATCTGTCCATCTACATGAAGACGTTTTTGTTCAAATGTTTTCAAATGTGGAAAATGGTCTTTGAGATGTGCTGTGCTATGTTTCGTTCTAATTCTTGTATCAAATTACATCTTTTTGAACTAAAAAAGAAATGGAAATATTTATTCGCCCAATAAAGTTAGAATGAATTGTTTTCAGATTTAGGGGTCACCCTCTATTTCTACATATCTATGCCCCTGCGATTAGTGTCCATAATGATTATCTAGTCATTAATTCTTTTCCAATTAGTTATGTCTAAATGCATGAAAAGTGCAATGTAATATAATTTTTTAATTCGCTATGTGTGCATCGTGAAAGGGCATCAGAGAGCATGTATTCTTGTTTTGACAAGTTGCGAGTACCTTCAGGCAGCCAGTCCATCATGCATAAGGTAGAAAAGTATCCATATAGTATTTAGAAGACTGACCTTTTCGCTGAGATTTCTTTAAGATTGGATTTCAATGACAAAGACATGAAACACGGCAACAAGATTGAGACAAAAAGAAAAACTGAATCAGGGTATGAGTGTGACATGGATAGTATCTGCACCAAAAAGTGTATAATTGTTTAGAATGCTTAAGTAGGAAACTAAAAGATGTGATTGTGCATAATTCAATGGCTATGACTCTATGAAAACACAAAATGCCAAACTAAGGCAATACACTTTGGACTGGCGCAAATTTTGTAGATTGGGAAATTAACTGTTGCCAGTCCTTGGAATTGGTAGTCTCAGCTGATAAGAACACATGAATGGGAACTGTAAGTCTAATTTATCACAACATCAGCAAAATACAGAGTTAGTATGTACAAGCTATTTGTTTGATGTATAACTTGTTTGATGTTAACACTGTAACCATGGTAACCCTTTTGATACTTATTTTCAGAGAGTGCAGCAAAGACCCTAAAGAGGAGATTGTTTCTCGAGTTCAGGAAATGGGGGAGGTCTTCTGTACACATTATGTTCAAGTGAGTGGCCATCATGATAAGATTATGTGGAAACACAAACCCGTAGGCCTGGCTCAACTTATTGCTTTGTTTCTTGCATTAGTTTCTAGTTATTACTCTAGGTTCCACAAAATGCAAGTATATTTTTTAGTGGGTAAACTACTGAATAAAACATCTAAATTATTCAAAAGCATATTTCTTTCATTACACTTCGCAGTTAAGACAGTGCATCTGGAATTTGTCTTGTGCAACTAGCATCTTTTAAATTGAGCCCTGCATTGGTCACACAATCATAGAACTACAATTGCAAAACAATATGGGACGATGCAATTGTTCTGTTTATTCTGTGTTTTTGTATGTGTTACTCTTTACCATCTTTTTATGTCTTTTCATTTTCATCAAGTCTTCTTTGTTTTCAGCGTCTAATTTCTGGTTTTTTTATGTCAGACTTGTATATGGCGTTGCTTTCTGTTTTCTCTACATCTGGCCTTTATGCTTGCAAAGATTGTTTCCGGTTGAATGCACACTTAGCTGTTTGGCTTAGTGTAATTGATACTTCATTGACACTCCTGGCTGTCGATAAACAAAACAACCTGACCTACTTCACCATAACAGCTGGTTCATTGTCTTGGGTGCTGGTCAAATGGACTTATGCTCTTGAACCTTTGTGTGTAATGCATGATTTATTTTTGTCTATACTTGCTTAGTCGGCCAAACAATTGTGATTGCTATGCCAGGAAAAATCCAACATTTTTAACACTGTTTCAAATATGAGCTTGAAAGTCACATTGGTCATAGCTAATATTGACTTTAACATTTGGGTTGTCATTTGATTCAAGTGTCAAGGATTCCCTTTATTTTTTTTAGAAAGGGTTGAACTGGAAGAAACCTGAGGTGTATTGGTATCATTCAGCAGGATTGGTTGGAGGATACTCCTATAGGGTGTTTTGTTGAGTAGCTTAGCACTTGTGTTTTTAGAAAGTACATTTCAGGACAATTTCCAATAAATTGCTTGTGGAAGTTGTGCTGAGTTTCTGACTGCAGAATTAATAAGTTGTTTTAAATTAATGATCCAGTGGACTAAATGCTATTTTAATTCTGTATCTGTAAGTAAATGTACAGTAATGAATAAACCATCATGCTACCAACTTGTGCTAGCATTGTTTACATGAAGGCTTGTGTTATCAATGTTAAAATTTTATGTCATGATGCTGGAAATATTGATGATGTCTTAAAAACCCTTCTTTTTAAAACTGGAATTATTTCATAACAAATTGTAACACTCTTGTGTATCTGTATTGAAAATATTTGAAAAGGGTTTAGCTGAGAGGTTTTCTGTTCTTTTGGGAGCGTAACAAAACATTTTCTCGGGAACAGAAGACCCAAGTATTCATTATGTGTTAGGAACATGGCTGATTCTTATTTTCATAATACTGAAGCAGTTGTGAGGAAATCTCACTTTCGTATCAATAAGATCAATAAGCAAACAGCAGTGTTTGATCAAGATGGAATTAGGTGAGATTATCAAATAAGGTGAGTTGGACAATGATGGATAGAATTACTTACGTCAACCAGAGCAGATGTTATGTCGGTAGTTGCAAGCAAATGCTCAGCAAAGATGGTAGCAGTCTGTTATATATAGGTCCGTCTCAGTGGTGTAGTGGTTAGATCGTCAACCCAGATAATTGAAGGTCTTGGGGTTAATCACAGGTTGTGTCATACAAAAAGACATGAAAATATTGTACTTGTTTGTCCAAGCCTGGCGCTCAGCATTTATGGGTACAAGAAGGACTGGTTAGCTTTGAGTCGGTATAATTTGTTTGATTGGGGTATTCATATGCTCTCTCTCAGTGGGCTAGCAGTATAAAACCAGCCAAAGTCTGGGCTAGTACAAACATCCACACATACACATGCAACCATGTTGTCACATGAGTGAAATTTTCTTATGTACGGCGTTAAATCCCTTTTCAGCTTACCATGTCACCTTTGATATTGAGCTTGACGCCTTCCATTGCAGCCTTCAGAGGGTCATCCTGGCGCCCACATTGACTTTGCTCGTCGTCGCCTTCAGCTGGGGGAGAGCCTCTACTACAAGATGTTGGAAAACATTGTGCAAGGGGAAAAGAAACGGATTGGCAAGGACCAGAAATCAAACCCAGCAGTAAGTTCATTACCATGTATTCAGAACACTTATAAAGTTGCTAACCTATATGATTTTATCATAGTCTAATTGTAGCCTCAAACTGTGCCAAAGCGATTTCACTAGAAATTCTTTGAAATTTGAAGAAAATTCATTCCTTGTTTGCCCTGACACAGAAAACCTACATATTTTACACAAACTTATCTCAAATATGCAGTGAATTTGGAAGCTTGCGTCATGTTTGACGCAATGCTACTGGACCTTAAATTCAGATAATCCATGCTTGTAATTTGCTGTTGTTTAAGACTACTTACTGTTTGCCAGTTAACTGCTCAGTGCTGATAAAACACCTGACCTGCCTTACCTTGGGTTTTTTAGTTGTTATTAAACAATCACAGGTTGATGTCTTGATGAAAGTTGACCCCACAAAAACATGTCAGTGTCGCCCTGACGATTCCTATATTTTCATTGCAAGGGCAAACACTGTTCAAGTTCAGGTATAGAGACAAAAATATGTTTCTTTGTTGATTAAATACATTTGTGGACTTCACTTATCTTCCATTCATCCAATTTAATGACATATTTGAACTGGAATGACTGCAAGTAGCAAACATAATTTTAGCAAAACTGTCTATCAGAAACCAGACGGTGAATTTGATACCTTTGCGATTTTGACCCACTTAATTGTGTATTGAGGGAAAATGACTGTCCTATCAGAATGACTTAACCTCTTGACCATTCCTTTCATTTTATCAATAAAACTGGTGTGTGAAAATAACTTTGTGATTAGTGTCATATTGTCTGTCTCAGGATCTATCATAATTTTAAGTTAATTTTCTGGTCAAACTACTGATTTTGATCCTTGAAACTACTATTTACAATGCTTTGAGGTTGGCATCTCTGCACTTGTGATTAGAGTAGCTTCCAATGTTACTGGCTTATCAGAGGAAACTGTTGGAAGAAGTAGCATAATAAGACAGTGCTCAAAGTATGGTATGGCCTTGGCTCAAGGACTTGGTTTGACCAAATACTTGACCACTGGTTTCTAGTTAATACCTTCAATCATTATATCACTTCGCTACTCATTGATAGGGGACCAGAGATGCCAACCATTGGAATTTTGGAATTGTTACTCCGATTTTCAAATACAAAATCCTCTCTCTGAGCTTAATTCTAAGGGGCAGCAAGTTGTCTCCCTTGGGTGTGACAAGATATTGTTACGTTGATAAATGTCCAAGAGCTGCATGTTCTTCCACTTTTCATGTTTATATTTGAAACTTGTCAGTGTGTTTGGTCAGTGAAAGTGTTGTAGTGTCTGGTGAAGTTACTTTTGTGCTTTGTTTAAAAAAATCCTGTTTTTCCTGTTTGGTTTTTCTTGCAAATGCAAATTCAATGCAAAATTCATTAGAGTCTTCTGGCTGTACTGCCTTTTCTGTATCAGGGGAAGCAGTAAGCAAAAATTATGAATTATGAACAAAAGAGAAACATTTTCTTAATGAAATCATAAATCTGTTGTCTCAAATGCACCAAAATATCACGTTTTCATTAAAATTTATTACAAAGCAGTAAGTAAACTGCAGATTAATGCATGTACATCAAGTTTAGTGAGAGACCTGGACTGTTACAGACATCTGTGCAAGGATTACTGGAACACTCCATGTTCCATCGGTCGCTGTTCGCCTGCTGTTTGGAGATTGTCATCTTCTCGTACAACTCACAAAGGTCAGTGATAAATGCTCCCCTCGTGTCACAGACCTCCTCCATAGTGAATTAATAGAACCTCTGTCAGAAAAGGAGAGGTCGATAGTTCCATCCACGAGTGGCTTCAAAAAATACTATAAGTATGATACTTGTTTTTACCCTGCCTGGTGTCAGCAATATGAGAATAAAACCAGTTATTCTAACTTTCCTGTACTTTGCCTAATCATGGAAACTTCCTGTCAGTCAGTTATATTCAATCCTTTCATAATCTTTCTAGATAACTAGAAGCAATAAGGTATCCTAGTGAATAAAGCATTTGCTCATCACTCTGAGGACCTGGGTTTCAATTCCACACATGGCTACAATGTGTGAACCCCGTTTCTGGTGTCCCCTCCCATGATATTGGTGGCATAGTGCTAAAATGGTGTAAAAAGATGCTCAGTCACTCTAGATATCTAATGTACCAATCATTAGTCAAAATTCCATCGTTGTGGAAATATGACAAGATGCATGATAATTTCATTGTCATTTTATTAATAGAACATTTCCTTGGATTGTGGATGTGTTTGAGATGAGCCCCTATCACCTGTATAAAGTCATCGAGATTTGTATCAGGGCGGAGGAAGGACTTTCACGGGATGTCGTGAAGCACCTCAATCATGTACGTTCAGGTCTTAATTAATAAAGCCTTACTTCTTATTGCACTTTTTCATACAGTGTTCATTCTGGTACAGTGTCATTCTTGACATAGAGTGATATTACATTTTTAAGATTTATATAGGCAAGCAGATTTCACAATCATATACATGGCAGGATTGCTGTCATAGAAAATACTCAATTTGATGACAATGATAAGTTTGAATAATTTACTTTAGAAAAAACTGTGTGGCAAGAAGCTGGTTTAACTAGCTGACCTGTTTACTTCAGATTGAGGAGACGATATTGGAGTCACTGGCGTGGAAGCGAGACTCCCCTTTGTGGGATGCCATCCAGGAGCACAGTGAGGACATCCCCATGTGTGAGGAGGTGAGACCAGTCACATGCTGTAATAAGAGGCTACTAACAGGATCATTTGTCGGGCTGACTTACTTGATTGACACATCATCGTATCCCAGTTGCATAGATCGATCCTCATGTTGATCACTGGATTGTCTGGTCAAGACATTATTATTTAAACACAGCCGCCATATAGCTTCACCACAAACCACGCCACGCCACGTTATGCCACTCTGTGAAACATCTGTTCGTGTCCTTAGCGCAAACCAGACTGAAGATAAATTGTACTCACTTACGTTACTTTGTCCATTATTTAATATTCATTTTCATGTTTTGAATAAGACCTTCTCTTGCCACCTTTGTCTAGTTTGACATCTCTTGAACTAGACTGACTGTGGAGCAAAACATTGGTATGAATGACAGTAAACCTATCCTCAGCACTTTTCGTTACACTCCACTACTGAGTCTAACAAAACCTTATGGGAGGTCGCGTCAGGTAACCTTTGAGATTGACCAATCAGAACACAGCCTACTAAATAGCGAAAGTGCACATTCGCACATACCTTTTGAACTTTTTATCTGGAAAAGGTTTGTACCCAAATGATTCCGAATGCTTTTTAGCATGTGCTCGCTTCCGGGTGATGCACATGGCCTACGTACAACCATGGTCTCTTGAATATGCTGTTCTGTTTTGGAGTCTGCTGTTTGTTTGACACTGAACTGTATTATAATATTTTTCCAGGTAACGCCTGCTAATCAGATTGACAACAACAGCAATATAACATCCTCCCCACTCACACATCCCCGAGTGAAATCTCTTGTTGGAGAAGGTAGAAATACACAGAGAACAGTCAAAGGTATGCACAGTGGATAGGTCGCCATTATGGTGTGGCAAAAATGTTATTAACAGGTCTCATCTGATCAGACAAATTCAGTTCTTTGTTGTAAAGGCAATCTTGTTTTGAAAATCTAAAATTTAAACATGTATAATATGGTGAGTTATTAATCTATATGGCTGCAAGTCTGGGGAGGATATCAGTGAAGTTTTTTTCAAGTATGATCGAAATGTTCCTGTGTGATACATTCTCGCTTGATTGTTTTCACTTGATTTAATAACAGCAGTACCAGTAATGATATAGTTTCATTGCTTAGTTTAACAATGCTTGAATATAACACGAATTTACAATTTTTATAGTTCTCTGCATTTAAGAAAAATGGTATGCTACATCCCATTCTCTGGGAAACATTCTTTGAAACAGTCATAATATCACTCACCATGAATAGCTTTTCTTCTCCAAAGCGGTCTCACGTTTTATCATAAAAATGACATACTTTTTAATTTGTTGAAACGTGTTTGCCTCTGTTCAGTTGTAGACCCCCTCCAGTCACCTCCCGGTCCATCAGCTGTTGACCGTTTCTCATCACCCCAGCCCGGCAGTGTCAAACGCCAGCTGTTCGGGCCAGGTGCCCAGCAGCTCTCAACACACGCAGCAACGCACACAGAGTTAGTAAAGCAGCTCAACAGCGGCGTTTCAGACACCGTTGTGGCCACGACACAGACTGACTCCAACACCCTGTCCACAGGGCAAACCCTGATAGCCGTCACCAGTGATGGAAGACAGGTTAGTCATCAGCATGGTGACAACAATAGAAAAATGAAGGCACTTCATTCAGGACTCCCACATGTCAAGGAAAAGTCAGGGAGTTTCGACTTTTCTCTGAAAGTCAGGCAATTGTTATCTGTTTTCAAAGGCAGGGAATAGTCACGGAACTGAGATCTAAACCAGGGAAATTTAGAGTAATGGTCAGGGAAATATTAGAACTCTGAACGTTGCTAATCAGGTATGGTAGTAGATTTATGTAATTTGACCAATCTTCTGACATTTGCTGGTGATCTTATGTTCACATGACGACAACAAGAGATTTGCACCTTGTGCTTCCAGCACAGCTATTATGATCATACATCTCTCTCTTAAAGCTGTCTTTTGTGATGCCTATAATCACTAGAGTTATTGTTTATAAAATTGTATTGGATGCTTTTTTTTCTTTGCATTATATTTGTTGCATTTACTGTGCAATATATTACATATTCAAGGTACTCTTGTTGTTAAAAGTTTTTGTTGTTAAAAGTTTTTGTTATGAAAAGTAAGAAAAGGTTACTTTAACTTGAAATGCATAGTGTGATTTCACGAAGTGGCCTAGGGGAAAATCTATTACTCATCAAGGAAATGTTAGGGAAAGTTGAGGAATATTGATTTGCCAAACCTGTGGAGAAAAAGGCCATTCTACCATGCCATTGGCTGTAGAATTTGAGTATTCCTGCTTTATGATTTCTCAGATAGCTTGTCATGTTACCTTGAAGACACAAATTGTTGCTTTTGTGTTTTCCATCGCTGGTTTGCCTGTTCCTGACTGTTTATTGGCCACAGGGATCAAACGCATACCAGTGCATTGCTGATTTTGTGCTGCTGATGTTAGCACTCAGTCTTCACAAATGACAGGACAGTTGAATATGGAGGTGACAACCTTGACAAGTTTATCATAGTCACTACGAATTTTAGCATCAGACTACTTCATTGTGGTTGCACTTTAATTTTTTTGAAATTCTAAGAAAAATGCTTCGTACTTCACTTACCTTCCATTTATGAAATTTAATGACATATTTGAACTGGAATCATTGCCATTAGGAAATCTGATGCTGTAGGAATGTGAAATCAAAGTTCACTTCTTGGTTAGTGTCTAATCGTCTTCAGAATCCCATCATAATTTAAGCATTTACTTGACTGGTCAATCTGCTTAATTTATGGTCAAACAACTAATTTAGATCCTTGAAACTACTATTTGCAACAGATTACGTTTTACATTTTTGTCAGTATCACTTGAATATAGGAGGCAGGTGGGTAGTAGACTTCCATCGGACTGTCAGCCTGAAAGGTCCAACTCTGGTTATTAATACAGAGATTCACTGTACACCATAATATAGGAACTATTTAAGATCATAGTTGATTTCAAGTTTTTGTGACTTATATATAAACCACTCAGGCATCCGTGCTATTTATTCAAGAGCAGGAGCAGTGAAATGGCATTTAATGCGTTGGCAGATTATGCTAAAAAGTCATTCAGTTCCCAACATGGACACAATGTGTGGCGCCTGATGCTAGTGTCCCTTGCTGGCATAGGCCAACCAAAACACTTGAAAATGTGTATGAAACCATATTTGTTGTACACGAGAAAATTTCTAAATGGCGGCGTCTCGATCAAGAGTGTTTGTTACTAAAGATTTATCAGCTACTACAGCTTGTTCAGCTTGACCTGAGCTACTGTACATATGCATAACCCGGGAGGTCATTTGGCACAAATGACAGGTCAAGTTAACTTCAATAAAAAGGGAAGCAGGGAATATTAAACAGGGACCTTGTCTCGGCTGTTCAGACAGGTTGACATGAGACTGACAAAGATGCACCGCTTCACAATTATAGACCCAACCAGTTGTGAGAGTCATGCAGTGCATTTGTATTTCACTTGATGAGGTCTAGCTGAACAAGCTGTACAGTTGTTCCTGTCGGTGTTGCAGGTGGGGCGTTGGGGAAGCCTAGTGGTTAAAGCGTTGACTTGTCTCGGCAAAGACCAGTCCTTAATTCCCTATGTGGGTACAGTGTGTGATGCCTATTTCAGGTTTCCCTTGTTATGATATTGCTGGGATGTTGCTGAAAGCGGCATATGATCACTCACTCACTCACTCACTCACTCACTCACTCACTCACTCACTCACTCACTCACTCACTCACTCACTCACTCACTCACTCACTCACTCACTCACTCACTCACTCTATTGCAGGTACTTATCCCAGTGCAGACCCTGGTGTCAACCAGTCCTGGCAAACAAGTCCCACCCTCCCCTGGCAAGTCTAACAAACCCAAGAAGACTGGCTCTCTACCACTGTTCTTTAGAAAGGTGAACATATTCATTGGGTTCATGTCCAACTTTACATTGTATGTAAATAAAACCAAAACTTGTTAATTGCTTATTGTTTCAAGTGGACAGTTTTCTCCCCTGAAGAAGGGAATTCAGTGATTTCATCTGCTTCATCATGCCATAACAATGTTCAAAGATGTCATTACCTTACACAGTTGTTGTATTAAAGGGAATAAAACGTGGACTGGAATATTGTCTCAGAAAAAAACATTTTACAAAGGTGGCATGGTATCTTGATGTGCTTGCGCTATGAAGCAGCACTGTACGAACCTTTTAAGGCAGTCAAGCTTCCTTGTCTGAGTAAGTCACAATAATCAGATGCATGTTGTATGGTGTGACAAATTGGTCGTTAGAATGTCATTGTGTTGTAGTGCTTGAAGTGAAAGGTCGCAGGTTCGATCACGTGCCCATCATATCAAAAGATCTTAAATATGGTACTTGTTGGTTCCTACCTGGCACTAGGCATTAATGGGTATAAGGACCAGTAAGCTTGGATTAAGTATAATGAGTGGGAATTCATGCTTAATTGTGTCATGGTGTCTCAGTGAACTAGCACTATCAAATCAGCTAAAGTCTGGTCTAGTGCAAGCCGCCACACATACAAACGCTCATATGAGCTTAACTTTCTGATATATGACCCTTTTTTTACCACACTGTATTCAAGAGGCAACAAATTTGTTACCAAGTGCTTTATCTTCTTTCTATAGGTGTATCATTTAGTGAGCGTTCGACTACGTGACCTGTGTGACAGGTTAGAGGTCACAGACGAGGACCTGCGACGCAAGATGTGGACATGTTTTGAACATGTCTTTGTACATAACCTTGACCTTATGAAGGATCGTCATATTGACCAACTGCTTATGTGTGCTATCTATGTTATGGCGAAAGTAAGTCTCTCCAGCTTGTTGGACATGTTTGTTTTTATTATTCATTCTGAGGAGAATTCTGGGTTAATGGGTTGCGGAATACCACTCTCCAGTGCCAGCTGTCTCAGCATTCGTCACCACTCTCCCCTTTCTGGAACTTCAAAGGAGACTCGTCCACTACTCGATGCTTATGTGCAAAAATATACGACAAACCAAACAGAACGTGTGTAATGGACGTGGTGCTTTGATAAAGATAATCAGCTCTACTTAAATATTGTATGGCATTATGTTATTTAAGAAATCATGAAAAAAATATATGTCATCATATTGAAAGTACAAAGAACATAGCTATTTGGGGGGATCAGTCATATATTTTTGAGTGAATTCAGTTAAAAAGAGTACCAAAAAATTGAGTTTATTCATTCTTTAACGTAGACTAAGGTTGTATTGTGACACAACCCTTGTTAGTGCTAAGATTGTTTTGTACAATGACAACCTCGTTAGTAACGTGCTTTGATCACATGGTCAGCCTGGTCTGTTTACAGAATGTCCCAATATCACACTGTCTGTGTCATAAATAACATTCACTCTCGCATGAATTTCTGATTCTGATCTAAAATCTGATTGTGACTCATTGACTTTAGCTTCCTTTCACAAAACGTTAAAGTGATCGTAAGTCACCAAGGTAGCTATAGTGCAGTGTTAAAGAATGAGAGTTAAGGTTAACCTCAGTAAAGGTTACTTTGTGAAACAGCCTGTTTGATAGTGTGCCATTGTGGTAAGGGACACAGTGTTGCCAGACTTATTATTCATGGCGTGCCATCTATGACTGGAAATTAGTGGAGTATGGCAGTAAGCACACAATCTATATCATGAACTCGATGTAAGTGGACACTCAGGGATACTTGATTTGAATGTCTCAGCTACCTATCCTTGTAGGAGATGACTTCATCATCTAGTCAGGCTCTGTCACTTGTTTGACAGTATGTCAGTATGAATTGATGGCATGGATCTTTGCTTTTGTCAGTCTTCAATTTGTTCAGTTCTGTAGCTGGAAAATTGCAAGTCATCATGTTAAGTAGCAAACAACACAAACTTCATGCTTTATTTTTTCAACCCGTGTGACGAGTCCTCCAGATGTCTTGATTCCAAGAATTTTTGTTCTATGAAAACAACATACCTGCATTCATGCTTGTGAAACTGAAAAATGCTAACCTTCCACAAACCATGATTTAACTGAAATACAGTTTGAAATAGTGCTAATCTGTACTCACTCTTGAGAATATACACAGAGAAATCACAGTGAAACTAAACTCACTCTTTTTCATGTGTCTTCTGCCCTCTTTTTCTACAGGTGTGCCAAAAACCACTAACATTCCAGCAAATCATGAAGTGCTACAGAGTTCAACCACAGGCTCAAAGTCATGTGAGTGTAACTATGGTTGATCAATATATCAGTCTTTGTTCACATATCTTCATTTTTGCTTCATTATAATTTTTCAGTAAAATTGAAGAAGAAGTTTACCTGAAATTTGTACTAGGCTTATTTGAAGGTTATCCCTAATATTTTTAAAAAAATATTTTAAATTTAAGCATTGAAACCTCTTCTTCTTTCCTTGCTTGTTATCAGTGTTGTGTATCATGTGTTGCAGACTTAAGGTTTAATTATGGCAAGCCTGAATGCGTGTGATCCTATTTATCAAGTTCGTTGTTTGTTATTTGTCATCCCTAGAGAATTTAATCTACTTATCACTTGGCATATAACAATAAAGACATAATGAAATCCTCTGTGCAGGTGTATCGCAGTGTACTGCTCATTGGCCGCCACCGCAACGCGTCCGGGAGCAGTGAGAGCAGCAAGAGTGGTGCTAGTGGCTCGTCATCCCCTGTCAACAAGGAAGACGAGAAGGACCGAGACAAAAGTATGACTGTCACAGCAGAATTATCTCTGGCGTCTGCCCCTGTCACAAAGTGAACACTTTACTGGGTATAGAAATGGTCACTGGTATTTGTCCGAGACAGTGAAAAACTAGACAAAAATGTTGTACCAAAAATTTGCCAGAAATCTGGTTATTATACATAACCACTGATCCAAAATGACCTGTAACCAGTTAAACATGAATCCTCATGTCTACAGTTTGTTCAGCTTGACGTGATCTACTCTACATTTGCATGATCCAGCAGGTCAGTTTGCACAAACATCAAGCCGAGTTCTCTTCATTAAATAGGGGAGCTGAGAATGTTAAACAGCGACAGCGACTTTGTCTCTGCCATTCGGACATGTTGACCGTGATCTGACAAAGATGAACCACTTCACAATTATAGACACAACCAGTTGTGACACAGTCAGGCATTGCATTAGTATTCGCTTGATCAGGTCAAGCCAAACAATCTACTAAAGTGGGCTGAAAGAAGCAACTTGTTGGATTAAGTGGTGTGACTGATATGGATCATTGGAATTAGGTGTCAGGCTTGCTGATTTGTATGACACATATCCAGATCGTGTAGATTGGTGCTCATGCTGTTGATCACTGGATTGTCTGGTCCCAACGTGATAATTTACAGATGGCCACCATATAGCTTGAATATTGCTGAGTGTGGTGTTAACAACCAACCAGCCATTGTTAATTCTATTTTGTCATAGGATGATCATTACTATGTTTTTAGCAACAGGGAATGGACTGTTGACTAACCCTCTTTCATTTTCACTAGCCACTGGCCAGACTAGCAGCTGTTACATTTGTAGATGAGATTCTGGTATTATTGTCATAAGACTAGTCAATACACAGAACAGTATTAGTGCTGTGACCATCACAAGTCTTTCAGTCACTATCACATGCATGGTGATTTAAGATCATTATCAGATTCGAAACAAAACTCTTTTCAAAGTCTGAGACAATCTACAAATCTCTCACCCTTAATCATGATTTTATGTTTTACAGAGAAAACTGAAATGCTAGGATTCATTCGCTCTGACAGTACCCTTCCTGTCCCGCACCCCAACAGTCAGCCCCCTACACCCACCAAGCTGCTAGGGGGTGAGGCAACGTTTGACTTTGAGAGAGGAGATCTGATACAGTTCTATAACGCTGTAAGTGTTTATACCACAGAAGCCCAAGTGAAAAGAGTTTCTCGTATTTTTGCACTTAATAATTGTAGCATGAGGTATGCTATAGTAGCATAGTGTGTTTGTCATGAAAGGGGAGCGATTATTGCAAATAACGAAGAGCAGGCAAATGTCTGTGACAAGTCATTACGGTAAAAGTCATTGACTACCCTGTATCAGCAGTGCTTGCTGTTCATTATCTCTCGCCACAAAGTGGCAGCAGGTACTGGCTTGAGCCCTGTCCTTCCGACGAACCAAGATGATGGGGCCAGTTTTTCTTTTAAAAAAAACAAAACGTCATGGCATGAAGGCCTTGACAGAGTTTGAAAACTGAAAGAGTGTTGCAATTTGTTACATCTTGGAGGCCCTTCTCGTAACCAAATTAGATATGTTTTATCAGGACATAAATGCCCTGAAAGAATTTGAAAAAGGAAACCGTGTTACAAGTTGGTACGTAGATATGGCCATAGTGATGCTTTTCATGACTTAATGTACAGTATCCCCAGTGGGGAAGATTTTCTCTGAAACCATTATAGATAGGGAAACCAAATTTGGGATTTCTTCTTACCTTTGGTTCAATGGTAGGATTTGCAACTCAAACAAGAACTGCTTGCACTACAAATACAGTTCCTGATTTTGAAACATTTCGCAGTTCATGTTGCCAAGAAACAGTGAAAATGTGTGGATGTCAATTATGAAGAACATGTTCTCACTCCTTTATCAGTTGAATGAATGCCAGGAAGTAGATAACGATATATGTACATGTGAAAACAACAAAAATGATATAAAAATAAGCAACTCTGACACTTAGTGGTGAAAACCTGTAGTATCAAGTCTCCATTTTGGTCGAAGATTAAGTGTCATGTGATGCCTAAAGTATCCCATTATGTATCATATTGGGAATACTTAAATCTTGACATCCCTGCTTTATTAAGGATAAGCCTGTACTGTGTCATCACAATAAACTCCCTTTCTAATTTGATTGTATGTTTTATTGTGGATCATATTCCTTTCCAGGTATTTGTGAAGAGAATAAAGAGTTTTGCACTGAAATTTTCCTCAACAAACGCAACATCAGTAAGTCAATCTTTACATTTTAATTTTTAATGTAATTAATTAATTTAATAGATGTAATATCATGTTTCCATTATGACCTTTTTTTACATAGAAAGCACCAAAAAATCTTATTTCAGTTAAATAATCAATAAAATAATTAAATAAGTACTCTTTATATGTTCGGTATGTTTAATCTTAATCAGTCTGAGATAACTAGTAATATGAAAGTGTGTCTCTGACATACACTGCTCAAAGGAAGATCCCGATGCTGCAGTGTATCTTCCATGCCATGACTAATATGAAAGAACTGGGTGTTTGTCTTTTGTGTTATATTAGAATGTTTGACTTAGTTTCAGCTAGGCTGTGATAGTTTTATTTGTTGCTGCAGGATGTACCTCCGTTGTCCCCACTGCCATTGGTGCGAAGCCAGCAAGCATCCCCACGCCGCGTTTCCAGCAAATACTCTGTGTATATCTCCCCTCACGCAGGCAGCATGTCACACACAACTCAGCCAAAAGGCATCTCATTCTGCATAAACAGGAGCCCAGCAAAGGTTGGTAGAAGCATTTAGCATTACTTGCTGATGTATGTAGCTAGTGGATTAGCGTATCACCTACATGAACCTCTGACATACCCCTGAAGATCTGGGTTAGAACTAGTCTTCAGCAACCCATGCTTGTCACAGGATTGGGTTGTCAGGCTTGCTAACCTGGTTGACAACATGTCATTGTATCCCACTTTGTAGATCGATGCTCATGGTGTTGATCACTGGATTTAGTGTATCATAGTATGATTTACAGATCGCTGTTGGTAGAGTCGTGCTGAGAGCAGCGTTAAACAACAAACCCTGGACATGCTTGATATGACTCCCCTTGTTCGGTGTCTCACTGTTTACACTTACAGAAACCTTACCAAGTGTCAGCTCCGGTAACTAAGGTTCCCATGACCTTTATATCAGTTGTGTTTACAAAATAATTGGCCTAAATTCGTTTCATTGCAGGACCTGCGTGCAATAAATAACATGGTCCGCATGGGGGAGCGTAAGTTGACAGGGAAGAGGATCCTTGAGGTTGATCATGATGATGACGTCGATGACAGCCCATCAAAGAAAATGTGTTCCAGTCGACTAATGCGCCGTCTTCAGGATGTAAATTCAGAGCGACAGGAGGCAAACGGAATCGTCAACTAGGACCAAGAGTGAAGAAGCACATGATAGTTACATGCTCTTTATGACGATTTATACAAATTTATTACCTTTGTTGTTCAGACCCGACTACAAATCAGGTCGACTGTGCTCCTTCTGTGGAGCTTTGTCAGGATTGTGAAATCCTGCGTCTGCACCAGGAAGGATTCAGGGATGAATTGGATCTCAGATTTCATCATTAATGAAATAGCATTTGTTGGCTCTGACCAAGTTGTCGTTCTCTCGTATCTGATGAGGGAATATCTGTCCTGGCTGCAGGACATGTGCTTTTCTACAACAGGAGACTGTTTGAATGCATTGAGTACAGGTGCAGTGAACGTCATCATTATGTGGCGTTGATATTTAATATGGAAGATTTGGTCATATAATTGTTCCCAAACTCTTGTTCAATTGCATAGTTTGAAAATTTGCAAACATTTACCACTTTAGACTTCACTAGAACTCCACTGTTGATATTTTTGTAAATTGACAGAAATTAGATTTGTCAACCCAAAGGATTATTTTTATGTGTTTTAGAAAGTTGGAGTCTCTTTGTAACACCCCATATTTTAATATAATTTATGTGACTGACACCGATCAAGCTCTGTGCATTTCAAACTGAACTGATGCTGATCATGTTTGCCTAAGGTGTAATGCGAGTGCTTGGCTGTGTTTGCGGAAGACAAATGGCCATTCATTGGTGCGAAGGCCTTGACCTCTGTGGTCTTGACGACTGATGCGAGTGACTGCTGTGTCGGACTATTCGTGTTGTGTCCTGTGAGTGCATGTACAGTCAAATGAAGGCAACTGTTGTCTTTACACGAACAATTTTCACATTACGACCGACAGCTAATCTTCGCATTTTTTGCGTGAATGCAAGAGTTGAGTCATGACGAGGATCATGATCAGATGAAATTGATTATCACCATTATTTATTTTTCAACCTTTTCTGAAGGTTCTTCTAAAGATAAAATCTTTGCCGTAATTATTAACAATTCTCTGTATTATGTGATAAAATAATGTGATGTCCTCTCTTATGAATTGTCCATAAGAGATTGATGCTCTCATTCTGTGTTTCATTACCAGATATTTTCAGGTTTTTACAAGAATTTGAGAAAGCTTTCAGTCTTGAGAATGTTGTCAATAAGGGAGAGTTACCTCCCTTGTCAGTGTGATATGATGGGAGTGACCTCCCTTGTATGTGGGAGTACTATAATATGCAAATCAAGACTGTGTCAAGTGATATGTCCTTGAAAATAAGTGTCTTCAAGTTGGGTGATGAAACACAGAGTCAAGGCCCAATATAACACTGTATTTTGCTGTTAACAATATCGACTTGTTTCCATTGAAACCTGTCCATTATGTTTTATTGCTAAAGGTATTTCTGATGTTTCTCTTGCATGTACGTTATATATGTGTGAAGTATGGTATCTGAGATTGGATATTTCCAGGGTATGATTTCACATCCTTTCCGACTTGTCCAGAAAACTGCCCCTGTCCTATTATCCAGTCTTTGGGCTCTAAACGAACGTCTTGTTCCCACTTACGGCAGTCTTAATCCTAGAGCTGTACTTGTTACAAATGTTAACCCCTTGAGAAATGTGAAGACAGATAAGTTAACTCTTACCATCCACAACCCATTTGAAACCAGATTTTTAAACAGTGCTTTTTGGAAAAAATAATTGTGAGAGACAGTTGGCGATGTTGCCAGGTACCATTCTTTGTGTCTGAATGTAAGATCAGTACCATAGACATTTTTTGTCCCATGTTATCATGTGACTCCTAATTACAATAAAGGAGCATACTATTTATAACTCTTTAGTGGAAAGCAGTAACTTTTGGTTATTGGATACCATGGTTACTCCATGCTGTACATGTATGTACAGAAACTAGTCTAGAGGCTAACTTTGAGCTTTTGTAACAATCCCCCAGCTCTAAGTTCAAGACTGCTTCAGCCTGTCTCCATTCACTTTCTGTTGGAAACATTTGCATGGATGTGTATGAATGTGATTGGGTTTTTTTAATGGGGAGTATTTTATACCAGACTGTTTTAGCCGAAGTAGCATTTTGATACCCTTTAAAGTTTGTAGTCTTTTTAGCAGGAGAGCGGGATTCTCTGCTATTTCGATACTTTTAGAGACAATATGCATGTATCTGTTGCCATTTGAATTTCCTTGACAAGTGCTATCCTGTCGATCTTCTAAAGCCCTTGTTATACAGTGACGGGACACGCATGGTCACAGGGAGACTTTGGTCCAGGTCAAAGATTGCCCACAGATGGACAAGGTTGTTCTGGTTACAAGATTTAATGGAGACCTTTTCACTGACTTCATTGATTTCAGTTTCACTTTCATTATGTAGCTTTGATAGGGATCATTCACAAACATTTTGATATTGACTATTTTTTAGCATTCATGTCATGGCGGATGAAAAGGGTTCTTTAAGGATTCTACCATACTGGTTGGTGTGGATTTGCATTGAATTAATGATGTTCAGGGTCTTGGTAGTAGTAGTAGTATTAGTAGTAGTAGTGGTAATAATAAACATAAGAAGTATATTTTAAATTCACCTAGTACTCAATCACTAAGTGTTTGCTCACGGAGCTAAATCTTGTTAATAAGTGAAATAATCAGAGGTCTTGAGAAAATAGTTGAAGAGTATCATTGTGCATTAGTGAGCCATATATTTTTTCTTTGGATACTGATATGACCCAAATAGTCACGTTACCTTGAATATTAATTCTTTTCATGAAATATTTGCTATGATTCTCCATTGTGGTCATTAAATGTGTGTGACTTAAACATCACACTAGGGTATTTCATAAGTAAACATGCCTTTGCTTATTTCATGAAGGGATAATGTGACCTTGACGAAGGGGGAGATAACACTCATTTTGTCACATTGTGATGCTATAACTCAAGCTCTTCTTCAGTGCATGACATTTTTGTGACCCTCCTGTCACAACTACCGCGTCAAGTGTACAACAGAATTTGGAAAATTGTCTGTCCTACCAAAGTCATAGTGACATTTTCAGGTTTGTGTGTGGTTTTGGGAACGCCAATATGGCGAGTTAGTAAAAGCTTTAAAGCTGTCGTACTATATCCCTGATAAATGTTTGGGTTTTTAAAATTAGATTGATTTGAGATAGAAGGAAAAGTCTCAACATTTCTCCTTCACGCTTTCCCCCTCTTAAATAATATATAACGTGATATCAGTTCAAATTGATATGAAAAACAATAAATAGTGACTGAACTGTACTTCGTGTGAAGAAAGCGTTTACAGGTATGTCGGCATAATAGTGAGGTAGTTTGGAGTTAAAACTACATGCGTTGTCATAGGCTTTGTTGACAGTTACAAGCTATGCTTGTGGCAGTTATTGTAAAGAGAGCACTGCAAACTGGCCATTGCTGTGAAGAACTTGAGCTATGGCTGTCCTGCTTCCCACAGAATGGGTAACCATGGCAACACTCATTTGACTGGAGTTGCAGCTGTACTAATTTTACAAGTGGAGTTTGGAGTGACCAGGATTAGATGTTTTTTTAATTATAAGGTTATTGTAGGTGAGAAGGAGTAATTGAAACCATAAGATACACAGGTACCCTGGTTACAAAGAGAAGCAGCTAGTCGAAGAAAACCACATTTCTTAATATTCAGGTTTGCCTTTACTTTTGTGCGAAAGAACAGCTTAATATGAACTTCTACTATGCAGTCCATTATCAATCTTTTTGAATTAAATAAATTCATTTATGGAATTGATTGTTTGATTTGTTTAGGGCAACTAACAAATGTAACACGTTAGTTGATTATACTTAAGATACACATGTTCAAATCATTTAGATTCTCTTGACTTGTATCATAATTGTATCATTCAAATATGGATGTTTATCTGATTGAGGTGTTTGTTCAATTGTCTGCTGATCTCATAGAAGTTCTCTTGTCAACTACCTCACCTGTACACCATGAGACCAGAGCCTGTGTTACAAAAGACTTGTTCAGCCTGCAACAGATAAACCCTCAGTTTAGAGGGTTTTGGACAGGCAGATACCCAAGGTAACTTGTAGGTTGTTCACATGGTTGAGATGGAAATGGGTTGGCTACCTGGACAATGTTACTGATCATCTCACCTCTTGGTTCTATTCCTTGTATAGGTCAAAATTACCCATGATGAAATGTTTTATAATTTCTAAATGAGGTAGAACCCCCTCATTTTCTCTCCATATTTATTTCAATATATAAAATGCATATTCAAAATTTCAAGATATCTATTAACTGACTGTACATGATTAGTTTTAAGACAGTTTACTGTTTTAGTATTTTTTCATGTATTCATATGTCAACAAGCTCTGCCTATAACTTACATAGAAATAGAGAAGTTCAAATTTCTTGAAACAGATTAAGAAATTTGATTTAAGATTTATCCTGTGCTGTTACAGTACCAACAACCCACCTCAATGCTCTGGTCTCCGATAGGTCTGTGTATACACGTAGCAGGTGTATCCTTCATCCCTGCCTTAACATAGTCGATATACAGAGTTGATATTTTTGTCATGTTCAACATGTATGATATGTGTACTACTTGTATAATTCATGTCATACTAGGTTCGGCAATCTTGAGGCAGCAACAGAGCACTTGGTATATGAGTGTGTTGCTGACGTATGTCTAACTTCACCATTCCCTGTTCTTTCATACTACATGCAGTGTTGGGGTGAAACAATACGGTATGGTACGATACGTTTTGTGGTACAAGGCCTTCACTTTGGTGTACACGATATCATAATTCTGAAAATTTACAAGAACCAAATCTTAAATATTTTAATAACAGGAAAAAGAATATAACCATTGTCTTTGTTACCTTTTCTTCCATGGTGAATCTCAGAGCAGCGGGGTAGCTTGCAGTTTAAAGTGTCATCGTGCCAGTGTTTGAAGCCCTCTCCTGGTATCCTTGCCATGTTATTGCTGGAATATTGCTAAAAGTGGCATAAAACTATACTCACTCATTGTATGGCCAAACAAAATGACCATATGAAAACATAAAATGCTGATTTTTTGGATTAAGTTACGGATTACCTATCTTTAGACAAAATATTGCAGTATACCATTTCACCCCAAGTGCAGTTGTATAAGGTATTTCTGCTAGAATCCCAGACTCACCCTGTTTGTTTCTAGTTTGTTTGTGGCTTATACCATTATGGTTAGCGTCTTAGGCCTCCATCATTTCCGGGCTTTTCCCCAGCAATAAGCCAGCAAGCCATGATGTGACAGAAACCCTGTTCAAATCAGGACTCAATGACACGCCCCTTCAATGTCATGTAAATGTGATTCCTATTTTTCCACATTTTTTTTTTCCTTATTTTGTTACTAAAAACACTTTATTAGAAATATTGTGTCACGTATTTGTTTTTTCTCCAACACTACATAGGTAAGATATATTTGTTGTCCTGTATAGTTATTAAATACATTTGAGGGGCATTTCAGTTCATTATACATACGTCAGTATTACAAGTAGAGCTTCCTATTCCTGCGTAGGGTTATGTATTGGTGGCTTGTTGGTCAGTAGTGCTATAGGTGAATCGTCTGTTTAATGTAGTGTTAACTCGTAGGCCCATCTTCATCCAGAATATTGCTTGTGTATGGATGCAGAAAAACGTTAAAGCTGGGCATGTTTGGTGATGTAATTTATGTTCTGGTTGCTGTTGGGGTGGTGGGGTAGCCTAGTGGTTAAAGCATTGGCTTGTCCTGCCAACAACCCAGGTTCATTTCCCCACATGGGTACAATGTGTGAGGCCCATTTCTCGTGTTCCCTGCTGTGATGATGTAGGAATATTGCTAAAAGCTGTGTAAAACCATACTCACTTGCTTTAGTGTCTGTTGATACAATTGTTTTTCTGCTTGTAAAACTTCTTGTGTATTTCTGCCAAATACATGTGTAATTGTTTCCTGACTGTTTAGATGAGATAGACAAGTCTCCTGAAGGAATTCATGATAGAGTTCAATTCTGGTAAAGTCCTTAAGACTTGATTGATGTATAGTGGATTTCACCCAAGTGGGTTTTTTATATTAAGTATATATACATAAGTCGAGGGAAGTTTATAACTTCAGGGCCTGCTCAACAGTTCTAAACTTTCATGAGACTTTGGTTTCTGTTTTTGCATTTTTCAAATTGTTAACTTACTAGAAAATACTGCTAATTAGCTTCACTAGAAGAGAAATTCCAGGTGTCATTTGTTGTCATGGTAACTGAAGATGTCAGGTTGGGTGGCGAAGTATTGTTATGGAATTTCATCGCAATGATATATCCCAGAAGATGCCTTGATACCACCTGAGTGAAAACTCACTGAATGAAAAGATGAAAAATGATGCATCACTTAATGTCATAATTGATAAAAGAAAATAGATGTTTGTTCAGCTACACTGATTGGATCTATGCAGTGCTATGCTTAAACAGTAGCATGAGCGTGAGTGGGACTGTGCTTGTGGGTCAGAATCTGAGATTCTTTCGACGTTGCCCAAAGATTAAGGCGGTTACATGTCACGCCAAAGACCTGGGTTCGATTCCCCACATTGGTACCATGTGTGAAGCTAGTTTCTGATGTCCCCCACACTGATATTACTCTACTATTGCTAAAAGCAGCTTCAAACTAATTATGGAAGTATGAACAAACCCTCGATCAAGGTCTTCATATGAAGAAAGAACTTACTATGATCATGTGGAAAAGTTCTTTAACTGTTTTCTGGTGGGAAAGTATGTATTATGCTCTCTTCCTGGCTACAGACTGACCAGGAAATCAAACTTGACTCGTTTTCTCAGCAATTCAATACGTTAGTTTTACCTTACCTTTAATTTTCAGTGACCAAATTGAATCTTCTAAAGGTTTGAAGTAGGATGATTCTCTTTCCTTTACCCACCCCACACCTTTTCAGATTTTCCAACACTTTTTCTTGCTAAGCGTTTCTCATATTAGTATCTTTGACAAGCACCTTGACACATAGTATGTTGTCCAGAATGTCATGTAACAGGATTAGTCTATTTATCTTAGAGTAACTATTTAAGATGTTGTTAGTGCTCACTGTCGTAGTTGAATCTTTAGAGTGCCAAAATGGAAGTAGAACTCGCTGTGATGGGATTATTATGTATGAAATATCTGCTACAGCAATGCCATATTTCTGTCTATTCCTTCTTCAATGCCTTGATCATGAAACAAGGGGAGATAACTCTGATGCTAACTATCGCACAAATTAGAACATGTTAAGCTTTGGCCAGTCTAACCAGTCCGTCCATTCTAAGCTGGACACTGATATGTAAAAAGTCAAAGTAACATTTTGATAGCGTGAAATCATCTCTAATAAAGTGCATTTCCATGACCAAGTTAGTATTGCATTATAATGAAGCTGACTGAATCGATTAGTAACATGGGGGAATATCCCTGAAGCAAAAATATGATGGGTGGTGTGGTTTACTTGCACTTACCTCAGTTTATCAATCTGTGTATTTTTATTATTGTCACTTTTATTTTTCATTTTTTTTCGTAGGAGGGAAGTTGCCTAAATACTGGGAAAGTGGCTAAATGTTTTTTTTAAACAAGCATCAATTTAATTGTATCCATGAATACCAGGATTCAATTCACTGTTTAAGTTATATATTCATATTTATTGGATACTTGTGTTGAGCTTGTCCCAGTTCTACAAAGTGACCATGTGACTATGACTATTGTAAGTGTTCTCTATGGGAGTTGAGAATGTCTTGGCCTTGTGATAGCCTTATTGATTTGGGCTGACTTCAGAATGTGGTCTTAATGTTGCCAGTATCGTTGGCCAAGAAGACCTTGGTCTGGCTAAGACCCGTTGTAACAGGGCTAGTTTGAGCAGGTGGTTCTTGCTGCTGTGAGCGTGCCTCTATCATGGCTGAACTAGACCCTCATAGTCCTCATATCAGTAACGACACTCCCTGAAAGTCCACTCTGGGTATTTATTGCCACAGATGACAGTTTGGGATAAGTTCGCAGTTAGGTTTTCGGGTTAAATGGGTTAATTTCCTCTGTAGTGTTATGCAGTAGAACCTATTTGTGTCATAACGTAATTTAATATTTCTGTGTTTGTTCTGAATAATGAAATTAAGGACATTGTTATATTTGTGAAAAGATCAAATTTATTTCTAGGCTTTTGGCAGTGTTGACCTGTTTCAATGGTAGACTTGTTATGAACATGCAAAAAGTGCATTTAATTCCTTTTTTTATGTTTTATGGGAGGCAAGAATGAAATGAGAAATGAATGTGTTGTTGCTAGGACTGCTTCCGGCAGTGTTTCCTGTTAAATGTATCTGCCTCTATGTACAGAACGGGAAGTTACTTTGTTGTGTGTCTGTCACCGTAACAATATTGTAGCAATATTTTTACCAGCAAAGGCAGTTTTAAAGACTGTTTGTTCAAAGTTGAACATGAAGACAATAAATATGAAACTACATTTTGATGACGAGAGTGATGTTGTTATTTAGCCTTAACATAAGGTTTGTGCTGCACCTTGGAATGATCCAGTTTTGTTGGGAGTGAGCTGGGGTTTTTTTTAGAAATATTCCAGTTACATCACCGAGAGGGGCACGCACTGTACCCATATGGGGACTTGAAGCTACGTGATGTGCGAACACTTTAGCCTGTGGGCTAACCCACCACACATCCAGTGATGTTAAGGCAACTTGTCTTAGTGTCTTGACCAGGGGCAGAGTTATGGTGTTGTGCTGAAAGAGTACAGACTACACACAATTGCAAGTACTGGCAAACAAGGATAAGTTGAGTATCGACCTGACAGCTGACTCATATTAGCATGTATGAGTTCCACTCACTGGTGCTTGCCATTGTGAGCGAAGTGGCCCCAAGTTGCCTGCAATCATGTGTAGTGAGACACACGAATGGGATTAACAGATTATCCCCATGTGGAAAATACAAACGATTTGGATATTTGGACTTTCAAATCCAACGTGAAAGGTTTAACGACATGGCTCATTGCAAATTGTCTCCCTTTGCTTGACTAGGATCTGATGATCAAGGTATTCAAATCCCCAAACTCCTGATCACGATTTTGGTCAAGAAGGTAGTTTCTCCTGGTTTCACAGAATAGTCCAGTCAAAATGTGACAAAACGTAAAAAGAAATTGTTGCAGAAATGATTTGAGTGTTTTCATCATGTTATAACTAATGAGTACTGAAAAGTCCTCTCTTGAAATATGCTAAGCCCTATTTTGGGGTGTAACACGTTGAAGAACTGATATTTTCAGTGAATATTTTGTATTAACTCATAATGAGACATAAATTTACATTTTGGTGGATATTTTCAAAGACAACACAAGGTACTTCTAATAAATGAGTTAGAAAAGTCAAATAATATTATTCGAAGTCCTAGTTCGGGGTAAAAAACTGAAGAATTGAAGAATAATTTTATAAATCACGTACTCAGGCATGTATGTATATTCTAACAAAGACCACAAGATACTACTGATAAATCTTCTGGAAAAGTCAAATTAAATTTTGTTTAGTCCTGTTTTTGTGTAAAAAAGTTGAAATTTTCAGTGAATAATTATCAAAATTTCATATTGAGAGACAAATGTAGTTCATATTGATGTTATCGAAGAGGACACAAGGAACTACTAAAACATGGGCTGGAACATTTATATTATTTGAACAAAACCTGGCCTTAACAAACAGTGGGCGATGGATCTCAAGATGTGTATTTAGCCAGAGCCTTTCTGCACATCGCCTTTTGACCTTCACTGCTGCTATATCTGGTGTGAAAGTCCATGATGTACACCCTCTGTGTGGATTTTGTTCGGCTTGCTAGTCAAGGAGCCCTGGAAGAACCCTGTTATACAGGTTGGCAAGCCCTTCACACTCAGTTGGAGGATTTGCGAGTAGTTCAGTTTCTATCAGATCCTTTCTGAAAGCTTCACTGTTCCCAGTTTTTCTAACATTCCTGCAGCGGATGGATTTCACAGGAGATGGTGGTCGTGTGGCATCAAGTACAAGACACACAACCATGGTCGGACATCAGCAGGACGATCACATCGAGTTCTTTCACGCTGAACAATCCAGGAAAAGACATTTCCTGACTTGTGAGTGAGTGAGTTTTGAGCAATATTCCAGCTATATGGCGGCGGTCTGTAAATAATCGGGTTTGGACCAGACAATCCAGTGATCAACAACATGAGCACTGATCTGCGCAATTGGGCACCGATGACATGAGTTCGTCCTGGTGTAGATATTGCACGTCAAAGGCTTCCCGACACCTGCCCTTCTTGCTCTGATCACCCGATCCTGTTAGTCGCCTCTTAAGACATGCATAGTCACCTTGTATGGCAAGCATGGGTTACCGAAGGCCTATTCTATCCCGGGACCTTCACGGATCTCCTGTGGGATCCTTTACCAGTTGCCTACAGACATGGACCTCCAGAATCTTCTTCTTACAAGTATCGTCCGAGTTGTTGGAGTGGATATTGAAGTCTCCTGCAATGAGCAATCTACCTCTCTACTGATACACCGTCTCCAGAAAAGCATGAAACACTTTTAATAAATAAGTTCAAGGAAGGGAAGCAGACGATAAATGTCACAATTCGTGTTGCCGATTTACCACGCGTACGAAGAAGTTCTAATATTTCAAATGATTGAGTCGTTTGGGAAGCACCTTGGTGTTACAAAAATCTCTGCAGATGAATGCACGGTCTCGCATGACGTCACGAAGCGGTACTTTTAATGTACACACACTACCGCCCCTGTATAATTACACTTCAATATAATTAACTGCCGAACTCTGAGATAAATGGCTAAGACAGCTAATGCCACTAATACCAAATTTTATATTTATAAAATTAAAGAAAATGATACCGTTAGCACCAGCCTTCTCACATCTGGTCGCCTGCGTTCCTAGGTGTGAATACTTACTTCAATGGACTGTCATACATAGTGTTGTTATCCACGAAACAAGGTGACGTCACATTTTGTGTGCACACGAATAGATGATGCTTGGCAATGGCTTCGGTATACGTTTCATTCACAAAGGCAAAATCAGGCATTTTCAGTTTCTTGAACCGATAAATTAAATAATCAGTGAGTATTCAAAATGAATTTGTGCATTCATAATATGATTTTCGCCTCCCTGTCCTTATATCCATATTCGGGCCCACAGGCTTGACCAAGGTGCGTCGTAGATTCGGGTTCGTTTCCTTCAAGATTACATTGTGCTTACTGTACACGGTAGGTGACATCTCTGAATTATTGTTGTAGCAATTGAGTGGATGCCTTTTATTTCATATTAATATTCAACATCACAAAACAAAGAACCATGTAGAAAAAAAGAACAATGTTGATAACGAGAAAACAATGCAAAATATATAATATCAGCCAGGAAATACAAACGTAATACCGTTACACATACTGACGGAAAGAGTAAGTGTGCTTCAGACTGGCTAGGAGGTGCCTGACTCTGAGGGTGTGGGTTCGAATCTCGGATGGGACCCAACCCTCCAAAAGTACTAGAATCTATACTTTATTACGGAAGTGTAATCCCAAATATAACGTGTTGCAAGTGTGCCTCAACGTTTTGATGGTTGTGTGCTTGTTGAGAGCATGCTACTCACGCGTTATTTATGGTGAACAACTCAGAATAATGTTCAGCTAACTGTTGCTCATAAAGAACGACTGTTAGTAAAGGTAAATAACGTCCACGTGTCATGGACGTACTGCAACCAGGAATTAGTGAGTGAGTATGCTATTACTCCACTTTTGGTATTATTCCAGCAATGTCACGGTGGGGATATCGAAATGGGCTTCACACATGATACCCATGATAAACGAACGCTTAAACCACTAGGCTACCTCACCGCCTCGCAACAAAGAATGGGGGTAAAAAAAACACCTGACATTTTGATGTTCACAATCTATTTGTAATCGCTCTCTTGACAAGGTCAGGACCTTTGGACGGATGACCAAATCCTATTTTACGAGAGCATTTGCACACTTCATATGAAGTACAGTTACGCGTTTCCATCAGCATGAATTTCCAATCTGAATAAAGTGGAATTTGTTTGTATCTGTATCTGCCCATTTTTACTCCTAAAAAGGTAGGAATCACCAAATATGAATAAATACAAAGAGTAAGGACAAAGATGAGTGTACACGACAAAAATACTATATAACAAACATTCATGTTCGTAAAACCTGACATTATCACGGATCTGTTGTTTGAACGGCCGAATGTATTAACGTCATATTCTTACAGATGGTGTCATCTCATTCTCTGACACTTTCAAAGGAGGTGGATCAATCTCAGAAGATCATTGTTTCTGTCAATAGTACTGATTCTGTTTTTCATACAGAAGTCATTTGTGAATGGTTGACGCTGTTACGCACAACTGATAAAACACTTCCCAGTTCATCCCCTATCGTTCTTCAAATTCGTCATACTTCCCTCCCGCATAGAACTGGAGACTCTTGCCCCAGTTCTAAGACTATCGGATGCAATGTGTTCAATAAACTAAGACGTAATTGGGATTTGGAAATTATTTCCGGAGTCTCGTTATACGGACGCGTGCTTTTCACCTTGGTCCATACTCCATGTGATCTCAACATATGAAATAATACAATAAAAGTAACATTCTGTAACACATCAGTCCAGTGACTCGCAAAGTCCCGCCAAAACGCAAGCACTGGATCAAATTAGTGAACCTTCACATGGCCTTGGAAGATTCAAGGCCCAGCAGATATCGTTACATTCAGGATGAACAGTCTCCCAGAACAGCTCAATCCCCGTTTCTCCCATGTCGCAGCTACTGAATTTCCCCCCACCGCTGGAGTGGAACTGGGGATCGGTGAGGTAGACAACGCCCTTGCCATCGGACGGCATCCAGCCCTGGAGGTCCACCAGCATCAGCTTACCCCGGGATTGGACAAAGGAGAAGTGAGTCAGAGCTGTAGCCAAGTCTCGACCTCGAGGGTTGCTGTAGGACAAGTTGTTAGTCAGCTTGGTGAAGTCGCCCTCCAGGTACGGCTCCACGTTGATCCAGTCTTCCAGCTCCCCCGACGACGACATGATCTGAAGGTGCGCGACAGGGACGTACTGTACCTGGATGTCTGATTTGTAAGCGTGGAGGGACGCGTTAAACAGTGTTACCAGGAACCGGGCTGTCTTCTGGCAGATGACATCCTCAAGGTACTGACTTGGACATCGCTGCTTCCTGTAGCGCTTGCCAACATATCTGTGTGAGGGAATATATGTCAGTGAGTTGGGTTTTACCCCGCTTTTAGAAATATTCCAGCTATATCACGACGGGCGCGCCGGAAATGGGCTTCACACAGTGTACCAACGTCGGGAATCGATCTAGGGGCTTCGGCGTGACGTACGAACGCGTTTACCACTAGACTACCCCATCTCCCCTAAAATGTGTAGTGAGTAAAAGTGTTTCAACTGTATATTAGGTGTGTCATGTTTCGGTACAACACGACTTAAAATCTCAAATGACACAAGTATTCATGAAGACATGTTATGATCAGCGGATCCTGACGGGTCTAATGGAGCAAATCTTTGCAGCATATAGTGGAGCATGGGAAGTTCATATAGCCCCTGTGGGATATATATACCAGATTAGAACTTCCTCACGATAGTACTATATGCGACGCCCACTGTTCATCTAGAAGGAAACAGTATAGTGTCTGACCAATGACAGTTGAGCAATCGGCAGTATTTCTGCAACGTTCATCTGCTCTACACACCGCTTGAATAAACAGAAATGGAAGGGTTCGCACAGTGTTAATGCATGGAGTAGACACAGGCATTATTCTGTTTAGCGGCCGTACGTATTCACGCGAGGCAATTAACACACCCTTTGTTACAGTCAAAGTATTAGACAACTGACATTTTTAGTCAAACAATTCACAAAATGCACAAAATATTCAAGTTACAAACCGATTCCACGAAGATTCAATTTCATTTTCACCATCTCGTGATGTTTTCATCATCGTGTGATCTTAGGATTAGAAAGATGCAAGATCCGGATCTTATTTATTTATAGATGTATTTCCACGCTTTTAATCACAACCCAAGTACTGTTATGTCTTCAGGCATTTCATATTTCCTATTTGAATAGCCTACAATGACAGGAGCAAATACTACAAATTCATCCGAAAATCCCGAATGAGTGAATGAATGAATGAGAAGAGGTGGTGTTGACTCACCTGCCCATGAGTTCGTCCTGGTGTAGATATTGCACGTCAAAGGCTTCCCGACACCTGCCCTTCTTGCTCTCTGGGAGGTCCAGCACCGGCCCCAGCCACACCAGAGTGTTCTGACACGTCCAAATGCCAGTCACTGGGTTGAACTTCAACAGTCGGGCTCCTTGAGAGAAACAGCTTCAAATAAATCATCGCACGAAGATATGTCTGCATATTCACAAGAGTAAGAAACAATATATGTACCCTATACTCCGTTCATTTGTGCAATTACTATATGTGACAACCCCGAAGTGTGAATGTGAAAACAGATATCATTTCGAAAAGAAGAGCATCTTTATCCCAATAGACCAGGGACCGCAATCTGTGTAGGTTTGGTCGAACAAGAAACCTGTGATTCCAGGTTCGAATCCCGGTTATCGATTATCGTTTTGGTTTGACAGTACCTTACCCGTGCTTATGTGTTTGAGCAAAATGTTATACGCTCGACACCTCTGCCACTTGGTGAGAGCGTGACTCACTCATTCCATCTCGAGCTTACACATGATTAAACTGAAATTTATACAGTTCACAACCGTGGTAAATCAAACCCACCCTCTGTTTCATAAATGATTCCCATTTATCTTACACAGCACATTGCTAAATATATGAAAGTTTTAAAATTACTTTTAACGGATCCGCTTCGAGTGTGTCTGAAGTCTCCAACAAAGGAAGGTATGGATGACAATGACGGGGAGAATTTAGCGCCGTCCCCGATGCTGTTCTCGTCACAGCTGTTGACGCCACTGTCGCTGCCATCAGATCCGTACCTGTCGTGTGAGTCAACATACGTAGGGATGAATGTACTCACAAGGGGAGGCAATTCAGGATCAAACTTCCGGCCACCCACTCTCATACTTTTGCTGTGGTTAATCTCGGGGTACTCTCCCTTTTTACTAAAGATACAGCCGCACAAATCCTGAAATGTCTCTATGGGCACATCAGATTCATGGATGCCATATTCCACAGGATTGATAGGTAAGCCGAGTTCCAACCTGTCTGCCATTCTGTCACCCCTTTTGGCATCAGAGCAGTACTCGTCACACCCTTTACCTTGTGAGGAGCCGAAGGTAACAAGATGGCGTCTGTTGGTTGATTTCTTCTCGACGTCTTTTCGAGTGATCTCAATACAACAGCTGGCAGTGGGGTCAATGACCCCTAGGCCTAGATCAACCATGAGAGAGTTGGCTGTAGTCATGATGTCTGGGGTCAAGGCCAGTGTGCAGACCATAACTCCACCGGAAACGAGCTGCTGACAATACTTGCCGTACAGAAACATGGCGGTCTCTTCAAGCTTGGAACCGTATCGCTTGTCTTCCTCTCTGTCGGAGAATCCAAACGCAAGTTTCAAGAGATATATTGATCGGACAAACTCAAAGAACTCTTGGCGACATTCTAGATGCCATCTTGATTTGTGGACGGCCAGACCAGTTGTCAGTTCATTAATGACCTGTTCTATATTGTTGAGATGGTCAACGCTACCAGGGTGTTGGGCCGTGTACATCAACAACGCCTCCGCTGCTTGGTTCTATGGAACATGAACAACAGCAAATTAAGATTTCCCAACCAGTAAGAGATTCAGTTATCTGCCATTTCGAAAACGATAATTGACTTCGGGTCATTTCAATCGCCAATTTGAGGAAATAAATGTATTTATAACCAGTCAGACATTTTGGAAGAAATAACTGCTAAAAACTGAATTAATCCGTGTTTGTGTGCCATATGAATACTTACGTGTGTTCTAGCAGCGAAGAGTGGACATCTGGCCAGATCAGAAGCCTCTTTGCTCGCAACATGAGCCTGGAAGTACCGATCGTCGTACTGAAATCCCAGCATATCCTTCAGGTCTTGGTAATCTCCATTGGTTATTTTACACAGACATTTAGAAATCAGCTCCAAGGAAACAATGATCCCGTCTGTATCCTTCTCTTGTAGCGATCCAAACGCCGTAATTGACTCTACCAACGGGGACACGGCATCCTTCCAGCAGCCTGAACGAATAACAACGGTGTCAGATAACGCTTCTGGACCTGTCTAATGGTGCCTTAGGTAAATCTTTGTATATATGTGTACGGGAGTACAAGTCGGCGCCGAAATGTAATGAGAGTTACCTCCCTTGCGTGTGCTGGCATACTTAGATCTTGAGTTTTAGCTCCCTCTTTTTTCGAGATAAATCACCAATATAAGCCCGCAGGTGGATCCCACAAAAATAGTGATCGTTTTATTGCTACCTTTTATCCACATCAAGGCGACATGCCATCATATAGCTGAAAGATTGTTGAAAACGGCCTAAAACTAAAACATTTATATTATTTATGAACCATTTATAGCTACCTTTTATCCACATTAAGATGACATGCCAAAGATTGTAGAAAACGGCATAAAACTAAAGGAATATATTATTCTACGTCAGACGCGCAAGGGTCCTGGGCTGGCCTTACACAAAAAGACGGGAATGTTTGAGGGAATCAACTAGAAGATAGCCTACTCACACATTTTATGCAGTATTTGACCCGTCATCTGCAGACACTGTGCGCGGACCTTCAGCTGCTGGTCCTCTGATCGGTACTGCCACTTACTCTCTGGAACAATAACACAAAAATGAAACAAAATCAAACAGAGTTACCACTTCCATTTCAACATACTAATTGAGTGATAATTTACGACTGGAAGATTTTGCCTAAATACGTCACAACGCAAGCAAGCGTCAGCAGTGCACCACTTAATAATGATGCTAGCATCTTCCCGAATGGTCGCATCTATTTTAAAAGTTGTTAATCATTAAAAATTGTTCTCTTCATCATACCAGCTTCTAAATGTCACTTAAAGAAGCAATACATCGTTGTTACACACAAGACAAACGATTATCTGAGTAAACATTGTATGGTACTTCTTTCAAGATGCGAAGGTTATTTCCGGATTACCTCCGTGTTTGTCTTTTTCCAGGAGCCCAGTCAGTTCCCTAATGGCTCCATGAAGGTCACCTCTGTAGGTCATAACCTCTGACCGCCTCAGAACGAGCTGTGGCGGGAGCAGAAGACGTGGACACAGCACGTCTAGGAGCTCAATAACATCCGATAGCAGCTCTTTAGCCTTGCGCTGCTCCGTAGGTTGGTCCAGAAGCAAGGTCAAGGCCGACGCCATATCAAACTTTTGACAGCGGAGGGCGTATCCAACGCATTTCTGTAACAGCATAGTACTGGAGTAAATATATAGAGGGGTAACGATAAATATACGTTGTCTATTTCATTGCTTTTTCACCTTCAAGCATTAACAGCGACAACTGCATTAGGTTTTGGTAATTGTACCGATGTGGGGAATCTGATATTATGACAGGACATTCACATTGTACATATAACTCCATAAAAATCAGCATCACACGATAATGACTCTTGCCAGTTGTGAATGTCTTTAAGACTGACCTTGAGTATATCGCCAACCTTTAGACCACCGGAAGTTTGTGGGATTATCTCCAAGTAGTCGTAAGCGACATCTGGTGGCAAGTAGGCCCAGTCTCGCTTGAGGGCGTGTCCAAGATACTGCCGGGTGGTTTGATCCAGAAGATGAAAGAAGGCGTCAAGGCAGATAGAGGCGTTGTCGGTGTAGGTGTCTGCCGGGACGTTGTAGATGGTGGATAGGAGATCTGAAACAGACGAGATGATGCATGTTGTAATTCACAGTGAGAACTTCCAGAGAAAACAGTTGTTCCCAGACTTAACAGAAATCCTAATGTAGCTTTTTGTCGACAAGGTCTTAAGTTTCAGACTCTCCATGTGCTCAACAAAATCAGCTAGAAATCTAAGCCTCAACAAAAGTGCATGGGTAACAGACTAACAGTCTAATTTAGCTCTGTTTGGAAATGGAGGTAGATTAGCAAACAAAGATGAATGTTTGTTAAGGGCGATTATTTCCTCGATGATAAAGCTTCATGTACCCATTCGCATCGAACATCAGAAAATATTTCAAACTTAATCATAAAACAGTCCTTATCGAGATATGATAAACGATGTCACCTGCATCGGCGTCGGAGATTCCTAGACATGCGCAGACAGACTCCAGATGACTTGTCTCTTTCCTCCTTTGTGCAGGGGACGGTTTTCTGGAATATTAATCACACGAAAGGTGGAAACACTAAGTCCAAAGAAAATGACAAGAAAGAAAATGGCAGACATTGACATTCGCCAAGAAAGTAAGATACCACACAATGATAACTTTTCAGTCCCAGGAATGAACTTGCAGATCTCGTATGTATCTTAAAATAGCAATAAATATACAATCCAAATGGAACACAGTTCAATCAAACTTTATATCTAGATTTGCATAATTAATTCATGATTTGTTCGACTCTTGTTCGATATAGGGTCGGGATGATAGACTAGACAGTTCTGAATGGATCCAAATCAACATATAATTTAATCAGGCTTACTTTAAATCTGGTTCCATTCGGTCATAGTGCCTCATCCGTTGCAAAATGACTCCCCCTCGATCGGGAACATCATTACCAGTTTTCAGGAATCGGAACTTGCCTTCCCGATCCACATCCGGTTTAGGTTTGGCGGCGTCTTTTTGCGTCGCCCTCACAACGTCTAATTGTCTGCTATGTCCTACGCCCATGTTGAAACCCTGGGGGCAAATTAGAATGAACGTATGGTCAGTTATCTGCTTGTGGTAAATGATGCCAGGTTTTTGTACGCGACGTCCCAGAGATGTGTCCGTCGCAGATAACACAGGGAATTATACCTCCAGGGTGCCGTTATACAAAACGATCTTAGTGCTGAGAATATCGTAACTTTACATGCATTAACATGGACATACGACTGTCGTTGGACTAAGAATGGTTTACCCCAGCACCCTGACACCTTGCGGTCAGTGAGTGAGTGAGTATAGTTTTTAGCAATATCCCTTCAATATCACGGCGGGGGGCACCAGGAAGTCCTGGAATTCGATCTCTAACACACACGTTTGATAACAGTCATTTCAGCTTAGTTTCAAAACAGTGTGTAATAAAGAACAGTAACATTCCAGCCACATCAGACTGTTAAGACATATTAGAACTACAACATACAAATGACATTGTGTATTCATATAATCCAGCATATCGGTCAGTTTCTAAGCATGATATAGCACTGTCTTATTATATAATAGACACTCGTATAATCTTGCACTCGTCAACGCTGCACATTTATTTCGGCGGTCTGTTAATAATGGATCAGACTATACAGTGATTGACAGACGCAACTGAGATATGACTACACGATCACGTTAGTCGCCTGTTGAAGCAAACAGTTATAAACGGATCTTAGCTGCACTCCTGTTACAGACATATTTTACCGTTATCGCAGTCCTTGTCTAGCTCAGTTAGAACCTTATCAAATCATAAGCTATTCTAGTCATGTCAGAACAATATGCAAGCCTCATTCTGTTTTATTACTACGTGCCCCGACCATGGGCATCATCGGGGTTACAAATCACGTGTTGATATATCAAACACGCCCCGACCTTCAGACAGACGTGAAGTGGCCTTGTATGTATAGGGTTTTCAGTTCGTGGCAGCAGGGCGTTAGTGCGGTTAATTCTAACTCAGATCTTTCAACCCGTGAAGATTTGGTAACCCGGGTGGTTAAACTCGCTGATTTGGTGACACACGTCATCGTATCCCAGTTACATATCTCGATGCTCATCACTTGATTGTCTGGTCCAGACCCGCTGAAAGCGGACTAAAACTAAACTCATTCACCCAGATCTTTCCACTCGTGGCGCTGTTCTCTTCGACGACCCTAGTCTTTCTCCCAGCCATTAATGCTTTAAGAATAAATCCTACTGCAGTCTACAACGATTTGGCAAGTAGCAATGTTTTGATTTAGCAATATTCCATCGATTTCATGGAGGGGGACACCAGAAATGTATGGGTTTCACACTATTAGCCATGTTGGGATTCGAACCGGGTTCATAAGCATACCCTTTATGATTCCCTCTCTCCTCTATCAACAAGATAAATGTCATTGTGTTCATGACGTCATGTGCTGTTGAATCAGTCCCATTGCACAACAATGACAGGCGGATTTCACAACAATGCCATTCTCTTATCTGTCATATAGAATGTCACATGACGGATGATTCTGTCCTTTAAGCAGGCAAAACATATGTTATGTATATGTTGTATATGCCATTCATATACCGAGCGTGCGGAGGCGTTGATATCGCAACTAATTTCAGATTTCATTAAGAAACGTCTGAGGTTACAAAAGTTTTTGTCTTTTTTTCGTAACATGTACGTGATGGCTTCCCTTTATGCTTCCTCTCTCAGATGTAAGACGCGTATAATAACAGCAAAATCCGTTTACATTCTTTGATTGATGTAAACACCAGGTGTCGCAAGTAAGGCACGTAGCAGCGCTATGGAGGATGGGACCGAGTTGGCCACTCGGCTGGGCGTCGGGAAGGTCAATCAAACAACGTGGGGAAGCATATCGGACCGCATGCAATCTCGGTAACATAACACGAGATTTCCCTGTCACATGCTAAGAATTTATTTTCCATTGTATCATCAAAATTATCGATGTCATCGTAACGACATGGTGTAGACTATGATCTATCATCATCATCATCATCATCATCATCATCATTTTAAACTCTTCCATCATCACTATGAAAACACATTTTTCTAATGTATCATCTTATTTTCATGTAGTCTGACATACGTGTTATAACCTACCAAAAGGTCTCCAAAAATTCCTTGGTCAGGAGCTATCAATACATTGAGAGCCGACAATGAAAATAATACAATGTATACAATACATACAAGTAATGAAATTAACTTAAATATGTTTGTGGAAAACATCTCTATTCATTGTTTGGTCGGCATTCTAGACGTCAGTAAGTTAATAATGCTTATTTATTTGTCGTTAACGCCACACTCAGCAATATTCCAGCCGAATGGTGGAGGTCCGTAAATAATCGAGTCTGGACCAGACAATCAACAGTGCGAGCATCGATGCACGAAATTGCACACGATGACGTGCCTACCAACTCAGCGATCCTGACCACCCGAACCCGTTACTCTATTACAACAAGCATCGGTTACTGAAGGCCGGATCTAACCCGGATCTTCACGGGTTTGAGCCCAAAGAAATGCAGGGGCTTGACATCATAAAACAAAACATCACAAAGAAACATGGAATACGATATTCTAGCCTACGATCACAGGATTCGACCACGCCTAAGATAAGAAAATCTGTATCAGAGAGAGCATGCGAACATGTGGACTCATATTCCGAAATAGAGTGCACTCCCCGACTTAAACCATATTGGTTGACATATAATTCTCTTTCATTTAGCTTAACACAACATACCTGCGTCAGTTTGCAAGAACAAAACCCGCAATCACTTTGACCAGTACCTGGCTTAGCGTGAACAGCAACAATGCGTCGTCAACTACAATAGCAACAGGACGTCGTCAACTACATCAACATCAGGGCGTCGTAGCAACAGTACATCAACTGCAACAACAAGTGTGCGACAACTACAACGGCAACAGGACGTCCTCAACAACAACAGCAAGAGTACGTCGTCAACTACAACAGCAACATGACGTCGTCAACTACAACAACAACAGGGCGTCGTAGCAACAGTACGTCATCAACTGCAACAACAAGTGTGCGACAACTACAACGGCAACAGGACGTCCTCAACAACAACAGCAAGGGTACGTCGTCAACTACAACAGCAACATGACGTCAACTACATCAGCAACAATACGTCGTAAACTACAACAGCAACAAAACATCATCAAGAGCAACAGGGCGTCGTCGTCATTATCAAATCATGTTATTATTGTTTGTGCTATTGTTGTCGTTGACCTAATTCAACGTCCTATTTGTCTAGGGGTAGCCTAATGGGCAAAGCTTTCGCTCACGATGACAAAGACCTGGGTTCGATTCCCAACATGGGTACAAAGTGTAAAGCACAATTCTGGTGTTCCCCATTGTGGCATTGCTTGAAGATTACTAAACGCGCCATGAATCTAAACTCAATAACTCACTTACCCATAATGGTTTAGTCACGGTGAATTTCTAAACAGTCCACAAAGCAGAAACTAGGATTTCAAATTACAACCATGTTATGTGGGACGGGGTAAAATGTACCCGGACAAGCAGTCCATTAAATGTAGTCACATGAGGCGTTCCCTGCTTGCTAACTAATGGCTTACGACACCTCCACTTCCTGGATCATACCATAGGACACATAGCTGTGATAAGATCTTTGTGGTCGAATTAAAGGGGGTTTATGGTAAATTGACATGTACTCTTGTTAGTATAGGTCTAGACCTGTTAATGATAGTGTCATGTGTGAACTTGAGACTTTAATTTGACATTAATTACATTCTATAACAAAATTGATAGATTATCCTCATACAGGCCCTTGCACAGCTATAGACAGTCTGGTATATAAACATCGCCACTTGTGGCAAAAACGAGTCAGTCACAGTGTCATTATCATCACCACCATCATCATCATCACCATCATCATCATCAACACCATCATCATCATCATCATCATCATCATCGCTGGAAGTATTAATGTGTATTTACTGGACATGGATCCAGTTTTCTTCATTACGATCTTAATGATAATTTCTACGGAAGCCTATAATCATTATAACATTAAACCATACGAAATACATGATACATCTTGAGGCCAAAACGAGATTGCCATGTCATGTATTTAGTAAAAATGATAAACAGAGATTAGTATATTCATGGAAACAAACATGGGAACACATGAAAGTACAAGTGTTCTTTTATTCTTTTCAAAGTGTTTTCACAAGCTTTGTAATACACTGTAATAAAGGACCACTTGTACTGTCATTTGTGCCCTTATTTGTTTCCATGAGTATAGCTGAATGTAACTGCTGTATGAATGCTCACAAACATTAAGGCTGTGTGAAGACTTGAGACAGTAATTGTGTCGTGATTCACATACTGATTCATATAGTGATTCACACGTTGATTCATATAAAGATTCATATATTCATTCACATGCGGATTCACGTACTTAATCATATACTGATTCACACTCTAATTCATGTAGAGATTCACATACTGAACCATATAGTGATACATGATACACACACTAATTCCTATCGTGTTCACTCACTTATTCATAAAATGGTTCACACACTATTTCATGCCTAGGTTCACATACTGAACCATATAGTGATTCACACAATGACTCATTTCGTTACATATTACATAGTTATTCACACACTGATTCATACAGTGATTCAGTCGTTATAGCTGAAGTAGTTATGAGACAACAAAAACAGATAAGGTCACCTACCTGCCTATATCAGCAGCGTAAAATTCTCCCCATCCAGTGTGTCGCGTGTCAATCCAGGTAAGGTTAAGCCTTTGAAGAGAGCGCGAATCAAATCAACAGGTAAGTACTTTCGCTACGGCTCTACGCGGAAGAGCCGAGAATCCTCTCAGCAATAATCTCGAATCCAGTCATAACCGGAGTGTTTTTTTATGTACACATGTGCTTGTTGTGGTGGGGTTACACTATTTATGTTTCGGGATAAATAAGTTTTGACCTTGCTTGGAATGCTTATACATGTCAATGGATGTTCGACGGGTCCTAGTGTGAACAGGTTTTGAGGGATTCGTTGTGCTGCGATTATTCATTGTTGGGTTAATACTAACTGACCGAGTATGGTTTTACGCCGTTCCATCAGTATCACAGCGGAGAACACCAGTAATTGGCTTCAGACATTGGACCCATCCACTTGCATTTTTCGTCACTTTATACAAATATAAGAACAAAACACAAGTAATTAATACTTAATGGAATCATATTTTCTAAATCTCAGGGAAAACTTTTCCCTGGGGTTCAAAATGTTTCTCAGCTGGATAGACGTAGTGAGAAATTTCATGCATTTATGAAAGAAATAAAAGAATAAAATCAAATATAGCATCCCTGTTATATTTTACAATTTATTTCATATCTATCATTTCAGTGGCAGATGCCAGATATGGTCTCATCCGGGTTCAGTGACCTTTGAATTACTTACCCGTAATCTATGAGGAATATCGTTAGCCGCGCCCCGAAATCAAATATGTGCAACCGCAGGAACGGATAGGAATACTCGTCCGGGGCGTCAACAGCAAACAGTTGATGTCGCGTGTGTACGTGTGTGGGACACAAGGAAGTTAGTCAAGACTTCAGACAGTTTAATGATGTTTGTTACATCAAGGATGAGAGTCTGGCCATGACGGAGACGAAGGTATGGTGTATATTTGTCCTTATTTGTACATATGTACATTATCTAGTGGTGTTTGATGTATGTGTGGTGGTCGTGTAGACAGGTATGTTAATCCAGGTAGTTATTCGGCGGATTAAGATTTAACTCACTGTTGATAGTCATACTTTTTATGATTTGTTAAGTAAAAAAGAAAGCACTTGTCTTTGATTTGTTTACATTGTCTTGCAGAATTTCATGTAACTGAACAATGAAGTCTGTATTGATTGTGGGGTATGAATTCTTTCATATACTCGAGATCGGCCTATTTATGCTTGATGCTAGAGTATACTCGAGGCAGTGAATGATTCATCGTCGGGTATACTCGCACTTGTTCATGGCCTATTGCTGGGTATACTCGACGACCCGAATGATCGAGAGAATATGAGCATATTCAAGATAGTGAATGGTCGATAAAGATTGTATACCCGATATAGTGAATAGGTGATAGTGCGGTATACTCGTAGGATGAATGGTTGATAATTCAACATACTCTGAAAGGTGAATTGTTGATTAGACTCCAGGTAGTGAATGGATGATGTTTTGGTATATCTGAGGGTGAACAAAATGACTGGGTACAAAATGTGATGCTTCTGGTGCCCCCCCACTGTGATATTGCTGGAGCATTGTTAGAAAACTAAACTCACTCTTTCACACACTCACTTTGTGTGTGTTCACGAGTAGGAGCCTCACTCCTACGGATTCGAATCCCGGATGAATCTGTACTTATTAAGAAAATGTAATCAAGAACACATTGGATCTGCATATTGATGGAGTGAATTGCTGATGCTATTGTCTGAATGTTGGTATCAGGCTAACTGCCCCCCGAACATCTGCCCCCCCCCCCCCCCCCCCCCCATCCCATCATAACAAAACACACAAACTAAATGTTATGATGTTATTTTAGTTTATAGCGCCATATAATACCACAACACATCATCTTTGGATTCAATACGAGTATCAATTCATTTAAAAGGACAGATTGTGGGATATGGCTCTTAAAAATTCCAAAATGTGCATGGAGTATACCTCAACAACACGTGCAAGTCTGTTAGCACTGTCACGCTAGGTTTTTCGTTTGGGGGGCAGTTCCTGGCCAGTCACCATCTGGGTCATCTGTACTTCATTCATTCAGTGCCTGTTTTTTTTTGCAAGACATCAGTCTGAGGGATAAGAGCAAGGGCTGCCAACATTCGACATGAGATGGAGAGCTCTAAATCTTGGGAGTACTGTTCCTGAAGTCCGTCAGCTTGAACCCTACGATAGATGTTCTGAGACATGTGGTAGAAGTCTGGTGCATGATTAAGTGAAAGTTTTCACAGCAATTAATGATTTCAGCTCATCTAGCAAAGGCCACATTACTGAACAACCTTCTCCAAGATAACTTTCAATTACATGTATTAGTTGGTGTGTTGTTATTATGGGGGGCAGTTGTCCAGGGGGCACAATGGACAGGGGGCAGATAGCCAGGGGACAGTTGGCGGGGGGCACTTGTCCGGGGAGCACATGTCCAGGGGGCAGTTAGCCTAGACCCCTGAATGATGTCTGGTTCAACAACAATCATATAACATTGGTTGAAGTTTAACACTTCTTCTTTATGATATAAGCACACTGATGTTTACAGATAAACAGTGTTGATACGTAATCCATACATCCTGTTCTTCCAGAAATCCGGGTTGGATGGTGTTTCCGGGAAAGGAGATATATACACACGGTGACCCTGACCTTCGCACTCACGGGATCATGGCCTCCAACACGGAAGTCGTAAGTGAACAATGCTCTGTTGAAACCATGCAGTAAAACTCTCCTTTGTTTACACCGGAGGTAAACTGCGTCACGTGGCCGGTCTTAACCACAGGCGGATCCAGAGGCTGATGTTGAAGAGGTTTTTTTTCATGTATACCCACTTTAGAAATACATATATAAACACACCAAATGACATCAATCCACGATCAAATACCTTTGTTTTAATTCTCTTTGTTCAAGGGAGTTTTCTGCCAGACTTAGTTTGTGTGTAACTCATTCGGTGGCTGCAGCATATCCCAGTTCACTGTTTAAGTTAAAAAAGGTTAACAGTGTGTTTTTTGAGTGAGTGAGTGAGTGAGTTAGTTTAGTTTTATACCGCACTTAGCAATATCCCAGCTATATGGCGGCGGTCTGTAAATAATCGAGTCTGGACCAGACAATCCAGTGATCAACAACATGAGGATCGATCTGCGCAATTGGGAACCGATGATATGTGTCAACCAGGTCAGCGAACCTGACCACCCGATCCCGTTAGTCGCCTCTTACGACAAGCATAGTCGCCTTTTATGGCAAGCATGGGTTGCTGAAGGCCTTTTCTACCCCGGGACCTTCACGGATCGCAATTTTTAAAAATTTGTTCTATTTTATTTTTTGTTTATGTTTTTGAGCCTTTAAAATGCCAGTTAGACATCAACAGAATCCTTCTGAGCTGTTTTGGCCGAACAAATTAGCTTAATTTAGAAATATGCAAACATTTTCGTAAACGACACGAAAGTTGTTTTGATGAACATTATAAGGAATCTCTGATTTTTAGTGGTTTATTTGTATAGTTTTCATCACTGCTTTGCCATAGCTGCTCAGTGGAATCTGTTCGACTCTCATTCGAGACTGACTATTCTCTGAAGTTGACGTATTATGCGTCAGTGAAAGTCTGTTCTAGATACACTAAAAGACATTTTTAGTATATCATGGTGACATTTCAATACGTATGCAATGTTCACATCCTGAGAGAATGGGAATGTGATGTCTCGGTCCCTTCATTTAGCAGCTTCCACAATAATACCTTGCATATGTATCTTTTAACCATAATGCCACGTGATTAGCCACAAGCCGAACCACGGGGCTGAATATAAACCTTTCGACTCTTTGGTGGATCATTTGGAAATGGACAAAAGTTATTGTGTATGTGAGTCGGATTTTATGTTGCTTTCGTCAGCATTCCAGTAACATGGAATCGGGGCAGGGACATTGTTCGGGGGATATATATATATATATTTAAGTGATTCATAGGTCATTGTTTGCAAACATTGCATGTTTCTTTCCATAACTCCACAGTACATTTCTATTCTACGTCATTTTATACAATCTTAGCTTCATCCCTTAAGTCCTGATATGTTTTCTATTCACAGAGTACCACGATAAAAGACACGTCTGCAGCGACAGTGGAAGCACCCAGTCGTCTGCTTATGTTCTACCAGCCAACTCTCAGCTTCAGTATCTCAGCTTACTTCCCTTGTCATGTGATCAGAAAACATGTTGGAGAAAAGGTGACCGTAGGTCGGAGTTCATGTGCTGACGTTCGGTTGAACGATGAGCGAATGTCAAGGACGTACGCGGAGATCTGGAACGATGGTAGGGACCCGTTTGTCTTCAAAATCCGTAACATCAGCGAGAGGAAAATGTTGATTGTCGACAACAATGTATTGAAGAAGGATGAACAGGCTTCCATCAAAGATAACTGTTCCCTTAAACTTGATTTTGTAGAACTTCTCCTGAAGGTGTGTCCTGGAGACGCCATTGCGGAGACGTATGAGGTCAGCGTTATCAAGAACGCCGTCGTCGGCAGGGGACCTTTGTGTGGCCTTGGGTCCTCTTATGGCAACACCTTCCAATCAACCTCACTCCTGCGCTGTCTCATGCCCCCGTCAGACTCCGAGGGGCGTTATGCGACTGGGAAAGATCCTACAAACTCGGCCGATAGCTTCTCCCACGAGCCTCTAAGCAAAGGCTCAAGAAATGACCTTGACTCTGGTTACGTCTTTGACACAAGTGGAAAGTACCGGCCAAACATTCCAGCCAGTCACCATCCAGCATCCAGCCCGAGATGCCAAAGCTGCTTGAGAGCGGTTCCTAATAAGAGAAGGTTATCTCCTTGCGAAAATAGTGAAGTCATCAACGACGGCACATCAGACGATAATAACGTGCTTGACAATGTGCTGTGAGATGATATTGATAAAAACAGCGTTTTCTCATTTTGTAAAGTTTTATTGTACTGTGCTGAGGATAATCTCGGATTGTGTCAAGCATTGTTGAGAGAAAAACATGGATGAGTTGTTATGTCTGCAGGGTTGTTTCCGTTGGTACGTTGGGCTGTAACAATGCACCAAAATATCGATGGTTTGCAGTTTGCGAGTCTCCCGATAGTAATTAATCAATGGTAGAACGAAAAACCATCGTGTGTGAATATCAATGCTTAAGTGCTTGGCTTTCACAGTCGCGGGTCCGAAAATCGATAAACTAAGTCCCGGGTTACTATCCAGCCCCCTTACTATATAACCTGTGAAGGTGCATTGTCAAATCACGGCGACGTGATCGAAAACCGGACACACTCGTAATTGCATATGTCGTATTTTAAAGGTCTCACGAGTATCAGAAGCTTCTGTCCACATTTCCGATGTGTATGGGAGGCACATACACAGGCCTTTCGAAGGGATGCTCTTGTTGGTTTTTTTATTAAATCGCCAAAGACCGAGTTGCTGTGCAGGAAGTATACAAAACTAGGTCGGCAGCGACGGGCTGTACCACCTCCAGCAATCTGATTGGCTAACACTTTTGTGTACAAAACACACTCCAGTTTTTTCACCCACGTGAAGTTGTAGTTTGCATTATTATCCAATCTTACAGGTTTCAAGTTTTTTGTTAGTTATCAAACGAGACAGACTACGTCAGCTTTTGTTTATGTAGCATAAACTATACATCCATTTTGGAAATGACTTCAAATGAGACAATTCAAGGAGAAAAAATATGGCAATAGTTGTTCGCAATTGTCTATCGCTACCACAGTAGTTGCTTTTTCTTCAACAGACAGCCATACTAGTATATACCGTATGCATGTCATATCACAATGTACTTCAGCTGGTGACTGCAGGGAGCACCCCTGAGTCTCATTTATTTCACAAAATCAATAAATATTGCAAAGGGCAATGCAGTATATGGAATCCAAGAAGGGACATAGTCTCTATATCTTACATTACCCATAAATGTCGTTTTCTGATTGGGTAAGCGCTCTTCAGTTAGTTTAAATGTACCCCAGTTACCCCACTGCCAGTGGCAACTCATTCGGTACTTTGTGGTAGTACTTCTTTATTTCGAATAACATTGAATGACGCATGATGCAAATCGATGGAAGGGAGATAACTCTAACTTTGTTTTTCTTGTGTCGGTGGCTATGTAAAGGTTTACATCCCATTCCAATAAAAAAAATGACAAAACGTTCAAATGTAGTCCCTGTGAGTTTTAAGAAGGGGAATTACTCCGCGGCGATTTTACTAAGGCAGGATGCAAGATTCGAATAGTGTTATTCACACAGGTTGGCTGAAGTGTACAATCGGATACCCATGCTTCAAACAATTCAAAATTAACATTGAGATGTTCGGTAAAATAAATACGGTTGTTCAATAGCCCCACGGGGCCAATGATGTACCCTCCATGTTTGTTTGTGTTTCCTGCGCCCTTCCTGACCCATGTCCCGCTCGTGACCAGTGAACAAGTTATTATGTCGCCCTTTGGATGAATAAAAAAATGTTACCGGCTCGGGTGACAATGCTACAAAGAAGCGGACGTCAGACCGTATTACCCTCGAGAGGAGCATACAACTTAAAATGTCGCCATTTGGATGATGAAAAAAAACTGTTTTTCAAATGCGACAAACTGCCAAAATGTCGCGTTGTCTGACTGTGGCATTGATGGTGACAACGCGACAGGGACCTTTCTGGGATTCTGTAACAATACGATCACTACAACTTCAGTTACAGCTTCTTTTCACGTTTATCGAGCACGTTGCATTATTGCACGATTCAGGGGCATGGACTGTCTGTCTCACAGTCCCTGAACCACATTATTTCAGTCCTCTAGCAATTCTATTTTAAAGCCTTAAATGAACCAAGTGTAGATTTTCTCAGGTTCAGTTCTGAATCTCTGGTCAACCTAAAGGCTTCAATGTATATGGGTTTGTTTCTATATATGTTCTGTAATATATTGTGATGGACTTTCCTGTCTCCCACAAGTGAAATATTTTTCAACGTTGCTTTTATTTGGGATACGTAAGTTGAGTACCTATGTGTCTGTAACATTATATACCAACTCGACCATAATTAAAACAAATTTATAGCATAAAAATAATTTATTTTATTATTTTGAAAAAAATATTTTAGATAATTATTTACAAATTGTTTGTCAGCAGTTTACTTGTTGTCATTCCCTACGGTTAGGCAAACGGTTGTTACCAAGGGGATGTTGGAGATGCTCAAAACACGTCAACGTGTCGTGAAGCAGCCGCTACTGTCTAATATTGTTTGTTTTTCGTTGTTCGCTATATCGCGATGGTCTGTAAATAATCAGACAATCCACTGATCACTGAGCCTCAGACTACGCATGTTTGATACGATGACATGTGTGAACCAAGCCAGCGAGCCTTTTGCGGCAAGCACCAATTCTAACCCGATCTTCACTGGTCATGTCCAATACTAACAGAAGCTGGTGACCTCGCCTAGGTGAACCTACCCAGCTGTCTTTATTTCCAGACGAACTTCAGTGTACTGAATATGAGCTACAGAACTGCATTTGGGGAATAAAAAAAACCGGAGGTGGTATCATTACACAACCTTATTTTAGATTATGCATACATGAAGGAAAACAAACGAAACGTGAAGCGCTCCAAGAAAGTTTGCTTGTATGCTGCGCTGTCTTCAACAGCAGATGCACGTCAACAAATACAGCATGAGCGAGTGAATATGATTTTATGCCGCATTTAGCAATATTCCAGCAACATCACAACGGGAAACCCCAGAAATGAGCATCACACATTTTACCCATGTCAGCAATCGGACCCGGGTCTTCGGCGTGACGAGCGAACGCTTTAGCCACTGGGCCACCCCACCGACCCAAAACAGCTTAAGTCATAAGTGTGTTAGTTTAGGTTCCATAGAGATACCTCGTACTTTGATCATACTATTGACCACACGTTTGGCTCATAGGTAGAATGGGGCACATAGGTAGAATATAGCTTCATGCGGCGTAAAACAAGATACCAGGGAACAAACAAACACAAGGCAATGTGAATGCATTGTCTTGTTACACAGTATTTAACAGATGCCGGGTGTGGCTGTAATGCGTGTACAAAGCGCTATCAGGTGACCGTAATTCCCATACGTTCTTCAGTATTTGTGATAAGGTGACTCACATACCTTAGCACAGACTTTCCTCAGTCTTAGCGACAAGGTGACTGTAACTCACATACCTTAGCACAGACTTTCCTCAGTCTTAGCGACAAGGTGACTGTAACTCACATACCTTAGCACAGACTTTCCTCAGTCTTAGCGACAAGGTGACTGTAACTCACATACCTTAGCACAGACTTTCCTCAGTCTTAGCGACAAGGTGACTGTAACTCACATACCTTAGCACAGACTTTCCTCAGTCTTAGCGACAAGGTGACTGTAACTCCTATACCTTATCATAGACTTTCCTCAGTCTTAGCGACAAGGTGACTGTAACTCACATACCTTAGCACAGACTTTCCTCAGTCTTAGCGACAAGGTGACAGTAACTCCTATACCTTATCATAGACTTTCCTCAGTCTTAGCGACAAGGTGACTGTAACTCACATACCTTAGCACAGACTTTCCTCAGTCTTAGCGAAAAGGTGACTGTAACTCCTATACCTTATCATAGACTTTCCTCAGTCTTAGCGACAAGGTGACTGTAACTCACATACCTTAGCACAGACTTTCCTCAGTCTTAGCGACAAGGTGACTGTAACTCACATACCTTAGCACAGACTTTCCTCAGTCTTAGCGACAAGGTGACTGTAACTCCTATACCTTATCATAGACTTTCCTCAGTCTTAGCGACAAGGTGACTGTAACTCACATACCTTAGCACAGACTTTCCTCAGTCTTAGCGACAAGGTGACTGTAACTCACATACCTTAGCACAGACTTTCCTCAGTCTTAGCGACAAGGTGACTGTAACTCACATACCTTAGCACAGACTTTCCTCAGTCTTAGCGACAAGGTGACAGTAACTCCTATACCTTATCATAGACTTTCCTCAGTCTTAGCGACAAGGTGACTGTAACTCACATACCTTAGCACAGACTTTCCTCAGTCTTAACGGCAAGGTGACAGTAACTCCTATACCTTATCATAGACTTTACTCAGTCATAACGCTAAGGTGACCGTATATCCCATACCTCAGCATTGACTTTCTTCAGTCTTAGCGCTAAGGTGACCGTAACTCCCATATCTTAGCATAGAATTTCTTCACGGTCTTAGCGCTAAGGTTGTACATTTACTAAATTAGAATAGACGCAGCAGCTTTAGCTTTCTACAATCAGAGAGAAAGAAATGTATGCCATTGTGTCAGCGTGACCTTCTAATTGATTGTTGTAAATTCATTGAGCCCTGCAGGAAGTTGGAAACAGAAAGTAGGATACATGAAGTATCAAAACATCTCCTTGGATGTGTCTATTTGGGAAAGGAAATTTACCGCAAAACCACAGACATTTAAGGTAGGACCTCACTAATAATGAGTATTAAGATTGATACTTCTTATGTTGATTCCATGTGAGTTTGTTTTGTTGTTTACCGCGAATTCCTAATCATAGAGATCAATCAATCGCCAATGCACTTGTCACAGAACAACCAGTATGTGATATCATGTGTACAGATTATGTAATCGAAGTCTGAAAAGGGAAGGCCAGAGTCTACCATCTCAAACAATAGATCAACAAACAGTCACATCTCGTTGAAACATGAATGCTATTTTCGAACGGTTACAGTTCAAGGAAATCAGGTGAGATAGATTTCCAAGAAACCTCTCGCCGTCACAAGCCATGCAAGTTGTTGTGGGTACCAGACTGTTAAGGGGAACTGCGCGGAACACCAACGGGAGGTTAACGAGCATCTGTTTGTGTTACTTTTTCATTGCTTCCAATGCAATTGTAACGTTAGGATATCAAACAACAACATTCATTTGTGTAGAATATTTACCTTTCCAAGCTTGCAAATGCAATATGTATCTATTCAACATTAATGTCTGGCACTAACATATATTGACATATACATATCAGTCTTGGTCATATGGAATAACATGATGTTTATAGCATTTGTTACTTATTTCATTTTAAAACTTGTTATGCTACCTTTTCAGCGTGCGTAATCAAAGCGGCTGCCTATTGCCAGCCGACCATGAACAAATACCCATTTGGTCTTTTTTTCGCGATTCTGTAAGAACTGTTAAGTGCGTTAACATATAGTATAATGTCTAATCGATGCTTGGAAAGGCTAACAAAAGCAAGGGCATTCAATGTAATGCTGCGAATGACGAACTATATCGCTATAAATATACACACGCAAGACGTACAAAGAGTGCTACAGCATTTCTTACTTTGGACACACCCTCCATTGCGTTCCGTCAAAAGATATGGCGGCCACATCGTGATTAGAATTGATCTTCAGTAATCCATGCTTGTCATAAGATGCGATTAACGGGATCGGGTGGTCAGGCTCGCTGACTTCGGTTCACAGTTGCGTATAGATTGATGTCCCTGGATTGTCTGGTCCAGACACTATTGTGTACAGACCACCGTCGTATAGCTGGCAGTCAAAAACTAAACTGACTCACTCTTAGGTAGGCGGTAGCTGTTTCTGACAAACAAAAGTGAAAATCAACCAACAACAGACTTTCCGTACAATCGTTATGTTTATGACCAACCGTCTCTTCACATTATTTTAATAGTACAATTCTGCTGGTATACATTTGCAAGGTTCTTTCTCAGATAAAACTATGCCATGCTTGCGGCAAGGGACTGCTTGACATCTTGGCGGTTCTGGGGCCATTTTCACAAAGCTCTCGTAAGCTTAAGCTCTCATATGTTTCCATGTAGCTTACGAGAGCTTTGTGAAACGAGACCTTGGTGACCTGATCGTCAGCAGGGTCGTCATGTAGGTTTCTCCTCATCCTCGTGCTCATCCTACTTGTCATCACAGATCGGGTTATGCATTTCACAAACATTATGCGCAAATTCATAGGCGGAAATGATAAGCAAACTGCATTCCTTGCAAGACTTATACGTCTGTAATTGAAAACCTTGTGTTCATCTGAAGGCATTTCTCTGTGAGAAAAGTGTTACAGAAGCCATTATATTTGGATGTAAGATCTCTGACTATAACTACTGGAAGAAATGAACAGAATCTTCCTTGAACACTGTGTTGATTGTAGTAGCTGATTCGGATGGAAATTAAGTTACAGATTATTCTGCAAGCTTCGTTCATCGACCAAGTTGTATTATTACAAGGTTCATTTTGCTGTTCACGGTTGCGTCCCTTGGGTACGCATGGGGCCTATAACGGTTAATCCAACTTCGCTTCGATTATGTATTTAGGTCTTTGTGCACGTTGCCACGATCTTGACCTTCGCCATGATGAACTCCCACAAATGAAATATTGGTGGCTCTCTCACTCACTGACTCACTTACTGACATATGCTTGCACTAAGGGTTCCGTTTCTCAATGTTATTTAAGCGCCGAGGCGATCATACGTCCTACGTCAAAATTGTCTCACGACTGTCGAAGCGCTACGATCGATTTGACAAAAAGGGCATTTCGTGAAAGTTTGCTTTCATGCTGCGTCCATCGGACAATGAACGTCAATAAATACAACTTGAGCAATACAACTTGAGCAATATTCCAGCAATATCACGGTGGGGAGCGCCCCCGAAACTGTATCCATGCGGGCAATCGAACCCAGGTCTTGGACGTGACGAGCGGACGAGAGAGAGAGAGAGAGAGAGAGAGAGAGAGAGAGAAAGAGAGAGAGAGAGAGAGAGAGAGAGAGAGAGAGAGAGAGAGAAGCATTATCACATTTCACAATGATATAAATATACAAACTGACCACTGGGACCGTGAAAACATGTCAGATTATACAGAATGTCGGGCAGTTCAATGTCTCCTTGCTTGAATACCTTTTTCAAACAGTTCCATATACTGTAACTGACATATTTGAAATTAACGCGTAATAGCTATTTTATTGGTAAATAAAGATAAAACAAACAAATCTGCATGAACATGTACGTGTATATTATTGGATTTCTTTATCTTCAGTACGATATACACACATGTACTAGACCCGTGAAGTCCGGGGTACAATAGGCATGCAGCAACCCGTGCTTGCCCTAGAAGGATCGGGTGGTCAGGTGCTCATGCTGATGATCAATGGATTGTCTGGTCCAGACTCGATTATTTACAGGCCGTCGCCGTATAGTTGGAATATTGTGTGTGAAAAAGTCAACTTACTCACTCATACAGGTACTACTATCACAATCATAATCACACTTTCATCAAAAAGTCCTCCATTGCAGACAGGCATTTCTTCATTTTTGGTACTTGACCTAACCAAATTAATTGATTCCTTTTGCCAACCCATTCATTCTATGCTTGGCAAAACGGTGCCCCCTGTGTATATTTAAAGGACTTAATCGGACCGTGTAGTAGCAAGATGTTAAGCACACCTAGATCCTCACACAGGGCATTCAGCTTGTGAAAACAAAGGTAGAAGCGTTCTCACACTGCTAACTGACTCCCAGTTATCAAGTGCTAGGCCCAAATAGGTTACCGGCAACAGGATGTTATTTGTCAAATGGCCATTGGCGGGTTGTCCTGCTGTTTTAGTCGAATATTGGGAGATTTCGGATTATACAGATTGATAGTGTTAATGGGACCAGAAAATGGTGTCTGGATTCGGAATGTACAGATGTCGGATAACTGAATGTTTAAATGCTGATAATATAGAAGAACGCTGCCGGGACCCCCCAAAATATACCCAACATTAAAAGAAATGCAACTCTGTATTTTGTCAAGTTTTTAAGTTGAAGACATAAACTTGAAAGCTTTCTTTTATGAGATTTCATTCTTTCAGAAATTGCGTTTTTGTTGGCTGTTCGGTATATGTCGGAATTCACAGATTATCGGATAATTCAGATGTCGGATTATACAGCATCCACCATCGGGTATATATCAGCATACTGTAATAAGTTCCTGGGCGGAGTCTTTCGCCGTAGTTAGAAAATATCAAAATGTTTCACGATGTAATGTGAATAGATTATTTATACTGCTCAAAAAAAGTTAAACAGCACAAATTTTTAGTCTCGTTACATTTTCATTTATTGAAACTGCAAAGGTGCATTGGAAAGGTTAAACATATGTACACATGATTAACAAAATGATATGAAATGGTATTGAGAAATAATAGACCTGCAAATCATTAAAGGCATGTGCCCGTGAAATAGTCATGCAAAATGTGTGGCATTGATGAAGCAAAATGTTAACATTAAAGTTCAAGACAGTGAAGCAGTGTTCAGTAACACGCATTACCATCATGAGCACAAATGCAAGCTTCTACACGCCTTTGCATTGACCAAATGGGTCTTTAAAGATGTTGCTGTGTAATGTTCTGTCATTCTTTCTCTTACGCTGCTCAAGTTCATCCAGTGAACAATAATGTCCCAATCATGTTTAGTGGGATTAGGATCGGGTGACCTTGCAGGTCAGTCCACATGTGTGATCATCCGGGCATTATCATCTATAAACATAAAGTCACGGCCCGCTTGTTGTACCAGAGGAATGATTACAGGCAGGTTTAAACGATCAGACTGCCTGTGTGAAATGTGGACCATTCATGTCACACATTTTGCGTTTGTTTCTGAAGGTCCTTGTGTTCGGGCGATGTTATCATGGTATCAGATAAATCAATATGAAAGTCACTACAGGTTGTGTATTCTTTGAATATTTACCTTTCAGTATCATGACGGCAAATTTTCGCTATCGAGATCGATAAAAATATTATTCTGAAAATACATGCTGCTTATTTTTCGGTGAGGAGTATAATAGATCATTTGGTAATGATACATTTATTCATATCCCTTTTCGGGGACGGGTATTTATCTCTTATTGTTGAAGATAGAAATTAAAGCATAGACGTGAATGAAGCTGAGTAAAGTGTTCAGTGGTTGAACCATTCACGTTACTTGTAGACTTTCAGTTCTTTATGCATGGCTGCCTGCAGTGCCAAACCGTGTCCCCTGCACATTTGGTGTTAGGTAAGATATTTTTCCACAGTCAGCTTTCCGCCAAAATACCGTCCCAAAAATGGAACAATAAGCATATCAATGAACATAATTTAGGTAATTTATTTGACTTAGATGGAGGAGATTTTCTTCTTCATGGCGTGATGTCATAATTGTTCCAATTCGTAAACCTAGACGTGATCATACCGATCCCTCTAATTACAGACTGATTTCATTATCTAGCCGCGTTTGCAAAACCATCGAACGTGTAATCAGTGCACGATTAGTTTAGCACTTAGAAACCAATAATCTAGTTACTTACATAATGATTTATGTACGAAACAGAAGTAAAGATTTACAAGATTTAGTATGACATACCAAGAAATACTCACACAAGACCCTTCACTTCTTCCTCGAAAGATGCGCGCGCGCGTGTGTGTGTGTGTGTATCTGTCTGTCTGTGTCTGTCTGTCTGTGTGTGCGTGCGAGCGCGCGCACCTACCCAACACTGTAAAATAACATGTACCTATCTGTGCGTATCGTCCCATTTTTACGACGCTCTTTTGTACGGTAAAAAAACAGGTTTGAAAGAAACCCACTGGTCGAATGACACCCCATTCCTTCCATTGCTTACCAAAGGTAAAGTAAGACTGTAACGATAAGGTTACTAGTGTGTGTGCTATTTGTTTCAGGGTTGTCCAAAGGGTAGTAATAATTGGTACATTGGTTGATTTATCGTTGAGTAAATGATGCCTTAATTGTTATTACTTTTATAGATGAAAGTGACCGCAATGGGGCCAATTCTTTCGTAAAATGAATTTTGAGTTATTTGTTTTTGTAGAATTTGGAGAAAATGGGGAACTGCCTTTCAACGAATGGAAGGCCATTCGAGACTGACCCGAGCCCAAAGAAACAAGGGAGACAACCCGGTAAGAGGACCCAATGTACTGGCACAAGATCGTGGTTTAGGGCAGTTCTCTGCCAGTCTAAATAGAAACACTAAGAAAAAATATCTACAACTAGAATTCTACTACTGGTGCTACTAGAAGAATAGAAGATACCATACTCACTTACAACTGGATAACAATGGTCGAGGTTTCAGAAATATTGCAGTAATATCGTCACGGGGGACACCTCAAATGGACACCACACATCGCGTCCATATGGGGAAACGGGTCCCGGGTCCAGGGTCCCGGTGTGACGAAAAAACACGAGCTATGACTCGAAAGGCAAGGAAGCTAGATTGATACAACTGCACATGATCATTTCCATGTGTATAGTACAATACATAAATGAAAAGCCAGTTAGGATATGATACTTGATAGTAAATGTATATAACTGCAACCAACTTTCATTTCGTTTCAGAACGCATCAACACAAATCAAGTGAAGCTATGTTCTGCCAATATCAAAGTTCTGAAAAGAGCAGTGGATATTTTGGAGAGACACAACCATGTTGCCATCACTGGCGTGGCTGGAGATGGCAAAACCAGCATTGCTACAACGATTTGTGACCAAAACTCCAAGTATGAGCCACTGTTTGTTCAACACATCGAAGATTTTGATGTGAAAATAATCACCAACAGACGTTGTCACATGCTGGTTATATTTGATGACATATTTAACGGTCTTCGTTTCTCATCAAAACTTGAGGAAATATTCAAAGTGTTGGCTGACAGTCTGATTCACGACGATCCAAAAAAGACCCCAAAAGATTCAAAACGAAAAAGCACCTCAAAAAGGGAGAATCCCAGGTCACCCTTCAAACTTTGGTTTATTTTTACATCTCGAAAATACAACTGGAACAGAGGATGCTCCATATTCCATAGGTACAAATTCAGTTTGTTCAGGCCTGAAACAATCGTGGATATGACCAAAGAATACTGGACAGCCGAAGAAAAGAAACGTCTTTTGCGTTTGTGGGTGGCAAAATATCCTAACTTTGAACTATGTGACAACGATATACAAAATATTGCCCATTCCAAAAATATCGGATTTGGGTTTCCTCTTGCTTGTAGCCTGGTCTTCCCCAACCCTGAGTTTCAGATGCACCCTGTCGACTTCTTCCAGAATCCTGTGACCTTCCTGAGATGTGACCTTGACCCTATCATCCGGGAAGATAGCAACAGATCAGCAGCCATCATTCTCCTCATTCTGCGTGGAGGGAATTTAAACCTTGTCACATTTCTGTCGGGAGCTGACTTTGAGAAACTCTTTAGAGTTGTCAAAGGTGTTGTAGAATGCTGTACTCGGACTGGCATTGGTGACGAGATCAGGAATTTCAATGGCACTTTCTGTATAATCGAGGACGACATCGCTTACATCTCTCACCCATCGGTGTATGATGCCGCAGCATGTGCTCTAAGTCACCTGAATCTGGTGCTGTTGCTGCAGTACTGCTCTCTGAAGTTCCTGAATGAGCGGGTGAGACTGAAGAAGACGCTTCAGACATCAACTACAGATGATGTGACAAACATGATTTACATCAGCCCTGCTCTATATAAAAGTGTCGTGGATAGACTTGCTGAAGGTATCCGACAGAGATGTTTCAAATGGACAGTAACACATCCTGCACTCAGTAACGACACCATTGCCTCCTCCCTTGTGGCTCAGTTAGGTGGTGACTTGACAAGAATAGCGCAACAGACAGACAAAACCTTTGGGAAATGTTTTCTGAATTGGGCGTCACTGTCAAAATGTTATGCGCTTTTTGAAGGTGCACTAAGCACTCTTGATGAAAAACGCATTAAGGAAACCGAATCTGACATTTATGAAAGTGCAGCGCTATGTGTGGAGAATCACAAGTTTAAACATGTTGTCGATATTGTAACCCAACTGAAACTACAGGACAGCTTTAACGCAGACTACAAATTAAACAATGGCAAAACCTTGTTTCTGGTTGCTGCAGAGGTAGGTGCTGTGGACGAGTTCAAATTCATAATGAATGAAGACGCTGATTTAACATGGACAGATCCAGATGGACTTACCAGTTTTCATTACGCGTGTAAGAGCGGGAGCAAAGACATAGTAGAGATTTTGTGTGAAAAAACTCCCCATATCATCAATGTCAGAGACAATCATGGAGTGACATCTGCGTTGATTGCCTCTGAAATGGGTCATGACAAAATCCTGCAGCTTCTTAAATCCAAGGGAGCAGATGTCACTCTGTGTGACAACCAAAATCGTAACTGTCTGCATGTTGCAAGCTGTGCGGGTCGTCTCTCCACAGTCACATATCTACTTGGGCTGGAGTGTCTCAACATAAACTGCCTTGGAGGGAAATTCAGTCGAACACCTGTCATGATGGCAGTCCTGAATGGTCATTACGAGGTGTATCGTAGCCTTGTGTGCCAAGACGCTGATCTGTCACTTTGCGACACAAACAACAACGACTGCTTGATGTTGGCTAGCGAAGGGGGAAACAAATCTATAGTTGAAAATCTGCTATCAATGCACACGTTTGATATTAACAGGAAAAGAAAGTGGGACGATCAAACTGCAGTTATGTTAGCAGCTAAAGGTGGCCATTTTGACGTGTACAATCTTCTTGTGGCACAGGAAGCTGACCTCTTCACGTCAGATCTGTTCGATACCGACTGTCTAGTCTGGGCATGTATCGGAGGGAACGTCAAAATTGTACATGACATGTTGTCTATGGAACGTTTTGACATCAATAAAACATATCGCATGACATTAACTCCGATCATGCATGCAGCGTACTGTGGACACTACGATGTTTTCAATCTCCTGGTGGAAAATGGAGCCGATCTGTCTCTAAAAGATGATGAAGGCCAAGACTGTCTTACGTGGGCATGCAAGGGAGGTAACGCATCAATAGTGAAAGACCTCCTGCATTTGAAACGATTTGACGTACACAGGATGGATAGTCTGTTGCAGCAGACGCTATTAATGATGGCACAATCTGGAGGTCACCATGAAGTGTTTGATCTTCTTGAGTCAAGAGGGGCTCGTCTGCCACCGTCCGACGCATGCAACAACCATAGCCTATAGTTTGATTCGTGAAGGTATGCGTTGGACAGAGTAAAAAGGTACAGTGAGGTCTTCTAATAGGTGAGGTCTCGGGGCATTGATCCGGGCATCGCTGCCTCCGTGTGGCTTCTTGAAGAACAGACACCTGGTACCGGGACAATATTTCAGTTATGCTCGCTGTGTATCACTTTGAAGGTGACTGAGACCTTACATGATCTTAACAGGCCCAAGTAGAGCTTCAGGATTTCAATAACGGACATCGCAACCTGTGTCTTCATAATTTACCTCAACTTCTACATTGTCTTATATTTCCTTATCGGGGAGATATGGTTTTGCTTGTTCTTTTTGAGCTGTTGTTGTTGTTTTATTGGGGATGTGGGTGAGGGGGTGCGCGTGTATAACTACTGTCGTCAACAAGTTCTGTGTGCATGTGTTTGTTGTTAACATTAACTATCTAATGAAAAAGGCAAAGCCATCCGTCCATGTGTGTGTTGTTACGAGAGTGTATTTTCTGTAAATTGCATTATCAATTAAATAATAATTATTATGGGTCACATTTCGTATCATAAATTTCAATATTCTAAGGCCTTTAGGGAAGTACATTAGAGTTACCTCCCCTTGACTTTGTGTTTTGATTTACTTTTGACTTCCAGGAGGCTGGCCGAGAAGATTCTACATTGATAGTGATGGTCGTATGTGCTCGAACATGTTGAAATGTTGTCTGTATAAATAAAGGCTAGTTGGCGTGTTGTTGATACGGATACATACAGAGATTTACTCGAGTATATATCTGCCAATCTCTGTCAACACTCGACCTACATAACCGCTGCCTGACCGCTCGCTGTTACATTCTGCACAACTGTTTCTCACTCTCACATCAAGACTTTGGTGAGTTGACATTATATTTGTGACACATTACTTTAGAACTGACTTAGTTGTCATGTATATGAAACCTCTCTTGTGAATCTGTATATTTTTGCCTTTGTTTGCTCAGTATAAAGTATTATTGAAAACTTCAAACTTCTCAATGTTATACATTTTGCTGGTTCTTTGGGGATTTTCACACCTTTTGAACACAGCAATTTTTTAACTGTAACAAAATAGTTATACATAGAGTTATATATATATATAGTTACATAGTTATCAAGAGATAATAGCTCTTAATAAATGTTGTTTGTTGTTTAATGCCGCACTCATCAATATTCCAGCTACATAATGGTCGTCTTTAAATAATCGCACCTGGATCAGACAATCCAGTGATCAACAGTACAATCTTTGCACATGTGTATATTGTTATATTATATAAGTTATCAACAGTGAATAGCTCTCCACCCATGTGCATGCTCACTTAGTCGGTTCTGTACAGTCAAGAAACTGACTGGACATAAGCCAGGAATAGTCCAAGCAGTCAAACTGGCAGCCTGTAATCTATTCCTCAGATGGGTCTGCCGAGTGTGGTGCTGACATGATGTCACGTGTGGGCGGCTGGTCTGAGGCAAATCACTAATGTTCCAATTCAGCTGAAAATGCCTTCAAAGAGATGAGGTCATGTTTCAAAGGACACTAAAATGTCTGTCCACTTAAGTTTGGGTCATTCAAGTCTCCAGCAAACCCATGTTGCTGATATGCTGATTTTCTTTTGGCTTACACACAGGATTAGTTCAAATCAATGTGTTATCTACAACATTCAGAGGCTAGAGAATAATCAACCATTCTTCAATTTTGTCTCAACAAGCATGCAAAAAGTGAGGACGTTCTTTGGACAAAGTGCTTAGCTGCATGTATATTTAAGGTTATTTTTATTCACTTTTCACATTTTATATAACACACAGTTACTTTTGACCCTGTTAGTATCTTTCTGCAGATGCTCAGAGACAGAGAAAAATAAATCGTTTTCAGTGACGTTTCTGAGAACTAATTTGCTATCATGCATTGGCTTCAAATTGGTTTCCACCTGAACAACACCAACAGGTTCCATCCTGGAGCCAGATGGAGCCTGTGGATACTTACAACATTGATAGTGTTTTTCCCTTGGGACTGAAAACTCTGACTTAGTTGTGTAGATTGCCAACGGCTAGAATGCCTTCTAGATTTACCAAGGAATACACAGAAATACACAAGTACCGAATCTTCATTCTTCAACAAGTCTTTTATTGCCCAAAAGGCTCTAGTAGAGAACACTAATCATCCACTGGCATCAGCTTTTGTTCCACACATTATCAGCATGAAGTCCAAAAAGCTAATAAGTCTTCTGTCTCTTCTGGAGCCACAGGTGCAGTGGCAACAGACTGTTTCTCTGCTGCAGTCGTCCATCAAACACATTGAAGTCACAGTTCTGCAAGGCCTTCAGATACCATTCACATACCACCTGCGAACAATGAAGGCGTGTTGTAGACACACATATATGGAGTTAATACTTGTCACAATGTTACACTGTCCTGGTGGGGGATGGATATTGGGCTGGTTGTGTAGATGGTAGATATCGAATATGATAATTTTCAGTGGTAAGGATGGTGAATACGGATAGTGGATAACAGATAGTGGTGAGTATGGTGGAAAAATTGATAGTGGTATGGATAGTGGACAGTGAGGAGGATGGTAGATAATGGATAGTGGTGAGGATGGTGAACAATGGATAGTGGTGAATCGTGGAGAATGGATAGTGGACAACAGATAGTGGTGAAGATGATTGATAGTGGTGAGAATGGTAGATAATGAATAGTGAAGATGGTGGACAATGGATTTTGTGAGGATGGTGGATAGTGTTGAGGGTGGTGGATAGTGGAGAATGGATAGTTGTAAGGAAGGTGGACAATAAATAGTGGTGAGGATGGTGGACAATGGATAGTGAGGACCTTGGACAATGTACAGTGGATAATGGATAGCTGTGAGAATGTTGGACATGGATTGTGGTGAGGATGTTGGACAATGTATAGTGGATAATGGATAGCTGTGAGAATGTTGAACAATGGATAGTGGTGAGGATGATAGATCTAGAATGGCATGAGAGATGATCAGGAACGTTGATATGTCTTGTTTGTTGTTTAACACCATGCTCTGACATTTCAAACTAAATGTCGCCTCTTGATCTACGTAATCAAATACAATGACATGCACCAACCAAGTGCTGACCCTCCAATCCTGTTACTTACCTCAAAAAGCATAGATTGCGGAAGACCATTTCTAACCCAGACCATTATATGGATAAGAATGAGGTGAAGACATTGTGTCGAAACTCTGTGTGTGTTGAGAATGAAAATTGGGAACAGGTGTGTTGATTGTGGTGAAAACAGGATTAGACTGGAGGTAGGTAGGAAAGGCAGATGGTGCTGTTATATTACTACCTAGAACTGTTCAACAACAGCCAAGATTCACTTGAATGTACTCACCGTGTTCAGGAAAACCAGACTGGCTTCCTTTGGAACATCCTTTGCTAATGACCTTGCCTGTAACACAACACATTTATGTAAACACTGACATGCCATGAAGACACTGATGAGAGACACAGTTTGAAGACATAATACCAGTAACATGGTTAAGAATATTTAGTACAAATCCTGAAAATATTAAAGCACCTTTCTTGAATAAATGAGTTTTTCTTTAAACTGCTTTTGCCAACATTCCAGCAGTATCATGACATGGACACCAGAAATGGGCTTCACAGATTGTGCCAATGGGAGGCACTGAACCCTTGTCTTCAGCATGACGACCAGATGCTTTAACCACTAGGCGTACCCACTGCTCTCGTCAAGGTGTAAGGAGTGCACATGCCAAGCAGCTGCTTGACCAGACCCCCTCAAGTCATTTGCACAAACCCTGAGTCTACCCTGAATCTACCCTGTATCTATTATATCTGGGAACAAAATCATACCCTAACACTGGCTGTCTTCAATATTACTCTCCTAACACATATGCATGTCTGTAAATACCATGTACATACTGCCTTCTTGTCTAAGGTGCTGTAATTTGCACTGTACAGTTGCTTCCCTTACATGTGCCAGAATCCAGTGGTCACGTTCCAATTCCCAATTAAACTCGCTGACTCAAACTTTTTGGTGGCGGATACTCACTGTTGCCAGGTGCTTGTGAGCTGAGCAGGCCACATCGTACATTACGTCCTTCACAGCCTGTTCATCTCTGCCTCGGATGATCTTCTCTTGAGATACCTTGTGCTGGGAACAGATGATTGTGACTGGTGAGTGATGAGCATATTGCAGGTGGCTGGGCCAGAGCAAACTAACCAGTCACAAATGTGTGTCAGATTCAAACTCCACATTGGTACAGTGTCACTCTGATGAACCAGAGCTTCATTTCATGAAGTACTGTGGGATGATATGACATACCTAACAATCACACCTAGGGATGGATAAACCTGGCTCCTACTATCATGGCCCACCTTAACAATCACATCTCTGGTCACACATCCTCTAGCACTATCTTAACAATTAGATCCAGGGTCAGATACATCCTGTAACTTCTCAAAGTGCCAATTCACAATCAGATCTAGAGGCAGATACACCTACCCCCTACCAACATTGTCAACCTTCACAATCAAATCTAGAGGTAGATACACCCAACCCCTTCTAACACTACCTACCTTTACAATCAGATCAAGAGGCAGATACACTCGACTCCTGCTGGCATGGTATGGTGTTGAACGTAGCAGCGTGACCAGGCCCTGAGTCTTGCCAATATGACTGGCAGCATGATCAGCATGTACATTCTTTATTCCTTGAAGAAGAACAGATGTACAAATATTCTCATCATTGTAGTTAACTATAGCTGCCTTTATCCCGAAATGACTGAGTGAGTTAAGTTTTCTGTCGCTCTCAGCAATATTCCAGCCATATGGCGGCAGTCTGCAAATAATCGAGTCTGGGCAAGACAATCCAGTGATCAACAACATGAGCATCATGATATCTGCGCAAATGGGAACCGATAACGTGTCATCCAAGTCAGCGAGCCTGACCACCCGATCCCGTTAGTTGCCTCTTACAACAAGCATAGTCGCCTTTTATGGCAAGCATGGGTTGCTGAAGGCCTAGTCTACCCCGGGACCTTCACGGGTATTATCCCGAAATGACAACTGGACTGTAACATGTAACAATACAAAACACAACTGTATATTATGCAGAAGAAAGAAGCACATCATGTGCAAGACAGCATCATATCCTGTTTCATGAAAACAATGTCTCAGATTACTGTAATTACACAGCCAACATGTAACAAATCAATTGTTTCCACAAGTGTCAGCATAAAATGATGCATTTATTACACCTGGAACTAGACTAAGCATTAGTCAGTTTGTGGTGCAGAGCGTCCCTTCTACCCTTGGTGAAGGTGAAGGTCAGCCCTTGTGAAGGTGAATGTCAGACTCCTAGTTTCCCTGAGGCCCATCTCACCGAGACACTCCAGAAGCAGGTACGTGATGGACGACACAGTGTTCTCAGCATACGCCTCCACCTCTGTGATGTTCCTGTAGCCCTGGTCGGAAAGGTTGTCTGCCTGGAACAGGCACACTCATGTCAGAACTGGGGCCTTCAACACACGGAAACATGTCATATACGTTGCCTTCAACATACATATCATACATGGTGCCAAAAACACACAAACACACGTCATACATGTTGCCTGCAACACCTTGACTCCAACACACACATTATACATGTTGAATTCAACACACACATCATACATGGTGCCCAAAACACTGACATACAAACATGTTGCATGCAACACCTTCACTCCAACACACATCATGCCTTCAACACATATCATACATGACGCCCCAAACACACACAGCCACACACATACATCATCATACATGTTGCCTGCAACACACATCATACATGGTGCCCAAAACACACAAACCATACACATTGCCTGCAACAGAGACACAACATCATTCATCATGCCTGCAACACACAGACACAAACACAAAAACACCCCCACATACCATACATGTTGCCTGCAACCCACTGACTCAAATACATGTCATACATGTCTGCAAAACACACACACACACACAAACACAAACACACTCTCTCACTATCTACAGATGGTTGTACAATGTCCCACCCTTGCTTCTATGATCCGTGTCAGCCATTTCCTTGTTAGTCTGAAGTGATGAATGGCCTGAAACAAAGAACATATGAACTAGCCTGCAATACTGATTACATGTGCTGTTTTACCTACAGGTCACACCGTATGACTTCACAGTGTGAGTGAGTGAGTGAGTGACTTTAGTTTTACGCTGCTTTTAGTAATATTCCAGCAATATCACAGCGGGGGACACCAGAAAATGGGCTCCACACATTGTACCCATGTGGGAAATCGAACCCGGGTCTTCGGTGTGACGAGCAAATGCTTTAACCACTAGGCTACCCCACCGCCTCTCACAGTGTGAGATGATGATGATTGAAACACTGCAGCATAAGACAGCGTGGTGTGAGGTTACTAAAATTGAGTAAAATTATGCCCTGAATATGATGATGAATTAAGCCACTGCATTGTATTGTTGACAGAGTCTGCACCCACATAGGATGACCACGATAAGAAAAAATATGTATTTTCATTTAGGTTCTATTTGTACGATTCGAAATACATAATTTGAGTAGGTGAAGAATGAAGCCTGTTGGTTTAGATATAAACATCTGATTGGCTCAATAATGCATTCTTTACGTTTCAGTCCATTTTCGATTAAGAAATCAGAGAGGTGGTCTGAATGCTTCAGGCACTCATAATAAGAATTAAGAAGCCTTGATGGTTTCACTGTTCTGAAAGTTGACATAATATGATCTACAATAGAAGCGTCCTCAGTTCTTCATACACAGGGATACTAGATTGTGGTAAAATATTTCTATATAAGACTGAGTTTGTAATACTGAAAACATCCTCAGTTCCAAAACGACTTTGTACTCTTGTTTTTGACGGCTATGACAGCTGTCAGCACCATGGAGACTTTAGACGAGACATATGAGACACTTACCCCTGCCAACTCGATTGCCACAGGCGTCTTAGGGGGTGAGCCCTGGAAATGAAAGAACATCTCCTTGAACTGTATGTGTGGTCTCACATCAGGGATAGATACTGACAAATCAGGGCCCCGCTCGTCAAAGCGATCATGGCACTATGACAGTCGTAAGTCTCAGTTAATTTATGGAAGTAACGACTGTCGTAGTGCTATGTTCACTCTGACGAGGAACGGATCCAAAGATAGATAGATAGATATAGGATATTTATATAGCGCACATATCCACGCACTAGTGCACGCTCAAGGCACTGGTATTTTTCCCTCGATCACTTGACGTCAATCTCAACAGCACATAGCATTTCAATCTCAACCCCCTGAGGAGTATACAACTCTTGCTGCCACAGTTTATTGAGGCTCTCTCTCATCCTAACAAGGTACCCATTAACAGCTGGGTGCACTGGGACACATAGTCACAGTACTTTGTCCAAGTTCACTGCACGTTGCTGTACCTGCAACTGGGTGTTTGCACGTGTTCATGTGGCCACCTTCTGGTCATATACCAACAGATTCGTGGGTTCTTTTAAGTGCACAGGGTTGTGTACTTTACACTAGGGGTTGTGACAACACTGAAAGAGTCTGCACACAAAGCTGACTCCCAGGTTTTTACACCCGGTCACAGGTGGGCTCGATCCCGACACCTCAACCTCACTGGATCACTATTCTGGCGCCTTAGCCAGCTCGCCCACCGTGCCCCTCACTGGGTTCCAAAGGATTGATAATGTGACTTCTAGTGGGGATACAACAGAGCTAGGGCCAAGGTTACATCTAGGACTCCAGTTTTATTCCATGTGGCTATTAATTTCACTGGATCACTATTCTGGTGCCTTAGCCAGCTCGCCCACCGTGCCCCTCACTGGGTTCCAAAGGATTGATAATGTGAGTTCTAGTGGGGATACAACAGAGCTATTGCCAAGGTTACATCTACGACTCCAGTTTTATTCCATGTGGCTATTAATTTTATCTACCACAGTTTGGGACACCAGCCACAAATCTGCAGCCTGAATCTCATAAAATTCTGTTAGGTCAAGTTAGCTCAACTTAAAACAACTCATACTTCAATTCCACAATTTCCACTGAATATGAAACTAAGATTCATCCATTAGGTTCAATAGTTTTGCTGCTTCCAATCTCTAAAGAGCATTGCATAGCTACATGGGAATCAGTTGCAGATGTAGAGACTCACTGAATGTCTGAAGGGTGGTGGGGTAGCCTAGTGGTTAAAGCGTTTGCTTGTCACACAAAGATCCCGGTTCAGTTCCCCACATAGTAAATTGTGTAAAGCTCATTTCTGGAGTCCCCTGCCATGATATTGTTGCAATATTGCTAAAATGAAACTCACTCGTTCACATTATTTCATTGTTGTGAGGAGCAAAGTGGTTAAAGCGTTGACTCATCACAACAAGACCTTGGTTTGATTCCTCACACTGGGTTAAGCCCATTTCTAGAGTCCCTCTCTGTGATATCGCCGGAATATTGCTAAAGGTGGCATGTAAAACCAAGCTCACTCACTCACATCTATTCACTCTCACAGATATGCTGGCAAGTGCTACAAGTCAGTACCTTGAGAATGTCACTGAAAGTCTGACCACTCCATCATGTCTGTCACCTTTTATTACAAGCATGGCCTACTGAAGACAATTTCTTATTTTCACTGGTGAGTGAATATGGTTTTATGCCACACCAGAAATGGGCTTCACACATTGTACCAATGTGGGGAATGAAACCCCAGGTCTTCAGTATGACGAGCCAATGCTTTAACCATTAGGCTACCTCATTGACCCAATTTTCACTGGGTTTGTGCTGTAACATGGCTAAGGGTATAGATACAGCTCTGGGATCTATGGCCCAAACACTCTCACTCCAGCTCATATGTTTGTCAAATGATATTTATCACAATCAAGAGGATCACAGGTAGGTTTATTTATTTATTTATTATAGTGTGAGTGAGTTGGCTTTTAATAAGTTTAATGCTGCATTAGTATTCCGGCAATATAACTGTGGGAGACACTAGAGTGAGTGAGTGAGTGTAGTTTTACGCTGCTTTTTAGCAATATTCCAGAAATATCACGGTGGGGGGACACCAGAAAATGGGCTTCACACATTGTACCCATGTGGGTGGGTAACACTAGAAATGGACTTCACACAATGTACACATCTGGTCCATCGAAACCTGGTCCCTTGGTGTAACAAACAATCACTTCAACCACTGTACTACCCAAAATAACCCCATTAGTCATCTTTTTTGACCAGCATTGATGACTAAGGTGATAACAGTGTTAGGACTTTGAGCATACTTCGACTTAAGGACTTAAATATCAACATATTAGGATTTCAGTGAGTCTTCGGTTACACTTTATCCCACAGGACATATATCTTACCTTATATATGTGATCTATGCTGTCTTTCCAGAACTGCATTCTCAATATTCCCCTCTGCTTGTCTGATACAGTTTCTCGAACCTACAAATAGAAAAACTCAAAAAGATATATGGACAATATACTACTTGCAGCTTGTCCAACACAGTCTCTCGAACCTACAAATAGAAAAACTCAAAAGATATATTGACAAAATACTACTTGGAGCTTGTCTGATACAGTCTCTCAAACATACACATAGAAAAACTCAAAAGATATATTGACAAAATACTACTTGGAGCTTGTCTGATACAGTCTCTCAAACATACACATAGAAAAACTCAAAAGATATATTGACAAAATACTACTTGGAGCTTGTCTGACAGTCTCTCAAACATACACATAGAAAAACTCAAAAGATATATTGACGAAATACTACTTGAAGCTTGTCTGACAGTCTCTTAAACATACACATAGAAAAACTCGAAAGATATATCGACAATATACTGCTTGGAGTTAGAGTCTTTTCCATTCTTTTATATTAGCGTCAATAATCAACATGACTCAATAACAACAGTAACAGTTAAGATTTAAGATACCTTAATTTTTTCAGAGAATTACATACTACCTGAAGATGATACGCTATATCACTGAATGTCTCATATGCCATAGATACAGCAGGAATATTTTTAGTCAATTGTTATGATTGTTGATACACTGTATAGTGGTCTACCCCATAACTATCTTAATATAACTCCTGTAAAGGATGCTCCTGCTAAAAAGCTTCTATGGGATTGTGTCACTTATTACTCATTTACAATACAATGAAACTAAATATTTTTGAAAATTGCATCTAATTTTCGTATCAGTTCAAAATGATCTATGACTGCAAAGTTATCATGACTCAAAAACAGAGTATATTATGTCCCTTGCTATCCATCTTCATGCCTTCTTGGTATCTTTAGGGTACAGGGATTGGGAAAGGCAGGGCTAATGGGCCATTTTCCACATTAGAATGAAAAATCCATTAAGATTTGTAAGTTTACTATTGATACAAGGACAGTGGCCCATTCAAAATTCAGAAAATGTCTAATAATCCTGAAAATGGCCCATGTCAAAGTTCTCTTTCCAATCCCTGAGGGTATACATTTCTTTAATACTAGGATAGAGTGGAGATTTACAGAGCGTATGCCTTGGAAGTACCAAGGATGTGTTCGCCTATGAACTGACATATCTCTGTTCCAGTGTCTGTTCCTAATACCTGCCCACACATCCAAATACTTAAAGGTCACATGCAACCAAAACATCAAACATAATTAAAACACATTTATCACTTATTCATGACATATAATATACATTGCTGCTTTTAAAAAAACAAATAAACAAAATTATAAGTGTACAATCGTGATTCAATAGTGCAATATTTTGTACTTGGGCTTACTTCCCCTGAAACGAAGCCCTCGGGAGACCGAACCCAGTCATAGCAGGTGGATATGCACTCAAGTGTAACGACGGCTTCCGATTGGCTGTTTCATTTGCTGATATGCTGAGGGTTCATTGTGTGTACAGAAAGATGATCTGTTTGATTTGCATTTTAGAAGTATAGCGAGTCACAAGAAAGTAAGATTCTTTATGGATAACAACTTCTTTTTGTGTACTTGATGCGTCGTTTCAGTATGGATTCATATACTGTTGTCAAACAAAATCATATACACTAAAAGAAGTCGTTATCCATGAAGAATGTATATAGAGATGTTGGGTTTGGAAAATACATGCTCTCTGAATTTGCGCTCAATCCAATCAAATATCATGTCAGTAGATATGGTAAACTACTGCGTGGCTGGAATCTGTCCAAGTACAAAGCAGGACTTGAAACTGACACGAGTTTGCTCCAGTTTCCATCACATCCAGTCATCCGAAAAATATGAATGTAGTTTGTTTGCAACCCACAGACATAAAAACATGTCATGTGTATCACACGTGCCTAATTACATAATGTGGCAGAGACAGGACTCGGGTGCACGAGTCATAAATCACCTTATTTTCTTTATGTGGTATAGACTGATAGGTGTTAAGTTCAAATTGCACGTGGTCAATGATTGAAGCTGTGTACTGCATGTTGTCTTTAGCAGACAGGCAGACAGACATATAGGTGTGAATAAACCAGACACTGAGCTTTTCCAGTGACAGAGACTGCTTATCACAATCAACAAGTTTTTTTACGTAACAAGTAGATTATTTACTTGTTTGTGTACACAACCAAGATTAGACTACTGCTCACTACCTCAAACGCTGGGCATGCATACTGTTTCAAGCTCCGCGAACCTATTCACTGCACATGCGTTATGGACGCAGTGCAGCACAGCTGTTGAAACTAGTTTTCCATTTCTGTCATCAATAAATTGCTATCAGAGACACAACCACTGTACATCATGGATGGTTCAATGCATCGCTACAGCCGTTTATATCATATATGAAAAAGTGACAGTTTCTACCTGGGCGAGTTCAACATTAAATGCCCTGATGGCGAGCGCCGCTCTCTGTGTGGCTCCAGGCAGCAGTAGACAGCACAGATAGTTCTCATAGTCATGTTTTCTGTGAACACAGACAGAAACTATCTCTGTAACCTGCCATTTATCACAGAGGTACTGACATGTTTATTTATAACAACTTATTTTTGTCTCACTCACAAATCATAACATTATATCTGTAAATTGTGAGGATTGTACTTCCCAAATTTTAAAATGTCACTCAAAACTAGTTATCACATGGTGTTAGGCTAAAGGCATCTCATCCACTAACATATTTTAAACAATAACACTCCCCTACTGCTTGCCAGTCTTATTTCAAACCCTTCCCATGTCAATTTACATCTTTTTTTACGCAACCCTCCAAACAGAAACAATATGAGCAGTTGTTTTATGGTCCTCCCCTAGATATTTTGAGCTATAATATCAGGATATCTGTCATTATGTGATAATTTTTTACTGCCCATACCTGTAACTAATCACTACTTCCTAACTATCAAATATAATGTCCTGATAGAGGCCTCATAAAAACATGTGATTTCCTGAAGTGATTCGGTAGTCATGCACAATGTATTTGTGTAGTATGTTTGCCATAATTACAGTAATGCCTGTCAACCATAATGTTTCCAAAATTAAAATTGTTTTGCACATTTCAGTTATCTTGCTGAAGTATGCGGCAGTTCATGCATTTAGTTCTTCAAATATAATCTGAAATGTACATATATAACAAAATATGAGCAGGGTGTCAGCATGACGATACACAAAATCATTGATAATGTAAGTTTCCAATGTTTTCTGCAAAGTTGTGATGCTGAATTATACATACTCCAATAATACTGACTTTTTAAAAGTTCAGAGACATGTTTTAAGGGTAAGTGGGCAGATGCATAGCATTTTTGCAAGTGAATATCCCCTTACAATCAGATTCTACGATATGATCTCCCCCAAAAGCGTATGAAAACTGCCACTGAAAAACTGGAGGAGTCTGGGGAATTGTGCGTTTGCAATGTTTTCCTATTTCAAAGACCCAGACATCGATTCATAACCAAGACAATCCTGTCACAAAAAGTAAAAGCGACGTCAGAACTCTAACAATAACAATATTAAGCAAATCACACACAACTTCATAAATAAAAAAAAATATCCTTCATTTAAAACAGCTGTAGTGTTGACATCTCGAAATACTGGCGGCGATTTTACGATTGTTTCTGTGACTCTTTCAACAAAGTGTACTGTCACAACGCACCGAACAAGTTCTTTACAGAAAGTCCTGTGGTCTGTGGTATTTGTGCTCATCGCAACACGGGGATTTCCTGTGTCTCTCTTCCTCGCATCCTTTCCCGATACAGCAATAGTCGAAAGACCGCGACATTGTCTGTAAGTGATCAGTAATCGACACCATGTGAGTTTGACGGTCATTCCTCGCCGCTAAGTGTCTGCAGGGGCAGGTAACTCTAATGTTCATACCGAATCCGAGTTTCAAAGAGGACATTCACTTTGCAGTTCCAATCACAGGAACCTCTCACAGGCTATTGTGTTTGGTCGTTTTACACAAATGTTATCATTATTAATTTTGTTTGGACATCGGCGAAGGAGAGATTGCAAACTGTAATCTAATTACGCATAAAAATACTAAAAAGGATACCCGACTGTTTCTTTCATTTCATTACCAAAGTTAACATGATGGGCGTGACAATTTCATTAAGGTGATATGATTGGTTGGTTGGTTTGTTGTTTAATGCCAGCAATATTCCTGCTATATGAGTGGTCTGTAAATAATCGAGTCTGGACCTGACATTCCAGTGATCAACGTCATTCTACCAAGGAGAATAAAATACATAGATTATCCCTGGTTCTTCGCAGTAGGGATAAGATGACACGTGTCAAATAAAAAAGGGAGCCTGATCACCCGACACAAGTCGCCTCTTTCGACAAGCATGTGTTGTTGAAGATCAGTTCTAACCCGTATGTTCACGTGTTTATAGTGATATGAAAGAATCAGCACTCGTTAACTTCTTTTGAGAAGTATACAATAGGGTTATCTGTACATATTCATCCCTGGCATACTGAAGTTTTCAGCACGGAAGGTGATATTTGTTATCGTAAAACAATTACATTTAAGCACTAATAACCAGACAGGCTTGAAGGCTTTTTGTATCATTTCAATTGACAGGCATTGGGTACTGCCTAAGATAAACACACACGCGCACATGCACATGCACACGCGCTCGCTTTTCGACCAAGTTTCTTGCCACAATCAGTCGCACGCTAGTTGATTTACAACAGCACATGGGCCAAGGTTTAAAAACAATTGAAACTTTGAGTGTTGATTCCTTTAAGTAATCCATACCTCATTTGTGGAGAAGTCAGGAGTCGCAAATAAGACAAAGTTAGCCGATCCCAGCTGAAGGGAGGACATTCACTTTGAGGTTCCAATCGAAGGAACCTCTCACAGGCTTTTGCTTTTGGTCGTTTTACACAAATGTTATTGTTATTAATTTTGTTTGGACATCGGCGAAGGAGTAATTGCAAACTGTAATCTAATTACTCATAAAAATACTAAAAAGATACCCGACTGTTTCTTTCATTTCATGACCAAAGTTACCAGTTAAGCACTAATAGGGTTAGTGGCTGATCCCGGCTGAAGGGAGTGCGGTGTGGTAGCCTAGAAGTCACACTCGTCACGCCGGAGACCATGGTTCGATTCTCCACATGAATACAATGTGCAAAGTCCATTTCTGGGGTCTACCGCCGTGATATTGTTGGAATATTGCTGAAAGGGGCATTAGACCAAACTCACTCACTTACGCACTCAATGAAAACAATGTTCAGCAGTATGAATCACTGACCACAGAAATAGCATTGTTGTGCCTTGAACATACATATACAACTGTTTTGTCTTTTTGTCTGATGGGGAATCTTTCTATTGATGGCCAGGTCTTTCTATTCTCCGGTGATGGTGTTATGTGTTTTTAAAACGTTATAAAAGGTATTAGCTAATAGGGTTTATACATTTATACTGTATAACCCGTTAAGATTCGGGTAAGAAGTGATCTTTAGCACCCCATGCCTGTCGTAAAAGGCCACTAACGGGATCGGGTGGTCAGGTTCGCTGCCTTGGTTGATACATGTCATCGTATCCCCAATGCGTACATCGATGTTCGTGATGCTTATCACTGGATTGTCTGGTCCAAATACAATTATTTACTGGCCGCAACCATATAGCTGGAATATTTCTGAGTGCGGCGCTAACAACAAACGCCTTCTACTCTCCCTTGTCAAACTAACCGACCACCTGTTGCATTAATTCACGATTCCCTCAAGAAAACCAATTTCAGTGTCCCATTCCACTCATCGATTTGCACTTAATAATCCTGAAAGAAACGAAACAGCCATTCATTGTTGGACACTGCACGTAGTGTTGTTAAAGAGTTTCGAGGTACAGGAACAGAACTTCCACTTTACAGGAAATCATCAGAATGTCTGTTGTTATGGACAAGTGGATAAAACCCGACACGTGCAAATGTATCCCATTATTACCCATAGTCTAATTCATTTAATTGTACAATTACCAGTTATGTTCCATTGGTATCTTTGTAAGTCACCAGAAACCATTTTGATCTTCTTCCCGTGATCTGTTATCCATGGTTGTCACGGAAGCGCCGTTTAGAAGGGGATAATTTTGTCACTGCATTACGCCTTCATGTATCGGCAGATAATAATTTGCATAATTTTTATCAGTGTTCCAGCAATATCTTGATAGGAGCACCAGTAACGATCTTTACTCATAGTACCCATATTGGTAATCAGTTCGGCTGCAAGAGTACCATTAACACGTGCTAAACTTTCCAAGCTGTATTTCTGAGAGAAAAATAAAAATGTGTTCCTCTCTCATCACCTATTTTTCCATAACAAATTTTAAAATAGTCCTACCGCCCTCGCCACTTTTGAAACCTTTCATTGTTTATATGCTGCCTAACGTAACTGACAAACATTTCAGGAAAGGACTAATTTGCGTGTGCGTGTGCAGCTGCACGTACTAGCCAAGACTTGTTTTATAGAGCATGCTCACTGAGACATCATGCCACAGTTAAGCATGAATACCTACACATTATATTGACTCCAAGCTAACCAGTCATGAGATACTGCCTTTATCACCATAAAAGGCTTAACAGGCTCCCAATCCACAAACATTGCCATATGTCCAAACTCTATAGTTCACCATTAGCTTTCACACTCTCTAGTGCCGCTGTGGACTGGTACCCTGGAGTAGATTACACATCAGTTCAGCCAGTCCATTCAAGACAACAATGATACAACCAAAATACTGTCATAGTTTTTATTTCATAACATGGAATAAATTTGTCATGATACGAAACACTCACAAGTATGCCCTCAGCCTTTTGGTGACAATGGAATCAGTGTTATCAGGAACCACCCTCTGTGCGGACCAGTCAGTGAGATGACGATGAGAAAGTAAGGAAAGCTGATGAAATAAGCATAGAATCTGAATCTGACATAAATAACTACATATGAATCTGATTACACGATGCCATTTAGAAAGTGGTCAAATGCAACATATGTCATATTTGGGATTTCACTTTCTTAGTGAAGTACAAATTCTAGTACTTTTTTTTTTTTTCAGTTGAGTCCCATCCGGGATTCGAACCCGCACCCTCAGAGTCAGGCACCTAATCGCCAGCACACAAAGTCAGCCGCCTAGCCCGCTCAGCCACCGCGACTTCCACAAAAATGAAAGTCGGACAACTGGTAGTCTAGACTGCGTACTTTGTGTACCCCTCTGATGAGTGTAAATTGGCACGGCTCCCACGGCCGAAAGCTATGATTACACGATGCCATTTAGAAAGTGGTCAAATGCAACATATGTCATAGCGGGCTAGGCGGCTGACTTTGTGTGCTGGCGATTAGGTGCCTGACTCTGAGGGTGCGGGTTCGAATCCCGGATGGGACTCAACCGAAAAAAGTACTAGAATTTGTACTTCACTAAGAAAGTGAAATCCCAAATATGACATATGTTACATATGAATCACCTGAAAAACATGGAACCTGATACAGTAGGAAGCTTTGTACAATACAGCATAAGGTTTAAGATATTGGATGATGGTAACAAGGAAAGGAAGTATGGACACTCAGAAAATAATTGACAGACATTTCATAACTTCAGTACTGCATACAGCTGGATTAACCATTAGAAGTCTAAGAGGTTATGGGGACCTCAATACTCTGATACTGAAGTCTCAATTACCAGGTACAATATAACATGTCTGTAGTATCTCCATGGTATATGGTACAATAAATCTCCACTACACCCCGCAAGCACTTATGACTGGGCCCTATGATTTTATTACCTCCCTTTGCTGGCTTCTTATCCAATCAGGTGTCCACTCTGTGAAGTTGAGCCTACCAATCACATCTCACTTTCGCTTTTTAAATTATCTTTCCAATTAAACTTGGCATCATAACTGATGTAGAGGTACTCTGAAAGAGGCAGAAGTTCTTGCATATATTTTTTAATGTATAAGACCTGTCAATATGTCTGTATGATTTCCAAAATCTGAACTGTGAACAAAACTTTGCAGCTGTTCGCAGCAAGCTTGGTTGTAACGGTGGCTTAGCTGATTTACTACTGTAAGAACAGAGCCAGCAAGGGAGGTAACGAAAGATTAGCCTTAGCCTTAGATTCAGATATAGGATGGTAATACATCAACCATGACATAAAGTGAATGAAAGTAATGTATGAAATAATATGACCTCTAGATAAAACAATTATTTGTTCAACATCACTGTCATGCCATATTTCCTAGAGTAAATGAATTATCTAGAATTATCAGTAAACTAATCCTATCACCTCATCCAGAGTAGAGATGCAGCGCAGGTGATATTTAATATGCTTTCTACTGTACAGATTACACCAGACTCATCTTGATTAAAAATTAGTGAAGTTATAATTTAAATCATTATCTAATAAATAATAACAGTAGTTCTATGTATTTTTTTCAACCCATCTCACAAAAAAAGAGTTTCAGAGGTAATGCTTCCCATCTTAAAACAAAAGTCACTGATCTGTCCAAAAATAACAAAATCTTAAATCTTTAATGACAGGATAAATTCACAAAAGCACTTGTAACAAAATATATAAACAGCAAATATATTATTTATAGTGTGGACTACCCTACCCCACTGCCCTCAATATAACATAGAGGTCAAGATGTGACTTGGCTGACATTCTATCATTGCATTTAATGAAATGAATTGTTGATGCTATGAAAAATGACACTCACTCACTCAATCGTACACAACAACATAGCAATTGTCCATTTGATCAACTTCCATCACATCTTATTAACTTGATGTCACACAAACATCAAACAGTTGGCCAATAGCACAAACAGAGAATGAGACTGTCACCAAACGGAACAATCAGAATGAATACATGAAACTTCTGAATTACTAAGAAGAATGCAATCATCCTGTTTTTAGTTTACTGACGTACCTAATAATATTGTATCCTTGTAAGAAAGGGACATAACTGTACAGCCATATGTGAAGACTTTGACATGACATGACACAACAAAGTAATTCAGTTATATATACCAGCATGGCAATTTAAGCAGAATTAAAACTAAACCTAAAATTATTACAGCCTTCGTAGACAGGTACAGAGCTGGCAAACCAAGATGGGATTTCAACCAATAACTATCAGATTCTGCTATGTAAAAGGGCCACAATTCTGCATTTGGATCGCATGACACATGGTTATCACAATAACCAAACCTCACTGTGATCTGGACAACATCCCACAACAAAGTCAGAGGTACTGACACAGAATCAAAACATAATGTTTGTCTAGCTGACTGATATTTATATCCCAAATCACTTTTCAACAGGTTTTACGTCCTTGGGTTTGGGGGGTTTCAGGATGCCAACTTTCCTCAGGTATCTGACAAGGAAGGGCGTTACAGAGACGGTGATGGCAATTCGGGCTGGGGCAAACACCTTGTGAACGGCATAAGCCACCACAAAAGTTCCTGCCCCTGCAACTAATGCCTCTGATCCTACCAAGGTCTTCCCAATCCCGATCTTCTCCAAAAGTGACACCATGTCAATTCCACTGAAAAGTAAAAGGGTAAAATTTTAATCAGCAATGTCACAAAAAATCAGAGAAGAGATTAAATTCAAGGTCTTCAAATCACATCTGGGTGGCCTCTGTAAAAGCAATCTTAGCACTTAAGTGACCATGCCCCGATTTCTCGAAACCAACTTTTTACTCAAATTTCAAACTGAGTTTGACAAAATGAAACAGCTGAATTTTAACTCAACTGTATTTTAATAATAATAATAATAATAAAACATACAAAATTAATCAATGTATTCACCAAACTCAAATTGTCTACTGTGTTTGAGTTAATATGATTTCAGTTCATTCTGGGAAATGAATTTTCCTGAAATTTGAATAAAAATTGAAAACAGAGACTTAAGTTTGTTTCGAAAAATCAGGACCATAACTCACATATTCTGAGGTTGTTTTCTACATCAATACCCATGATCTTACGACATACCCAAGTGAAAAAATCAGATTTCAATGTTGTTCAATTCTTTTCATCACACAAGATAGTGTGAAAAGTCTTCTCACAATGCACTCATGTGGGGGTAACTTAACCTGGTCTTCAAGCATGAGGGATGTGGGGTAGCTCAGTGGTTAAATTGTTGGCTCGTCATGCATAAGACCTGTGCTCGATACTCCAAATGAGAATGATGTGTGAAGCCCATTTCTTGTGTCCCCTGCCATGATATAAATGGAATATTGCTAAACGTGGCATAAAACCCCACATCATGAGCTAACTCTTGAATCACTGTTACCACAATACCCCTTATTTCATGAATATGAAACATTTATTTTGTATTTGCATTAACATAAGATTCATTAAATTTTGAATTGATATAGTTATACTACTTTTATCATGAAATCATGCAAGCATCAATATAATGAGGCACTTGTTTCCTAGACATACTGGAGCATACTATTAGACATGTTAACATTATATGGCCCAAAGCTTTGACATACAGAATAAGGGTCACAAAAAGCAAACTGTGACAAAGAGATTGTTTGGGTTCACTCCCTTAACGCAGACGTCCCAAAATGAAGATAAAAATAGCACACTAATTACTTGGGCCATGTTGGTCACCTCTAATCAATGAATGGCCAGGTCTACACTTTCATAAATATGGAGAATAACATGGGACTATGTGGACATCCTTGTCTAACATCAGTGGAACAATCAAAATAATGGATACCATCTGCTTCAGACATATCTGTTACCAAAAGCCGAACTGAATTGGTAAACAAGCACGATGTTTCCAAGTGATGTTTTCTAAACCCCCCTTGGTATTCACAAATTACACCTTCATTCTCAACAAAGGTATTAATAATCTTGTCTATGATACATGTAAATTTACACAATGATATGCCCCTGTAGTTACCATGTTCGTTACTACTTCCCTTTGATATCATGGTATTATAACAGCAGCAGTCCATGTAGCTGGTAAATGACCTTTAAACAATATTTGTAAAATCAATACAGCAAGGTAGGGCGCAATCATATCTCTTTAATTTTCCTTAAAATTATGTTGGACTACAGTCATCTCCTGATGTAATTTCTCGTCAGATCAGATTGCCTTGATGAATATATTTTTACAACTTTGAATATGAAAGATTAAATAGATATTGATGATTTAGGATCACCTGCTACATTGTCAAAACTCGTTACATAGGTGATACGATTTTGTCTTAATGGTACAGTTTACTAATCACACATGCAACCAACCTTCACAAGTGTTGTTTTAAAGGGTCTGCACTTGAAATAAATACTGTGAATGTAACTACAGAATTGGTATCACCCAATACAATATCATGGAATTCTAAATCTAGTGTTTCACTGTCTGTGGATTTGTTCTTGATGTTATCACTTCACAGTACCCTTGTATTTCCTGTAAATCCATAATTTGGTACCCTCTGTTCAGTAGGTGCATGTAAAAACCTGTATTACTGCCAGTAGTATGAAGAGAAAGGTGATTTTAATCAAAAGTGTGACTGAACACAAACACAAAGCACCATTTTGCAGAAAGATTGGGGAGGGATAAAGCATTTTGTTGCAAAAAGCCAGCATGAGATTGCAAGTAACTCCTGTGACGATGATCAAAACACAAAAATACCTCAACATGAACATATGCCTTGATTCTTATTTCCTTCATAAGCCTAAATGACTCAATGATTCATGAGCATTTAAAAACACACAATGATCTACAAACATATGCAAAATTTCAATGATCAAAGAACATATGCAATCGATCAAGGATCCAATCACATGTTAGGCAATGAACTGACGATCCACAAACAGCACATGAACATATGATGCATTCTAAGATGCTTCGGTGAAAGATCAAAGGCGCCGACAATACTTTATCAGACGATAATGTGCACTTTTTGCATTACATCAAAATGTGTTGACGTCACTGCGCCATTCCAGTCTGCCCCCTCATAATCAAAACTTTTTTGCATTACGTCACAATGTAACCGATGTCACGATGATGTCAACTACAGCCTCGTACAACCTCCAACAGTAAACTGCTTCGCTGCATCCCGTTTCTTGGTTTGCAGTTGCATCTCACAGCTAACATCACTGGTGGAAACATTACGTTTATGTTTTCCAAAGGATAAAATGTCTCATAGTTCGACTCAAAATTTTACGAAGAGATGGTAATGTTTGCAATGTTTACATTCCCACAATGCAATCATGGAATGTCGCATGACTAGTCAGCTTCAGCTTAATGTACTGATCTAAACTTTCGTTGGTAGTAGAAATGAGACGTTCATATTGTCTAACATAAACCGTCACCAAACTGTTCATCATTTACTTTTCTAGTTACATTTGTCTTAATGTAGGGGGCTGACATGTCAAAAGAACAGCGCCTCAGTTAGCCCTGTGTGAGGACTCTTAATTTAGGTCACAGACACCATCGTTTGATTTCTGCCATAGATTAATCTAAATTAAGCTTAGGCATCTTAGAAAAGAAATACAGTTCACTCTACCATGAAATATAATGTAATAAAGCACACTTTTGCCCTGAACTATTATAGTTAAAGCAATAGTTCAGGGTGAAATTGTGCTTTATTACACTATACATGGTGGTAGAACAAACTGTATTTTTTAAATATATCAATGGTCAAAAATCATCAAAGAATCAATGACTTCCCTCCTCCATATTAACATATGATGCAATGAATCCATGATTGATGAACACAATAAGCAACTGAACAACGATCCATGAACAAATTCAAGCAATGAATCCATGATCAAATTTAAGCAATGAATCAATGATCCATGAAAACATTTAAACACTGAATTCACAATCAAATTTAAGCAATGAATCAATGATCAATGAACACATTTAAGCAATGACTCAATGATCCATGAACACATTTAAGCAATGAATCCATGACAAAATGTAAGCAATGAATCAATGATCGATGAACACATTTAAGCAATGACTCAATGATAAAATGTAAGCAATGAATCAATGATCAATGAATACATTTGAATAATGACTCAGTGATCCATGAACACATTTAAGCAATGAATCCACGATAAAATATAAGCAATAAATCAATGATCGATGAACAAATTTAAGCGATTAAGCCATGATCAAACTTAAGCAATGAACAAGTTATGCAATGAATCATGATACCCTTTCCCCATATTATGCAAAGAACCAATCACCACAAGGTACTGCACTACCTGGACACTGCAAGGTAAAAGCCGCCAAGAGACATCAGGGATATGCCTGTATGAAATACTATCACTGTAGCTCCATATTCTTTAAAGGTTTTTTTAAGCTGCTCTGCCTGAGTAAGCTTAGGCGTTTCAGTTTGACCAACCTTGGGGTCAGACTTAGAGTCAGGGGCTGACGTGGAGTATCCACGCCGTTGTTGGTACTGCTTGACAACACTTCGGATCAACTGATCCTGTTCCGCAAACACCTGACCAAGAGATTTCCGTCCTTTACTGAGACTATCTAGCTGGTCCATGCACTCTTTGAACCCAAAGCGGTGGCAGTTCTCCAGCCATAGTTTAAACCTGACACAGTCTTCCCCTTGCACCCCCTGAGGGCAGGGCGTATCAACAGCAGGGAAACTGTTCAAATCTCCCTGCAGTCCTTGAACACTGCAGGTCTCGACAGCCTCTTCCTGTTGCCGAGCTGATGCCTGTTGACGATACTCCTCAGAGATGCTGTAAATGAGTTCATCTTGTTCTGCCAGCACTTGGGCCAGTGTTTTCCGGCCGCTCTGGATTCCTTGCAGCTGCTGGTCACAGTTTTCCAGGCCGTATCGCTGACAACTCTCCATCCATAGCTTGAAGTTAACACAGTCATCGCCCTGGATACCTTGTGGACTGGTCTCGTTGTCCACATCTACTGTATGTGTATCAGGTTGCTCCAGAAGAGGGCGCAACACACCCGTGTGAAAATGCCGACAGAATGCTTGACGAGGGTCTTTGGCATAACCTACAAGAATAAAATATATCAAACAATGTAATTAAAAAAAACAATAGTGATTCTATGCCAGAGTTATTTTGAGCAGTCATTCAAAGTGTAACACACAAGAGTTAGGTGATATTCAGATAGCATCCTAAAATGTTTTTGGCATAAAACTCAGATAGAACTCTTACTCAAGTCCTGAAGAATAATCAGACATGAAAATGGCAGAGCACCCAAAAAAATATGAAAGTTTAGTGGTGGGTCTTTGGGGTCTTTACTGCAGATATAAATTGAAACAAAAATCCTGGAAATCCATAGAAAATTCTCACGTCTGTTTAATATATCCTATACCATCTGTTTTGATCTCAAACAAATTTGTTTCATGGTCAATGTCAACTTCAGCACAATCAAGACTTACATTTCTAACGTTTAATCTCATTGAAAACATTAAGATTAACATTAATAATGTTAAGACTAAGAACAAATTAATAAAATGTGTGATGTCATGGTTATAGCATTCTTTCTAGTATACAGTACTGATTCAGGGCTCCAGATAATTTTTCAACATCAGGGATATGTACTCCTGATTTTGTCAGTATAAGAGTACTTAAACCCTTACAGTACATTTGGAGTACTGAATGGAATTTAATGGAGTATCAGTAATCTTGTATTTCATTTCATATATGCCCCTCAACATTGCTACACTTATGTAAACAGGTCAATGAACAATAACAAAATACTTTTTCAAAGTAACACGCTAGTAAATGATTCTATGACGTACACAATTGCTGGGGTGCATATCTGCTACACTGTCTAAATTATTTCATACAGTATGGTGTACATGTATACTTTTTATTCCAACATACGCTGATATTGCACTTAACTGGAACCCTGCTGATTGTGCACTGAATCACATCTTCAAAAGGTGAGTGAGCGAGTTGAATTTTACACAGCACTCAACAATATTAAAGCTATATGGCAGCGGTCTGTAAATAATCGAGTCTGCATCAGATAATCCAGTGATAAACAACATGAGCATAGATCTGCACAGTTGGAAACCAATGACGAGTCAACCAAAGCAGCAAGTCTGACCAACCAATCCCGTCAGTTGCCTCTTACAACAAGCACAAATGCCTTTTATGGCAAGCATGGGCTGCTGAAGGCCTTTTCTACCCCGGACCTTCACGGGTCTCTATCAGTTTCAGAGATGTATACCTGAAGCAGCAACATCTGTTCCATGGATGACAACAATTCTCCACTCATGCGCAGAAAACTACAGTTGTAATTGCTGTTTGTATGATGTATATTAGATGGAATACTATACTACCAGAATGCTACACACTGTTCATGTATACAGGTTTATACTAAAAAAATTCTTGCACTGCAGATAATTTGGTCTTCAATGCCAACAGATTATTGGAACATGGGTTTTAATATGCTGGTCATTTTGTAAATGAGGTCAGACTTGGTACCTGTGTGTCATATCACATCCGCAATGTGTAACCTGTGACAATCCAGGTTAAAACTGGTTTTCAGCATTGTTCAGTAACCTAGTGCTCGTTGTAAGAGGAATTTTAGCTAAAATGGATGGAATTATCATGAAATCGCCCTCTAGCTATCACAAATGAGCAGATCTGTCAAAAATCCAGGGTAGAATATGTCATCAGCAACCCATGCTTGCCACAAAAGGTGATTATGCTTATCGTAAGAGGCGACTAATGGGATTGGGTGGTCAGACTGACTTGGTTGACACATGTCTTCAGTTCCCAGTTGCGCAGACTGAAGCCCATGCTGTTGATCACTGGATTGTCTAGTCCAGACTTGATTATTTACAAACCACTGTCATATAGCTGGAATATTGCTAAGTGCAGCATACAGCTAACCTCACTCGCTCACTTACAAGTGAGCAGGCTGTGGCAAGCGATAATGGCACACTGATTCCTTAATCCTTCATTGGGCAGTTAATTGAAGGCCTGGGGCTACTTCAAACAATAATGGCCTGAAAAGCAGCATTAACCCAAAATTATCTTGATCCGGCATATCTCAACTGCCTAGATAATGCTCATAATGCAGACCAGTAGTTTGTCTGGGCCAGAATCAAATATTTACAGACTGCTGCTATATAGCTTGAATATTGCTGAGTGTGGCGCTAAACAACCAACCAACCCATTGTGTAGGTCATTGATAGTTTAAATGCAGACACTGGCTTGTGTAGCCATGGCATGAATTACTGTCAGGCTGCTGTGAGTGAGTGAGTGAGGTTTAACATCACTACAGGGCACACATAGTATCCATGTTGGAATCTGAACCTGTGTTGGCATGAAGAGCGAATATACTACCAACTGAACTACCCTACAGGTTCTAGGTCGCTGTTAAATGACTGTCTTATTGCTGTGTGGTTAAACACAATTTGCCCATACATACATTGTTACAGGTTTATAAAAATTACCTGATCACTGACATTTAATAACAACACAATAAAACTGTATGGGTTTCCCAGTTTATACTTATATCATTCGTTTTTGGCCACTTAAGAACATTTTGGTTAACAACTGTAAGACAAGTCACTAACTTATAAAAGAAAACATTAAAAAAGAAAATATTAAAGAAACGTCACCACCCGATTATTTGCTTTAGAATGGCTGTATTTACGATACCACCTCGTTATTGCGCTATAATACATGATGTACCGCTTATGCAACATGCAAGCAATAACAAAACCTATACATTTGATGAATTAGATAACTGGTACTCTGACATCGAGAAAAAGTTAAGCCTAATATTATTAGTTTCAGCGGCCGTGCCAAGGTCGTAAAGTAGAACTCTATATTACAACCTGCCACTGGGTCAGTGCATGATCACATTCACGCAGACACGTGATTTAAAAAAACAACATATCACCTTTACTATGTTTTCTACCTTGAATGCCTTGGAGCCCAGGTCCTTCTTGTGAATTCTTCAATGCTGTCGACAGCAGCAGCCTTGCTCTGTTTAGAGAAACCGACTTTACGCTCCCCTGAAATCCCTCGATCAAAAGGGGAGATTTGTGCAGTTTCTGGTCGCTTGGAGCAGTAGCCGAGTCAATATGTTGTTGAGTCTTGGCAGTGACTGTTGTCGAAAGAAAACGGAGTGACAGCGAGTTGGATTGTTTCAACACAGCGGTACTTCTATTAGATATCATGGTGAGCTTCTGTTCTTCCGAAATATCGCTTCCAGTGTGCAGTTTTATACTGCTGTGTCATGAAAGCGGACAGCAACGTGATGTACTTGAGTGACCTGCTGACCTTTACAGACATGCGCACTGCTTCTGTGTATATTTCAACTGAGCATGCGTGAACAACAATAACAAACACACGTGCTATTGCGTGTTCAGTGAAGTTCAGAAAGTATTTGCATACCATACAAACTGTAAGATAGGAGTTTTAATCACTATGGGTGCGTTACAACCGCAGGTTTCAAATTAGGGATCACTCACTGTGCCATGACATCATGCATTAACATCCGTATAAACGTAGAGTCAATGGTATATACTTCGACTATGATGACCAGAGACAATATAATCTGTTACATTACGGTCTCTGGTATGACCATGTGTTTGGTCTTTGTTATGACCATATGTCTTGGTGCTAATGTTGGCGTCAAGACCCTATAATAAGAAAGTATATCTTCAGAACCTGGACTTTAGCTTTCATGGCTTTCATTATTCGTGTTTCTGCACGCGTTTGTAGTCATACCCTTATGAGGACAAGGCCATGTATGATAGCCATGCTTTAGGCGACCCACAACGCCTACAAGCCAATGAGGTCACATAAGTAACATATTACAGGGCGTCTAGATAACGCACATAAAACATATGATAATGGTTACTTGTAAAAACAACCAAATCTAATAATCCCATTTGGAGTAAAAATACACTATTACAATAACTGAACCGTAAGCAAAGAACTAAGCTCTAAGAACCATTCTAAGTAAACTTAAGACTCAGTGTTATTCGTTTCACTGCTACACCGAGACTAGGTATAGGAGTGTAACGAATAATACTGAGACTGGGTTTACATAGACTTCACTAAGAGCCTATGTGATTGTGACTTGAGCATAATTACTTCCTAAAGTATTGCCTTGGAAACAAAGATTTCTTTCTGTGCTCAACAATTCTTAGGGGCGATGGGGTTGTCTAGCTGTTACAGCGTTCGTCACGCCGAAAACACGGGTTTGATTCCCCACATATGGTAGGTACAATGTGTGAAGCCCATTTGTGGTGTCCCCCTCGAAAACAGAGCTGGAATATTGCTAAAGGCTGCTTAAAAACGTACTCACTCACACACTCACTCACCTTAACAATAAATTTTTAGAACAATCTTTGTAGTTTTGTGAATGTAGGTTCAGAATCCCACAAGCACAGATTTAAAAAAATGGTAGAGACACTGTGGTTACTTGGGGTTGGGTGGTTCCCCAAAACATGATAGTGACAGCATATAGTGCCTTGGTCTGTCTCACAGTCCATGAACCACGTTATTTTGCCTAATGCCAAGCCTTCTCTGTCGTGCTAAAGCCTTGAACGAAGCGAGTCTAGATTTCCTCTGAATGTATGGTCTCCCTGGGGCTCCTTTTCAATTATAATGGGTTTGTTTGTTTCTATCAAAAGTGTACATATTAAGAGACTAAGCCTTAGTCTAATAGTGCCGAGTCACTCCTTATCTCTGTACGCTGCCGCGCCTGTTATGTTTATCTGTAAACTTTTCAGGTCACTAATGCAAACAGACTCCTTAGTCATTCTTACCACGCATCGAGATACACGACGAGCACTGTTACATAAAAATGTTTACCTCTCTTATATATAATGAACAATGGTGATGTTTACTATTAGCCATGACAAACGCACGTTATGTACATGTTGAAGGTACGGTTCTCGACTAAATATACACCTGGAAAATATGATCTGCACCGGTATATATTTCCGTTTCCACACTTTTTCGACCCGGTGATCTGATGGTGAAGACGTGAATGAGTGCTTGAGTAGTTTAGTTTTACGCCTCTCTTCCAGCTACATATCCATCTGTAAATAATTTAGTCTTTACCAGACAATCCATGGTCAACCGCATGAGCATCGATCTACGCAAATGGGGGTCCCATGAAATGTGTCAAACAAGTCAGCAACCAGTTTAAGACACTTGCACTCGCGTGTCCTGGCGACTGAGGCGAGAAGAAACTAAACATTTGCTGGTTATGCCGATGTCCCTGGTTAATCACCATAATGCCTACCCCTTCCGGTGTCTTACAGCTCCAACAGTACCTGTTTCCTATTTGTCAGCGGCGAATGAAAACAGGATGTTAGGAGTAACTGCTGAAAAGGGAAATCACCAATGTTGTGCAATGGGCTTGATGCCGCAGGTCTCCATTAGTGTAATTATAACACTGTTTCATGCACAAATGTCAGAATGTACAACTGTCACTGTGTTGATTTATATGGAGAAACATGTACAATGTGAGCATCTACATGGGAATGCATACAATGAATAAGTTGTCATCCATAAAGTTTTGTTTCATTTCCACGCAAACTTTTAGCAAAAAGTATGAAAGTACAGGTCATGTATGCTCAGACAAGTCTGCTGACAGTTATCCAACAGGCAACAACTCAAAGCAGCTCAATGATAACAGAACAAGATATCTCTTTCTAATCTTTATTTAACATTTTTACATTTTTTTCTTCACATTTATACATCATTTTTTCTCTTTTCTACATGTTTTTCTTTTTCATGTCTTATTTTCTGTACATTTTTTCAATTCTTTTGTTCTTAAGATTTTCAGTCAAATATTGCCAGTCTGAAAAAGAATATGATTAGCATAATATCAACAACATATCTATGTTAAAATTGCAGACAAGAGAAAACACGGATATAGAAGATAATTCACCTGAAAAAGAATGCATCAATAAGCAGGAAGTGCACAATGTACTACTCACAGTCAAAGCTATGACACCATCTTCAGGGCACAGAAAGGGGAATGTCTTGAGGTATTTTAGAATTTAAAGAAAGAACCTTATGGTAGTATTCACAGACATATCTAGCTATATCCACAAGGTGACATTCACCTGAGAAAACTTGATGCAAATAATTAGAGGGTGAAATATGAAATAATGTTTATTCAATGACTATTAAAGGTGATTATTCAGAAGGATTTAGTGTCAGTCAGAGTATCTGTTTAATTCCAGATTACTGCACTATAAAAGCACACATTGACAAGAGTGTACACATTAAAAGACAACACCAACACTATATTAATGTCCACGGTTAAATAAGACCACTGAAATACAGTTATTCCACTATAACACAGGGAAGTCATGTTCTGGCCTTGATAAAAACAAGATACAAAAATAGAGAACTGTAAATTTCTATGCCTAGCCTGCACCAGTTCATTGACTATTTTCCTGAAACATCCTCTCACTCACACTTTTAAACAACCAATCCTCTTGCATGCCAGTGTAAGTATGATAAAATAGATGGAAATATCATGCAGTATGGCACAATTAATCCATACGGGACATACAAACTACTATGGATTTTGATTCTGCTATGAGAATAAAAGGGTGGTGTGACAAAACTTCTGACGTCGCTGTTGATAAAAAGTCAGGCTGTAACTCTGATAGAATTTTTATTAAGTTTTGGAGTTATTTTACCACCATGGTTATCACCATAGTATCCTTCATTCTTTCTTGTTATTTAGATTCAGTAAGGGGAATAGTAGGCTGCTCTTCGGTATCTCCTGAAACAAACAATTTTTTTTCAATTTTAACAAACACTACAAAAATGCATAACCTCAAATATTGTCTCCTCAACAAAGTTTACTAACATTGCATAACTACTGATCTTGAGTAGATACGTCTTACATTTTACTCACAAAATGAAGGACTGATTGCACATTACTTAAAATACCCTTTAACATACAATAATTTGTTTGCGCTTGTCACATGAACTAAATGAAGAATGACATGTGTCATCCTAACAGAAGTGATTTGGGTGAAACAAATGTCATTTTTAATTACAATTTCTTTGATAATAAAAACTATCGTAAAAGACATCTGCCAAAGGCAGAAACAACTTTTTGAGAAAGGTGGGGTGCAAACTTCATTTCAAAGGTCATTTCACAAAATTTCAGGACAAAAGTGAGCAAGTGAGGTGAGTGAGTGAATGTGTGTATGTGTTACGAAACTGTTCTGTTCATGAAACAGAATTATAAAAGAATATATTGATAGCTCTTTGAGTCAGAATCACACGAGATTTTTCATCTAAAACCTACATATAATTCAACTGGCTACACAAAAAGTGTAGTTTGCTATGACTAGTAACTACTTGCTGTGTCTCCCAAACATCTGGGGATGTAGAGGGTTGGTTTTATTATGTCATGTTTCTACTGCTATATCATTCCATAAATACAAATGAAAAAATGACTTGAAATTTATCAGATGGCAGTAATAAAATACTTTCAAAACTTCTTTGATTGCACGATACCACATCAAGATTAATCAGTAGAATGTCTGACTGGCATGTAGATGTAGATTTTACAGAACACAGAACTTCCTGATTCTCCTTCTTTGAACAATGAGATTAAGCACTAAGAAAAGCATGAGTGATACTACTGCTTGACAAGTATTGGATAAGCAAGCACAGTAAACGCGTTTGTGACATGCAGGCAGGGCAAGAAATCGGGACAAATACACTTGGTTGCTACAGGCAGATTGCCAATTAAGCACAAGCAATACATGCTGACCGTGGCATGAAATCAATAGCGCTACTGTTTAACACGTGCCTTGTAAACCGACTTAGTTCAGCAAAACACCATCACAACAAGATTTGCACGAGGAAATTGAACTCTTCCATATTTAGACAATTTGTTTGCCTCTTGTTTCAAATGGAATGTTCTGGAGGGCATTCCCACATATGCAAACTGGGGTAATGTGTCAAATCAAGGCTCATCTTATACTTGTCAAGCAGTAGAATTGTGATACTGAATTCCCGGTCTGTGCTATCAATAATTTAAAAAGGACCTACTCTTGGTTGACAAAATATATATAATTGTCTGATATGAAATTAACTGGACAACAGAAGAAAGGCAACAAACCCATATGGTCTTCTTCCCCTGGGGTTAAACCCACGTCCCCTGCCTCTGCCTCTACTGCGTGGGAAGCGATTTGTGGAACTAATGCCTGGCCTATTTGTCCGTTTTGGAGAGACCTGAAACCATAAAATGGATTTGAAATAAATGCAACAGTCCATACACTGCACTATTTCAGACTGAGTTTCTATGAAAAAACATACTGGGTAAACATTACACATTTTGCACCACAAAAAACACAACACTAAAATATTCCCTCAGAGCTGTTCTAGATGGACGGACGGTCAGACAGACGAGGCGTCAACTATATCTCCACCTCCCATTACACACCAGGGGGTTAACAACCAAGTATATTATTCCCTCAGAGCTGTTCCAGATTGGAATGTATGAAGGTAATGCTACCACTGCCTTGTACAATACTGTAACATGGGATACACAGACAGCAATCTTAGTAACTCAGAAGAGTAACAATGAGTATGATGACATGGTCATCAATATTCCCCACCAGTGTTCTGTTCCTATCTGGTTCTTGTGTTTTGACTTCACCACCCATCTCATGCAATGAAACATATTCAGTTTCCCTACCCATCACTTTTTCCAAAGAAAATCTGTTCCCACTGGGGATGACTTACACTATGTCAAGAAACGCATTACAAGGGCCATAACTCTTTTGTAAACAAACTGTAATATGGTTTCTGTTATCAAACTACAAGGTATTCATGTCCTGAAAACATACCAGATTTGTTTTGAGAAAGACTGGCAATCAAAGGACAACTGGTACTTTACCTTAATTTGTCGACCTCTGAAAAGCGAGTCATCCAAAGCCATTGCAGTTGCTACTGAATCTTTGTCAGCAAATTCAATATATGCAAATCTGGAACAAAACATTAGTCTTGAATTAGAAAATTGAAAAACTGTTGCAGTCTTTCTTCAGAAGCACAAAATACGAACATGACTGTCATCTAATAACAGACAGCCTTTTCTCCAGGATCAACAGTGGATATGTTGAAATAAGAGGATCCAAAGTCCATTTCTTGGAAAAATTTATGAATAATATAATATTTCAAATCTTTCAAAAAGTCCCATTCCAAAAAAACCCCAAAAACAAAACGAAAAAACAAACAAAAAAAACAACAAAAAAACCCAAAAAAGACTAGAAACTTATCTAAGGCATTTTTATAATCACTACATGCAGGTGGGTTGGATATTGGTGAGACCTTTCAAAGTCACTGCCACAATGTCTCTAAGATTCCTTTAAGAAATACAGTCAGGGACACGGTACAGAGGTAAGTTTATACTAACTGAAAATTCAGCATTTCTCCAAGATCAGTTGTTGTTATGTTACAATCACAAACGATCAGAAGTCCAACATGTGCAAACATCATTTCTTGGAATAACATGATAAAGGTCCTATAAGGCAGTGACGGCTTTTCAAAATATGTCTTTCAATATTCAAACACATAAACATGGCACTAACTGAAAGTGAGGACTTGCTCAGGGAAATATTACGATCACTACATGTATGATTGTTTGACAACACTGAAATCTTTGAGAGTCATATGTTCTAAGAAGACTTTGTTTGCCAACTCTGCTTTGTCATAAACTAAAACATGCAAATGAGAAACAAATGCCATCTGCAAACCAGAAACTTATTCGAGTGTCCTTGTCTAATAATGGACAGGCAACATTATAGTTTTTGGAATGTACAAGGTGATTGACTGAATAAAAACATGCAGTGTCACAAGAAGAGCCATGTTCTAAAACACTGTTGACACTCCATTTAATTTCAGTGTTTGGATCATGACTCTACATAAAAATGATTTACTGAGCATGGTTCAAATACCTAATTTCTTAGATTTTTTAGAAACAATCATATACATGCATATAGGTATTTCCCAAGATCAGTAGTGGATATGTTACAATCACAAGGATCAGAAGTCCAACATGTGCAAACATCATTTCTTGGGATATCAGAATCATGTATCGGCTCTCTTGACAAACTTCCAGAACTGCAATTATGGAGATTAGCAAAGATGCAACCTCTGCCTACAAACACATTTGGGCACCATTTTCTTTACAGTCATAAGGTAATATATATTTTTCTGCAACAGTAAAAGTTTGACAAGTAATGCAGTTTCAAGAGTTATATCACAGCAACATGACATATTGTAAAACATGGTTTGCATACTGAATTCATAATTCCTCAAATGTTAAAATATGAGTCAAGTTTGCAGTGTGTATGACTGTAATTTGCTTTTAGCAATATTTCAGCAACATCTGAGTTGGGGACAACAGAAGTGGTCTTCCCACATTGTAGCCATGTGGGGAATATTTTAATATTGGCCTATGGCGTGACTAGCAAACACTTTAGTCATTTGGTTAACCCAGCTCACCGGTCTAACTTGGAAACTGACTCTTTCTATTTGCACTAACAATTGTTAGTTACAATTTGAACTTCAGCCAATACTTCCCCATGTGATTGTTTGAGAATGAGATGTCTCTGAAAGACATCTCTTTGGCAATTCATTTGGGACAACAAAAAGAAAAATTCTGACAATTGTTCCAGGTAGAGATGTAACTTTGCAATTATAAAAGCATTTTTTCTCCAAGATCAGCAGTGGTTATGTTACAATCATGGAAAATCAGAAGTCCAACATGTGCAAATATCACTTCTTGGAATGTGTTAGCTACAACTTTAATATAAACTAATGTAGAATCCTACATGCATAAAATCATAAATGACATTCAAAGATAACCCACCCTTTTGGGTGGCCAGTGAATTTGTCACACAGTATTGTCACTCGGTTCACTGAGCCACATCCATGAAAATGTTGCTCCAATTCTTCTGCTGTGGCACCATAATCAACCTGAAACATTCACTGTAATGTTTAAAGAGTATATTTTATAAACAAAAAAATTTTGAAAGAAAAAAAACCCCCAAAAACTAGGATTTCTGAGGTGATATGGTAATTGCTTTGCTCACACAGTGCAGTATTGGTACTACAAATAAAATGCAATGGAAGCTTGAACCTCCCATACCAAAATTACTTACATACAAACTTAATGATTCAGTATTGTAAAATCAGAATATCGTCACTTAAAATATACTCACATTACCACAATATATTGAACGAGCGTCAGCTTCTATTTTTTCATCAACGCTTGGGAAAGATGCTGAAATGAACAAGTCTGTCCATGTAAAAGTTTGGAGCAAGTTATAATTAACAGTACTAATCAGTCTTGTGCAGGCCTTATTATTTTATTGAAGTTTTAGATATAGCATAATTTAACACAATGACTGGTAAAAAACATCACATAGAAAGCCACAAAATGTATTTAACTGAGCCAATAAACAATTATTTCCATGGGGTGTGATGTTATAATTCAAGTACATGTAAGTTTTAAGAATCTTCAATTGAATGTATAGAAATGTGATGGCTGTTAAGCTAGTAAAACTATCAAAACACTTTACACTCATCCATAATTCTCAGCATTGTCAGCAAATTCAATCTGGACACACCAGTGCCAGAACTATACATTTCTAATTTAGGCAACAGTTAAATAAATAAAAATACAAATTGTTAGCATGCCAAAACAGTATTAAATACTGATGATGGCATTGATCACATTGATGGATGATACTTTGAGAAAAGCTATTAAACCTATGAAAACCCAATGGTTTCTTTACAGTGCATGATAGTATAAAAGGAACGATGTTCGTGTCTCTACTGACTAAAACCCACATATAGATGAAGAGCTCATATTCATTTGACTATCAACTTCTTTCTGCATTTCTTTTAATTTTTCAGCTTCCTCTTCCATTTCTTTGACCCTGGCTTTGATAGCCTCAAGTTCCTGCAACAGTCATCAAATATCTTGCCATTGTCACAACAGAACATAACATATGCTACCTCGGTAAGTTCGGGTGTGACAATCTGACAGTGTTCAGAGAAATATATCGTTTGCAGATTAAATAATGTTTAACATAATTGTTTTCTTTCCACTGGATCATCAGGAATTATTGTAGCAGTAGTGATGGAAAATACAGAAATGTCATCTGCTCCAACTTGCACAGATAAACACTCTGTGGGTCTATGTTGGAACCTACACTAACTTTTCAACGAGACATGAGACACATATCTATTGTTATTAAACACCTTAGGCATATGTATATCTAGTGGACTCATATCTAGTATATTCATACAGACCGGATCTTCCACGCCAACATCTTCAGATACTATTGCACTGGTGTCGGCGTCAGTGGCTTCGGGATCAAACTGACTCGTGTCGAAATCTCCATTGGTTTCTGTAAAACTTTCCTCCTGATCACCATTTTCAATATCGGCCATATTTACGAAATAAATATACACTTTGACACGAAAATGGAGGACTGTATGGTTAAGAAAGGGATAAAATATGATAAAATAAATATGATTAAACAATAAGAGAGTGTTTAGTCTCTCGATGGTAAGGATTAAGAGACAGCCGTTAAGCGGCAGACAAAGAGACGCTCGTCGAACAATTTGTCAACTTCCGGTTACGTTCGGAAAACCTCGTTTATGTGTCGGATCTTCGTTCTCGTTCTTCTTGTTTCAACACCATTGTACAACTCGAACATATGCGAAATAAAAAATTCATTTTACATAATCTACATATACCCATATATATGCGCTTAGCCACATACACGATATACTACAACAACATTGCGTTTAAACATATTAGTATGCTTCACTTGGCGGACATTGTTACTGGTGTGTTCCGATTGCCTACACTAGGGATGAGAGTTCTAGCTGCCCTTCGAATGCAGAGAAGCCTAAAAAAGTAGTCCAAGCAAAATTTATGAAAAAGGCAGAGGCGTGTCATTTTACATCCTGTCCACGTTAAGTAGAGTTAGGATCAGGGTAAAATAATCTCATTTGTAGAAGAGGCCTCCACCCAGTGTATATCTCACATCGAATCCAGAGCCAGTCGGCACCTTGCGAGTTCATTTACGGAAAATAAATTGTTAAACATAATAGAGAGCGACATACGTCTTGTGATGAAGTGGGGTTAGATTTACATTCATAAATTACTTCAAAGATTAAATGTAACTGGATACTAATAGTACGAATTTAGGACTTTAGGAAGTTAGGTTTCATAATTAAACAGTGATGGTGCGTATAATGTGATCTTGGTTATATTTTTTGTCATTTAGTGAAGAGATCTGAAATCTAGTGCCAGTATATACGAATGTCAAATACTAGTATGCGTTAAATTAACTAAACTGAGATTAATTAATTGAAGCTAAAATAGCCCCCGTTTTGTACTGTATTGTCTTCTGTAATTAAACTGTTTTAGTTTTACATGCTAGTTTTGTATTCATATATCTGTGACTATTTTTCTATGACACTAATAATTTTACTGTCCATCGTTGACAGGATTTACTTTTCAAAAACCTGTCGTATTTATGGTATGAATCGTTTTCGTCACGTCATGGCTGAGACATTGCTGATGTGAGGGTAAATATTAATTTAACTCACTCACTCACAGATGCAAACTCATATCTCACAGACGTTAGCTCCAGCCTTTGCTGAGTTTAACCACATATATTTAAGAACTTCAACATCAGACATGGCATGTTATAGAATAAAAACATCCTCAAAAGATGTATTCATTTGAATATGTGTCTGTTCAGAAAGTTTCTAATATTAAATATGGTTATCAACAGATTTTACCCGGATAATATCAACGAGCATCTTGACATAAACAGTTGGCAAAGACTGATTATATCGCATGCGCTAAGCAGAATCTTAACTGTGCATTTCCTGAAGTACTGAACACCTTACAAAGAATTCCCATTCACAAATTGTGTCTGTAAACTATTTAAAATATCTTACAAGCCAATCTACGGCTTTCTCTTTGATAACTTACCGATAACGCACTACCAGTCAGAATATCCTCTGGGGATCGCACATATATCAGCCAGATTACCGATGTTGTATTAAAGTGGTTTCCAGTGTTTACACTGATTAGGAATAGAGCTTCATAAAAAAATTTAAATGTTTCACGGGCACATAATTTTCAAATGTGACGAGGGCGGTAGGACTTTTTAAACTTTTGGATAGAAAAAAGTGATGAGCGAGGAACACATTTTTATTTTTTCTCTCTTTCAGAAATACATCTTGGGAAGTTTACCACGTGTTGATGACTTGTACATTCAGTCACACTCGTTCTTTCAGACACTCATTCTTATAGTCAACAAATGGATAATCGGGACGCGGCCAAGTCAAAACTATTTTTTAAAAATCGGCAATAAAAAGGTGTTACGCGCACAACTGACCCCAAAAAGAGAAGCATTTTTTATGTAGCCTAGTATCATAGTAGTATGCAGTGATTTAGCAATGCTTCAGACAACGTCTTGCATAAGGATGTTTTCTGAACTGAATGATTCTTAAAGTGAGTCATTATTTTGTCAAATATTGCTAATTTCGTATTTGTTTATAAAGGTGAAAAAACTGTTCTGTGCATATTTGAATAGCTACAGTGATAGTTGTTGATAACTATTTTTCCTTTCAAGGCCCAAGGTAGGACACATAAACAAAACGTGAAATTCACCAAATTCATAACCAATATGGTATGAATTATGAGAATACATAACTTTCAACTGGGGATGTTTTATTCCGCTGTCCTGTATCAACTGGCTGGTAATGATTTGAGATTCTGGAATCAAGCAATCCTCCCGATGCCGTCTGACAGTGAGTGAGTTTAGTTTTACGACGCACTCAGCAATATTAAGGACATAAGGCGGCGGTCTGTAAATAATCGAGTCTGGACCAGACAATCCAGTGAGCAACAACATGACCATCGATCTGCGCAATTGGGAACCGGTGACATGTGTCAACCAAGTCAGCGAGCCTGATCACTCGATCCCGTTAGTCCCCTCTTACGACAAGCATAGTCGCCTTTTATGGCAAGTATGGGTTGTCAGAAAATCAGTTATTAATATTACGAGAAGAGTCGCCCACCCTAAGGATACCTTGACTCGTACCCATGAAGATCCGGGTTAGAATTGGTCTTGCTACCTGTGCTTGTCGGTTGGCACATATCATCGTAGTCCAACTGCGTAGGTCGATGTTCATGTTGTTGATCTCAGGATTGTCTTCCCCAGACTCTGTTTTTTTAAAGATCGCCGCCATATAGCTATAGCTGGGATATTGCTGACAGGGTATAGAGACTGGGGTACAGTGTTACACTATGTGAGCCAGGATATAGACACTGGGGTACAGTGTTACACTATGTGAGCCAGGATACAGACGCTGGGGCTCAGTGTTACACTCTGTCAGCGAGGATATACAGACTTCAGTACAGTGTTACACTATGTCAGTCAGTATAGAGAGACTTAAGTACACTGTTACCTCTTTGCTGCATCCCCGATTTCCTACTTCCTTTGGAAAATGTCTGTCAATATCTAAAAGTGACGAATGTATAACAAACTCAAGCTCCATACAGAAAAATAAGCACCTTCCAGCAATTGATATTTCAGTTTTGTATACAAATAGATGTACTAGCAATGCGAATGCTTGGAAAGCCTTACATCAAAAGCCAGAATTTTTCATTAGTTTTATTTTTTATTTCCATGGAAATAGTTTGTACATATATAAAGTGCCAATGAGCAGGACTCAGGCAGCTATCTCATGTGGCTGCATTGTAACACCCTGAAAGTCTGGATGCAGATACTGGGTTATTGTGTCACATTATGTCAGGTGAAAGTGCTCCAACCCCAAGATAAAACATGTTCCACAAAGACGTCACACGTCCATCAGAATTATGAAAAACAACACATCATACGATTATACTGAATTTATTTCAAAATGTGAGACATTTTGATTTTTTGTTCTACAGAAAAGCAAATGTTATGTAATACTAGTAGCACTGATGAAAATAGGATTCTGTTTTGTTGTAACATACTCACTTAAGCTCATATTCTGCTGTATTATGTTTTAGGCGAGACCCTTGTCATGTCGTCAGTAGATCACTTCACTGTATTGCACCTGGTAAGGATTTTTATGACAGTCTGATATCGGCAAATATATGTACACAAAACAAACTCAAACAAGCACCTATAGACCAGATCAGTTACCTCAGAACTACATGTCAAACAAAAAAATGTCCTGGTAATTTTTTGCCATGGTTGCCACGGTAACCAAAGTAACTTTTCATTACAAACAATTTTACAAAGGCATGACAATGCAACTAGTTTATGGAAGACAATCAATGACTTACCATAAAAGAATGAGTGAGTGAGTTTAGTTTCATGCTGCTTTTCGTTATATTTCAGCAATATCACAGCATGGGGACAGTAGAAATGTAGAAATGTAGACTTGTACCCATGTGGAGAATCAACACCTTAACCACCAGGCCACTCTACCATCCCTGCCATGAAGAAGCAGATACTGCACTTGGTTGGAAAGAGTAGATGAATGAATCTTGTTTTAATGCCACTTGGAGCTATCAGATCATGGCATCGATTCAAATTAGCTGAATATGTCCAAAACTGTACATCAAAATTCACTGTGTTTTCTAATCTGATTGAAACCGAATGGTAGAAACAAAAAAAATCGGTGCTTTTCTTTCCATGTCAATAAGTGCAGACAGGAAAACTCATATGGACCTTTCGGTTTACCTTTGTGTTTACAATGTCGATAAGCATATGTGTTGGCCAATTTGAAGCAAAGAAATATTTCATTTGAATTTTCCGGATACCACCTTTGGTTCAATATTCCTGTGCTTCATATACTCAATAAAACCTCCAAATTGGCCGGCACATGTTTATCCCTTAACTATTGTCTGAGACAGTCCTGGCTTGTGATGGAGATATCACTGGAATAAATACTGGATACTGGACCCGTTCTAGCCATCATCCAACATCTCACAAACAGTCCATCTGATGTTTCTCCCACAGACCATACACAGAGCACATATATACACACCAACATATCAGCACCTTGTACATCATATTACTGACAAACGTAGTCAATGAAACCTCCCTAGTCTCTCCGGTGAATACAATACATCAAACTTAATTCTTTCGCGTAAATATGAAGAAGCTCCAGCATCCATTAGAAATCTCAAGATGTCAAAGTTCATTGTCGAAGGTGCACCACCAGTATAAGTGAGGCATGTAAGCTCTTGTTACCATGGTTATGACGAGTATGCCATATATCCTTGGGATCATGGGCACTGGCTTTCCCATGATGCATTTGGGCAGGTGGAGCTGGGGGAGCTGATGTTATCCCACAATTCATCTGTGAATTCACACCAGAGTCCCCAGTACACACTGTCATTCATTAACCTTCTGTGTTTTGTGTGGAGATTCATCTCCAGACCCCTCCTGTGCATTATCCAGTTTTCTCTTGGGAGCCTGGCGATGTTCAGCTGTTGTCTGGCCTTCCAAATCACCCTTATCCAGCTTCTTGAAGATAAAGGTGCAGTATATGGCTGAAACCAAGTAATATCAATGACTACTATATAATTCTTAATCTGGTAGTACCATTCCCAGTAAAATTTTCCAAAATGCATAGTTCCCTCAGAAGTGACAGGGAGGTAACTATCCATAACGTAACAGCTCATTTTAATGATTCCAAAACAGACATTAGGTTTCTAATTCTTAACTAATCCATGTCATGAAGTTAGAATTGCTTCACTTAGTGACCTCTGACTGGATACTTTTTTCATCAAGGTGTGACAACCCCTCCACATGTGACTTCAAGCTAAGTTTCATTACCAAGTAACCAATGAGCCTTAAGACGTAAAAAAGGTTCCACAGCAACCAATTAATGACGACTTGTCCAATCCATGTCATCTCTATTCATGGCAATGTAACCTTAGATTCAATAAACAATAAACAATCAACTTACTTGCTGCATCCCACTCATCTTTAGACAGAGTACCCTGCAACAAACCAGTTTACCTTCACAATGTTGTCATGGTGAATCATTATAACAAGTTTGTGTACCTTAAGTTCCTTCATCCTCCGTAAATGAGAATGGGAGTGCGTTTGGTTTCACGCTGCTTTTAGCAATATTCCAGCAATATCACGGCAGATGACAGCAAAAATGGGCTTCACACACTGAAACCCTAATGGGAATTGAACCCTGACCTTCAGTGTGACAAGCAAACGCTTTAACCACCAGATTATCTCACTGCCCTTCCTCCATACAAACATATGGCTGATATGTAGTATACATAACATTCATGACTTCAGTAATCTGTTTCTTAAACTCTGTAAAACTGCACATTTTGTCCAATCTCATGATCAGAATATTGCTTAATATATACAATGGTCATGAGTGACTTTGCCTGGTTTAACACATGCTAACACTTGGAACGGACACCAGATATAGGGCTTCACACATTGTGCCCAGGTAGGAAATCAAACCCAGGTCTTCGGATTGGTTCACATATTATTATGGTGTAATTACTGACAGAACCAAACATGACACATACCACTTTAGGTTTATGACCCCTATCTCCAGAGTTGTCGTTTGCCTCTAGGAAACTCACAGCATGTTTGTAGTTGTCGGAAATGGAGCTCACAAGATCTGTGCCAGAATCTGCAGGATAGGCCTACAGAAAATACAACGGTCGAAAGATAAGATGCAGTTTCAATTCATAAGAAGCTTCCCTGGTAGGAATGCATGGTTTACTGGTATACCAATATACTACAGTTGATGTGGTGGTTTGCCTCTATCATCAAAAGTAGTTTGCCACCATATATTATGATAAAGACTCTACATAATATGCAGTATACGAAAATAGCTGCTTCATCAAATTACTCTAACATTAAAAAGGTGTTTTTGAAACAAGGCTGTAGTAGGGTGAGTGAGTGAGTTTAGTTTTATGCCCCACTCAGCAATATTCCAGCTATATGGCAGCAGTCTGTAAACAAGTGCGTCTGGACCAGACAATCCAGTGATCAACAGCATGAGCATAGATCTGTGCAATTAGGAACCCCTGACATGTGTCAACAAAGTCAACCCGATCCCGTTAGTTGCCTCTTCCGACAAGTATAGTCACCTTGTATGGCAAGCATGGGTCGCTGAAGGCCTATTCTACCCCAGACCTTCACGGGTAGTAGCCAGTGGCTCCATGGAATGAATAAAAGAGCACAATACACTGGATAATCAGCAAGAAGCCATAAACATCAATATCCCCTGCCGGAGTATTCTGTTCATATTTTTACATCTATTCATTCTTCCTTCAAATAGTGATACATAAGCTGTTAAATGAGAAAATCTGTTCTCATTGGCGATACCATGCATTACGTCAAGAAATGCATGACAAGGGCTGTAACTCTGTAACACAGTTTCTGTTTTCAAGACATTCATGTACTGAAAACAAATATCAAATTTGGTTGCCCTATCTATAACGGTTACTGAAAATCTGCCCCATCATCTAAGACAGACGGATGGAGGGACGGATGGATTGACCGAGGTCAAATCTATATCCCCCTGCCACTTTATGTAGGGGAATAATGTTAGGTGGAAAACTTGTCTATGTACATCAGTATTTCAATGTCTTTCAGTACTCCCTACTGGGCAATATATAACAGAGACACAACGTCCTTACCTCAAGTGCCTGCATCTTTCCCAGGAGGGACCGGCCTTCCCCATTTTTATTTTCTTCAAAGAAATCTGCAAAAGGTTTTCTTGCTATAAGCTTCATACCATACTTCTCAGCCATTCTGAAACATGATATACAAAGCAGATGACATGTTTGCAAAGATGATACACATACCACACACACCATTATTCAAGCTATATGACGGTGGTCTGTAAGGAACATGACAATCCAGTTATAGACATCATGAGCACTGATGTACACAATTTGTATACGATGTCAGTGAACCTGACCTTCCAATCCTGTCATTCCCCTCTTACAACAAGCATGGGTTGCTGAACCTCAGTTCTAAAAAAGGTCATTACAAATCTCTACTCCTAGAGTTTATGTTTTCTGTCACAGAACAAACATCAATGTAACTGTAAAACTGGGAGTCCACAAAGAAATATAATTTCTTTTTTAATTTTACTAATCTCCAACAAGCAAATTTATGACAGTTTCAAACCGCAACAAGTGACAAGTATTGAAATAAATGCAAATATAACAAGAAGAGACGGATTAAGATGTCTTCTCACTTCTCTAAGACTGGGAAGTACACAAGGAACTCAGGACAGTCCACAACTCCCTCCAGATGGAAGTCATACTTGGCACCAAACAATGGGAAGGATTCCTTGTTGTCAGACTCAAATGTCACCCGATAGACCTCGTTACCAAAAGAATTGTCGGGGGAGTCCCTCAATCTGCGACTGAACAGAGATATACACTTCTATAGCTACTCAGTAGCTATTTTACACAAGATATGATGTCTAATTGCTAAATTTGGAAATAAACAATCCATAGTCTGTTTGCTGAAAAATTGTACCAACTGGCAAATAAACTGGTTAGCTGGTTAATTGTTCAACACCATACTGAGCAATATTCCAGCAATATGGCTGCAGTCTGTAAATAATCGAGTCTGGACAAGGTAATCCAGTGATCAACAAAATTAGCGCTTCAGTTGGGATTCGATGACACGTGTCAACAAGTCAGCGAGTCTGAGGCAAAGCAACAAATCATCTTCAGTGGCATGACAGATAGTCATTTGTCCATACCAAACTGTCACTTTAACTTCAAAAACTGCCATTAAAAAGATGAAAAGATTTTAAAGACACAACTGTACAAATGTTAGTGTTTTAAGGACTGTTGTAACAAAGGGTATGCACAATAAACAGAACAATTATTAACTGCATTATGGAACATGTTATAATATGGACAAATAACAAGCTTTTATGGAATTCAAGACAACTGTTTTCGAAAGTATATTAATTTGCCATTTCACATTAAAGAGTTTGCTGCAAATGGAATGGAATCTATCACATCCAATACAAGGAGGCAGCACTCACATCAGTTCAAATGAGTTTGGCGTGGTTCCAATAAAGTATCCTCCTGGCCGGAGACACTCACAGGCATTCTGGAGCATCATCTCTGCCTGTGGCAGACTCTCGAAGCAGTAATGGAATGAGAACTGGCAGCTCACCACATCAAACAAGATGGAAGGATCCTTGTAGCGGTCCCTCAGCCGCACCTGTATATCATATGTCATGGAAACAATCATAAAATATGGTTCCTACATTACAGAGACTTATCTAAAATTCCAATCTAAGTGCCGTTGCAGGTGAATTGAAAAAAAGGGGGTGTTTTTTAACATTATTATTGGCTTTCAAGCATGTAAAATGTAAAATTAATCATCGTCCACTTATGGTCAGTATGAACTCTTCAACTTAACAAGTACTATATCAGGTATATACATTTATTTGAAACAGAAATTTCAGGAAACTATTACTGACAATTGCAACAGAGTTACAATAGGATAGATAGGATCAGATTTTGATCAATAACCAGAACATATCCCACCACCCTCAAATTGTAACTGAAAATCCCCAGTCCTCAAAAGAGTGAATGAGTTCAATTTTTCACCAGATCTATAGTCTGTCTGAAGTGAAAATGTGCCAATGAATTTCACTTTAAACAAAAAAGTAAATGGAATAAAGTGAAATTAAGATTGCGAATCCTCAAAATTTTATCTTGCCAGTTGAACATTTAAATCTCAGAATTTTATTCAACTTAGGATAATAGTTGTTTAACAAACAATACTTGTTGTTTGGTAAACAACTTTCATCCTAAACGGAATAAAATATCTGAGACTTAAATTTTTTATCGGCAAGGTATAATTATGACGATACGAAAATTTAATTTCACTTTATTTGGTGAACATTTTTGTTTAAAGCGAAATTCATTGGTTGGTTTTCACTGCAAACAGACTATAACACTATTCCAGCAATATCATGACGGGGAATGCAAGCAATGGGATTCCAAGATACTATCCATGTGGCAAATCAATCCTTGGTCTTTGGCATGCTCTCTAACTACTGGGCTATCCAAATGCACCTCCTAAAAAGATGAAAGACCAACTGACACCATTACTGACTTTTTCATGCATTATTTACATTCATCTGGCATTTAGTAGACACCACTCGAGCTTGTACAGCAGAAAACTGCCATCAAGATATCTACTGTTCATAACTGGGTCTCAGCACTTTGCAAACGGAAATGGATATAACAAGGTCAACACTCCAAGTTTCGCTTCAGGTCGAATTCAACAATAGGATCTATCCTATATAAAATATGCACACACTAATGCTTTCAAAATAAGACATACAGCACAAAAATTGAAGAAGTTATTTGAAAGCTAGGGTCTTCAAAAGCATGAAAAATCATGATTTCACGATTCTCAGCCCAAATCCCTGAGTTTGTACAGATGACTCAGCTGTTTTCTTGTTATTTCACAGTATACACAAACGAAATTCACCAAAATCTGCTGATGACCATTCTTTTGGACAAGCTTACACCTTACTGTCATAATGAGTTTACACACACTTAGTCATCATAAAAAGCACTGTTGCCATTGACAACCTCGGCCTTGACCTGCTCTGCACTGAAAAGGGTCAGCGATCTGTTGGGACATATTATATTTAGTTTCAATGAGCTGCCTGACCCTTTTCAGTGATGGCATCTTTTAGGATTACAAGGAACTGTTGTAGATGCCAAAACCAGCATGTTGAAAAAAGAACCTCTCCTGCTGTATGATATCCCCAACTGAAGAATGTGGTATAGAGGTCCCTTGTACCTTGGTACAATCTGCAGCAATAAACTCCGCCTGGAATATCTTCTGTGGGTATCTGTCTCTATCGTTCCTGTCAATCATCTCCTTGTAACGAGACTCACACTGTTCCACTGATGTCTCTGCAATATCTGGCAAACAACAGACTACTGTAAAAAGCAGTCGATGCTAATCAAATTCATTCTACACTACTCAGTACCTCAGTTATTTCCCTTGGCCAGATTTGAATGCTGTATATCAGTCATATATGTGCTACACAATAAAAATAACCATATTTACTAAGCGTACATGTTATACCATTTTAGTAATTATTTGTGCTGTAATGATGCGTCAGCCAATTGATGGATTGCAAATGTTGTCTCCGATTGCAATTAATTGATGGTAGAAATATAAACCTATCAATAGTTTAATAACTGACTTCCACAGATAAATGTACAGCGCAAAATACAGAATGTACCAGATTTGTTCACTTTAGAGTTATCTGCCCCTGTTAAACAAACATAACTGTTTACTTCATCTGGGTTTCAGGTTTCTTGCATGTTATCCAAAAGAGACTTAAACTGCTTCAACTTGTTTTCAATTTTCATAAAATAAACACTCATTTGGGAAATGAATTCAAATGAGACAACTCAAGATGGAAAAAAACTATTGCAATGGTATTGCAGTAGTTGGTTGCAATAGTATGTTGCAATAGACTATGTAATAGACTAATACATATGCCAACCCTAAATGAGTAACAGAGTAAAATATGTAATAGAGTGATGCACAGTAGTTTCCTGCCAAAACATAAACCAACTGATTACCAGAGAAGAGAAGGTGAATGAGAGAGAGTGAGGCACACACAGGGAGAAGGAACAGGAACAATTACCTGCACATGCCAATCGGTCAATCCTTCCCTTTTTCCATTTCAGGAGATCACCTCCCTTGCCTGAGCAAAGGTCAAGGACAGTTATAGTTTTATTTGGAGGGCTCTCACTCTTCAGTCTCTTCAAAGTGTCACCTTTTAATGAAAAATAGTTTCCATACACTGTCCTGGGCTATGATGTGATGTGACGTGTGATACATGATACCCTATGATATATCAGTACAAATTTGTCATATATCACTTTTCATATCAGATATCTACATCAGCCCAAGAAACTCAGTTTCAATGGCAATTTAGACGGAACATGTCAAATATCCAGAAAACACTGAAAAAATAAGTCTCAATATAGCCACAACACAACATCCATCAAACTTTGTTGAATGATATTACTTGGAGGAGAGGGAGTGGGGGACAGGGAGTGGGGAACAGAGAGGGGGGTACAAAGTGTGGAGGACAGACAGTGGGGGACAGGGAGCGGGGAACAGGGAGTGGGGTACAAAGTGTGGAGGACAGAGAGCGAGGGACGGGATGGGGGACAGGGAGCGGGGGACAGAGAGTGGGGTACAAAGTGTGGAGGACAGAGGGTGAGGGACAGGGTGTGGGGACACATCGAGGGAGACAGAGAGTGGGGGACAGAGTGCAGGGGAGAGGGACTGGGGGACAGAGCGTGGGGGGGCAGGACAGGAAGCATGGGACAGAGAGTGTGGTACAAGGTATGGAGTACAGAGAACGCGGGGGATAGGGAGTGAGGAACAGAGAGCAGGGGACAGGGAGTGAAGGACAGGAAGTGGGAAGGTGGGTCACAATGGATGCATGACAGCAACACAACATCTAGTAGTCAAGTCCACAATACATTTTTAGTCTCAGAATATACCAAAGTATCATGCCATCAATCTTACCAATGAGTATGCTTTTTGTCCAGTTGTTGAAATTTCGCAAGTAGAAAATTCGACTCTGTGTTCGTGTCTGTAGACCAGCTTCTTGCAGCTCGTTGTAGTGCTTGGCAACTGTGTGAGTCAAATCCTTCTCACCATTGTCCTACACGGATAAACAACAGTCAGTTGTACATATGTCAACACTGAAAACTTGTATCTCAAAAATTCTAAAAAATTAAAGGAGGCATTGGTGAACCAATCATGTGTTGTGCAAAGTTATGCCGTTGATGCATATCAGAAACAGGATGTGTCACTGCCAGTAGTGGTCTTCCGATTAACTAAAATAATTGAAAATTGGTCACAGTTACTGAACGACCAAGTAATTGATAATGTTTTCTCCAAAGAATTTATGTGCCTAACATAACAGTCATTCTTTAATGACGATACATTTGTAAATGCATTTTGTGCAATTTGCGAAACAAAACCTCGAAAGAATTACATGTTTTCTTATATTTTTTGAGCATTAACAAACATGACCAGGAAACTTTGATAAATGGCGCTTGCCAATCATATTTGATGACTGATCAGTTGTAATGAACCAATCATCAATTGACAGATTTCAAAATGTTCCCAACAACACTAATTGTCAGTTCCTGGTTTGCTAATTAATGTTTACAGGTTTATCAGCACCACATCCATGTCTTCAAGCCTCATCAAGATCTGGGTTAGAATTGATCTTCAGTAACCAATGCTTGTCGTACGAGGTGACTAACGGGATCGGGTGGTTAGGCTTGCTGACTTGGTTGAAACATGTCATTGTATCCCCATTGCTTTGATCAATGCTCATGGTGTGGATCATTGGATTGTCTTGTCTAGACTATTATTTCACATCACCGACATATACTAGTAGCTGGAAAATTGCTGGGTGCAGTGTTTAACAAACAAATATACACGCTTGTGTTTCACCAAAGCTATAAACAACGTAAAACTTCACTTTAGGCTTTACTCCAAAATGGAACTGGTAAGCCTTCATACAAGTTAAGTACATGTAGTGATGTACTGTTCAAAGCGGTTTTACATGCAACACACTTGAAAATTAACAAATGTTCAACAAGTCTACATGGACATATTCTAAGTTAAAAATTGTTAAAGAAATGCTAACAACACATGAACCTTACACTTAATTATCAACAATGATCACAATGGATACATACTATAAGGACAAATAGTTCATTTTCATTCAATCACCTTTTCAGATGAACCTTCACTGACTGGAACAGTTTCTTGGGAAATATCTGCAAATGAAACAAATAAACATTCAGCCCATATTTATCAAGAGTACATCTGATGTGTCTACAGTCCTGAATACTCATCATTGACTGTGAGCATCAGTATCATGCCATCCAATAGGTAATTGTTGGGGGTTTATACATCTACACCTACTGGTATGTATACAGGCAAAAGTCTCTCATATTCTTTCTTAGAAATATTAGACAGTTTCACAATGTCACTGATCATCATGAAGATGACAGTTTATGATAAAATGTCCAGCTTAGAATACTGGCATTCAGTATTTGGATCGGCTAGTCAGACTCACTGACTTGGTTAACATGTCATTGGTTCACCGCACAATCACTACTTCCTGATTATCTGGCGTGCCAAGGAGGTTTAATTAGAGTAATAGATTATTGTTCCTAGATTGGACATCACATCACCCCACATCACTACTTAATGATTATCTAGCGTGCCCAGGTGTATTAGATTATTGTTCCTAGATTGGACTCCTCATGTACATGCAGGTTTAAAGCGTTTCATTCACCCCATGTCACTACTTACTGATTATCTAGCATGCCAAGGTGATTTGATTAGTGTATTAGATTATTGTTCCTAGATTGGATTGCATGTGTACATGCTGGCTTAGGCAGTGTTAAGTACAGTAAAAATGGCTTGTTGGGACCAGGAAATGTACCAGACATGTGCCGTCTTAAATTATGACTAAATTTTCCTACACCGCCAGCAGCTGAAGGGATGGTGTAAATCCAGCTGGGTTCCATGAGGGTAGCAAAGACACTGTAAGTACCCATGGTCCATAATATGGTAATCTACCTTCAGTTGTTAGTCATCTATAGCCTGTTTTTAAATATGTTTTGTTCAAATAGTGCTATTACGTTTAACTTTACATGCTAGTTTTAATTCTCACTGTGGTATTGATCGAGTGGTTTTACTGTCCTTTGATGACAGGTTCTATAACATATGTGACCTGTGAAGGTCCTGGGGTAGAATAAGCGTGGTCAGACTAGCTGATGAAGATTGATGCTCACTCTGTTACCTGGATCGTCTGGTCCAGACTCGATTATTTACAGACGGCCGCCATATAGCTAGACTATTGATGAGTGTGGCGTAAAACTAAACTCACTCACTCACTGACTCACTCACTATAACATATGCATACTCTCTATCAACAACAAAATTGTTTTCAGCATTATATGGCTGAACACTGCAATTTAAAGTTACATATTAAATCACTCACTCTGTGAGTAGACTACATTTCCATAGTCTGTCTTGGTGTCACCCCGGCGTAAGATGGGAACTAACACACTGTAACTGCAGAGATCAGTACCTTGGTGAATTTTGACACAAATGTTGAATAACTTGAATAACTCCTATCTACTGCATCTAATCATTTACATGCATGTTTATATGATATTACATATTATTGGCCTCTTTGTTACCTGCATCAGAGATTTGAGATTTGACACTGTAGACCTCATATGGTGACAAGGATGTCATTTTAAATCTACCAACCTGTCTGGATCTATCTTTAAAGTATTGGGTCAACAGAAAATTGATTAACAGGTTTTCTATCAAGATGTTTGTTTTGTGATTAATATAGCACTATATGAATGGCGGAAACAATGAATATTCATGGATCTCAATAACTGCACAAAATATTTAGTAACACTAATTCTTATTATATGGTTAAAGAAGATTGAGATATTAAGCTGAATAATAGACAGTATACACAAAAGACATTGACTCATATGAAAATAATAAGACTTCAACGAAAACAGTTGATCAGGCCAAGGAATCGGGTCGGAGGTCCGGTTGTTCTTGTATTAGGCCGGCAGTTTCAAATGTTTGCAGGCCATTGTGGCCTTCAGTCAATTATCTGTTTTTCTTCTCCCAAACTGGAGTGGTTTCCCATAATTGTTTTCTTTATTAGTTTTCTTTGTTAATATTCGGAAATCATCCATGACCCATCAATAACTTACAGATTCACTTCCTGATATTTCAAGGCTTTGTGCGAACACCTGATGGATCAAGCAGTTGATAGATGCAGATGTTAGAGGGAGAATCTCTTCATTTAAAAAGAACAAGCATACAAACGAAAAGAACTGTTTGTATTATTTTTTCAGCCGATACCGCAAGAATAGGAGACGCCAGTATACCTGTTCTAGTTTACTAAATGCATATTTTGGGCGAGGTATGGATGTAACTTTGTAATTTTGGCTTTTGATAGGGATGGGGGTTACGGGTGGAACTCTTACCGAACTCAATCAACACAAAATAGCGATTAGTAAAGGAAGTTGGTGACAGGCCGGTTTTGCTTGTGGAATCTCAACCTGTCAAGTGTTAAACTAAAGAGTTTGCTTTGTCTAAACATACACATTTTGAAACATGATCATGTATTTGGAAATATGTTCCTTTAATGTTGTCTTAAGTATTACACATTCACGGCATAATTATGCCAACACAACGTTGAGGATGAACTTCTAAACATACTGTAACAACGTTACATTAATGTTTTTCTTACCGCTCGCCATGCTTACGGAAATCTAATGGACTACGGTTGTCGTACATGATATATTCAAAACAAACCGATACATACCCTAAATGCATTTGAACTTTACTTTATCTAGCATTATGGCTTGATTTTAACATTTACGTAATAATTGTCAGTCTAATAAACAAATAAAATTATGCTGTTAATTAGCTGTAGAGCCGGGTTATGGTACCATTGGTTTTACATAAATGATGCTCTTGAAACTTTGCGCTGTTATAAGCACAAGAGACAGAACCGAGTTGTCGTTACATCCGTGACATGCGGCATGTGGAGCTTGAGGTCGAAGTTAGCATGGTAAACAATCCCGAGTAAGATTCCGTCTCGTGTCGATCAGGTAGCACATGTCAGCGCAGTAGCAATGGCATCGTTTCGATGCATGGCTTTCACGCCAAACCTAAGGATTATACTAAAAAGTTGTCCTCCAAGTTTCTCAAACAATCTTCCGAAGCTTCTGGACGCTAGTAGGGGTAAGTGTTTGTCATACTTGTACGTTGGTAGTTTTAATGATAGATTCAGTCCAGTCAAGATGTAAGAATATTTGACGTGGTAATCTGAAATGTCTGGTCTGTTCTAATTTCTTGGTGTGTGCGGTTTTTTTTTATGTCAGTTTTGATTAAATCATTTAGAAAAACATGATTATCAGTATCAGATGATAACATCTCCTATCATATTTCATCATGATTATTAAACCTGCTCTTTCAAATTTCAAAAGAAGGGCTGCTTAAATTAATTGTGTAACAACATCAATATAAGCTTTCGCTTTTTTGCAAGTTTGTTTACACATTCATTTCCTGAATAAAAGTGTTTTAAAAAAATCGTTTTAAAAGGCTCATTTTTGCTTCATTGAAGTTAACTTTAAAATAAGACCATAAAAGTAACATTACAGCTGGATCTAAAATGAGCATAGCACTTACTGATTATCATATGTGCAATATTTTATTGCCAATTTGCAGCAGACGTGTGAGTGCCTAAGATAAATATTTAATAATCCTTATGAAGTACTCACACGTTTTTGTTACCTGACTACCCAAATGAATTATCTAGTTCTCTGTCCTTCATGTGTACTTGAGAATTTAACGTCTGATACCTGAGGCCTTTGTTGATTTGCATCATATGAGATCATTTCTCATCACATTCTATCATTTAGAATACAAAATAGTTCAGTTATGGTAGATTGCATCAGGTCCACTTGTTAGTATTAATGAATGAAAGTCATGGGACACCATAGCCTCTCATGACTTTCGTATGTGTTCCTCAACATTTCTCCATTTCCATTCATTTCTGCAGCCGTTAAGTATGGCTGCTAAATTCTCCCTCAGATTTATAGCGTGAAAATAAAGCAGTATACCTTGTTGGCAATGTGAAAGTTTCAAGTTAAGTTCCCATTAATTCTTACAAAAATAGTTTCCTCTGTTGCAGACTTTGGCGTATGGTAGATATTGTCCACATGACATGTTGTGATGCTCATTGTGTTTCTCCTTTTTTTTCAGTTTGTGCAGTAGTTCCAAGTACTGTGAACAATCAGTTCATTTCGTCAAGAAACTTGTCAAAAGGGCCATTATTGTTCTCAACTTTTCTACATGACAGTCAAGTCTTGGTTTCCCCATTTTGTAAACCGTCAGTCCCAGAAACTTTCTGTGTTAGTGTGAGAGATTTCAGCACCAACCAAAAGTTAGATGCCAATAAAGTAACAGATGACAATAAAGTCCATAATGAAGTGGATGGAAAAGATGACAATACACTAACAGTGTTCCAGAGATTCAGGAAAACATACAAAGAGCATGGGAAGATTCTAATAGGTGTGCACTGTGTAACCTCTGTGGTCTGGTTTGGATCTTTCTACATGGCAGCAGTCAGGTGTGTATTGTTGGCTCTGCAATAACTTTTCTCACCTTGAATTGTCTCATTTGAAATCATTTCCCAAATGAATAGATAGTTTTTCTGAAATGAAAAACAAGCTGAAGTTATTTCTGTTTCTTTTAATAGCTGACAAGAAACATTAAACCCAGATCAAGTTTGTTTAGGTTAGGTTAGGTACCAAGCAGGGATAACTCTAAATGAAATATATTTAGTATATTGTACTGCACATTTTTCAATGGAAGTCAGTATACTGGTCTGTCGATAGTTTTTTGTTTCTACCATCGATTTATTACTATTGGAGACTCAACTAATGCAATGCATCAATAGTTCGATGCAGTTTAAGTAAACTTAGCCTCAGTACTTTTCGTTACACTCCACCACTGAATCTAACAAAACCTTATGGGAGGTAGCCTTGGAGCGACCTATGAGCGTCCAGTCAGTAGCGAGACGGTTAAATAGATTTAACCAATCGGACAACGGCTACTACTTAGGGATTGGAGGGACCTACAAAATATTCAGGTCACTGACACAGATCTCTCCACAAACAAAAATCCCCATATAACACAGTTATTTGACCTGCATTATGTATGCTTTAGGGTTTCTGTTGACATGGTTACCATTAGCTAATATTTCCGCAAGATGACATCCTTGAATATTGCCCATAACACTATTTTCAGCGGCTGTTTACTCACCATTGTCATGGTTGTAACATGCGCCGTGTGCATCACCCCGAAGTGATTATATGCTAAATAGCATTTGGAATCGTTTGGGTATGAACCTCTTTGAGATACAAAATTCAAAAGGTATATGCAAATGTCCACTTTCGCGATTTGGAAAGCTGTGTTCTGATTGGTCAATCTCAAAGGTTACCTGACGCAACCTCCCATGAGGCTTTGTTAGAATCAGTAGTGGAGTGTAACAAAAGGTACTGAGGATAAATTTACTTATGTCGAAGTTGGATGCTTCATAACTGCCCAATTTGTTACACTCCTGTTGGTTTGTGAAAAAAGCCAAAAACAATATTTCATTTATCATTCAAGTAGGATGATATAAAACAGAGTTTCTTCAAGTCTTCCCCCAAACTTTGGTTGTTTATTAAACATGTAAACATTGATGTTCAATATTTAACATGATAAATGTGTGTTTTGTGGAGCAAATGTTGGTGGTGTTTGCTCTCAAACTTATCTGCAGAATAAAAAGAAAGAAACATTTTCAGAATTCTTTTTGCCCATTTCCAAAAAAGTTTCAGATGACAGGTGTGTAAAGCAAGTGAAAACAAGTGTGCACTAATTGTGAGGGCCAGAACTTTGTCATCAACTGTTGGGTGCTGTCACAAACCCCAAATAAATGAATGGACAGATGCTTCACTACCATAGTACCATGGAGTCTGACTTACTCATTAATGAGTAGATGAAGATTGGTTGCAGTGACGAAATGAGCAAGCAGTCAGTCATATTTTCTCATAATCGAGCTCAAACGGTTTTGGAACTACTCTTTTAGTCTTTGGAACCCTTAACAATGGACCATATCTTTGAAGTTGTCAGTGCATGAAAGCATGTTTACCTCTTAGAAGACTCACTTCACTGACTGAAATTTAGTGAAAAGTCATGACAGAATAAGTCTCCAGGAAGTTTATGTTCATGACAATTTTGCTTATCATAAAAGGCGACTATGCTTTTCGTAAGAGTTGACCAACAGTATTGGGTGGTCAGACTCACTGACTCGGTTGGCACATGTCATCGGTTCCCAATTGCGCAGATCGATGTTCATGCCATTGATCACTGGAGTAGTAAGTTGAATCAATAACAGCCTGGATAGGAAAATCTAAAAAATGACGCTAACCAGTTGTTTTCGATGATTGGTCATTGATAATGTAGCAGTCATCAATTGTGAGATTTCAACCAATTCCCAACATGCCATGATGCATTGTTTTCTTTATTGCAGTGGAGTAGACATTGTGCCGCTGATGGAACAACTTGGGTTGAGTGAGACGCTTATAAAACCCTTCCGTGCCGGTGGTCTTGGATTCGTGGCCTTGGCCTACCTGATGTACAAGCTTGCAACACCTGCCCGCTACACGGTGACACTTGGAGGGACCAATATGGTCATACGCTATATGCGTCGGTCGGGAAAAATGGATCCCATCCCAGAAGCTGAAAAGATCAGGAACCTGTACAAGGATGGGAAGGTGGAACTTAAAGATCGTCATTTGTTATTCAGAGAGAGAAGGGCTGTCTTTATTAGGAATCGAAAATTATCTCGACAGAAAGATTCGTGACATTCATGGAGACATGTACAGTCTTGGATAAAACCAACATTCTCCTTCTTGCAGAATTGTCAGTACATTGCCACAATTGTTGGTAGCTTCCTTATCTGTCATAGGTAATATTTTGCATGAGCCGCTAGCTATACAGATATTTCATTTTTATCAGGAAAGCATAACAAATTAAACAATAGCAATAGAAAATTGTAATAGAGTATAATCTAATTAAACCAGATTTGTGGATTAAAGGTCACATGCAACCAAAAAAACAAACATGATTAAAACATAGATATCACTTATTCATGATATATAAAATGCATTGCTGGTTTAGAAAAAACAAATATACAAAATATTAAGCATGTAATTGCAAATCAGAAGTGCAATATTTTGTTCTTGGGTTTACCTGCCTCGAAACGAAGCAGCCGTGATGCCGAACCAAGTCAGAGCCTGCGTCTGTGCACTCAAGGGTAATGAACCTTTTTCATTGGCCACTGGTTCATTTGCAGATACGCTTAGCCGTCTCTTTGTTTATGGCTTATAAGCCTGATAAGTCTTAATTGCATGTGGTCAGTGATTGAAGTTGTGCATTGCATATTGTCAGGCAGACAGACAGGCAGACATATAAGTGTCAATAAATCAGACATTGAGTTTTCTCTGTGACAGAGTCTGTTTATCACAATCAACATGGTTCTATTTAATGTAATATGTAGATCATTTACTTATTTGTGTACACAACCAAGATTAGACTACTGCTCACAAACTCATACACTCATACTCCGGGCAGGCATACTGCTCCAAGCTCAGCAAACCAATTCACTGCATGTGCATAAAGAGTGCAGTGCAGCATAGCTGTTGAAACCACTTTTTCCTTAGCGATTACGCAGACCTTTTTTCATCTTTTTTTTTTTCAAACTTTGTAGGTTGAATTGGCATTTTTGATGATTTGTTTCAGTAAGTGCATACAGAAAGGTATCAGAATGTGCAGAGTTGTGTTTTACGTTGCATGTGACTTTTAAAGAATGCCATTTGGATGATAAATTGTCCCGTTTCTGCATTTCCAGCCTGGTCCAGTGTAAACTGAAGGCAGCCTGGAATAGGCAGGTTTAACCTAATGATAAATTAATATAATAACTTCAAGGTTGTTAATTTATTGACAGAAGTCTGTCTTTGTCTGATTTCAAGAGATTTTGCCGGATACAAAAAGATTTTGTTTAAGGTGTTTCATGAGCTTTATCTCATAGCAGTGCAAGTACATGTACCTGTTGGTTGTAGGTTTGAATATTTAAGACTTTGTCTGCAAGCACACTTCCCAAATTAATGAGTTTTATAAAGGTTGTGAAAATGCACGTTGAGTTTTTTTTGTAATTTCTTTCCGTATTAAGCTGACATACATCAAACACAGTCAGAAAAAATATGAGCAGCGTGAAAAAGCTTTCCTTGTCATGATCTATTCTGATAAATAATTTTAGTTGTTGACAGTATCTGGGTTCACTATTAATTATCACCATTGCTGTACAAGATGCACAAATGTAGTGAATAAACACAGAATAAAAGTCACTGCATTCAGAGGGAAATAATATTCTTCATTGTACCCATGACACATCTATGACCTTGTAAAATGTTTGGTTGATTCTTTCTGAGCAGTTATATGCGTCATTTCATCTCTAAGTACACATTATCAATGAGTCATTCCAGGCTTTCAAGAAATTGTTGAAAGGTATAGATTTATACAATGTTACTTCAAAGAACCCTCGTTTTCCTGCTAGGAAACCTGAAAACTAATAATCAGGGGGTACCTGGAACCCTGATGTTTGTGAGTCCAGGTAGAAGCCTGTCACCTGTATCTATTCAAGATTATCACTAATATTTTTTAAAATTTCTTTCATATATTCACTATATCTTAGAAAAGCAATACCCAAAACCTTGGTAACCAATATGGGTGAACGAAAAGTTCATGTTTTGCATAGGTATTTCAACTTTCTGTAATTAATAACCTAATTTTTAATGATCGCCATGACAGCAGATAATCACCGAACAAACTGTATTTTGTCAGTTGTAGTTATTATATAGCCTTAATAACTACTAGTTTCTTCAAGTGATCACAGATAAACAACATAGGATCATCATTCAAAAGAAAGTCACCTTCACATCTCCATTTACCCGTAAAGTAATCAGTGATTTGTAATTTTAATTGTTACATATTTTTGTTAGTGGTGAGAGGAGATGACCATGCTTGTATGTGGCGGTTAGTATGGTATATATCATATATCAACCTATGAACAGTTGATACTGAAGGACGCTGAAGCACCAGGCAGTGTTTGTTCAGCTGTTGTTCAACTAAGTGCCAGCTGTATTGCTAGCATGTATGTGAAGTGTATTTGAGTGAAAGCTGATGAGGTTGTTGCAAAGTAGCCACTATTCCAAAGAAGACAACCCAAGTGTGTAGTGCTGTGACTCCTCCAGTTTTTTCATTCTCTTCCCACAGAGGTCTCTTGTCATATCTTCATATAAACCACTTTTTAGTACAGCCTTTTCATAGTGTGAGTGTTCATGCTTCTTTTATGGTGTGAGTGTTCAGGATTCATGACTGGTTGCAGACAGTTGTGCAATCAGCGACTTTGTTTCAAAAGTGATCATTCAGAAGGCATCAGTAATTTCTGTATGCTATGTTGCAAGCAATTCTTCTGGACATGTAATGGTGGATTGAGCTAGCCATTAAATGTCTTGGGTGTCACATCAACATTAGTCAAGTTGGATCTGAGTTGGTGTAACACATGTTCTGATTCAATAGAAGGAAGGGAGAAAATTCATGTTGTGAATATTTGCTGTTAGGGGATTTTATGAGAACTGGGAAATATGGCTGTATTAGAATGGGTTCGTAGGAAGATATAACAGGTAACATCTGTGGGAAGAGAATGCAGTTTAATTTGCTTGTATGACTATGTATTGAAGAAAAATATTTTTGCTGCGATAATTTGAACGAAATTAGTTCATTGATTATTACAAATGTGTGAATTTTACAGAAAAAAATTGTAAAAACCTTTCTGTTTCATGTTGTGTTTTTCAAGTGTGTATTTTTGTAAATTCATCGGTAATGTGACAGGGATAAGGATGAACACAGACTATTTTAGCACAGGATCAGATCTCCAAAATATTTATTGGTTTTTCAGCACCCACTAATTTTCAGCTATCCTCTTACCTATCTGTAGATGGCACTCTATCTGTTTAGAGTCCTACCCAACCTGTGCTATGCCTTTGTGTGGTCAGTGCCGTACTTAGGTGTATGTTTTTCCCTGCTCTTAGCTGCCATACTATGCTTGTCGTAAGAGACGACTAACAGGATCGGGTGGTCATGCTCGCAGACTTGTGTCGATTGATGCTCATGCTGTTGATCACTGGATGGTCTGGTCCAGACTTGAATATTTACAGACAGCCACCATATGGCAGGAGTATTGCTGAGTGCGGCCTAAAACAAAACTCACTCCCTCAGTCACCCTGCTTTTATCAATAGTCCAGCAATATCAGGGTAGGGTACACTAGAAATCAGCATCACAAATTGTACGCATGTTTGGAATCGAACCGATGCTGTAACCACTGGGCTACTCCATCACCCTGCAGGCATTTATTCACAAAGTGGAATGTCCTTTTGGCTCAGGTGTTTACTCATCACACCAAAAACCATGTTCCATTCTACTTGCAGTGCAGTGTGTTACTCCCATTTTCGGTCTCTCCCATTGTAATATGGGAGGATGAAATTAAGAGCATTGCAAAAATCTCGCTCACTTAGTCGCTACCTTACTTGCTCACATATGCACTCACAGATGAGTGAGCACATGGTTTTGACTCTAGGTATGCCAAGAAAGGTTGACCAGCTCTACAACCTGTCAACTTTCATGGTTGCCAACTCCTCACAGTAGAATCTGGCTGTCCCTCGATCACATGGCTGCAGAACCAACAGGCCACACTAAGCAAACTTTCAGCAATATGGCTGCTGTATGTAAATAATCGAATCTGGACCAGGCAATCCAGTGATCAGCAGCATCTGCATCTGTTTGCACACTTTTGAACAGATGATGTGTCAACCGAGTCAGCGAGCCTGAGCACCTAATAGTCGCCTCTTATTACAAACTTTTGCTTTTTATGGCAAGCATCACTTGGGTAGAAAGTGTGAAGCTCATTTCTGATGTCCTACCATGATATTGCTGGAATACTGCTAAAAGCAGCATAAAACTACACCCTCGCTCATTGTTTCCTTTCTTCGGACCCATGAAGAATCCGGGTTAGAACTGGTCTTCAGCAAACCTTGTTCAAAGGGGTGACCAACGGGATCAGGTGGTCAGACTTGCTGACTTCGTCAACTCATGTTATAGTATGAGATCGAATGTTGTCAATCAAAGAATTGTCTGATCCAGACTTGACTATTTATAAACAGCCGTGAGCTGATTAAACAACAAACAATCAGGTGCACCTAGGTCAGATCACTTTTGAAACGCTAAAGCCAAACATGACATTGCTGCTGCTGTCGTGGGGAGTCGACAGCAGATTGACAACAGTCAGACCCACAAGAAATGCATCATGTTTATTACAAAAATAGCTTGAGCAAATTGCAGAGTCATCAGAAAAGTGTTATCAGAGTGGGTTAAAACATCAGTAAATGCCGCAGAAACTGGAAGGAGCGAGGGACGATACACATTAACCTGAGATTATAATGCAGTTAGAATCCGGAAGTTTGTGTGGATGTACGCTTGACAGGATGATCAAGGACATAGCTACCATTGTTAAACAAATATGCCCAGGCGTACATGACTGTTTAGTATGTCATACAGACCTTTAAGTATATATATCCAGGAAAGCCCACGCAAGTCTAGAAAATGTGGCAGGTCTAGATTTCCTTAGCTGAAAATGAAGAAAGTCTCAGGACTCCATTTCATTATATTACTGTTGTGAAAACATTCGACCTAGGTTCAACTTTGCAACCTATACACGAAACAAATAGCATGCTATGCGCCTGACGATCTGTGTGATGTAATAACACTATAAAACATGTTGCATAAACCATAAACAAATGATGGATTCGACCTTCGGCTAACATCATATTTACATTTGTAAATAACAATTCTGAGGCATAGCTATATATGTAATATCAAGATTAAACCCTCCTTGGCAAAAACATCGTCAGCACAATATTCAGATTACACTCAATATTTACCTTTATGATCTGTACACAGCTGTCAGAACTTATGCAATAGTAAAATCAGCTATGTGTGTTGCATGGGGATAATTTTGGAGTGAGTGAGGGCTGAGATTCATGTAGAGAATATATAAAGTATATGTGATACCTGACATAGTTTGACATACCATACATCTATGCCATTTCCCATATACTAGTAATAATACTGAGTAGTCATAGATTGATTTTACTGATACTCATGCATATTCATACTGATACATTCAAGTGCCTTTTTATCGACTGACTTTAGATAACAATATAAAGTGGGAACCTAACTAAATTTGTTCACCAAGTTTCATCTCTGAAAACAAATTAAACATGAAGTCTCTGGCAAATATAAGTTTGTTAACTTTCTAAGCGGAAGACATTCCATTGCAAGTATGGGAGAGCTAAAAGTGGGGTTGAAAAACAAAAGCGGAATGTAGAAAGACAGGTGTTTTCGGTTACAGGTAGGTGTCTTCACCCCTCAATGGTAACAACCACCTGAGCACACATGAACCACTCTTTGGTGCTGGTGATGTTGGCCGTCAGTTTGTAGGAACCCTATCGAAAGAAGCAAGCATTCAACAAACACAAAACTAAATATAGCATAAAATTCAATTTTTCATCCCATCCCATTATAAAACAGGTAAATTTTATTGTTATGAGAATCACCATGAGAGAATAGTTACTGTTTTTACCTTTCTAGTTCTTTCAAAAATACAAATGTTCGATATTTTAAGGACAAAGGGCAAGTTATTGTTGATAATACAAGACATTATCACCACCACATTATGTGATCACAATGCAGGCGCGGTGATGGAAAACGTTTGTCTAAAATTCAAATTGCAACTCCATAAAAATCAAGCACCACAGGAATGTACTACTCACTGGGGGCAAGGCTGTCAGGTCTGACTGGTCGTATTTCACATCAATAGGTGCTGTGTAAAGAACAGGGTGTAAATGGTGAATGTAATATCACACACGTCTTGGAACTTTGTTCTGTAGAGCTGCGTCCCTTATCACACATGTGCCCACATCATATTATTCGTACAAACCGTCTACCTCCCTTACACCCCATTGTCTAACAAGGTCGAGGTTACAGATAACCACCATATAGCTGGAATATTGCTGCGTGCAGCGTTAAGCAAACAAACGGACCAAAGGAGTTCTATGAATATTTGGGCTTACATAGATTTTTGGTTGGTAATCGTTATACCATATCATCATCTGAACTCTCGAAAGGTGATGGTGGACCAGAGGTACTGTTCCTAGGTGGTTAACAATGGCGGCAACTGTCTCTACGTTTGTGGGGTTGCTGGAATATAGCTCACAGCGGTGTAAAATTAAAACTCACTCACTATGTTTGTGGGTTCCAAACCCAGACCTTGCTCTGGGTTTCCAAAAGATGGAAATATGTTAAATTCATGATGCCAGCATCCATTTGATGCTTCCTTTCCATGTTAGACTGACGATGATATGATGACTAAAGAGATGTTCACAGTTTTAACTGTTTCATCCAGACCATTAAAACAATGCATCAAGGCAATCATTTGATCCCTCAAAGGGAAAACAATGTTGGAAATCTAAACCTACCTCCTTTTTTGATGGGACATAAGTTCGGGATAACCTTGTCGATCATTGGACAGTTCACGGGCAATGAGTCTGTGATGAATGGCTCACTCGATTCGTCAGTATACACGGCCACGTCCAGTTGTCCACTGCTGAAGTCAGTAGCTACAACATAGAGACTCAGTGTATTGTAACAGATTATAAGTACAAATATTCTAATGAACACGATCAAGGGAACATATGAAAGTACAAGTCAACGTCGATGTTCTGGCGTCAGAATTGGTTGTCGGCCTGCCCGGTCGTTTTGCACGGACTTTTGACTTCACAGTTTATGTGCCCAGACAATCCATAAGTATCTATCTCCGCAACTGGGATCCGATGGCATGTGTCAACTTGGAAAGCAAACAAGGGTACACATGAATGTACAAAGTGTTCCTTTATTCTTTTCCAGATTTCTTCATATGGTATGTATTGCACTGTGGATGGAATTCCGGGAAAAAAAATAACACTCGTACTTTCACGTTAGTTTCCATGAGTAAATGTCATTACCTGTATCCTTCAGTCACCCATGTTCGGTGGGTGACAAGTAAGGAGATTTTGCACGTCAGGGCAAACCCATATGAACAGTGTTGTGACTGAGTATTACTCGTCAAAGTCAATGCTCGGGCGTCAGAATTGGTCTGGTCGTGGGGCTGCCTGGCCTGGTCGTATTCCACAGATATTGGACTTCATGATTTATGTTCACTGACAGTTCAGTGATGAACATCATAAGAAATCTAATCAATTCGGCACCAGAAAATCCAGTCATCAATAGCATGAGCGTTGCTGTGCGTATAAGTGAGATACAATGACAAATGTCAACCAATTCAGCAAGCCTGACCACCCAATCCTATTAGTCGCCACCAACAACAAGTGTGATGTGATGGAGACCAATTTTAACCCGGATCTTCGCGGATTACACAGAATAAATCTAAAACGGCAATGGGCCTTTAACGTATCAAGAGACGGATACAGGCTTTTGTAAGGCACTGCCACATGGCCACACACACTGACCAGCACATGGCTACACACGTGTGATTTACCTGCAGTCATTTGGAGCCTGAACGTAACTCCACGAGACGGATTCACAATCTTTGGAGTCCAGGTCAAGTTAAACTTCTGTAGACCTAGAAGGAAAGAAGCAAGCAAGCGATATATATTAGTTTATTAAACATTAACGTATTCGCTTGAAACATTCGTATATCAACGAGGGCAATGAATGAGTGGGTGAGTATGCTGGGTCTTTTTTTTTGCACTTTCAGCAATATTCCAGCAATATCACAGCCGTGGACATCAGAATGGGCTTCACTCATTGTACCGATGTGGGGAATGGAACCGGGGTCTTCGACGTGACGAGCGAACGCTTTAACCACTAGGCTACCCCATCGTCAGTGTTATGACATGAGGGACGTTCCATGTGATATAAACTGGGTGTTTTGGGGGTTGTTTGGTTGTTTTGGTTTTTTTCGAGTGTCATGACAAATTTTCAAAGACTATGGATATGATCATCCCCCATATAAACACTGTGTCTTTATCTCCACAGCGTTTGTGCAGAACACCTCTGAATCCTCCCTGATACAGGTAACTCTTCCCTCGGCTTCCCTGACATTTTCAGCTGAGAAAGTGTCCAACTTTTAGACTTCCACTTCCATCACCCAACCTGTATATTCAAATATCGATCTTAATTTGATCGTTATTTATAAATTCCTTGTGAATATGAAATGAATGAACAGTTGTCCATACAGGGTCAGTGTTATGTTTACACAATTATCAATTCAAGATTGGTCAATACATTTTTCTTTCTTTTTCACGTAAACAAAAAATATAATTGTGAAAATCAGTTGAGATTTACCACCGCAGCTTGTAGCCTTGCCAGTGTCAGTTAGTCTCGTCAAGGGCTGAGGTTCGAAGGACTTGCTTAGAACTTTTTTGATGGATGTGACCTTTGCCTTTGTTAACTGGGCCGCTCTCTCATACTTGCTCTCAAACAGTAACGGGGCGTCTTCTTGAAACTCGACTGCCGCAGAGATCGACATAAACAGGAGAACACACACTGCCAAATGCTCCATGGTCTAGCCTGTCTGTGTGGTGCCTTTAACAGAGGTTTTCAACGCACGTAAGAAGTTTAGTTATCACACGACATGAAGTATGAACCAATATTAACAACTTCCTTCTGTCCGGAAGAGATCATCTTTAATCGGGTTGGTATATGTCTGATTTGAGAGGCATTTTACAAGTTGTAAAGATGAAGGAAAACCAAGTTCTATCGATAGTCAAGACTGCGACGATTCGGTGTAGGTACGAACACCGTTATCAAGCAAGTCAAAGGACTTGGTTTTCCCTCGTATATGTCGTTTCATGAACGAGTATATGAACTAAAACTGGAAATTCTAGTTGGAGTATGTGAGCTATCTACACGAGTCTTCCTAACAACTCATCTTACCTGTGTATTGGTCACTTACCTCAACAATATTCCAAATTAAAATTCCCACTGAGGTCTTTGATAAACGAGATTGGACCTTACAATTAATTCCTCCGTAAAGGTCAGGCTAAAGCTATTCTAGAAACGTTCGTAGCCCTTAGAACCCCCTAAACCTGTCATCAAATTTAACAATCCTTGGGGCTACGAACTACGAATAAGGGCCCTGGGTAAGAATTGATCTTCAGCAACCCACGCCTGTCGTAAGAGGCGACTAATGGGATCGGGTGGTCAGGCTTGCTGATTTGGTCATCTTTATTATACAGAGCAATGCTCATGCTGTTGACCATTGGATTTTCTGGTCCAGACTCGATTATTTACATGTAGAGTTCTTGCTATTGCTTCCCATCTCACATCTTACTGTCTACAAGCATACCAGCATTTTGTGTGCTCGGGCTATACCTCGGATACTCTGGCTAGACATGGCAAGTTCGATTACAGTCGCTGAGAGGTGAATATTACCATCACTGGTTTATGTATTGACTTCTGTTCAGTGCAAGTTAAATGATTAAGTGCTGGCTTCCATTTGTCCTCTGCCAATCAAATATCGACGCCAGTTTACTGTTGGTTTACTTTGTTTACATTGTTTAGCCTCCATCTCACGCGCACATGCGCACCCACGCACCATATACATGTGTAAATAAATACAGTGGAATCTGTCAAATTCGGACTTGACTGGGACCGACTTGACTGTCCGAATTACATTGAGTCCGAATTGTCCAATTTGACAGGAGTTAGCTCCCTTGATGATGAAGTTGAACTTTCAGACACAACAGTGAAAACACATAACAAACAACATTACACTAGTGTAAAATGAATAATTATTTATTATCAGTTTATTAATTTCACTTAAACTTGATCATCATGTTGTGATTCATGGCCAATTTTACGTTCACTTACGGAAATACTGCCTCAAGTCGGCCTGTATATATCTATATACTCTGCCTGCATTCATTAATCTGATGAAGGAGTAAGGATATACCAAGAAACGTTCTTTCTCATGATAAAGAAGTCGACATCCATAAAAAAACTCTCTCCTTATCACTGCCTTTACTGCTATTATAACTGCTCTTTTATTATGTTACCTTAGAATAGGTATTGCAATTCCCTTTCGTGTACTGCCTTAGCATGCAAGTCACATACACGCGATCCCATGGAGAGCACATGCTATGAGGAAGTGGAACATTATAAATAAAAGGTTCCACTATCTTTCAGGATAAGACTGACACTAGCCTCCACTGTTGCATCCTCGATATCTCCGGTAGGCGTTCCGATAAGTCTCCACTATACCCTGGACGCATCTGCGGCTTGGTCCGAAAATTTTATTACCTCCATTCGCTGGCTCCGCATTCTCACAGTAGCCAATCAACTAAGCCGCCGTCACAACTGAACTTGCCAGTGTCAACAAAGATAGCGGTCGCAGCTGCGATTTGTTCGCAGTGACACTCAGATTTGGGGGAAATCATACAGACACATTGATAGGCCTGAAAATTTAAACACAACATATGCAAGAACTCCTCCTGCCAGTTTCAGAGACCATCTACATGGTTCGTTCTGCCAAGATAATTTGAAAAACGAAAGTGAGTTGTGACTGGTTGGTTCAACTTCGCATCGTATACACCTGATTGGATAAAAAGCCAACCAAGGGAGGTAATACATTCATGGGGCTGAGCCCCATTCTGTAATGTGGCGATCAACGAACGATCACTACTGTCTATGGAGGTGTATGTGGAGTCGATCTGGAATCGTTTGACCGGAAACACTAGTCATTTTGTACCTGAGGCAGGCCATTTCATTGAATGCTGAATCTATTCAACAATCTGCCGAGCACAGATTGCATCACCTAAACATCAAACCAATTGATGACTGTGTTCGTCATGCTTCATACCTGCCATTGTTAAGTGGAGTGAGTGAGTATGGTTGTACGTCGCTTTTAGCAATGTTCCTGCAATATTACGACGGAGGACACCAGAAATGTGCTTCACACATTGTACCTGAGTCGTCGGTGCCAGATACGCAAACATACACGTGGTGAGGATGACTACATTATGTACGTGCAGAGAAGGCACCTGTGTGTCCGTTTACGGTCTCTGTCGGTAATTGTCAAGGCAAGAAAAACATTGCACGTAATCAAAGCCAGTGGAGCACTAGTTTCAGTCTACCCGCGAAGGTCCAAGGTACAATAGGCCTTCAGCAACTCACGCTTGCCATTCAAAGGCGACTATGCTTGTCGTAAGAGGCGACTAACGGGATCGAGTGGTCAGGCTTGCTGACTGGGTTGACACACGTCATCGGTTCCCAGTTGCGCAGATCGATGTGTATGCTGTTGATCACTGGATTGTCTGGTCCAGACCCTTTTATTTACAGATCGCCGCCGTATAGCTGGAATATTGCTGAGTGCGGCATGAGACTAAACTCACTCACTCATTAGTTTCAAAATGCTTATTTGGATCCATCGGAAGTGCTCGTAAAATCATCAAATGACCACAAAACACCTGTACAACTCTAACCAAGTTTGATATTAGTTTCATGCCACTATAAGCAATGTTTCAGCAAATTCACGACGGTGAACACTATAAAGCGTATGGGACGACACAATAAAACAGATTTAGAGTTATCTCCCTTCCATCGATTTCCATTTGCAGTACGTCGGAAATTTCCGTGCTTCATGGATCATTTAATGTTAAGCGAGATTAAAAAATGTAACTACCACAAAGTACCGAACGAGTTGGCAGCGTCGTGTATGCATTGCACCTCGCTTGTATACGGGGTGCATTGAAAATAACAGCAGAGCACTGAACCAATCTGACCGTGACATATTTCTGTGTGAGGAAAGATGATAGAAATGATCGTCACTCAATGTACCCATTTTGGAAATGGAACGGATTTCTTGAGGTGTATACCATGTTTAAATATTATGTGATAATCGCTTCACGGCTGCAGTGCTTTTTAGAATGACTGATTCAGTTTAGTTTATGTTGACACCACACATGTATTTATTAACAATATTTATAATGAAAGTATAGTGAAATGCCATTTAAACTTAGGCGTAATTTAAGGGCCCTTGCGTTGTTGCTGAAATGTTTCCCAATTATCAAATATCACAGAACATTGCATTTCTTACTCTCTTGCTAACATGTAAACGACACCCGCAGCCTATAACGAAGCGCACGCGCCGCGTTTCCAGAGAACCAAACTTTGACACATCATGTGAGATGACAGAGTTAAATTGGTGATATGTTGATGGGTTCATTGACTAACGCTTAGTTAGTAATTTTGTAATTTTGATAGCAACAAATAAACCCTTATTTTGAAAGGAGCCCAGCTGTTAGATGGGAAATTAAGAACCCCTGGGAATCTAGACTGCATTTTGAGCTTTAACAATGCAGGGAGAGCTAGGAAGTAGGGGAAGTTATGTGGTTGACTGACTATGAGACAGACTAATGGGTGCCTTGTGTATTCTACTGATCTTACACTGTAGAAAATGTGTTCAAATTGTGAACTAAACAAGTACATATGTCCGTATATGATAACAATGTCACAAAATCCATACACCTGCAAAGTATACATTACACAGATTAGACAACACCGCAAAATGGCGTCTGTACTTTAGCTAAACGTCAAGTTCACTGCACAGTACCGTACGTATCCCAACTACGGGGTATAGTGAACATGCCAGTCACCAGATCATCTGGTCCTGGTTCGTTTATTTACAGAATATTGCGAAAATATGTGGCGTGAAATATCAAACAGTTTAAAAAGTAATTGCTGTTCAGCCTATCTACAGGTTTGAACCAGGTCGCATACTATTGTCCAATAGATAACTATAAAGCGTTATGTAACTTATAAGCTTCTTGCATATCCTCATACCCATGTAAACTATATAACCTCTGTAACTATCTTTTCAGTGTATAGAAAAAGGTGTGAATATTATACACGAATGCGAAGACTTACCAACTAATGCACTAACTCCCACTCAGATATCGTAAGTGTAACAAATATTTATTGATGGGAATTGCCTACTTCCTTGTCTGTAGATGTAGACTCGTAACACCGCATTGTTGAGAGATTAGAGAATACCGAGGACGTTCTCGTTTACCTTTTCCCTAGTGAAGCGCCAGCGCAACATGCTCAGAGAACCAGTCTGTCCCCCGCTCTTCAGCGCGTATGCGAAACTCCTTTCCAGCGCGTACGTCGTTGTCACCCGATACAACGCATAGGTCGTCGCTGTGAGGAGGTAACACCTATTTTCGATTATAGATTGCAAAGCATTTACTTCCCTTTGTTTATAAGGGACGAAAGCATTCATTTTGAGTGTTCATTATGTAGGCAGCTGAACCTCTTCTCGCGGGGTGAGATGTTACGAAGCAAAAGTAGCGGTCGGCGCTTCCCAAAGAGGAAGGTAACTACGTTTCATAGTTCCCATGAAATGTTCTGACACTCACTTTCTCTCAAAGAGACGTTTTGAGCTAACGAATTATAGCAATGTCATTTCTGTTAAATTGTGCTGACGGTAGCAGACGAAACCTGTTGACCAGAGGCTTAAACATTGTGTCATTAAACTATATTTGCCTACTCCGTGGAAAATATTTCCACCCTTCTAAATTTGGTGTAGGTGAACGCCTTTTAAATTACATATTCATGCAATGAACCTCAAATCATGTCAAAGCAAACTTTGTTAGGAGTTAAAGGTAATGGAACCCTCTTCTGTGAACAGGACTAACACATCCATTTGAAAAAGAGGATGTTTAACTGTTTTTAAGTTTCATTTATCCCCTATTTAGGAATGTCATTTGTTGTTAAAAGTAGTTTAAAAGTTGGTGAAAACTGACATGCTGTACAAATTTGTGTTTGTAGCAATAAATTTAGTAAGTCATGGCTAATCTAAGGTCTTATTGATCTTTCCAAAGCTGGAAGATGATCTAGAAGCAACATCAGCATCTCTGCAACATGGAGAGTGGAAGCGATGTATGGAAGGATTCTCTTCTGGTTTTGACAAGACGGACACAGGGCAACGAAACACAAAGAGATTATGCCCTCAACGACCGCCCAAGGTCCAAGGCTTCCTGGAGTCCAGTTTTGACGATCCCACTGAACTTGTATCTGATGCATCAGAGCAGAGTACAAAAGGTGATAAGTTACTATGGTTTCTTGTGCAAAATGGCACATGTTTAAAGGGGCACAGATCCAGGGCAATTAATGTTACTTGCCAACAGTCTAATTACAAAGCTAAGCTTCAAGTTTGTTGGTACCTGTTCCCTCATCTGTAATAAACTTGGGGATTTGGCTACTGTCCACCTTAGCAGAATGTGTTCAACCTAAACAGTAGAACATTGGGAAGGGTGGATGCCCATCAGATGCTTTTATTTGAAAATATCTTCAGTGGTTCTTGTCTGATTTCAATAAAGTATCACAGCTGTGTAGGCTTTTGAGATTTTCTTATGCCTGGAAGTTATGGTGACTGATCCACTTTGATTCTATTTCTGTGTATTTTTTTCACAATGTTTAATTTCATGTAAAAATGTTACATGTATTACATATGATATTAAATACATACACTTGATTTATTTGCATTCTTAAACTAAACTACCCCACTTTGCCATTGCTAGAAAAATCTGAAATTCTACTTAAGTAAATAGGTACAATTTTTAAGTTATGTACACAGCAAATGCTTGTATGTGTTTCTTATGAAACAATGAAGTTCTGTTTGAATCATCAGCCCATAAATTTTTTAGGCAATTATAATTTTACATGCAATAAAGCAATTACTACATCCTTTGTTACAACCTGTGTTTGTTGGTATAAACCTACACGTTATTTGTCATCATTTACTTGATGATCAGTTAATGAACTTATAACAGGTGTAATTAGTTATATTGCAACTCAGATTACCTGTCAGATGTTTCCATTTGGCATTTCTCTTGTGTGGAGAACATTCAGGCCCCCGTAAGTAATTGAAGGAATTACAGCAAATTTGAAGGCATTACATCTCAAATGTAAACAAACGCAGCCCACTCGCGAAACAATTGCAGTCATATCGGCATTTTAGCGGTAATAACTGAAACACACTCGGCCATTTTTGTAGATTTTTCGGCTCACTTCCGTGATTTGTCGGTCGCGAACGGAAACTCACGCAGCAAAACATGGCATCGTTCGAAGAAGCACCCGTCTTGGTGAGTTGTGTTTTTAGTTCCTACTATTACATTTTTATACTTATCCATCTTTGACCACCCTTGTTGAATGCGTTTAGGTATGAGGTGTTGTTGGAGCTATCTTATTTTTTTAGGAAAAGACTGTCACTGCAGAAGAGTGTTGTTTACATCTGAACCTCCAGGGGCATGACTTGTGACACTCTTCTGCAGTGACAGTCTTTTCCTAAAAAAATAAGCTATAGCTCCAACAACACCTCATACCTAAACGCATTCAACAAGGGTGGTCAAAGATGGATAAGTATAAAAATGTAATAGTAGGAACTAAAAACACAACTCACTGAGACGGGTGCTTTTTTTAAAGAATGGTAGACGTCATGTAATTAGTTGTCAGGTTTGCTACCTTTGGTGACCAATGAGACTAGACTAAACACCAATGTGAAAAAACTGATGTATGTCATTTTTGCATATTACACCGTTAAAAGACACTTGACATGGCAGAGGATTCTTTGTCAGGTACAGATGAATGGCATATCATTCATTGTGGTTAATAAGAAATACATTCCTCAAACAAGGTAATAGCCTGACACTGATGCTATAACCTTAGTGTGTTATTATTTTAATGTTTACATTTTGTTATTATTCACTTGTGGTAGCATTCAACAGAATCATATTTTTCACGGTGACATATTGATACAGACAACATACACTAGGTTGCCCTTACAGTGAGTGAGTGAGTGAGTGAGTTTAGTTTTACGTCGCACTTAGCAATATTCCAGCTATATGGCGACGGTCTGTAAATAATCAAGTCTGGACCAGACAATCCAGTGATCAACAACATGAGCATCGATCTGCACAAGTGGGAACCGATGACATGTGTCAACCAAGTCAGCTAGTCTGACCACCCGATCCACGTTAGTCGCTTCTTACGACAAGCATGGTCACCTTTTATGGCAAGCATGGGTTGCTGAAGGCCTATTCTACCCCGGGACCTTCACGTGTCGCCCTTACAGCGTGTGAAATATGATTAACGTTGGCAATATATAAACTGTCGACATATTACAGTCATGTTATAAAATCACTATAAGTATAAGCATATCGTATGTTATTTATAAAGTTTCAAAATGCATATAACTATTGTAATCAACTAAACAGTATTAAAAATTCTAAGACAAAATATATTGATGTACCTTGACTTTGTTATTTATCAGTCTTAACATTTTTTTTACCACTGGCTGATAGTCAAACTTCAAAATATTTTGATGCGTTTCCATATGAATGAAGATGGAAATATTTTCAAGTAAACAAGATTTCATTTTTGTTGTTCATTCTATTCTTTATGCCATCAATTGTACATGAGGGTAATGCAGCAGAGGTCACAAACGAGCAAAAAATTCTGGGATATCATGTGGGTGCCCAAGGGAAAAACAAGGACAGAAGCAACAAGTTCATGGAAAAGCTCTGGATCAGTGCCCCTTTAAAGTACCTATCAAGGTTAAGAAAATTATATCAAGTTCAACTATATCTGAGGCAGGGGCAGCTTCATTCTTTTTCAGAAGAAGTCCTCCTAGGGGTACATACATAGCATTATAATGTCCATTTTAAAATGCCTATGCCAGTTGTAACAATATTCCAGTAAATATTTTACAAAACCAAAAACTCGTTCTTTTCTTGTGAGACCACCCCTACAGGGCCCATTCCTGAACCCCCAACAGCCAAGAGCAGGTAATTCTCGCCGTCTACCTTGTACCTCACTTTTCATTCTGTCGTCATTCAAGACAGTCGTCCATTCAACAGCTCTACAAATACAGCAAGCTTACGAAGTGAAGTGAATATGAGTGAGAAAACATCTTCTGCACCTCCTCCTGAAACCCCGCAACCCTTAACACTGGATCTAATCGCCTCTCTTTCACAGCAGCAAATGGCATCTGTACATACATTCATTTCGGACGTGATGTCTGGTCTCCGCCAGGAGATCAGCGTCCATCCGGAATCGAGTGTGTCTACTAATATGGCATCCAAAGGAATCCCCAACCAAGCCTGTGGTGTTGGTGTGGGGAATTCCTTAGGGGGTGAGCCGGCGGCGGGATCGGTATCCGGCCACTCTGTGGCTGCCAATATTGGTGCAGCACCTGTCATGTCTACACTGGAAGCATTACTGGCTATCAGCCACCCGGACTCCATCTCTGGTGTCGGGTCGATAGCATCGAGCCGCTCGGCTCTGCTCGAGCCTCTCTCACTCTCGTGTGTTCCCTCAACCAATCCTCCGGAGCTGTCTTTTGACTCAGAGATGTCGCTGCTGGGGGATTGTGTCAAGGAAACTATGGAGGAGGGAGAGGGTCAAGGTGGGAGCGTATAGCTACTGTCCTTTCTCAGGGGGTTGTTGCCTTGGCGGCGCCTGACCCCGCAGAGTTTTGGCTCCCAGACAAGGCATTCGCTCCGGCGAAGGTGGTGGATACCCGGCTCTGCATACTTCCTTCCGTTCTGGCCGAAGAAATTAATCAGCTTCTGTCGGGTTCTTGATCATGTTTTGATTTACCAGAACTAGATCGCAGATATCTGATGGGGGACCTCGGCTTATACAACCCTCCAGTGGTCGATGATTGCATGGCTGAGCAGGGTCGTCAGTTGCCACCATTTACATCCAATGTTACTGCTCTCAAGTCGCCTTGTCGCTCATTTGAGGAGCAGTACTGCAATGCTGCGCAATGTCTAAAGGTCACCATCCACGCCACATAAACTTCGGTGTTACAAGATCACCTTGTGGACGGTGGCGGAGATGAGGAGGAATATGCCCCCTCTACTCTAGCGCAGCAGCTTACAGAGGTGCAGTCTCATTTGGCACAGGACTCTATCAGGTCCTCGGCGTGTCAGATGATGTCTGCTGTTATGGCCCTCCGTAGGCTTTGGTTGTCGGTGGCGCGGTATTCACCAGCCACCCAGTAAGCTGTCCTAGCGCTGCCCTATCGGATGGGATCTACATTTTTTTCGGGAGCGGCAACGGTTGTCCGAGAGGCCATGGAGGCTGTCTCCATGTTCAAGGATTCTAAACCCTTGCTGGAGCAGTCATTCGTCTCGCACGCGGCCCTCAGTCCTTACCTCCGGCCAAGGACACTGCTAAATGGGCACAGCCATTGCAGGCGTGTAAAGGCAAAGGTAAAGGTAGGGGCAAGGGCAAGGCAGCTGGTCCCCAGCAGCCTTTTCAGAGGAAAGGGAAGTTGGTCCTGGCTTCCCAGTAATATGTCCTCTGGAGCCCTTGTTGACCCCGAATCAAGCAGTCGGAGCACTGCCGAAGTCGGGGATTCACTGCCTATTACCGCACATCCCTGCCGGAATGGGAAAAGGTTACATCCAATCCCTGGTTCCTATACACACTCAGGGACGGCCACTTACCACAGTGGAAGCGAGACCCACCTTCCTTTCCTGGGATCCGTTGCACTCCAGTGCCAGCTGTTCCGGAGAAAGCCGAGGTGCTCATTACTGGTCAAGGCGGTCATAGAGGTGGTTCCAAAGGGACATGAACAAGAGGGATTTTATTCCACTTATTTCCTAGTCACCAAAAAGGACAGAGGGTTCAGACCTATTCTAAATCTAAGAGGACTGAACAGGATGTTACAGGTACCTTCATTCAAGACAGAGACACACTAAGGTCAGTGATCTCAACTGTAGAAAGAGGCGACAGGTTTACGTCCATCGACCTCAGAGACGCGTACCTGCATGTTCCCATGCATCCCGAGTTCAGGAAGTACCTTCGGTTTTCCTTTGACGGGATATGCTATCAGTTTCGGGTGCTTCCCTTCGGCATCGCTATGGCTCCGAGGGTGTTCACCAAGCTTATGCTAATCCCAGCGCAAGTGGCCAGGTCACAGGGCAGGTGCTGTCACCCGTACCTGATCGATTGGCTCCTTCGGGCATTTGCCGTTCACTTGAATCAAGACACGATGTTCGCAGTTATGTGGCTGGATTATCAATCTCAAGAAATCAGACCTAGTTCCCACACAGAATCTGATCTTGGGCGTACAATTTGAAACAGCACGAGGCTTGGTCTCCCTGTTTCCGGATTGAATCTCCAAAGTTCAGAGAATTGTTTCACAGTTTCTCGAGTCACCCTCAGCCTCAGCTCGGACTTGGCTCCAGTTGTTAGGCAACATTGCGGCAACAGCGACCCATTCAGTATGCGTTAGCTCGGATGTGGGCTCATTCCCAGTGTTACGAGTTTATTCTCCACACTCCAGGATGGTTAATTCCTCATTTACGGTGGTGGACAGTGGTAGGGAATCTATCCCGGGGCCTGCCCCTGGACATTCCCTCACCAGATCTCTCAATTCAGACGGATGCTTCCTTCACAGGGTGGGGGGTTGTACTGGGCCTGGGCGGTCAATCAGTTTCGGACCAGTGGTTACAAAGCGAAACACACCTGCACATCAATGTGCTAGAGCAGTCTGATTAGTGTTCCAACACTTTCAGGAGAAGGCTTGCGGCTGTGTGGTGCGTAGGGAGATGGAGAACCAAACGGCAATGACCTATATCCTGAAACAGGGCGGTACGGTGTCTCCGTCCCTCCTACAGGAGACATGGCAGTTTCTGCTGTGGTGCGACCAGTTTAGCATGAAAAGTGAGATACGAGGTAGACGGCGAGAGTTACCTGCTCTTGGCTGTTGGGGGCCAGGAAGGTGTCCTGTTGGGGGTGGTCTCACAAGACAAAAACAGGTTTTTTGTTTTGTAAAATATTTATTGGAATATTAGTACAACTGTCGCAGGCATTTGATAATGGACATTTTAATGGTATGTATGTACCCCAAGGAGGACTTCTTCTTCAAAGAATTCATAACCTCTACAGGTTTATATAAGTTTAAATGCATTGGTTCATTTTGAAAACTTGAGTCAGTCTGAGATATCATATAAACTTCTAAACTAAACATGCACACACCTTCCACAAGTGTGTGGTATTACTTGAATACCACCTGAGAAGTAATAGTGAGTACGTATCACAATAATGTTGAAATAAATATGGTACATATGGATGCCTTCAACTTGCTTGTTTGCTTTTCAGATGCTGAACTCATATCTTGGTCCTCAAGTGATAGTGAAGAATTGGAAACCAATGTCAAATCTGATGAACAAGTTAGAAAATCAGCAAAGAGGAAGAATTACACACCAACTATGACAAAGGACTGCACACCTTTGACAAAGAAGAAAGCATTTCCTAAAGCAGCTAAGCTAGAGCTGAGGACAACATGTCCAGATTTTGATGTTCATGGATTATACGAGTCTGCTGGAGATATTGATGCAATCTCCAGCAATACGGAAGACGAAGGGGAGGGGATGAATAACGGGGCCAAGGAAGACAAGAAGCCATGTGTTCAAGTGGCAGACATACCCAGACAGGTGAGATGGCTAGGTGTACTTTCACTGCTGACCACTGGGGACATAAGCTTTTGTCAGTTGTCAGGTCGGTTCTCAACTTATTCATGTTTCCCAGTAGATTAGTCAGTACAGTTCTGCTCATGGGAGTTGAAAACGTATTGCATGAACTCAGACTTTCCACCCTCATTTATTTGCTAAAATGATATCTATGGTAACTAAACTACTGCTCAAAGGAGTATCTTAGGCATCCTATGCTTGTCATAAGAGGTGACTAACGGTATCAGGTGGTGAGGCTTGCTGACATTGTTGATAGTGACACATATCATATCCCAACTGCATAGATTTGTGCTCATGATGAGAACAGTGAGTCAGGCTCGTTGTATGGTAGTCCAATTAATTGAAAGACTTTTTTTATCAACAAATCTCTTTTGACATTTTTCATATGAATGTTGTTCTTGACTGATATTGTTTTACAAATTACATATACTCTAGGAGGGTACAAATACATAAATCATTTTGATTGACATCATTATGAATGAAGCCCCATCATTAAAACTCCTCATTTTGACATTTTAGTACCTTTTCAACTTCAGCTTTTTAACTTTTCAACTTTTTTGACAACAAAGCACAATCCTCTCCTGTGAACGAAATTTCAACCTTTCAGAGGGTTGCACCTCCATAACATAGTGTGAGGTATACTTATGTGAGTCGCTGTAGTATTCATGTACATCTCCAGGATTATCCTGTTTATAGCTTTGTCTAAACCTGCAATCGTGACCAGATTGCTTCCACAATGCTCGCTTCACACTCACAAACATTACTAGCATGAACAGAAATGTCAGGTGGAAATCCTTGCATCGACACCTGGGAGCAATTGACAATGATTCAGCATGTCTTTGTTTACGTCGAGAAATCAGCAATTGACGAGCTCATTACACATTTCATATGCAACTAACTGAAAATCCTTCCTCACATGACGTCACTGCAGTTTGTTGCAGTGTTCTGGAGACAGCATTACTTAACCCGGTTTCTTTGGCAGGCAAGCAAACAACTTTTGGGCAACTTTTAATCGCTCGTTATTAATTAACCAGACTTTTTTTATGAATGAATTTGGTGTCCCGCTTAAGACTATCCACAAGTCCTTCATATGAGCACAAAAAAAAAAAAGTATATTTGGTCTTTAAAGCAACAAGTGTTGCATTTTTGTACTATGATGCATTCCCACTATAAAACTTGGAAACTGATGGTAAGAAAAATTACAAAGACTTAACTGCGGTCTTTGTCTAGTGTATATAAAGTCTACCCACTCACTGTAAGATCATAAATACCTGGCCACATAATACAAGCAAACATGTAAGGTGGAAGACCTTTGACACTGAGTGGATGAGACAAGGACTGGTTGGTTCAATGTCAGTATGCTATGTTTAACTGAAGTATCCATGCTACAGTTAGGAGATAAACATCATGTGTTGGCCAATTTCCAGGTGTTATTGAGTATTTGAAGCACGGGAATGCATTTGGAACCGACGGCGTCAGCCGGAGGTTTCAAATGAAATATTCCCGTGCTTCAAATACTCAATTACACCCGGAAATTGGCCAACACATGATGTTTATCGACATTGTAAACATAAAAGTAAACCAAAGGCGTTTTACTGTCTGCACTCGTTTACATCGAGTAGGGGTACAGCAGTGAAGTGTCATCAGCTGGCCGTATCAGCTAGTTCCCATGGTAGCATCTGGAGTTGCTCATTTGTGACGTCATTCTAACTTTACGTCACAATATGATTTGAATTACGTCACCACTGTTGATGACACAACAAAACAATTGTTTGCGTGACAATACACAGTGAATAGTCTTTCAGTTTCCGGGAATCTAATACCATTTGATCATGTTTTTCAACCAATCAGATTACAGAACACAGTGACTTTTGGTTTACAATACCATTTGATCATGTTTTTCAACCAATCATATTACAGAACACAGTGACTTTTGGTTTACAATACCATTTGATCATGTTTTTCAACCAATCAGATTACAGAACACAGTGACTTTCGGTTTACAATGCACAATGGTGTTTCTGTAAGCCAGCATGATGAGCATTGCTTCACAAAACGATTGAAATGCTATGACTGTCGTAAGCCTATGTTATGGCATATGACTAACAACAGTCATAGCTATCAACACCTTTACTATCACTTTGTGAAATGATTCCCATGAGACCTGTGAATGTCTGAGGTAGAATAGGCTTTCAGCAACCCCTGCTTACCATTTAAGGCAACCATACTTGTTGTAAGAGCTGACTAACGGGATCGGGTGCTCAGGCTCTCTGACTCGGTTGGCACGTCGTTGGTTCCCAATTGCACAGATCGATACTTATCCTGTTGATCACTGGATTGTTTGGTGTAGACTCAATTATTTACAGACCTCTGCCCTATAGCTGGAATATTGCTGAGTGCGGCGTAAAACTAAACTGACGCGCTCGCTGATTCCCAGGGACGTCATTCATATTGCTATACGTAGGTGGAGTAATCTTGAAGATAGTGTGCAACACCTTTCTGATCACTGAATGTGTAAAAACTGATAAATGATTCTTTATTTTAGATTGGAAATCATTTCCCTTGTATAGATTTTAAAATATGGACAACTGCATCCTAAACAATGTACATGTTGATATAGACTTGCCCAGAAATTCGCACATCTATCGTGCCAATCTAGTTAACAGTGTCAAAGGTTGCCTCTGAGTAACTGGAGTTTGTCAGTATCACTGAAGAACATGATGAAGCACAAAGGTGGACTTTTTGTTTGGTCCTGACTGAGTGAGGGTAATTGAGTTTTATGCCACTTCTGACGATACTTTTGCGCACAGAAACGGGCATACTACTTTGAACCTACTTTGAAGATTGGGAATCGAGGCCAGGCCTTCCATATCAATTATCCTCTGAAGTATCTTAATCCTATGACTTGAATAATCAATTATAAGATTATGAAACTGGTAATGCAAGATATACATGGAAACTGAGGAGTTGTTCGTTTATAACTTACCTGAGTTGGTTGAGTGAGTTGACTAGATCTGGGAGAACAGGCAAGAGTGTTCCTTCAGAGCCAGACAGTAATACCAGGACAGCAATCATTACTTTCCTTGTTTCACTATGTCACAGGAGTGTTCTATCTATTTTAGTTCATTGAGGAAGTTCTCCTTTCCTTCATGGAAGTGAATAAGTTTTAATTGACCTTGTGACTGAATTTGGGGATATTCCATGTTGAGACAAGACAAATAAGAAAATACCCAAAGCCTGTTATTAAGAGGGGAATTAGTGTAATTTGAAATATTGAAATGACACATGATATATTTTCAGTATCCTGGCTAAAATGTTTACTAACAATACTCATTGTGATTCATTTAATGGAAAATGTGATTAATTTGACAAACTCGTGATTAAAATACAAATTATGCACCCAATCAAAGTATTATAGGTCGCACTCTTGATCTGTTGTAGGCAGCCATTTTGAATACCAGTGTGCATGACAGAAGTCTCATTTTGGACAACATAGTTCTGTATTATCCGATGATAATATCATTGTCACGGCAGAGTTGCACCCTGTTGCTATGAAAGATAAGAATGATTCACTTCATGATGTTGCTGAAAACACAAAATATCATCAAGCATATTTGACACTGAAGGCCTAGCATAAGCCATCCTAACCCACATGGTATTCCTCAAAGCTGGCATCTAACATTGACAACAGCATGTATTTGAAAAGCAAGTGGTACGTATTGGATGATGGAGAGTAAGAACATCAAGTAGCACAGGTGATGAAGCCAATACACTGGGGAGTTATGTAGTTAAGACACTGTTACTGTCCTAGTTTACACAACTTTTTAAAAAGCAATGCAAAACTGCAGTGATGAATATGTGAGTGAGTGAGTTTGGTTTAACGATGCACTCAGCAATATTCCAGCTATGTGGCAGCAGTCTGTAAGTAATTGAGTCTGGACCGGACAGTCCAATGATCAACAGCATGAGCATCCATCTACACTATTGGGAACCGATGACGTGTCAACAAAGTCAGCAAGCCAGACCACCTGATGCCGTTAGTCGCCTCTCACAACAAGCATAGTCGCCTTTAATGGCAAGCATGGGTTGCTGAAGGCCTATTCTACCCTAGACCTTCATGGGTTGCAGTGATGAATGTGCTATTTAAAAGTGTTAACTTATACATGCTAAATAATACTTATAGAATCCTATATTTGTCAATAGGTATTTCTTCATATAATTAAAATATCTTTATGATAAAATAATTAAGATGTTCATGTTGTAAATAGTTAGGGATATCCCAATCATAGTTTGAATGTACTGTAATAACTGGATACAAGATAATGCATATCTTTCATGAGAAATGGTCACATCAGTGTTATGTGAAAAAGACCAATGCGAAGAGCATGTATAGTGGCAGAGCTATGGTATGAATGAGTGTTTTGGGTTGGAATAGTGTCTTAATCAGTGTTTCTGCAAGATCTTTGGTTAAATTATATGTTTGTTTCATATGTATCTGTAAATCACAATCAGTTTGGCATTCATATTTGTTTTGGTTTTTCCATGGAACATTTTGGTGTTAGTCTTATGGTGGGGTGGGCTTCGTTTCCGGAGCAGAACTAAAAAACCATTCAATATTTTTCTGCAATATTTGGTAGATATATCAATCAGAACCTAAAGTGGTGCCTTTTGCTATTTGCAGGTTTTTGTAATTTATTATTTTTTCAGTTTCCATGGAAACGTTTTGGACATAGTCTCAAAATAGAGGTATGGGCTTCGTTTCCGAAGCAGAACTCAAAACCCGTTAAATATTTTTCTGTGAAACTTGGTAGATATATCAATCAGAACCTATAGTGGTGCATTTTGCTATGTACAGGATCTTGTGATTTCTTATTTTCTCTGTTTCCATTGAAACGTTTTGGACCTAGTCTGAAAAGTGAAAGGTGTATTTCATTTCCGAAGCAGAACTCAAAAACTTCTTAATATCTGTTAGTAAAACTTTCTAGATATGTGTGGCAGACCTCAAAGTGGTGCCTTTTGCTTTTTAAAGATTTTTGTTATGTATTATTTTCTTGGTTTCCATGGAAACATTTCAGACTTTTTCTCAAAATGGAGGGGTGGGCTTCGTTCCCAGAGCACAACTCAAAAACCATTTCATATCTTTCAACAGATCTTGACAGATATATGAAATTGTGAGTTTGCTGGTTACAGATATATGGCATTTATAATTTTCATGAATTCCATGGAAACAATTCAAACTTAGTCTAAGAAACAATGAGTAACTCTCAGATTATTTGTCCTTTCAAACATGTGGGGGCTGGGGGGATATAACTCTTGTTTATTTCAGTTCTGAATCTGACATACTCAAAACTTGGTAGTACTTGTAAAGCAATAGAATTGAGATAATAATTGAGATAATAATTATATCTGTGCATGGTGCATGTTGTTCTGGAGATAGTGACTAATCAGGCCAATACATAACAGTCTGTTGGCCTTTGACCAGGCTTTGTTCGTGTTTCCTTTATTTGTATTAGTGTCATATTTTCCTTGTACAATTATATTCAAGACAAGGAAGTGTTATGTTTATGACCTGTGTATGTGTCATATATCATGAGTTTTACACCGCACTCAGTCATAGTGCAGCTATAGGGCGGAGGTCTGTAAATATTTGAGTCTAGACCAGACAATCCAGTGATCAACAGCATGAGCATCAATCTGCACGATTGGGAACTGATACAATGTGTCAACCAAGTCAGCGAGCTTGACCACCCAATGCCGTTAGTTGGCTATCAAGACAAGCATAGTCACCTTTTATGGCAAGCATGAGTAACTGAAGACCTTTTCTACCCCGGATCTTCACAGACAGTGAGTGAGTGGGTGAATTTAGTTTGAGCAACATCCCTGCTGGACATATATGTGTGGAATCAAAGTCATACTTTTGGCGTGACGAGCAAATCCATTAATCACTAGGCTACCCCACCACACTTCACACACCTGTCAGATATCATTAGCCATATATTGTGACATCTCTGCTTTAGGCTAAATTAGAGCCACTAAAGCTGAAAACTTGCAGGCTTATTCTAACAATGAGTGAGAGGTCTGAATCAAATGCATGAAAACAATATGAAAGCTGTGTCTTAAATATAGCCATTACTCAGCCATGTTGGTTCAAAATTTAATAAAATCTGATATTTATGTAGAAATCAGCTGAAAATTTATGGTTTGATTTTACCGATGCTTTTAAATTTTGACTTTTGTTTGGTATTGAATTATGACCGTTCATACTATAGGTACGCCATTCTCAGAAATAATGTAGGTTCATTCTGTTTTTTAATGTTGCTGCCATAACACCCACATTGCAAAACATATTGCTTTTTCACTAGTTATAGACAAAATAATGTTAAATTAAGTAATTGTTCGGTTAGTCTGGGATTTCATGAATATGCTGAAATACCCTGAATATGCAGCATGTGTTTCCATATATTGGCACTCTATTTAGTTCACTCTATTTCATTTTAGTCTTTGTTGTTGTTTTTTCTCGTGATTAATGCAGAACCTGTATGAATATCAGTGCCTTTCACAAGACTTGATATTAACATTTCATGAGAGACATGGACACTCAGCAATATTCCTGCTAAATGGCAGTGGTCGGTAAATATTTGAGTCTGGACCAGATAGTCCAGTGATCAACAGCATGAGCATCAGTCTATGCAGCTGGGATGCGATGATATGTGTCAACAATGTCAGCAAGCCTGACCACCCATTTCTGTTAGTTGTTTCTTACAAGCGCAGGTTACTGAACATCAGTTCTAAACTACATCTTAAAATGTGCACAATTATGCTGATGACATTGCACCTGTGGACTACCCATACAGGTGAGCTACAGTACCATGGCTTTATGTTAATCATTGTGGGTAAACAAAGTAAAATCAGCGTGGTTGTTTGTTTCATTTTGTGATCTTTACATGAGCACAATAAATGTCGGGGTAGATATACCACACAGCAGAGATTTCATGGTAATGCTAATCAAATACATTAGTGTACAAGGAAGTTGCTCACACACAAACACACACAGCCAGGTTGTGTTCTGATAACATATTTACTGTCCTCAGTGAAACAGGATGTAATAAAATTTAATAAACAGGATGAAACACGGAATGTTGTATGCATTGTTTCCATTCAAGAAGATTAATGCAGCATTTATCTTACCAAACACCTCAGTGTTAATTTTGAACTGTTTGAAGCATGAGTATCAGATTGTACACTTCAGCCAACCTGTGTGAATTAAACGATTTGAATCTTGCATTTTGCTGTTTTCCCCATGGGTATTGTCTTAGTAGAGTTGATGCAATGTAATCCCTCTTCTTAATATTCACAGGGACTGCATTTGAATGTTTTGTCAAAATTTATTTGTTGGAAAGAGAGTAAAATGTTTTTGTAGCCATCGTTAGATTTTGTAGAAGACACAAGCGAAACAGATTTAGAGTTATTTCGGACGCAAGCGTCTTCATGCTTTAATGATATAATAGTTCAGGGCGAAAGTGTGCTTTATTACACTATACATGGTGGTAGAACGAACTGTATTTCTTTTCTAAGATGCCGTATTTAGTAATTTCTAAGCCTAATTTTGATTAAACCATTTCCAGAAAACAAACGACGGTGTCTGTGACCTAAATTAAAAATCCTCGCACAGGGCTAACTAACGAGCTGTTCTCTTGATGTGTCAGCCCCCTACGTTAAGACAAATGTTACTAGAAAAACAAATAGAAAAACAGTTTGGTGACGGTTTATGTTTGGGTTAAATATCTTCTCTAGATCATTTTAATCACATCTTTGATTCTCTTGATACAAGGTGATATGACTGTCTCATTTCTACTACCAACGAAAGTTTAGATCAGTATATTCAGCTGAAGCTGCCTAGTCATGCGACATTCCATGATTGCATTGTGGGAATGTAAACATTGCAAACATTACCGTCTCTTTGTAAAATTTTGAGTCAAACTGTGAGACATTTTATCCTTCGGAAAACATAAACGTAATGTTTCCACCAGTGATGTTAGCTGTGTGATGCAACTGCAAACCAAGAAACAGGAGAAACGAAGCAGTTTACTGTTGGAGGCAGTATGAGGCGATGGCAACTGACATCTATCGTGACATTGGTTACATTGTGACGTAATGCAAAAAAGTTCGATTACGAGGGGGCAGACTGGAATGGCGCAGTGACGTCAACACATATTGACGTAATGCAAAAAGTGCACATTATCGTCTGATAAAGTATTGTCGGCGCCTTTGATCTTTCACCGAAGCATCTTAGAATAACTTACATCAAGACTGAATATGAAGAATTTGACTCATATGATGTTCGTGGGTCATTATTTTAGCTAACACCACACCTTCCTTTATAATAGCAGTAATAGCATTTATAGTCTCTATTGCCTCACAAAACTGGTAGAAATGGTTGCAATTGCCAACCCCTACATTTGTCACAATTTCAAACCACGCAAATGACTTTCACCACACTATTTAAGTAGTGACTTCACATTTGGTGGCCCCTCCAAGCTGTTGTGTACCAATGCCAAGTTGTCAAGTAGCTATTTTACAAATGCTGTCACTCTGCTATTGCATACTGTCGTTTACAGATTGATTGCAGTCGGCTGTTGTGGATTGTTGTAGGCACTCCCTGCTGTTAGCCGTATACAGATGTTTTGCAGTCAGCTGTTATAGACTGTTGTAGGCACTTCAGCTGATGTATACTGTCATATACAGATGCATTGCAGTCACCTGTTGTGGACTGTTGTAGGCACTGCCTCCTGTTCCATACTGTTGTAGACAGATGTATTGCAGTTAGCTATTCCAGGTACTCCCTTTTCATATACAGATGTGTTGCAGTCAGCTTTTGTGTGCTGTTACAGACTGTCATAGTTTCTCAAGTAATGTATACTGTTGCAGCCCTTCATCACCCTCTTTTTTCATGCCCTGCAACAACAAAGTCCGCAATACTTTGTCCGAAGTGTATCTCCTAAACTATTCATGATGGCTTAACCAAACTTGGTACACATGTGAAGCCAGTCTAAGTAAACTCAGTCTCAGTGTATCTCGTTACACTCCACCACTGAGTCTAACAAAACCTAATAGAAGGTCGCGTCAGGTAACCTTTGAGCGATGTATGACCATCCAATCAAACGCAAGACGGTTAAATAGATTTAACTAATCAGACAACGGCTATACTACTTATGATTGGAGGGACTTTCAAAATATTCAGGTCACTGACACAGATCTCTCCACAAGCGAAAATCTGCATAAAACACAGTTATTTGACCTGCAGTATATACGCTTTGGGGTTTCTGTTGACATGGTTACCATTAGCTTATATTTCCGCAAAAGATGACATCCTTGAATATTGCCCAAAACACTTTCTTCAGCGACTGTTTACTCACCGTTGTCATGGTTGTAACGTGCGCAGTGTACAGCACCCGGAAGTAAGCATACACTAAATAGCATTCAGAATCATTGTGAGATACAAAGTTCGAAAGTTGTGTGCGAAAGTCCACTTTCGCATTTTGGTAAGCTGTGTTCTGATTGGTCAGTCTCAAAGGTTACCTGACGTGACCTCCCATAAGGTTTTGTTAGACTCAGTAGTTTAATCAAACAAAAAGTACTGAGGCTAAGTTTACTTAGACTGCGTGTCAAGCATGATCCCTAGACATATGTTTTGGAGGTTAAATCCAGATATGAAATTACTTTTTGCATTTTCCATAGAAGCGTCACTTAGGCTGTGGCTATTAGGATGTCCGAAGTAGTTCTCCTAAACTATACATGCTAGCTTCATCAAATTTGGTACATATGTCAAGCATGGTTCCTAGATGTACCAAGATATGAATTATATTTGTTATGGTATCACTGCAGACCCTGCCTGTCCTGTATTTTTACAGACACTCCATAATTCATCTATTGTGTAATGTTCCAGGCATTCCCCGACTCTCCAATGATCATGACATACCAGTCAAGCCAGGCCTCCAGCTCCTACTCACCATCCAAAAACCCCTCAGGGATGAAGGCCAGTGACTGGGTGAAGGCCATGGACTGGCAGACTCCTGTCAAAGCCAGCAGCAGCCAGGACGATGAAGAGGTTCAGCCTGACCCAGACTCAGCCAAAAAGAAGAAGAAATACCACAAGTATATAGATCTTACTACTGCTTCTCACTGGCTCCAAATGAAAACAACTCGTGGGCGAATGGACTTCTTTTTCTTGGTTTACGGATCCACCCATGAGTGCACAATGCCATTTAGAAAGTGGTCAAATGGAACATATGTTGTTTTGGGGATTGTACTTTTGTTTGGTTATCCTATTCAGAATTGGAACCCACACCTTCAGAGTCAGGCACCCAATCACCAGCACCAGAGGTTCAAAAATGTTTTGAAAGCCACTTGCCACAGTGACTTCAAGAAAGTAACTCGTCCTGACTAATTTTCCACTTGCCCTGATTTTTATGACATAATGCGTGATGTTAATGTTTACTGGACTATTTATCGAAGAGTGATAATTTCTCTCTTCTACATCTAATTAATTATTATTGTGAACTTTAATAGCTTCGTTATGAGCAGATATGAAATGAAATCCTAGATAATATACAGTTTTTTTAAACCATAAGTGGAAATTATCCAGTAGTCTATGGACAAGTAAGATACCATTATTTGATTGCCAGAAATGAAAACTGAAAAGATTTTTGAACCCTGAGGACGCAAAGTCTGGTGCCTAACCCCCTCAACTACAACATCTCCCACTTTGAGGGTCACTGTGGGTTCCAATCCCGGATAAGACTCAACCCAACAAAAGTACTCGAATCTGTACATTACTAAGAAAATATAATCCCCAAATATAACATTTTCATGAAAAGAACATAAAATGAGAATAAAATGAATAATTTCTCTGATATTGATTCTAATGGTATTAAAGAAGCACTCATTATCACTCAGATCAGTTTGTTTTGTTAGAAAGATTTTTTCTCAAAATAAGAAGTAGACTGATAAGAGCAACAGCCAAAACATGTTACATTTAGACCATGCAGATGAATATTTATATGCCTCCAAGGTGCAGTCAAGTGGCATCATTTCAGTTTGTGAAATAACCACTGGTTCGTTAGCATGTAGCTTGTAAAAATCCATTTGTGAATCTCCACAGTCACTGGGCTAGCGGGCTAATAACGTTTCATGGTGTTGTTTTGTAAATATATTGCTCTCTCCAACTTGTTAAGTTATAACACATTTTAAAATCATGTAAGATTATGACCTGATAAAAATGTTCAACATGATGTAACCTGTGTCATGCTGATGATATCTTATTCTCATCTATTTTTTTTACACCCCATCACTAGTGTAAATGTAGCCACATATTTCAGTCAGCTATTCTAAACTAGATTTTGCAAAATATTCCATACTGTTTAAAGGTATATATTACACATTAGCTAATGCTTTGTAAAATAAATTCGTAACATTCTAAAGATTATTGTCATGAGTTCAATAAATGATGAAACTCAGTGAAAATTGGTGAATTCTTAACTTTACACCAAGACACAGCTGTTCACATGCACGATATTTACACATGCTTTTCAGCAGTTTGAAACCTTGTCCTCATGCAATTTATCTGCATAAGGTTATCAGTTGGTTCCCCTATATCTTTAAAGGCATTAATGTTGAGTGTAGCCACTTATGTGCATTACATATGGTGAATCTTTTAAGCGAGTCTAAACTTTAGATGGGTAGTATAGTTTCTTTTGCTTAGTGTCCATATTAAAATTTCAGGCTTGTGAAATATTTGTGGGGTAGTAACTTTCAGACATAGCTAGCATGGCTGGCTAGCAAAATTTGAAAACTATTTTGCACATTAAATTTAAGGATTTTTGAGAAAGCAATGAGATAAATTGTTAGTTGACAAAAGACCCATATATACTACATGCATTTAATTACATGGACTTGTCAATTTGATGGTTATTATTTCAACTTGAAAAGCTGACCTGTATGAGTAGCAACATGTTTATCTCCCCTTGGCTAGAGGTGGCCTTGCAGAGCAGCTGGCCCGTGTCCAGGCAAGAGAGAGGTCAGCTGTCAGGATGTGGGAACATCAGCACACTGACCACACAGGTGATGGCAACAACTTTTATATTTTATTAACACAGACTAAATTGATTTCATATAGTCATACTGTGTTTAGTTTGTGCAGTTTTGTCTGTTGTTCAGGGTGATCGTAGAAATGAAATTGCTAATATGATGATTACTTTCAAAAATGAAAGGTATGGCAGCCTTCACAACCTCACGTTTAACAAAATAATAGTACAATATCTCGAAGGAAATCAATATTATCACCACAGATGAATTCAGGAACAACCTTGACTGCTGTTTTACAGATTCTTCTAAAGCCATCCTTGTGCGGGTTTTGAGGTTTGAAATCCTCTTTTCCCTGCAACTTGCTCACTGTGAAGTAGCTGACATTGATGAGAAGGGAGGTGAAGGTAACAGCCCAGTTGATAATGACAACCAATGGAGGAAGCAGTTGATCCTGTTCTCCAAGCAGATGATGGATAAACTGCAGATAGAGGCTGGGTCAATGGTCACACTGTACCCTCCATGGTATTTTCACTTCCTCAACCCTAAAATATCTGTAAAATGAAATCTATATGGACCCTTGTAGTAGGTTCTGTTTAAATTATGTACATTAGTCCAAGGAATGTGTGGTCACTGGTTCTCATGCTTCTTTAACGCTGCATGCAGCAGTATTCCTACTGTAGGGAGTCTGTAAATGATTGAGTCTGGACCAGACAATCTAGTGATGAAGTACGAGCTTCGATCCATGCAACTAGGAGGTAATGATATGTGTTGAAAATTTCAGCAAGTCTAATCACCTGATCCTGTTAGTTGACTCTTACAAGCATAGGTTACTGTTCAAACCTGGATCTTCATGGATCAATTTGTGACAGAATGATTGTGGGACAAATTTCAACAGTTTACAATTTAAAACATCTGAATTTTTATCTCAACTGGATTTTTACATAAAAGAGGCCTAACAACTTATGTCATCTGTAATCTCAAATTGTCTATGATGTTTGAGTTTAATATCAATTTCAGTTCATTCTGGGAAGTGCGCTTTCTCAAATTTGAGTCCAAACTCAAAACCTAAGTTTGTTTTGAGAAATCTGAGCCATGGCCTAGATTTTCGAAGCTCTCTTAGCAAGGAGATAGTCGTATGTTAAGGTATGCCTCTTACGACTATCTTCACTCTAAGAGAGCTTTGAATGGGTGACCATGTTTGGCAGCTTGACTCCTCAGAGTTCCTAAGACTTCAGTTCTGCCCCACAACAAAGTACAAATGGTACATATGGTCTCACTTTCGGCAAGTGAGATTGTTTAAAATTGCCTCTGTTCGTAAACAGAAAATGGGTACCCGTTGAAATAAGTTTACGACTAATAACCGTTTAGCTCCTGAAAGGCAGCTTGGGTTATCCAGAGTAATAATGATCAAATTGTGCACTTTGAGCAGGATATCTAGCCTTGGAAAGACACATTGAGAATATTCTTGTTGTTATTATATTTAAGTTATGAATTATCTAAAGGCACTATTAACAATGAAGGTATGAGGGGAAAGTGGTGCATACACCCTGCACCCCACCTCTGAAACTACCATTGAGGCTAATTTTGTTTTAAAGTGTTCCTACATCAAGACAATAAATCTGTAATGTATGTTTTCGTTTCCAGGCAGCAACTACAGTTGACTAGTCAGAAACAGACAGTCCTGCTGTGCACTCATTTTACAAGAGTTTGCTCAGCTGTTGTTCAACAAAACTGGAAAGCCAAGTGCTCGGATTTGGTGAAAACTGATGTGATAGCTACATGGAACTGCCCATGCACAAATGGTTTGTCTTACTAGATTTGTTAGCATGTTATCTCACAAAACTGATTTCTTGCAGTAATGAAGCATCCCTCCCTGTGTAAATAGCATTCTGAAGGTTTGTCTGAATTTAAAAACTGATGTGTCTGTTTAAATTGATTGTTTGGTTGTTTTATAATGCACTTAGGAAAGAGTATATATCAGCTTTAAATGTTTAAGTCTGGAGCTGACAATCAAGTGAGCGAACGCATTAGCATCATTCTGCACAATTGGGATATGGTAACATGTGTCAACCAAGTCTGCAAGTCTGACCACACAACCCCATTAGTCACTTCTTACAGCAACAAAGAGTTCAAGTGACAAATGAAAACATTTTTAGATAAAATGTTTAAATTTACCACATTGAAGGTTCAAGATATCATAACATATTTTAATTTTGAATTAGGAGATTAACATCATGTGTTGGCCAATTTCCGGGTGTTATTGAGTATTTGAAACACGGGAATGCATTTGGAACCGACGGCGTAAGCCGGAGGTTTCAAATGAAATATTCCCGTGCTTCAAATACTCAATAACACATGATGTTTATCGACATTGTAAACATAAAAGTAAACCAAAGGGGTTTTACTGTCTGCACTCGTTTACATCAAGTATGAGTACAGCAGTAAAGTGTCATCAGCTGGCCGTTTCAGCTGGTTCCCATGGTAGCATCTGGAGTTGCTCATTTGTGACGTCATTCTAACTTTACGTCACAATATGATTTGAATGACGTCACCACTGTTGATGACACAACAAAATAATTGTTTACGTGTAAATACGCAGTGAATAGTCTTGCAGTTTCCGGGAATCTAATACCATTTGATCATGTTTTTCAACCAATCAGATTACAGAACACAGTGACTTTTGGTTTACAATTTTAAATAAGCATACATATATAACAAACAGGAACAGCCAACAGGTTAGAGATATAAGTTAATTTGTGTTAAGAATCTCCAAGAATTAAGGATGATCATATTATGTTGTATGTAGTGATTATATTATTGATTGTGTAAAATAATTCACCATACACCTGAAAAAGGGGCAAGTAGAGGCCCAGAAACATCATCACACACTGTGATATAAGTTTAATGTCTTGTTGCCCGATGCTGTTTAAGCAACACATTATTCACACAATCATTAATGTTCATCCTGATAAATCCCCATGGTTTGTCTACACTATGCAAGTAAATTTCAAAGTGGTAAACGTCATGATCACATTTTGCTGACAGCCTTGATGTAAATCTTTGACACACAGCTTGTCATCAGTCTCCCTCACCAGTTATGTTTGACACCTATGTTTGGTCTCCAGATGCGAATACATCAGCTGCACATTGTCCTGCAACACAGTTTCCATACTTGCCATCATCCTTACAGGGAGTGAGTATTTCAATATTAATAGCAACTGATATCTAGTGATATATATCTAGTATTCAGCAAAGACATCAGTCCCTGGATTAATGCATAAATCTCTATTTATGTTATTTAGACATGGACTTTGCACATTGTCTCCATGTGAGGATTCAAACCCAGCCTTTAAGCATGAAGAATAAACGGTTTAACCATTTGGGTCATCTGACTAGTACAAATTAGCATGCTTGTGTGCCCCTTTGCTGTAGGTAGTACAAATGTATGGGCATAAACAGTCTTACCCAGGATTTTACATAGCTCTTCGAAACTGGTAGACCTGGAGACTCGGCGTATTTCTTTGAGAGTCCATTTCCAAAAGTAGGAGTGTAAAAATTTGTATAAAGTCAATGACCTTGGATACTGCCCCTTTGATAATGGGGAGTAATATGTGTTACTTTCAATGTCATTAGTGTAATGGTCATAAACAGAATGTTTATTTTCAATACTGGATATCATTACAAACTCAGATATTTCTATACCGGCAAAAATATCACCATGAGGCACAGGATACTTTATCAAATTTCTGCATCAAGTACGCAGGAATCACGCATCCCATAAAACTGTTTACTTTGGGCAAAATATGTTGTCAACAGTGATTTCTGATTTGGTAATGATGCAAAATGGTATGGGTGTAAAATGTATCAAGATTGTAGATTATTAAGGTGTCTCCACATATGTAATGGTGACATCAGTAAAGCAGTATAAAATGAGATGTGCTCAATATTGCTCATGTAGCCACCTGTTGACCCTTTTATACTTTGTACGAAAAAATGTTTTTATTGGAATCTATCTGGACTGAGAATTAAAATCCCAGATAAAATGCGGCCATGGTTTGAAATACTTTATACTTATATGTATTTGTATTTGTAACTGTCCATGTTTTACAGACTGATGTGAGAGGCACACAGAACACAGGTCTTCCTGCCACCCAGTCGGGTCTCCTCCAGACAGTGAAGAGGTCACAGCTACCGGTTGTATCAGTGTATGACTCTCTGTTAGAGAGCATTCAAAGGACAGGGCCTGGCCACGGTCTCACCTTCCGTGCTATCATACAGAGGGTGTTTTTCTCATCAGCAGCCAGGTAAGACATCAGTGATTATTCTGACCAGTCATTTATTCAGCACTGTTGGTGTGGGGGGCAAGAGTTGTGTCTCTTTTTTCACCAGAATCTGATGATCATGGCTTCAAACCCAAGTAAATAATGTTTTGTCTGCACAATACTTATCCTTGTGTTGTAGAAGTGGGTTACAGATCTGCATATCTTTTTGTCATTGTTTCAGATATTCTTTGTTAGTGGAAGACAGTCATGGCACAATGGCTGTTGTAGAGATGGGAGATAACTCTGGACAGGATGAGGTGACTCAAGCCGAGGGTCACATGTGTTGTTTCACAGGACTCAAAGTTGTTAACAGAACCATCAAAGAGAGGTAACTCTATTCTTATTAGTTGTTGATATCTTGACCTAGGCATGCATAATCATTTTATCAGGAGCATGCATGCACTTGGATTCAGATTTAGCATCAATATACCTTGGCAAGTGTCTCCTTATTGCGGGGCAGTTGTGTGGCCTAGTGGTTAAATCATTCGCTTGTCACCCCAAAGACCCAGGTTCGATTCTCCATATGAGTACAATGTATGAAGTACATGTCTGGTTTTACCTCAAGTGATGTTGCTGGAGTATTGCTAAAAGCAGTATAAAACCAAACTCACTCACTCACTATCCTTGATGCAGGAATGTGGCACTGTTCAGTGTGCTAGAGGGTGCATGGTCAGGTCACAGAGCATCTCTCTCCAGCCAGGAAAGTCAAGAGGAGGAACAGGCAAGCAGCTCCGTGAGTACACACTACATGTCTCACCAACCATTTCCTGTAGAGAGTTATCAGCTAGACTGAAAGAAACACTGAACTGTCCAAACCTAATATATGGTGAAAATGGTTGATAATTTTTATTTGTTCACCTCATATTCACCCGACTTCCATTCCTTAGGTGGGGCGGTGAGGTAGCCTAGTGGTTTGATTCCCACATGGGTACAGTCATTGAAGCCTAATTCTGGTGTGCCCAATTATTGCTACGAGTGGCGTAAAACTCACTCTGTTAAAACATTTAACTTATAACTAGATTGAATCACAATTTACAGTGAATAAGTTTTTCGTTTTTTCAACACCATATACCCAGGTTGTATCAGTTTTACCATTCTCCAAAGAGGAGTTTATCCTAACCCTTTCACTCACTATGATTGTTTAATATGAGATGCTTTTGTTGCTGATGTTCCATCATTCCTCAGACGTGTCGGTGTGGTAGCCTAGTGGTTAAAGCGTTCGCTTGTCATGCTGAAGACCTGGGTTCGATTCATCACATGGGGAAGCCCATTTTCTGGCATTCCCCACCGTGATATTGCTGGTATATTGCTAAAAGCAGCATAACACTAAAATTCACTCACTCACTCATTCTTCAGATGAGACATGTGACTAGCCCTGGCTTCTGCTACATCCTGTCCCTGTCCGGAGACTCAACACTGTCTGTCACTGTGTCCCCACAGACAGCACTCAGCTACAAAGAACCACACTACCAAACACTGGCTGGAGCAAGGCAGGTCAGGAACTTGGGATCCTTATTTTGGGATAATAATCTTCACCAGTGTGACATCTATTGTAATGTTTTAGCTTAGAAATGGAGGGTGACAGAGGTAGTCAACACTGCAAGCACTGCAAATGTTTTTTATGAATAAACCATCTTCACCTGTTGAATGTTTATTGTCCCCTACCGCAACATAGAATGAGGGACTATATATTAAGTGGTGACTCTATGTATGTACATATGTGCGTCTGTCCATACGTCCCAGGTTTTTTTTATTAACATGGCATCTCATGAACAGTTGTACCCATTTTTTTTCACATTTGGTAGCAGCCTACATTGGAGGATTACGCAGACACCAGTTCATTTGGGTGACCTTGACCTTATGTTTAAGGTCTCCATGACACTTAATAATAATATATTTATCACTTTTCAAGCTTATGTAGATGTGATATCTCATAAAACATTGCACCCACTGTCAGCAATTTTGTCAGCAGACTAAATTGGGTGATTATGCAGATTCCAGTCATTCCAGACATCTTGTATGTGACCAAAAAATAAAAAGTAGTAAATATGTTATCAATATTTTACGCTTCTTTAGCAGTGGGGGATATTAGAATAATTAGGCAAGCTTAAAGACCATTTTTGCTCAGAAATGAAAGGGCTATGATGTATTTAGAGGTCAGTGACCCAGAGGTGATCAACACCAAGGCAATGCTGAGGTCTTGTTAGATTGGACAATGTTACACATAGTGCAGTTTTTGTTACCATGATTCTTGGGGTTGAATTTCCATAAATGTACTTTTACCATGACAATACATGACAATAATGAGAAGTTAACCATCAGCAATTGTAATATTATACTATGAGATCACTGTAATGAACTGTTGATAACTTGATAACCGTCAAGGGAAAAACAACAAAATATGTTCTGCTGTACATGTGTAACACAGTGATATGTTTATAATGGACCTGGTTATACCGAACAGAGGAGAGTAACGAACTGGATTTTTTCTTTTCTGTAAATTTTACAAAAAATATATATAAAAAAACAAATATGTCACTTTGTGTATAGAATTAGTGGTCTCTGAGTTCAATGTAACCTTAGTTCTTGTCAAAATACACTCTAACCAAATTGTGTTATTTTTAACCATGATTCTCTGTAAAATTTGACAATACATCATTAAGAAATAATCACTCTCTCACTCTTGCTGTTTCCTGTAGATGGCCTCGGACAAGAGAGTGTCATTTGTTGCCAGAGTTCTTTACAAGAGACAGTTGAAGGTAGGCTAGAATTTCACTGTTTAAAAGAGGGAGCAGGGATGGATAGATACAGGCATTTTGATTGAGTCTTAACATGGCTGTTATGTTTCAGGATATGTCCAGAGCAAATGTACATGAAACCTGGTATGTGACCGACAGCAGTCTCTCATCTTCCTACTCAATGGTCACCTTGTCACCAGACTGTCACATCCCAGTATTAGCAGGCCAGTCGGCTGTCTTCACAGATACGTCAGTCACCAATGGTGAGCAAGTCTTAGTTATTTGAAAATGTTCTTAATTCAAATGAATTATTCCTTCATCGATTTTTGTAATTTGTGATACATTTTATATTCTGAGATACACCCTTAAGGCCAGACCCATTTTATTTCTTTCTTTCTTTTTTTTTCCTACTCAAAAAATAAAACCCTAATGACTTTATTGGCCAAAAATGTATACTTACTCCGAATTGCCAAAGGTAGAATACTTTTATCATTTCGAAGGACTATTACTTGGACTGGTGATTTTTTTTTTCTTTATTTTTCCCTCCTGCCTTTAGGTTATCTGAGGAAGAGAATTCACAAAACAACATAGAAATTGATTTTGTAGTTTGTCATATATATTTTATTCTGCTACACCTTCATTGATTTTTGTAATTTGTCACAGTTTTGTACTCTACATCAAGTGCTGTCTTACAGTGACACAGATTTACAACAAGAGGATCTAATCCACACTTTTAATTCATTAGGAATCACCCATGGGACACTAAATGAACATGGTCAGATGTCATGATGCTACAACAATTTATACTTTCTAACAGGAATTACAACATTTGTTTCAGGTAGTTTTCACTGTGATGCTTACTCTCGTATTATGGAGGAAGTGCCTGTCCATATTGAAAACAGCTGGATGAGAGAGACACTCAGCCACCTGGACTCACTGACAGTGTCCCTTCCAGAAATAACAAACAGTGTTAGGCCATGGAGCCTTGTTTCTGTACAAGGTAGGTGTCACCAATCTCAGTGTCGCTTCCAGAAATAACAGACAATGTTAGGACATAAGCCTTGTTTCTGTACAAGGTAGGTGTCATCAATGACAGTGTTGCTTCCAGAAGTAACAGACAGTGTTAGGCCATGGAGCCTTGTTTCTGTACAAGGTAGGTGACCTTACTGACAGTGTCACTTCCAGAAATAACAGTTTTTTGCAAAGGACCCTTGTGTCTGTTTACTAATTAGAATTGTCCTCAAATGAATATTTCAACATTTTCTGGTGTTACGTTAAATCATACAGATAAAGGCTTAGGCTATATGCTCGGTACCCCATCTGTGAGATAGTTTGTTCTGCATAACTGAGAACAGAGATTTTAAGAAGATAGATAACAGTGAACAATCTTTATTACTAGGGAGCAGGTTTTAGCAGGTTTTAAGATAACATCTTCTCTGTAGTGGTAAGTTGCCATGAGTCACAATGTACTCTGATCTAGTTGCATGGATGCCTTTGTATATTCTGTTTGAAACTATACATTACCCGTGTAAAGGGAGATATTTGATTTCTTTGTGTTTATTACCATGGTAGGGATTTATCCAGATCTGAGAAGAGACTTATATTCATCCTTATGGCTGCAAGATATAACAGCAGAAATTCCCAGATTGATATTTTTCAGAAATTATGATTAAATATCAGACTTTAGACAATACTGTGGGGTTTGTCCCAATTTGCCAGGAAGGGCACCTACGGATTTATTTGACACAAGCTTCTGCATTCTGCACACATAAAAATTGACAATGGACACAAAGAAAAATATTGGCATGTTCACAGGGATGCAGAAACTGTCCAATCAAGTAACAATAGGTTATCACTTACTTTGCTACCAGCTGAGTTTTGGTATCATCTGCAGTTTGATTACTGTAGCAATTTAAGTGATGATCATGATACACTATACTTTATCTTACCTTACACATAAAAGCTGTTTTCTGATTGGCTGGGTGCTCTATTATTTTCAGTGCACCCCACTTACAAGCGAGTAACATTTCTATGTACCCCACATGGAATGTCAAACTCATTTGATACTTCGTGGTAGTAATTCATTATCTCAAATAACATTGAATCATGTGTGATGTACAGACGTTTGTGATACTTTGCAAATGCAAATCCATGGAAGGGAGATAACTCTAAATATGTTTTTCTTGTCTGCAAAATCTAGCAGTGGCTACAAAAAGATTTGTACCCATACTTCATTCAAAATTAACATTGAGGTGTTCTGTAAGATAAATTTGTTGTTCACTGGTCCCTTGGGCCTATGGGTTGATGTTTGCTTATGTTATGTTATATGGGCAAACATCAAGGGTACATCAACCCATGTGCCCCTGACCAGTGAACAGCTTATAATTACAGTATAATAATAATATTTAAGTGTCTGGGTTCGCAAGTTTGTTGCCATGGAATCCCAATAATTAAGAGTCCAAGGTACCCTCAAGTGCAGGACTCGCGACAAATGCCTGAACACCTAGTAAGCAAGCTGCTACAAATCCTGAAGTGTGATTCCCTAATAGATGATGTTTGTGTGTTCCATGCAGCTTGTAAGATGGCTCTATATGACTCTACTTGCAGGTACAGTAGGCAGTGTCGATGAGGATGCAGCCTACACCTGGGAGGAATGTGATGGTTGTCATGGTGACCGGCTCATGCAGGACCGTGAGAGACCAGGGTAAGTCACTTGTATCATCCCACCTAATGATGCACAGCTGGTTCAAGTGTAGCAATTTTCTTAGTCTGTCTCAGTTTATGTGTAGATTGCATCAGTATGTTTTCAGCCCCATTTGGATTTCTTTTGTAGATACACACATATTTTTAATATTGCAACTTTTTGACTCCTACTTTAATGATTTACCTGTCAGTGTTTAAAGTAAAATTATTCTCTCTGTACACCCTTGAAAGTAACTGAACCAAAACTTTATAGAAACCCATTAAAAACAGCTAGAAAACCTAATTAACTGGCAAATAAGTTGTATTGTGGGAAATCCAAGTATTGTTTAACATGTTTTATGTGGTATTTTTGGCTAGAAAACCTGTCTCTAATCACCAGAATATCAATGATTTACCCCTTTGATATTTGAAAATTGCAGTGCTCGAAAACAAATTTGAAAAAACAGCATTGCAATATGCAAAGATTTTTGTACAAATATAATAATGTGAAGATCAGAATTTATTTGGAATATGTTTATGAATTGCAGAGAATCAAAATGTGTGAGCTGTGGCAAACAAGTTACCTCCCCTGTCATAAGAATGAAGTTGGAGGTGTACTTACATTCCAGTACTTTCAAAGGATCTGTTGTGAAAGTAGATGTATGTATAGTTGATGTTTTTTAAATGGTTTGGGGGTTTGCATTTTGGTTGATAGAGTTGAAGGATTATTGGAATGGACAACAAAGAAATGTAGTTTTGTGAGGACCCAGACAGGAGTATCCCAGCTCTATCGTCCAGTAACAACCGGGCAATTCAGTGATCAAAAAGAATGAATTCAAAATCTACATCTAAATGACACCTCAGAACACCAAAGATGGGTTTGATTCCCCTCCAGTTTGTGAAGACTATTTCTCATGTCCTGCATGACTTAACTGAAATATTGCTAAAAGTAGCATAAAAACCATACTCACACTCACACTCACACTCACACTCACACTCACACTCACACTCAATAAGCACTCATTACGACCTGTTGTACCTGTACCTGTTGATTCCCCATTGAGGTCAACAGCTGGAAAACATTCTTTATCAAAATGTAATATTACCCAATCATGTGTCACTAATTATGCGTATTTTCAGAATATACTGAGGAGAAAAAAGTTCAGGGAGCACAAGTGTTCATTATTTTTTTCCAAGGTTTCTTCACTGGCTTTTTGTCACACAGCTTTTGAAGAAACCTGGAAAAAAATAAAGGAACAATTGTGCTTTCATGTGATCCCTTAACTTTTTATCCTCAGAATATTTCAAGATGGTTGCTCTTGGCTCTGCTTTGGCTCAAAGTTGTATACTGAAAAAATAGAAGTATCGTTGTTTATTTGCTATGTGGTGAGGGGGCATTGAGGTAGCATAGTGGTTAAAGGGTTCACTCATCACACCAAAGATCCGGGTTCAATTCCTCTCATGGGTACAATGTGTGAAGCCCATTTCTATTGTTCCCTGCCATAATATTGCTGGAGTATTGCTATAAGTGACATAAAACCATATTCACTCACTTATGTGTGGATGTTTCTTTGCTTCAGTTGCAAAAGACCACCATAGAAAAACTTCTTCCAGCAGAGGAACAAAGAGATGAGGTAGGAACAGGGCTGGAAACCTGCGTCACCACATGTATTGTACCATGCTTTCTCTGGAGGGACATCTTTTGTCAAGAAGACCCAAACCAAAACCTACCATATATAATTCCTGTCCTCTTAAATAGACATAACTGTCACTATATAACTTTTTTGCAAGTTAATAAAGCTTGACAGATATATCAAACAGCCCCTAAAGTGGTGACTTTTGTTATTTCTTGTGTTTGGACTTTTTTACTTTTCTTGATTTCCATGGCAACAATATGAAAATTCCAAACATGGTAAATGGATTAACCAGGGGCTGATGTGGTGCTGTTTGCTTTTTAGGATTTTTTTTGTATGAACTTAGCTGAAATGGAGGTATGTTTTTTGTTTTCAGGAGCACAACTTGGAAATTATTCTATACCTTTAACAAAACTTGGCCGCATTATCAAACAGATGCCAGTGGAGTGCCCTTTTCTGTTTGTGGAGTTTGGGCATTTTTGTTTTAAATACATAAAATATTTTTTACTGTATGTTTTAAAAATCTGCAGTGAAAAATTCAGTCATCTCCTCTCTCTGCTTTCAGGGCTGTGATGTTGACTGTGTATTGAACAAGGAAGTGGGACCACTGAACTGCATTGTCAAGTCCGTCAAAACTAATGCTGACAAAGCAGAAGTCTTCTTGCAGGAGATCTCATGACAGTCATGTGTTCGAACAATGAACTCTCCCTCTCTACAGTCCTAGTGAAACAACCTGGATATTAGCATACAGTTTGTTTCCTGAAGTGGATGTATCCACAGAAGGGCCAAGTCCATCAGCATGTAATATGTTTCTTCTTTCAGTGGCATGTTTGGAAGTTAATGAATCAGGTAATGGCAAACCTTATGGCTGGACAACTTCTTTATTCAGATGATGCAACGTTTACTTGTTTGACAACAATACAAAGATCTGTATTGAAACATCATATCACGCAATATATTGTTATTATGACGTTATATGTTTTCCTCACATTACTCCTTCACGAAGTAAAGATTGATTCCTACAGTGGTTATCATATATAGCTTTATTCTTTAATGCTGAACTCATTTTATACCATAATTCCTTTTACAATTGCAGTGTTTTACCTTACTTTGGACACTGCAGTTATGATATACCCAAACTCTGCTATACCATGATAATGGTATATATGCTGAGTCCTTAATGCCATGGTAATGGTATACACCAACATTCTTATATACCATGGTTTGCTGCCGTATAGCTGGAATATTGCTGAATGCGGCATAAAACTAAACTCACTCACTCACTCATACCATGGTTATGGTATATACCATAATTCCTTCATTCAACGGTGTATCCCATTGCATGATGGGATATTGCGCATGATATCAGCCTCTGGATTGTCTAGTCCAGAGTTGAAAATTTACAGACCACTTTTAGATAGCTTAAGTAATGCTAAGTGCATCCTTAAAGGTCACATGCAACCTAAAACAACTTTGCAGATTTTGATACCTTTTGGTAAAAACTTACCCAAACAAATCATCAAAAATGCCAATTCAATCTATTAAGTTGAAAAAAAAGCGATGAAAAAAAGAGTTTAAATGATTCACTAATTTTCCCCCAGTTTCTGGGGGGAAATGTGGTTTTCACAACAATTCTCATAACGCATGCACAGTGAACAGGTTTGTGGAGAAACAGTATGCCTGCGCGGAGTAAGAGGTCGTGAGCAGTGGTCTAATCTTGGTTGTGTACACAAACAAGTAGATAATCTACCCCTTACATAACAAAATACGTGTTGATTGTGATAAGCAGACTCTGTCCCAGAATAAACTCAGTGTCTGGTTTACTCACACCTACATGTCTGCATACCTCCTAATGATAATATGCAGTGCACAACTTCAGTCACTGACCACATCCAATTTGAAATTAACACCTATCGGGCTTCTACTCCATATACAAAGAGCCGGCTTAGCATATCGGCAAATGAACCAGTGGCCAATGAAGAGGCTTCGTTACACTTGAGCACACAACCACCAGCTCTGACTGGGTTCGATATTGCGGCTGCTTCGTTTCAAGGGAGGTACACCCAAGTACAAAATATTGCACTTTTGTTTTTCGATTATACGTTTATAATTCTGTTTATTTGTTCTTTCATAATCAGCAGTGCATTTTATATATCATGAAGAAGTGATATCTATGTTTTAATTATGTTTGGTGTTTTGGTTGCATATGACCTTTAAACAAGAAACACCATACTATGATAATGATATGTACTTTAAACTCAGTCACAACTCGTGAGTGGTAGGGTAGTCTGTCTCACAGTCCTTGAACCGCATTATTTTGCCAACTGCCAAGCCTTCTCTGCAGTGCTAAAGCCTTAAATGAAGCAAGTCTAGATTTCCCTGGATTCAGGTCTTGTCTCCCAGGGGCTCCTTTTGAATTAAAATGGGTTAATTTGTTACTATCAAAATGATATATATTCAAAGACTAAGCCTTAGTCTATGGATGTGGGGTAGCCTTGTGGTTAATGTGTTGGTATGTACTTGTGAATCCTTTGTGTTGAAACGAGTTTAATTTTAAAACACATTTCAGGAAAGGGGAGCGGGGAGGTTTTGCTCGAGAGAAAAATAGTTTGTTCGGTCAGCGCTCCAAAAGCATTTTAGTCCTTGAAGGAAGGTGCTAAACTATTTTAACAACACCTTGCATCTGGAGTGATGTACGTATTTCACTTTTTCAAACCTATTAAGATAATTGTGCTACATTTTAAGGAACGGGAACAGTTATCTGCACCGGTCTTTCCACTCCACAACAAATTCTCCCATCTTGCCATGTGCCAGGTTAAACGATTTGATTTGCGTCTGTGCGGCCCTAAGGGAACGCATGTTTCTGAGGGCAGTTCAAAATTTCCGTTTACTAACTTCAGCGCCGTGTATTATCGTTTTCGTGAAGAGCAGTTCACTCAAACTCACCATAATGCTTTCCATGCACGTGCACTACATGCTCCTGAAGTTACGTGCACTTAGATATACACGTTACATGTATATGCACTGTCAAACACAACGGTTAAAAACGTTAACATTGCGAGACAGTACTTAACTTTAGCACAGAAATGGGAGGCAACAAGCATGGTTAATGGTGGAAGCTCATTACGACAGGTTGCAACAACTTTTCACAAGTCTGTTAGCGTGATATCCAGACTTTGGAATCTCTATAGAGCGACTGGTGACGTCAAAATGAGGCGTGGTCGGGGACGGAAAAAGAAAACCGATAACCGGACCCTGCGCCTTATTGTTCAAAATCAATACGGAATTCAGACGAAGAAGAAACGTCAGAATTTGTTGCGCGTACAGTGCGTAATCGTCTTAAATCGGCTGGTCTAAAAAGCCACCGTCCATTGGTTGGAATCAACATGATTGAGCAACATAAGCGCTTGAGACTGCTGTGGGCACGGAACCATGGAGGAAGAACCGTACGTCTATGGAGAAACACCATGTTTAGTGATGAGAGCAGGTACACACTAGACCATAATGACGGTCGAATACGAGTTTGGGGAACGTCACAGTGCCTGCACCATCTACCAGCATGATCGTTATGGAGGGGGCTCTGTTATTTTGTGGGGCGGGTTTACCTTTAACCACAAAACAGATCTTGTGCGTGTTGATGGCAGGATAACAGGTGTACGATGTCGTGACGAGATCTTGAACCCGATTGTGATCCCCTTTGCGCGTACAGCAGGTCGAATGTTCGAGTTCCAGCATGACAATGCCCGCCCTCACATCGCTCATGTTTGAGGGACTGCGGGCTGCAGGTGTCCGGGTGTTGCAATGGCCGACTAAAAGTCCTATCCTTAACCCCATCGAACATCTTTGGGATGTTCTTGGCCGCAATGTTCGGGGCAGACCTGTTCAACCCAACAATTTGGATGAACTTTTCGTGGCTCTCCAGGAAGAATGACGTAGAATTCCGATTGGTACCAGCCGTACAGTCATTCGCAGCATGCCACGACGATGCCAAGCAGTTCTCCAGAGACATGGGGGACACACCCGATGTTGATTTTCATCACTTGACATAAGCCTTTTCATCTGTGTGAGTATATTTCCGTCCATATATTTGTGGTGTAGCTTAGTTAAACTTTCGCCATAAAAGGCGACTCTGCTTGTCGTAAGAGGTGACTAACGGGATCGGGTGGTCAGGCTCGCTGACTTGTTGACGCATGTCATCGGTTTCCAATTGCGTAGACCGATGCTCATGTTGTTGGTCACTGGATTGTCTGGCCCAGACTCGAGTATGTACAGACCGCTGCCATATAGCTTTAATGTTGATGGGTGTTGATAAAACTAATCTCACTCACTCATTAGTTCAATCTTCAGTTAACCACTCATAACAATAGTGAAGTAGCATTCGTTTCAGTAATCGTTCCTCACGTGGAATGCCCAGGTCCGACCTGTCATTATTGTGCGGCGTTGGCAACTAACCAGCCGTCACATTAGTGATAAGGATTTGTGCTGCGTTTTGGAGCAATGTCAGGTCCACCATTCATAAAATCAAGAATGTTCAAAGATTAACACATTCTTTCTTTCAAGGACGCTCAGCATTCCCAGATAAACATGTCAAATCCGCTCCCTCTGACACAAGAAGATCATAAACACGATGATGCAGTCTTTCACTTGCCACCATAAGTGGTGTTTGGTTGTACTTTCCACCTCTCCTGTTGATGTTGAAAGTTTTCAAAGAGAGAAGATGTTTCACAATGGACAAATTTCCACCATAGCAAGCCAGTATCAAACAGTCTCTGTCGTCCACATCTGAAAACGTGAGATCAGCACCTTCAGACACCAGAAGATCAAAAACAGACACATTTCCATTTTCAGCAGCCAACATAACGGGGGTTTGACGTTTGTGTCCTCCGCGTCTGTTTACGTCGATATCTTTCAGAGAAAGGAGATGTTTGATGATAGACAGGTTGCCACCTTTACACGCCACCATGAGAATGTCCCGACTGTCGATGTCCGTTAGGGAAACGTCAGCACCCTCTGACACAAGGAGATGATAGACATCGTAGTGGCCTCGTCTAGCTGCCATCATCACAGGCGTCGCGGTGTTCCATCCACCTCTTTTGTTGATATCAAACAACTTGGTTGATAGAAGATGTTTAACTATATTCACATTCCCACTGGTACACGCCACCATTAAACAGCTTTTGTTATGACGTTGGGTACCTGTGAGATCAGCTCCCTCTGATACAAGGGCACCAAAAACATCAGAGTGTCCATTTTCTGCTGCAAACATAACGGCACTCATGTTATCGGGCCCTCCTTTGCTGTTGATATCAAAGATTTTCATGGCAAGAAGATGCTTCACGATAGACACGTTACCCCCTACGCATGCCAGCATCAACATATTTGTCTTGTAGTCATCTGTAAGTGTCAGATTAGCTCCCTCTGACACAAGAAGGCTATAAATACTGAAATGGCCTTCCATAACTGCAGCCATAAGTGGCGTCTCATTACTCAACCCTGATCTTCTGTTGATGTCGAATGTATTCAGTGACAGGATATGTTTCACTATGGACACATTACCCCCATAGCATGCCAGCATCAGACAGTCTCCTCTGTCACCAGACTTCGGAGAGACTTCAGCGCCTTCGGATAACAGATGTACATAGATGTCAAAGTGTCCATTTTCAGCTGCCATCATAATTGCTGTTTCATTATGCCATCCACCTTTTCTGTTGATGTCAAATATTTTCATAGAAAGCAAGTGTTTCAGTATTTGTACATTACCTCCTTTGCACGCCAACATCAGACAGTTCAGCTTGTATCTTAGCAAAGAGGACAGATCAGCTCCTCCTGAGATAAGAAGTTTAAACACATCGTAATTCCCTTTTTCGGCTGCAATCATGATTGGTGTCATACTATGAACTCCTCTTTTGTTGACGTCAAATTGTTTTAGTGTTAGGAGATGATTCACAATAGCTGGATTTCCTCCCTCACATGCCAGCATCAGACAGTCTACTTTGTCATCATCAACGAGCGAGATATCAGCTCCTTTGCGTACTAGAAGGTCATATACATCAAAATGTCCATTTTTAGCAGCAACCATAACTGGTGTTTCCTTATACAGTCCGCCTCTTGTGTTGATATCAAACACGCCCAGTGATAACAGATATTTCACAGTCGACACGTGACCATGACGACTAGCAAGGAGGAGACTGTTCCAACCATTTCTGTTACTGAGAGTCACGTCTGCACCTCTCGATATCAGCAGTTTCAAGATACCATCATAACCAGACTCTGCACTTATTCCTGCTGCAGTGTTTCCCACCCAGTCAGCGGCATTGGTCATACCAGGAGACACTTCCAGGATAACTTCAGTTATATCCTTACTCCCCGATTTACAGGCGTAATGAAGACAAGTCATACCATCACAATCAACTAGAGAAATATTTGCCTGTTCTTGTAGCAGGAAATTAAAAACATCAAGATGTCCTGACTCAGCAGCAATCAAGAGAAGTGTTTTGCTCTTGGATGATTTAAAGTTGACATCAAATTTCCTCTCTTGCTTAAGTAAAGATGTAATTTGTTTTAGTTTATACAGATCCCCACATTCAATGCAAGTTATTGCACAGTAATACAGATCTTGTCCGCGTTTTATTGAGTCTTTCCTGAACAAATTCTTTATTCGATTTAAGTAGATCAATTTCTTTCTGCACATGATTTCCAAAGTGCTGTTAAACAGTGCATTATTGTGTGTCAGTGACGTCCAATACAGAAAACACTTCCCAAAGGTTTTGTCTGTCTGTTGCGCTATCCTTGTCAAGTCATCACCTAACTGAGCCACAAGGGAGGAGGCAATGGTGTCGTTACTGAGTGCAGGATGTGTTACTGTCCACTTGAAACATCTGTGTCGGATACCTTCAGCAAGTCTATCCACGACACTTTTATATAGAGCAGGGCTGATGTAAATCATGTTTGTGGCATCATCTGTAGTTGATGTCTGAAGCGTCTTCTTCAGCCTCACCCGCTCATTCAGGAACTTCAGAGAGCAGTACTGCAGCAACAGCACCAGATTCAGGTGACTTAGAGCACATGCTGCGGCATCATACACCGACGGGTGAGAGAAGTAAGCGAGGTGGTCCTCGACTATACAATATGTTCCAGCAAAGTTTTCAATCTCTTTACAAACGTTGGTTCGTGTACAGGATGGTACTATTTCTTTCACCACATGGAACAGGTCAGTACCTTTTCCTCCTGTTGCCGTCTGAAGTGTGACAAGGTTGAGATTCCCTTCACAAAGAATGAAGAGTATGAGAGCTGCAGATCTGTTGCTGTCTTCTCGGATGATGGTGTCAAGGTCACCTCTCAAGCAGGTCACAGGGTTCTGGAAGAAGTCAACGCTATGCATCTGAAACACGGGGTTGGGGAAAAACAGGCTACAGGTTAGAGGAAACCCAAACTGGCTATTTTGTGAATGAATGATTGCTTTGATGTCCTCATCAGACATATCACAATTTTGAGCTTTCTTCTTAAAAGACACTAAGAGTAGTCTCTTTTCATCGGGGGTCAGAAAATCTTTAGTCAAGTCTATAACGGTCTCTGTGCTGAAGAGATTTATCTTGTATTGGTGGAATTTGGAACACCCCTCATTCCAGTTGTAGGATCTCGATGTGAAAATGAAACGAAGTTTGAATGTATGGCTAGAACTCGTATCCACAGATTCTTGGTCTTCCATGGGTTCTTTCTTCTTCTTTCTCCTCTTCTCACCGTGCTTCCCGTCTGGGGCAGTCAAACTGTCAGCGAGGACCCTCAAAACTCTGTTTATTTTCTCGAGGTTTACTGGAAATGTGACACAGCCGAATATGTCATCAAATATGATCATCATGTCAGATCGTCGTTCAGTGATTGTATCAACTTCAAAATGTTCGATGTTTTCCACAAACAATGTTTCATACTTTTGATTACGATATTCTTCACACAGCATCAGTGCAATGCTGGTCTTCCCATCTCCGGGAGCTCCGCATATGCTGACATGACCATGTTTGTCAAGCACATGCCTTGTTGTCTCTAGCGTATGGACGTTAACGAATACCTCCTTCAATGCCTGAACACGATTCCAGATACTCTCTACAAGTATAAACAAAAATATAATAAAATATTAACTATTAGGCACCAGCCATTTTAAATGGGGAGAGAGAAGATAATTGAAGGAAACAATTATTGCTACATAAAAACAAACAAACAAACAAACAAACAAACATGCCATCCGCCCTATTCCCAACCCTAGTTCGAAAATCAAGTGTTCAGTCCATTAGGAGGTCAATGTAAACTAGAATGACTTCCTCAGGCACGAATCAGATTTTATAAATGTTTACTAAATGCTTAAAATATTTCACTTTCAGTTTATATTTACCTCCAGCACAAAGCCAAGAGGGATTGTAATCTAGCATCGGTATATGAACTGCACGATACTTTAGAAAGAACAAGACCTCAATACATGTGTAATTCTTTTTCTTGATCATTATGTAATTGATGATGCATATACGAGAGGTGGTTGATAAGATCTGAGCCTCGTTTGGGAAGACTCGACCCGAGGGCATTAAAGGTATTCATTGATACTCTTATGATGGAGGGATGTTATCCATCAGTTTGTTGTCCAAAATATTCTCGACTGCTTCTGTGATGTCATCGTTCCAAACGAAACGGGTTCATGCTAAAGCTTACTTCACATTAACATCAGAAATAGTGTTGAATGAATCGGACACACCCGATATATAACCAGACTAGTCCATTGTCCTGGTGGAAGTACACCATTTCTAAGTTTCTCAATAGGACAGCAAGATATGCTCTGCAATTGTTTGGTCGCCTCTTGAAAGACCGTCTACCAAAAGGTCACTCTAGGTATCCCAATAACAAACTTGACATATTCCTCCCAGCTGATGGGACAGTCTTGGAAATGTCAAATCCACCCAATGTTGCTAGAACCTGCTCAACTTATGCTACACCCATAGGGCCGGTAACTCGCGCTGCTTATTTCACTGAGTTGGTTCTTGGCTCCCTTTGCGTGCGCCAACTTGCGATATCGGAGACGGGGCCAAGTGACAACCATGAAACCATTCGAAATGGTATTAAACGTTGTTTGTCGCCGGAAGTACTAAGGTCTCGCAAAGTGCCCTAGCCTAATGACGGGCCCATTAGCCACAAATGTTTCCAAGAAACGTTCTCAAAACAAAGCTAGATTGTCACCGGTCATCTGGTTTGGTTTGATCAGCTGTCAGAAGCCTTTTTACGCCTCTTTACGGTGAGGATGGGTCTGCTTTAGTGTTTTGTTTGTTCGGCTTTTTTTTCTGCAAAGACTCAAATGTGGCCATTGTCAAAGGTCAATGACCCTTGCATATACTAATGACTTATCACAATGAAGACATTTGCTCAACTAACTCTAGATTTTGTGCATATTCGTGCACCTCAGTGACATCACAGACAGCGTTATTTCATTATTAGGCAATTTGGTTCCAGTGAGGTTCAGAACGTATCAATCAACCCTCGTACTTGGTTTCACTGTGCTTGGTAATAAAATTGTCTTACCTTGCGAGAGACACCCTTTACAGGTGACGTCCCCGAACGAGAGTGAGACATTACGTGAGTTGGAGAAGTCGAAGCATGACAGATGAGCTGCAACAGAACGAGTGATTGATTGAGCGAGTTATTGATGTATCCTTTATATATCTTCCGTTGCGCTGTTTGATTCCCAAAATGGGTGTCTAATGTGTGACATACAGCACCAAAAAACTAATTAATCATAAAACATGATTCAGAGCATTCAGTTCTTTTGGTTTGCTTGTTTGAACACATTTTATTCAAGAACTGGGAACAATTTGGGCAACTTATTACCGCCAGCTCCCATCTGAAACATGAACAATAATGAATGGATAACAAAAAATTAAGACATACTATTGATTAATCGAAGCCCTTACTTCGTACAACGTACGTATACACACGACTAATGACACTTTCATTAACAGTATTTGGCACTAAACTGGCAGAGCAGGGTTGCCGTAAAGAATGGTATCAATCTCTAAGTGAACTTCTGATAGTTCAAAGTCTGCTTCAAATCAAATTTTGCACATTTAAAAAAGAAACGCCTCCACCGGAGCACCACAATGTCTTTGGTTTATAAGCATATGCCAGTGAATTCCTAATTTGACACCGAGCGTCTGTCCACAAGTGGCGCCTATCACAGACTCATTAAATGCTAGTCAAATGTTAAGCCGAAATTTCGCCACAAAAACACACGATTGAAGTCAGGGTATTGAATAGCATCAGACAGTCACCGATGCGTCAAATTTGAAAAATGGCTTGGGTCGCGTGTCGACCCGTGAAGATCCGGGTTAGAATTGGCCTTCAGCATGTGAGAAGCTGACTAAGAGGACCGGGTGGTCAGGCTGCCTGACTTGGTTGACACATGTCATCGTATCGTGCTGTTGATCACTGGATTGTCGATTATTTTACAGACTGCCGCCATAAAGCTGGAATATTGCTGAGTGTGGCATAAAACTAAACTCAATCACTCAGTCTTCCGCATGTCTATTATGAAATACACACATACAAAGACACTGCATGACTTCTGTAGAATTGAGCAAAACAAAGTCTGAGCAAAAGTCACATGACACTCTTTGAAATCTTTGAAAAATAAAGATTGATATTTTGCTGTTACATGTAAGGATAGGGCGGATTCAAGCGTCTTTTAATAGCCCATTTTCCGCTTCACGAGATCACCCGAGAATCTCGCCGTTTTTACGTAGCAACCGTTACCAAAGACGCCCAGAAGGCAAATGGCAGTAGTAAGGAAACTGGCTGTAAACCAAAACCATACGTGCTTGTTTACAACCTAGACATAGCAGGTATCCCGAACAATATTGGATATTCGAGGAAACCTTAAAGCACAGCAATTATGAGATTCTGTGTCATTACAGTGTACCAAGAACAGTTTTAATTTGCCGTATTTTTTATGTAATCACCTGTTGGAGAAGCCAACTGCAGCGTCCCTTCATTCACACTTGATTGTACATCGCCGGTAGAAGTACTGGACACAGAAACATCATTGGGCTGGTTCGGATGCGTTTCCATCCTGTCCTGGAAATAGAGAGTGAGTTTTAAGGAGCTTTTAGCAGTATTCCAGCAATATCACAGTGAGGAACACCAGAAATGGGCTTCACACATTGTACCCATGTGGGAAATCGAACCCGGATCTTCGGCGTGATGAGCGAACGCGTTACCCACTAGGCTACCCCACCGCGACATTGTCCCTCTTGTCTCACTGCTGCATTGACTTTGATAATCCAGTATTTCGCAGACAATTATTTGGAAGTACAAAGTTTCTGCCTGAATGGATTCACGATGGATGTGACATTTCGGTCCTGACTCATGAGATTTCTTTGGTAGAATCACTTGCTCTTCTAGTCGTCTACCCACTGTAATTATACCATCTTCTACAAATGGATCAAGATTGGAGATTGGACTACCTTATCTCAGATTAAGTCCTTTGTTTAGGAAAGTTTTTCACGCTCACATGGTAAGTTCTACTGTTAATCAAACCTACTTCTGGACAGACAGCATGTCAGTTTTAAGATATATCGCCAATGATTCAAAGCGATTCCACACCCTTGTAGCAAACAGGTTATCCGTGATTCAAGAATGGTCGGTCCAGTCACAATGGAAGTATGTGGATACTCAAAACAATCCCGCAGATGACGCTTCTCGAGGACTGTTAATAGATGCATTTCTGAAAGACACTAGATGGACCAGAGTTCTTATGAGACAATGAAGAAATGTGGCCTCAAACAGGCACAGATTTCAACTGACATTCCACGGAAAGACGTGGAATTCGGGTAAGTTGCCCGGATCAACCAGATTTACTGTACAACAAGCCAGGTAGACCACCTTCTCAGTCGTTATTCGGACTGGTTTGCTCCCAAGAGGGCTATTGCATAAGTACTCGGGAAACGGGAAGCACTCCTAGATTAGCGTGAAAAGATGAAATCAGGTTTAACAAGAAGGAGACCTATGGTGTTAACAGTACAAGAGTTGGAAGAATCGGAGAAAGAAAAAGTTTACCTGAACTACGGTATACCCCGTGCGTCGGTCCTGGAGAGTTAGGATGTGCGGGAGGTACAGTGTCAGTACCCTTGGAACTTTACCGTAGTTCCTCCAGCAACCACAAGACCATGATCTTCGTTTGATAGTTTCATTAACACTGTGTTGCTGGTCAACCCACTCTATGATCACAATATAAGGCTCCTTAAGGCTTCAGTCTTAAGCAATTACTGGTGCTTCAAGACGGGCCCTAGTGATCAGAGCGTCGAGAGTTGGACGCACAAGTCTGCCACTCGTAAGCTTTGCTACACCTTAAGACCGGATTCCTACCTCACAGCCAACACCCTTTACCCTTTTTTACCATTTGTCAATAACCCATCACCCTGACTATCTATTTCTCTCCCTGCTTCTATTTCGTATCCCCGGTACCATATTTGTATGACTGTGGGGTGGATTCCAAGAAGCTCAGTTTCTCATCCTAAACCATATATGGCTCGTAGAATGCCAAGAACTGGTACTTAGGTATCCGGATACGTTGCTACATCTTGCTATCGCAGCAGTTTTGCGTGTACCTAAGCTATCAGTCACCTCACCTTGCCCAATCAAGTTCCAACGACCTACTTTTATGAAGATAAAAATGGCACAAAGCTCCGACCTCGCTCCCCATCACCAGTACGGGACATGTAAACAGTTTATCAAGGCTTAATAAGTCTACTTACGAGAAAACGCCATCAAAACCCACTTCATCACTATTTTTAATCCTGTCATAGTTATTATTAAATTCTGTCATATTTTGCCTACCATCAAATCTTAATCACCTCGATTATTTATATCAGTTTAATATCTATTATTACAATGGACATCATAATTTCATGCCTATAATATAAGAATTGGGAGAATCAGAGAAAGAAATCTGTATATTAAAGGTGGATTCCGTTTGACAAAATGGATAAGTAATAGCAGAGCTGTGATAAACCCAATCCCAGAAGAGGATCGAGCCAAAGAAGTTAAAGACATGGACATTGAAGATCGATCCTAGTCTTGATCGATCTACAAAACTAAGACAAGGGTATCAACCAAATCAGCAAAGTTTCACACAGCATTCTCAGCAACGAGTAGGATGGAGGATACGACCTTGAAATAGACATACAGTATCCTGCAGGAAACGGCCATACCATGACTCGTCGAACTGGATTTTCTGGTCCATCGGTATTTGATAGTTAGTTTAGAGGCCGTTGTCAACATGCCAGGTCCACTGCTTTGTGGCGCCGGGCTACAAATGCTTCTTTAAGCAAATTGTGCTACCTGCAAAACAGGACAAGCTTACCCTTTCCAGGAACCCATCTTTGAAGATCCGGGTTAGAATTAATCCTCAGCATCCCATGTTTGTCGTAAGAGGTGACTAACGGGATCGGGTGGTCAGGCTCGTTGACTTATTGACACATGTCATTGTATCCCAGTTGCATAGATCGATGCTCATGTTGTTGATCACAGGGTTGTCTGGTCAAGACTTGATTATTTACAGACCGCCGCCATATAGAGAGTTTATTACTGAAGCACAGGCTACTGAAGACTACGAATAAAAATGTATATTACACATATTAAATAAAGGAACGAAACTACAACTTTCACAGAAACATAAACGTATGACTTCCAACGGAAACGATGGAGACTGACATAGACAATGTTAATCGAAAGAAGTATCTTCCTCGATCATACGGCCGTCATATCTGCGGATATGAAACTACATATGATGATATGAAACTACATATGATGATCGGAAACTACATATGATGATATGAAATTTTGAGTTTGCTTTTACGCCGCTTTTAGCAATATTCCAGCGATATCACGGCGGGAGACACCAGAAAATGGGCCTCACACATTGTACCCATGTGGGGAATCGAATCCGGGTCTTCGGCGTGACGAGCGAACGCTTTAACCACTAGGCTACCCCACCGCCCCCGATGATATGAAACCTCTCAGGAGTGGTTTTGTTCTCCTTTTGGCTTTTTTTTAAAATTCAGAGCAATGGATTGTAAAATGGAATATATTTGTGATAAAAAACGTGTGACTGGAATCATACCATACAAAGCTCATCTACAGTGTTCCCCACAACCTAGTGTCCCTTTCTATTTGCTCGCTTCCTTATCTATGCACTGTCAGCCTGCGTTACCACGAGATGGGAATTATGTTGAATTGTCGAGTGTTCCGTTGTTGCATGCCGTACTTGTTTCTTTAGAGAGCATTATTTCCGATTTACACCAACAATAGTCTGAACAATAGCCTACAAACACATTCGCGAATTAAATGAAAATACATTAAGTTTCTTCCCTTAGCCATTTGTCTGCAGTTCAAACATATTTTCAATACAGTCTGTTATTTCTTTGGGGCGGTTGGGTAGCCTAGTGGGTAAAGCATTCGCTCTTCATGTTGAAGACCCGGGTTCGATTTGCAACAACGGTACCATGTGTAAAATCCATTTCTGGTGTGATATGGCTGGAATATTGCTAAAACCAACGTAAAACTAAAGTCACTCATTCACGATTATGTCTTTTTAGTTACATAGTAATCATGGTGATATTTGGTAGGAGAACTTAATAACATTAATAACATTCAGTTATTCTATTCTGGAAACTGTTGGATAGGTATGTTGGACTGGTCAAAGAAGTAAGAAGTACACGATATGAAATCCATGTACGACCCTCTCTAATCTCTCATGAGTGGCTCCTCGTGTTCCGTGTGTTATCCATATAAAATTCTATAATACTAAAAGAAGCAAGTCTAGAATTCGCCAGGTTCCCACTCGTGACTTCGGCTCTAATTAAATGGGTTCACTTGTTACTACTGAAATTTTCACACACACACACACAAACACACACGCACACTCACTCACTCACTCACTCACTCACACACTCTCTCTCTCTCACACACACACACTCACACTCACACACACACACACACACACACACACACACACACACACACACACACTGTACATCGACACTGGTCATTCACTGTCCTTTTTTTTCTTTCCAAAAAGACTCTTATATCACGTATAATACTGTGGATATAAACAAACGGTGACAAGATTACTAGAATTTAGTAATTTGCTTGTGATGTCCGTACATTTTGGCTGTGTATTTCGTTAAGAAATAAAATCTTGTGAGTTCCTCCTGAATCAATTCAAAATTTCGGGTTTTTTACAGATTTATTTTTCAAAAAAAATATTTTGCATACCATTAACACAAGACTTATTGGTCCACAGCTGGGTAGCAGAGAGCCAGGAAGTATATCTTTATTGTTAGCTTCAATGGATAAATCCGCTTTCTGGCTGACCCATTTTTACTGTTGGTACAACTTGTGTTGTGAGTATACTACACATAGCGTTCATCGTTGTACAAAACTAATCTAAATAGCTATAGTAGATCACAATTTAAAAAAGAAACTTTAGAAAAGAAAACTGATTTTGTACACTCACAGTTTGTCGTGGTTTAAGCTCCCAATGCTGTAAGGGGACCTAAGTCATTTTACCTATCTGCATGGCTTGCTCCAGTTTAACCTCATTACAAAAGGATGTCATGCATATCACGTGACTGTTGTGCAGAAGCCATCCAAGAGACAGACTTGGAGTGTCCTCGCACAATAAGGATATGCAGAGTTGTGTCCCTTGCGTACGCCAGCAGTCTACGTCTGTGTTAGCACCTTTGTAGCATGCCAGAACATGGGATGTCACCAAAATGGTAAACGTCTGAGATAAGCATTACACTGGGATTTCCTCCCTCATTAAGCAGACATGCCGTGATATAACTGGAATAGTGTTCAAACTGGCATAAAACACACGCTCAACTCATCAGCGTCGCTGCACATACAAGTTATGCAATCTTCACTGGGTGGTGGGGCGGTTTTGAGCCTTGTGGAAGCCGTAGGATGATCGTCACTAGCATATAGACCTACGACTGACGTAGCACTACGATCGCTCTGAGGGTCGGGACCCAGGGCCCAGATTTTCGAAGCTCTTTTAACTAGAACAGTCGTATCTTAATGTTAATGTATGGCAATTACGACTATCTTAGCCCTAAGACAGCTTCGAAAATCTGGGCCCCGGGTTCGATTCCCTCCATGGGTACAATGTGTGAAGCCCATTTCTGATGTTCACAGTCGGATATTGCTAAAGCCCGATTCACTCTTTAGTCGGTGGAATAGGTTAAACGCGCTTTTTTCAGACTTTAAGTCACATTCTGACATCTGAATATGAACAGAAAGGCCTAAAGTGTGCACTTTGTAGACACTTACCTCCTTAGGAGTCAAACTTAAAAGGGTGAGTGAGTGAGTGAGTTTAGTTTTACGCCGCACTCAGCAGTATTCCAGCTATAAGGCGGCGGTCTGTAAATAATCGGATCAAATAATAGTGATCAACAACATGAGCATCGATCTGCACAGTTGGGAACCGATGACATGTGTCAACCAAGTCAGCGAGCCTGACCACCTGATCCCGTTAGTCGACAAGCATAGTCGCCTTTATGGCAAGCACAAACTTAAGAGGGGTCCGAAAACACCGACATATTTCATGCAATCAAAACATGACACGTGGATAAGAGAATAAATAATTCCTCATCAATGATCGAAATACGCCTTATAATCTTGTTGGAAAATGCGGTGTTTCAATATTTCAAGATTAACGCTTATTGTAGTAACATATGCAATATGAATATATTATATACTATATATCATTTTAAATCCATTTAAACTGGAAACGGAAGAAATGCTTTGTGATGCGATGAAAATAGGTCCTGCGCCTATTTGTCATTGGAAAACGCATGGGAATTCCTTTGATGACGTAATATATTCACAAGTGGTCAATTGCGTGTTTCCCCACCTCGTGGCTCCAATCAGGCATATACGCTCTTCTCTTTTTTTATAATTGATATTACCGCGTTTCTTTCTGTCATAGTCTGAAAGTTGTTGAAATGATTTAGTCTATGGCATTTCGATACATTTAGTGAATAAATAAATTAGCATCCAAAAGAAACGCCACGAAAATGAAAATGATTGTAAATTGTCAAAATAATTCTCAATCTGTTTGAAAATAGTTAAAAACACATCTCTCGAACACAACATGTCTATTTCGTATTTTGTGGGGAAAACACCTACAGAATTTACACGCGCGCATAAAACTGAAATTCTGCACAAAATTATCCTATCAGTTAAAGCAGGATACAAAAGCTAACCAGGTTTACTCTTGTTCGTCATTTTAACCAGGAACAACCAGGAACATGCCTCGTTTAACACCAGAGCAGAGGGAGAGAGCAATCCGCGTGTTGCAGATGGACCAGACATAAGAGCATGTGGCTAGGACTGTCACATACCAAAGTAACCACAACAGAAGAATAGTTTGTTTTGCAAAACTTTATTCCTCCCCTTAAGATATAAGTAACCCCAATACCTATACTAAACTAATTCTACAGGTGCAAATACAACTAACTAATCTAATTACCTAACCTAGCTACATATACAGTTCTGTCTACCACTTAAATTGCTAAAGTTCTAATACTACTACTACTACTACTAACTACACTAAAATCCTAATACCCTCACTAATATAGATAATGATTACATATAATCCCAATCAGAAACTAAACAATCGAACTAAATAACAATAAAGGAATTAGCCACTCAGAGAGAACACTTTCTCTTTACAATGTAATCAGAATGTCAGTGCACTGTGGTTCCACTTGGTGACGTCATGGTATTTGTGTGGTATCCCTCACACCCAGGCGATGGTTTCCCTCACGGAGTTTAAGGGGCCTGTGTAATGGTTGATGGCTGTGCCATCCACATCTCACATTACTAGGAGATACATGCTCCTTGTACAACAGGGAAGACTCTTGTCTGTCTCCTTACAGGCGGAGATAATACCCCTCTCCTTACTTTAAGGATAACCGGCCAGTTCCGGGACACTACAATACAATATAAGTAACTACAGTTACTCAGTAAGACATGTGTCAATGTCTTATACTTTATTCATGTACTTTACTCCGATTTACATATTTGAAAGTGGAACAGTTTTTGTGGAACGATAACATTCAAATTTTGAATGGCTTTGTGGCTATATAGTGTTACAATATGCACATATATCTAGAAATACTACATCAGTAAAACAATTTCTTGCTACATCTACTCAATCAATAAATACAAAAGTAATAATGATAATAAAAACTTACGCCAGCCAGCGTGAGATGCAATCCCATACAAAAGTTGAACCCATACAGGTGAACACAGTGGTGATTCTGGCTGACTGTCCAGATTACTACCCTTCCTCACTATTTATATTGACCTCCCATACCCAAGCTACTCAACACCTCTCTATTGTTTACAAATTAACACCCCAGCTCTCTGGCCATACCTGGTCACGCTTCCCTGAACATAACCCTATTCCCATAGTATTACCGAACATAATCTAACAACAACTCCCAACAATATATAACACACTCTAACAATACCATACTACATCTATTTACAGTACCATAAACTAATTATATAAACGAAATCATCTGTGATCTTGACATCACTCCCCTCTTCAAGTAATTGTACACAAGTACAATTATATATTACACTCAAGATCACATTTAAGTTTGTTTTAATGCATAAATATCATAAAACACAATTGTCTAAATGTACAATAGCACAGTAATAAATAAGAAATAACTGCTGACAAATAATCTGGATATGCAGAGAGTACATTATTTACACACTGCCATACACATAGTATGACTAGGGTGAACACCGGCTCAAGAGATCAGCCCCAACATTCTCACTTCCTTTGATTGCACGAATTAGAAATCTGTAGGGTTGCAAAGTCAGGGCCCACCTCATCACTCGTCCATTGGTCATTTTTGCCTTGGTCATCCATATTAAGGGCTGATGGTCAGTCTCCAAAATAAATTCTCTCCCATACAGATATCTTTCTAACTTCTGTATTGCCCACACAATAGCCAAACACTCTTTTTCTATTGTAGAATACGCTCTCTCACGATCTACTAACTTCCGACTCACAAACAATATTGGAAATCGCTCACCTTCCTGTTCTTGTAGCAGTACAGCTCCGATTCCAACGTCAGAAGCGTCTGTTCTTACCAAGAATGGTTTCTTCAAGTCGGGTAGTTTCAAGATAGGAAAACTTGACATATGGGTTCTTAACGTAGTGAAAGCTAATTCCTGGCTTTCTGTCCATATTACCTTGTTTGGCTTTCCTTTCTTTGTGAGATCAGTTAGCGGAACTGCTATGGCTGCATAGTTTGGGATAAATTTCCGGTAGTACCCGGTCAGTCCCAACAACGCTCTCACTTGTTTCTTGGTTTGAGGTCGCTCCACATTTAGGATCTTTTCTACATTCTTACCTTCTGGTCGAATTAGACCACTACCCACCTTGTGCCCTAAAAAGTCCAGATGTTTATATCCCACTTTTACCTTTGAAGGTCGAGCTGTAAGATGGAATTGTCTTAACCTCGTAAATATTGCTCTCAGACTTACCATGTGGTGTGACCAGTTCTCAGTTCCTTCTATGATGTCGTCTATGAAGTTGTCTGTATTTGGTATGTTGTGCAATACTTGTCTCATCAGTCGGGAAAATACTGCAGGTGCATTAACTACTCCAAATGGCATCACCTTCCATTGGTATAATCCATCAGGAGTTATAAATGCTGTCAGTTCTTTGCTACTCTCTTCCATTGGAATCTGCCAATATGCTTTGCTTACATCAATTTTGGTAAGATATTTACAGTTCCGTAACCGTGCAAAGATGGAATCAGCTAATGGAATTGGTTCGGCATCAAATACGGTCACCTGATTCAGTTTGCGAAAATCGGTACAAAATCTGTAAGTCGAGTCAGGCTTCTTCACAAGTACAATGGGGGATGCATATGGTGACTGAGAAGGTTCTATCACCCCCATGTCTAACATTAGCTGTATCTCCTTGGCTACAACATCTCTCATATGATGAGGAAGTGGATAGGGCTTGGATCGTATAGGCTCATTACATGTCAGCTTGATCTTATATTCCATACAATCTACCTTCCCTGGTAAATCACTCAGTACATCTTTGAATTCACTTATGAGCTCCTTCACCTCATTTTGTTGCTCCTCTGTCAAATCTTCAGAAATGTCTACATCCTGATACGTTTCCTTAGAAACTAAAGAAGGTGAAGCTATGTCTAACATACTCACCTCTTCAGCCTTGACATCCACCAGACCAGCACTGACATGCACAAGTTGAGCTATGCTGACGTCACATACAGCTGTGTCCTTGACCTCCTCTCTCTCAATGTACCTTTTCAGTAGATTGGCATGATAGGTTTTAATCTTGTTACCAACCTGTATTCTGTAATTGCCAATGCCAAAGGTATCCAGTATTTTATATGGCCCTTTCCACTGCAGCAACAGTTTGTTTGAATCAGTGGGCAACAGAATTAATACTTTATCACCAACCTTCATTTTTCTTGGCTTGGATTTCACATCAAAGAACTTTTTGTATTTACATGCTTTCTTTTGAAGTTCTTGCTGTGCTACGTGAATAGTCTCCTCAAGACGGTTTTGAAGATCTAGCACATACTCATATGTGGTTCTTACCTCTGGATTTGGTATATCTCTTGTCCAGATTTCCCTCAGAATCTGTACTGGTCCTCTCACAGTGCGTCCATATAAGAGTTCAAATGGGGCAAAACCCAAACTCTCTTGAGGTACCTCTCGGTAAGCAAATAACAAAGCAGGTACATACCTGTCCCAGTCATTTGGTCGTTCTGCACACATCCGTTTCAGCATCGTCTTCAGGGTTCCATTGAACTTCTCCACTAGGCCATTGCACATTGGATGATAAGGGGAAGTAGTAAGCTGATGTATGGACAATAGTCTACTTACCTCCTTCATCACGCCTGACGTGAACTGGGCTCCCATGTCTGTTAATATCTCCTTGGGGATACCAACCCTACTGAATATCTCGAACAGAGCTTCGGCAACATATTCCGTCTCTACTCTGGGTAAAGCTACTGCTTCTGGGTATCGTGTTGCATAATCAACCACCGTCAGTATATACCTATTACCCTTGTCTGTGACAGGATACAATGGACCAATCAAATCAACAGCTACCCTCTCAAATGGCACTTCAATTAATGGCATTTGTCCCAGTGGTATTTTCCTTACCTTTCCCTTCGGCATGGTACGTTGACAAATATCACAAGACTGAACATGTCTTCTGACATCACCAATTACTCCTGGCCAATAAAACTGTGAGATTACCCTATCTAGAGTCTTCTTGATTCCAAGATGTCCACCCATCAGTGCTTCATGACATACCTTCATTACCTGTGTGCGCAATCCAACCGGTACTACTGCCTGTACAACTTGTTTACCATTGTCCATTTTATTGGAAGTATGCTTCCTATACAGCATATCATTCTCCACAAAGTAAGAGGAAGTACTATGTCGGGTCTCCCTAATCTTACCTTCTTCCACTAATTTTCTTATTTTGTTCAGACTTGAATCCTGATGTTGTAGGGATACGAACTCACCTCGACTCAGTGTCAACCCAACAGGTTCCAATGTCTTCAAGGGTTCCATGCCTACTTGGCGTACTCTTCTCTGGCTCCTTGTCTCTACAGCACCTACTGTTTTAATGTCCTGCTTATCCCACATCAAGTCTGGATCTCCTGGCTCTCTAACTCCGGGAATATTGCCTAATATTAAGTCACAGATTGGTGTGTCCATACATGCTGCTCTCACCATACCCGTGTAAAAGGGCGTATTTACAGTAATCCATGCTACCGGAAGTGTCAAGATCCTGCTATCTGCTAATTTACAAGATTGTGTTTCTGAAGTCAAACATGCATCTTTTACCATTGACCTCCTCACTATTACACCGTTACATCCCGTGTCTCTAAGCACATCTACTGGAGTGTCGTTTACCTTTCCCTGATAAAATGGCATGCGGTGATCTTTGGTAAGCACACTCCCTGAGGCTACATCTGCTTTAGTAACCTCCTCTGAAGTTGCTGCATCACCATCTAGAACTTCATGTATGCAGGGCTCTACTTTTGTGTTATCTGGATGTATTAGAGACATGTTTGTGTTGTCTTCACTCACCTGGATACTTGCCACTTTAAACTTGGGTTTCTTGCACTGTGCTGCCAAATGCCCAGTTTGATTGCAGTTGTAACATGTCCTTTCCTTAATAGGAACAAATTGTTTGGAACAAGTACCATGTTTACCTGATGCGCTACCCTCGACTATTTTCCCTTTGGAAACCTGCTTGTCAGTTTGACCTGGAATAACTGGTCTATTGTATCTTCCATGACTCGTACCTCTAGCTTCTATAAATTGCTCTGCTAGTCTAGCCATTTCCATCGCGTCTTTTGGCTTTCTCTCTCTCAAGAATATACCCAGATCCCTTCCAGTCACATTCAAAATCTGTTCACGCAGCAGCAAATCTCTCACACCTTCGAACGTCTTTTGTGTACCACTTAGTTCAATCCATCTGTTGAAATAGTTCTCAATTCTAACTACAAATTGTGTGAAAATCTCACCTGTTTCAGTTTTAGCAGTCCTAAATTTCTGATGGAATCCATCCTCAGTCATTTCATAGCGTTTAAGTAATGCAGTTTTAACTGCATTGTAATTTTCAGCCTCAAAGGCATTTAACCGGGAGTATACTTCTAAAGCCTTACCTTTCAGCAGAGTACACAGGTAAGCTGCCCAATGGGACGGGTCCCAGCCTTGCGCTGTAGCTACACGTTCAAACCTTTGCAGATATGCATCAATATTGTCATTGTGGTCGTCAAATGGAGGCATTTTAGGCATCTTGGGAATGGCTGCCGATCTATTCTCTCCTACCTGCCCTTCTTGATTTCCTGCCGCACTCTTTTCTAACTTGGCTAGTTCTATTCTTTCATTTGACTGTATTTTACACTTTTCTTTCTCCAATTCTAATCGTTCTCTCTCTCGTTCCCATTCTAACCTTTCTTTCTCCTTTCTTTCCTCCAGTTCTAACTTTTTAATCTCCCGCTCCCTAGCTCTTTCCTCCCGTTCGAGCCTGTCCTTTTCTTTCTCATTCTCCAACTCCATTTGCTCTTTCACAAACACTCTCAAATCATCTTTCTCATACCCTAAACTCTGACCCAGTTTGATAAGTTTGTCAATGTCCATAATTGTCTGTATGAGGGCAAAGCAGGGTACACAAAAAGTCAAACTGTCTGGAATAAATAGGGATCCTACCAAGAATAAAACCGGAGGTGATTTCCCATATATCCCAATGTTCAAAATGTTCACGACGAACCAATGGCCTTAACTGACCAATAACCACAATACACCCTCCACCCTTGAATTCCAAATCATACACTCAAGGACGCAGAAGTGGTGCCGTATGTTCTAACCCTTCTTTATGGACACAAAGATTCTGCAGCGATATACAATCAACAACGCTACATCAAATGCGCTACAGAACACAACTAGGGTTCCCTTTGATAGTGACAAATAATCTAATTATCCCACCGCTGCCACCAAAATGTCACATACCAAAGTAACCACAACAGAAGAATAGTTTGTTTTGCAAAACTTTATTCCTCCCCTTAAGATATAAGTAACCCCAATACCTATACTAAACTAATTCTACAGGTGCAAATACAACTAACTAATCTAATTACCTAACCTAGCTACATATACAGTTCTGTCTACCACTTAAATTGCTAAAGTTCTAATACTACTACTACTACTACTAACTACACTAAAATCCTAATACCCTCACTAATATAGATAATGATTACATATAATCCCAATCAGAAACTAAACAATCGAACTAAATAACAATAAAGGAATTAGCCACTCAGAGAGAACACTTTCTCTTTACAATGTAATCAGAATGTCAGTGCACTGTGGTTCCACTTGGTGACGTCATGGTATTTGTGTGGTATCCCTCACACCCAGGCGATGGTTTCCCTCACGGAGTTTAAGGGGCCTGTGTAATGGTTGATGGCTGTGCCATCCACATCTCACATTACTAGGAGATACATGCTCCTTGTACAACAGGGAAGACTCTTGTCTGTCTCCTTACAGGCGGAGATAATACCCCTCTCCTTACTTTAAGGATAACCGGCCAGTTCCGGGACACTACAATACAATATAAGTAACTACAGTTACTCAGTAAGACATGTGTCAATGTCTTATACTTTATGCATGTACTTTACTCCGATTTACATATTTGAAAGTGGAACAGTTTTTGTGGAACGATAACATTCAAATTTTGAATGGCTTTGTGGCTATATAGTGTTACAATATGCACATATATCTAGAAATACTACATCAGTAAAACAATTTCTTGCTACATCTACTCAATCAATAAATACAAAAGTAATAATGATAATAAAAACTTACGCCAGCCAGCGTGAGATGCAATCCCATACAAAAGTTGAACCCATACAGGTGAACACAGTGGTGATTCTGGCTGACTGTCCAGATTACTACCCTTCCTCACTATTTATATTGACCTCCCATACCCAAGCTACTCAACACCTCTCTATTGTTTACAAATTAACACCCCAGCTCTCTGGCCATACCTGGTCACGCTTCCCTGAACATAACCCTGTTCCCATAGTATTACCGAACATAATCTAACAACAACTCCCAACAATATATAACACACTCTAACAATACCATACTACATCTATTTACAGTACCATAAACTAATTATATAAACGAAATCATCTGTGATCTTGACAAGGACCATGGCATGCTGTTAATCCACCATATGTCACACGTCTACGGCAGAGTGGCAGTACTACAGACAGGCGAAAGAGTGGTGGACGGAAAGTCACTACCCAGCAAGAAGACCAGTATTTACGGGTGTTTCTCCTGAGGAACCGATAGGTCATTGTTGCGTCATCAAGCGCTAACAGCCATGGGCACCCATTCAGTTGACAAATTGTGGCCAGACGACTTCGCAATCATGGTCTCTGTGTCTCGACCTTCCAAGGGCATGTATTTGGCGTGCCAACACCGACATGCCAGACTGAAATGGACCAGGACTGTGCCACACTGGCAGCAGCGAAACTGACGAAGAGCGTTCTTTAGTGACGCAGAAGCAGGTTCAAGATCTGTCTCCAATTGAGTACCTTTGGGACCAACTGGGATTCGGAAACGCCAAAATCAGCAATTGACAAGGAACGCTTTGGTGGCTGCCCTGCAAGAGGAATGGCGTCGGATGCTTTTATCAAGACGTCAGAAGACTCGATCACCTACTCAGTTCTACGTCGGGTTCAGGGCCCCGTTTCACTAAACTCTCGTAAGCCTAAGATCTCGTAACTTTTCTCGTATCATTCGTACCCCCTTTGTTGCAGTTCAGGGCCCCCTTTCTCTAAACTCTCGTAAGCCTAAGATCTCGTAACTTTTCTCGTATCATTCGTACCCCCTTTGTTGCAGTTCAGGGCCCCCTTTCTCTAAACTCTCGTAAGCCTAAGATCTCGTAACTTTTCTCGTATCATTCGTACCCCCTTTGTTGCAGTTCAGGGCCCCCTTTCACTAAACTCTCGTAAGCCTAAGATCTCGTAACGTTTCTCGTATCATTCGTACCCCCTTTGTTGCAGTTCAGGGCCCCCTTTCACTAAACTCTCGTAAGCCTAAGATCTCGTAACGTTTCTCGTATCATTCGTACCCCCTTTGTTGCAGTTCAGGGCCCCCTTTCTCTAAACTCTCGTAAGCCTAAGATCTCGTAACGTTTCTCGTATCATTCGTACCCCCTTTGTTGCAGTTCAGGGCCCCCTTTCACTAAACTCTCGTAAGCCTAAGATCTCGTAACTTTTCTCGTATCATTCGTACCCCCTTTGTTGCAGTTCAGGGGCCCGTTTCACAAAACTCTCGTAAGCCTAAGATCCCGTAACTTTTCTCGTATCATTCGTACCCCCTTTGTTGCAGTTCAGGAAGTACGAATGCTACGAGAAAAGTTACGAGATCTTAGGCCCACGAGAGTTTTGTGAAACGGGGCCCAGGCCTGCATCACGGCTAGGGCTGACCATGCCCGGTATTGAACAATAGAAAGTTGTAAAGGTTCCCAGTCGGTTTTGCATTTGTGATGGAATGCTGGATAATGCGCCCAAATGTCAATCATGTGCCATTAGATCACGAGCCGCGTGACCCGTGAAGGTCCCGGGGTAGAATAGGCCTGCAGCAACCCATGCTTGCCATAAAAGGCGACTATGCTTGTCGTAAGAGGCGACTAACGGGATCGGGTGGTCAGGTTCGCTGACACATGTCATCGGTCTAAACTAAACTCACTCACTCACTCACGGGCCGCGTCGGTTTTCTTCGTGTCATCCAGAAATACTGTTACTAAATTATTGCTTTTTAAAATAAAACTTTTAATGACACCATATAATTAGCTTTTGTTTTTGTTTTTAGACCATGGTGGCGTTTGTTTTGGACGCTAGTTTATAAGTTGATAGTGTTATGTTTTCAGACACCATGGGTGTGAAAAAATCCCGCCGGACGACATACATTTAATGTTGAACATTAATGTTGTGTGATTGCACTAATAACTATAACTAATAATAGTTAAAGTGTGAAAATGTTAATTCTTCCAATTCACAGTTTGTGGGAAATGTAAAGAATTTCACGACCAAGTAGATATTGCATATCTTTTGCCTCTTTAGTTCAAACTTATCTTCTCAAATCTGTTTATTTTGCACTTATTCATTCTGTATCGTAACAAGAGAAACCCTCAGACTAACATATCTCCTACGGGTCATAAGAAGGCAAAATACAATATTAGAATTAGAACTGGCTGAATGTTCCTAAATGTTTCTCAGTAAAAGGTGTATCCACTCTCAAAGTTGTTTTTAGATTTTAATAATAAATCTTGATCCAAAAAGACAAATGTGAATCTTTTCTACTTCATGTACAATAACATGGGTGTGAAAAAATCCTACCGGACGACATACATTTAATGTTGAACATCTCATAAACATGGTTTAGAAAGCTCCTTGCTGTCTTCATCCTGACATTTTCTCGTGTGATTACATATTCAATTTTACGCAGGACGTCATGAAACTGTTCTTTAGAAAGGCATATATACCCAAAGTATTTCTCAGGATAGAGTTCCAGTTCCTTTATCAGTCCACGATAAGAACCCTCCTTGAGTCTCCGTTCATTGCGTGGATGTACCCACATCTCCTCTCTGTATCATCGCTATTGCAATACAAAGAGGTTACTTCCTGAAGTCCTTCCTTGGTTTCTTCTTCCTCCTCATCTGTCAGTGCCACGACCGCTGCTAACCATGGATCCATCTTAAATCTTGCTTGGATCCATCTTGCTTGGACCCATCTTGCTTGGATCCATCTTGCTTGGATCCATCTTAAATCTTGCTTGGATCCATCTTGCTTGGATCCATCTTGCTTGGATCCAACTTAAATCTTGCTTGGATCCATCTTGCTTGGATCCATCTTGCTTGGATCCATCTTAAATCTTGCTTGGATCCATCTTGCTTGGATCCATCTTGCTTGGATCCATCTTGCTTGGATCCATCTTAAATCTTGCTTGGATCCATCTTGCTTGGATCCATCTTGCTTGGATCCATCTTAAATCGTGCTTGGATCCATCTTGCTTGGATCCATCTTGCTTGGATCCATCTTAAATCGTGAATGAAAACGCAGTTCACAAATTGTGGAAAACGTGTATAGTGTGAATATTAAATCGTATGAATCAACACATACGTCAGCATTTTCGGCCGTACTGTGGAGACATCCTTACAGCCCATCTTTCAGTGGCCATGGGATTAACTAAGTTCAAAGCCAAGGAAACTATATTTTTAGAGTTATTTAACTAGCTTGCCTCGGAAAGACAACCACTGGGGTGCATCTGAAGAATAGTATACGGAGTAATTCTGTTAAACTTTCTTTACCTGAGTACTTGAGGGTATAATTTCATTTATTTCCTATAAAAATTGAATTTGTTACAACTACGTTCTCGCTTTGTTATACTGTACGATAGAATCAAATTTCTCTCAATATTTACTGATAACATACAACAGGAAATAAATGGTTAAACGCGTTGTGTAACTATGGCAACAAGGGTGATTATAAAAGGGATATATGTATGGGTGCGACTGCGTGCTTGACAAGTGACTGTCTGAGAGTGTGGGTTCGAATCCCGAATGGGTTTCGACCCAACAAAAGTACTGGAATTTGTACTTAAGTGAGGAAGTGTAATCCGGGATGTAGCATATGTTAGCACTGAAATGTGTGTATAAACGTCCTGATTACGTTGGCTTTCTCACTAAACAGTTTTTGTTTCCATTATAGTCGAAGCGGGTTTGTTTGATAGCCTAGTGTCAAAGAGTTCGCTCATAGGCTAAAGACCTGAATTCGATTTCAAAAGAGGGTACAAGGGCACTATTTCTGGTGTCTCCCACAGTTACTTAAATTGCGGCGTAAAATCATGCTCACTCACTCCATGACTTTACGCGAAGCAGTCACCAATAAAATGGCAGCTGGTTCATTGTATGGTATTCTAGCTTCACACATAAAAAATTTGTGTCCATATGAGACCATATGTGAGAAATCAAAACGAGAAATGATCGTTATCATTAGGTAGAAAACAAAATAAACATTGATGTTTCTTTACCTAGGCGAGTCGCCCCAGGGGAGATAATTCAATCGAAACGTGATTTCAAGATACAAAGCAAAATCTTACGGAAAGGACGTATTCTGTATCTGTATAACTGCCAAAAATTCCGGATAATATGGACATAAAATCATCGCTATCTAAAAAGCCGACTGATCTCATGTTAGAGTTGTGCCATAAATGCGTAATATAGATCTAGTATCGATATATTGTAAGCGCGCCCTTTTGTGCTTTCAAGGGAATTGTCACAAAATCTGCATCTTCAATACAAACAACTGTTTTCTACATTCCCCATGAAAGATTTGTCTGACAAGACGCCCACGCACATATTCATATTGTGTTGTCTGTGTGTTGGTGTGAAAATAGTCCAAGTGGTGATTACAGCAGAATATTACATATTGGGTGTCAATTGTGTTTTTCCTTTCGTGTAATAATGCCTCTATTGTCCTTCAAGATGGAGAAAATCCTCTAGCAAGTTACGACTTATGGACATCTGCTATAATCACTCCCCCTGTTACTTAGTCTTTACAAACAGTTCAAGTCTGCAGGATTAGCCTAAAGCTAAAGAACCGTGCACTGAATGAAAAAGATCCGACCAACAGTCTGTCAACATCCGGGTCACTAGCTCCATGGAGCCTCGTTATGATGTCAGCGTACTGATCACCGCCATTTTGGTTATAATTTGGCGAAAATATGTCCATAGAAGCTCATCCTGTAACCCATATACAGGTTGAAAATGTATCTGGTAAGATTAAACAGACGCAATGAGACTTCATTTCTTAAAGTAATTAACAAAGTAACCGAAACTATGGTTGATGACCTAGTTAGAACGTGTTAATTTGGGTGTAGTTCCACAACCTTCTTACTCGCCCCGAAATACTTGGCGCAGTAATACGCTTCAATATGAGGGAAGGTATTCCTACTCCCTAAGTTAGTTCCTCGGTTCATTGTACCGCCGCGGATGTTAGCAAAATGTCCTCATCTGTATGTTACCTACCATAAAGTCAAGAATTCAATGTAAACCGTGCACGCACTGTCTAGGCTATATTCTTTCCCCCGACACCGCGGACATCGTGTCTGAGCGTTCAAATGTTTCCAGCAAGCGCCAGATTTGCTTATGTTACTCAAGACAAAGTTAATAAAGTTCCACTTGTATTACTCATATGTTGTAGATATCATATTGCCTTGATTGTCCCCAATATTTGTGTCAGAGCCATTGCCTAAGTGTGTGCCCAGAAATGACATGTTATGCATTTCCTTGAAGTCTTGAGGGGTATAGTATATATAAATCAATCTTTGTATGTGCTGCAATGGTTTTATCTCATCTCTAAAGTCCCTCACTGGTCTAATATTTGACTTACTATTATTGTACATGAAGTAGAAAGATTCACATTTGTCTTTGGGGATCAAGATTTATTATTAAAATCTAAAAACAACTTTGAGAGTGGATACACCTTTTACTAAGAAACATTTAGGAACATTCAGCCAGTTCTAATTCTAATATTGTATTTTGCCCTCTTATGACCCTTAGGAGATATGTTAGTCTGAGGGTTTCTCTTGTTACGATACAGAATGAATAAGTGCAAAATAAACAGATTTGAGAAGATAAGTTTGAACTAAAGAGGCAAAAGATATGCAATATCTACTTGGTCGTGAAATTCTTTACATTTCCCACAAACTGTGGATTGGATAATTAACATTTTCACACTTTAACTATTGTTAGTTATAGTTATTAGTGCAGTCCACACAACAATGTTCTGATGATAGATGCCTGTTGAGTAATGTTTTGGAACAATTTTGAGTTTTCTATAGGCATTTAAATCCAAGTAAGAGTATAGAATTGGTCACTTTTATACCATGTCAGTGCCAATCTGCTGGGATGAGGGTGTTTTCTTACCATGTTAGTGTATGTATTGTGGTACAAGGCCTTCAGTTTGGTTTGTTTCAGTTCTGTATATGAAATATGATCATAATACAGAAAACTGACAAGAACCCCACCCCCCACACCTGTAAATACATGCATAGATTTTGACAAAGTCAGTGTATTTCTAGACATTTTAAAAAAGTTAAGAAAAGGGTGGTATAAAAACTGATTAATGCTGATTTTGGTATTGCAGTACAGTATGCCAAACCAAAGGCTAAATAAAAGGACACTGTTCAAAGCAGAATACAATATTGTTTCAGTGTGCTTGTCAGTTTCATTCTCTAATAGGTATACAGTATGGAGTTAGAATTCCTATTATGATATTTAAAGTTTAACAATGAATATAAATTTGGATAGACTAGAAATTGACAACGAAGGTCAATGTATGTATATTTTAGAGGTATATATATGAAAACTGAAAACGTTGTTTTAATATAGAGGTGTCTTGACGCATGTGGTGGTGATCTGATTCTGTGATTTAGTTGATAAAGCCATGGTAGTGTGATTGTGATTGTCATTGCTCAGAATATCAATCACTTGTTTGCTAGAATATGTCTGAATGCAGCATTGAATTTACTAATGTACTGTTGTGTAAAATACTTACAGTAAGAGAATCCCTTCTTTGTACACATCTCTGGAATATTGCTGAAAGTGGCTTGAAAAACTTGAAAGTCTTAAGTACAAACCATTATAGTAAATGTATCTATTTTACGCAATGATACAGCTACAAATTGCAGATTGACATTCAGGTATAGAAGTTTTTGTTTTAGTTATCTAACTACCATCACATGGTAGGGATAGTGGCATTGACTCAGGAAATGTGACATGATTCCGTCATGGGAGATAACTCTGGCTGTTGTGTCCATCTCTTTAGCTCCAAGTTGTAGGATTGGAGCAGAAAAATTTCCAAGGAACCCAAATTTGAAAAAATTGTAGCAGTAACACAGTCACGTCATCACTTTCTTTGTTACACTTGCTTCCTAATGCATTTATTCCTTTAGTTCTTGAATAATACTTTGTTTACAGAGGACTTGAAGTTGGAATTTACGGTAAACTGAATCAAAATATTTTACAGAAAATTTTTTTTTTTCAGTAATAAATATACTTGTGTATGTTGTATGTGGCTGGTTTTATGTAATCCCTCTATTGCTTCACAAGTAATAATTGATTGACGGGTCAAACATCTCATGCAGATTTTTTTTTTAACTCAGTCCAGAGTAGCTCTAGTAGGTGCACCAGAATCATGGGTAAAATCATAGACAGACGCAGACAGGGTGCACATCGTCCAGACATGCACCGAGTGCCAATCAGGAGCTCCACACATTGTTTATGAGTTTGACTCTGGGCATCCTCGATATCTCCAGGGTATACGTTCCGATAAGTCTCCGCTATACCCTGGACGCATCTACGGCTCTGCCAGATAAATTTATTACCTCCCTTTGCTGGCACCGCCTTCTCACAGTAGCCAATCAGCTAGGCCAGCGTTATAACAGAACTTGCCAGTGTCAACAAAGGTAGCGGTCGCAACTGCGAAGGTTTGCCCACAGTGTGTTCCAGATTTTAGGGAAATCATACAAACAAATTGACAGGTCCGAAACTTTAAAACAACATGTGCAAGACTAATTCTTCCAGAGAACCTCTGCATGGTTTCTGTTGCCAAGTATAATCGGTTAGATAATTAAAAAAACGAAAGTGAGTTGTGATTGGTTCGCTCAACTTCCCAGCGTAGACACCTGACTGGATGAAAAGACAGTCAAGGGAGGTAATAAAATTATCTGCCAGAGCCGTAGATGCGTCCAGGGTATAGTGGAGACTTATCGGAGCATATACCCTGGAGATATCGAGGATGGACTCTGGATGGAGATTAGCAGATTGCTGTCCCAATCAATGAATCTACAAACAGATACTGTGAGGTGCAGAAATATAGTCCTCATATTTTGATAAATGAAACTCAAGTGAAAATTAAAGTGTGCACTGCTCCATTTCTCAATAGTGTGCACAGTGAGTATTCACCCCTGGGTACAGCTTACGTGTTTGAACACAATTGTTAACTAAATACGCCATTTGGTTCATAGTAGTGGTGGTGTGGACTGCACATCGGTGCTGACACCATTGGGCTCTGGTTTGTCTTCTTCAGACATAGACTTGATAATGTTGTAGTACTGCTTGCGGACATGTAATGGCACAGTTTGTATACATCTGGCCCCATTGGCTTAGACATTGCACCTTACAATGCAGAAGTTACTAGACGAACAGCTAGACTTTGAAATGAACATATTTTACAGAAGATTAGTTCAAATCAATCCCTTAATAATATAGTGAAAAGGAACCCTGAGATTTTTTGGCTGAAGTTGTTGAAATCTAAACTTGCCATATTTTCTAGACTTACATGGCTTGCATGGTTATATTTTCTTCAGGGTTTATGTGAGTAAGTTACAACTAGCCCCTCATGGTACTGCCAATGAACCAGTATACAGTCATGCTCCGTTTATCCGAACGCTTGTGTTTTTGTTGAAATCGTCCGGATAAGCGAATTTTTGGATATCTGAATCACGGGCCACATGTACAAAGACACATACAAAGAAACAATCATTGTAGGCATCAGACATAACCTTTATTGATTACACGTAAATAAATATCAGTGCATACAAATTACAATGTCTCATACCTGTTCATGCTCACTTGAAAAAATATCAGTCATAGCCTTTTGCACTGGCTGTGTAGGAAAGCGAGGACTTTAAGTAACAGTTCGAGGTTCTCACTGTCGCCTGCACACTCGTAGTAGCTAATCAGGTGATCAAGGCAAACAAGAGCTTCCTTGTGAGACACGGGTGGGGGAGGTGGCACTTGCTAAACTTCGTCATCATCATCAGCCTCGCTGTCCGAACACACTCCTTGGAGGATGTCAGTGTCATTCAAAGATTTGCCGGTCACTTCGTCAGTAATTAAGGTGACCTACAAATTGGCACGCCTCAAAATTAACTCAGTGTCACCTTGCTACTCAGAGGTAATTAATCTTCTCGCGCTTCAAAGACTTCTTTCATGTTACCGTACGCAAGGCCCTCGGTAATCGTGTGGGTAGACATACAGTGCTCAGCCATCCGGATATACAAGACAAACAATGTACATAAATTGGTGTTTGGTATGTGAAAATGACCGTACGGTTACGGAAACTGGATTTCGTTTTAAATTTGTTTCAAGGAATTTTCGTTTGGAAGGTGAGTTTTCCAGATATCTGAAGTTCGGATAAACACCTGTGGCAAGACTGTACCACAATACACATTTCAGACAATACATTTGTTATTTTAATTTTGGCTTAAACTCAGCCCTGTCTCCAGCAGCTGAAGGGATGGTGTAAATCCAGCAAGGGTCCATGCAGGTAGCAAAAGTTTTGTAAGTCCCCATGGACCCTAGTATGGTGATCTGCTTTCAGTTGTTCGCGATCTATAGCCTCCTTTCCTTATTACAGTGATAGTAGTTTTACCTTTCCACGCTAGTTTTAATTCTAATTGTGATATTCTAGTTGTTTTATTGTCCTTTGCCAACAGGTATTTATCATATACACATCTTCTATTTTAATGTAAAATATTTTCTCGTCACAATATGGCTGAAATATTGCCACTGTTAAATATTAACTCACCTACTACCTCTTTATGGTCAAACAGTTAAGATCCCAATACACTGCAATACAGGTAACTGAATCATAATATATTGCAGTATCGTGTATTTGCCAGTAGTTACCAGAAGCACAATCTTTGGTTGAATCCAGTTTAGTCTCAAATATATTTTGTGATTTGCCATAATCATAGGTTTCACTACAACAATAACCTTTTTGGATCTGCATCAATTCAGGGTTTTCAATCCGAATGAAGCGGACACACCATTATGTAACTGGAAAAAAGTACATCATCGTAAACCAGGTCACTCACTCACTCATGCACACACACATGCAAACACTCACTCCAACATTTCTTTCACATACAACAATTGTGATATGCATGTGTGTTTAGTTTCACACCGCACTCAGAAATATTCCAGCTATGTGGTGGCGGTCTGTAAATACGCAAGTGTGGACCAGACAATCCAGTGATCAACTGAATAAGCATCAATTGGGAACCGATGACGTGTCAACTAAGTCAGCGAGTCTGACCACCCAGTTCCATTAGTCGCCTCTTACGACAAGCATAGTTTACTGGAGATCAATTGTAACCCAAATCTTCATGGGTCACACTCCAAACTAAATTACATTATGAAGAAAATAGTTCAGTGTAGGGTACATTTGTTTTCTCTCTAGCTATTCCGTGTATTTCAGTTTACACTATCTGTCAGTTGCAGATTATGCCCAATACATCACGCATGCAACGCCAGTCCATGTTATGACAGATGGCGTTCCAGAGGGCGCCACCATGACTTTCATCGAGCACACAGTGCTCGATGCCAACCAGGTCTTGGAGCCACACCAAACCATTGAGGTGTACCAAGCTATTCAGCAGGGTGTCCTAGAGCAGGTTGTTTTGGAACAGCCAATCATAGCACAGATTTCAAATGGTGCAGCTGATGTCCAATCAGATATCAAGCCACCTGTTGGCAAGGTAAGCTCTTCAATTGAATTTTGTTATATTTTTAATTATTAAATTATGATTGTATTTTTTTATTAAATGTTAATATTTGTTGTTAAGGTTGGCAATGTAGTACCTTGATACACATCAGTTCATCAGCATTATGTAGTTTTGCGTTATTAATGAAGTCATGTGTCATTTTTGGGGGATGGGATGTCAGCAACTTGAAAACTACTCAGCCCCTCACCATTTTTCATATTAGCACGTATTGAATTTCTCTTTGTGTGGACTGTCGAATGTAGCTTTGAACAACAAACCAACCAACTAGTCTTGTGCGTGTGACTTTAATACCATGGGAAAGAAGCATAATTACCTGTAGATCTCAATAGGGCTCGCTAACAAGATAGATAGTCGATAGATCATTGGAATCAATAATAATGATTATCAATATGAAAATTGTGTCATCGATAATATCATACAAATATTTTGATTTCTTTCAGATTTTAATGTTTAGGATATTTATCTTTAATCAGTTGATACTGAGTTAATGATTATCAGTTTCTGTGATCTTATAAAGATAGTCAAGCCAAGATAACTGTTATTGAAAAGTAATTTGTCAAGCTAATAATGTTTGAACCCCACTTTTTATTGCAGGAATAGTAATTTGAATGTTGTTAAGAGGGCCCAAATGTGATACACTCTAAGACAATAGATGCAGATGATTTCTGCAACCTCTTTAACTATTTCAGGGCCCTTTCAACTGTGAACTATGTGACAAGATTTTCAAGAAATGGAACCAGCTGCAGCGTCACATGAAATCCCACGATGAGGATAAACCATTTCGATGTCTACAGTGCCCTGTGTCTTTCAACATGGAGGACAACCTCATCCTCCATCAGGCCACCCACGTGGCGGAGAATGGTGTCCCCACATGTCCTGAGTGCAACAAGAAGTTTTCACGGGTTGCCAGTCTCAAAGCTCACATAATGATGCATGAGAAAGAGGAGAACCTGATGTGCCCGGAATGTGGAGATGAGTTTAGTGTACAGGTATGTATGGCTACCACTAGCTCCCTCTGTAAAGTTATAGGTTAGAATCAGTCCTCAAACCATGCTTAACCATGGTAAAAGGCAACTTACAGAAATAGGTGGTCTGACTCCCTTGCTTGATTTGTGCATGTCATTATGTCCCATTTGCATGTGAGGTGTACAGAGTTGTCTCCCTTCTCAAGGCTTCACTAATCAAAGGGTTGACGCAAAGATTTTCCTTGAACTCAACACTTGCTTTGTCATGCCCATACCAGTGCTTACAGGATTCCTGAGAAGGACAAATGCCATATTCACCAGGAATGCAAAAGCCATCTCTTTCCAAGGTGTTTTTGTGTTTATTACCTTAACAATATGCATTAATGCTTTACTTGACATGGCTGTCCCATTCTTTCCAACAGAGATTAATCTGATGATTATGAGCTTGTTTTCATCAATTCAATAATGAATTCAGTAATTTATACTGTTTCATTTTACTAGTATAGTTCCATGCAATACTTTTGGAATGGATTATTTTGAAATAATCATAAGATCATGCAGTGTGTTGATTTCTTGGTGTCAGTTTCATAATATCATTTTGGTGTCAACCAGATGATTTTGGCATCATTGTTCCATGGGATCTAATTGGTGTCATACTTTCGTAAGATCATTTTGGTGTCTTACTTTCATGACATCATTTTATGGTCATACTTTCGAATGGTGGTGGGGTAGCCTAGTGGTTAAAGCATTCGCTCGTCACGCCGAAGACCCGCGTTCGATTCCCCACATGGGTACAATGTGTAAAGCCCATTTTCTGGTGTCCCCCACCGTGATATTGCTGGAATATTGCTACAAGCGGCTTAAAACTAAACTCACTCACTCATACTTTCGAAACACTGAGGAGGTGGGATAGCCTAGTGGTTAAAGTGTTGCCTTGTCTCACCGAAGACCCAGGTTTGATTCCCCACATGGGTGCAGTGTATAAGCCCATTTCTGGTGTACACCTGATATTGCTGGAATATTGCTGAAAAGCGGGGTTAAACCATACTCGCTCACTCAGTCATTATAGTGTCCTACCTTCATAGTGTCTTACAATAATTTTGGTGTCCTACTTTCATATTTTTATGTTGCTTTCATGGCTTTCATACCATCAACCTATTAAATGAGAATGCAGGGGTTAAAAAATCCTATCACCCGACACCCGGGACAAGCCAGTTTTCATTTCAGGCAATCAAATAATGGCATCTTATTTGTCCATGGGCTACTAGATACTATCCACTTATGGTGTCAAACTGCAAACAAACTTGGATTTCATTTCATGTCTGCTCATAATGTAGCTATTAAATTTCACATTAATAATTAAATAGAGTTATCAGACTTTGAAATTTATCACTCTTTTCTAATTAGTCCTGTAAACATTAACATCAAACATTGTGTCATAAAATCAGGGCAAGTGGAAAATTAGTCAGGACAAGTTACTTTCTTGAAGTCACTTGCCCTGTGGCAAGTGGCTTTTAAAAAAAATGTGAACCCCTTGAATGTGATGTGGAAATGATAGACTTAGGTTCCTACAGGTTGACAGAATTGTCTAAGGTGTCAAGACCCTATGAATTATCATATCCCTTTGTTCAGCACTGATTTGAATCCCCTTTGTTCAGCACTGATTTGAATCCCAGAGTCACCTGGATAATGCACCATACTTTTGGTACTCTCCCATCAACAAAGGATGTGAAAAAGCAACTAGACTCGCTTAACTCATGCAGACTAATTGTTGTCCCCCCTGCAACATGGAATAGGTGACTGTGTATCCAGCAGTGCCTGTATGTCCATACGCACATCATGATTCTTGTTGACACAATATCTCCTTAACTGTTGTAGTCAATGTCTTGAAATTTGGTGACAGCCTACACTTGGGGATTATGCAAACACAAGATGATTTGGATGACCTTGAACTTCAAGTTCGTCCAGACTGACCACTTCTCAAACTCTTCTCACTTTAACACAATATCTTACTGTTGTACCCAATTTGTTGACAGCCTACATTTCTTTGATTTAGGTCACTACAACATCTTGAAGACTTTTCAGATTCTTGTTAACACGTCATTTCATGAACTGTTGTACCCAATGTCTTCAAATTTGGTGACTCCCTACATTTAGGAATTAAACAGACATTATTTCAAGGTGCACCTGATTTGACCAAACTCTTGTTAACGCAAGATCTCATGCACTGTTGTACCTAATATCTTTAAATTCGGTGACCGTCCACATCTGGGGATTCCACAGACAACAGTTGATTTGGGTGACCTTGATCTTATTTTCAGTGTGAGCATGACACTTTGTCCCTTTCTCAAACTTATATTAACGTGATATCTCATAAAACATTGCAGCTCATTTCGTCAACTTTGTCAACAGCCTACATTGGGTGATTATGCAGACACTAGTCTTTTCATGCATGTTGTGTGTTACCAAAAAGTAAAAAGTAGTGAATATGTTAAAAATACTTCATTCTTCTCTAAGGGCGTTGGACATTGCCGTAGAAGTGGTGAACACTTGTTTTATCTTATATATTTTTACAAGAGTTAAACATGACTAGTGTAGGGAAGTATGTGTTTGTACTAGTGTTGTTTTACCATGTGGTTTCAGAGTCAGCTGGACAGACACATGCAGGAACATCGAGAGGAACATGAGGGAGCAAGACGGCATGCCTGTCGGCAGTGTAACCAAGATTTCTCTAAACTGTCCCTCCTCAGGGAACACATGAAACAGCATTACAAAATCAAGTATGTCAAATGAAACATGTTTTTATGCGGCTGTTTACTTCTTGTCCCCTGCCACAACATGGAACGGGGGGACTGTGTATTCAGCAGTGTTTGTACGCATGTCTGTGTGTTCGTTCATATGTCCCGATTCTTGTTGACGCGATATATATCATGAATTGTTGTACCTAACATCTTTTAAATTTGATGACTGTTTACACTGGGGGAAAATGCAAACAGCTCTTAATCTAATGATTGGAATGTCAGACTCTGTAATGATAGGGGTGTTTGGGTAGCCTAATGGTAAAAGTGTCCTGTGTTTGATTTAACACATAGGTACATTGTGTGAAGCCCATTTTTGGCATCCCCTGCTGTGATTTGGCTGGGATGTTGCTAAAAGCAGCATAAGACTATACTCACCCACTTGGCCATTTGGTTTATGCCAGCATGGGAAAAAAGTCTGAATATCATACTAACAAACCAGCAGGAAGTCACAGTCTCAGTGGTGAATTATATTGAATGTTTTTATGTTGTTGCTTACAGGGCATCTCTGTCTCATCGAACTTACAAGAGGAACATTGATCGTTCTTCCTTCCATCACAAATGCAAACACTGCACCAAGACATTTCAGAAGCCCAGTCAGCTGCTGAGGCATGAGAGAATACATACAGGTAGGTTGCGCAAACTTGAGAGAATACATACAGGTTGGTTGCGCAAACTTGAGAGAATACATACAGGTAGGTTGCGCAAACTTGACAGAATACATCAGGTAGGTTGCTCAGACTTGAGAGTATACACATTGGTAGACTGCCGCGACATGCTGTGTGTAGGATATTCAAACATGAGAGAATACATCATGGAGGGTAGTGAGATAGAGAATACATCCAGTAGGCCAGCGAGATGGAGTATACAAAGACTGCTGAGACATGAGAGAAGACACTCAGGTAGGCATGTGAGACAGGAAAGAACACACATGCGACCTCCAGAGACCGAGAATGCACACTGATGATGCTTTGATATTAGAGAAGGCTTAGTGTGTTGTTACCTATTGGCAATTCACACAGACAAATGACCTATGCTCATTGGTTTGTTACAAGTGACATTTAGTCCCATTATGATGCAGGCATCTGATTAAATACAGGACTTTCTTATTGTATTGTTTAGGTGAGCGTCCTTTCAAGTGTAAGATCTGCAATAAGGCTTTCAACCAGAAAGGAGCACTGCAGATACACACCAGCAAACACACTGGAGAAAAACCTCACATGTGTGAGTTCTGTCCCATGACATTTGCTCAGAAAGGAAATCTGCGAGCGCATATACAGGTATGGAAACCTTTGTAGATGGAACATTGTTTGTAATGGTGCTATCAACCACAGACTGGTTTATCCCAGACTGGATTCTTTAAAACCAAATCATTTAGGAGGAATATTGCTGTCTGCTCATACCAGTCATTCACTTGCCTAAGTTTTGGATTGCCAAGGACATCTTCTAAACATAGTTAATACGTCACTTCAGCAACATTTCAGCAATATCACTGTTGGGAGACGCGAAATTGGCTTCACATATATAGGTCCATGTGGGGAATCGAACCTAGGTGTTCAGTGTGAAGAGCAAACACTTTATCCTCTAGGCTACCCCACTGCACCCCCTCTAAACATAATTCATATGAAACTGAATAGTTGAATTCTTGTGAGTTAAAATTATAACTATATTTCTTTGATTTTCAGCGTGTGCACAATATTGCCAAAGATGGAAGTCGCCCTACGTTTGAGTGTGAAGAGTGTAGCTGTGTCTTCAAGAAACTGGGGAGCCTAAATGCTCACATCAGCAGGGCGCACTCTGACACATCGGTATGTCCTGAAGGAACCTTTCATTGCTACAGTTATGTGTTGTTTGTCAGAATCTTGCAATAATTTTCTTCATCTACTGGCAAGCAAGGATAAGTTAAGATACAACCTGACAATTGACATATATTAGCATGTGTGAGTGCCACCCACTGGCCACTGCTTTCTATTGTGAGCTAAGGGCCCCTTGGTTGTACTGACTTGCTGCAATGACCACATGGGAATCTTAAGAGCAAAGCATGTTGCATCTACACACGGAATCAACATCATAGTGGACTGCACAGGCACTAGCCTACATCTGTTCTACCTTTCACAAACCAAATTTGCTCATTGCCATGCACTACCTACTTTTTGTAAAAGCATTCTCTGCTAATTCCAACTTATTCTTGTTTGCCAGTAGAACAGAACTGCCTGAATGAATATAACAGTCGGAATGATTTACGACTATATTTCGCAACTGTGATACAGACATCACACAAACCACTATCTGTTTTAGGACTTGCCAACTCAGGTAGAAGTGAGACGAGTAGGTGCGGAGGAAGCCAAGAGTCTCAATGAAACTGTTATACAACAGCTCCTGGAGCTGTCGGACCAGGCCGCTGTCATGGATGGCACTGATGACGAGCAGGTCCAGGACCAGGACATTCGCCAAAAGCAGGTGCTTGACCAGGACCAGGTGAGATATTGGATATATACCTAGGCCCCGTTTCACAAAACTCTTGTAACTTTTCCCATAGTATTCATACCTCCTATACAATAACATGGGAAGTACAAATGTTAAGAGAAAAGTTACGAGATCTTAGACTTTGGGAAACGAGGCCCTCACCAATACAACTCTATCCTTGACAGGACTCCGATGGAGATTCTAAGTAGATGCATGCCATAGCTACCTTTTCTGGTAGTAAGAGAAAGCTAAAGATATTGGGTTATCAGGTTTGGTGACTTGGTTGAAGATGGAATATCTTACTATTGATCATTGGCTGATGTTATTTACACATAGTTTTATTATTAGAGTATTGCATATAACAACCAGCAAACTGTCCAAAACAGGCCAGAAGGGTGGGGACATACTGGACAGGATCAGGCTAGCTATTCTCGAAATGTTCTAACCCTATAACCTTCTATATCCCATTCTTAATTCATTGGCTACGATCAAAGTTAAGAATTTTTGGGGCTACAAATGTTTCAAGAATAAGTGCCATGGTTCTTAACCAGAGCTGAGTCATGGCACCTAAACACACATGCTAATTGGTTTCTCATGTCTCAAGTGTTCTTCCCGTATGGTTTCTTATGTGGGGGTGGTGGGGTAGCCATGATTTCAAAGTGTTTGTCTTGTTATAAACCCAGGTTCAATTTCCCACAAGATTACAGTGTGTGAGCCCATTTCCAGTCTTCCTAGTTGTGATCATTGTCACTGAAAGCAACATATGACCATACTCACATATATAATAAAATATCTGACAAGGCCACAAACCATATTTAAACAAAACAGATGCAGTGTTATTTCTTGAATGTGGTTTATCTAGTTAAATCTGTTTTTAATGTTTTCATCCCAGGCTGCCCTAGCTGCAGGAGGTGCATCTGACATCCTCCAACAGGCCCTGGAGAACAGTGGCCTCACTAATGGTCAACCAGCTTCTGTGGTAACATCCATGGCGTCTTCCATCATCAATCCAGCAATCTCTACAATCACTGTTCATGACTCATCTACAGGGTCTATCAAGAAACATGTCATCCGCAAAGTAAGTACACTAATTCTTTTGAAGAACTGAGCACTTTGTGCTCACTGATTTTCACTGTTGCCATGGAAACCTGACACTTTCTCATATCAGCCAGTCAGAGACAGTCTGTTCAAAGAAGGGGTTGTATTTTTTTCTGGAAGTAGTGATGTATGATTATACAATGCCAATGAGAAAGTGGTCAAATGTAATATATGTTTGGAATTACACTTTCTTAGCAAAGTACAGATTCTGCTACTTTTGGGGTTGAGTCCCATACAGGATTTGAATCCCCACCCTCAGAATCAGGCACCTAATCACTATCACACAAAGGCAGCCAACTAGCCCACAACTTTCACAAAAACATAATAAAAATGGTGATATATATTCAAAAATGATTTCTTAATTTCTCAATTAAACACTCCCAAATTATTTGCAATTTGTGCATTGTATGGCTGTAATACTGTGTTGATGTCTCCAGGTAAATGGTGTACGATGGCACCAGTGCACATACTGCTCCAAGGAATTCAAGAAGCCCAGTGATCTTGTCCGCCATATTCGTATCCACACCCATGAGAAGCCCTACAAGTGTACACAGTGTTTCCGGGCATTCGCTGTGAAGAGCACACTAACAGCACACATCAAAACACACTCAGGGATCAAAGACTATGTGTGTAACGTGTGCAACAAACTCTTCTCCACCCAAGGGAGTCTCAAAGTTCATGTACGCCTACACACAGGTGGGTAAAATATGAAAAAGATAAACAGCAAAAGAAATGCAAGTTTGAAAAAGATAGAAATCACATAAAAGTAAGCGTTCATGTTTATGTCTTCTATTTAAAAACTTGATGAAAAACAGGTGCATTTCTTTTGCTGTTCAGTATATATATTTTCTGCATCTTCAAGTGAAAGTCTTGATAGAGAGAACTTGTACAATAAAAGGTCAAATGAAAGGGAAGAGACTTTAATGGTTAGTTTTACACTGTGCAACCGAATGCTGTGATAAAACAATAAGTGGAAAGCAGGCCCTATGTCAAGTTTATCATAAGGAATGAATCAAGTAGTCCATAACAATCCAGTGTTACATGATGAGTTTTCATTTCACATATACTCTATGTAACTATTGAATAAATATTTTTTCCAGGGGCTAAGCCTTTTGACTGCCCTCATTGTGACAAGAAATTCCGAACCTCAGCTCATCGGAAATCCCACATCCATTCACACTTCCGAGATAATCCTGACCGACGTCCTCGATCAAGGTCGTTACGACGGGCACGACAGGATGTATCTTTACCTGAAATACCTCTTCAAGAACCAATACTCATTACAGACACAGGTGGGTCCTGCAAGGAATACTTATATTAAACTGTAGGAAAATATAGACAGAAATACAAAAGCTACAGATAGTGCTTACTGTTTTTGACATTTGGGACAGCAGCCAGGACTCTCTTGATGTTGTGGTGACTTGTCACATCCTGAAATTCTCTGTCACTGTGTTGTTTGTGTAATAACCAGTCACACTCTGTCAGCTACTCCATGCCTTTTTCTCCCCATCTCACTCATGTACTTCAACCTGATGGCATTATTGAAACTGGTAATAACTATTCAAATTGTTTGCTGTTTTGCCCCCATGTTTTTCCACAGACTTTTACAGTTCCAGTATCTTTTTCTCTTGAGTACAGAATAGTTTGCCATCATATTATCTAGTGAGTGAGTGAGTTTAACTTTATGCAACACTCAGCAATATTCCAATAATATGGCGGCAGTCTATAAATAATCGAGTCTGGACCAGACAGTCCAGTGATCAATTGCATGAGCATTGCAATTGTACTAGTAATTGCTGCTAACTGTACGTTGTAAAGCAGGGAAAAACTAAGTGTATTTAAGTATTATGAAGTCGATATATGTGGTTAAAGTGTTTGCTCATCATTCCGAAACCCAGGTTCAATTTCCTACATGGGTACAATGTGTGGAGCCCATTTCTTGTGTCCCCAGTCATGATATTGCTGAAATATTGCTAAAAAAAAAAGTCATTAGACCTCACTCATTACACAGAGCCCATCCATGCATCTGTAGCAAATTGTACCAATGTTGATGCTTGCCATTCAGGTTTAATCCAGCAGCCGCCTCGAAACAACAACGTGTTCAACCAGTACTTAGGGGAGTCCGGGTCTGTGGACAGACCCTACAAGTGTCACTACTGTCGGCGCTGCTTCAAGAAATCCAGTCACCTCAAACAACACATCCGATCTCACACAGGTAAAACAACCCACTTACCCTCTCTGTTGACACAATGTGTGTAAATCTCATACAGATAACACAATGTCCTCTAATCTTGAACAGGTGACACAGTGTTTGCACATGTGGTACATGTAACAGATTTGTGTAAATCTCATACAGGTAACACAACGTCCTCTAATCTTGGACATGTGACACAGTGTTTGCACATCTGGTACATGTGACAGATTTGTGTGAATCTCATACAGGTAGCACAATGTCCTCAGGTCTCATGCAGGTAATGCAAACTCCTCAAATTTCATACAGTTAACATCATGTCCTCAAATACCATACAGGTAACACCATGTCCTCAAATATCATACAGGTAATGTCAAACCACATTTGTCATAACATTTACAGAGTTATTTCTTGTATTCACTTCTTCAATACTGAGTGAATCTGCCTTGTTTAATAGTAAGAATGTCATTGTAATCTTCCTTTTCAGGAGAGAAGCCATACCGCTGTAACACATGTTTCCGATCATTTGTCTCCAGTGGGGTGTTGAAGGCACACTCTCGAACTCACTCAGGTGTTAAAGCATACAAATGTCTTATCTGTGACACAACGTTTACCACTAATGGTAGTCTGAAGCGGCACATGTCTACCCACAGTGAAGTCAGGCCCTTCATGTGTCCATACTGCCAGAAAACTTTCAAAACATCAGTCAACTGCAAGAAACACATGAAAACTCACAGGTTAGTGGCTAAATAGCTTCGGACACAAATGACCCTTTCATATATTACATACAGCCAGATATTCCTGATAGACATCAACAGTTCTGATATCTCTTCCTTACAAAATAATTAGACTTTAACTGCAATCCATGTATGCTCAGATTGAACTTTAAGCTTAACAGGAAGTTGAACATCAACCTCGGTTCTGCTCCAAATTTAAACAGCTTTGAAAGATCACTGTTTACTTAGACATAAGTCATCATCATGAAGAGGTGGTACTAAAACAGAGAAAAGTGTGGCTGGATGTTGCTCAGTATCATCCAGTTGATGTTCTCCCCATGAAACCAACATTCGAATAACTGATTGTGACTTGATATAGTTAGAAACCTGTAGGGATCATTTTGTCCTTTGGCAGCACAACAAAAAGAAAACATCAATATGTGCAGTCTTAAAAACCTGTGAAAATCTGGGTAGAATTGGTTTTTAGCAACCCAAACTTGTCATAAGACGGGACCAACAGGACTGAGTGGTCAGGCTTGCTGACTTGGTGGACACATGTCCTTGTACCCCAGTTGCATAGATCAGTGCTTATGATGTTGATCTCTGGATTGTCTGGTCCAGACTCAATTATTACAGACTGATGCTATATAAAAGCACAAAAACTAATCGTCAGAAGATTTGTCCTTTGAAACATGTGGGCGTAGGGGGATATGTCATCTTCTGATGACTCATGTTTGCTTTTTGTTTTGTTTTGTTTTTTGTCAAAAAATGCTCATTAACAAGGTGTATCATTTCATCGACTAGAGAACTATGTTTTGCTACAAACATTCATTGTAATTTCTACGACTTCAGACATGAACTGGCGCTGCAGGCTTTGCAGAATGAGGAGCAGACGGTTACAGAAGGGGAGACCCAGTGTGTTGGGGATACTGTAGTTAACACAGATGACCTAACACAGCCACAGACAACTGCAGACCTGTCAGCTCTGCAACAGGATGATATAGGCCACACTACCACCATCACGCAGCAGGAGTTTGTCCCTGTCACCAGCATCTCACAGGACCCTGGAGCCGTGCTCAGTCAGGCAACATTGCAGGACCTTACTGGCACAGTCATTGATCATCAGTTACAGCAGACGCTCAGTCAGCAGGTTAGTTTACCATATCTTCAGCACGTGCAGTCAGCAGGCTAGTTGATTATGTCCTCATTGTCTGTTTGTCCTAGCCAAACCTCAATGGCACTGTGATCATTTGGGTTAGAGTTTGGCTTTAGCAACCCATACATGTCGATGTGTGGAAATTGAAGCAGGTTGTCAGCCTTGCTGGACTAAGTTGATCATGTGTTTTCATATTGAGTGGGTTAATGGACATAATATCAAGCTGTAGTTTGTCTTGTCCAGATTTGATTCTTTTAAAAGCCACCATGATGTAGCTTTGTTGTTGCTGACAGAGGCATGTGAGTGAGTTAAAATTTTACATCACATCAGCAATGTTTCAGCGCTCATGCTCATTCATGTCCTCTTGATTAAAGGCATTTGTTATAAGCACTGTTTGTATTGCTAACTTTCCATTGTTCATATGGAGGCAGATACAGTTTGGTATGTGTTATCTTCATAATATCCTTTTTCTGCAGGTGTTTGGCCAGCAGCAGAACTTTGGCCAGGCTTTCCTAAATGGTCAGCAGGGCTTTGGTCAGCTCGGACAGACAGTCACCACCTCCCTGAACAGCCTCGGTGGTCAGCTCACAAATCAACTGACAACTCCATTGGGAACCCAAGTGACAAATACGCTCAACAGCCAGCTGAGTGGTCAGATGACATCCTTGACCAGCAATCAGCTGATGATGCAGCCCCAGACCCTGTCCAATCAGATGGAAATACAGCAGGTCAGCACAGCGTTCTCTGTGGCCACGCCTTCAATGTCCACCACCATGCCCAGCACTAGCATGCAGAACATCCTGGAAACAAGGTAGGTAACTCGCTATTGATCCATTTGTGTTGTAACACTTGAAGATCTGGGCTAGAATTGATGTTCCATAACCCATGCTTGTTGTAAGAGTCATCTGATAGGAAGAGGTAGTCAGGCTCGCTGCCTAGGTTGACACGTCATTGTATCCCAATTGGGTAGATTGATTGTCATGCGGTTGATCACTGAATTGTTTGGTTGAGACTTGATTATTTACTGACATCCACCATATTCCTGGAATATTGTTTAGTGCGGCGTTAAACATAAACCAACCAACCATTTAGTTGTAGGTTGGCATGTTTAGGGGTTCTTAGTAAGACATCTCTGTCCATCTAACATGTAAGGAGATCTGTTCTGATTTGAATGAAAAGCACTGTGATGATAAGCATTCAGTCACTCCCGGCTGTTATGTTTGAACTCAGGGTGAGGTTGTTTGAATCCTATTTGCAGGGAGGTTGAGGATGCCACAGAGGACCAGCTGGTGGAAGAGACTGATGAAGGGGAGGTAATCATTGGTCAGGATGAACAATCAGATGGCAAGAGGCTGTATATGTGTGAGGTGTGTGACAAGTCATTCAAAAAGTCAAGTCACCTGAAGCAGCATGTTCGGTCTCACACTGGTAAGTGGGCTTTTCGCTGGAAGTGTGGTTAAGCTTAAAGCAGGGAGGATTAATTAATTTCTGGCTTACTGCAGGAGACGTTCGTCATGCTTGATGCAGTCTCAGTAAACTTGGGCTCAGCATTATTTGTTACACTGCTTATAGTGAGTCTAACAAACCCTAATAGAATGTCGCATCAGTAACCTTTTCAGTTGACCACTCAGAGCAGCTGAACAAGTAGGGAAAGTTGACATTCACACATACGTTTAAACTTTTACCTTGAAAATGTTTTAACTGAACAACTCCGAATGCTTTTCCCTGTATGATCGCTTCCGAGTGAACAGTGATTAAACAGTTCCTCAAAATAGCTTTTTTGTCAATATTTGTAGGCTTGTTGAAATAATAGCTAATGGTAACCATGTCATCAGAAAATCAAAGGTTAGCTGACAGTAGCTATACCACATGATTTTTTCATATTATAGATAAATGAATACAAATAACATTGTCTGATAGCTGGCATTCTACTGATTTCAGATCACTTTTCCTTTTGAAAATCGGACCACTTTTTTCGTCGAAAATATCTTAATTTTTCCATAACTTTGCTGTTTGGGGGTGTATTTATACAAAATATGGCACAAAGGGTAATTGGATACCCCTGGTCAGTGACACGACCTTCTACTAGTGTTTGCAGTGTAGCAAATAATATTGAGACTAAGTTTACTTAGTCTGTGCTACTGGTGATGCTTATGGTGGTGACTGTTATCGATGATGATGGTGGTGTAGGTTCACTATGACTGATTTGGATGATGGTGGTTCTCCTGCTGATGAAGTAATGCTCGACACTTTTATTGTTGAATTTTTGCACAATCAGAATGCGACTATGTTGCATTTAACCTTATGTGACCATACTCCGATAAAGTTTTCAATATCCCCTGTGTGTACCTTCTGTGTCCAGGTGAGAAGCCATTCAAGTGCCCTGAATGTCACCGAATGTTTGTATCAACGGGAGTGTTGAAGGCACACATGAAGACCCACCTGGGTATCAAGGACTACAAGTGTCACATCTGCCAGGCTACATTTACCACCAACGGTTCTCTAACTCGCCACATGATGATACACAGCAGTCTCCGGCCCTTCCGATGTCCCTTCTGCAACGAGACATTCCGCACTGCAGTCCACTGCAAGAGACATATGAGGGTGCATCGAGATGGATCAGGGGCAGTACCACCAGACAGTGAGTACAACTTTAACCCTACTTCATTCTTTCATTTATTAATAATTTGTATCTGTATCAGTAACTCCCATGTGCCACTGAATCTTTAAAAGGATCTAGAAAGGACAGGGAATGTTTTGAAGTGGACTCAACTTTCGGACGCTGTCCTCTGCTCTTTTATGTGTCTTACTATCAAATCTGCTGAAAGTTTGAAAAATCCTTCAAGCCAATATGCTAAGCCAGGGATTTACCTTTAGTCCTGTATTTGAGGGTCGCAGGGACTCATGCAATTATTTGTCCTGGACAACAAATTTGTGGTCCCAGACACTTAAGTATTATCATTAATACTGTTATTGTATTGTGTATCTTGATCAACACATTCATTGTTACTGTTATGAAATTGCACATGATACCATAACCCGGGTAGTAGACTCAGTGATAACTTACTGTTACTTGATTGGAATTTTCACAAAAGTGTTGGGACTTTTTCTGCATCCCTGGGGATACACTGGTAAATTTTATTGTGTCCACAGTGAAATATATAGGACAATGTAATTTGCGTCCTTTAAATCCCTGATGCTAAGCTTTGGTAACAAGTGTTGTGATTGCTATGTTTTGCTTCTGCAACAAATGACTGAGGTACTAAGTGTATGCTGTATGTAAGGTGTGCCAGGTGATGAGGAAAGCCAAGCACCTGCTGCTCGTCGCACCAAAGCCAGCATACAGATCACGGATGACCACACAGAAGAGCTGTCCAAGAATCCTGAGGATGCATTGTCGGTGTCAGAGAAAATACTTTTAGAGTCAGCATCAGAAAAGGACCGAGTTAGTGAGGTAACTGCCTCAGTCTTTGCAAGATTTTCTTGATGTATTTTCTTTTAAATATGCTCCATATCAACATGATTTCCTTTAATAGGATTCACAAATAGTTTTGCACCCTTAGGGAAATAGCCATATTGAAACTAAAGAAGCAAACTTGACATCATAGCTGTTTTGGAACTTGTCATCTCCAAACCAAGGTTGTAATAAGAGGAGACTAAAAGAGAATTGAGAAATCTGACTGACTTTCTTGATACACTTTATGCCATGGTCATGATGTCAATCACTAGATAGTCTGATCCAGACTTGATTAGTCTTCCCTTACATAAAATAATGTCTGACATTAAACAACTATAAACAACTAAACATGGTTGTCATAGGAGGCGATAACAGGATCAGGTGAGGCTTGCCGAATTGGTTGTCATCTAGATCCAATTGTGTAGACTGGTGCTCATGATGTTGATCACTGGATTTTTTTATGAATGGAATGTGTGGTCCAAATTATTTACAGGCTGCTGCTATATAGCTAAAATATTGCGTTTAACAACAAACAAATAATCCACTGGATTATGTCACAGTTAATCTGATTGCACCTCTTCTCTCTATCCATCTCTCTCGCAGACATATATAATCCTGAATTATCTCCCTTTTCAGCAAGAGAAACCGATTCCTCCTATGCACCATTGCAAACACCCACACCAGTGTAACCACTGCCCTAAGAGTTTCAAGAAGCCCAGTGACCTGATGCGACACATTCGCATACACACAGGAGAGAAACCTTTTCACTGCGACAAGTGTGGCCGTTCCTTCACCGTCAAGTCTACACTAGACAGTCACATGAAGACACATGGACCAGCACAAGGTGAGAGGCAGCCTGCTGCTTACTCTGATATATTGTGAATAGTCACTGTAGAACACCAGGTACTCTTTCAGAGGGACGGGGGTTTGCTTGTTCCGCCGAAGGCAGGGGTTCAATTACCCACAATGATACAGTGTGCGAAGCCCATTTCTGGTGTCCTCATTGTGATATTGCTGGAATATTGCTAAAAGCAGTGTGAAACTAAACTCCACTCGCTCAAATGCTCAGATACACAACTAACCTATCATAGAATTCATTTGTTAGTGTTAATATTTTCATTGTCTGAACAGAGGTATTCATACAAGCTAGCATGAATTAAGACAAATGGACTGAATTGTTAGCATGTTAAAGTGAATGCAGTGAAATATATCTAAAAGCAGCGTAAAACTGAAATCACTCGTTCACTTACTCATATAATACATGCTTGTATATTCATGGCATTATCCTTAACTTCCAGGTGACAAGAAGTTTAAGTGTCATGTGTGCAGTTCCTTGTTTTCGACGAAGGGCAGCTTGAAGGTCCACATGCGGCTCCATACAGGAGCCAAACCTTTCAAATGTCCTCACTGCCCTGGCAGGTTTCGAACATCTGGACACCGCAAGAGTCACATTCTGTCTCATTTCAAGCAAGACTTACCCAAGAAACGAAAAGTTTCACGCAGTGTGGACACATCCCAGAACTTCCCAGTGACAATGGTCAGTTCTTCGGAGGTACCAGTGCAGGCAGGAGTTCCTCATCAAGCAATGTCCAGCCAAGTGGTCAGCGTTGACCCGTCATTACTTCAGACACAGAGCATCGTTCCCATCTCATTCACAGTCCCGGAGAATCTGACGTCGCTCAATGAGAGTCAGCTTGCTACACAAGTATTACAAGGCCTGGAAGGTATCCAGCTTCATTTCACCTCAGGGCTAGGCCAGGGGATTCAGATTGCTGGTCTTGATCCCAACATACTGTCTCAAACTGTCCAGATTGATGCTAGTCTACTGCAGCAGCTACAGCAACAGGGTAACATCAACATCACCATCAATCCCAATGTCATCACACAACAGGTGCAAGCTCAGGATCCGAATGTCATTACGCAAACTGTACAAGCCACAGATCAGGGTCTGTTAACACAGACTGTTCAGGCTGACGGTACTGTCCTGCAGCAGGCTGACCCTAACATCATCACACAGACAGTTCATGATCCCAACCTGATGCAGAATATACAGATACAGCCTGTTTCTTCACTGCAGGATACAGTCAACCCCAATGTGATTGTCCAGCCCATGTCCAGTGTTGCTGTCACGCAGGTAGATGCACAGCAATCTCTACAGACTCAGAACATCACCCTACAGGCTCGGCCAGATATGGCTGGATTTGTAGTGCCAGACCATATGGATGTGCAGGTAGGATCTCTAGGAAAAGGGGTCTTCAGTAACAAGAGGCAACAAAATTATATCAATAGATTGTCATGGCCAGACTATTTATTTATAGGCCATGTAAAATAATTTAATATTGTCTGGGAGTTATTTTGTAAACAAACCATCAGTGGCATAGATTTTTTAGGGGAAAAAAAAGTTGAATGGGATCTTTCTTGTTTTCTAACCCTGTTCTTGTTTTGTTCAGGTTTCTGAGGTGTCACAAATGGTTGTTGACCAGGACCAATCTCTGTTGAGCGACAACAATGATGACGATGACGACGATGATGATGATGACTACAATGACGATGATGAAGAAGTCCCGCTTGACGATCACAACTCCACCATTGTCCATGATGAAGACACTTCACTAGACTTCCCTCAAGCCATGCCCATACATGATGAGAAGTACTCCCTGCAGAGGAACCACATATGTGGGGTAAGAACATGCCCATAGCCTTTGTAAAACTGTACCCTAAATACTTGTAGAATTGCAAATGCAGCATAAAGCAGTATTACATCAATGTCAAATATTCCATCAAAATCTTATTTTCGGACTCTTTTACACAGATTATAATGGTTATTAGGGTGATCCCTGGATGATCTGTATTTGTGCAATCTGTTGAACAGAGTTGTGTCCCTTGAGAACCATCATCATGAGTTCAGTTGCAATATATACTCAAAACACAATCTTCTGTTTGTCAGTAACATTCATGAGTTAATTAATTTCACTAAAGTTTAAAATGCTCATGATTTGCATCACTTCGGCCATTCCTATCACCACAAGCTAATGATAGCTAATATTCCTATCTAAAGCATTCTCAATATCTCAAGGGTAAATGTTGCGATGAATCTCCACTAACCATGGATGCATCTATGTCTCAGCCTGATAATTTTATTCCCTCCCCTTGCTGGCTCCATATTCTCATAGAGACCATCAGCTAAGCCACCCTTACAACTGAGCTTGCTAGTGTCAACGAAGATAGCAGTCACAGCTGCGAAGGTTTGCTGTGCAACTCAGAAATCATACAGACAAATTGATAGGTCCGAAAAAATATATATGTAAGAACTTCTACATCTTTCAGAGAACCTGTGCATGGTTTGTGTTGCCAAGTGTAATTGGTTAGATGGCTTAAAAAAATGAAAACAAGCTTCCCAACGTAGACGCCTGATTTGATGAAAAGCCAGCCAAGGGAGGTATTAGATTTATAGGGATGAGCCATAGATGCATCCAGGGTTTGGTGGAAACTTATCGGAGTGTATACCCTGGAGATATCGACACAGCTAATCACTTACAACATATCCATGAAGATCAGGTTTAGAATTGGTTTTCAGCAACCCATGCTTGTCATACAAGACAATTTAGGGTAGATTATCAGACTTGCTGACTTGGCTTATGCTTGTCATCATAGCCCAACTGTATATATTGATGCTCATGATGTTGATCTCTGGATTGTCTGGTTGAGACTTGATTATATACAGATTGTTGACATATATCTGAAATATTGCTCTGCATGCTGCTAAATAACAAACACTTAACACAGTTCCCTTTCAACTGTAGGTATGCCATAAAGCGTTCAAGCGATCCAGCCACCTGAAGGAGCACCTGACCACACACGCCCCTGGCTCTATACCCAAGAAGGTGAAACCTACTCCACATAGATGTCAGACTTGTGACAAAGCCTTCCAGAAACCCAGTCAACTCATGAGGCATGAACGCATACACACTGGTAAGAGACTGGGGTGCTTCATACTGACAATGTGTATGTCCTTAAGCTCAGGATCATTCATTGAAAGAAACAGTTGTTGCAAAAGTGATGAAAATATAACTCCTTTGTCATAAACACTGACCTTCAGTGTACACTTGTAGAAACAAATATTTATCAGTTTTTTTGGTATGAATTGTAAATTTATTTTGCATTTGTATTAAATTTAAGTTACGTTTTCTCTGACCCTTCAGGTGAACGGCCATATGTATGCCATCTGTGTGAAAAAGCTTTCAACCAGAAGAACGCCCTACAGGTGCATCTGAAGAAGCACAGTGGTGAGCGACCTCATCTCTGTAACTACTGTTCCCTGTCCTTCACTCAAAAGGGCAACCTAAAGACACACATCAAACGTGCACATCACCTGGAGATGGTGCAGTCGATGAACCTGCCACACAGCTTTGTCCCAGCAGCCACTAGCACAATCAGCATCACCTCAGCACCACCCAACACTGGTGATGACGAGGGATTAGACCTCTCTGAAGTTGTTGATCTTTTTCAACAATAGACATCTGGAATCTATGGAGCAATATTAACAGTTCTGTCACATTCAGCTGGAGCCCTTCTGTACACGTTTACGCGTTGTGTTGAACAAAGACGTATCCAAATATGTCATTTGAAATGAAACAATGATATACAGGTCTTAAAGACCAAATCTGTCGAAATGGATTTGTGAGAGATATGTTGAAACACCCATGACCAGCCTTAAATTAGTGCTGGTGTAATGTGTTTTGCTGACCAGCTCTTTGAGAGTTGCAATCTGTTTGTCAAAGTGTTGCATAAAAACTTCACAGCAAAGTCAGGGTTAATGGCCATTATGATTGAACGGTGAGTACATGGAGTATGCAAGACAGGAGGCAGGAAATATAGCAGATCATTTCTCAGGCACTGAATTTAGCCAATCTGGTTAACTGACATTTTAAGAATTATACTCTTATAGGGAGGGGGTGTTTTCTGTTCTTGCAGGAAAACAAATGATATGCCGGATTGTCTTTGCTTATTTCACCTTCGCAAGGGAAACATGCTTCTCCACTGTTACATGTTCTTGCCAAAATGATGGACTACACACTCTCTACACACTCTACACACATGCATTGTTCATGGTACTGTCACTATGCTCAGGTCAACAGTCTAAGTAAACTTAGGCTCAGTATTATTCATTACACTCTTGTTACCTACTCTAACAAACCCTAGCAGGAGGTCACATCAGGTAACCTTCTGAACTGACCAATCAGAACATAGGTTACCAAATTGCTAAAGTTAATATTCACACATACTGTTTGAACCTTTAGCTCAAAAACAAAAACAAGTCTGGATGCTAATTTCTGTGTGAGGATGCCATTATTCTTAATAATGAGTAAACTGTTGCTGAAAATAGCATTTTTGTCAATATTCCAGGATGTCATCTTGCAGAAATGTTAAGCAAACAGTAACCATGTCATCAGAAACCCTTAAGCGTATATACTGCAGGTTTTATGCTGATTTTCATTTGTTGTTGTGTCCGCAAATGGGGAAGACAAAATAAAAAAGGAAAAAAAAAAGAACAAAAAATTTTTTTGTAAATTCCACCAAACACTAAAATAAGAACCACTGTCTGATTGGTTAAATTTGTTCTGCTGTATCTTGTCTGATTGGTTAAATTTGTTCTGCTGTATCGTGTTTCATTGGACAGTCATTGGTCACACAAATGTCAGCTGATGCGTCCTTCTTTTAGGGTTTGTTTGACTCAGTATAACAGTGTAACACATACTACTGAGCCTAAGTTTATTTAAACTGCTCAAGTTAACCATATGTTTATTACTAACATCCTTCTGTCTGCATAAGTAGTCCCAATACTTTGACTCATGTAACCATTTCGGCTTTCTCGTAAAGCTACTAACTTGACTGAAAGCCGCGCGATCATTTGTCATCCTGGAAATTGTAACCTTGATCTCAGCATGGAGATGCACATGAAATGACTTATTCTTGCCATTTCAAACTGAATTTCAAACATGTGGTTATATTGTTCTTTGTCATCTTGATTTCTCTTTGTAAGTCAACAGTAAAAACTATCTGTTATGTATCCATTACTGAATCTGAATCGGATCAGCTGAGACGTACGTGTCTATATCAGGGATGAGAATTTTCAGTGGACCCGCGCAATTCTGCAGAACTGATCATGCAGGCATCATTGGAGACAAATGATGGGGACCCCAAACCATTGGCTCATTTTTCACTTTTTTCACTCATGCCTATTCTCATCCCTGCTGTATGTATCTCTGTCTGAAGAAATGTGTGAATGTTTGGCATGACAGTGTCTTTACAATTTTTCATTGGATCATGTCTTCTAATTCCACATGCATGCACTACAAAGTACAGGGTTTGGTCACTTTATATTGAGATCCTGAGTTGAAAATCAGGATCATCTTGTATATGAATGGTATTAAGAAATCAATATTTACCGCAAGCATCGATGAAGTGGGTTATTGTCAGCAGGACTGATGAACATTAATGAATTTAGGGTTTGCAAGGCTTATGATTTAGGTTGGGATTTCAAGAATCAAATTAGGAGAAAAACATCATGTGTTGGCCAATTTCTAGGTGTTATTTGGTATTTGAAGCATGGGAATGTATTTGGAACTGATGGTGGCAGACAGGGGTTTCATATGAAATATTCCCATGCTTCAAATACTTAACAACAACCTGAAATTGGCCAACACATGACATTGTGAACAGAAAAGTAAACCAAGAGGCCCACATAGGTTTAATTGTCTGCACTTGTTGACATCAAGTACAGATACAGCAGTGAAGAGTCATCAGCTGGTTCCCATGGTAGCACCTGCTTTATGATGTCATTCAGACTTTTGTCACAATATGAGGTCACCTCTGCCAACAACAACAATACATCAGTTGTGTGCAATATTTCTACATGTCAATCACTTCTTTCAACCAATCAGATTACAGAACACTCTGACTTTTGGTTTACAATATCTAATAATATACATATTGTGCAGTCTTATGTTTGATATGAAAAGTGAAAATTGTAAAGCTCTGCACATTGTAGCTTAGTGAAGATTTACTTATCTCTCATGTTCATTAAATAACAAGAGGGTTTAAATCTGATATTTGAACTGTCATGAAATGGTGAGTAGGCATTTTGTATTGAGTGAGCTATGCCTAGATGTCAGCATTACTTCATTCAACTGAAAATCCAAGTATGAAACTGGGAATCATGGCAGCTACATCCATTCTTAGGTATTGTTATTGATTCTGCAAGATGAACTTGTTGATGATGTAACTCAAATGGGATTCCTTGCTTGTTAACTGACCAATGCATGTTCAAAGAATGGATGGAATTTTGAAAGTCTTTTATTTATTTGAATTCTCATCAATGTCTGTCTGAAGCAATTGTTTTCATACAGATTAAATCTGTTGTTGGCCATTTGTTATGAATTGTGTGTTGTGTTCTTATTTCAATCATTATTAAGGACATTTGTTTGCTTTCAGAGCTAGAAGAGTTTCTCGTCAACCTATGTTGGTTGATAGAGATGACTTTATGTACCCATCAAAGGTTTAGAGTGAGTGAGTGAGTTTAATTTTACGCTGCATTCGGCAATCTTCCAACTATATGGCGGCGGTCTGTAAATAATCAAGTCTGGACCAGACAATTCAGTGACCAACAACATGAGCATCAATCTCCACGATTGGGAACCGATGACATGTGTCAACCAAGTCAGCAAGCCTTTTCACCCGATCCTGTTTGTCGCCTCTTACAACAAGCATAGTCGCCTTTTATAGCAAGCATGGGATGCTGAAGGCCTATTCTACCCTGGGACCTTCACAGGTCGTCAAAAGTTTAGACTTGTTTAAAGCACTCACTATATGTCATGAATATATATATATGATAAATTTCTCCACTGACTTGGGGGAACTAACTGCAAACTTTATGCAGATAAATTGCATGCGGATTGTACATTAAATTGCTGAAAAGCATGTGCAAATATCATGCAAGTGAACAGCTGCATTTTGGTGTAAAGTTTTAAGAATTCGCCAATATTAACTGAGTTTCGTTATTGATTGAACTCATGACAATTATCTTTTCAGTGTTACTGAACGATTTTACAATACATCAGTTCATGTGTAACAGTACCTTTAAACAGTATGGAATATTTGGCAAAATCTAGTTTAGTGCAGTTTAATGAGTACATGACTACCTTTACACTAGTAAATCAAGAAGTCTGATGGGTAGTATGGAATGGGTTTTAACCCAAGGTTACTTTGTTGGTAGCATTCATCAACTCGTAAAGATCCAGGTTAGAATTGATCTTCAATATCCCATGCTGGTTGTAAGTGGTGGTTAACAGGACAGGGAAATTTTCAAACCTCTCTTAGTGCTAGGATAGTCGTAAGTTAATGGTAATGTATGACACTTACAGCTGTCTCTGCGCTAAGAGAGCATGGATAATCTAGGCTCTGGGAGTCAGACTCGCTGACTTGTTTTACACATGTCATCGTATCCCAGCAGCATAGGTCAGTACCCATGCTGTTGATCATTGGAATGTCTGGTCTAGACTTGATTATTTGAAGACCACAACCATACAGCTGAATTATTGCTAAAAGTGGCTTTAAACAACAAACAAGACAACAAACATCATACCCTGGGGAAATTGTGCACCAGATTGTTTTGGTTCTGGTACACATATTTACATGCTAACATGGTGACGTTTGAATGTTGCTGTGTTTGCATACAATGGTTAACTTATGCTAAGTAGTGTGGAGAGTAAGACCCGGTGTAGAGGTGTAGAGGCCAAAGCAGTATCTGCTAGTCATTGGTTACAGTTTCACATTTACATATATCATGAAAAAGTGATAAATATACACGTTAGTCAGATTGTGAAATCTGTCATTTCATGAAATAACTAGAAATTTCAGTAACTTTGTGACATTAATAAGAAGGTCAGTTCTTTTAGAGTATTTTGTGTAACAACAATCAAAATACTTCAGTCATTTCGTGAAATTTCACTTAATCTGCAGTTTCAACATCATATATTGTCACTAACAGTTAAAACTATTGTGGCAATGATGGTTTGTTTGACACATGCTGTGTTCAGAGCAGCCACACCACATATAGATGAAATGAAATTTCATGAAATCACTGAAGAAAATAGAGTGTTGTTGCACAAAATGGGTGTCCCTCTTAGTCATTTCACAAATTCACTGAAATTTGTAGTCATTTCAAGAAATGACTGATTTCACAATCTGACTGTACCACACATACATTATCTTCTGAGAGACACTTGACCCAAACAAGCTAGGTATCCAGATTTGACCGTATATGTTGAAGCATTTGCCAGCAAATAATCCAAATATTTATAATGTAGCAACAAACAGGCATACTCTTCTCATAGGAACATGTCACAGTGACCTGCAGCTGTTATAAGATTGTAAGACAGTTTATTAAAAACTACCAGTACTGAACATATCAATATTTTTTTCAGGCATGTTCTGTCAGGGAGACAGATTAACTGCTTCAGATCAAAATGGCTGTGGCAGCATCACTTTTCAGTGTTGATGGGACTAGAAGACAAAATGATGTCTGTAACATTATTTTGACAAATGAAACAAGATTTCAGTTAAAAACAATTCCATCACCATTGCCAGCATTAGAAATCGGGTGTGTAATTTATTAAAGATCTGGCTGTGCTGACCTTATGCTTACAATACTGGTGTTGTGACCAAAGACTCCCCTTTCTATCCACCTGGAAATAGTTCAGTGTTATTATCACCAACAACCAGATATCTTTCAGAAATATCTATACAAGTGAAACTAATTTCATTTTGGTAATGTTTGTTCCTACTGGTACCTGCTGAAAGATAGGTGCAAGAATCCTACAGGTTTCTTCAGATTTTAGCAAGTACTACTTCACATCAAGAAGCTGATGAAGTCAATAAAAGCTGTTGTCATCATGGGGCTGTTCTTGCGAAAGATGACTGCAGATTGGTCAGATCTTTAATACCAATAAAATCATTTCATAGAAAGGGGCAGACTATTGTATTTTTAAAACTTGATATAAATATTACAACCAAATGTTGTACACAGCATTTAACCCAGCATCACTTCTGTGACTGACATGTTGCACTTGAAATACATAGAGGATACTATATGACCTTCCATGTAATGCCATTTTTATTAAACGAGTTAATGATTTGGTATCAAATAAGCGAAAGCGAGTTTGATACTAAATCTTTAACGAGTTAAATAAAAATGATATTTCACGGAAGAGAGTTTAGTACTCTGTTTATTACTTGTGAACATAAACTGACAGAAATTGAATACAGTGTGAGGACTCTCAGGTTCCTGCGAGTCAAGCAAGCTCTAGTAAAATTGCAACAGCGACATTAGCATTGTGATGTCACAACTTTGAACCATTTTGACGTCATACATCAAGCGGTATTACACTAGTGTAAAATTGCCATGAGAATATTACACTGCAGTATCTTCAACGGGCGAGTAATAAATGTAATTACAATAAACTACAGCAGTAAGATGTGTGGTAGTTCCCAGGAGTATGAAATGAAGGAAGATGGTACATTGCTGCTGATGAAGGATGCACTTTACATCATAACTTAATGCTGCACAGCATACTAGAAGAGCAACAGAATAATGGACATTACCAATGTTAACCCAAGGTGCCCGTGAAACCCTAGAAGGTTAACAGTCGTATGACCATATTATACCACCGGGTACCCATTCACTGCTGGGTGAACAGAGGCAGTTTTGAACTATCTCACTTGCCAGAGATGAGACCATATGTGTCACATGAGCTTTGTTGTAGGCCTGGGCCCCGTTTCACAAAGCTCTCATAAGCCTACGATCTCGTAACCTTTATCATATCATTCGTACCTCAAATACTGTAACATAGGAGGTACGAATGCTACGAAAAAAGTTAAGAGAACTTAGTCTTAAATGAGCTTTGTGAAACAGGGTCAAGCTGGACAGCACAGTCACCCATCCAAGGGCAGTCACTGACCAACATTGCTTAACTTCACCTGATTTGTGACCTGGGCTCCTTGTACAAGACCACACAGCACCGCTTTATAATAAATAATACCATTAACATGTGCAACATGAGCACAAAAAGATAACTGGCATACCTGTTATATCCAAGTGTTGAATGTTGGTTGTAATTAAACACCTTCACCATTCATTGCATTTGCTGCTTTTGGCAGTATTCCAGCAATGTCACGGCCAGTCACACCAGTAATGGGCTTGCCACAATGTATCCATGAGAGGAATCAAACCTGGGTCATCAGTTTGACGAGCAAACAAGCAAGTGTTTAAACTGGTGGACTATCCAACTGCTCCCTCAACACTCAGGTGGGGTAGAATAGAAGCATTAGCTTATCACTCCAAGGACCTGCATTTGTTTCCCCATGTGGGTACAATGATATTGCTAAAAGCAGCATAAAGCTGTTCTTGTTCAGCATTCACCACTATAGGTGAGCTACTGTACCTCTATGTAAGTGTTAAATCCAAGATGTTTGATAATTGATTTATTACCTAGTACTCCCTCTGAAAACATATTTTTTTCCCCTTCATTGAGACAGTTATTGAGGTACCAATGTGTTCTTTAAAATTTAGCTCACCTGGGCCTCCTTTCACAAAGCGTTAAGTGGTCGTAAGTGACTAAGATAACCTTAGTGAAATGTTCAAGAAAAGGAGCTAAGGTAAACCTAAATAAAGGTTACTTCATGAAAGGAGCCCCTGGACATTTGCTAGTTACTTTACTTTTTTACTGAAAACAGAAATAACTGATGGTTGTGGTGTAGTCTGTCTCACAGTCCCTACTGCTGAGTCCTCTCTGCAATGCTAAAGCCCTAAATAATCAAGTCAAGATTTCTCCAGGTTCTGAATCACTGGTATCCCAAGGGTTTCTGTTCAATTTAAATGGGTTTGTTTGTTTCTATCAAAGTTATATATATTCAGAGACTAAGCATTGGTCTAGTACTGGTGTTACTGAATAATTATTCTTAGTATTTGGGGATACACAGATGTGTTGAGCAGCACTGACATGGCCGCTGCAGCAGTTCATTCTGGTGAAGTTATACAGTCTTCAAAACAGTATTTTCACATAACAACTAATGGGAATGTAGTGTTTTCAAATGTTAAGCATGTTTTTTCTTAATATGGATGTTGGAGCAAGAATTTTTAATATTCCAGGAATATCATGGCCGGGGACTCCAGACATGAGCTTCACACACTGTACCCAAGTGGGTTATCAAACCCAGGTCTTTGGCGTGACAAACGAACACTTTAACCACTGAGCTACCTAACTGGCCTGTCAATGAGAGAGAAAGGCCTGGTTTCATTATTTGTTATTTTTCTCAAGAGTTGTAGGTCATGGAGCACATGCAAGGTGAGCTTCAGTATTGAGCAGCCGTTTTTTCTATCTCAGTGTTTTTACAGCATGGTACAGAAGTGGACTGTATTGATCTGCAGTTGATGCAGCAGAGCGGCAGCATACATACAACACTCAGACATCACACTTATAATTTTCTGCTTTTGAATAAAACTTACCAGACATGATATTCATTTGTGACATCCACAGTTCATCATGAATATAAATGAAAACCCATCGTAAATTAAAACCAAATTGTTTCTGAACAGAGATCCGTCAGTTTCTGTAGGCAAAGATCAATGCGATCAGAGTTCTCTCCCTTACATCAAGAAGAGGTTGTTTGACGACTTGGAAAAAAATGTGCTGGTTAAAAAATGTCAGGAATAATTTCTTTCCCATAAAAAAAAAACATTATACAAATTTGAGGTATAAATATATTTTATTTGCTTTGAAATAAAAGAATAATATGATAATTTGGTGGAGAGAAAGAGGTTGGCAAGATGCCAGACTAAAGCTGCTGCAAGTTTTGACACAGTCACTCAGAACCCACCAGGTATGGGAAATGTATGTAATACTGTAAGTAATGGTCCTATTAGCTCCATACACTGTCAGAAGGAATCACCTAGTCTGTTTGATAAACTACATATTTCTTTTTTTTTTCAAAATTCTTGAATTCGTCCTGAGAGTCTGTTTGAACATTTGTACCATAACTGAAGAGGTGTTTTGGCGAATATACAAATCAAACCATTGCAATGATATAACACTTCTTTAATAGCAAGGTTTTCAGATCTCATGTAAAACAGATCTTTGTTAATGATCGAAAGTGACCTAAAGAGCATCAGCATTGCAAGCTGTGTCATCCCATCAGATCTATATGGCAATCATAAACATGTTGTTACACGGGTACAAAGATGAAAGTAGAACACAAAGGTGGTGAATCATCTAACTATTAAGATTCCTATTACACATAATCATTCATTGTTAATATTCATGATATAATATTTGCAAATGTTTCATGGTAATGATAAATATTATTACAATATTTGTAATCATTTCAGAAAGAACTAAACAATTACAGATCAAGCTCAGTTGATTTTTATATATTGATTACCCTCATTTCTATCAATGCTTACAAAATTGTTAATAAATATTCATGAAAATGATGCATAACTATTAATGAAAATAATGCATCACTAGTCATGATGCATTATTGTTTATGTTAATAATGCACTTACGCTCATTATTAAGAAAAAATAAAATAATATTCATGAAAATCAGAGTTTATATATTTTTTAATCATTAAGGCCAGACTAATATTATTTCTTGCTTTACAGATCCCCTAGTCGCATTTTCTTATGAGAATATCATAGAAAACAAGTTCCTGCCTTAAAACATAAAATGTTTATAACGGCCAAAAATGTAAACTTACAAGAAATTTTGTTGCAGATTTACTTTTTTTGTCCAATATACACTTCATAAATTGCCAAATGTAAAAAATACTTTCAGCATTTAGAGCATTACTTTGACCGGTGATTTGAATTTTATTTATTTTTCCCTCCTGCCTAGGTTTTCTGAGGACAAAAATCTGTAAAACAAGAAATAAAATTGGTCTGGCCTAATCCATATGATTTTTTGTTACTATTAACGATGATAATTCCTCTAAATGAGGATAATGCATTACTATTTATCATGTTACACATTCCTATTTCATGATGATTATCATCATTGTTATCATTCCTTCAGCCAGTTCCTCGTCATGGAAACAAGGGCAATTTTGCCCAAAGAGCAGAAGGTTGAAACGTAATCAGCTGATGGGAAACATGGTTGTCAATCTTAATACTGATGAATAGCAGTTCTAACAGCTCTGTCAAAAAGCGTCAATTACACAATGTCAACAATTGATCAATAACATAGAACACAATAAATCAATAAAACAAAAATGGTTCAATTATGTACATTTCATAGCACTTCTGATAATACTGGTATCTGGGAATGTGTGGTTATTTGGGAAGTCTAGGCTAGCTATGGACTATTTGACATTCTGACATAACTGTAACATGTTTTGATTTCGTTACTCTTCGTATTTATTCTTATTAGCAGGAACATATTTCTATATTAGCTTGTGTACTGAAATGCAAGTCTGTGTAGGGAAAAAAAAAACATTCAAAGACTGTTTGGCCTATTTTAATCATTGAATCATTGTTTTCCTTTTCCTCAACAGTAAGAAAGGGGAAATTTCATAATTTCTTTCTCTATTTATTTCTAAAAGCAAGACACAATTTACAGATGTTGAAACAACCTAATACCCTGAGAGTGGCAAGGATGCTTTCAATGTTTATTTGTTGTTTAATGCCACACTCAGCAATATTCCAGCTGTAAGACGGTGGTCTGTGAATAATAACGTCTTTACCAGACAATCTAGTGATCAACAGCTTGAGCACTGAAGCCTTAAGTGAAATGGGTGAGAATGCTAAGACCAACATATTATGTAATTTTTGTTGATACCTTAGCTTTTAAAATTTAAATAGTTGGTTCACAAAACTGATGAAGGAATTAAAACTCAGGTATTTTTTTCAAATAAATTAGATGTTATTCGAAGGACAAGCCCCTATTTTTAAAGCTAATAATTAAAAATAACCTCATTGACACCTCCATTGGTGCTCTTTAGCTGCAAAAATTGTCTTGGAATTTATGAAATGAGAGAACTAACAAAATACCAAACAGAAACGCTGCAAGTAATGTTAGTCTGCTGATTACCAACACTAAATTATGTTTTGCCAAGTAAAAACTTCAGTTTTCACCTACATTGAATTTTAAAGTCAAAACATTTTGTAAACCAACCAGTACAAAATAAAATGGCCTTATCTTAAACAAAGTATTCTACATACTCATAGTTGAAACATTGCATGTTCATTTATTGAAGACAGTTCAGTATATGGAGCAATTCATTATCAGGTAAGTGCATTCTCAGTGCCTGCTTCTATCACACTCAAGTATATAGCTCTTACAGTCACTGGGGGATGTTAGTTGGGCAAAGCATCTGTGGAACAAACTATGTCATAGTCTTTGTTATACCAACAAAACTTCAAGTTTTCCATTTCGACTGTAATAAACTGCTTGGAACAAGTTCAAGAACTCATGATTTGTGTTCATACTCAAAGTTAATCTGATGTGGTTGGAGGTTTTCCAAAACTGATCTCCTGTTGTGGTGTTCTGTATAGCTTTAGTAGTTTAAAAGTTTGTCAAATTAAAATATTAAACCATATCTTTGGACGATAAAATTATGTTTCTACAAGAAAATATGAGCAGTATTTAGATGACTGTTTGAATATACTCTGTCCAACATCAGAGTGACTGCAAGACACAAGTTAAAGCACATATGTAACATTGCTACAGGCCAAGTCGAACATCCCCTTTGGGGCACAACATAGAGTCGCATAAGGTTCATCAGAAACATGAAGAGTTGGTGGGTAAATAGTTTCAAAACACGAACAGTTTCCATACAACAGACAAATAGCACTTGGTCAAATCAGCTTTAAAATCAGTGAACTTACCCAGATTCCTACATAAAAAGGGAATTAAACTGCTTCACATTGTCACATTATCCATAGTTTGTAAAACCCATGTACTGTTTATCTTTTAAAGCTGTTTACCTATTTACATGATAAAAAACAAGTTGTCAGTTAAACATCATCTGAAAGTGATTTGACAGATTGTCAAACTGATTCTATAATAAACTTGAATAAACCTTGAATCAACGGATTTCAAACACTTAAAAAATGTAACCATATATACATGATTAAAGCCCATCCACATTAGAACCACTTTGATTCAACATGTTCATTGCATAAGTATTTACAGGACATTTGATTGACACAAATGAATAAGCTCATAAGAGCCTTGGGATTTCATAGAATGTTTGCAAGCTTGCACCAAGATGAAAATTATCACAAAGAGTATACTGTGGTCAAAGAAAATATAACATGCATACAAATTAAAAAGGAAGATGTAGAACAGCTTTGGTATATTTTGATATGGTTCAGTAAGCAACGAAATGGTTCAGTACACAATGGTATCCATCTTCCTGAAACCAGGAGCATTCCATCACCGCTATCTATTGGCCACAAGACACAAAAGCAGGATTTGAGAATTGGTAATTCCAAAACAGAAAAATATTTGTTGGAAAATACTTCACTTTTGTTTTTGTATGTCAGAATGTTACATATTATGTGTTGGTACACACCATGATATGATAACACACACAGTGATACACATATTGTGATATTACTAGTTGTTTACTGGTCACGTGGGGGGCATTGGGTTGATGGTCCCCATGGGACCAGTGAACAATGTGTTCATCTTACCGAACACCTTGATGTTAATTTTGAACTGTTTGAACAATGGGTATTTGATGATGATAAGGGGTACAAGGATTAGATAATTAGTCGATACTATATGTTCAGATGACACAGAATGTAGCAGACATAAAAAAAAAAATAGAGTTATCTCCCTTCAATAAATTTGTATCAGCAAAACATAGGTAATTTATGTACATCATAAATGTGTCATTTATTTGAAATAAAGCATTACTAATGTGAAGTGTCAAATGAATTCGCCCAGTTTGGCACTGCCAGTGGGCTACAGTGTTACTTGCTTGATATCGATGTATATTGAAAATAATAGACGAGTGCTCAGCCAACCAGAAAATGACATTTGTGTGTAAGGTAAGATAAACACAGTAGAAAACATCATGTGATGTACACCCTGGTACACACTATGTGATACACATTGTGCTACACACAGTGGTACAGACCATGTGACATACACACTTGGTACACAATGTGTGATACACACCATGCGAAATGCATAATGTATTAGCTACAGTAAACATAATGACATCACACAAAGTGTTAGCCCAAAACGTTATTCTAGTGGCCAACAGACACGGCACCAAGTCCAACAAGCCTGGAGTGTTGACTGAGGAAGATGTATTGCGATATAATGGACTATCATTAGGCATCACATTTCATATTTCTATCAATTCAGACTTTTGATAGGGAGCTGAACATTTGATTTTAGTCATTCCATGAATACAAATTTTGTCTGAAATATTAAAAAAAAATTCACATAATGCTAGTAGTTTTGCTGAAGACACCAGTTGGTGGTACTTCTGAAAAACCCGAACTTCGTTTCATTACTTACTGGGAATCCTGAGTGGTTCAACTGAAGTCAACTTTTTAAATGGAACTAACTTAAAAAATAAAAAATTAACATAAAACCAAAACCGTTTAACTTGAGAAACAGCTGTAGATTTAGCCTAACGAGTTCATCCCATCATGATTATTAATTACCAAAGCGACTTAAGAGACAAACACTATTGTCTAGAAACCAAAGATGAACATACAGACTTTAACTAACATCAGAAAATAACAATCAGTAGAATTTACATTTTCTTGACATCTTGAAATATCAAAATAATCATCTTAGCATAAAAACTTTGAATCGGAGTCAGTCTAGTTCAAGTAAAATAACTGCCTTGATTTGGCAAGAAGAGATTCATTGATATGCAGATCATTTCAAGTTTTTTAAGCGACATTTGTCTGCACCATTTACAAAATTACCAAGGATTTTTCACTTTCAAATAAGGCTAGACCAATTTAATCTTTGTTTTATGGATTTTCGTCCTCAGAAAACCTAAAGGCAGGAGGGACTAATACAAAAATTCATGTTAACACTTTTGGTTTGCCTATATCAACTTTACACACTGATTTAAAGAATATTTCACATATATCATATTAATGGGTAAAACAAAAAAGAAGTATTTTTCGACATTCTTATTCTTGAAAATATATGACTGGAGAATCTGTAAAACAAGAATTAAAATTGGTCTGGCCTAAAGGTTTCTTGACAGAACAACATTTTATTTATGGCCTAAATGAGGAAAAGTAATATTATGCAATATTTTTGTTTTATAAACTTACAATCAATATTTCACAACGAATGAAAAATACAATCATATCTGCAATCAAATTGTTTGCTCCACTGATGAAATTATAAAATCTAAGATCATTACTTTGGCCACAGATATATTATGATGGATTCATAATTTAAGTAATAGATATTATCTGCTTAAGTAAAGGCAATAAGATCTATGACAGACAGCTGCTCTTGAAACATGTTCAAAACAATTAGTCAAACAAATTGTACAAATTCATAGAAAACGATTTTTACAGCACTAAAAGCAGAAAAAGAACATCATGTAAAAGCATGTAATACCAACAGGATGGCAAGATTACATATTCCTGTATCTTTAGTTCCATTACTGCCTTCCTCAGAGGAGGAATTTATGCATATAAGTATTATGCAAATTCAGAATTATCAAATTTGTGCATTAAAGATGTTTTCAACTTAATCAAATAAAAGTCACATCCAATTGTCTTGATATTTACAATGATGTTTAAAATCAATATCTATAAATCAAAGGTCACGTCTCAATCACAAAATTGCATATGTAATGTCAAAAATAAAAACTGATATGGTTGTTGTGGATATACATATATATAAAGCATTACAGCACTTGAAATGCAAGAGCACATGAACAGATGTTGAGATAAAAAAGAAAATATCAGATAAATGCCGTTTGGACAAGATAAAATGCAATATTTGGTACAAGTCACATCATGTGGTCATGACATTATGAACATATTAGCTGACTGCTCCAAACCGGAGCACAACATCAACTGGTTGAAGCTTAGACAAGCAATGAGCTTTAACAACGCCCACCATACACCAGTTACCTCCCTTCTCTACACCTATGGACATCACACATGACATAATTCAGTATCCCCCTGTAATCAAAGTAACAAAGTAACCATTCTAAAAGTTAGTTAAATGTTTCCCAAACAATGAAAACTATCATATTTATCACCAATATATAAAAAATAAGGTAGCACAAAAATACTTTAATATGACACGTGTTGTGTAAGACAGCTCATGCCAACAGTATGAATGGTGTTTTGAAACACTATTGTGGTTCACGAAATAGAATGAGCTGTTAAGTTTTGGAAAATGAAGCACAGAATGAAAATGGCATTACTTTTTTATGTATCTGTGAAGACATTTTAAAAAAGAAAATGGAGCACTGTGAATAAATAAAGGAAACTGGCTGAAACAGCTTGTTTGGTTTGGAAGCAAAGGTATATTTATAAGGATCCTTTTCAGAAACATTTTGTACTTTTTATGATTTTTCACCACTTGGGAAACCTTCACAATCTTTGTAAAATTTACTTTCCCTTATTTGCAAGCTCATGTGCCATCTCATAATACTTGGTAAACTTGGCAGTGTGATCAAGAGGTAGGTAAACGTATGGACTCATATTGAAGGCCTCTTTGATGCCATACTTCTTGACACTGGACAGATGGCACCGGCTCAAGTGATAACGATAAGAGCCTTTGGATGCAAACTGTCTACTGCAAGCTGCACATTTATATTCCAGCAGCTCGCCATCACAACCTATCAGGGGGCTCCCACTGTCCCGAAGACTTGCCAATTCCTCAGCCTGTTCGTCCAGATGGTCGTCATCCTCGTCATCAGACTTTGAATGTTTTAGGGAAAGATTTAAAGGGACTGCCATCATTTCTGAGGGGGACATGAGATGTCGACACGAGATTGGATCCATCTGTTGCTGAAGCATCTTGGGAATGTCCGTCTTTGTCAGCAGCCTCTGAAGGCTGTCCAGAGGGTGCTCACTGGTCATCGGTTGCCCGTACACAAAGCTGCTTAGAGAATCAAGTGCAGAGCCTTGTTTAGGTGCAGATTCCCCTTCATCTACATTGAGGTATTTGTTCACAAGGGGCTCGGAGGGTTCGTCAGATTGGCTTTCTTTGGCTGGTGATTTGGCATCGTCATTACTTATTTCAGACTTTGGCGTGCTTGTCTTTCGCTTCTCACCATCTTTGGTATCAGAGGCTGAAGCAGGATGAGCTGCTAGCCTCTCTGTCTGAGCAGTTTTCTTGTCAGAGTCTTTTGTGGATTTCTCAGGATGTGCCACTGCCCCTGCAGCCAGGGGAGGTTTCTTAGGAGCTACCTCACTGTCAAATGGCTGAAAAGAATTGAAAAACTTCCTCAGCTTTCCAAAATAATTAAAAGCTGAGTCAGATTCTGTTTGAGCTGTTCCAGGCAGATGTAGAGTTGATTTGTTGAGTGGGTTCATCATATGGACCATGTTGCTTCGATGGTGGTCAAACTTGGAACTGAAGCTTCTCTGAATGAAGGACTCCATTGCCTTTAAGGCAGAATCCCCTCGGCCATTTGTTTCAATATTTGGATCAATAATGTCAAGGCTTACCCGGGATTCAGAACGATTTTCATCATTCTTTTGTGGTGAGCATGCTTCAGACCGATCTTGCAGACAGGAAGAAGCATTCAGTTCCTTGGTGGGTGAGACGGAAAGACTCCTCTCTTGTTTGACAGAACATGGAGACAGAGCAGACTCAGCTGGGTCTGGACTTGGAGCATCAACTTCCTTTTTTATTTCAATATCAAGAGGAAAGTCAGACGATTCTGACACACTGTGATTTATACAGTCAGTTCCATCATTAAAGCTCACTTTATTTGAATTAACATCATCCCCATTTTGATGTTCTTTTGGTTGATTAAGTTTTTGTGGTTTGTCCTCCATTTCAGTTTCATGGACAGTTGGACTGCTAGAACAAGGAGAAGAAGGTGGTGATGGAGAGTTCTTAGAAGGAGAGGCAACTCTTGAGTGTTTCTTAGCCTCGTCAAAATGTTTTGGGGAGGACACAGATGAGGAACTGTCCCTACGATGCCGCAAACTGTCGTCCATTGTCAGTTTTTGTTTGAGTGCACCTATGACATTAGACTTCTGTCGTAGGCATAACCGTACATGCTCAACGAAATTATGCATTTCAATTTTATGACCGCAGTTTTCACATGATATTGCGCTTTCTATGCCAAACCCTGAAGACTCAGAAATAGGGCTGAAACCATTTGAGCCATGGGATATGCACTTCCTTTTATACTCCAGCAGTGACGCGACTGTGGGTGTTCCACATGCATTACTTTCCTCACTATAGTAACGCTTTCGCCGAGAACGCATACCAAGATCTGGATAATTCTGAGTTCTTAACACCTGTTTTTTATGATGACCAGACATTATCATGTGATTGCAGAGTCCTTCCATGTCAGTGAAAGGCTCATGACACACCTTACACTTAAAAATGCATTCTCGATCAAGTTCTTTTTCACAATAAGCTGAACATTTGTGCGATCTGCGTCCATGGTCTGAGCTAACAATCTTCGTGTAGTGTTGTGTCTGCATCATATGAACTGTTAGCATAGGCAAAGATTTGAAGGACTCTCCACACTGCATGCATCGCAGAATCCTCCGCGTCTGCTCGGATTCCTGGTTCAGCCACATGTCCTGACCGCGGACTAACTTTGGGTAGTCCATGAGATTTGTTGCTTTTGCTGTTCCCGGCACGTGGCCCGTTTCCTGAAGATGCACACTCAGAGAGTACAGAGTAGTAAAGTTTTTCTGGCAAGAACATTTGTGCATTGTGTACTTGTTACTCTTTTCCTCAAGTTCTGCTTCTGCTGAACTGAGACGGTTCATCTTTTTGGCTGGAGACCCTCCAAGATTTGCTACTTTCTCGAGCTTGGGCGATGGCCGTGGTTTATGGCTGTCCAGTGTTGGAGATGTTCGGGCGTGGTTCGGGGAAGGAACGACCAGTGGTGACCGAAGCAGAGGTTTTCCTTGGATCATGGTGGACTGGAGTGGGATACTGTTGCTTGGGCGGCGGGGAGGTTCTATGGGAAAATCTCCTCCGAATCTCTGCTGGAGACTTTGCAGACTCGATGGGAAAACTGCAGGAGAGAAAGTCGAATGGCCATTTGACACAGCTCGCTTCACTTTCACTTTCTCCTTGTCTGCCTTTTTTGAAAGATCAAGAGGTTGATCAGTGTCCTGGTCCAGGATGTCAGAAAAACTGGTAGCTTGGAGAAAAGATTTTGTCATGCTCTTGTTAGTTTGTGAATAATGATTATTTTCAGTCTTTGACACAAATGCTGCTGTGGACACAATCACAGAAGGGGATGATGTGGGACTCTTGGCGTGTTTGGTTGGGCAAGCAAGATCGGAACTACCAACATCCATTTTCTCTTTCCGATGGGTGTCAGCACGAGTCATGCTGGTTGGAGAATTACTGCACTCCTCAGTGGGATCAGAGGTGCTCAGTTGGGGAGGAGGATCAGCGTCTGAATCTCGGGACTCAGCGGTGGCTTGGTTGTTGCTATCAGGGCTGTTCATGGGTTCATCCTCCTCACCTTCTTCATCTGAAGTCAACTCAGAGTCGTCTCCTCCTGAATCAGATGTCTGTTGATGACTGCCGGTACCGTCTTGAGACGTGCCTGAAACAGCAAAGCAGAAAGTAGGAGACAGTGCACAAAAAACATCTAAAACTGTCACACAACACAGAAATTTTGCAGATAGAAATAACAAGGTGGAATGGGTTTCAAATATCATGATTGCTGCTTCACCAAGGAAAGGATGTGTATTTTCAGCAATTTTCCAGCTATAATCAAGGGGACATATTTTTGCATAGGCATGACAAGCAAAAACTACTTCAAAATCTACACAGGGATCTGAGTCAGAGTTATATTAACCAACCGAGTGAGAACATATATTTTGTTTTTTTTTAAATATCTTCCATGTCACACATAAAGCCAGACACCAAAAGCATCTGTCCAAGTATGAACAAATGCATAGACAATCTTCGAAAACACAAACTTGTGAAATGAGCTTTAAACATCAAGGCTGTATCCTATTTCATCCACCAACATCTCGAAACTTCCAGTCAGAGTTATTTCCCTTGTGGACAATCCGATTATGTCTAACAAATGTACAGTGGAGCATGTTAGTCTAATCACAGACTAACACTCAGTTTCTGAATACATTGTACATACATCAGTTTGATAGCAACAAATAATGATATTTAAATTAAAAAGGTGCCCCAGGCTTCACACTTCATTCAGGCTTTAGCACTGCAGGGATTGCTAGGCAATGGGGAAAATTATGGGATGGTTTACTGCTTCATTTAGTGCTTCAGTGATGCAGGGAAGGCTAGGTAGAAGGGACAAACAATGTGGTTCAGTGATGCAGGGAAGGGTAGGTAAAAGGGACAAACAATGTGGTTCAGTGATGGAGGGAAGGCTAGGTAGAAGGGACAAACAATGTGGTTCAGTGATGCAGGGAAGGCTAAGTAGAAGGGAAAAACATATGGTTCAGTGATGCAGGGAAGGCTAAGTAGTAGGGAAAAACAATGTGGTTCAGTGATGCAGGGAAGGCTAGGTAGTAGGGACAAACAATGTGGTTCAGTGATGGAGGGAAGGCTAGGTAGAAGGGAAAAACAATGTGGTTCAGTGATGCAGGGAAGGCTAGGGAGTAGGGAAAAACATGTGGTTCAGTGATGCAGGGAAGGCTAAGTAGAAGGGAAAAACATATGGTTCAGTGATGCAGGGAAGGCTAGGTAGTAGGGAAAAACAATGTGGTTCAGTGATGCAGGGAAGGCTAGGTAGTAGGGAAAAACAATGTGGTTCAGTGATGGAGGGAAGGCTAGGTAGTAGGGAAAAACAATGTGGATCAGTGATGCAGGGAAGGCTAGGTAGAAGGGAAAAACAATGTGGTTCAGTGATGGAGGGAAGGCTAGGTAGTAGGGAAAAACAATGTGGTTCAGTGATGGAGGGAAGGCTAGGTAGTAGGGAAAAACAATGTGGTTCAGTGATGCAGGGAAGGATAGGTAGTAGGGAAAAACAATGTGGTTCAGTGATGGAGGGAAGGCTAGGTAGAAGGGAAAAACAATGTGGTTCAGTGATGCAGGGAAGGCTAGGTAGTAGGGAAAAACAATGTGGTTCAGTGATGGAGGGAAGGCTAGGTAGTAGGGAAAAACAATGTGGTTCAGTGATGCAGGGAAGGCTAGGTAGTAGGGAAAAACAATGTGGTTCAGTGATGGAGGGAAGGCTAGGTAGAAGGGAAAAACAATGTGGTTCAGTGATGCAGGGAAGGCTAGGGAGTAGGGAAAAACAATGTGGTTCAGTGACTGTGAGACAGACTAGTCTAATCACATAGGTTGTCACTAATGTAATAAACTGGTTTTTCACATGTCTTTTGTACCCTGAGAGGATGGGATAACACAATCATTACATATTTGCTGTAATACAGAATGTTCAGATAAAATTTGCTAATTCAGTAAAATATGCCGTAAAAAGTCAGCCAGTAACTTAAAAAGGAACCAGTAATTTAAGGTCATGATAATCTTAAGTTTTGGGGGAAACAATTCAAATAAAATTTACTGCAAGTGCACAGGACAAACATAAATGACTGTTCCACACTACATCTAAATCATCATAATCATCATCATAATCATCATCATAATCATCATCATCATGATGGAAAAAAACTGTAGATTTCAAAATATCAAACATTTAGGGTGAGGAAGTTCAGAAGATAGGGCGTGGGATGGCTGTGCAAGTTTATATTTTCAGTTTTCTCATCAAGTGTGAAAGAGCATGAAACAACTAGAACCTAATTCTGAGGAGTGACCTGTGAAGATCTGGGTACGAATTGAATTGGTCTTCAGCAACTCATGCTTATTGTAAGGGACCATTCGTAATTTATGGCTAGGTAATGTGAATGGCCCCTCTGAAACTTAATGTACAAAGCAAATGATCCCCCATACTTGTCATGTACAAAATCCATGACCCTTTCTCCCCCCCACACATGTACAAAACTGATGACACAGAACCCCCTTGACTTAGAAGGGAGAAGGTTAAAGGAAGTGAGTGCATATCTCATTCAATGAGTGAGGTGTTTTGATAAATGTTTCGATGAGAATGTGACAGGGGAATTATTATTTGGAGGTGGAAACCTCCAACCAGAAGTCACAGCACAAGGATTGTTCAGAATAATACATCTGAAAAACATGATGCTTGACAGCAATACCCTCGGTTGCTCTGTATGCTAGATATGAAGACACACTATACAGATCCAACACAGGATCTATATGCAAACAGACACACAAATGAGTATGTGATCCAATAACTAGTGGAATAGAATTTCAAGAACGGGGATAAGCTGACTTCCTTGTTCGATTTATGACAGATCAGCAGCATGAGACACATTATCAATATATGAAAGTGCGAGGAATTTGCCTAGTCTCTAACTGATTACATTTCCTAAGCTATCCTAGACATGGGATAATCCTGATGTCAGACAGACTGAACATGATACAAGGCAGCGAGCAGACACCCTGTCAGACAAACACTCATCATTATACAAGTAAAACTACCACACCGACAAAGACAAGCTTTTATTGGAAATGGGTGTTCTGACCAATGTTCAGTAGATTGTGAGTCTGGAAAAATGAACATATTGTGATATTAATCATGACAGCACGATCAGAATGTTAGACGGCACAGACATGCCAAGGGGGGCAATCTTCGGGGATTATCGGCATTGAAATCATCCAGCATTACATGCATCAGACATATCCTTTCTACAGGGGATGGTGACTGCAATGGCTGCTCAGAGTGGTATTATAGACATCAGTTAAAAATTACACATGAAGTCAAGGGCCATTGTCTTTGACCAAAAGATTTCAAATTTTAAGTCTGCAAAACAGGATTAGACCACACCAATTTTATCTCTTGGTTTACAGATCCTCCAGTTGTTTTTTTCAAAAGAAAAAGGAAAAGGAAAATTAATTTTCCCCAATCAAAAAATAAAATCCTAATGTGTTTATTGGCTGAAAATATAAACTTGCAAGACTTTTTTTAGATTGTCTTTTGTCCCATATACACTTCATAAAATGGCCAGAGTAAAATACTTTTAGCATTTAAAAGGAATACTACTTTGACCAGTAATTTTTGTTATTTATATTTTTTTTCCCCCTGATGCCTTTAGGTTTTCTGAAGACAAAAATCCATAGAATCAAGAAAGAAAATTGGTCTGGCCTAATGGAAAATATTGTAGGTTTTTGATGTTTTATTTTCAAATTGATAAACTGTTTGCAATGTAAAGTTATGCTGTATGCAAAATATGTGCAAATAGAGACACACGTTAATGTAGGGCTCAGTTACAGGAATATTTAATTGTCCTTACTTGAAATGAGAAAGGAAGAAGCACCACATAAATTATTTCTTCACATCCCCATTGTGATTGTCAAGACACAACCTCAAATATCTATTGTCAGGCACCTTGTTCTAAGTTCTCTCAAACCTTCTGCTCAAAATACATTGCAACAAAAAAAAATGAATGTCGCAGTAAATTTTAATTTTGTAACCTATAACTATAATTAAAAAGTATTTTGTACTCTTGTACATACAGTTGTTTTAAAATACCTACAGATAATTACTGATGATATCAAAATAGCAGTCTTTATCAGTGGTGGTTTACCTTGACAAGTCAGTATTCAGTAGTTCCAGATTCATGTGGAGTTAGCTTGACAATACATTTACCTCCATGTTTTGAATGCATTATTCACACGAATGTTGGTCAATAATATGATTTTAAGTCATTACAAATTTGTATACATTATAATGATATTGTTATCTTTATACATAGTCCCCCTTGCATTGTGTAAGCATGTTTGATCTATAAATATTCACTCTTTGGGCTCAATATTCACCTGACAAAAGTGCAAGAATCAGCACTGAACTGTTGTATAAAGAATAAAATGAAGGTATCCATAGAAACGTGTCATATCCCAATTGCAGATTCATACAAGTTCAAAATGCTTTTCAAGAAGTTCATCACAACGTAACTTTTTATCTGAAATGATTGTCCTTGTATTTGCCCACAAGTAGTTACAGATCAATACAAACTGCTATGCATGTTAGTTTCTTTTTTAACTTGTCAAAAGATACTACATACTCATCCTAATAAACAATCATGCACTTCATTTGAAAATGCCCTGCATTGAATACGGACAATAATAAAGAAACATTTGGAGATTGTCCTTGATCTTTAGTGTATGTAGCATGTTTGTTAGGTAGTTGTCCACCGAATACTATACATTGGAGATGTAGCAGGATGCAGTATGTCCGAAAACAGGCATTGCATAAACAACATGCCACAACCATATATAAGGCTATTTTCTCCACCAAACTACAGAAATATTCATCATTAATTATTCAACCTTGATAGCAAAGCATGATGTCTACAAATAATTAAACATCACTTTCCACAGTCAGGTCAAACATGATTAACAAACAGTGTTTACAAAATACATCTGATCTGACATGTCTTATATCACAGTCCTTAAAAACATGAAAACTTCATTTATCTTATTACCAGATGACACTTGTATTTATTTTAAAGCTATTCATTACTGAAACGAAAATTAGCCTTTCAATTCAAAAATTTGATAAAAATTGAATAAACTAATTTTTCAACGATAAGGTTTTTATTGAAAGAATTGCATTCATATAATTAATGAAGCCCTTTCCTGTCTGTCATCGCTTTTAAGCAATCAGTCGGTGACAGAGTGCAAAATCTCTTGGTCTGAAACAGACAGCGACAGTGTTATCCTTGATGGCTGAACTTGACAGATACGTGTCAAATTGTATTTAGAACATTAGAAATTTACGTGTTTTACTTTACAAAGTGAAATGTACCCATGTCTGATCCCAGGAATACGATAACAGATGCAGGAAACATTCCTGTAAATGTTTATGCACATACTTATATATAAATCATAGACGAAATGACTGAAAGCACAACATAGTGCTGTCCATGCTTTTTTGTAATGCAGGAAAATGTACTAGAGAAGAATTACGAGGGTCTGCTTTGTTGCAGTGGTTGGGCAACAATGGTGGCTGTAACTGATGGCGCACTGTTTGCTGATTTTGTATAATTTTTTTTCTCGTCAGAACGGAGGGGATTTGAAAGCCATCTTGACTTAGACTACTTGATACAGACTTCGCACTTGTCAGATTGCAGCAATTTGAAATCGGTTCTGTGCATCGCTATAGTGATTGCATTGACAGATGTCAGGTGGATGACGTGACAGGCGACAGACATTTACACACGGAGGCGACAGCTTGTCTTTCTGCCATCCCAAGCAACTACAAACCATTCCACAATGGGATTATGAGCTTGTGTGCTTGGCTAACATTGTCACTGTCAAATAGTCTTGTCCATAAATACAGTTCTTGATCTAATCAAGACCCCTGACAGTAACGTAAGTCACGGACCAGGGGTCCCTCACTGCTGCTGGCTGCAGAGGTGGGAGAGGTTTATCAAATTAAATGCTATTACAACCATAAAACTTCAACAGCAAGTTAACACTGAGCAAAGAAGTGACAGTGGTATTACCAAACAGAATTTTAACCCCCTGTACAAATGCAAGAATATTTAGTCGATACAGAAATTACCCACATGATAGGTTTGGAATCAGTGCAGTAAATGTTTTGGTTTTTATGTTTAGATTTATACAATATGATGTCAGGGAACATTGGGTTTAGGAAGGGGAAAAAACGGACACAGAGTGAGAATGTGTAGTTTTGGGAAGACTCCACCACTATCACAACCTGGGATTTGGTACATTTTACCACTACAGCAAATCCATATCCAGTCAATCTGTCAGACAAGCCAACACTTAAAACACAAGTAACCTTTCTTACAAACCTTTGAGAATATGTTTGATGCAAAGACTTCACTCTATTCTCATCATATTCCATTCTAGCATCCCATTTTCAGATCCTTCTCAGGTATAGTAACCAACCCATTCTCAGTTCTCAGTCTCCCTCTTAGTAGTAGAATCTGTGATTCTCAGCACTTTCATCCCTCACACTCTCCTTCTTAGTAATAGAATCTGTGATTCTCGGCACTTTCATCCCTCACACTCTCCTTCTTAGTAATAGAATCTGTGATTCTCAGCACTAGGATCCCAGGGTCATCTTATTCTCTGCAGTAACATGCCATCCTCAGCTCTAGCATTCCATATTCATACCTAGCATCAAATCACAGCTTTTATTCTCCATTTTCAGTTCTAGCATCTCCTTTGTAGCTGTATCATCCTATACTAAACCAAGCCTCCCATATATATCCCTGCTCAAAAATCCCATTACTGCTTTTATTCTCATTCCTATTCTAAGACATCCAATTTGCCAATTCCATTTCTCAGCTGTAGCATCCCATTCTCATCCCTACCATCCCATTCTCATCCCCAGCATCCCATTCTGAGCCATAGCATCCCATTCCTCACCAAAGAATCCCATTCTTAGCCATAGGATCCCATTTCCAGCTCGAGCACCCCATTCTGAGCTATAGCATCCAGGGATTGGGAAAGAGAACTTTGACAATGGGTCATTTTCAGGATTATTAGCCATTTTCTGAATTAAGAATGGGACACTGCTTTTGTATCAATAGTATACTTCAAAAATTTTACGGTCCATTTCTTATTCCAGTGTGTAAAATTGCCCATGGCCCCTCCCTTTACAAATCCCAGCATCCCATTCTCATCCACAGGATCCTTAATCTATATCCCATTCTCTGCCATAGCACCCCATTTTCAGCTCTAGCACCCAGTTCCCAGCTTTAAAATACCCTTAACCCATCCGCATCACATTTTCAATTCTAGCATCCCATTATTTCTGGTTCCAATTGTCAGTCCATACCAAGTTCATCATGTACATGTTCTTGAGTTTGCTTTCAGTGTTGGTAGACATTGTAAAACCATTTCATATTCCACCACTCTGTTATTGTTTACTCCTAGTTGTAACATGGGTACCATGTAGTTTCTTAATGCCCACATACATAAAGCAAATCTTTTTTTTTTTTTAAAAAGTTACGTTTGATTTGCTCAGATTTCATACATTTTTATGAATATATTTCAACTATTGAAACTTAAAGTAACACAAATATTCTACCGATTTAAATTAACTATCTCCCAACACATACAAACAGTGAGAGAGACATCAGATTATTAATCACTGTGTTCATGGAGGATCATGACTAGATGTATGTACCCAGCTTCATACATACAAACCACATTCATCAGCAGATATGGTAATTCATGACACAAATATATTCACATTGAAAACGAAACTGTCTCTACCACAACAATTCTTAAATCATTTGTTATCGGCTTAAAAACCAAACTAAGAAGTGCTAAATCTAAACTATCCATTTTCCTCATCTGATAAACTTTATTTATCTCAATTCTTTTTCATTCTTAAGTGTCGTATTTCATCATTGCAAAACGTGGCATTAAATAATGGTCTTCCTGTGCCGATGCCTGTCTAATATGATGACACGTGCCTGTGGGCTGCTTTTCATGTACCCTCTGTATAGTGTACTACATCAACAGTTGACGTATGACAATTTTTAAGTCATAGCATATATATTGATTCTTCACAATCAGTTATTTTCTGGCTAATTCTGCGAAACTAAATGTGCTTTTCTTTTATTTTTTTTGCATTGATTTTTGCATTTGTGCTTTTTGGTTGTTGCTGTTTTTCTGTTTATGAATAACATTATTTCTAAACATTTAAATGTATAGCCACAATTTTGTAAATTGTTATCAATTTCATAGTGAATATAATGGCTGCTAAAATACTTGGTATAAGTGGTTTTTCCTGAAGTGAGTGAGTGAGTGAGTGAGTGAGACAGACTATCCAAGCTGTATCAAAGGGAGGAATGGTATTCGCAAGAGAAGAGAACCAAGACCCAGCACCCCAAGATGCCTTAACGACCTGGCCACCACAGAATGGTTATCAATAACACTATGAATAAGGGAGAAACAATCCATCTATAAATTGTCACTACTGAATAACCTTTCAGATTATTTTTTCAATAAAGTTTACGTGGCTGATCATTTTCATTTATAGTATGTGGTGGAGTAGCCTAGTGGTCAAAACATTCACTTGCCACGCCAAAGACTCAGGTTCGGTTCCCTACATGAGTACAATATGTGAAGCCCATTTCTGGTCAGCCCTGTCGTGATATTGCTGAAATCTTCCTAAAAGGGGCGTAAAACCATACTCACTCACTCACTCTTTCTGACAGCCATTGGTGTCTTATGTAATGAATCTAGGACATGAATTACGTCAGACGATTTCCTCACGTGTACCAGCTATGTCCTTGTATCAGAAAACCTGCTTCCCACTTACATATAAAACAATAGATATCTCCAGGTGTCACCTGTGATTACAGGCCACTGGTCTAGAATGACCAACAGGTAGACTGAATATATACAATTTTGATAGAAACAACTCTTTCAAATTGAAAAGGAGACACAGTCAGGAGGGAGATTGCCAATCCTGAGGAAATCAGGTTTGCTTCATTAAGGAATTTAACATTTCATGAAGGGTTGGGCAGAAAGGAAAATAATGTGGTTCAACCAAATGTGGTTGTGAGGCAGATTTGGTGTACAACCACCTTCATAGTTAGTGCATTACTTTTACACCACTCAGCAATATTCCAGCAATATGGCGTCAGTCTGCAAACTGTAATCTGGACCAGATATTCCAGTGACCAACAATATGAGTATCAATCTAGACCAAATTCATAACATTGCTATGCCCAAAATATAAGGCAAAATTTTATTGACAACGCTCCAGTTAGAACAAAGACACCAGAAATCAGCTGCATGCATTGTACACAAACAGAATCAAACCCAGACTTTTCACAAGAACAGTTTGCGCTTTAACCACAAGGCTAACCATCCCTTCCTAATGATTTGATTTGATGCTCTACAGTGCCTGCAACATATGATAATTCACATACAAGAGCACACGTTTTCTGTACAGACGATCTCAGAGGTGTTTTGTGTATCTCTCCACACTTTCAGGCAGCATAAATCCAAGCCCCTATTGACTCATTTAGAACAATCATATCATATATTTTCAGAGTCCCTTGACAAAAACATCACTTTGTAAATCAAACACTGTAACCATGGGATTTTATATCATGAGTGAAAACTTTCTACATTACTCACAAGTTACAATTCCTTAAACAAAGACTTCTGTCAACTCAGCAATAAAATATTCCTCAATCATATCTGATGTCTTCACAACAAAATACCCTTAAATCATGCCCAATATTCTTCCTGGAAATTCAATAAAGACTAAGAAATTTCTGCAAGTGACAATTCTAAATATTTACGAGTGCAAGTCGCCTACTCCAAAATGGCAGACAAGAAAATGTAGTTTTGATTCTTCAGCCAAAGATTGTTCTCAGAAAATGCAAAAGATGATTGATATGGAACTAGGCCTGTATTCTGATAAACACCAGATATATGGGCACAGCCAAGCCGTGGTGTCTACATTTAGATACCTATCAGCACACGAATAACAATTAAAGATATTTATTGTCGGAATATTCAAATTGTAATGATTAATTGCCATGCAGCCTGGAGCCTATAATCAGAGTCTGACATCTTAATCCCTCCGCCCGAAGCACTCTAAGGGAAGATCACGTTAAAACTTATATGTTTATTTGAGACATTACTCTTAATCCTCTTGACAAGGATTATGGCTTTTTTCCTTCGTGATTGACGCGAGCCAGCTTGTAATAATGAAAAATGTTTGGCGCATTAGACAGGAAGAAATAACAAGCAGTATCTTATCAGCAGGCAACACATCCCAGACAGGGCCAATTCCCCTTGTAGGCTGTGTCATATGACATTGCTGATAAATGCAATTAAAAATCGCACTTGAAAGTTTGAGTTATGGCCGAGAGGGGTGAGCTCCGCAATCCATCACCTCCCAGAGACAATATGCTGTATGTGCGAGGTCCGCATCATTAAGACTCTGCCCCAGCGCCATAATAACGCTACGATTAGACAGAATCAAAATATTTATGACCTTATGTGGGGTAACCAACAAAAGATTTATGATAATTTTCCTGTCAAAAGAATGGTGGCATTTTCACAAAAACATCATAATTCATTGTCAGGCTGTAGACAGTCCGGAACCACACAAATGATATGTTCCCAATGGAGGTTGATGGGCCTTGACAGTTGCTATAGCGACGTCATTGGAGGGATCCATCATTGTCGTTTATCATTCTTATCACCAGTGCCTTGGCACCGACTTGATGTGTGAGCGACTAAGAGCGTCCTTGTGCCCACATACAGTGGACGTTAAATGCAGGTCTATAACATCATGCTGAACTGCGACCACGACCATTTTCACCTCAGACTTAAAGTCCAGCTTTTCAGAAGAATAGCCACATGCTGGTCCCCACCCCCAGGCTTGTTACCTCACCCCCCAGCCTGTCCCCCTAAGCTTGTGTGGGTGATTGATAGCTACTGTCAAACTATGCTAAGTACATGGTACACATCTCTACCTCTCCCTCCGACTCCTGTGTCAAACACGCTGGCTCGATAACTCGACCTACAGGTGATTAACTAGTCAAGCACCTCAAAGCTCTGATTACACCAGCTTGTGACTAATCCTGCTCTTAATAACTCTCCACATATCCTCATTGAAACAATGCTATGGAGGATGGAATTTTTTCAACACTATCCATTATACACGCACTTAGCATATTTATGTTAAGTCGTAATATATTACATCACCCAAACCAGTTTCAACCACAAGGATTTCTAATGGGACATTCCTGATGCAAGAGAAGTAACTTTAATTACGTAAATTGATAACGATGTCATATGTTTGTAGAACGCTCATGTAGACATGATACAGAACAAGGGGTGATGGAGAGGCTTCATAGAGAGGCTTCATGGAAAACCTGCTCTGTAATTCTACACCCAGAAAATACACAACAGCTGACAGGGTTGAAATACACACCATAAAACTCTTTCACTTTCTTTTTTTTAAGCATGCAATTTGTCATAGCCATGCTCCATAATTATATAACGTCTCCTTGGAGCAGATTAATTATCTCTCAGGAAAACACCATTTTGGGGCAAAATCTATTTCAATAAATGCATGTTTTCAAAAGGTTTGAATAAACATAAAAAACAGGAGTTCTGTAATTTCAAGTTGAGGCACAGTGGAGTTGCCTAATGGTTCAAATGGTTCATGATGCCAAAGATCTGGGTTTGATTCCCAGATTCCAATTTCTGGTGTCCGCTCCCCACCCCCTCTACCTCCATCCCCCACACCTTACTCACTCATCTGAAGGAAGATCATATGCAACAGTGTGTTCTCAAAATTCATCCATAAATTCAACCACAAGATCTGGAACTATCAATCAGACTTCCAGTAGATATTTAATTAAGTAGGCATTTGACAAATCCTGTCAAAGATGACCTTGGCTACTTAGCCATAGCCACCAGTTGGGCATTATGACCCCTGACCTCATGTTTTTACAACCAATCAGAGCCTCTGACAAGCACACAACCAGGGATTACCCCAGTGAATCCCACACAGTACATGTCAACTTCTGGTCGTAGATTTCAACACAAATGAAATTGATCTCACATCCCCTCCCCCTTCTCCTGTCACCCTTCATGTTCTGGATTAGGAAATGACAATACCCGTAATTAATACCAGAATTGACAAGATCTATTGTACATAACATTAATCTGTCACTCCTAACACCTGAGTCATCCCTGTACAGAGGAGGGGGGCTTCAGGGAGGGGAGCAGGCTACTGACAAGTGACAGACCTGTCACACACCTGTCAGTCATCTTGTACATATGGTATTAACTTCACTTTTCCATGTCTGGTATCAACCAAGATGGCCTGTGAGTGGAATGCTTCGACTAACAAAAATTTCCAGCCCCAAGTCTACTTCCTGAAAAAGACCTGAGGTCATAATCATGGCATCATTTGTTGCTAGAAATTATTCAAAGAAAATGTCAAGGATCTTCCCAATGGTCACAGTTAAACCTTGCCCCAAGCTGAACTGTCAGTTCCCATTTAGAAGCATTTATATGGACAGTTCTGAGTTCTAAGTGAAATTATCCATATTAAGAAATTTCCAGGAAATTGAATGAGGTGAGCAGGAGTTTGTTTGAAATTTGTTTGAAGTTTGTTGTTTTAGTATACGACTCTTGAAAAGAAGAAAATGATCCCAAAACGTTGACAAATATTTATGAACATACATGCACTCAACAGCTTAAAGCTATGCACATAATCTAACTACTTCCATTGTAGTTTTTCTTGTATGTGTGAATTTTATTGCCTGACAGTATTAGTTAAACATTAATAAGAAAAAAGAAAAAAACAATGATGAAAAACCCTTAAAATTGGTGATTATATAAAAAATGTATTTCGAGGTTCTGTACAGACACTGTGGTCCAGGGAGGTGATATAGGTTCTGTACAGACACTGTGGTCCAGGGAGGTAATATAGGTTCTGTACAGACACTGTGGTCCAAGGAGGTGATATAGGTTCTGTACAGACACTGTGGTCCAGGGAGGTGATACAGGTTCTGTACAGACACTGTGGTCCAGGGCTGTGATACAGGTTCTATGCACACACTGTGGTCCAGGGAGGTCACATAGGTTCTGTACAGACACTGTTTACCATGGTGGGTGATATAGGTTCTGTACAGATACTGTGGACCCAGGTGGGTGATATAGGTTCTGTACAGACACTATGGTCCAAGGAGGTGATATAGGTTCTGTACAGACACTGTGGACCAAGGTGGGTGATATAAGTTCTGTAAAGACACTATGGTCCAAGGAGGTGATATAGGTTCTGTACAGACACTGTGGTCCAGAGTTGGCGATATAGGTTCTGTACAGATACTGTGGACCCAGGTGGGTGATATAAGTTCTGTACTGACATTGTGGTCCAGGGAGGTGATATAGGTTCTGTATAGACACTGTGGTCCAGAGTTGGCGATATAGGTTCTGTACAGATACTGTGGACCCAGGTGGGTGATATAAGTTCTGTACTGACATTGTGGTCCAGGGAGGTGATATAGGTTCTGTATAGACACTGTGGTCCAGAGTTGGCGATATAGGTTCTGTACAGATACTGTGGACCCAGGTGGGTGATATAAGTTCTGTACTGACATTGTGGTCCAGGGAGGTGATATAGGTTCTGTATAGACACTGTGGTCCAGAGTTGGTGACATAGGTTCTAAACAGACACTTTAGACCAGGGTGGGTGATACAGGTTCTGGTGAGCACTACTGTTTCATACTTCCTGGTGAAGCACTGTTCATTACCTCCAACAAAGCATAACACCCGAGCTACGACAAGGGTGGTGATTGAACTATGTTAATACAGTTTGTAAAATATGACATGAACAGATGATGGCCACCTGGCCCGCTGCATTTGACATAAACACTGAGTATCGGTGTTCAAAGTTGTTTGAAAACATTTACTAAGGGTCATTGTCTAAACCATAAGGTGAAAAGGTATACATTTTAGGGTCCCAAGGTTGAAATACGTCCAACAACTCTAATTATCCCCCTTTTAGAACATGGACCATAATTGTTATTTTTGCACTTTTTTTTCAGATAAAAAGTGATCAATTGAAATTTGGAAATATGTTTATACTGTGCATGCATGCAATTAGTCCCATTAAGTGAAGCCTATGCAACAACTTTCAACAACACCATAACTTCAGAAAATATTGAACTGTGATTCGTTAAAGCCATTCCCTGATTTTCAAACACAGTATGCATTTTTTCAATCTAAATAATGTGGCTATGGTGAAATGAAGAAACATGCTGAGAGGAATAGGACAGTTCCGTTTTAAATAAAATTCAGAGCTATTACTTCACTACAGAACTTTGATTTTCCAAAACAGTATGACATCTACTGAATATAGACAATGCTGATGACATGACAATCAACATGCCTATAGTGTCCCTTGACGGTAACCGGTGAGTCAGTATGGTTTTATAACACTTTCAGCAATATTCCAGCAATATCCAGGCTGGGACTCCAGAATTGGGTTTCACACACTGAACCCATGATGATGATGATGACGATGATGATAATGATGATGATGATGACGACGACGATGACGATGATGATAATGATGATGATGATGATGACGACGACGACAATGATGATGATGATGATGGTGATCTTCAAAGTTGGATTTTTCAAAATTACTTTTTTAATTCTAGTTTAGAAATATTACTGACATCACTTGCAGACTTAATATCAAGCTTTGTGCAGGTTTAAAGATTACTGGAGAAACCATTACAACATGGAAAAGAGTTAAAATCTAGAAAAGTCAATTTAAGTGCAAGAAATAATTTACAGTGGCTTTTAGATTGAATTGGAAGAAGTGATACAAATTAAAGCATGACAACAATTTATCACAAACACGACCAAATGTGAGAGAGAAAGAACACGAAACAATCATAGCATTATGTGATGGATTAGTGATGGCACATCCCATCTAAATGAAGAGCTGGAAACCAAAATATTTTCTCAGCAATTTTCTCTGCAAGATGAACAGATTAATCCAATTAGCATATATTACAGAAACCGGCCAAGACTGACCTTGCCATGTAGAATATCCTTCATGTCAGAGGGTGTCATTTTCACTCGAATTGACACAATATTAGTCTAATTTCTGCTGTCAAATGGTACTTTCGATTGATATGAACAACTTCAATTGCTGAAAGCAATTTACCACAATTATGGCTCAAATGGGAAAGTTTGAGGCTCACAGTGTAAATAATCATTTGTCCAAGGAGCAAGTAATGCCGAAGATTCTACAAAGAGGTATTTGAGCTCGTTTCAACAGCATGTTTTTTAAAACCCACAGGTAAAAAATTAATTATCAATTATTGTGTAAAGATATATCATGTATGTACTCATTTGAAAGCCCTTTTTTGTCATGTTCAAATGAAATATAAAACGAAATATTTCACAATTTTTTTTTCAAAAGTGTGAAGATAAAAGAAATGGAAGACAGTTGCAAGTAAAGAGACCAAAACTGTGAAGACATCAACAGAATTAGATTGAGGAGTTCGCCTTTGACAGCGGGTGCAGGTGATCGTAGCTGTTCTTTGTTTCAAACTGTCAACCCCTAAACAATAGCTCCACAAGTTATGGCCTTTGTCTGAATGATTATCAGTGGTCCATCTTCCAGTGTTTAGCATGCTATAAGGGGCAGTGCTACAAGCTGTAGGGGGCAATGGGAAATGTTGTATGGGGCCATGAGAAAACATTACACTGCTGTTTCATTTTGTTCCAAATAATGAATACATGCTTAACTTTTAACCTTTGTGACAGTGTTTTATCAAAAACATTCTTTTAAATTAAGAACTTCCAAGTTTGCCATTTTATTAAAACCATTATTTGTCAAAGATAAAACATTTTTATGCATTAAGTATGTATGTGTTAAAATTAAAAAAGGATCAAAATGTCAATTATACAGGCAGGTTTTTTAACAGTTGTAATTATAATGAAATATTTACACAATGGATATTTGGGTATCATTCAGTCTGAATTAACGTAAAATCAACTGAACACATTCTAAATGATACACATAATTACAACACATCCTCTAATTATAGCAAATGTGTTACTTTGGTTTGAATATGCCATTACTTCAGCTTTACTATAGCTTGAAAATATTGACACGCACATAACCCAAAGTTTACTCACATTTTGTTAAAGGGCAACATCGCACTAAAATGTATCTTTTTGTCTTTTTGCACACAAAACATATTTACCTTGTAATTTCAAACCCAAACTGTACAGATATCACATGTAACTTTATCTTTTGCAGTATCAATTCATGTTTTGCACATTTACTGAGAGTCCTGTGTCAACAGTAAACACAACATTTACCCTGCAATATGATGTCACTGGCATCAATTGATAAATGATCTCATTATGTCCATTTCACATGCTGTAAGCATGGGTGTGTGGTTCTTGTGTCTTGCATGGTGTCGCACTGTACTGATTGAAATCACTATTAAAAAACATATATATACATTGCACAAAAAAGTGTCCAAACGTTATACATTCTTACAACACAGCACTATCAACATGATTATCTGAAAAACAAGAAGACAAAGTCATAAATATCTCCCGCAATGGCAAAATGTCCTTCATGATTATGCCACAAGTTTGGTGTATATATAGAAATGCGGAAGGAGAGCAATGAAAGGCTTTGAAAGTTCTGCTCCTGAAATGAGCACAACCACCAATTTCAGTTTAAGTCAAACTTGTTAATATGGAAACGCCAAAATATTTTAATCAGAATTCAAAAATTACCAAAAGGCACCAATACACCACTGGACCAAGCTATGTGCAAAGTTTGCTGAAGAAATAGTGAACAGGTTTAGAGTTCTGATCTGAAAAAGAGCACTACAACCAATTTCAGTTGAAGTCAAACTTGCTGCCATGAAAATGCCAGAAATATTTTATTCAGAATACCCAAACCATACATATCTATGTATGTGCCAGGACAAACTTCCTGCCATGGAAATGCCAAAACTATTTTATTCAGAATTTCACAACTACCAAAGGCCACCAGTACACCACTGGACCAATCTCTGTGTCAAGTTTGGTGAAGGAATAGCGAATGCTTTTAGAGTTCTGCTCCAATTTCAGTCGAAGTCAAACTTGTTACCATGGAAACACCAAAAATTTTTCATTCAGAATTCCAAAACTACCATCAAGGCACCAGTACACCACCAGAGCTATCTATGCGCCAAGTATGGCGAAGAAACATTAAACAGTTTCATAAAGTTCTGCTCCGGAAAAGATAAATGTGCATGGACGGATGCAAGGATGGACGGATGCAAGGATGGATGGATGCACGTACCCACACATGGAACACATTTTAATACCCCCCTGCACAGCTGTACTAATTGCTGTACCCAAGGGTGTATTGTGATTCTATCTCTCCTTTGAAGAGACAAGTCTAGATGTGAGTGAGTTTACTTATATGCTGCTTTTAGCAATATTCCAGCAATATCACAGAGGTGGACAACAGTTAATGAAGACAGTACCCCAGTCTTTTATTTATTACTGTTTAGGAACTATGTAAACATTTAACAATTACACTATTAATTTTTACCATAGAGAATTGTGCAGAGTCTATGATCAGTCAAACAGATTCTGAAACAAGTATACTCAATGCAGTTCAAGCAAGTCTAGAATTTGTGGCAAGTCTAGATAACCACAATTTCAGGGGGAAAAAAAATCTGAAAATGAAGAAAGTCCCTGGACTCCTTTTTATTGTATATCATTTTAATTTAAAACCTTTTAGACTGTAATATATGTTTATTTCCTAGACTAGATGTTAGTCTAGGGACTGTAATGTTATGGCGTGTCCGTTGTGGATCTTAATCTATGGCAAAATGTGCATCATAAAAGACAGGTACAATACCATCATTTAACTCCATGGCCCTAACTGCATCTTATTCAAATGCTGTCGTTCTCACGTCATACCTTTCAACTGAGTGATGGAGTGAGTAAATGAGTAGTTTAACACTGCACTCAGCAATATTCCAGTTACATGGCAGTGGTTTGTAAATAATCAAGTCTGGACCAGACAATCCAGTGGGCATCGATCTGTGCAGTTAGAAAGTGATGACGTGTCAACCACATCAGCGAGCATGACCACCCGATCTTGTTAGGCACCTCTCACAACAAGAATGAAGATCAGTTCTGTTGAAGATCAGTTCTAACCCAGACGCTCACTGGTCTGAGTGAAAGATAAACATGAACATGTAAAATATTAATTTACATTGTATAAATACTCTAAATGGAATTTAAGGTTAAATAGGTTAAATGTAACATTCATAAAATGTTAAAGTAAATTCTAATTTAAATAATGCCTCATACACTAGTTCCTGTTATCCACAAGGCATGAGAGTCGTGAAAAGTTTAAAGAAAGAAAGAGCTTTTTAAATAACATGCATAATTGACTTATAACATTTTTTCTGAACACTCTGCAAGCAGAAATCAAGCCATAAAGGAAAATGATAGCATGAAAATTTAACAAGCAAGAAAACAAATCTCTCCGTTTGTGACCTGACCCTGAATATTTGAAATATCTGGAAGCATTGTGTTCTGTAGACACCTAGTACTTGTCTCCCCTCCCCCTTCCACCTGCCACAACTTCAGTGCATACAGGCCTGTACCTAACAAAAGACATGATTGATGCATGTGTCAAAACACTGAAATCAATTCCATTTATGACAGGTACTTAAACAAGTTATGAAACTCAATTAAAATTTATTCACACATGTTGTAAACAAAACATTAACAACATCAGAACTGGATTATGGAAATTAGTGAAGAGGGGAAAGTGAAATCATTCGATATTTGAAGAAGTCAACTTTGTATATCTAACCCAGAAGAGCTTTGTATATCTAACCCATTAAGACCCTGGTAAGGGATCTGTAATCAACTAGTGTTTGTCGAAAGAGGCAACTAATGGGATCAGGTAGTTGGCTCGCTGACTTGGCTGACACATGATCATATCCCAATTAAGTAGATGAATGTTCATGCCGTTGATCACTGGATTGTCTGGTCCAGACTCAATTATTCACAGACCATAGGCATAGAGCATAAATATAGCTGAGTGCGGAGTTAAACAACAAACATCTTCTATTCTGAATATCACAAATTATGAAATCAAGTGTTTGACATTGAGTTCATGGATCCACATCATCAGGTCATGATGACATGCAATCAATCATGTCATCAAGTCCATCCAATCCACTATCTCACCCATATTGTCCAGCATAAATGATGATGATGATGATGATGATGATGATGAACTAAACGACACGACCATTTTTGATAATACCTATAATACCGTCGAGCATGGGTTACTGGGACTCTCCTGTAACCAAGAATTCAAAGGGAGCAATGAATTAGTGAATCTCATTGGCCCATTTGACAAAAAGACAGAGCCAGTCAGATTTGACTATGAATATTCATGAACCAGGTGCCATTTCACCATGTTTCTATCATCTGAAAAGTATGTACTTATGAAAATATAGCCTTCCCAATTCAAAACTTTCACCTATTTATCATGGTAATGTATGAAATGAAATCATACTCTACAAAAATTCAAACAATTTGACTCCAAATACAAAATTTTGTCTAATCAGTTAAGTGCTGAGGCCTAACATTTACATGTGATTTACAAGATGTACTTATCGTAATACATTATCACTGATGAGATATGTTAGTGTCAGTAGCCCAGCAGTAGCTGAGGGTTTAATGTTTCGGAGAGTTACACAAGTGTCATAGGAGACGTTAAGACTAATATATCACAACACCACAAATCCATCAAGTGTGTCAGGAGAATGTATATCACAGAATTAATATCATGGTAATTGATTATGCAAATGTACACGTGTCACTGAAGGTAATGACATGATGGATTACATTCCGGTGACAGAAATGTGCAAGTTTTATTGTAATGGTGATTTTCTTGTGACAGGTGCCCCTAGCTACAAAGGGAGGTAACTGAAGTTGACAAAGCACAGTTGACAAACATTGTGCTTGCTTTTACATCAAAACCTGTTATGAAAGGTAGTCTTTAGCAAAAGGTGGATGAATTAGGTTGAAAAGCTGCCTTTAACAGAATTCTAGTTATATCACTACATGTCAGACTAAAATGGAGGAAGGTCCAAACTAATGCAGATTTCAGATTTTTACCTCTATGGGGAAACACACTAGCAAGTGTTGGTTTGTTGTTCAATATTCCAGCTATATGCAGCAGTTGGTAAATAAAGCAGTGATAAAGAGCATCGATCTATGCAATTAGGAAACAATGACAAGTGTCAACCAAGTCAGCGAGCCTGAACTGCGACCCTGTTAGTCACCTCTTACAACAAAAATGGGTTACTGAAGACCATTTATTCTGGCCAGCATCTTCACAGTTCAAGAATACGGCTATCATGAAAAGTGTTGATACATCGAAACATAACTGGATCAAACTATGCCAATCCACAATCACAGGTTTCAGGTGACCCGCCATGAAATAACTCTACATGGAGATTTTAACAGAGATAAAACCAGGATAGAAATATCCAACAAAGTTTCTTGATTCACAGACAAACTGTAGCGCAAATGGGGTTACGCAGTATAGAGTATGACAAGTCTTCTTAGAGCAAAGGTTGGCAACGTACTACCTTCGCTTCAGATAAAAAAATATTTTTTATTTCAAGATAAAATACCACCACAGTCAAAGATACACTCCAGTTTCCTCACTTGGTTGAGCTCTCAGATTCCCTACCCCATGTTTAATAATTACTCATGTGAAATATGTTTTATTCAACATTTTAAGCGCCAGAGCATTCTTCGCCTCCATTACCCCTTCCAGATTCCAGTTGAATGGAGTGACAGAACAAGAATAAGCAGAAATACCCTATTGCTTAATTTTATCATGAACCTGTTGGAGTTTATTTGTCTTATATGTCATCGCTATTGTTAGAATTTCTGTAAAATTTATTCTACATAAAAAGACTTCTGGCATAATGGGCGAATGAAGCAAGGGAGGTAACTGTAAGCATTTCATATGGAATAATACCCTCCTGTTCCTTCACTTCATTGAACCAGAAGCTGGAAGGGGTAATGGAGGCAAAGAACGGTCTGATACACCACAAGTTACGCTTAAAATGTTGAATAAAAATATTTCAAGTGAGTAATTGTTCAACATGTGGTTAAAAATGTGAGAGCACAATCCAGTGAAGTAATGGGTGTATACCTTTGATGGTGGCGATATTTTATTTTGACATGAAAAATACTTTTTGAACCAAAGCGAGGGAAGTACGTTGCCAACCTTTGCTCGCTTCGCTCGCATGTAAGAAGACTGGTCATTTTCTCTATGCTGTGCAACCCATTTGCGCTACAGTTTACCTGTGCTTGATTTAATCTTAAGACATTAGACACTTTTAGACATGAAATTGCTGTATCGAACTTAGTGGACAAAATAATAGGAAAATAGCACCAGTTATTTCTTTCTAAATCAGGAGCTATTTTCTTTGATCCAGGAATGTTTTCCTGTCACTGTGTGTATTCTTTCATATATATATACTTTTATATATTGTTTGTGGAAGTGAATGTCACTGTATTTCACAATATTCTAGTTATGAGAATAATCAATCCTGGACCAAACAATGCAGTGACTGACAACATGTATTCAATCACATTATTTGCCTCTTATGATAACTAGAGGTTCTGAGTTAGTGTGTCTTCTGTGTGAAAACTCCTGATATAATAGCCAATTGTGTGAATCTGTAAGTGTAAACTTTGCCTGCTGTTGGCCATTATCATGGAGGAGTTGCAATGGTGCGTCTCATTTTATGCTGCTGTTAAGAATATTCCAGCAATATTACTACATGGAACACAAGAAATGGGCTTAAAATTTGTGCCCATGTAAGGAATCGAACCTGGTTGGTGTGATGAACAAACACTTTATAAAGTAGACTACCCAACTGCACCTGGTCTTGACAAGACAGTCTTTTATTTCACAGAATGTTCAATGTATTTTCAGGGTATGATGATGTAAAATGCATATGACCATAAGATAAGACAATAATGTCAAAATGAATGTTTTGACTGTTGAACCCTAAAATATTTGAATTGGTGCAAGTTGCTTGGCATAGCACTGGACAGACAAGCGCCCTGCAGGACCAAAGCCCCATAGACAAAAGCCCTTTGGTCTTTCAGTTTTGTAGGGCTTTTATCTAGCACACTCAGGACTATCCCAGTACAATAGGTAGATTTCATATGTGTATATAATAGAGATAAGTGAGTATAAAAGAGGAAGGTGTCTTTTTGTGTGTAAATACATTTTAAGTAATACTTTTGCTCACTTTACCAAATCATTTACCAAAGAATTTTAATTATATTCTAATAAGATAGTGAGTGAGTGAGTTTAGTTTTATGCTGCTTTTAGAAATATTGCAGCAGTATCTTAGCAGGTGACACCGGGAATGGGCTTCATACATTGTGCTCATGTGAGGAACCGAACCACGGTCTTTGGCATGACGAGCTAACACTTGAACCACTGGACTACCCCTCCTTCTAAAAGGATAAGTTGACTTGATTCCTGACAGATATGTTCCGAAGTTCAGACCTGGTTCAAATCAGGAATTCTGATAAAAGCTAAGTCAACGACAAGTTTGTGAAGACTACAGAAAACTAAACTTGACACCAGTGGGGCACACATTCAGCATATCTGTCAACTAAAAAAGTCTTAAGTCAGACAGACACAATTCAAAAACAAATCTTATCTTAATTTTTTTTTTCAGTTGTCCTCTCAGTTTTAACAAATCTGTCTTTGTAATGTGACCCAGGCAGGAAAGACTTCTTCTGTAGACAATATCAGCCCCAGTCTCCCACATATTCCCAAAGTTGATTCTAAGCTTCACACTAAATCCCCTGTCAAATTGTGAAATCTTGGTTTAGACAGTAAATCATGTCAATATAATGTTTTATGACTCTCAAATCTGTCCAACTGGGTTGTATATTTCGATCTGACATAAATTTTCCTCAATCCACGAGACAGCTTTATTCAAGAATGACAGATTCATACAAGAACATGACATAACTGTGTTACCCATGATTTTTGTTCTCTTCAAACTACACTGAAGGAATATTTTTTGTCAAAAAACAACCACTATGGATTTGTGTGAGAATAAGGATCAAGTATATTCAGTTGAAAAACATGAGACTTTTTGGTTGCATAAATATTTTTTTAGATATCAAAAACACCTGTTTGTTTCTCATCCCATGCCTGCTATTATCTTAAGCATTGTACAAACTGCCTGTCAAAACAGGATAATAAATCCTTCATTGGATGTGACAGGTAGAAGGAAAACTCTAAATTGTTAATATAGTGTTGGGCAAGGCTACTGTAACCTGATATCATATTTACACCTCGTATCTGATTGTCATCTTACGAAACCTACAAGCCTGAGTTACTACAGCTGAAAACTTAAGCCATGGAGAAGCATGTTCATTGCAGTCAATCATGAAACTAACAACATACATACCGCTATCTGTTATTCAGCCAACATCCAGAAGACGACATGAACAATATGACACCTCACGTCAGTGTCAAGTTTAATACCATGTAGCCTGCAAGTGACGTGCAAGATCGACTGGGGGAAGCACTCAGCCCTTGTCGCCACGGTAATGTGTGATTGACAGGTGTCAGGTAGTGTGTAATAAGGTCAGGTGGTCGTGTGTGACTGCAACTGACAAGTGTGTCACAACAATTATTTCCCTGTGTCTGGATGCAAGTGCTCATACTTGGGAGAACAGCTTGTCAAATACGGATCTAAAAAGTGTATGAATTATTTAAAGAATCTGGTGACATATCCCATGACACATGAGATCACAGCCGCAATCAGCACCACTTAAAATTAATGACACAAGATCCTGCAAAAAGCTATGAATATGCAATTCATAAGGTGTCATCTTACGCCTATTCAGACTACATGTACATACCCCATATTCCTGAAATATTTTGGTCAGCAGGACAAATACCAATGTACATTAACCAGGGCAGGTGTCATTACAATCAAGGTGATTGGTGACAATATGATTTGCCAGTGTTTCCATTTCACTGAGTGAGTGAGTGAACTGGGTTTAATGTCGCTTTTAGCAATATTTCAGCAATATCCCGAAATAACTTTCACATATTGTACCCATGTGGGGAATTGAACCTGGGTCCTCAGTGGTCTTTAACCATTTAGCTACCCCATCGCCCGATGACATAAGTAAAAGGAATGAAAGAGTATGGTTTTATGCCACTTTCAGCAATATCCCAGCAATATCATGGCGGCGGACACCAGAAATGGAATTCATACACAGTATCCATGTGGGGAAATGAACCTGGCATGACGAACCAACATTTCAGTGACTATGCTACTCCACTGACCAATAAGATTTATGAAAAAGTCAACAAGTTTCCACCACAAGTCAATACTCAGTTTAAAATCACCTACAAAGTTTCTCTACTAACAGTGGGCAGGCAGTATTTGCATGAAACGTTTTTTCAATGGTGCTAATGAAACCAATCTTGTGTATGTAACACCAATTTAAGATAAACAATCTTCTCCAACATGATAGGGTTCCAGTAAACACCTGCTTCAAGTGGCACATGAACAACCCAGTGAGTCAATAAATTAACTGACCTCTGAATTCCTCATCATATCTCTCACTGTTTGAATTACAATACTTTTGTTTCAAACACTGTCAATTATTCATACACTGATAGCGATGTCTTGCCATGCATGTATTTAATTAATTATTAACATTTCACAAAGGTTCCTGTTTTTTTCATGAGTTGGAATTATATTTGATAAAACAGTAAAATGTTAAAATTTAAATCAAAACAGATAAGAAAATTAATCAAGGCACTCAATTTCAGAAGTGTAAAGAAAAGATCATATTGCTTAAAACAGTTGTGTATAATATTACTGATTTCTTATCACTCTGAATTAATCACATAAATCAAACTTCTTATAATTACTGTTATCTTTGAAGCTCATGGTTGACTGGAATAAAAAGTGATTTTGAATAAAGGCTTATAATATTACCTCTCACAGTGAAAGATAATTCACAGTATCTCAAATATGACTGAAAATTATTATTATTTCGAACCAATCAATCACCACAGATACAAGAACATAACAATTAATCAGATTGCAGCAATCTAAATGATTGAAATGAGTCGAAACTCATTGGCTGCAGATCAGATAAAGATTCTGCAAGACATTATTAGTATAAGTAATCTTGTTAAATCAAGACAGTACAGTTATATTCTGGCTGATTTAAGTTTATAACCTACAGGCAGCTTCTAAGAACAAATGAGAGAATGTATCATACTACAGGCAATATATCATGGAGGCCTGTATAGATCATTACTGGATTGTGTAAACCAGTGATTGAAAGCATGAGCAACATTGTTAACTGGAGGATGAGGACATGAGTGTTCATTTGTAGCTAACACAGCATACTCCAGAATGCCTAGTGAGAAACGTATGAGTGAGTGAGTAGAGTTTTATGCCGCTTTTAGCAATATTCCAGAAATGGACTTCACACACTGTACCCATATGGGGAATCAAACCTTGGTCTTCGGCTTGACGAGCAAACACTTTACCAATGGGCCTGGACATGGACACCTGGAGGGTACACATGGTACACAATGGACTGATGGACAACAAACCATACCATACTGGCAATGGATGGCAATGTAAATGTTATATCCAACACAGGTGATAATAAGTAGCTGTGGAGACATGAAGAAGACAAATTAGCCATATGCATGAAAGAAACTAAGAAGGTTCTTGATGGTCAGCCATGACACATGTCTATATACATGGTCATTTGTCTTGAACTAGCACTGACATCTGAACAGACCTACACTCCCTCCTACTGCTTACAACAGGAACACTAATCCCTTCCACTGGACATGGAATCTCAATCATAAGAGGGCTGACCGATTTTGGACCCACAACTCCCCCCACCCCCCACCCCAGCCCCCTTCACCTGCCATGGTCTGCACTACAACCCAACATCTGACAGCTGAAATAATCTCCCACATGTAGCTTTCACACAGAGATTACCCGGGAGTTGCCTATCTTACCTGTCGTTAATATCACACCTTTGCTGACAATCTTGGCATGTATACACATCACTCGTCATTCGCAAGGTGAAATCAACACCCAATTTACATTATCCTGATATCTTAGACTATCACATTGAGTTTAACGTTGCAATTCCAAACTGAGAGACACTGTGAAACCTTCCAAAATTGCAATTTATTTCCTCTCTACTATCATCACAACCACGTTCTTAACTGATAGGCAAAATAAACACACAAGTTTCACAACACTTGATTACTTGTTTAAGAATGTATTGTTTTTTATATAAAAAGAGGGTAGAGATGATTCCTGTTTCACGCTCAGCATGTAGTAGACTAACGCTTAGATTCTGAATACACAATTTTGACTGTGACAAATAAACTCATTTAAATTGAAAAGGAACCCTACGGAGATCAGACATTCAGCTGCAGTATTGCAGAGCGGGCTAAGCAGTAGGAAATATAATGTGGTTCAGGTCTCTGAGAAAGATTAAGTTGGAATTGATACATGGAATAATTTTGAAAATAAAATAATGTCTAAAAAAATACTTCTGTAGAAGAATAAAAAACACATGAAAAAATATTATGACACACAAATCGGTTCAGTATAAGTACATTTTTTCAATGTCTCAAAACTCTTTCACAGTACCAATTTCCTTGGTTTGCTCATCTCAACAAATCATATGGGATTAGATGAGTATCCAGCCACAGTTGCATGATCAATCTCATGAATGGTTAGGAAAGAATTATATGACTGGTTAGGGTGGAATGAACCATGTGTAGACATGATGGGGATCACTGGAGGTCTGTCATGGCTTGGCAGCAAAATGTGCCAAACTGTCTCTCCTCCAAGGCACTCTGGTTCCGTAATTCCTGGAGGCCATACATAGCTTCTCCTCCCTAACTAGACAAGGATACTTATCGCTTCTGACAGAGAGGGGGGTGAGGGAGGGAGGAGGGGGGCCATTAAACAGCCCGTTTATATCCTCTGCCTATCTTATCTTGTCCCTGAGTCCCTCAATAAATAATCATCTCAAGTACCCAGTAAATTAGCAGCATTCTAACGAGTGTCAGAGTGATTACGCTGAAACAACATGGCTTTATGACAGGGGTGGGGAGCTTGCTGGATAATAGGGGAGGAGTTGGGCGATTTGGGAGAGTAGGGTTGGGGTATACTCAAAGCAGAAAGCAGGGGCTGGGTGTGAAGGTAGAGACTGGGTGGGACTAACAGGGTAGGGAATGAGGGGTGGGGTTGAGAGATATTGTGTCAGGGGATGGAGCAGAAGGAGTGTAAAGGGTGTAGAATAATGGATAGAGTGACTATCAGAGGCGGAGAGTATGTGGTTAAAAATGTGGGATGTTGTGACAGGTGGATGGACAAAGTAGAGGCAGTCTGCCTCACAGTCCCTAAACAACATTTTTTTCCCTACTGCCTAGCACTCTCTGCAAGGCTAAAGCCTTAGATGAAGCAAGTCTAGATTTCCTCATGCTCTAAATCTCCAGTCTCTCTGGGTCTCCTTTTCAATGTAAATGGGTTAGTTTGTTACTATCAAAATTATACATATTCAGTGACTAAGGAATACTCTGAGTGTACAGGTTGTGGTAGGTACTAAGTGATAGGGTTGGAGAGAGTGGTCAGGAATGAGAGACACTATAGACTAACGCTTAGTCTCTGTATATACCAGTATATAATATTGATAGTAACAAGTACAGAGGAAGCTGTCTAAACCAGCAGTCATTGGGACTGAACACATAATCCAGTTTAGACAAAGTGCTGGATCGTAGAGCTGAAACGTAGATGTTCAAGCTATGGATGGGACTGAGATTTTATGCCAGTGTTGACAACTTGCCGGATTGGACAAATGCCTGTTTTGACAGCTTCCACTATACATATACCCATTTAAATTGAAAAGGAGACTCGGTGAGGTGGGAGATTTCCTGAACCTGGAGTAATGTAGATTTGTTTCATTTGGGACTTTTGCAATGAAAGGACGGATAGACATTAGGGCAAATGATGTGGTTCTAGGACTGTGAGACAAACTGACAGACAGGGGATGGAAAGTGAAGAGTGTCAAAGCCAAGATAGGTGTTAAGGTTAGCTGTTGAGAGAGGCAGATGAGGACACTTTGGCATGTTGGGGATGGAGAGTGAAGTGAGAAAAGAGTGTGGTAGGTATTAGGGGATAAGGGTGGAGAGAGCTGGTGAGAGATGAAGGTGTAGAAGTGTGGTAGGGTAAAAAGTGAAATTTAGGGCTGGAGAGAGTTGGTTTAGTCAGATGTAGGGGGGTTGGGGTTAGAGCAGGTCAATTGTAAAGGGTGTTGTAGGTATTAGGGGATAAGGGTGGAGCGAGTTGGTCAAAGATGAAGGTGTATAAGTATGGTAGGTATGAGAGAAAAAGTATGAAATTTAGAGGTGGAGAGAGTTCGTTGTGTGATGAGGGATAGGGTAACAGATTGGGTCAGGAGAAGGATGGTAGAGGGATGGTTGTAGGGAGGAGGCAGACTTTGACAAATAGGGTCGGAGAGGTTAGAGTGAAAAGCATGTGTTAGGTACAAGGGATAGAGTGACATATGGGTTGTAGAGTGTGGGCTGAAAAAGAGGGATACTTTGACACCTAGGTGAAGGAAAAGCAGGATGTAGAAGGTGTGGTGATAGGGTGATGGATGGGTTTAGAGGAAAATGGGTGGAGAGTGACAAGTTGGGATGGAGAGTGTGGTAGAGGACAGGGAGGAAAATGCAGGAGGTACAAGTAGTAGGGTGGAAAGGTGGGGTTGGGACTGTAGGGTGGGGATCAGCATCAATCTAGGTGGAATGGGTGGAGCTGTGAAACAGTATAGAATACCACCATTGTCCTGTCACAGAGTGGCCAGAGTTATCAATGGTTATCCACAGGTGAAATGTACAAATCCTTTTCAAATGTATTTAGACATATAACGTCTTGAAAGATTAGGAATAAAGTGAAATATCTTGCATGAAGTGTAACCAAGAAGGAGAATCACCTCTACAAACAATCCTTAATCAAGATGCAGAATTAATGATACTTAAAAAAGAACAATTCTTAAATATACACATATTGGGACATAAGGACTCAACCCAACACAACTACTAGAATCGGTATTTACTCAGTGTAACCTCAAAAATAACATGCGTTCAATTCGTAAAATGTTTTACAAACAGACGTCCAGAAACAGCCTCTATGGAAATGTTACACTGCACATCATTTATACATATATATATATATATATATCTTAGTATTTCGATATCTCTGCACCTGTATATATAGTTAATACAATATTGTCACTGTTCCTCTGTGGAACGCTATGCAATAAATATCTTATGTTATTCTCCCGATAACATGAATCGTCACCGTAACAGTATCACTGGTCAATAATTAAAATGAGATTAAAAAACAACAATGTTGAAAGATGTCCACAAGAAAGCCCCCATTCATCTTGACTCCAGATGACATATACAGAGTTAACAGTTAGATAATGTTTGCATTAAAGCCATCTTAAGCTATGATACATTAAATACCAATATCCCTCTCCTTGTTTGGTATTTCCGTCAATTTGGGACTCAGTTAGGATACATAGATAGCATGTAACTCTACTAAATATGTCAAATGAGGCCAGGAGATCGGGTGCAGATCGGAGGCTGTATCTGCTGGCCTGGCAGGAGAAAACATTACCGCCTGATAAAGACTGTCTCCACATTTCAACCATTAACTTAAATCTACTTAATTCAAGATATACGTCTTTTGCAAATGCCATCAGCTTATCGTCCGAATGTTTATATTCTTTTCTTAGAAAACTACTTAAAGTTTTACCTACAGGTATATACACTTATTTAGGATTTCTAGCTAGGGTAATGTCGTGTTTGTGTGCGTAGATGTGATGAACAAATATGCTGTTCTGTATTGATATCTATAACATTGATGCATGTTTCCCAAAGTATACTAAACATAATGAGCCAACACAATTAATGTCACACAAATGTGATGTTGCAATCTTCAACATAACAGCAACCAACTGCACTGATGTCACGCGGATGTAATTGTCATTTTTTCTTTGAAAAGGAATACAACAGTAATAAAGCCAACATCAATTTAATTTCAGAAAATACAGGCTTGTTAAACATGGGAACCTGCCAATTTCTGTTTCGTCAGTCTCCTGAAAGGTTACGATGTACATATATTCATGTGTAGTGATCAGCAGTCAGCATTCATCAGTATTCCATATCTACAGAGGTCCCCTACAATCTGTGTTTGTCCTCAAAGCGAGTGAGTTTAGCTTTACACCACTTTGAACAATATTCCAGCAATATCATGGCAGGGGACACCAGAAATAGACTTCACATATTGCACCCATGTTGTGAATAGAACCTGGGTTTTCAGCATGTAAAATACATGCTTCTAACCCTAGGCTAATTCAGTGCTCATGTCCTAAAAATACAACTGGGAAGGGATCGTCAGTTACTGAGTTAGCTGCTTCCACCCCTGGAACCCAGTTGTGTGGATAATAGTACTGTAATAATGCATCAAAATATCAATGGATTGCAATTGTTGAGTCTCCGATAGAAAATAATCAATGGTAGAAACAAAAAATTATCACTGCATCATTAGTATGTGTGAGTATATAAAAGGCAACTGTGCTTGCCATAAAAGGCGACTGTGCTTGTCGTAAAAGGCGACCGTGATTGTTGTAGAAGGCGACTAACGGGATTGGTTGGTCAGGTTCACTGACTTGGTTGACACATGTCATCGGTTCCCAATTGTGCAGATCGATGCTGATGTTGTTTATCACTGAATTGTCTGGTCCAGACTCGATTATTTACAGACCCCTGCCATATAGCTGGAATATTGCTGAGTGTGGTGTAAAACTAAACTCACTCACTCACTGTGAGTATTGATAGCTTAGTGATTGACTTCTCTTGATAAATGCTCAGGGCAAAATACAAGAAGTACCAGATTGTTTGGGTGCAGACTTGCATTGAGTTTGTTTTAATTGTTTACTTGATATATGTTTCAAGTTTCTTATCAGTTATTAAAAGAGAATGAAACCACTTCAGCTTGTTTTTATTTTCATAAAAACAAAATATTCATTTGGGAAATGACTTCAAATGAGACAACTCAATGAGAAAAATTCTACAGCCATATCTAATCACAATAGTGCAGTTTTACAAGAGTTGTTTCCCCCTCAATACTCACCTCTGGTTGGTAACTATTTCTGCTGTAATGTCTGTCATCGCAACAGTGTTCTTGATAAATAGTGCCTAAACTTTACTTATATCCATCTTTCACAAAACAGGACACACAGTACTACAGGAAACCATTATTAACCCTAACAAGTCATTTTAATAAAGAAACAAATATGATTCAAGTCAGCTTAAATGTTTCCTTTTAATTACAAAATAATACATGACAAAGTGCAAAGATGCTACCTTTGAGACTACAAGTAATTGACACAAACATGATGATGATGCCATGTTCGTTTCAGGAAACCTTGACAGGCTCAAAATATCATGAACAGCCAATTAACTCTCAGTTACATGTCACAAGTACACTTTAACATTTAACAAATGCTGCGAACACGTCCAGAATCATCATACCTGACATGTGACAATGACGTTTGACAACTCATAACCAACATCACTCTACAAACAGCCCACGGTTTTATCCCTCCCTACTAAAAAACAGAGAACTAGGCACTTTAGGCCTGGCTAAAAGCCTCACATTCCATCCAAAGACTGAAATTGACAATGCCTGTCAATATCTGATCTGTTATATACAAGTTGTCACAAGTAACAACAGATATTGATTTCATAATGTTAGTTGGCTATGGAGAATGAATGTTTTTATTGACGACATGTCAGTAAATTTAGCAGTAACTCAATAGATTTGATTACGCAGCAACTCAGAATGTAAACTATGACAGGCCTCTTTTCAAACTCTGAAATACATATGAGTTCAAATTTAGGTTAGTGTTTTGTCAGTAATTACATTTTACAACTATCCCTTAAATCTGAGCATTGTATCTTAAAAACACCTGTTATTTCATAAATTTCATCAAGAAATTCAAGGTTTTTCAAGAGGTTATGAGTGTCAGTTGATCCTTACTCATCCAAACCTTCACTGCATTAAAAGACAAGAAGTATTTGACAATTTTTTTGCCTTGTAGCCATTCAGCCACCTTATTTCAAGGATATTGAATTGCTCTTCTAAAATGTCATCAGCTGTTTTAATCTGATGAATTGTGGTGACATCTTATCAGTATTTATTGTTAAAGCTTCATAGAGCGATAAACATCTACATTTTCAACTTAATCCAAACTATTAGATTGGTGCTGATTTTATCTAATTTTCAAAATAGCTCCAACTCAAGAAACATTAAAGGTGTGAAGAAATAAGTGTCGCTTCTTATCACATGCACATACATTTTAATAATAAATGTCTGCAGGAACAATAAGCCGCTTCGTGATCAAATTTTAATGATACCTTATCTTAATGACAAAGTAAACTATTTTATAAAGATGCCAAATGTCTGTGCATGATAAATCCTTCAATACAAAGTCACATGACAAACTATCGTTAGTTTCTTAATCATCAAGTTTACCAACTAATTAAGGGACATCAGTCATCAGCTATGGAGGAGGTTTGTTTGCTCACTGACAGATGCCTGTAACAGCAAAGATACAAGAAATGAGAATGGAGAGCTCCTGGCAGGCGTGTTGCTTGTCAAGAGGATGTAAGGAGCTTTGTCTGTCATTTGCCTCCAACTGATACGTAGCAGCTTATGCAGCCCAGTGTAACCGTTCAACCTTAGCGCATGATATATATACTTTTATCATGCCAGAGTTATCAAATAATGAAAACAAATGAGGCCCAGGTCCACAAATTACTAATCAGAAATGTTTTATTGCCGCGCTCGTACAGGGGCAGACGGATGAGAGACTGGTGATATTAGGTTGTATTCAAAACAGTAGAATAAATCACAGTGATTGGATGACACCATTCCACTCCAAGCCATCACTCTATCGAGCTCGGTGCTGTCTTACACAGCCTGCTTGTCGGTTGCAAGCTCTGGGAACGGGGCCGACAGTCACTGCATGCTAAATACGAATGCAGTGCTTTATCTTCCGAACACCACACCTTTATTCTGGGAGTCAATCTGGAACGGCTCAAGCAAGATTTACGATCCCAGAGTCACAACTTCACAAAGAATGGGTAATGAAGCAAAGTTTTCCCCGACACTCTAAGATAGCAGCAAGATGTGGATTTGAGGCAATGCAGCCTAACAATCACGCCTATCATTTATCACAATGCAACATAGCTACACCCAGGTACTCCTGAACAAGTTGAGCTGTTCCAGGGCCATACAGAGTTATCTCCCCTTAATAGACATCTGGTCTGGTTTTATCTAGTCATTGAAACTGTCACATTTGTTTCTTGAAAGCCATTGTCTTGGTAGCCATGGTAACAAGCAAATATCACTTTCAAGACGTCTCAATTAATGAAAGCCAAATAATTACCTTAAATCATTAGAAGAACCATTTATACTCCATCCAACCTCAAGAAATGGTTGCATATATACATGATACAACCAATTAAGTGGTTATTGTTATATTTGGTAACAAAATATGACAAGCGAGGAATTTTCTAATAACACACAGAACAAGTTGCATCAAATAAAGAATGTTCACAACATTTTGTTGATTTGATGTATTTTCTAATGTTAAAGATTTAATGAGGATATAGTTCAGAGTTAATACCATACAATTTCTGGATTTGGGTATTTTCATTTATCTAAGAAAACATACATAGACATTGATAATTTATGTGATTAAATATTGATGGAAACCTTTATTATCCATAATAAATTATATTTTGCTGTACTAAGTCAGCATTTAGATGAAACTTGTATGTGAATAGGATTGCTCCTAAATGTGAGAAAAAGGACATTTTTCACTACTGTTATCATGAATACCCCAAAGCGGTTAAAACATTTCTGAAATAAATATCACCATGTCTACAAGGAAACTTGGATTATGAAGATCACCTTCCTTAATTAATGGACTGCAACGAAAAATATTAACAGATGACAATGTCAAGAATGACAATGACAACGGAAGACAACATAACAGAAGATGACTTAACAGACGAATAATTAATAGAAAACATCTCAATCAAAGACAGTGTACTACAGGACTTAATAATAGACAAATTAATCATGAAATATGTCCTGGGACTGATGGACAACAACAAAGAGAAGACAACTAACAGATGACAGTGTAACAGATACAAGAAGAGGCCTGTCATAGTTTACATTCTAGATTGCTGCATAACCAAATTCATTGAGTTACCATTACATATACTGACATGTTGTCAATAAAAACATTCATTCTCAATAGCCAAATAACATTATGAAAAGATGACAAAATCATGACAAATTAAAAGAAAACAAATGACTTCAAATTACCTCAAACAATAAAAACTAAATAGACAACAACTTAATAGATAACAAAACTGATAACAAACTCAGCAGATAACAACTAAAATGATGATAACAATCACAATCAAAATAACACTTCACAGAAAACGGTTTACAGCAAAAACAACCCATAACAGATAGCAAAATAGATAACAGCTTTATGGAATATACCTTGATAGAACAGAACAGACAACTTAATGGATGCCCAAAACTGATAACAAACTCAAGAAATAACAATCAAAATGACAATAACAAATAAGATAACAACAAACAGAATGCAACTTAACAGAATACAGCTAATCAGAACAAAAACAAACCTAATCGGTAACAAAATACATAACAGCTTAATAGATTTCAAACAAATAGAAAAAGACTTAATAGACCCAAACTGCATAAAGCATAAGGGAGAGAGAATGTCAGATTTCAGTTTACAAATGCCATTATGACTAGACATGGTCATTTTCACATTATCTGGTTAATAATCTCAAAACAAACTGATGCAGGAAAAGGTTAAATGTTGCGGTACAACTTGTTCACTGAATGTTTACTATGCTGAAAAAAATAGCTGTTACAAAAGTTTAATTACTTTTTCATAGCTTATCATGAAAAGCTGATCTTATTAATAGTTTAGTAATTGGTATAAACCATGATCCATACAATGTTTTCTTTTTAAAATCTAATTAATTACTATCAGCAGGAATTAAAGTCATTTTAAATTCAGTCTTTTATGTGAAAAAGTAAGATACCGTTGGTATGCATACATATTTAAATTGACCAGCATGGCTTTAAATGCTTTCTTGAAACAGGTATGAGAGATATCATATCTAGTTTGTTTTCTAATTACAGTTCAGGGTTAGCTCACCTGTACAGTCTTACAGAATCCCCTACATAGACATCTTGTCTGCTAAGTTTGATCAAAATCTTCATGTAAATGACCAAATACCATGGCCACTAGTCTGTGATTTTCAAAACCCATTCAATGTTTTTTCAGTTTCTAATCACACTGTTTTCCTGTTGGTTATTACACATTTGATTCTGAAAAATTCCAGCACAGACAATCAAGTGATTGATATTGTGAGCAAGTATCTTATCAGGGAAAAAGGACATGGAAGTCCCGGAGCATTGCCTCAAAATTCTAGTCTGTCTCACAGTCAAATTATTTTCAATACATCGTAGCCCTTCCTGCAATGCTAAAGTTCTGAATGAAAAAGCTCTAGACATCTCCAGGTTCAGAATCTCTGGTCTACCTGGGGCTCCTTTTCAATTTAAAGGGGTTTATTTTGCACAATACATAATCATATATATTCAGTGTTAGTCTACCAAATTTTCTGCAGGGATACATTTTGAACAAAAAATTTCGTTTTGGTTGTTTGGTTAAGATTTCGAGAAAATTGATGCAAATCTGTCTGCATTTTGAACAGTTTTTGCCCAAAAGCAACCAAATAAAAAATTATGGATAATAACATTATCTCAGACTTTTAAGCTACAAACTAATTTTGAATTTATTCAAAAGTACCAAAGTTCATTGTTGAGGAAATAATAATAATAGCTATAAACTATAGTGAAAACTTACCCCGAAATACTGTTTCCCTTACAACTGGTCATATATGTAGATGCTGTGGCCAGAATGCCATGTTTAGACCTACATATCAGATGCACCTGTCTCCCTTACTGATCAAGGAAGGCTTCATAAACAACAATAACATGCTAATTTCATGCGATTGAGCTATGGACAATGTCTGGTACACATTTCACTTAGCCGTAAGTCTTCAGACACTCATGCGACAGCGTCAAACTCCATCAGGAACATACGTGGAAACTTAACATCAGCTTGGTACCTAGTGGCAGTTTTACAGCTCAACTGCCAGCACAAGCCAAAGCTATTGACATGTTCTGTTTTTGTGTCTACTCCTCCATGACACAAACTTTTAAAGTAGACACCGAACTTTTAATTAGAGAATGATTGCGGTCTGCGCTGGAACAAGAGAGTACAAGTATCTAGCGTGCCACAGTTCACATTGTAATGTTGGCCAGATTAGAATGAACTGGAAAATAATTTCTGTCAAAAAAAGCATGAAGTGGTTGTTTGTAGAATGGCACGACAACATGTCATGGGCTCAGTGACTTCAGAAATCACAGAAACATATCATGAGAATGTCATGTAGGCATGTTTCACCTTCATCCTTGTCAGGTGTGACATGAACATGTCATGCCTCTCAATTAAACTGCAGTCATTCTTACAGTCTGAGTTGCTTCACAAACATGACATTCTGTCTGACATTGATGACAAATGTCATCATTTTTTTGTGTGTGGGTGTGAATTTCAATGCTACATATATATGTATGTGCATAAATATTGCATACAGGCTGTAAACCATCAGGTAACCATGTCATGTAGCAAAACCATGTTCTCCACATGTGTGGTTTCAGGGGTGGTGGGTGGTAGTCTAGCGGTTGAAGTGTTCACTCATCAGACTGAAAACCTGGGATTGAATCCACACGAGTACAATGTTGAGGCCCAATTTTAGTGCCCCCTGCCTTTATATTGCTGGAATATTGGTATAAGTCGTGTAAAGGCATACTTACTCACTCAGTGTTGTTTGGATAGCAAATCTCCTGTATCAAAAAACAATGGATTTAGCAAGTCATGGTTATGTCGGTCTTTATAAATAGATCACCTAAACTGGTACCGTTCTTATCTGTTGGCTTTATCATGCTGAGAAACATACCCAAGATCTGATAAATTAATATCTACATGCATATGCAAGATAAGCAATATAAATGACATGCTCTACATGGGATGCTTTTTAGTTAGACCAGTTACATAATGATTGTTAATTAGATGTTCTTTGGGGCAGTGGGGTTAAAATGTTCGCTCATCATGGTGAAGGCCTTGGTTTGATTCCCCACATGGTACAAAGTGTGAAGCCCATTTTTGGTGTCCAATGCCATGATACTGCTGGTATATTGCTAAAAGCATTGTAGGACTCACTTACTTACTATATCATATTAATAAAATTAACACGCATTAACGTCATAACAGTAACAGTTTTATACTGTCTGTTATTTATGTTATTATTAACATGCATTCATGATGACAGAACAATAATGGCATCAAAGTCACACCAACGTCACCACATTGTTTCATTCATCACATGCAGCTTAATGAAAAAAACCTTGAAAACAGTTACTAGTGAAGATTGTGTTTCACAGGTTTCAAAGAAAAGCCTCTACGTTTTTTTAATTTCCTTGGCATTCCAAAATAACCCGTCAAATGAATGATGAATCCTTGAATGATGGTCCTTTCCAAAATAAACTACATGTGATGTTAGTAGTTACTGGCTTTTAAAATGACATCGCTTGTTTGTTTTCTTAATGAGTATTAATCTTACAATTGTAAAGAAGTTAAGTTTTTCATTGAAGATGAACTTGTACACAAGACATGAAAATTCTAGCCATATTCACATTAAATATTCATTGTTGATGTTGATGACCGGAAAATTATTTTAGCATACATGATCTTTGAAACTGGCAAGAGAATTAATTTAAAAACAAAAGTTGGAGATAAAACCCATGACCGCTGTTTATTAGAGCTCAGCTTTCTGGGAATTTGATAGAATCAATCTCACTCTAATCTTAAGAATCCTGTTCCTTATGGTTTTCATAAATGTCAGTGAGCAAATTAAGGCAAGGTTCTCCAGCACCATATCATTTGTCATACTGAGAACTTATTGAAGCTGTTAGTTTCTTTTTTTTTGTATGCGATGAGAGCATCTTCTATTATGTGTATCAGTTATGTAGTATGATATCTTCAGTGCAATGTACAGGCAATGATAAAAGAGCAGGGCTGGGACACACACCTGTACTCTACTCGATTTCATGTTACAGTGAAATACATCACCGCCAATCTCAACATACATCATGGGGTGACTATTATTCATCATTTTGAGACTCGTGTCTTTTCTTAACACCATCCAATCAATCAGCGTGACAGGTGCCCACTAGCCCCTTGTCCAAGAGACTGGCGGCTCCAGGGAGGTCATGTGACTGTGGATTGCAGCCAGCGAAATCAACTGCGCTACCTGCCAGCCTCGATTACCCACTGTATTAGGGGGGATTGTCTTGGAGGGCCCATAGCTCAAGTGTTAGTCTACAGGGACTCCTCACTGCAGCCCTTCTTCAATCGCACAAAACAACAAGTTGAAAAAGTGAACACTTAATACAAGGTGACATCATCGCAGCTAACATTCATCAAAATGTCACATGTCAAAAGTAAGAAATTCTAGAAGTATAACAATTGTGATAAATGTCTGGCCATTTTAAGACTCGGCCCTGTTTCAGATAGCAAGGCAAAAAGAGCTGAGCTGTGGTCGCCATAGTTGCAATCGACAACCCTTGTTAGTTGTACATTTCAAACCTGGAAGGGAGGCTAATTGATTTCACTGATGTTTATTTCGCAGAGCTAAACAAAATTTTTACAATCAAGGAAGGAGGATTGAAATGCAGATTAAATCCAAAACTGTAAACGATTCCTAAATCTTGCTATAAATATTCCTGATGAATTAGCTGATAAACTTGATATCTTATTAAATTCAGAATGGATGTGATTGTTTGGGAGTGACAGGTATTTCACTCATTTTGACAGGCACATTATCATACATCACCATTAAATTTGACACTGATATTACTGAACTTCTTGATAAATTAAAGGAGCACTCTCTCTAGTCATTATTTATACTATGTACTATGGAATTATTACAAAAGAAAATTTCAACATTTCTGGTTAAAAACATTTCACCCAACTTCATTGTCCATCAGGATGAATCGGCATGTGACAAACTGATGTACACATTTTTCACTACCAAACTTGGAGATACATCAATTAACATCCCTTTTTCGGTAATTCTTATCATTCCTGATATATGAAATGAAAACAAAATGAAACATCACCTTGCAGCATCTAAATATAGCATTGCATCTTTTAATGATTAATTTGATCTTAGCCTTGTTTAAATAACAGTGCACCAATGATTAAGAAGCATCAGCTGATTTGGATTCAAATGGCTTTGTTCCTTCTTTGGTTTCAAAAGGTCAGAGCTTTATTTATTTATTTATTGCTTTAAGCTGGATGAGCAAGTTTTGTTCTATTCACAGAGAGATATTAAGAGTACAGGACTAAACAACTCTTACAAAAAACAAAAAATGCCATAGCACCATCAAGTAGAGGTGCATTTTAACTAGCAATTATCAGTTTTGAAGAAAATAGTTTCTAACACTTCTTTCAAAACAAGACATCCCTGTCTAAAACCTGTATTGTAAAATCTAAACAATAATCAGTAATGTATTAGTGTGTGTGTACATGCGTGCATGCGTGCATGCGTGCATGCGTGCATAATGCCGTAATGCCTCATAACTGTACTGTGGCATGACATCGGGCTAGTGATTTAGAACGAGCCTCCATTCATCTAGCAGCAAATGGGTACGTGGTAGTAAGAGACAGTCATGTGACTGCAAATCTTGTAATGCCAAAAAATAGGCAGCTTGGGTTGTATGAACCTCAAGGTGAAAGTATCCAACTGTCATACTGAAGTCCTGGGTTTGATTCCTACATCAATATAATGTGTGAAGCCCATTTCTAGTGAAAACTGGCGGAAAACCATACTAACCGTTTCAAGTCATATCTGAAAGTTTCACCTTTATGTCCTGACAATGGGTCACCAAGTATTATGTGTTAGACAGGCTTTGTTTGTTTTATCCTACATAAAGTTGCAGAGGAGTTATGATCAATAAAGAGGGGCAGTGGGGTAGTCTAGTGGTTAAAGCGTTAACTCATCACACTGACTTCTCAGGTTCAATTCCCCACTTGTGTGAAGCCCCTTTCTAGTGTTCCCTGACGTGATATTGGTGGAATATTACTAAAAGTGCCATAAGACACATACTCACTCCAAAAACAGAACCCCCATGACTTGCCCTGTTACAGGGCAATACTGAATGGTAAGTTCATGAATATATAGTTTCATCATTTTTCAGCAAATCGAAACAAGCTGAAAATCCAAGGATACCAGTTTCTTATTTGGACAACATATTTTCATTACTGACATGATTTAGAAATCATGATTCAAACTTATATTTATGCAAAAGAAACTTGTGAAAGTCTACTCTTGGGGTGAAAGGAAAGGAAATATTGAAGAATTGTATAACTATCAGCTACTGATACAAAACATAAAACCATCGCTTCAACAACACACTTCTAACAAGAAATGAAGTCACTGTTTTACAAATAACACTCCAAGAAAGCACTGACATGTGATTTATGCATGCAATGTACAAGCGATGCTAGTCACATTAATAATCCAAATATGATCAATGCACAGGGCTGTTTTACATACAAATGTCCAGTTGTACACATCACCCTTGTCGTAGATTGCCATGGCGCCTGTCATAATGGGAACGAACATGCCAGCCGACTGATAAACTGACATCAGAGCATCCTATTGTTAGCCCTAAGGAATTTCTATTGCTCATTAGTTTTTCTTACAAATAGTTTTGATGATTCACAATTGAGGCAGCCAGTCTCTGTGATAAACCTTGAAAGATTACGTTAACACTGACAGGTTGTGCTAATGATGATCGTACATCTCACTTGTTTATTTTGACTTTTTGACACCCGACATTTTTGCTGGGATTAATTTCAAAACAACTGTTTAAGATATTATTATCCAACTAGAATAGAGGTAATTAGGCATACTAACAAAGCAGTTTCCTTTCATTCAGATACTTGTATTTTATATCAAAGAATTTCCAGCAAGAGAGATGATTCTGCTCGAGTTATTCAGTACATGCAAAGCTGTTATGGACGTCAACTTCTTCTTTATTGTTTTCCCTTTTCTGAGTTATTCCTTGCCCCTTCGTCAGGTGGATGCTGACTAACAGTTAAACAGGATATATATACTCGTAATGCCCATGAAGCAAGAGAGATGATTTTAAGCATGTAAATACAATTAAAACATAGCAGATAAAAAGAGAATTAATATATACAAAAGCTGGTATGGTGTTGTTACAATGGATTAAGCAATAGAAGCCAATGTATTTGCTTAATCCATTGTTGTGAAAACAAAAAAGAAGAAGTTGACATCCATAACATTTTGTTGTATATTAGAATACCGACTTCTAAATGCCTCTCAAGAACCTGATTCAATATGTTCTCATTATCAAAAAGTGCTATGCATTTACTGCTTGTCATAGCAAATGTTGAAGTCATGATTCACAGATTCTTTTAGCATTAAATATACAACTAATAAAGTACATAATAACTGACTGCAATGACCTTCAGTGACCATTATATCCCCTGATGAGCAGATGTCACTATTTCAACCTGATAAGTCTTTGGTGTTAACACAAAATATAAGATTTTGTTTAATGTTAACACAGTACGGGGAATCTGTGAAGATCCGGGATAGAATAGGTCTTTAGCAACCCGTGCTTGATCACAAAGACGACTATGCTTATCATTAGAGTTGACTAATGGTCAGGCTGACTTGGATGACACATGTCATTGGTTCCCAATAGCTCAGATCGATGCTCATGTGAATGATCACTGTATTATCTGGTCCAGACTTGATTATATACAGACTGCCGCCATATAGCTGGAATGTTGCTATTTTATGAGTGTGGCATAAAACTAAACCCACTCACTCACAATATGGGGGCAGTGGGGTAGTCTAGTAGTTGAAGCATTTGCTCATCACGATGAAGACCCGAGTGTACAATGTTCGAAGCCCATTGTGATGCTGTAGGAATACTGCATAAAATTAAATCCAATCACTCACTTTAGCGATATTGTTGCCTCAGCGATACTCCTCTGTAACACCAGTCTGTAAATAATCAAGTCTGCAGCTGACCATCATGATATACATCATCATCAGATGACATCACCAAGTCTGATCACCCAATCCTGACAAAGGCCTCCAATATCAAGCATTGGTTTCTAAAGGCCAAGACACACAGAGATCTTCACAAGAGCTGCCAAAAGAAGCCAATGTATATTCTAATAGATGAAGATATATCATGAACGTCATATGAACCTAAACCAAAACTTCACTTCTCACAGGAACAATGTTGTGTATCTTTTTTTCTTGTGACAACTCTAGCACTTTAGTGTATACATCTTGAGAGTAATCTCCCTTTGCCATACATCAATCTTATGGTGGGTAGGTCTTCCCAGCTCAATGCTACTAGTCTAACACAAATAAACATTTTTAAAAGCAAGCCGGTTGTCCACAATTGATTTAATTTGAAAAGAAATCACTGGAGTAATATGTAAATAATTGATGAGTTCTTTCTCTTGTTCGAGGTGTGACTGGACACAGAGCCTTCCTGCTGTGATGTATGATGTCTACAGTATGGTATCTGTATCATTCTATATTATTAACAGGTAATATTAACTAAACCAGGAAAGTCATTCTGACATGTGAAAAAACATGAAATGGTGAATATCAATCAATCAAATTGATTCATTATTCTGGTTCTGTTCAAGCAGCAGAACTGGGAAAAGGGCAGAGCATACTGCTGCAAGCTTTAAGCGTCATTCCGCTTGTGGACATGATTTCAAACAAATCATCTTTGGAAATAGTGTTATATATCACAAATTGTATGGAGAGATGGATTCAATAATGCTATGAGTGAGTGAGTGAGTGAGTTTGGTTTGAAGTTGCTTATAGCAATATTCCAACAATATCATGGCAGGTGACATTAGACATGAGCTCTACATACTGTAATCAGAAGTTCTTTGAGAGGCATGTTTAGAAGTTGGTGAATCAGATAAGGACAAAACTCCATGGATGAGCAACTTACTTGTTTGACAACATACAAGAAGCTGTATCAAAATGTCGCATACTTGCTTGACAACAATACAAGAAGCTGTATTGAAACGTCGCTCCACCTGAATAAAGAAGCTTACTTGCTTGATGATACAAGAAGCTGTACCAAAACGTCGCTCCACCTGATTAAAGAAGCTTACTTGCTTTACAACGATACAAGAAGCTGTATCGAAACATCGCTCCACCTGATTAAAGAAGCTTACTTGCTTTACAACGATACAAGAAGCTGTACCGAAACATCACTCCACCTGATTAAAGAAGCTTACTTGCTCTACAACGATACAAGAAGCTGTATCGAAACGTCGCTTACTTGCTTGACAACGATACAAGAAGCTGTACCGAAACGTCACTCCACCTGATTAAAGAAGTTTACTTGCTTGACAACGATACAAGAAGCTGTATTGAAACATCTTGATTAATCTCCACCTGATTAAAGAAGTTGCTCAACCATAAAGTTCTGTCCTTATATTGTATTCATGTGAGAAACTGAACCTGGGTTTTCAGCGTGAAGAGTTACAACCATTATGCTATCTCACTACCCAAACAAGTCAAGGACCTGCCATTACTAGAATGAACTAACATCAAGACATCAAGCATTGCTAGTATATATACTGGACAAAGTAAGATAGGGATACTGGTATTTTTATGACTGATAGTTTATCAGTATGTCAATGAATCAATCAATACATAAGGATTCATAATTTCAAAATCTACAAATATCCCTAACTGTTTTTGTCCAGTATACCTATGTTTCCTTGTTACCATGACAATATACATTAGCTTATATAGTATGAGCTGACATTGAGATAAGGAGCGGAAATTCTGAACAAAAAGCAAAATCGACTTAATTAACACAGATACCATGAAATTAAATTGTTACATTACTAATCAAGTGAGTGAGTGAGTGAGTGAGTGAGTGAGTGAGTGAGTGAGTGAGTGAGTGAGTGAGTAATTGGTTTTACGTCGCTTCTAGCAGCATTCCAGTAATATCATAGTGGGTGAGACCAGAAAAGGGTTTTACACATTGTACCCGCGCCAGGAATCGAACCCAGTTCTTTAGCATGAAGAGTAGACGCTTTAACCATTAGGCTACCCAAATGATTCTGCAAATCAAGTACCTCAGGTTTACTAAATTTCACTCCTTCCTGTATACCATTATGCAAAAGTTTTACTGGAGATGTATTTTTCTTCAAGTGATCAAGGTGTTGCTAGAAGCTGGCCCTTCATATTACTCTTTAGTCGCAGTTAAGGAACAGATATTGGTGTATTTATACTTTTGCCAAAGACAAAGAACGCACTAAGGAGAATATAACTCACAAAAGTTTATTGAATTATATCCAAAATAAATCATCATAATCTAATATCCAGTATTATTCACTTTAAAATTTTGTTCGAAAAGACACAGTCACATGACTTTTTATTTCATAAGATATTTCATATGCCACAAAACAAATGTGATAAAAAATGGAAAAGAATGAAGTGTGTATAGATGTCATGACACAAAAAACATTCGTCATTTACAATATAACTACTGTCAGAAAACAGCCCTTCACCATCAAACAAGGGGGAGGGGGGGATGATGTAAATCGTCCATGCACTGCATTAATCCAGGCTGTCAGCAACCTCCCATTTAACACACAGCGAAGAAAATGGATAGACCTTGAATTATTTCCTCCAGAAAATTTACACAACTAGTTCCTGGATTATTAAATCTTTTATTGCCTATCAATCACAGAGAAATCACTTATGTTTGACATTCTGCTGCATATATCATATTCACGACCTCACTGTGATTGCCAGCCTATTGAGACAGCGCACCCTGGTGGCAGGACTACCCTATGTTCAATAGTCACACAACTGACGATTTAACTTATGTTTCTGATGTTTGACACAACCTGTCATATAATTCGTTTGTTTTCCCTAAAGTTTAACTTTCTAGACACATGTCATGGTGTTTCAGATTTTACTGGTTTTAATGAATATACTGGTTTTAATGAGTACTGGATATGTTGGAATTTCATATGGACAATACTGTAATAATGAGAGTTATTTTTAATGCCAAAAGGCATGATGTATACTTCTGTGGAACTAATCAAATTATGAGTGAGTGAGTGAGTGAGTGAGTGAGTGAGTGAGTGAGTGAGTGAGTGAGTGAGTGAGTGAGTGAGTATTATCTGGCAAATTTCAGGATGGTTTTCAGATGGAAATGTACAAGGACAAATACGTGAAATTCCACACCAGAAGGTTGTCCAAGAGAGATTTCACACTTTTTCCACAAGATTCCAGTAAAATCACAAACACCACAAATTTCCAGATTGTGCCATTAAACGGAATCAAACCAGCTCTCCAGGTACACCATAAGGTCACCACAAAAGCAACAGTAGTTTTTAGCAGCTTATAAATGTGTGATGATTGGTTCCAGTCTTTGAATCCCACACCTTCTTATCAACCAATCATACTGTAACCCACACATTTCTTCCATCAATATTTAAACACAAGGCTCATGTTATATCAAAATGGCTATTGTAAATGATTTACCACTTTCCCCGTAGTTTCATATCAGTGTACATTAATTTTATAATTCCACAGGTATTCCTGCGGTCGGTTAAGTTCTGCATGTAAAATGACTGTCAAGTATTTTCTAGCTGACATATCATTAATGTGTGCTTAGTGAAGCAAAGCTCATGATTGCTGTAATGAATATAGATTATAGTGTAGGTGGATATTACTTTAAAAAAATAAGATAGTAATGGTAATTGATTAAAAGACACACTGTGCAGGTAGGATTTACCAAGAGACCAATATTCCGTCCAACGTCAGTAAATTCAATAGCCATATCACAAATGAAAATGAACCTTCAGTATAACATATATATAACAAAAGTTACATCTGTGGAGAAGTGACTAATAATTCCCTGATCACAGTATGGAGGATATATATTGTATTACAGAGTACCAAGCAATGTTAAAACACCTCTAAAACTAATATATTTTTAAAATTGCAAACTTTAACAAGAGAATGGTTATTTTTCAAATATGCTTGCCAAGGTACTAGGTTTGGAATCCTAGATAAGCCCCTGCAAGCCTTGACTTCTCAGTGTGATATCATAGGCCCTTGGTGTTTGTCGAGTCCTTGTTAAGGGTCAGTTTGCTTCATCAGATGTTGGGAATTCAGCATTAGATCTGGTATCCTTGGACTAATGCTTAGTCTCTGAATACATATAATTTTGATAGTAACAAACTAACTCATAAAAACTGAAAAGGAGCCCAAGGTGGACCAGATGTCCAAAACCTGAGGAAATCTAGACTTGCTTCATTTAAGGCTTTAGCTAATTTAGCATCGCAGAGAGGGGCTTCAGGGCTTGGCAGTAGGGGAAAATGTGGTTCAGGAACTGGAAGACAGACAATAGCATCCTGTTCCTCCATGTGGGTCACTGGGTAGTCTCTTGGTTAAAGTGCTTATGCATCATGCTGAAGACCCTTGCTCAATTCTTACATGGGTGTGACCGGGGTAGAATGGGCCTTCAGCAACCCATGCTTGCCATAAAAGGTGACTATGCTTATTGTAAGAGTTGACTAATGGGATCGGGTGGTTCGCCTCGCTGACTTGGCTGACACATGTCATCCGTTCCCAATTGTCCAGACTGATACTCATGCTGTTGGTCACGGGATTGTCTGGTCCAGACTCTATTATTTACAGACCACCGCCATATAGCTGGAGTATTGCTGAGTGCGACGTAAAACTAAACTCACTCATTTACTCTTACATGGTTGCAACATGTGACATCAACTTGTATTGTTCCCCACCATAATAACGCTGTAATATTGCTAAAAGCGAAGTAAAGCCTTACTTACATTCATGGCTGCCATCAAATAGCCTAGCGGTTAAAGCATTCGCTTGACACACCGAAGACCCAGGTTTGATTCCCCACATGGGTACAGTGTGTGAAGCCAATTTCTGTTCCCCCTGTAATATTGCTGGAATATTGCTAACAGTGACGTAAAACCATACTCGCTCACTGATTTGCAGAATTCTTTATCTGCCTCTGGTGACAAATCAACTCATGATCTCTTATTCAATGTAGTTGCTTCCTAAGACAAGTATAGGATGTGAAGCACCTTATCTAACATGCAAGTCAATAGGAGACAGCGAAGCATGAAAATATTTCAAAACTAACCAGAATTGAAACTATGATATATCAACCCAAAGAAACATATATTCAAAACCAATCAACAAGCATAAAAGACCGGACCTCAGTGTCGACTATTGAATAGTACTTATCAAGATATATACTGAAGAAGTGATTTATTTTGTACCCTACACAAAGAGATCCACCGCAGGGACCCCCAGCACAAGCTATAAACTGTACTCAGAGTTCAACAACATCAAAATGGTCTGCTCTGTTTATAGTCTATGGCATTCTTCACTTCACTATTGGTCATCAGAAATAACTCTATTGAACCTGGCAACAAGAAATAAATCCTCATTTTGAATACTGATAGTGGCCATTTCCTATAACCCTGCATCTGCACACATCACTCGTATATATCGGATCAAGTGAGACTTGTTGTAAACTAAATGTACTCTACCTATTGCCCCTCATTCATAAGGGAGAGTACACTTTCATCTGTCACCATCACTGTCTCCTTCCAGGTACCCAACTAAAGCTACAAAGACTAGAACCCATACTAGCAGAATATGTTATTTTGATATGTCCTTATCAAAAATGTTATGCAAACTTACAGTCGGTGAAACATTTTATTACACATTAAATTACTATTATAATATTATTGGGATATTTATACAAAGCACATATCAACACAGTACATGGTGAAGGCGATGAGACTAAATTTCTTTCTTCAAAAGTAGTGTTCCAATGATGATTTCATTTAGGGTCCAAAGATGAATATGCTTAGAAATACCTGCCTGTTTTTATCACATAGATTGTCTTTTATCAAACAAAATAATGATATTCCTAAGTGATCCTATATCTAAACTATATCTAAATATGTATACTGTGATATGTCTTAAACAAATTAGCATTTTATGTATGCTATTTATTTCAACCTTATACTCCAATGGAGTTTTTACAGTTTCTTATTTATACAATATTAACTGGAACTGGGGCTTAGTTATTTATCAAAAATTCATGACCATATTTTCTTGGAATAGTGTATACCCATGTATAATGCAAAACCCTCTCTAGAGGATTCTGTATTTTGTTGAAAAGAATGTTTTGAGAATTATGCACAGATGAAAAACTACATAATATCAGTTCAGTGAATTCAGGCATCGAACACATTAGCAAATGAAGTCAATACAATATTGACATTCTAGGATAACATTTGTGTGATACTCAACTCTGATTGGCTGAAAGTTCATCAAACCGTACTTAAATGGCAGTTTAGGGACACTAATTAAAGTGATGGATTGACTACAATGAACTCGTTGACCCTTTTGTACGGTAAACATATTTCTTGAAACGTGTCATGGCTAAATTAAAATAAGTGTCTAAACATTGAAATAATCAGATGATCAGATTTGCTATGTTCGATGTTGAGTAGTTCTGCACTCCCTCAGTAAAGCAGATCAATGTGATGTTATTTAAAATCAAAACTTTTGGACTTACTAGATATTTCTTTGTGATGGTAGATGGAATAATCTGGAGAATCTTCGTAATTTATGTAATTACAAGAGCAACATGATATTATCACGATTATAAAATATGCATTAAATCAACAACACATAAAGCTGGTCACAGCCCAAAACTGTCTGACTCAACAGAGCAAGGGACATAACTCTTGTACGCCAAAGTTAATTAATCATTTCATCATTGATTTTTCACTTAAATACAATTTCATACAAATGACCTCTATTTGTTTTTTTTCGTTGTTCTGCTTAGATCTGTATGCACAATATATATTCATTTTGTTCCGCTTTGGGTCACGACCATTGTCATCTGTGTCATTTAATACAACAGTTAATTTAGTAATAGACAAAAGTATTAAGAAAATGGCTGTTTCCATTTGAAACCATAACAAACCACACAATGCCAGCTATCTGACAAATGCTTGAAGTACCTACTAGTGAATTTGTTCATACTTAAAATCACACTAAGAACTTGGTATGTTTAGAGGCATGATGTTGTCAGAACATGTTTCAAATACATTAATTGGGCTATGACAAAACATTGCCATGGCAACGATAATATGATGAAGCAAAAGCGTCCTGATCTTTCCTCTTTTAAGACAGGTGAGTGAAAAACGTGGTCTTCACATGATTTTGATATAGAGGGCGCCACTGTGGCCATTGCGGGTGCCACCTAGAGAGCAGTAATCTTGGTTTGTCAGACGGCTTGAGTTACTGACAAATAGATATCCAACTGTTGGGTGACAGTTTAAAACCAGCCATGTACCATTGGAAACCAGCCGAGCATAGCAAACTACCCGGTTCTGCAGACACTTGTGACATAAATCACTCGATGTCTCTCACCTGGTACACAGATGGTTTTAGGGGATTGATATATCAGGGTCGAGGTAGATCGTGAACAACAACCATTCGAAATAAATGACTCCAAGGTGGATTTGTTGTCGAAAGAATTCAGGAGGCATTTCCCAGACAGAGAAAATACCAGAGAAGAGCTATTACTGTGATGTCATAAATTGACCTGGGTTTCATCTGACTTACAGTTCCTTCGAAACAATGTTCAGCCACAGAATATTCAACACCAAATGCAGTCAACATTTTATTGCTTACATCAGACTAATAAAAAACACACTTCATACAAACACTGTCATATGAAAAGGGTTTAATAGATTTCATTATGTCCTGTTTAATAATGTTTTTTTATGAATCACCACAAAAGCATGTTGAGTTAGGAGAATTTTCTTTACAAATGACATCCAAAACACCCTGCATTCAATTCTCATCACCAATACATAAACGCAAAAATAAGATTTAAATCATCAAATTTGCCTTGTCATGCATCTTGGGTTTCACCTTCCCATCAACTGACAATCAAACCTCCCTCCACAAAGGCATCTAAAAATAGTAATGGATGCAACAGACATCACATGAAATAACCAGGTATAATATTTCAAACCTTACATCGAAAGCATCAACAAAGGGAAGTATAAGTTATGCGCTGTAACAATGTAGCTGTTTAGAGGTTTGGAGAAGAAGATCTTTGATGCTGAAGACAATGGATCTTGGCAACAAGGAACAAAATGTTCTGACAGGCATTCATAATATCAGTTCATTAATAAATCCTGAAACATTACCCCTTTCAACTACTTCAAAAAGCAACATTTCCATCACAGATGCTAACATTTTTTTCCCCAAACACTTTCTGTTTGAGGAATTATTTACTGAGGTAGGACAAAGGGTAAGTCTTATGTATTGACTGCTGCAGAGCGTCACTGCTCCATGCAACATCACAAAGGTATATGAGAGAGTGTCGTAAATATCGCGTCAGGAGCAGTCAATCCAGTGAATGACATCATGAGCAGAGTGCAATATCAATTATTGTTTGTTGGAGTAAATCATCACTGAGAAATGGGTGCTCTGAGAATCCTTGATTCTTGCACAAAAGCCGAGAAATACATGCGTTTAATTTAAATATAATATAAATTATTTCAAAGCCTTAAAGATCAAGTGACTGTACAATAACTCTTTTGCTGAAAAATGTTTAAATTAAGCCCCCCTCCTGATTATTTTAATACACTGCAACAGACTTTAAGGTGAATGACCAAGTTCAAGTTTATGCCGCTTTCAGCAATATTCCAGCAAATATCATGGGGCATCACAAATGTGTTTCATACATTGTACCTATGTGGAGAATCAAACCAGGATCTTCAGTGCGATAAGTGAACACTTGAACCACTGGGCTAACCTACTGGCTCTGAGACAGGTAAGGGGTATTAAGAGCCTGTTCCAGTCCAGAATCTCCAGTGATTTGGGTATGGGATATTGGGAACATGTTCCACTCCAGAATGTTTAAGAGAGTGAATTTAGTTCTACACTGCTTTTAGCAATATTTCAGCAATATCATGGCAGGGGACACCAGATATGGGCTTCATACAGTACCCTTGTGGGCAATCGAACCTTGGTCTTTGGCATGACAAGTGAACACTTTAACTACTAGAATACACCCCCCCTCCAAACCACACAGGCATAACAGCCTCTATGTATGTGTATGACATGGTTTTGCTCTTGCATCAGTGTCGCACAAGCTTCCTCACCATCCCAATGTTCAGATAAGAATGGACACATGGATGGACAATGGACTGATGGACAACAAGCAGATTACCATACTTTAACAAGCTGGCTACCCTAGACCTTAAGTAGTGCCACTCATTGTTGACATCAGCACAAGTCAAAAATAAGAAGAAAAAAAAACTAGATGAGAGAGAGCATTGTGGAATAAAAGACTTCATCAACTGAATGCAATAGGTCAATCCTTCCTGCAGTATGCCTGTACAGTCAGTCAATGCTTACAGTCCTACAATGAGTTGATTGGAAAACAGGATTTGGTCACGACTTATCCAATGTTTTTCATACATATTCCTTATTCAGTTTAACCCTGGAGGAAAACAATTATTTGGTTTGTAGGTTAGTTCCAGTGGTACTAAATTTGCTCAGGTGGAATTCTGGATGGCACAATCCACCAAAACCAAATACATGGAAAATTGGGAGAAAATGTCTGGTCACTATTACACATACAACCAGTCTTACAGGATATTGCATCTGATACTCATTGAGAATGGAAGGAGATTGAATTGAATTTATAAAGCAGAAATTTTAAAGATTCCAATTTTGAACAAAATAGTTTTTCCCTCAACTTGCTGCTTGGGCCCTTAGTCTACACTTCTGTATAAATCCCTGCCAATTCTACCAACATTGGGAAAAACAAACATCAGATGTAAATATTTCTTTCTACTTCAGAGTGCTGTTCATCTCTTCTTAGGTTTTGAAATATTTAATTCTAGTTTAAACAGTTTTATTACAATGTTGTTAGAAGTTTAAAATCCTACAATGCAAGAAGGCTTAATCTCAATATAAGCATGGTTAGAATACATGGTGAAATACTTTGTGATCTGAACTTAAAAGAATAACAACATGATACATATATATATTGCAAACTGTTGAATCACACTGTAATAATGTACAATACATGAAAAATGGTGATGCTTCATAATGCAGTTTTACCCCTTCAGTATTTTATCATCCTGTGAATATACTAACCTATTATCTCAAGTTAAATATGGGAAAATTATTTTTTATCTACACCAAAAATAGTAGGGGATTACCCATTTTGCGAGCATACCACTAGTCAATGCCAATGCATATGAGAAAAAGTAATACATATCCATACAGATGGAACATTTCTAAAAGAATGGAATAAATTGTCCCATATTCCCTTAATTTCTCTTCATCATCTGTTTCCTCCTTGGCTTCATTTGCATTTTATCAATCCTGTAAATTCAATATCCCCTACTTACTTTGAATGGTGTATGTTTACCCACTGTTTTAAATATACCCAGGAGACTTGTTCCAAGTTAGTGAAAATATACTGAATACACCCCAAAAGAACTCAGTGTGAATGACAACATTTGTGACTCAACGAAATATTGTCAGGGGCCTTGATGCCAGCTTCTGTCCAGCCAAGATGGCGTGAATATTGCAGAACAGTGGCATAAAACCAACCTCACTCACATGAGATTAAGAGAGCATCAAATTGAAATTTCCTAAATTGTTAACCCATGTCATGGTATCAACAAACAATCAACCCCACAAATACTTGCGGTTGATTACTGGTTAATCACAGTAAGCTCACACCCACCAAATTAGCTATTCAACCCCAGCTGATTATATTAACAGCAGGAATAATGAGCCCTCACACTGAATGAACATTAGCTCTCGATCACGAAGCCAAACAAAATACAAGTGACGATTGTGAACACGCTTGCGAACAATGAACTACCCCACGGACATGCTTCAGCGACCATGTTAACTTGTCGGTCTGTGTAAGGATCTGTGGCGGTAGTCCAGTCATGATCAACTGACAACCCGGTCTGATGTGTCGCTTTGTTTGGATTAATCATATTCTCAATAAATAGAATCACTTCATGCCATGAAAGACACAGTGTCAAACAGATCAGTGATACTACTGCTTTAGCAAAAAATTATCAAAAATTGTGTGACAAAATAATGTTTTTTCTTAAACTAAGGAACTTATGATGAATATGTTGTGAATTAATAGAATATCAGGGCAGAAAATATTAAAAATAATGAAAATATCTGGAGTATCTCTTGACTACCTTATGAAACATTGCAAGAGATTTTTACAGAAATTTGTTTTTCATAAAAGAGTTTATTTACCACCAAAATTACTCTGATTACGTATCATAGCTGGTCACCATATGGGTAATGCACACAATAATGAATACAATATATTATTGTTTTATCCCACCAAAAATACACATTGTTACAAATCAGTTGACTTTGTCATAAACTTGGGGGAGCTGAAGGGCAGCCCAGTGGTTAAAGTATTTGCTTCTTATGCTGAAGGCCTGGGTTTAACAACACATATAAGTACAATGTGTGAGACCCATTTCTCGTGACCTATGTTGCGATATTGCTGGAATATTGCTAAAAGTGGCATAAAACCACACTCACTTGTTCATAACTTTTGGTTAATATGATATGTAAATTTATACTGACAAATGCTCCCAAAATACGAGAATGTTGTTAAGTCTGGCCTAGGACACCACACTGCACCTAGTGATCTTTGAACCAACTATACTGTCTTGTCCTTTTGCCAGACTGTTGACAATCAACCAATTTTCTTGATCACTGTATACAATGACTTGATTAGGCAAGTTAGTGTAATATCAGTAGGGGGTGTAATCACTGTTGAACAATCTCCTGTGAAGGTTAATACTGCCTACTTAATAGATTCACTATCGAGTGCTGATCTAATCGATCACTAAAACAACTCTTTGAAAGAGCAACTGAAACGTCCACACATCAGACGTAAGTATTGATTTTAAAGGCGGAACATAAACCTCCATAGCAATTGTTTAACATGTTAATTATTCGGGACAAAAAAAGACAACAGAGGGACAGACGATCATTTTTGTCAGATTTGTCCGTAAAACATCTTCTGCTTCAGATGACCCTATCCCCACTCTAAGCTCTGACTCAATCTTTTACCTGATTAACCCTTCAGCTGTCTAACCGATTAACCCTTTACTTGTCAAGTCAATTAACCCTCCAGCCACAGACAAATGAATGTCAGGTCTGTGGTAAAGATGGCTCTTGGCTATCTATGGTCAAAGCCTACGACTAATTGGCTCAAGAAGTTTTCAATTACCCATGACCTTGGACGACCCCCACTTCTTTTGGCTGCCAGAACTTGACCATACTAGTTCAGTGACCCATGAGGAAATTTGTTGATGGGGCAAATAAGGGCAGAAAGATATGTCTGATAAAATGGGGAAAAAAAGTTTTGAGAAAGTGTAAGATTTCTATCACGACAAATGGTAACACAATTTGATTTACTTTCAACCAAAGCTGCTAGGTATAACAGGGGTGGATCTATGATTTTGGAGGTGAGGTGCACATAAATCATGAAGTCCAAAGGCTAGGACCAAATGCTCCTCGGGGGGGGGGAATTATTTCCGGAGAGAGTGGGGTGTCGAGCATGCTCACCTCACTCTGGATCTGCCTCTGAATATATCATTTGTATCATCACAATACCATATACTTTACTTGTTTTAAAATGTGTTATGTGTTTTAAGAAAAAAGTTCCTAAAACATCACCTCCTGAAAGTTGAAAGGGGAATTTCTCAGCTTTTCAAACAAATAACTGTTTTGCTGTGTATGTATCTTTTCGCATATGACTGCATTCACAATAATGCAAGGCTGAAAGTGTTAACTAATGTGCAACAATACAAAATTATAGAACCCAGCTGCTTCTATAATGCTATGATTAAGAATTATTTAAAAACTTGCATCAATTATCTGATTGATTATACAATAAACCCATGTCAAAACAACCTGTCTCATCTTTCATGTAGTTGTGAAATAACATGAACTGAAATGAAACAACCAAAGCGGGATTTAGAAAATACAAATTTTACCCCACATTATTCTTTATTATGACTAATATTGCTGTTATACACAGAATAGTGTATTGTGACATTTATTAACTATTTAGAGATGAAATACTATATTGAGGACAAAATATATTATCAATATTTCACTTGTTGGAAATAAAATGTCGACTCATATGAAAGAATACTGTTATGCCTTACCAACTCTCAGTCAACATCAGGGACATAAGTTTAAGGATATGCTAATGATATCGACGATGATGCATGAAAATACATAATGAACAGAATATTTGTCTTTCTTGTCAAGTGCTATGTTGATCTCATGTTGTCAGACAACTTTGTCATGCTGCTTAGTTATTTGGTTGGTGAGTTTTTTTAATACCACACTTAGAAATATTCCAGCTATTTGGTGGCAGTCTGTAAATAATTGAGTCTGAACCACATAACCCAGTGATCAACACCATGAGCATCTATCTATGCAACAGGGGTATGATAACGTGTCATCCAAGTCAGCATACCTGACCACCCAATACTGTTAGTCGCCTCTTAAGATAAGCATGGGTTACTAAAGATCACTTCTCACCCAGATCTTCATGGGTTGTTAGTAGACGAGGTAAACACATTTGACGAGACAAATATCCTTAAGCAATTACATCATGCATACATTACCTGGACACATGACACTGATATATCAAACCAGCAGAAAGTCTGTTGCCATGGTTTCTCACCTTTCCTGGCCATGAAGAAAACTCAGCTGCTATACCTACTTAACAAATTTGAAAGTTAACCCTTGATTCTAATATCCTTAGATATGTACAAATTTTGCATTTGTGATCATAAGTGCAATAATTCTTCCAGCAATGAGACTAGGAGAGCCATTATGGTTATTGGTGGGAATCGGCAGTGATTTCATCATCAGTCATAAGTTCTGATATGTTTGTCACAACTAATCAATCACCAGCAGTAATTGGCCGGAATGTATTAGCAGCTCTCTGATGATGTATGTACGATGGAGCCGTACTACCTTTATTCAGAGCTGACCAGTCAACTGCTACATCACAGATTTCCTTCATCGACTTAGACGCCCACTTTTGGAGAAAGTCACTAGATGCTTCGTAAATAACATTGATGCTGGTACAGAGAACAAATTGTACTGCCCTCATGTGACAAACATTTGTGTTGTGAAACGGTGTAATCCTGATTACTAGCAACAAATGGACAAACTGCTTACAAATATTTACTACATAATTTCAACAGTCAATAGACCTGTGAAGATTTGAGTTATAAATGATTTTCAGTAAGTCATACTTGTCATAAAGGTTGATTAACGGGATCAAGTGGTCAGGCTCACTGACTTGGTTGACATATGTCAACACATGTTGATATTGATCACTGGATTGTCAGGTCCTGACTTGATTACAAAGAGTGGTATTCAACAACAAAGAACAAATACACAACATCAATTGCCTAGGACTGAAACAATAAAGTTCAGTACCAGTGACCAAGTGCAATATATCATTTTCACATGTTTCACTATCTGAGTGAGTATGTGAGTGAGTGAGTGGAATTTTCCGTAAATGCAAGAGTAGGACATGAAACCCAGCAGCACGTCAGAAAGTCAAAGTCAACAATATCTGAGAAAGCCACAGCCACTTTATTGCAACAATGAGACTAATAGATAGGTCTGAAAAATAGTTACTTGCCAGTCCTACTAATGTTCTAAACAGGCAAAACTATCCAATTTCTACAATCCTGAAAGGTTAGTTTTGTCATCAGAGTCGTACAGAACAACTTGTGAGTGAAACTTATGAAATGACAATGGAATAATAATTCTCAAGCGAGGAGTCACGAGCTTGGTGTAAGAGGTGCTCTGAGCATGTCCCTCAAAGATATGGAACTAGCACTATCGAGATATTCTTACTATTATGTTCTGCAGATTAAAAATAGTAATAAAAACAGCAAATATGTATGTCATGGTCAGAACAGGCCATGAAAATCTGGAGACGCAACGTCTGGTGTGTACAGTGATAACACTTTGCACACGGCATCTGATCCTACATGTCTGCCTACAAGTGCACAGTGCAGAAGACCTACTCTGCCTCATTTATAGATTGCAAACCTCAAGATAAAGGGAATCTATGGTGTTTTATACAATTTAAACACCAACAACTGCAGGCTTGCAAAAGTAATGGCCGTAAAAAAGCTGAGTTGTTCATTTGTCTGGCATGCTAGTAGGATTTTTCCCACAGTCAGAGATGAAGGTACAAAAGAGTTGAGCTGTCTCCTTTATCACCATATTTGATTGACTTACATTTTCTGTTTGCAGCTCAATCAAATGCAGTAATCCCGCCTACATACTAGGTATTTGATCACACGATGAAAGGATTGTTCATAGACACACCATCCGTTAATAATGTTCTGTAGTTTGACCTGGTGCATTCAATGGTGAAAAAGATGTTAAGCCAGCATTGGTTTTTTCAAACACGTAAATGGTTTAAAAGTTTCACTGGGCAGAAAAACGCATCATCAACAGCAAGCTGACTGTCAGACTCTGAAACGTCACTGATGACCAAGCTTGTCTCTCTCCACCAACAAGTCTACTGGGCTTTCTAAATCAACCCAGTGACTAATAAACAAATCTAATGACAACATCTTCAATTTTAAAGCAAAAAGCAGCAAACTTGCAAATTGTGCTTTTGTAACTTTTTGCTAAAGTGGCAGAAAGTTTGGTGCCGACTATTTGACCTTCACCTTGTGTCTGATTGATACAGGCACCAGGCTCATCTTGACTTGGGGTCCCACAGAGCTCAATTCCACAGGACCAGTTCAATCATCCATTGAGAGAGTGACAATGTGGATGGATAGGTCCACATCAAATGTCTACTGCCCTCGGTTGTGATGGCTCGCACATGGTCAGGACTGGCATTTATGTATTGCCCATGCGATAAAGTGCTAATGTCGGTGCAGCGTGGAGAGATAAGTAAAAAGGTCAGGTTCGTAGCAGAGATGCTGGAGCCCAGAAAAGATCTGATGTAGTACCTGCCGATGCATTACAGATGTACTACTTGATGCTGAAGTGACAAAAAGCGACGTTGCCCATACAACATGACTGCAGCACAGATGCAGATGTTCTGGTTAACCTGCTATAGTAAGAGGCTACAGTAGCATGCTCTGGTTAAGACCACTGCACCGTGCATATGTTCTGTTCATCACATCTGTAGGTCACATATGCACTGCATATGTCATCTGTAGCATGCAATGCTTTGCTTAATGCCACTGTAGCATGCACGTGTTCTGGGCACAGCATCTGTAGCTTGCACATGCTCTGCTCATATCATTTGTAGCAGGCATATGTTCTGTTTAAGGCCACTGTAGCATGCATATACTCTGGGCATAGCATCTACAGCTTGCATATGCTCTGGTTAAGGCAACTGATTAAAGAATTTGTAGCTTGCAAGATGGATGGGGTTTGGTCTGATATACATAGAATATATAATGCGTTTTTTTGCTAGAATATTGCAAAAAGTCTTTACATGCTAAAACATTGTAAACCCATTCCCCTTATTCCTTAGAGTCACTGACTAAAGCTTTCCATACATTCCTACTCAACTGATACTGCAATCAACCAATCACCATTTTAGACAAGTTGTAGTTTTCTTGACAAGCATGGGAAAATGGGAGCAATTGTCTGCCCGACTGGTTTGTTCACGTCGCCTTCACCAACATCCTACCTACCTGAAGGCAGTCTGTAAATACTTGAGTCTAGACTGAAAAATCCAGTGATCGATATCATGAGTACTGACCTAATACTTTGTTATATGACATGAATCTAACAAGTGTGAGCCTACCAAGCATGAAACACCCAATCATATCAGTCACCTGTTGTAGCAAGCATGGGTTGCTGAAGTTCAATCATACGAACTAAACCTACAGCCTTTGAAAGAGAATAAAAAAGATTCTGTGAAAGCAGTAAGCTACAGTATAGCCTAAGTGATCTGTCTTTAGGACCTAAAAGGGGACGGTTTCAAAACTTGTGGATTTTTATATGTTTGTAGATTGATGGTATGTCTTACAGTTTTTCATTCTGCCCTTTGTGAAAAGGCTTAACTGAAGCAAATCTAGATTTATTCATGTTCAGGTTTTTCATCTATGTTCATAGACTAACACATAGTCACTGAATATAATAATTTAGCAAATAAACCATTTGAATTTAAAAGGAGCTCCAGAGGGGTGGGAAATTCAGGACCTGAGGAAATCTAGACTTGCCTCATTTAGGACTTTAGCATTGCAGGGAGGGTTAGGCAGTATAGAAAATAGTGTGGTTCAGGCCCAGAGCGTGTGAGACAAACTACTTCCATTTCACTAGGGCACCCTTTCACTTTAGAAAGAACTGCTAGTTTCTATCAAAATTATATATACGTATATATATATATTTAGAAACTAAGCATTATTTTAGGAGATGGAAAGCAGTATAGCTGATATTGTCAGTCTCAGTGTCCTCATGGACAAGGCATGTGTACATACCATCCTTGCAGAAACTAAACACCTCATATATATCAATTAAAGACGTATATAAATTATGGTCCTAAGCATGAATTAGCAGCAGAGCAGGTTGCGCCAAGTATGCTGTAATCTTGGTTGCCACGGTGAGATGTGTAGCAGATAAGCGAGGCATCAAGCACAATATCCAGAAGCAACTGTCAAGCTACAAATGTCTACATCAGTTAGGCTAATGTGCCTGTTGTTGATGTGATGGCTGAATTATACCGACATGGACTTGAGGTCTGATACTGGATGTAGAAGAACCTGACTTCACCAGCTCCCCTCCCACAGGGATTCTCTTCAGTATGACTTACATGAACTCAATGAGATGGTTCCCCGAAATACCGAAAGTGTTCCTTGATTGGAATTTTCATGGGCTAATTTACACTGATAAGAAAAGCTATCTGATGATAACACTGCATTGTTTCTATATAATATTTCTAGTCCCAAAGTTTGGTGAATTAAAATATCAGATTTTAAAAATGCATTATTTACTCCTTTGTGTCTTGGTACCATGGAAACCATGTTTTTACAAAATACTGTCAATTTTATCATTCTGTCTTTAGCAAATGAAAAACAATGTCTAACTTTAGTGTTAAATAACATTATTCATCTTTATTATACTAATAATCACAAGATATACTTCTTTGTATTTTCTCAAACTTTAGTTCTGTATAACATTTTTTTAAATAAACACATTTCATATAACCTAAACCTTCAACAAGAAAAGATCATTAAAATTTCACATGTACTGAATTAAAGTCACAGGACTTTGTACTTGGCAGTTAAAAATTGATTAACAGAATAAAATGATTCCATTAAATATTCATCGGCAATAATGTATATTTCAACCTTCACAAATAAATATTTCATAATTCAAAAACAGCAACTTAACACATCCTCATTTTTTAAGCATGAGACTATGGGAATAAGACGCAAGGGAAACTAAGAAGTACGAATGCACAGTTCTCACAAACAGTTTCATGCCAAACTGTCCTCATTGCCCTTACAAATATTTCTGAGAAACAACAATTGTTTTCCTTGTGGTACACAGCGAGAAGGATGCAACAGTTGAGACTCAACCGTCTTCAGCACACTATAAATCTATCAACAGTTTTTCATGTCAGAAACTGAAAAACACTTTTTTTCAATACCAAACCAAAAGTCTCATTTATAAGCAAATGTTCCTCTCAGAGTAATACATTCAACAGCAACAAGAATCATGCATATTCCTTATGTTTCTTGCAATAATCGCCCAGAAGATGGTTTCAAATATCTACAAGTTAAGGCACAGAATCTTTTCAAACAATGAATATAGTTTTTGTTGCCTGAAGAAGGTTAATCAACATGCAAAAATCTGTCATAAAACAAGTGCAATGATTGTTAACCTAATACAAAATGTTTGAACAAGAAAGCCCTAAGTTGGATGAACACGCAAGTATGATGAGAGTGCCATCTTTATTAAAAAGACAAAGATTCAGGATTTTGAAGCAGGAGAGTGTACTAATAGTGAGTGAGTGAGTGTAGTTTTACAGTGCTTTTAGCAATAGTCCAACAATATCATAGTGGAAGACACCGGAAATGGGCTTCACACATTGTACCCATGTAGGGAATCAAACCAAACCACTCGGCCAACCCATCGCCACACTAATAGCAATATCCATATCGTGGAATAACTAGAGTGAGTGAGTGAGTTGAAATTTAACGCTGTACCAGCATGGTGTCAGCTATATAACAACCAGAACTGTGATGAGATCGCAGTTGGCATGAAAGCAGTCTTTAAAAAAAAGAAAAGAGTCACAATTCCATATGTACAAAACTCCGGAACTATGTTTTAATAGGATATTTAAGACTAAAGTCATTAGCATTTACTTCACCTTGTAATTACCCATATAAACAATAGTGACCTTGAAAATAGAATAGATTATATGCAGATTGACAAATAATAGCTTAAATACTTCGTATATATTTAAATGTTTTGTTTCTTGATCTATTTTTATTTCAAATACACTGGAGCTGTTGGGCTAGTTACAAAGTTAATCAGAGAATTAGGTCTGATTTCAACTTTATAAAATATGCATGCAAGAACTCTGTGGCACTTACTACAAAACCATCAGGAATGTGAAATTCAATGCTTCACAGGGTCAAACATTTATGATCACATGATTCTAGGATACCAATTTTTTTAACACTCAAAAATTTAATATTCAGCCGAACAAAAAATAAGCAAAATGAAATACCTGTAAATGTTACATTTACAGATTATTGTGTATTCAGTGCTATATTCTTGAAGACAAACTGACTCACTGACAATTAACATTCAAGCTCATCCTGATTTCAATGCCTTGTCATTGGACCTTTTGTAATGATTTAGATCATTTTTCTTTTAATGGGTGTCAACATTGAAACTGCTATCAGAAACCAAAACTTCAAAATTAAGGAATAAAAAAATATAAATCCATGGTTTCTCTTAGGTTTCAGCATGAACGTGAAGACAAATCTAAGATTTGTCTACAGTTTCAACCTCATTCAACATTGTGTGATGTGAACACAGAGTATCACTGTTTTCCATATGATCAAACAGAAACTGTGGTTATAATGTCATGGCAACCAGGATTCTGCCAGGACTTTTTTCATAATACTTTACTGACACTTTTGACTCAGGATTCCATCAGTCAACAATTACTTCAAGTCTGATAACACTTCTGACAATCTAGTCACAGAAAAACATTTCAAATAAACACAGGATAATGAAATTTCACCCTTGTCTTCAATTTTTTTTAGTGGTCCTCAACATGAGGAAATGATGAGAATGGCAGGTTATCTGTAAACAAAGCCATCGGATCTAATTGCTTCTTGGGTAATAAAACAAGATCTAACTAACGCACTGTGACACTTATTTCCTTCTCAGGGGAATTCCGATTTGGTTCTGCGTCTGACAGCTAAGACTTTTAGAGTCTACCTTCCCAGTTCCTGGCTAATGGTGGCCATTACAGTTTATGCATCGTTCTTCATTGTTCTGTGGAACTTCATCGATGTCACATTGACGATTTTTGTAAATGGCTTACCAGTGCTTTAGCATTAACTCATATATGAGGTAAATCACTAATTAATAAATATATCATTGTACAGCTCCCATCTAAATGAAAAACGCTCTGCAGATGGGTTCTAGATCTATCAAATATTCCAAATTATTCAAGATGGATTGCAGTGAAATGTACAATTGTCTATTTCAAATGTCATTCTGTCATTGATGTATAGTCAGTCACAAAACATGCATGTCAATGAAAAAAATATCAATCTATTCTGTTGTTTTGCATCAAATTTACACCAAAAAATGTCCACTATCTATCAATGTCTAACTTCACCTGCACAAGAGAGAAACAGCATCTAAAACCCTAGATGGATATATTTAGGTTTCAGTACATGTGACCATGTAACTTTGAGAAACACAACTGATAACAGATCTAGATCCTGGTACACGTCTGCTTGGGTACACATCTATAGGGTCAGCACTAAGTCCATTGGTCCAAGCCACAAGAATCTGATATGCTGCATAGAACGGCAACATTTTGGCATGGGAAGCTGCATGTCGAAAGATAAAGACAGACGATAGTAATGATGATGTTTGGATTCGATTTTTTAATGATCCACTTATTATTATTCAAGCTGTATGAAAAGTATAAATAACAGAGTGTGCACACAACAATCCAGTGATTGGCATCGATGCAATCGATCCATGCAATATAATGGAATACAATAACAAGCTTCAACCAAGGTAACACATGAGAATATCTTTTCTCAGTGAAGTACAGATCCTATGCTTCAACCAAGGTAACACATGAGAATACCTTTTTTCAGTAAAGTACAGATTCTAAGCTTCAACCAAGGTAACACAGGGGAATACCATTACTCAGTCAAGCATCGATTCAACCAAGTTTCAACCAAGGCAACAATTGGGAATATAATTCTAAGGCAACCACAGATTCTGACTTCAACCAAATCATGGGGATGGCCCCCTCTTACATCAGCATTTGAAATGAATGTCAGTCCTTAGGCCTGAGCCCAAATGAAAACCACCTGGACCCACAACTTTTGTTTTCTGTAGGTCGTTACAAGAGTACTATTTCCATATTAAAATATAGGGCCTACCTACACATTCTGATCAGAAAACACAACTTTTTTATGGAGCTTGATCTATAAGATCTGCAGCTTTTCACGGTTAAGGGCAAACACTGTCTCGTATAACAGGTTTCTTGAACACAAGTTCTAACACTAATCTTCATGGATGATGATCACTAGTAGAATAGTACCATACCCATGTTTATTGTTTCATTGACGGGGAAGCCATGTCTGTTCCCCTTCATTCTGCTCTTTGTTCCATCAAAGAGCAAGGGGAACACAGGAAAATCGCGTTACCTTCCCCTCCATTAGCTCACTTTTCATCATTAAAGATGATGTCACTTCTGAAAATTCAATATCCTGCTTGACAATACTGATTATCTCAAATAACGGACAATATATTTCTATGCCACCAAAGATAATGGTACAATCAAAGGTTGCCTGTAACCAAATTACCTTTAACTTTAGATTAAACCATAATCTCAAAAGACAATTGAGCTTGACTGGATATTAATCCAGACCCGTGTTCATAAAATTAAGAGATCAAAACTATTAAGCTTTAATTGTTACCTCCATACTTAATCACATACTTTATATATTTAAAGCAGATGCGTTGTTTTTGGAGTAAAAAACACCAAATTAAGAAGAAATTACAAATTGTAAATGAAAGTCTTGTCAGATGAACATACCACCTAAACATCAAAGTCTTAATTTTGTGTCATTTCTACAATACTTAACGTGACATATACATACAATATGTCACCAAAAATGGTTTATAATATGCGTTGCTAGGGTCAGTTGGAAAGGAATACAAACAAATTTATGAGATTATGTTTTTATGTAAACATTCTTTCTTCAGGAGACACTTTACCATTGAGAATCTGGCTTGTCAAGAACTTAGTACGACTATCTTTCAAAAGTTCTACAACAGATTATGACACAACATTAATTTTTATGTCAGAGATGAACATTCATAATTAGTAAATCAAAAACAGTCACCACAAAAATATACATATTAAGTGTTTGATTAAACAAATAAACTTTTAAATTCTATAATTGAATGATGAAAAATTAGATCTTTGGAAAAATTACTGAAACAACATGCATCGGCTTTAAGCCATAGATGTTATCCACCATTTGGCTCTTGAACAATTAAGTTTGTCCTGAGATCACAACACAAAAAAAATTAACCTTTACAGTATTGCATTGAGGACTACTTTATATCTAATCTGATGAAGAAAGGTTTAACATTATTGTGATCAGATTTCTAGATTTTCAATCAATAATTCATCTCAACTGTATATCATAATCATGTATATCTCTGTTCCACTATCTTATAAGGAGAACTTTATTCTGCTCTAGGAGTTTGCTGAGGCCATTCAACCTTTTAATAAAACTTGGCTCTCAGATTAAACGGAAAACTGATGTTAGACAAGAAAACAAAATTGAAATGGAAACAGTACTGTGAAATTTTGTTTATTTACTTACAACAACTCCATGTAAACACAAACAGATTTAATCACAGATAAAAGACTTTTGTAAGAGGTTGTGAACGAACCTTTAAAACAGTGAAATACATACATTCAGGTCAAAAAACATCTATGTTCTCAGGAAACAGAAACATTTTTTTTTCATTTTCTCACTTCTTCAAAATCGGATCTTCCAGATCGCTGACCCAAGTTTAAAAAGACTGGCCCTAGTTTCAAAGCATTCTCAAGAAGTTAGTCAAAAGGTACCACAAAACGGCTAAGTTTTCCATGTGACAATGTTGATTATTTTCAGGCACATAGAAGAGACGTGATTCACAAGAGCAATTTTACATTTTCCTGACAAGTTCAATCCTGGCAATCCCTCAACGTTGGCCATTGTGAAGGTATCATGGTCATGTACGGCAATTCATACTTGTCACCTTGACATGACAGCAGCATCAATTCCAACCAAAGTGACCACTCTAATCGAATTCGGTTTCTCAAAAAGCGAAGGGGAAACAAAACCTTCACTGGTCAGCAGATTCTCTTGACCGCTTGTGGACATGACACATCTTTGATGAAGACCAGAATGATGAGAAATTGACGGGTGAAACTGACAAGGAAAGAAAACCAGATCCTCCTATTGAAATACAGGGTTCTCCCCTTGTCTTATCCTGACTGATTGCTGTACGATTGTATCATTTACAAAGAAACCTCATCAACCAATCAGATTGCAGCTTGTTATCAAAAAGGATGGGGACTTATTTAAAAATTGGCACAAATATATATGGTGCCACACGGATCAACTCTAGTGACATGAGCAGGGTTTTATCAGCGTCATAGACACTGGGAAGAAGCAAGTGAAAAATCTGCCATTGTTATCCATCACAGTAAATAAATAGGCAATTAAAATAATTTGTTGGTGTGTACACTGACGACTACTGATTACCGCATGTATGGAACTGTTTCTCGTATTAGACACTTGTCTGCTACAACCAGCGGGAGTCAGACTAAAGAGGTGGGTGTTAGACAATCCCTTCCAAATGTGTCAATTTCTCGTCAGTTTCAGAGCAGCCAACGTCTATTTCGTTATGGCGTCTATATACACCAGCCCCACAACGTGAACAATATTAAAGCCCAGCTTGTCAGATTCACTGTTCCACATCCTCAGTGATAGCCAAATGTATATGACAATCTGGCTGTTACGTCATTTATAACATACATACACTATTTACAACATCAGACTATTATAATTTGCAGGCTGGTGCTATTCAAAAATTGGCGCCTATTGCTCAATTACATAAGTGATATATGGGCAGTACTTTCTCTCATTTCAGCCGATAACTGTATAATGGGAAATGTTTATTTAATGTCGGGAGTGACATGGATTCATATCACTCCATTCTCTGGCAGCGGATTGCAATAAATGTAAACTTGTACAATAGCAAATTATCAGAGAGCTGTATATTTTGTTAATACCATCAAACAGTCAATATACATGAGCTTGCCAGTCAGTCATTTTAAGCAACCTAAAAAACAACAAAAGCAAATACCATCCTCTCATTCATAAATGTTGTTTAAGGATGATATTAGGAAAACATAATATTTTGGCGTCAATAAGTCGTAAAAATGGGCATTTCTCCTGTGATATTATATTCTGCTCTTGACAATAACACTAACAAAATGATTTTTCAGCATCTGGAATGGTTTCCTATTGTGTACTTTCGCCTTGATACACATCCTTGTTGTGTACAATGGGCCACTGGTGAATGTGTTTGCTTTTCATAGTTACATCCCTGTTTTGATACATTGTGTAAAGCTCCTTACAGATGGTTCCTGCAAAGTGGGAAAGGTTTTATAGCACTAACAACATTCCTCAATATAATGACAGTGGACACCAGATTTAGACTTCATAATTTGTATCCATGTGGCGAATGCTTTAACCATTAGCACCCTCACTTTCCAGGATGTTACTATCACAATAACTATCGTATTACATTTGTACCCATTTTTTTCATAAAATACAAGGAAAAAGGCATTCTCTTAATATGTTTCACCTTCCTTTAAAAAGGTACACAATTGTGTCATTTACATGTAGCATGAGAAGTGACTTCAGTTTTATGCTGCTTTTAGCAATATTCCAGCAATGTCACGGGCAGGACACCAGAAATGGTCTTCACACATTTGACCCATGACATGTAGTATGAAAAAGGCAGGACTGATCTACATGAATCAAAACAAATTACAGAGAAAACCCAGTTCTTCATGTTGTGAAAGTGAGTCTGTCATAGTACAACGGATTATAAGCAGTAATATGAAATATCAGGTAATCCTTTCCATGATATTATGTCACCTGTATGTACTAGACAATATTGTCTTGCTCCTGTACATTTTGTAGACTTCTGTGGGCTTTCGTGGCTATATTTGCTACAGGGTATGATAGTGTATCTTTCTCCATGCTGTTCTGAATGCTAAGTCTATGAATGTGTAGTAAATCTAACCTTGAAACAGGCAAGTCTAGATAAACAGATAGTCTGTTTGAGGGACAATATGTTCCTTTTTATGTACATTTTAAAAAATGATCATTAAAACTATCAATTATTACCTTTTCATCAAGGACAATACAAATATTCGGAGGACTGATTTTGGTCTATCAATCAGCTCACCCTGGCCTTATTTCTACAAGCGAAGTCAAAGATCCCATGCTATCACTTCTTGGAAACTATCAACATAATTAACTGTGGGATTTAATCAGAACTATCAATGTTATCATGTACCTGAAGTAATGAAAATAGTGAGTTTCCTTGGGTCATATAGTGTCAGGCACCACAGTACAGAAAATGAGAGTGCACTGACCTGAGGATAACCATAATATATACACTAACCTAGTATGATAATCCCTTTGAACCCAAAATGAGCAGGCTGTGTTGGTTGTTTAATACCACACTCAGCAACATTTCAGTTATATGGAAATACCTGAGTCTGGATCAGACAATCCAGTGATCAACAGCATGAGCATTGATCTATGCAACTGAAATGTGATGACTTGTCAACCAAGTCAGCGAGTTTGACCACCCAATCCTGATAGTCGCCGTTCACTTCAAAAATTTAGGCAGGACATTCATAGTGTCCTTTCCAATGGCACAAGTTTATATCTTGGTTCAGTGGAGTGAGTGAGTGAGTGAGTGAGTGAGTGAGTGAGTGAGTGAGTGAGTGATTGATTGATTGATTGATTGATTGATTGATTGAGTGAGTGAGTGAGTGTTCAAAGTCACACCGGCATTATTTCAATATCATGAACAATGGCTACTTAGATCACACAATAAATGCAGACAGATATCTAGTCACTGAAACAAACATATTTTATGGAAGAAAAAAAAGTTCTAACAATTTCTTCACAAGCTCTGATAAAAAGGAGCCAAGAGACTTTCTTCATTTTCCTTTCTACAGACATTGAAGCTGCAGAAATCTAGACTTGCACTGGCTTTCTTGGTTATATTTGTTGTATGGTTGATGCCACAGACTTAGTATGATTCAAATCTCACCATGAAGCCCAACTCACTCACTAACTCTGGTTGATTACTGACTCTTGATCTGTTATATAAGCACAGATATCTACAGCTATCATTCATCATAACATTCTTTTACCCATTTCAGTGTTATATAACATTAACAAATACTGAAGAGTTAATACATTTGGAAAGATTACAGATACCTTAAACTTCCTTGAGGCTAAAGCTGAGGATAATTGAAATATCAACACAATACTGAGAAACTATACAGTCTTTCGGTGGTGACAAAAAAAATTTTAAAAATCAATAATTCCTCAAGACACTACAAATTTTCCATTGGTAAGAACAAGAAGAACAGTGGTTCTGTTTGATCTTAAACCAGGAAATAGAAATAATGTTATGAAAACTGTAGCCTAGATACATCTGCTTAGTCATCAAAATTCAACATTTTCTTGGCTGTCAAGGAAAAGATAGGGATCAGAAGGAAGAATAAGGAAAGGTCTGATTCTCAGACTACAGAGAAACAAAATGTTGTATAATGGGTACCTGGGTAGATGTGATATCAGTGTTTCCATAGTAATGATATTTGGACTTTAAAAAATCTGCTCATTCATATGTGCAGTTAACATTATGCTGATAAACTTCCATTGACATTGACATTATTACTAAAACAAATCATCACAATCTTCATCATCATCATCATCATCATCATCATCATCATCATCATCATCATCAGATCCATGAGGACTCGCAGTATGAATATTGGTCCCAAGCAACCAAAGCTCATTTTACAAGTGAATTACATATCCAATCTGAGTGGACTAATACACTTGAAGTCAATCACTGGATTGTCTGGTACAAGCTTGATTATTTGATACTGCCTTCAAATGGCTAAAACATAAATGAGGGCAGTATCAAACAACAAACAATATAGTATTCATCATCCTTGGCACATTTATCATTACTCTCATCCTGATCATCATTATCATCATAAGCAACACTGAAAAATCAACTTTTACAATAAAATATTTTTCTACACAAATTTCATCATCATTGTCATAATAATTAGTGTGCATGTGTTATTGGTGGGTTTGGGGTAGTTGGTGATACGTACTGATTACCCAAATACCATCCCACCACTGTTAATTTCATACTACAGTACAACATCAGCAACAGAATCTTAATACCAGTTACCACCAAGTTAGCCCTAACACAAATAATTAATCAGGTTTTGCTCTATTGTAAGGAACATACTTATATTTCCATTATCAAATAAATGTTTTAAATCTAATTGTTTCAAGAAATAAGCTGCCTGGTGATTTGCTGACAATTAAATGTTGGTAAAGAGAAATAGCATATGTGTCACCTTTGATCTCAAACGTACACTTAAAGTTCAATGATATATAACTTGCAATAAAATCAAAATATACAATTAACAATTAAAATAAATGATATGTTTTGGTGAGTAGTATCAGTCAATACAAAGCTTTCCCCTCTGATGTGCAAAGCTGTAAGATACGGAAGTCATGATGACAGCAATCTGATCACTTCCCACGTTCATAAAGGCAGGTAATCAGCAGGACACATTCTAACAAGCAATCACTATGTTCATAATATTATCTTAAACACTTGGGCATGAATGTATTACACAGGATTGTCATGAAGAGTTTTTGTCAAATAACTATGTTGAGAATAATGAAAGGTGTGTGTAAATAAATAAATAAACAAATAAATAAACAAATAAATAAACAAATAAATAAATAAATAAATAAATAAATAAATAAATAAATAAATAAATAAATAAATAAATAAATAAATAAATAAATAAATAAATAAATAGCAAAGAAACAAACAAACATACAAAAAAATAAATAGCAAACAAATTAATGCAAAATAAGATTCTGATACCAAAATTATTATTTTCTTCCGAGGAACTGAGAATCCATGTTTCCAACTTGGGAATGTGCAGGTAGTAGATGATCAATTGTCTGTCCCATAATGACGGATGATATTCATTGTTTTCTGATTCTAGGGCTACTTCTTGCAAAGCGTAGGACCCTGATCAGTTAAGTTGGTTAAGTGCCAAAGAAAAACAGGCGAGAGAGCAAGACTGGGGCCGCCTGCAAACATGCCTGCTTCTAACAACTGTCAATTACTATCAATCATTCTTCGTTAATACATCATTAAGTATTGTCCCTTCTTGACTGACCGGAAAATGCCATTATAAAAGATTTGGGTTTGCTAAAACATCCCAAAAATGTGCTCTCTTTCTTGCAGTTGGAGATTATGAAGCTTTTGGAAGTGATCTGTCAGTGTGAGTCTGTCAAGTGGGCTGTCTCGCCTTCTGATGTGACTGCCAGTCCTGCTCAGCCTTCCCCTAGCTAGGAAAGTAAATTACACTTGTATGCACTGGTAATTCTATTTCATCTAACAGAAATCAGTCTAGATAGCCTGTGGCAACTCCTGTCTCCTTGCTGAATTCGCTTCCTACAACGCCATCCCGCATTAGTTTCAAGTGCTATGGTGGTGTAAGCGCTAATTACGAGTCACACATCACCTCAGCTTCTCTATTTAGCCTTAGATTACTGACTGATAAAGAAGCCATGTTTTTCTGGTCTTTAACATTTTATTTCTTTCAGACTGACGTGTGTCTAGACACAAAGTTTGCAAGTGTATTTCTCTGGCATCTTGTGTTGATTTACATGTGCTGATGATTGTCAATATCACATAATGGCATGTAATAGCGTTTGTGCGATGTACATCTCTCGTCTTTAGCTAGTTGCCAGCCTGGGAGACAAGTTCACCACCGATCACGATAAATCACAAACACTTAATGGGATACCTGTCACAGCACCCAACCACTTCTTCAATGAATGTGGGGATGAAAAACAGGTAGAGGTGTCAAGCATCCCTCTCTCCCCCCACTGGCCCCTCCCCCTTCCTGACTCCCAGTTTTCTGGGGACTGATATAGGCTTCAGCTAGATCAATGCCATTGAACACCAAGTCAAGCGGCTGATTGATTTATGAGCAACACGTTAGATATAAAATAAATTTGCGAGGAGCAGCTGGCCCCGAGAGACTGAGCGGCTAAATAGCAACCTGTCATTTGAAGTAATTCATCCTGACCGGTAATCCATTACTTCAGATGCTCACATAAATCTTTCGTCTATTTCGGTCCAGCCCCCACCCCTGGGTCTCTCTAATGAAAGAAAATCCATACCAGCATTGTTTGGTACTTGGGGCTGCTTGCAAAAAGTTACTTGTCTCCTCATATGGGTAAAATGCATTGTCACTCGTGTGAGACAGACAGGCTGTTGATGACAGCTGCTAGACTCCAACATGTCACATGCAAATCAAATACTGAAGCTGTAGATAAAACCACCCCACTTGGCCTTGCTGGGGAATTTTCTTCATTAAGTATTATTTATGGGCCGAGTAGCTGACATGTATGAAAAATAAATGACGTTATTTGTGCTCTCCTCTGACTGATAACACTAGCCATCAATCACGCGCCAATTAGCATCTCTCATTACACAACCAAATGAATTCCATCTATTCTAGCGGCCCTGGCAACTTGACAACAGCTCCCCTCTGAACTGCATCATTACACATGCAAAAAGTTACACATCTCTCATTATGACTGCAAATGTCATCTTATCATTCTATCTAATGTAAGAGTTAGCCAATATATCTTGCAAGCTGTCAAAGGCGAGCCGGGCGTCTTTGTTTGCACTGTTGAGCAAATACATTTACAATAAAAGCGGGGATGATTGATGCGCGAGGAGATTGATTGTTTGGGCGCCACAAAGCCCGTGTGACAGCTGATTGACAGCGGCAATGAGAACCTTGATTGATGCCCCCAGAACAAATAGCAGATGGTCGCGCTCGCCTCGACATTACACAGGCTCCTGACCTACTAGAACACAGCAGAAAAACTCGGACATTCGAGTCAAGAATCTACCTCAAATAATGCGAAGCAGAATGGTTCGCGCGATCTGCACTCCGTAAACAAAGTGTGTCTGGTGACAGCACATGTGACTGACAGCTACTGACATGCTAGACAACAGGGTCTCGCGCCAGCTTCGATCGTAATATACTCAACACACACAAAATGACAGTTTGTTACTTACATTTCAATCGTTTCGGGTAGTTCTGTTTTCTTCTCGGCATGTCGAGCACCTGTGCTAGTCTGATCGCATAAGTACCACTCTCAAAACAAACTTTGAATGGACCGCATGAGGAGCGCAGTGGATGCGATCCGATCGCTACCAACCTTTCATATGACCCGGATACAAATGAAAGGTCATTTAGGGACACACGCATGCGTACGTCCCACGCACCTGCTTCCGGAAAATGGCTGAAAGTTTCTTGTGTTTTTAGCAGGAAAGTTTAAAACGAATACTATTGCACTGATTTTTTCAATGCATGGTAAGTTATGACTGTCATGTTTTGATCTTGGAACAACAGACACGTTTTACTCCCGCTTTATGACCCAGTCATTCACAGACGTCCATATCGCTAATATGACGATATGACCCATATTTGATTGATCATCATACATGCTGTACAAGTCAAACTTACACTTGAATGAAATAGCCTGTAATGCTTTCTTGCACATCATTGTGTATGACATACTCAAGGAAGACTGCCGACTAATGTGATACAGATCTGGGTACTTGTCTTTAATTGCCACAGAGTCTGAATCTAGACAGATATAAGGTGAACTTACTGACGATAGTGAAATATGATGGTATGTTTTAGGTTTTATTCAGTAGTTTGAAGTGACCCTTGTAATCATTGAACAGATATATATTGTCAGCAATGAATTTCACGAGGAAAATAATCTACTATTGATTCTCTAAATTATAATAAGGCATCTTGGTTTACCATTGGTAAACGTTTTCCTAAACACTGAATCAGATTTGAAAGATTACCAAACAACAATATTACTGCTTGCTCAGTAATGAATTTGTCAATCAACAAAGACAGTGATAATTATACCTTGTCAATTGCAGTGTGCATTAGTGCATGACCATGTCAAATAAGGAATGACCTTTTTTTATTCAATTTGGTCGCATGCATTGCGAAGATAGCATATGCTTTTTGCAAGTAATTTCTGTGTTCTTGATCAAATAATGATTCATAGTAATTTCAAGAATGAATCTGCCATTTTCTTCAGTACACAAGTTGTTCAATGATACATGTACAGTCAAAATTTATAAAAAGTGTTAAAAGTAACAATAAGGTGGTTGCAATAAAAAAAAACAGTCTTCATTTGCTGAAAGCCATTGTCCCTGATTATTAGTCTGTCGTAGTGAATCTGATTATGTGAGTTTTGTTTGGTGATTTGTATTTGAAGTACAAAGAAGATATGTGTCTAGTGTTGATCAGTGATTTAATTAGTACCATCTATCTGTCAGAATGTACTTGTCAATTCTGGCAAGGTTTGTTCATAATATGTTTTTCTTTCATCCAGTGACACCAGTTTATTTAGCATTGATGATTCTGACCCTGAACTAGAAGAAGTGTTGTGTAGCAGTATTTCAGTTATCACAATTGGTTATTTTGAGTTATAACAACCAACATGAATGCTGCACTTAGACAAATGCTGAAATGTAGGTCCCTAAATGGTACTGAAAAAGATGGTAGCACTGAAAGTGTTTTCATGGTTATAGTTGGACTACAATATGAAGATTTAGCACCAAAGATGTAATGCTTAAAAGACTTCCAGAAGTTCTTAATGCTAAATGGTAAACATCTACAATGATGTATACTGGCGTTTCCTATTCTCGCGGTACTTGCAGATATTGGCTCAAAAAATAATACAAACAGTTCCTTTCGTATGAATGCTTGTTGTTTTTTAAATGAAGAGACTCAACAAATAACTTCTACATCTATCAACTGCTTGATCCATCTGGTGTATCATCACTTTTGAGCTCGATGAAATGCAAGGTTGTCCGCCGCTGACTTTTTGAGGCGTTTCCCATTCTCATGGCATAACAAGAAAGTAACATTATTAGGTGTAAGGAATGGGAATCCTGTTGGAAAGGGCAGGAAAAAGTTACGCTTTTTTCAAGTAGGTAAAAACTCACGAATATTCTTTACATTGCAAAATTTTGATCATTCACAGACTTTGGCCACTTCCTATGTACCAATGTGCTTCCTATGTGCTAAGGATCACGCATCGGCGATCTCGGCAGAAAGCGTGTTTACTGTGAGAATAGGAAACTTGCGAGAATAGGAGATGACCCTATACCACTGAAATGAAACTGGAGATCAGTTGTTCAAAGTCACTGACATGGTTCATATGTATAAAGATGTCCTAAATAAGTAGATCAGTGTTAAGAATGTCAGTCACTGGCTGGACTGATCTGATGAAGATATGCTGATTTACAGACCAGTGTCCTACAGCAGAAATATTGGTGGGAACATCAAACCAACCCATAACAAGCACTAATTAATAACTTCTTGTTAAAGGTCACATGCAACATTAAACACAACTTTGCAGATTCTGATACCTTTGATACCTTGCACTTACCAAAACAAATCATCAAAAATGCCATTTTCATCCTTTAAAGTTAAAAAAAATTGTGATGAAAAAAGCCTGCGACATCGGAGTTCAAACAATTTACAAAATTTCCCCCAGCACTGGGTGAAAAAGTGGTTTTAACATCTGTGCTGCGCTGCGCCCATAATGCATGCACAGTGAGTAGGTTCGCGGAGTATGAAACAGTATGCATGCCCGGAGTATGAGGTCATGAGCAGTAGTCTAATCTTGGTTGTGTACACAAACAAGTAAATAATCTACTTGTTACATCAAAAAACTTGTTGATTGTGGTAAGTAGCCTCGGTCACAGAGAAAGCTCAATGTCTGGTTTATTGACACCTATATGTCTGCCTGTCTGTCTGCTAAAATCAATATACAATACACAGCTTCAATCATTGACCACATGCAATTTGAACTTAATACCTATCAGGGTATGCGACATAAACAAAATAAATTGATTTATGACTTGTGCACCCGAGTTCTGTCTCTGCCACATTATGTAATTAGGCAAGTGTGATAGATACTTGTATACATGACGTTTTTATATCTGTGGGTTGCAAACAAACTACATCCATTTTTCTCGGATGACTGGATCTGATGGAAACTGGTGCAAACACTTTTCAGTATCAAGTCCTGCTAATTACTTGGACGAATGACAGTTTCCAGTAGTTTACCATCTCTACTGAGATGATTTTTGATTGGATTGAACGCAAATTCAGGAAACATGTATTTACAAAACCCAACATCTCTATATACATTCTTTATGGATAACAACTTCTTGTAGTGTATATGATTTTGTTTGACAATGGTGTATGAATCCATACTGAAACGACGCATCAAGTGCAATAAATGAAGTTGTTATCCATATAGAATCTTACTTTCTTGTGACTCGCCATACTTCTAAAATACCCATCAAACAGATCATCTTTCTGTACACACAATGAGCCCTCAGTGTATCAGCAAATGAACCAGCCAATCAGACGCCGTTGTTACACTTGAGTGCACACCCACCTGCTGTGACTGGGTTCGGTCTCCAGAGGGCTTCATTAGGAGGGGAGTAAGCCCAAGTACAAAATATTGCACTTTTGAATTGCGATTTTACACTTATAATTTTGAATATTTGTTTTATTTAAATCAGCAATATATATTATATGTCATGAATAAGTGATAATTGTGTTTTAATTATGTTTGATTTTTGGGTTGCATGTGACCATTAATGATGCTGTAGCACCTGTTATCCCCCAAACAGTAATTGTTTATAAAAGTTACTGGACACAACCAGTTCACATCAGGGTAAGAGCTAATTTCAGACTAAAGCTGACAAGCCATTAGGTGGGATTATGATTCAGCATGGATAGTACTAATTCAGTTTTTACCTGGCTGATGTGATGTGTTACCTGAGGGTGACAGGTTGTCTGTCGTGCAGACCCTGAAGTATATATATCCAAGAAAGCCCACACAAGTTGTTAGTCTTGGTGACCGGTTGTATGTCCTGGTTATACATGACATACTTCTGAGACTTTTTTGTTCATTTGAATAATTCTACAATTATTTAGTTACTGGTCTGTTAAAACCCAAAGTAAGGCATAGGCCTGTAGTCAGTGTTCACAAATAGTGTCTGACTCTCTGACAAATCCAGCAGATTTGCCAACTGTCCCGAAATATGGTAATTTGACTTTGACTTTGAAGTTTCATATTAACATGTTACACTTGTTTGCTGGTTCTATGTTTTACATATGTTACTACTAATAATGCTGAAAATTATTTCTTATTCTGTGTGTCCTGTGAATTTTCAGTGGGTCAGACACATCTCTCAGACTTACAGGACCTAATGTCCTGTTACTTTAAAATACCATTCATGAACACTGTGTGGTCATTCTTAAGGCTAATCTCTTTAAAAGGCAAAAGAACTTGGTTTGGTAAACAAGGGAGATAATTCTATGGCTACACAACTTCTCCCTTACAATGAATAAAAATTTCTTTGAAGATACTAACACACATGAATGAGTGATGACAAGAAACATGAAGTAGAAATGTTTTATACATGTGTATTATTCATGTTTATGCAAGATAAAAGCTGATAAAGGGATGTTTACATGAGTGGTACAATTGAATGAAGTGAAGTGAAGCCTGATTGATATGATTAAGGCATGTTGAGTGGAAGCTGAAAGGACAGGATGACTGGAAGCCTCAATCATGATGAGAAGCATTAAGATTTATATATATAGTCGACAGGGTTGGGTGATATTTCATGTTGTTGTTTTTTTTCAATGTTTGTGAAAACTTTACTCCAGTGTATGCATGTTGCTAGGATATGATGTCTTTTCTATTTTAATCACGCAGTGCAAACATTCCTGGAAAACAGTGCATGACTGCAGTATTGCTGTCAGGAGTTCAGATCAGTTTGCTCACTCACAACTTAAACACTGAAGAGAGTGATTGAGAGAGTGAGTGACTTTAACGATAGGCTGCACTCAGCAATATTCCGGGTATATCGCAGCAGTCTGTAAATAATTGAGCATGGACCAAACAATCCAGTGATCAATAGCATGAACTTTGAACTGTGCAGTTGGTTACTGCATTCAACAATATTCCAGATATATGTTGGTGTTCTGTAATTATCGAGTCTGGACCAGACAATCCAGTGATCAAGAGCATGAACATTGATCTGCGTAATTGGGAACTGATGATATGTGTCAACTGAATCACCAAGTCTTACCACCCAATCCCATTAGTCGCCCCTTAGAACAAGCATCATCACCTTTTATGGCAAGCGTGGGTTGCTGAAGGCCTATTCTACCCAAGTTAAATACAGGATATTAGGTACAAGAGAAAAGTCCCAACCTGACTGTGATCATTCAGTCTTGGAAAGTGAAATTCATTGCTGCTCCACAATGAATAACAATAAACTTGAGCTATTATCCAAGCACACGGCAAAGCTGTGCTACATAATTTCACAGGTGTCAAAAATGCAGCATTCTCCTCCTGTGTATTGTTTAAAGCAATGGCTAGACATATCAGCCCCTGCTCACTGCTCTGTGTTGCCATGTCCCTTCAGCAAACACAGATAAAGAATTAAGTGTGCATGTTGATGACATGTGTAACATGGGGTTTTAATGTACACAGATGCTTGACAAAGTGCTAGCGGATTTGAAATGTATTAACAATGAATCCCATTTTCGAGGGATTGTATAGCGTGACTGATAATTAGTCTGCCACATTATTTGTCATCAGTCTCTCAACCAACTGACTGCACTGACATATATGTATGTAGAGTGAGCGTGTGCACTGATATATGTATGTAGAGTGTGTGAGTGAGTTTAGAGAGAGATCACTGATGTATGGGAAGTGAAGGGCGTACATTGACAAAGTGTGTTCATGATTTTTGTTGAATCCCACAATTTGTGAATATTCTCATGCACAAAATTGCTACAGCACATTGATACCTATCGGGAGTGCATTAATGTATGCATGATGTAGTGAGTGGATTGATATATGGATGATGCTGGGGAGTGCATTGTAATATATGCATGACATACAGAATGCATTGGTATTCAGTTAATGATTAGAGAGCATTGATATATATATAATGATGGGGAGTGCATTGTTATGTATGCATGATGTAGGGAGTGCATCGATATATAGATGATGATGGGGAGAGCATTTATATATGGATAATGATGGGGAGTACATTGTTGTGTATGCATGATGCAGGGAATGCATTGATATATAGATGATGATGGGGAGTGCATTGATATATCGATAATGGATGCAGGGGAGTTCATTGATATATAGATGATGATGATGGGGAGTGCATTGTTATGTATACATGATGTAGGGAGTGGAGTGCAATGATATATTGATAATGATGGGGAGTGCGTTGATATATAGATAACAGATGTAAAGGAGTGCATTGTTATGTATGCATGACAGGGGAGTGCATTGATGCAGAGATAATGATGGGGAGTGCATGATATACAGTTTGTAAGACATTATCTGCATTGTAATACATGTAATAGTAGTGATTTACATTAGTAAATACACTATGAAGGGAAATGGGCTGAACTATACACAATATGGGATGTACAAGTGTTAACTGATACGATATGGGGAGTGTGTTGATACATGCATGATATGGTTAATGCCTTGATACATGCATGATATAGGGAATGCCTTGATACATGCATGATATAGGGAGTGCCTTAGTACATGCATGATATGTGGAGTGCCTTAGTACATGCACGATATAGGGAGTGCCTTGATACATGCACGATATAGGGAGTGCCTTGATACATGCACGATATAGGGAGTGCCTTGATACATGCACAATATAGGGAGTGCCTTGATACATGCACAATATAGGGAGTGCCTTGATACATGCATGACATGTGGAGTGCCTTGATACATGCACGATATGTGGAGTGCCTTGATACATGCATAATATGTGGAGCGCCTTGATACATGCATGATATAGGGAGTGCCTTGATACATGCATGATATAGGGAGTGCCTTGATACATGCACGATATGTGGAGCGCCTTGATACATGCATAATATGTGGAGCGCCTTGATACATGCATGATATGTGGAGCGCCTTGATACATGCACGATATAGGGAGTGCCTTGATACATGCATAATATGTGGAGCGCCTTGATACATGCATGATATAGGGAGTGCCTTGATACATGCACGATATGTGGAGCGCCTTAGTACATGCATAATATAGGAAGTGCCTTGCTACATGCGTGTTACAGGGAGTGCCTTGATACATGCCTATTATGGGGAGTGCCTTGATGCATGCATGATCGTAAATAATAATATGTCCATGTATATAGCGCCAAACTCCACACCAGGTATGCTCAATGTGCTAACAATAACAGGCATTATTGTGTCCATATATGTGGAATGTTTTGAAGAAAAAAGTTTTGAGATGATTCTTTAAGTTTTCAAGGGATGAAGACGGCTTAAGTTCATCAGGGAGGGAATTCCATTTGAAGGATGCCATGTTCCGGTAGGACTTGTAGCCAAATGATTTAAGGTTCCACTTTGCTACACAGAGCAGATTAGCTGGGGATGAACAGAGAGAGTTCTTGGTGGCATGTAAGGAGAGAGAAGTTCTTGAAGATATGTACAATACCATGAATGGACTGATAAGTAAGTATAAGCATAATCAGTGTGAGCTTTAATAGGCGACCAGTGAAGAGACATCATCATATGGGGAGGGCCTTGATGCATGCATGAATTTGGGAGTGCCTGGATACATGCATGGTATGGATAGTGTCTTCATACATACATGTGGGGAGTGCATTGATGCAAGCATCATATGGGGAGGGCCTTGATGCATGCATGAATTTGGGAGTGCCTGGATACATGCATGGTATGGATAGTGTCTTCATACATACATGTGGGGAGTGCATTGATGCAAGCATCATATGGGGAGTGCCATTTGGACATTTAATTGAAGTACAGGGGAAGGATACTGATATGCTTGAGAATACAATTGTTCACGATGGCTGCAGTGGCTTGTAGGGGAAACAGTGATGTGTATATCTGAAGCCTGACTGCAATGATTGATATTGTGAAACATCATCTCTGCAAACATGCAAACAATTATAAATGATTACTGATGTTAAACCTGTGTCATTGATAATATTGTACCTAAACTATTGTTATGACATTTATTGGAACATACACGGACAGTACACAATGTTAGGTGTTTATTGTTATATTAATGGGCTTCTTATAAATTATGTTCTAAGACATTCTATCTGTAATCCAATCATGAATAGGTCACCACTGACCTGTGATGTGAAATATAATGATTTCATTCAGATTATTTTCATCATTGCTGAAAGTTACTTTTCCAATATTTATGGATAATCAATCGATATTCAGTTGATTTTTAGTGATCACCATGATCTGCATCAATATCCAGCTCCAGTATATGTATACATGATAACAGAGTGTATTGACATGCATTGGTGAACATTTTTTTACATGATATAAATAAACCTTTGGACATTGTACACTCATGGAAGTACAAGTGTTCCTTTATTTATTTCCAGAATTTCCCCCACAGTGTGTTACATACCTTGTGAAGAAACCTTGAAAAGAATAAAGGGACAGTTGTACTTTCATATGTTCCCTTATTTGTTTCCATGAGTTATTAAGATATGAGACCATCCTTCATTAGAATACCAGACAAATTTTCTTGTAGCATTTTAGACATTTTGGCAAACAAAAGCTGATTGTGATATCCGAAGTTCTGTTGTAATGGGATTACGATAGTTTGGTTTTGTAGTGCATGCAGGTTACAGTCAGGAAGGATTGAATGTGTACAGCTGTTGTATTTACATGAACAAACAGATTGTAATCTCCTAACCTGGCTTGCCCAACAATAAATCTGGTAGACTGATTTATGGTACAGACTAGAGTGTTCACTGACTGTATGGAACATAGTGCCTATTTCATGATGCTATGATGATATAGCAAATTGTGTACATGACCAGCCTGTCTTTATTTTGCCAGAGAGAAAATAGTAACAAGATGAACAAAGTAGGCTTGCGTCTCATTTCAGTTTGTATGTCCCTGTGCTGTCCCTTGTGTTTTCATATTACGTGTAGGATTCGACAATTCTGTTCAGTTCTGTCTGTGCATATATTATTATATTATTCACTTTGCAAAAAAAATATTGTTGTCTGTCTTGCTATTAAATTAGAGAAAATATTTGTCATATTGATCTGTTATTTGATTGTGGGCTTACAGGTTTATCAATATTGAGAGTTATCTCCCTTCCATTAAGCACACTATAATCAATATCTCATTTGAATTCTGTTGTGAGAAACACTGTTTATGGACAACACTGGATATCTCACAGTTCCTCCAGCACTCCTTCCCTTTCTTGCTTATTCCCATCTCTCTTCCGTCCATCTCTTTTTCTTTTTTACAAATAATGATGTCAAGTTTTGAAATCTTTAGTATTTGAAAATGAAATGTGAACTGTTGTCCAAAGAAGTGAATATTTCTCACCTTTACTTCACACCACTTTCGCTCAGCTGCATGTGATAAGAACCTCTCCATGTTGTGGTGGAGAGAAAGTCTCAGCCTTGTCATACAAAACAATGTTAACTGCACTGATAAGTTGTTTCAGTGGATGAGACAATACTTTTCTTCAAGTTCTTATTCTTTGACTAATTAGACAATATACAAGATGCTTTTTTGAAAATGTTAAAATAATATATTACTCATTTCAAATTCCGTTTTTTTTCTGTCAAGTATTTAAAAAATGTGTTGTTAAGCATTTCAAGTTAGGTACTCAAATTGGCTTCGATGAACATGCATCTACAGCTGGCTTTCCCTTTTAAACCTTGGCTGAAACATTTATTTAGAAGAACTTTTAAAATCATTATTTTTTTACCTGAGTTTCTTGATAGATGTTGTTTCATGACTTTGCTGTATCCCTTCACCATTAGTTGTTCCCTTGTGTTTGGCATTTAGAGGAGTTCAGAGGCATTACAGTGACGTATCAATGATAAACTTCAACATGTTATGTGTCAGACAGCTGGAGGAGTAGCCTAGTGGTTGAAACGTTCACTGATGACACCAAAGGCCTGGGTTCAATTCCTTAAATGGGTACAAAGTGTGAAGTCCATTTCTGGAGTCCCCACCATGATATTGCTGGAATTTCTCTAAAAGTGTCAAGAAACCTAGATGAAGGCTTAGTCTCTGAATGTATATTTTTTTGATAGTAACAAACAAACACATTTTAATTGAAAAGGAGCCCCAGGGAGACCAGAGATTCAGAACTTGAGGAAATCTAGACTTGCTTCATTTAAAACTTTAACACTGCAGAGAAAACTTGGCAGTAGGCAAAATAATGAGGTTCAGGGACTGTGACTACAAAAAAATCAACTCAATCGCTGTCAGGAAGACATACATATAATGCAATATTTTGGTATAGATGATTATGCCTCTGATATCACCTTCACTTGAAAACTATGTGAGAATTTAAGCTGAAATGTCACATATTTAACAGAGAATTTGTTATCCATAAAGTATCCTGCTTTTATTACCAAATGAAGTTCATTACAACAGGAAATGATCAACCAAAATGTGTTCTGTGGCCATGGTTTGCAGTAGATTTGCTATCAAATTATTTTATTATGAAGGAATGGTGTATATGTTAGTGTTAGGAATTGGTCAAAACCACATAGTGGAAGACTGGCTCATTACAACCATTCAGTTATCGAAAATAATTGGTTAGCGACATTTTACTTGAGGCACAAAACATAAGAAAATATATGTAGTTCTTTCATTGTTTTGGGAGGGGGAGGGGAATCTGAGGTGGGATTTGACAACTTGCATGCAATGCATTTACAGGTTTCATATCTTTACAGGTTTCCTAGACTTTTTAAGATAAATGCATCTTGGAACAAGTTGTAGTGCTTATGAAATGTAACAAACAAAACCAACCTTCTGATGGCTATTGATAATACAAACAAGTGTTCCAAATTTGTTTGAGTTTGATTTTGAAAAAACATGATCAAATGCTTGCTTCTCCAGGCACTGCAACCAATGTTTGATTATTTCAATAAACCAGACCACCACTAGTGTATATTCATTGGAGAATTCACAGCAACAGATTGAGGGGTGCCTTACATGTCAACTGCTTCTTTGGACAAGTCTCTTCATGATGTATGTCTTATGTGCAGCATGCTTTTTGCTTATTTAAAATCCTGAATTTGCCTCATTGTGCTTTTGGGATTAATCTCTTACAGAGAAAGAATCAGCCATGACCATATTTCTAATAGAGTTATTTTCCTCCAGAATCTGGAGACACAGACCCTATGTGAATAGAAAATGAGATGGGCTAAGGGAGGTAACTCCTGCTGGAAAAGGTGTGAAAAGAAGATTAGTCATGGAATTTTGCTTGATTTGGATGAAGAGATACTATTTAGACAGGGAATTTTATGTGACAAGATTTTATCTGAGGAATGATAACTACCTAATATTTAATCACCTTGAATAAACAGCTAGATATTTTGAAATGTTTCCTTGTTTATGAGAAAAAGATTTTGACGCTAAAAGGATGTTACATTTGGCTTTCACTTCGTCACTAAAGTACTGAATCTGCTACTTTTGATAGGTTTGAAGTTATTTGTGTGGTATTTAACGTCAGACATTGTTTAGTGTTGAATGTTAATCACATATGGATGCAGCTGCTTCACCAATTGTGTTTAGAATAATGGGCTGTGTAATGTCATATACACTGACTGATGTTAACAGTATACAACCATGGATGTTGGGCTGCTTAACCATCAAACAATAGAACAATTGGCTTAGTAGACAATCAGAAAACTTGTAATGCTCAGACAATTTCATCAATATTTTGTTCATTTGTTCGATTCATTTATTCAGTATTGCGGCCATGTGGCCCAAGGTACAAATGATTGTGGCGACATAGCTGTACCATGTGACAGGAAGAACATATGTACATTCTCATGATAAGCAAAACACATGTTTCATGAAAACGTGACAGAAGTTATGGTTTGGATACTTTTTGTATTGAGAACAGATAGACTTTTGTAATTGATACAATGTAAATATTTTGTTCAGAGATTTGTATACCTTTCACATGAAAACAATACATGGTACTCATCTTGGAGAACTTCTAGATTACAACTTGCGCATACAGCAATAATTTTGTTTGTACATTTTGTTTGTCTCAGTAGATTTACTTGAAACAAATGCAATATGTAATTTACAAAATGCATGAAATAAGGACTTATCACTTAGTGCTGCAGGGTATAGTTCGGGTTGTAGTAATGATATGAAATATATGTGTCCTTGTGTATAATATGTCGAGAAGATTATGCACTTGGGCCCCATTGCACAAAACAGTCTTAACGCTGTTGTAAACCAGAGTTAAAGAATGGGAGTACAAGCAACTTGGTGCTAACTTTGTGCAGCTTACTGCACAATTCAATGCAAACCTGTTAGATATTGATTATTTCTTTATTGTATGCTAAGTCCAGGCCAGTTTTATTTCTTGGTTTATGGATTTTTGTCTTCAGAAAATCAGTTAGGAGGGGGGAAAAAGTAATTACCAGTTAAAATGATATTCTTTCTGAATATTAAAAGTATTTTTCCCTCTGACAGTTTATGAAGTGAATATGAAGCAAAATAGAATCTTAAAAACATTACGTTTCCATTTTTGGCCAATAAAAACATAAGAATTTTATTTTATAATTTGAGAAGGGAAAATTTATTTTATTGTGTTTTTCTAATTTAAAAAAAAAATACTACCAGCAGATCTGTAAAATGAGAAATTAAATCGTTCAGTGCTAGTGAAACAAATAGGTTGAAAAGGTGACCACAGACTGTAATGCAGAATTATGTAATGATTTATTTGGAAACTGTTTCATATCAGTAATTGTTGGACTTCCCTTTTGCTTTCTCTACATCTCTAGATTGTGTGATGTGGTCTAGTGGTACTTTCAGCCATTTAAAGAAAAATGATTCATTATGGACTTTCATCTGGTATTATTGGTGTTTCAGACATATTGATATAAGGTCACTGTTGTACATCTTTCCTCTGAGGATAACAGGTTATGATAGGTTTCTTGTATTCTATGTTCACTGTGAGAGGCACCAAATATATCAATTGGTTATGATAGTTTCCTTGTATTTTATGTTTGCTGTGAAAAGGCAATAATATGTCAATTGGTTCAATATTTTCCTTGTATTCTATGTTTGTTTTGAGAGGCAACCAAACATGTCAGTTGGTTACAATAGATCCTTTGAAGCCTATACATGTTATACAACCAAATATATCAGATTCTTGGAATTGATGACTTGGTACACTGCCTGACAGTGAGGATAGGTTGACAAAATAACGATCACAGGATCCTGGTCCTGTTTTGATTATTTACAGACATCCACTACATAATGTTTTAATTCTGCTGAATTATGTACTGTACAAGCTAAAGCGTGAGTGAGTGAGTTCAGTTTTACGCAACACTCAACAATATTCCATCTATATGGCAGTCAGTAAATAATCGCGTCTCAACCAGAAAATCCAGTGATCGACAGCATGACCATTGATCTACACAATGGGGATGCAATGACATCTGTCAACCTAGTCAGCGAGTCTAACCACCCGATCCTGTTAGTCACCTCTTACAATAAAGCATGGGTTACTAAAGATCAATTCCAACCCACATCTTCACAGGTAGGAATAATCCTGTTAGTCACCTCTTACAATAAAGCTTGGGTTACTGAAGATCAATTCCAACCCAGATCTTCACAGGTAGGAATAATTCTGTTTGTCACCTCTTACAACAAGCATGAGTTACTGAAGATCAATTCCACCCAAGGTCTTCCCGGGTAGGAATATATGCAATATAGAAGCTAAATAAGAACTGATGCCAGACATGTTGTTAAGTGTATCATTTTCCTGGGGCACGATAAACTAATGTGAAACAAATGGTTGTAAAGATAAGCAAAACACATTTTCACAATCATTTTGTTTAAGAGAAAAGTTAAAAAATGGATATGTTGACTCAAATCTTTCAGAAACATGTAAAAAGATAAATGTATTTTATTCCTGTATAATTTAATGCTTGAAGCATTTTGGCATGAAATATCCAGCCTATTTCTCAAAATGAACTTTTATTCAAACATGACTTTAAAGCAAATATTTTAAGGTTAAGGAGAGTTGATGAAGAATCTGGAGGTTGTCAAGGTGAATCTGGGTTTGAACCCATTGATGAGCAAATGCTTTTGCAACGAAGGAACACTGTTGAGATAAGACGAGACTCGTCATGTAAGTGTCAAATTGTTATGGCTCCAAGTTGCATGATGATGAATGATGTATAAATGAGATATGTGTTGCAGGTTACGCTTTGGGTATACTAGACAAAAATGTCTGTTATGGCGGATGAGACAGATAACACAATAGTTTTACGAAGAAGATTTTCATGCGTCTTATTTAAGGCAGCATTTTGCAGTTAACCAGTGAATCTGCCAGTGTGTAGTGTAAGATTTCAAAATAGGTTGTATTTATGTACTTTCTGGGAAAAAAAATATTTAATCTGTTAAGTTATCCATCTTTTCTTTTGGACCTCTTATATATGAAAAATAGAAGTATTTTATTACCAACAATATCATAAGAAACTGAATTGGGGTTCTATTTCTAGTTGTATTCCAAACAGCACAAATCGTAGTGATACTTGAGATAATTGTTTTGGGGTTTTGCCTTTTATGTTATTTGGGTCAAATCGAGAGCTTTGTTCTTTTGTTGTGATGAAATGATACAGCCTTTGCTAGATCTGTGAGATGCAAGTCACTTTTGCGTATCAGTATGGGTGGTGGGGTAACCTAATAGATAGAGTGTCCACGCCCGAGGACCTGGGTGTGATTCCCCACATGTGCACAGTATGAGAAGCCCATTTCTTGTATCCCCTGCTGTGCTGGAATATAAGGATAATTTTGGTTCCTTTGAACAAAATTACCTCAGAAGAAGCTAAGAACTATCCTCAAAATTAAACTTTATTCCACATGTATGAAATTCAAATTATTCGATCTGTAACACTAAACATTAAAACACATAGTCATTGTCTAAATATTTTCGCCTGTTTAATCAATAACTATCCTGAAACTGTGGAATTCAAAACTAAGGCCTGTGATGAGGGTACATCAATGGTTGTTATGCCAGCAGATCATCGTCATGCCAACAGATGTGGATGAGACAAGCAAAGAGATAAGGATAAATCTATGCAGCGAACCAATGTCCTTCATGCCTAAGGTTCCTACTCGTAAATATTTTGCAAATGTAGGTCCCAGCCATTAGGGAAGTTACCTGTCAATTTGACAGGCCCCACAAACATTTGAGCCAAGCTAGTTTGCATAGAAGCTGATAAAAATCTGCAATAACAGAGACCTGAAAATAGTTTATTGCCTTTTGTCTGTTGTTCTCAAGGATTGTCTCTGTAGCTTTCACAATAGATGATATATTCCTAGGCATCTCCACTGAACAGCCATAACCCTCGATCACCATATACATTGAAGCCGTTGTACACACAAGAAGCAGATAGCTTCTTTTCAGGTGTGCAAATAATTCCATTGAACTGCTGAATGATATTTTGGGAATTCAACTTGACAAACATTACTTACAAAATAGAGTAACCATGGTAACATTTGTAATAGTTGTAAATACATACATACATACAGGTTAGAATATAAATCTGAGAACTTAAAAAGCGAGTAGATGAGGTACACATTATAACATTTCTATAGCCTAGTGCTGTTAATTTGACTCAAACATATTGATCCTTCAAACCTTTCCAAGTCAACAGAATTTCATTACATGTCATTCAAAAAAAGTAGGGGATTACCCATTTTGCAAACACATCTAGCCAATGTCAGTACGTATGAGAAAAAGTAATACATATCCATACAGATGGAACATTTCTAAAAGAATGGAATAAATTGTCCCATATTCCCTTAATTTCTCTTCATCATCTGTTTCCTCCTTGGCTTCATTTGCATTTTATCAATCCTGTAAATAAAATATCCCCTACTTTTTTTAAGACTGTACTCATAACAATTATAAATGTTATCATGGCAGCTATGCATTAGAACCATACATTTGGTAATAACTCAAAGAAGCAACAGGTTTTTTCAAGACTATTGTTTCAAATACATATTCCCAGTAACAAAACCTTCATTTGACTATATTTTAATAAAAATGTGTGCATGTCGTCCACGAATGTTTCTCAGTTTCAACTTCTCTAGAACAGATAAATAAATTTGAGGGAGTGTTTTTAAGGAGCTCCACCTTCAGTCATTATTGAGACAGATGAGCTTCAGTGAATTCACACTGTCTTGTATCCTAAGATTTGGATGCGGATGAATTAATCCTTTTAAAATTGATTTTCAGTTATCTTTCTTGATCATCAGATTGGAACAGTATTGAAAATTGATCTGGGAACAGTGTAAATTATATTTGTGGATATGAAAAAACGACTTGCTGTTGTGACGTTGACAAGTTGTATAACTGAATGTTGACTTAACACTGAAAATTGATCACCAACATGTCCACAATTGTATTTGTTGATGTTTGTAAAAACAAAGAGCATCTCTCAAGCTGAATATAACCCTCTGGGTTTCTTCAAACAGAACATTTAGGTATTGAAAAAAATTTGACTTGAGGGGAAAAACGTTAAGTATTGTCTTAATTCAGTGGAATCTTTCACTGCCTTGTCCTCCCTGAAATCATACTATTTGGTTTTTGACTACTGTACATAGAAGTTCTGTCATTGTTATTTGAGGAATAATGGATCATACAGTGATATAGAAACATATTCTGTTGAATACTTGTTGACTTTTTACGTCTTTGAAGAAATGTGGTTGCTCTCAACTTTTTCATGTGCATGATGATTTGTGTGGGTTTTTTTGCTTTTGAAAGGCAGTATTTGTGTCATTGCTATTTTTGAAAGTAGCTTTCTGATATCCTGCGCTTTATTATGACAAGAATGGAACTCCTGCAAAATGGTTCTATGAAATGCCATGTGTGTTTTAAGTTTGAAATCTTCAATGTGTTTAGTCAAAATCATAACACATGAAAAGTGGTATTAGTTAAAACTTTGAAGAGATAGCAAAATATCAGGAAAGGGCCCTGTATGGTCTATTGAGTTCTTGAAATAAAGTGTTAAAGACGTAACTGAACAAATGAGGAAAATATTTCTGTTACAGGTGTTGCTAGGAGATGATGTATAGGAGGTGACAACCTCTTCGATTTTATTGTAGTTAATACAAATTTTAGCCTGAAACTACAAAATGTGAAGAAATTTAATTATAATTCAGATATACAGACAAAACATATTTTTTTCATCTATTAAATACATTTTCGCAAGAAAATATGTAATACTGATAGTTTGGAAATCTGCTGTTGAAGGTGCCTGCTATGTGAAATTAAAGCTTCACTCTTGATTTGCGTCATATTATTCTCAGAATCCATCATGATATTAAGTGAGTGAGTTAATATTTAACGTCACCTCGGCAACATTGCAGCCATATCGTGACGTGATATTAAGTATTCAGTTGACAACTAATTTTATGGTCAAAATGCTAATTTTGATCCTTGAAAGTACTATTTGCAATGATTTGGGGTTGGCACCTCTTTGTACAACATGACTGACAAGTATCTTCATAGCAGGGGGTCAGAGTAAAGCAGACTGTATGAATATAAATCACCGATCAGAATTTACATGATTCAGAAATATTTTCAGCTTCAAAGAAATGTAGTGACTGCATGCAGACAGGAGACAGGAGGGAAACAATAAATATACATTTGACCAACTTTTTGCAAGAAATATAAAGGTTCTTGAATGTAGTTGTTAAACTACTATCTGATATCATCCTGAAGTAACTGATTAATTTTGGGTGTGGAAGACTGTTTCTTGCATTTACAGAATAATGTTAAACATTGAATTAAAGTCTTCAATTTAGGTCTAGAATCATTTGATGATGAAGCACAGTTTCCGGATTCATTTTGTTTACATGTTTGACCTGTTCAAATTAGAGAAATGTATTTCTCGGCCTGAATATTGTTGTGATGTATCCATGTACCAGGATGTATTAGTGTACCAAGGTGTATCCATGTACCAGGATGTATTACTGTACCAAGGTGTATCCATGTACCAGGATGTATTACTGTACCAAGGTGTATCACATGTGTAAAATTATATTGATATCATGTTTTTCAGATCTGACTATGGAGGGTGTTTCCAGAAACAGTTTTGTGAATGAGCGGCGGTTTTCTGAATGTACATCCAGTGTCTAGAGGTGGCTCTCCCATGCTGCAAGTAGGTAGCAAGTATGCAAAGTGGGGTTCCAATGATTGAAAATGGGTTTAAAATAATTATCAATTGTAAAAAATGTATTTTTGATTAATCAGACTTTTGTTGTTTTTGTAGAACATACTTGAATAAAGAAAACTAAGCATAAAATTTGATCAATATTCACAAACTAATTTTAACAACTATCATTGTTTAATTACAATTTCAGCACCTTTCTTCTATGGGTACACTTCAAATATATGTGCATGTATTTCGATTATAAATACATAATTGACAATCGTTCACCACATGTCCTCTGATAACTGATGGTGGATTTCGTTTCCCACTCCCAGTACTTAAGTATCACAGCACTCCAGCCATTTCAGTGCTGAAGTGGAGCACAGAGAACACTGTGTATCTGCATATTGAAACAAATGCATACAATTTTTACCATATTTATCAATTAAAAAAGAAATGTCAAGTCGTACTTAGGAATTTTGTTTATCATCTTATGATTTTTTGTACTTAGAATTTGCATACAATGTGCTCAAGTGACATTTTCTGGTACATCTTCTTTAATAAGGAATACATTATATATATTTATGAATTATGTTTTTCACAAAATATTGAGATGAAGATGTAAAAAAGTCTTCTGTCTATATGGAAATGAATATTGTATTTTGTGGCTTGTGAATTAGTGAAGAGTGTATTAGCCGTGATGAAGGACTGACTGTCAACTGGTCAGCTGGAGCTTGTGTAAATGATCTGATGTATGAACTAGAACTGTCTAAAACACATGAGAGACAGCAAGTTAGAAAGCATGTTGTGTGAAAGGACACCTGGTGGAGTCATTTACCAGCGGCCGCGGACTTGATATGTGTAACTCTAAAGTAACATCATTGACTCCTGTGTCATCAAAATATGTATTCTGCTAATTATCTTATTATTCTCTTATACTTCATGTACATTGAATTGAAAATACATTTATTAACTTCTTTATAGTGATGATAAATGAGAACGTGATTTATTTGTGAGGTTAGTATTCTCGTAAGTGTTTTCAAAACTATGAGAATTTTAAACTCAGTTTTTGTCAAATGATAAACAAGTTTAAACTAAAAAGTTTAACCAGTATTTAACACCTTACATGATACCGATGTGAAATGTCCTGTCAGAAATAATTGCTCGAAAATTTGTTGCAATGGAAGTTATATGGATTTATGACTTACCTTCGCAGTGTCAAACAGAATCTTTGTTAAATAGTTGCTATGAATTGGACAAAAACAGGAACATATTCTAATAAGGAAAATGCAAATTTTGCCCCTTTCTCTTGATTCTTCTCACAAGAAGTAACCAATTATCCGCATCTGTGCAGGAGAATTTGGTCATGTGACCATATACGAGACATTACATTTCACTCATTTCATTTTTCTTCAGACAAACATGGCATAATAATGCCAGTAATTTGATTGGTCGAGCCATGTGAACATGATGCTTTGCTGCTGTTTTGGCATGAATCCCTGTCCATCATATTGCCTGTCTGTATGCTGAAGTGCATCCACATGCCAGACAGGGACCATTAATTTCACCAACATGTTCTCATTTTGACAGCCGGTTTATAAGATGTTATAAAAATTTGCCTTGCTCATAAATGTTGAGGAAATGTACAAATTTTTAGATTTATCATGTGTGGGGAAAATGTAATATTTATGAGGCTGCAGTCTCGTAATGTATTACCTTTTCAGGATTGTTTTGTTTGAGTTTATGTACAATAAACTATGGTTGAAGTAATTTCAAAGGGATTACTTATTTAAGTGGTTAAAACCGTGGGTCTGTATTCACATTTTGACTAAATATACATCAGATGGGCCAAAACCCAAAACACTTTGCTGTATCTGTCAGTGAGTGAGTGAGTTTAGTTTTAAGCCGCACTCAGCAATATTCCATCTGTATGGCAGCTGTCTGTAAATAATCGGATCTGGAATAGACAATCCAGGGAACAATAGCATGAACATCGATCTACGCAAATGGGAACTGATGACCAAGTCAGAGAGCCTGACCACCCAATCCTGTTAATCGCCCCTTATGGCAAGCATGGGTTGCTGAAGATCTTGATGGGTTGTCTCTATGAGTGTGTTTGTTGGTCATGGTGTATCTGATTGTTTACCAAGGAGTATCCATGTATCAGGATGTATCCATGTACCAGGGTGTACACTGTACCAAGGTGTATTCATGGACCAGGATGTATCACTATCCAGGTGTATCAATGTATCAGGATGTAGACATGTATCAAGGTATATGCATGTACCTTGATACACCCATTTATTTGATTGTACCACTGTACCAGGATGTATCAATGTACCAAGGTGTATCCATGCACATGGATGTACCTATTTACCAATGTGTATCACTGTACCAAGGTGTATCAATGTACCAGGGCTTCCTTTCACAAGGCACCAAGATGATCATAAGTCTCTAACGTAATCTTAGTGTAATGTTAAAGAATGGGAGCTAAGGTTAACCTTAGTAATAGTTGCTTCATGAAAGGACCCCCAGGATGTATTGCTTTACCAAGGTGTATCTTTGTACCAGGTCGTGAAAGGAGCCCCAGGATGTATTGCTGTACCAAGGTGTATCTTTGTACCAGGTCGTGAAATGAGCCCCAGGATGTATTGCTGTACCAAGGTGTATCTTTGTACCAGGTCGTGAAAGGAGCCCCAGGATGTATTGCTGTACCAAGGTGTATCTTTGTACCAGATCATGAAAGGAGCCCCAGGATGTATTGCTGTACCAAGGTGTATCTTTGTACCAGGTCGTGAAAGGAGCCCCAGGATGTATTGCTGTACCTAGATGTATCGTTGTACCTGGTCATGAAAGGAGCCCCAGGATGTATTGCTGTACCAAGGTGTATCTTTGTACCTGGTCATGAAAGGAACCCCAGGATGTATTGCTGTACCAAGGTGTTTCTTTGTACCAGGTCGTGAAAGGAGCCCCAGGATGTATTGCTGTACCAAGGTGTATCTTTGTACCAGGTCGTGAAAGGAACCCCAGGATGTATTGCTGTACCAAGGTGTTTCTTTGTACCAGGTCGTGAAAGGAGCCCCAGGATGTATTGCTGTACCTAGATGTATCTTTGTACCAGGTCATGAAAGGAGCCCCAGGATGTATTGCTGTACCAAGGTGCATCTTTGTACCAGGTCATGAAAGGAGTCCCAGGATGTATTGCTGTACCAAGGTGTATCTTTGTACCAGGTCGTGAAAGGATCCCCAGGATGTATTGCTATACAAAGGTGTATCTATGTACCAGGATGCACCTTCTTATTGTGATGAATTCACTGTTCACATGGTCCCCCTGGAATTTTATGCAGGGAGTGCTTGTGGTTGAGAGTGTGGATGGCTCATAGTTGACGCCTTATCTGTCATTATGCTTCTGATACTCAATATAATTCAACAAAAAGATCCTGAAGTAGTGAATTTTTGCTGCTAGTGGATTTTCAATGTTTTATATTTGCTGTTTCCATGCAAACATGTTAAATTTACCTGAAAGGGAGTTAGGTGTTGTTTCAGAAACTAAAGAACTATTCAATATTTTCTGTCCAAACTCATGTTGGTGTGTATCTGACCAAAATAGAAAGTTCCGAATCCTAATTTGATAGCTTAATAACTACTTATACATGTATATGTAGACAGAAAGAGAGGATAGAATTCTCTCATCAGGTTGGACTTGGGGACATGAAGATTTTTCATCTTAAAATGCCTCATATTTTAAATGTTACTATCTCTGACATGGAAACAATACTGATAAACCTTCATGACATGCTTATTTTCATTCAGGCTATGATGAGCTGAGTGCTGTTTCTCAAATTCAAAATTCTTCAGTTAGGTTGTTGTTAGTGACTACGACTCAGTATGACCTTGATACTTGACCTTGTCCTTGTTGGTGATCCTAGATCACCTTGCAAAGCAGCAGGGGGTCGTTATCGCCAGTAGGGGATTTCCCTGTCAAGATGATTGACAGTGTGTTCGTCTCCTATCGACCTTGATCACATGATTGTTTTCTTTGTCATGGTTTTTGACCAGCAAGATTTATGTGTGTCAACTGAGTCTTACAGCATATGGAGAGTACATGTAAACTGAGGTTATTGCTGGGATTAAGGGTTGAGTCATCCTGGTTTAAGTCAGATTTATAGTTGCAGGTTGTGCAAAACCCAGATGGTTTATTTTGATGGTGTTATTTGTTTTGGAGGTTTCTTGTTTTAGACTTGTGATGAGATTTTTCGGTGGAATTATGGGCAAATATTCCGAAAAAGCTTTTTGAAATATATTTCTGGCTGTTATTAATTAAGAAATATGCTTCTTATATACGACCTTTCTGTGGGTATATATTTTCTTAATAACTCAGGCATCTTTTAGTTTGGCATTGGAGATTACATACTTGCACACAAGTGAATAATTTCAGGTAAGTGTTAATCATATCGAGCAGGTGTCAGTGACTGAAATTTTGAGACTGAACCAGGTTGTCAGGGGTTCTCAACTATGAATGTGTTTGTGTGTCCACCATTGCCTTAACTAGTATATCAGGATGTGTTTGTTTGATATAGTGTGAATGTTTTTAATGCAAAATTTGGACAAACTGCAAACAATTGAATTATTATATTTGGGTGATAATTTAACAGATTCCATTGAAATTAAGGTTGATGATGATGATGAAGAGCATGCCTTAAACAATGTTGTACTTTTGTGATGCACTGTAGCATGCAAGTATTCCTTTCATTTCCTTTAATATTGTCATGGAACATAGCCACATTCTCTGTAATATTGTCATGGAACATAGCCACATGCGCTGTAATATTGTCATGGAACATAGCCACATGCGCTGTAATATTGTCATGGAACATAGCCACATGCGCTGTAATATTGTCATGGATCATATCCACATGTGCTGTAATATTGTCATGGAACATAGCGACATTCTCTGTAATATTGTCATGGAACATAGCCACATGTGCTGTAATATTGTCATGGAACATAGCCACATGCGTTGTAATATTGTCATGGAACATAGCCACATTCTCTGTAATATTGTCATGGAACATACCCACATGCGTTGTAATATTGTCATGGAACATAGCCACATGCACTGTAATATTGTCATGGAACATAGCCACATGTGCTGTAATATTGTCATGGAACATAGCCACATGTACTGTAATATAGTCAAGGAACATACCCACATGAGCTGTAATATTGTCATGGAACATAGCCACATGCGCTGTAATATTGTCATGGAACATAGCCACATGCCTTGTAATATTGTCATGAAACATAGCCACATGTGCTGTAATATTGTCATGGATCATATCCACATGTGCTGTAATATTGTCATGGAACATAATTACATGCACTGTAATATTGTCATGGAACATAGCCACATGTGCTGTAATATTGTCATGAAACATAGCCACATTCTCTGTAATATTGTCATGGAACATACCCACATGTGCTGTAATATTGTCATGAAACATAGCCACATTCTCTGTAATATAGTCATGGAACATACCCACATGTGCTGTAATATTGTCATGAAACATAGCCACATTCTCTGTAATATTGTCATGGAACATACCCACATGTGCTGTAATATTGTCATGAAACATAGCCACATTCTCTGTAATATTGTCATGGAACATACCCACATGTGCTGTAATATTGTCATGAAACATAGCCACATTCTCTGTAATATAGTCAAGGAACATAGCCACATGCGCTGTAATATTGTCATGGACATAATTGCTTGCACTGCAATATTGTCAAGGAACATGGCCACATAAATTGTAATATTGTCATGGAACATAACCACTAGCTGCATGATTTTGTCATCATGGACAATATGTGTGCATTTACTATTGTCATAGAACATAAGGTGCATGCATTTTAATATTGTCATATAGTATTAATCCATGCACTATTACATTGTTTAGAAACATGTATGGACTGTGACATTGCCATGGAACATGCATGCACTGTAACATTGTTCTAGAGCACTTTGCATGCACTGTAACATTGTTCTAGAGCACTGTGCATGCACTGTAACATTGTTCTAGAGCACTGTGCATGCACTGTAGCATTGTTCTAGAGCACTGTGCATGCACTGTAACATTGTTCTAGAGCACTGTGCATGCACTGTAACATTGTTCTAGAGCACTGTGCATGCACTGTAACATTGTTCTAGAGCACTGTGCATGCACTGTAGCACTGTAACATTGTTCTAGAGCACTTTGCATGCACTGTAGCATTGTTCTAGAGCACTGTGCATGCACTGTAACATTGTTCTAGAGCACTTTGCATGCACTGTAACATTGTTCTAGAGCACTGTGCATGCACTGTAACATTGTCCTGGAGCACTGAGCTTGTCGCGTCTAGCTGTCTCTAACTATCCCATCTGTCTTTGCCCTCCATCTCCCTATTCTTGTACAACAGTGCACTACCATAATCCCCTTAATGGAAACCTGCAATCTGCATGCAGGTTTACCTGAACAGGCCCACTGGCCATTGCACACTGTTCAAGTGTCACTTATTTTCGTTAATTCCGATATGATGGTATATTGCCCAGTGTGAAGCAAGATGCCTCCAGCACTTGCATGGCTATATATCACACTTGCCCATGTTGGCCATCAGACCTGACCACAGCCAGCTTGTCAGGGTTTAAGACAGGAAATGCAGTAAAAAAACTCCTAAAACAATACTGAAGCATGTATTCTGTCCACAACATGTACGTCACATGGCATGCATGTCTTCCTTGCATGGCAGACGTCGCGGAAGCAAGTGGCCACCGGTGCAGTGAGATTAAGTCCCAGCATGTAAGTCACACCCTGGAACTCCATGGAAGAAATGGCGTCAAGCGGTAGTCACATGATTAATCGGTCACAGCATGGAGCTTGCTAAAAGAAATGATGTCAAGCTGTAGTCATGTGACACATCGATCTAAGCAAGGAACTCACTGAAAGAAATGGTGTCTGGCGGTAGTCACAGAATGCAGATACTACATTTGTTACCTGGAAAAATTTTGTTCAAATTTTTGCCTCTTACACCATCAATACAGTTTTAAAAACAAGTTGTGTTTCTCATCTTTCAAAGTTGGTTTGCAGTTAGTATGTCTCACAGTCCCTGAACCACATTATTTTTCATACTGCCTAGCCCTCGTTGCTATAGTAAAGCCCTGAATGAATGAATTATGTATAGTTTTAGTTAGATAATTTATTTAGTATATACACTTTGCCTTGATGTTTGGAGCTTACTAGAAGCAATAGTTTCAGCTATGGTACCTCATTTGGATATGTGTCTTTTGCCAGTTAATGTTGCACCCAGCAGTATTGCTGCTTTAAGTAAATATAGAATCTGGGCCAGGCAATCCAGTGATCAAGAGCATAAGCATGTATCTACACAGTTTGGATCCGGTGACATGTCAGCCAGGCAAGCTTGAGGACATGATCCTGTTAGTTACCTCTTCTACAAGAATGGGACCCATGAAGGTCCCGGGGTAGAATAGGCCTTCAGCAACCCATTCTTGCCTTAAAAGGCGACTATGCTTGTCGTAAGAGGCGGCTAACATGATTGGGTGGTCAGACTCACTGATTTGGTTGACTCATGTGATCGGTTCCCAAATGTGCAGATCGATGCTCATGTAGTTGATCAGGGGATTGTCTAGTCCAGACTTGATTATTTACAGACCGTCGCCATATAACTGGAATATTGCTGCGTGCGGTGTAACACTCACTCACTCACTCACTCACTCACTCACTCACTCACTCACTCACTCACTCACTCACTCACTCACTCACTCACTCACTCACTCACTCACTCACTCTACAAGAATGGGTTGCTAAGGCCCAATGCCAGTACATATCTTCCCATGTTCATCATATGTGAATATGTATTGCATCATACCAATACATCAGATTGACTTTTTCTACCCTATCCATAATACACGACTCAAAAGAAGTTAAGAATCACCTCATCTATAGTAATATCCATGATGAAAGTAATGTGAAAGAATCTGGTTGTCCTTACCATCTTCTGTGTAGTCATCAAATTTGTAAATAAGAGGGCTGTAATATTGTCCTTTGCTATAGTTGAACAATGTAGAGAAGAAAATACATAGGAAATTCTTACATATTTTTTTAATGCTCATCAGTTACCTACTTTGAGATAAGTGTGCTTTTCTTTTATATCTTTGTCAAGAGTGGCCAATAGTTAGAGGAACAGTTATCATAAAGAGGATGTAATTTAATTTCAAGAAACTGACAAATTACTTTCTAACAATACTCAAAGTAAAACAAAAATGTATATAAAACTATCATAACTCAGAAATCCAAGGCCTGCTGAATCCTTTCACAAACATCAATGTTAAACAAGGAATCAGGGTTTATTTGTTAAAGTGATTAATTTGAATTAAGTTGATGTGTTGTAAATAAGCAGTTAAACTCATGACAGATTGGCTGAAGTGTGTTCCATGTCCTGAGCGCTGTTTGCCAGGTGTCCTCTTGAAGGCCATCATGCATGGCAGACGTGACAGACCAGTATATGACATAATCAGTAACTGTCAACAAGCTTGTTTGACATGCTCAAGGTAAGCTCCAGGTCATATGATCCACCCAGAACCATATTTGGAAATTCAGGGCAAGTTGAAAAAAACATCAAAGTTAAACAAACAACAGAAACTTCCTTGTGGAATCACACTGAACCCACTGAGAAGCTACATGAATTATCCAATGAATATTTGAAAAACATATTTGAACAGGTGGTGTTGCGTATAAAAAACTAGAATTTCTGTCACAGAAACAGCAGTAAAATATGATAATGCCAGTGATAAAATGCATTTGATCAACTGGGCTCTCATTCTAGGCTAGTTTGTGTGTTTGTTGTGTGTATCGGTGTATTTGTTCATTTGTTGTTCTTTCCACATCTAAAAATAGTCCAGGTATGTGGTTGTGGTCTGTAATTAATATGGACCAGACAGTCCTGTGATTGACATTGCGATCTATGACATGTATGAAGCCAAACTGATGAATCAATTCCAATTATCACCTGACCTGCGAAGACCCAAGTAAAAAATTGATCTTCATAAGAGGTGACAAATGGGATAGGGTGGTCAGGCTAGCTGACTTTTTTGACATATGTCATTGTTACCTTATTGCGTAAATAGATGCTCATGCTGTTGATCATTGGTTTAGTCTGGTCCAAACTTGATTATTCATAAACCATATAGCTTGAATATTGCTGAATGCAGCGTTAAAAATGAACAACAACCAAACCAAACCATTGGTCACCTCTTATGATAAGCATGCTCACAACCACCTCAAACCTGGATCTTCACACAAGCTATGAAGAAATAACACTTGCACCACTGTATGATACGTCCTTGGATGTATGGTAATACTGCCCTAATAATAGGCTATTTAGATACGCTGGCATTACCCACAATGGGTTAAGTGTTTTTAAGACTGTTTTTTGCCCCATTTACACTTCATAAATTTCCAAAAGTAAAATACTTTTAGAAGAAGGTAAAAGGAATATTACTTTGACTGGAAATTTTATTTTTATTTTCCTTCCCTCCTGCCTTTAGGTTTTCTGAGGACAAAAATCCGTAAAACAAATAACATTGATCTGACCTCAGGTTTATTTTAGAAACAGTATAGTTGGTGGTGCCTCAGTTGTGTTTTGACTAGAATAGATTAATATGTTACTGAAAGTCCATGATATATGTCTGAAATCAACAGAGTCCGATTAAAGAGTCCGATTGACTGCTCCAATGTTTTGGGTTGGTACATATATTTCAATTTATTGACTTGTAGTAGCATGAGTTTTACTTGCACAAAATGCCTGTTCATATTGGGGAGTGAATTCCAGTCTCAAAATCAAGAGCAACATCTGAAGATGTCAAACAAGGATGTTTGAGTGCTGTGTAAAGTATTTTATATAGTTTTGTTGAATATTTGATAAAGCTGATCAGACATCATAATTATTTGGTGAATGAATCTTCTTGTCAACGGAGTGGTTTGATAGTCTTGTGGTTAAAGCATTCGCTTGTCTTGCTGAAGATCTGGGTTCAGGTTTCCCAGATGAGTACAGTGTGTGAAGCCCCTGCTGATATTGATGTAATCACTCACTCACTCGCTCACTCTTGTCTACAGTTACCAACTTGTGCTGAAGATCTGAGTTCAGGTTTCACAGATGACTACAATCTGTGAAGCCCCTGGTGATGTTACCTCACTCTCTCACTCACTCACTCATTCACTCACTCACTCACTCACTCACTCTTGTCAACAGTTACCAACTTATGCTGAAGATCTGAGTTCATTTTTGCCGGTTGAGTAGAATGTGTGAGCCCCTGCTGATATTGCCTCACTCACTCACTCACTAAATCACTCACTCACTCACTCACTCACTCTTGTCAACATTTACCAACTTGATCTTATTTCTACTTGAGAAAAGATGTGGAGAATGATTAGGGTGTTGCTCAAAATGATACACACCAATCTGCAGTGTCATTATCTTTTGTTAGTCTGTGCCACATACTCTGGAGTCCACGAGCCCAAACTTTACATTCTGCATCATTTCTTGGCCAGTCTAATTGTTCTCATATGGACTTAAATTACCTTAACTCACTAGACTGGACTAAAGTTTACTAAGCATAGACAGGCTTTAGGCTAGTGGCTAAAGCTGCCCAATAGATTGCTAAAAATATGCATCTTGCATAAAAGAAATATTCAAAAGTGTGTACATGAAATAAAGTACCTGTGGCTCGTGTCAGTTATAAATAATGTCTGTCAAGTTTTCTTTAGCTATCCCAGAAACCAAAGTGGTTTCAATTGAAAATACCAGATTATAATATTGCAGCTAATATGTACCTTGTCAGAATTACAGCAACAGATTAAACAATTCCACATCCATTTTGGTTCTGTACTCATGTCCAAGCTTTGTGAGAGTTATTTTCAGACATGTTAAACAACTAGAAATATATCCAATTTTAACATTACCTTTGAGCGTGTTAGTTTTGAGAAGAATTTCTTTCACATGAACAACTAATATAGCAAAAATGAGCATGTGATGTGTTATCAGAAATGGATGCTTAGCTTTTTCTTAGTGGCATTCGTATGTATTTTTTTTGGTTTAAATTGAAATTCCTTATATTCTCTTTTACCGTATTGTAAATGTGATGCTCTCATACATGTACCGATACCTGAGTGAGTGTTGTGCTTGTCTCTTTTTCTTTGGGTGGGTTGGGGTTATGGTGTTTGCTTATCTCAACATTGGGTCATTTCCCCACACTGGTACAGTGTGTGGAGCAATATTGCTGCAATGTTGCTAAAAGTGGCATAACCCAAACACTTTTTTTCTTTTGAAACGACCCAAAAGTCATCGTTTTTTTTGCAAAATTTATTTTTACGTGGATTTCCAGCTTTCCTTTGTACAAAGCTCCATTTGTAACAAGAATGTTTGAATTGAAGATAATTTTGATAAAAGGGACTAATAACCCTTCTCCAGATATTGTATTTGAATACTTTTGTTATTCTGGTATAATAATAGTGTTTCTATATCAAACACTTATTTTAATTTAATTTTTATGCTTTAATTACTTGATAAGTATGTGAAATAGTCCATCGGGATAGTATTGACCTACAGGGGTCTGACTGATCAAAGGATTGATGCTCCTAGATAATAATGTGGCATTGATTGATTTGTTATCCTGTATGGATTCAAAGATCAAATGCAAGTGTTTTTTACCTAGTGAAAAACGGTTATTTGAAAGGAGATCAATCTTTCATCTTAACATGGTTAGATGTAAATCCTCTTAAACGTATTAGCAGTGCTCTTGTTCGTTCTCTAAGGCTTTGTCTGAATTTGACCTGCAGTGACTTTTTTCATGTTTACTATGCTAAGGTTAATGACATTAGAGAACATTCTGAAGGACTTCTTACAAATGGGTATGCTTCTGTGGGGGAACAGTGTGTAGCCTAGTGGTTAAAGCATTGACTTGTCACTCTGAAAGACCCAGGTTTGATTGTCCACATGGGAAGATGTGAGGTAATATGTGTTTAACATCAGTGTACAGAGTTGGGTATCCATGTTAGAGTATAGGTCTCAGTGCTCAGCTTGCACTGTAAAACTGTCTTCTGTGATGATTCCCCAATACATCCCCAAGACAGTCTCCAGAAAATCCCCTGTCACCACCTAGTCAACCCATGTCAACCCAAGTCAGCCTCCAGACATCAGACATCCCTCTTTCACCACCTAGTCAACCCCTATCAAGCGTCAGTCAACCTTCAGACATCCCTGTCACTCCCTTGTCAATCCATGTCAACCCAAATTAGCTCTCCAGACATCCCTCAGTCACCAGATAATCAACCTCAGTCAGCCCCCAGACACCCCTCTATCACCACTTTGTAAACCCTAGTGAACCCCAGTCAGCCTCCAGACATCCCTCTGTCAGCTCTTTGTCAACCTCCCTCAACCCCTAGTCAGCCTCCAGACATCCCCCCTGTCACCATCCCATCATCCCCTATTAACCCCCAGTCAGCCTCCAGACATCCCTGTCATCACCCCATCAACCCCTATTAACCCCCAGTCAGCCTCCAGACATCCCCGTCATCACCCCATCAACCCCTATTAACCCCCAGTCAGCCTCCAGACATCCCTGTCATCACCCCATCAACCCCTATTAACCCCCAGTCAGCCTCCAGACATCCCTGTCACCATCCCATCAACCCCCTTCAACCTCCAGTCAGCCTCCAGACACCCCCCTATCACCACCCCATCATCCCCTATTAACCCCCAGTCAGCCTCCAGACATCCTTGTCATCACCCCATCAACCCCTATTAACCCCCAGTCAGCCTCCAGACATCCTTGTCATCACCCCATCAACCCCTATTAACCCCCAGTCAGCCTCCAGACATCCCTGTCATCACCCCAACAACCCCTATTAACCTCCAGTCAGCCTCCAGACATCCTTGTCATCACCCCATCAACCCCTATTAACCCCCAGTCAGCCTCCAGACATCCTTGTCATCATCCCATCAACCCCTATTAACCTCCAGTCAGCTTCCAGACATCCCTGTCATCACCCCATCAACCCCTATTAACCCCCAGTCAGCCTCCAGACATCCCCGTCATCACCCCATCAACCCCTATTAACCCCCAGTCAGCCTCCAGACATCCCTCTGTCAGCTCTTTGTCAACCTCCCTCAACCCCTAGTCAGCCTCCAGACATCCCCCCTGTCACCATCCCATCATCCCCTATTAACCCCCAGTCAGCCTCCAGACATCCCTGTCATCACCCCATCAACCCCTATTAACCCCCAGTCAGCCTCCAGACATCCCCGTCATCACCCCATCAACCCCTATTAACCCCCAGTCAGCCTCCAGACATCCCTGTCATCACCCCATCAACCCCTATTAACCCCCAGTCAGCCTCCAGACATCCCTGTCACCATCCCATCAACCCCATTCAACCTCCAGTCAGCCTCCAGACACACACCCCCTATCACCACCCCATCATCCCCTATTAACCTCCAGTCAGCCTCCAGACATCCCTGTCATCACCCCATCAACCCCTATTAACCCCCAGTCAGCCTCCAGACATCCTTGTCATCACCCCATCAACCCCTATTAACCCCCAGTCAGCCTCCAGACATCCCTGTCATCACCCCATCAACCCCTATTAACCTCCAGTCAGCCTCCAGACATCCCCGTCATCACCCCAACAACCCCTATTAACCTCCAGTCAGCCTCCAGACATCCTTGTCATCACCCCATCAACCCCTATTAACCCCCAGTCAGCCTCCAGACATCCTTGTCATCATCCCATCAACCCCTATTAACCTCCAGTCAGCTTCCAGACATCCCTGTCATCACCCCATCAACCCCTATTAACCCCCAGTCAGCCTCCAGACATCCCCGTCATCACCCCATCAACCCCTATTAACCCCCAGTCAGCCTCCAGACATCCTTGTCATCACCCCATCAACCCCTATTAACCTCCAGTCAGCCTCCAGACATCCCCGTCATGTCTTCCAGTCAACCCATAGTCAAACCCCAGTCAACTTCTGTCTGCCCCATTCATCACTCAGTTTCCAGTTATTCCCAGTCATTCCTCTTTAAGTTAATTCCCAGACTACAAATACCCACACAAGATTTTGTTTCAGCAACATTGTGATTGGACATTCCATTCTACATCACTGAATTGATCCAACAGGAAGAGCATCTGTTAGTCACCATACAGATGATCATTTTGGTTTAATATCAATGAATAGCCAGGGAGTAGGTTTAGGCAGAAGTAGCTAATTTATGATCTAAAGTAAACGAACTAACATGTGCTTTTTTAAATATTGGTATAGAGTGTCCCATGATTTCAGTGAGGAGGGGAAGTGATGGGGGTAGTCTAGTGATGAAACCGTTGGCTCGTTATGCCAAAGACCAAGGTTTGATTCACCATTGCCATGCCCCCTGCCATGATTTTGCTGGAATATTGCAAAAGGTGGGGTAAAAACACTCATTCACTTACTCTATGAGGAGGGTATGGCTATAGTCTGTCATACAGACTCTGAAATATTTCAAGACATGCCGGTCTATGTTTGACGGCTTAGATATACTGTTGTCTGTTTCACAGTCCCTGAACCACATTATTTTCCTTTTCCCAACCCTTGTTAAAATAGAAAAATGAAAAAAAGTCTATATTTTCTCATGTTCTGAATTCCCTTATCAGTGGGTCTCCTTTTGAATTAAAAACGATTTTTTGTTTCTGTCAGAATTATATATCATCAGGGACAAAGCATTAGTCTATGATTACTAACTGCAGTAATATATCATATAGACCCTGAATGATTATATCCAAGAGAACCCAAGCAAGTCTGTAATATCTGGTGTATATAAGTCTATATACAAGCATAGATTACTTCAGCTTCTGAACATGATAAAAAGGGTTTTGAAGAACATTTCATATTTATGTTTACAAAAATTTGAGATTGTTTTCTGTAAAATAATGTTAATTTCAGGGACGAGATGTTTTCGAGGTTTGGCTATAGAGCAGGTGCTTGCTATCCATTAAACCCCTGACATAATGATAGAGAAAGACTCTGACGGTTTTATGTCCCTCCCTGACACTGTCTGTCACTCAGCCTCTGTAACAAGGCAGCCATTACTGTTCCTGAGAGCTGGCAACCCGATCTGGGCGGCGCTGACGACTAACATTATCTACAGTGTACAGTCAGACACTAATTATTCTTCATGCAGTATAAGTGGGCCTTTGACAGAGCAGTGTATGGGGTAGTGATGTAATGTCTTTGTTTACTTTGCATGTAAAGGTTAATCTATCATTCGGATTTGATTTCCAGGAATATCATTTGCTGTATACATAATTCTTGGGGTGCTATAAGACGATGACGTGTGTGGTTGTTAGTATGTTATCTGTATGTTACAGGCAGCATTTAGGTCAATGTGTATTTGTAGACAATCTTTGGTACTGTCCCATAGTTTTGAGTACATGAAGTTTGTTGGGTGATAGTGATTGCCACACTTCTTGCAGAGATCAGGTGCTGAGACAGTTGGTGTGAATGAGTTGTGAGATCAGTTTTACTTTAGGTTTTGCTTAGGTCTCTATAGTTGATGGGGTTGCCTTAGGGTGGTGTTGGAGAGAACAGTTGCCTTAGGCTGGGGCTGGAGAGATCACTTGCCCTTGGAGAGGGGTTGGAGAAATCAGTTGCCTTAGGGTGGGGTTTGGAGAGATCAGTTGCCCTTGGAGAGGGGTTGGAGAGAACAGTTGCCTGAGGCTGGGGTTGGAGAGACCAGTTGCCTTAGGGTGAGGTTGTAGAGACCACTTGCCTTTGGGTGAGGGGTTGTAGAGATCAGTTGCTTTAAGCTGGAGGGATAAATTGCCTTGGAGTGCGGTTGGAGAAATCAGTTGCCTTAGGCTGGGGTTGGAAAGATCAGTTGCTTTAGGGTGGGGTTGGGGAGTTCAGATGCCTTAGGGTAAGGCTGGAGAGACCGATTGCCTTAGGGTCGGGTTCAAAAGATCAGTTGCCTTGAGTGAGATTGGAGAGATCAGTTGCCCTGGGGTGGGGCTGAAGAGATCAGTTGCACTTGGATTGGGTTGCTTTGAAATTGTAGATATCAGTAAGGCCCAAAGGTTATTCCCAACTTTCACCTAGCATATACATAATAATTCTTAATTTCTACAACTGAGCACTATATCTATATCCCTAAAGGGACGAAGCTCCAGACATAAAGTCTCTGAGCAATATCATTATTATATCATCCCTTGACAGACCATTATTCTATTTTGTAACAATTCACTCTGAAATTTGTTAGGACATTTAGGACAGTCTACATTGTCCTAAAATATGACTCAGTTGAAACCTGACCCTGATGTGTGCCATCCATCCATCATGGGTGTATAGACGGGGTCCGTGACTAAAGTCTGATCCCAAGGGTTCCATGTTTAGGTGAAAGCTACTGGCGATCAATATATTCATGACAAGAACATTCTCCAGACATTAACACTGTACATGGACAAACCTCAAATGCTGTCAAAACTGCCACTTGAATTCACCGAACTGTAAATGTTAATAAAGGAAAAATCAGGGGTCTAAGTGGTCCTGGTATTATTATTTTACATTTATGGGGTTTATTCGAGAAATACTTTGATATCACACATTCCAAATGGTGTGTGAAGGTGGCCGGATCCTTCTGTTTAAATGGGAATGGTCCTTTGGGAATGGAGTATAGGAATAGGTTCCGGACTAAACTTATGAGCCTGCAAGTGAAACCCAGTTCCGGTATACATCAGCATGATATTGCTGCAATATTGCTAAAAGCAAGACTAAACTCATTCCCTCACTCACAGCATGCAATAAAGAGGAACTCCATGTTGATTTTGAGACAGAATATAACCTGTTCCTCATACCTGCTGTAAGAAAAAGATGGTTTCAATCTGTCATAGTAGTGTTTGTTGTTGTCCAAGCTGTCAGTCTCTGGTGAAAATGGCATGACTAGATTGATTGACTAGAATATTTCTCATTGAATTCTATCTGGCTATCCCAAACTCCCTCCCAGAGTCAGTTAGGCCTTACATAAATATGACATAATGGATGAAAAGGGAGATAAGCATTACAAGTCCATGACTGAGAAAGAGAACTTTTACAATGGGTCATTTTCACGATTATTAGCCATTTTCTGAATTTAGAATTGGCCACTGCCCTGGTATCAGTAGTAAACTTCAAAACTTTAATCCGCCATTTTTTATTCTGATGTGCAAAATGGCGCATGGCCCCTGTCTCATACTAGATTTTTACTGGATTATTTACACACCGCTGCCATATTGCTGGAATATTGCAGAGGGAGGCAATAAACAAAACAGCACCATATCCATGTTTGTAGGTTATTTCAAAGTTGTAAATTCAAAAAAGTTGTTATTTATCCACAAACATATAATCATGAAATGACCTACTGCTGAATATTTGTTATCTTTGTATGTGTAATCGATATAGTTCCTGCTGCTACTTGTCACTCAACAAATCAGAAAATATAATGACACCCTTAATGACACTCTCACTTTGCAGTAGGTCAAATGTCATGTGGCAGATGACTGCCATTTCTTATCATCCCAAAACATCCATAAATTTCCTTTGTTTGCAAGGTCAGATAAAACACAGTGAAATGCATCTCTTTTTGATAATGACTTAAAGATCAGGACCATGGTAACTCCAGGAATTTCATAGTTGTGTAGCAGCCTTAATGTAACCAAGTTTCAAGATACAATTCCAGACTCCTTCACATCCAAGGCTGGATGCCATGTCAGCATGTCGATAGAAGTTACCTGTTTCCTGATTTAAGCTGAGAATGCAGCCATGTCCAACATCAAACATTATTCGTTCTTATAGAAATAATCACCCAGTATTCTGCAACTGCTGATTAAACAGATGTGTGGATAGTTATGTTGGATGACCATGAATGGTGTAGTATTGTACTACGACACCCTGTAGGAATAATTCCCCAGTATTCAACAACACCACCACCACCAACAACAACAATGATGTTTTGGTAGTTACATTACGCTACCTAGCCTGTTTCACAGTCCATGAACTACATTGTTTCCCCTATTCCCCAACTCTTCCCGCTATGTAAAAGCCCTAAATGAAGATTGCCTTGGGTACTCTGGCCCCCCGGGGCTCCTTTTCAATTTAAAAAAGTTTGTTTGGTACTATCCAAATTATATTGTAACTGTCTTCTGTCTGGTTTCAGGAATGGAGGATGACATGTTCGACACCCATTTGTGCCTTGTCTGCAACCAGACCATCGTTGGCCTCATCAACTACATCGTCCACAAGAAGAACCAGTGCCATGGAAAGAAGCAGACAGATATCCCAACAGACGGGCCTCGTCCTGTTGCTCCTGACAACACATACCAGGCACAGATCACCTCCAGCAGTCACCTTCAGAATCCTGACACCCTGCTGTTGAGCAATGACCAGAATGTTGTCAATCCATCCTCCATGTTATCAGGATTGGGACAGAGGACAGACAAGGAGTTCTCGTCTCAACTCATGTTCCCTGAATCCCACCCAGATGTTTATACTCAGCCCATGCAGACTGTTAGTGGCCCCACCTTCACCTCTACCACTGCTGCAACAACTCTACCCACATCTGTCTCAGAATCTAGTCATTACTCTGGCCTTGAACCATGTCAAGCTATTACTCCCCCAAGCAGTCAACCTAATCGTCTCTTCCATTCTCCCGGTTCACAGCTTAATACCATACCTTCGACATTGTCCTCATCTCTGACAGCTGATCCTCTTCCACCAGCAATAGCTTCAGAGCCATTGCAGTCAGCTTTACCATCCATCTCCCAACAGAGCGTTTCAGCTTCACCTAGTCTGTCTTTCAGTGCTCCAGACTCAAACCAGAACTCACATAACACATTATCTGTTGAAGTGCATTCACCTCTTTCACGTTTCATCAATGCAAACCTTAGCCCAATTACAGGAGGAGCTGTTGATCCCAACTCTGTAATGCCAACAACTACCTCGGGGCATTGTGAAGACTTTTTCCAGTCTTTGGAGCTGCAGAGTAAAGGAACACGGGAACAGAAGTCACCCAATGGATTTGGCAGAGATTCTATGAATCATCACTCCAAAGGGTTTGATGATGAAGATCACGCAGACATTGATCTTCCAATCTCGAAAATCCTGAGTAATCTTGACTTCAGTTCAGATGAGGATATTGTAGACTTGCCTTCTGATGATGACTTAGATTGCAACTTTGATGTCTATTCGGACGATGACTTTGACAACCCACCCAACTCACACACAGGAGGGAAGTGGAAGCCAGGTGAAGGTCCTCATTACAAGCCTCAGGGTAAAAAGATGAAATGGAGACTTGGAGCAGGACCGATCCGACATGGTGGCAAGTGGAAACCAGGGATGACGCATGGGAAACACGGACCTGCAGCCAAAGGAGAGCCAAGTCATGCATCCAATGGAAAACAGGCCCCATCATCTATAGGCAAACAAATAGACACAAAGAACTATGAGTGTAAGATTTGTGATATGACCTTCAACAACCGATTTCTATATTCCAATCATTTTGGCTCTAAAACACACAAAGACACAGTAGCTGCAAAAGATTCTGAGAAATCAAAGAAGAAGGATGAAGAGAAGACAGCAAAAAATAAGGCTGAGAGTGAGAGTCAAGGGATGACTCCTAAAAGGCAAGTGCATGTATGTACTGTTTGTGATAAGAAATTCCACAGACGATATGAAATTGCTAAACATCTTGTTACAAATTTCCATCGAAATCGTGCCATGAAGCATCCAGAGGCAGTGAACATGCTTCAGAAGTACCACCAACTGGTGCTGCGACTCAGCCCCTATCAGTGTAAGCTCTGTTCTTTCTTTTTCAATCGGGAGTGTGACTTCTTAAACCATATTGACAGTGACGAGCACATGTCTAACTGCCGTAAGGCTGTTGGACAGCTTGTGTGTGTTGTGTGTAAGTTCATGGCCAGCGATTTCAAGATGCTGAATGATCACCTCAAGGGCAGGGAGCATAAGGATGAAATGAAGAAGTCCCCAAATTTGTGCATCATCAAAGAATATGTCTGTGAGATTAAATGTAAATATTGTGGTGTTGTAATGAATAACAGGAAACGTATGAGTCGCCATATTGCCTATCGCCATCCTCAAAAACAGATCACAAAGCCATTTATTCGTGTGAAGGGAGGTCATCATCCAGAGTGCCCAGACTGTGGTAAGACTTGCGTGTCTCCATCAGCACTCATTGTCCATATCAGAAGGAACCACACCAAAGAAAGACCATTTAAGTGTGATCCTTGTGGAAAGTCATTTGCTGTCCTTGGAGCTCTGAGCAACCATGTTAAATCTCGAAGACATGAAAATAAGTTAAAACAGAATGCTGCACTGGTGGTGTTGGACCAGGCTTTGCGAGGAAAGCTGGCAGAAGGGATGAATGTGAAGGAGGAGGAGGTGGAGAAGAACCTGGATAGGAAAGAGGAACAAGATGGAAACAGGCCTGAAGAGAGGGTGAAGACTGCTGCTGACTGCTCCTCAAGTGAGGAGGAGGAGGAAGACAATGAAGATGATGCCATGGTGATATACAATAAGGATGACAAAGCATTTCCAGAGAAAGATGGAAAGAAAGAATGTGCCTTACAATTTGAATCAAAAGAAGAAATAGTTCCAACAAACAAGAAGGTTATATTGAGGAAACGAAAGAAGAAAAAGGTCTTCAAATGTGAACATTGTGATTATGCGTGTGGCCAGTATTCTGACCTCAGACCTCATTGTGAAGAGGTTCACCCAAACGAGGTTCATTACTGTGACATGTGCAGCAGTACCTTCCTGTCCCTGAAGGCATATCGCATCCACTGCTCGGGGCGTTATCACCAAGAACAGATGGAAAGGAGCACTGAAACAGCATCAGACCAGTTTTACAAGTGCAGCATCTGCGACATGAAGTTTGTGGATGAAAGGTGGAGAAACTTCCATTTTGAATACCAGCATAACCACCTGAACAATGAGGCCTCACTGCATGAGATCACCAAGGGCAATGACAAGGTGACAAAGCTGTATGGGGATCATTTACAGCTTTTGGAAGACTTGCCTAAAAACACCTCTCTGTCTTGCCCAGAGTGTGGCAAATTCTTGAAGAAGGATCATCTTGTGGAACATCTGAGGCTTCATACAGGTGAAAAACCCTATACATGTAGATTCTGTGAAAAGTCCTTTGTAGCTAAGCTGTCCCTCCGTCGACATCTAATGATGCACATGGGGCTCACTGAGAACACATGTAATATTTGTGGCCGTGAATTTAAGAAATTGGAAACTTTTCGGAACCACATGGAACAACATTCGAGTGAAAAGGAGGGTAGTAAGTGCATCTGCGACGTCTGTGGAATGGTCTTCACATTGAAGAAACAGGTTGAAGCACACATGAAGCGTCATGGTGAGAGGAAGCATAAATGCCCCATTGATGGATGCACCTGGACATTTGTGATGCGACATGAGCTGAAGATGCACATGCTTACACATACCAAAGAGAAAAAGTTCCTTTGTGATATATGTGGTTTTGGCGCTACCACTAAAAACCGTCTCCAGCGCCATGTGAAAACACATTCTGGTATCCGTGACCACCATTGTATGTACTGTACATATAAGGCTGGGTGTAGCACCCATTTACGCAGACATATGCGTATTCATATAGGTTCTAAACCCTTTAAGTGTCCTTACTGCCCTTACACATGCAATACACATGAAAATGTGAGAAAACATATTGCCAAAACAAAGAAACATCAAGGACTGAAAATATATCCCTGTAAGTTTTGTGAATTTGGAACAAACACAGGCAAGGAATTCCGTGACCACCTTCTTACAAGTCACCCTGATGAAGTCACTGGGGAAAAACTGGACTCGCTGTCTGTGTTTTCAGGACTGTATGTCAGGGGAGACGATCCGTCACAGCCACAAGAGGGAACCAAGATTGTCCATGTTAAGGAGAGACAACCAAAACCACAAAGAAATGCAATCATTCAAACCATCAAAAATGTTAGATTAACCAATCAAAATGTAGACATCCAAGGGGCAGCTGCAGTTATCTCAGAGGCAGCCAGTCATGTTCCTCGTCAACCAATTTGCAACATTGAATCTTATTGGTCAAATGATGCAGGAAGCAATAGGAGTCATTGGTTCCAGGCAGGTGATGCCACAAATGCAATCACAGCCTTGACCTCTGACCCAAGCAACCTCTATGCTCAGCCAGTGTCGACTTCGGAGAACTGTTTTCTGGTGAATGTGGCTCAAGGCAGTATCAACAGCAGCTCTACCAGCTATCACGAGGGATCTGTTGCCAATGTGGTTGTAGTTTCAAGTGACTTCTAGTATTTCAGGGTTGCTGGAGTAGTCTGGTGGTTCAAGTGTTTGCTCATGATGGTGTATACCTGGGTTTCCCAATTGACAGGACTTGGAAAATCCGGTAGTAGTATTCCTTGTAATGATAGTATTAGTGAAAGTGTTGAAAAGGTGTACGCAATCACTCACTGAGCACGCATATATCCACTCACTCCCTGAAACACTCCCAAATTATCATATTAACGAATACCTGCAGAAATCCATTTTACAAGTGTTAAAGGTCAAGGTCATTATCTCATGGTCAAGGTCAATCTCACCAGTATATTTATCATGTTGTATTGAGTGAATGAGGTAGGTGTGACATTTGTTAAAAGAATTTAAGAATTCATTTAAGTTTTAATTTTGGTAATGGAGGTTTAAAAGTAAATGGCAGTGCATACAGTGTAAATCATGTTAATAAATATGTAGAAATCAAGTAAAGTGAACTTGTTTGGGTTGGAAAGTTAGCAGTTAAACCACCTTGGATGATCAGCTGCAGTGCAAAATTTTGTTGTATTTTAATCCAGTTAATAAGCCAGATGATGATATCAAGATTGGCTGGGGCATTTGGTGGACACCCGGGTTCAACTGCCCATATGGGGCAATTTATGAAGCTCATTTCTGGTGTCCCCCCGGCCATGATACTGCTGGAATAATTGCAGGTCTTCTTAATGCCTCTATTTGTTGGTAGCTGGTGTGTTCAGATGTACATTTATTGGTCACATCATGGCAACTAGTGTCAAGTTAAGGTTTATGAAATTATTTAACTTTGATTTAAACATTATTGATTTGTTATTTTCTTCCATTTCTGTTTTCATTTTGATTTTATCAGTCATGTCATGAAATGCTGTTATGTCAATGAAAGCTTCGAATACATATTCACAATAATGGATTCTAACAGTATGGAGAAGTGTTATTTCTTGTCAGTTTGTTGAATAAAATAAAAAATCAAAATGCAGTGTGCAACGATTGAAGTTGATTTTCTAGTCTGTCTTACAGTCCCAGAACTATATTATTTTCTCTTCCATCCAACTCTTTCTGCAATGCAAAAGCTTCATATCCAGAGGCTCAGGAACTCCTTTTCAATTCAAAAGCATTTATTGTTTCATATCAGAATTATATATACTCAGAGCATTAGTATACTGATTTGCTTGAAGACTTTTTAAACAAATCAAACATAATTAAAGAGAAGCTATATGCAGGTTTTGTGTTTTTATAATATTCATGTCTTGCTTCTTTTGCGAACTAGAAATTTTTCATCCAGAACTGTGTTTGAGAGATTCTTTTTTTGACAATAGATTTTGTACATTTACATGACTCACAATGCTATGATGTCAGAGACATGATGACATCACAATGGTATGACATCGCTGTACTGCAATTCTAATGACAGTACCATGTTCACAGATGTACATTTTGTCATTCAAAAACTAATGAGTGATTTTTTTATAATAAATAGAATCTCACCCATGTGGCTTTTGGTATCAATATATCAACACTCTTTGAAAAAGGGAAGAATATCCTTGGCAATCCGAAGATTTTGATACTGGATCTATTTTACCCAGAATTATTTATTAGCTCAAGTGAATGTCTATGCATATGTTTCTTTGTGATCGTAGCTTTCTTCAATATTATTGAATATAGACTTTACTGTCCATTACCATTATTTAAGCACTAAAATTATATTTGCCATTTAGACTTTGTTTCGTTCAGGGAGATTAGCATAGTGGTTAAAGCATTCGCTCATCACATCAGAGGACCAGGTTTGATTTGCCACGTGATGTGAAGCCTATTTAAGGTGGTGTGACGATATATTCTTGGGGTATTGCAAATACCAATGTAAAACCCAACTCGCTCACACACCCACACACTCGCATTTTTTTGTCTATTTGTTATCATTAAAAGGAAAAATCTGAAGCAATTGGCTTCCTGAATCACAGTCAGTCCTCTTTTCATTTTTAAATATTGTTAAGGCAGGTTTTTTTCATCACATGGAAAATCTGGGTTCGATTCCCCACATAGGTACAGTGTGTCAAGCCCATTTCTGGTGTTCTCTCTGTGTTATTGATGGAATATTGCCAGAAACTGCGTGAAAGTAAACTCACCCACTCACTCACTTTTTTCTATCAGAATTATACCCTCATGTAGACATCCAGCAATATTAAACCTTAAGTTAGTAAAGGTATGTGTTAATATCTCCCAAGAAAGAAATTTGTGCTGATATTCATATGTGCACAAAATGCGTCACCTACTTAAAGGTTCTGTATTTTTCTAATCTTTCTAATTTCTAATTTTTCCAATCTGCAGATGTTTATGAATTCCACCCAAACAATGCTTTGGAAATGTTTATTCCAGCTATATGACAGTAGATAATACAGTCTGAACAAGACAATCCTGTGATCAACATCTGCTCCAATAGAATAGATGATGTATGTGAACCAAATCACAGCCTGACCACCTGATCCCATTACAATAAGTATGGTCACTGTACACAAATTCTAACAGAGTTGAAATTAGAACCTATGTTTTGCCTCCATGTTAACTGAATCATGAAAAATCACCCAGTGTTATATGGCCATTTGAGTACCATTGATTAAACCAGACCATATTTGTGTTCAGTTCTTATTTCATTGTCAAATCATTCATTCTGTTTGGAATTTTATTACTTGTTGATTGTGCAACATTTAGACAGCACAGAGATTGTTTCCTGATTTCTTTGTTTCATGATTAAGCCAGACTAGTTTTATTTCTTGTTTTACAGATTTTTGTCCTCAGAAAGTCTAAAGGCAGAAGGATTAAAAATAACAATAAAAATCAAAGTAATTTACTTCTAAATATTTAAAGTATTTTACTTCTGGTAATTAATGAAGTGTACATGGTACAAAACACAATCCAAAAAGAGTTTATATTTTTGACCAATAAATACATTAGGATTTTATTTTCTTGAGCGGGAAAAATTAATTTAAAAAAAATCTCATTCTTGCAAAAAAATGACCAGCAGATCCAGACAAGTAGTAAAATTAGCCTGGCCTTACTTTGTTTTGTTTTAGGTGAAAATGCAAAATGATTTGAAATGATTCCTTGACAGCAGAAGCCCCACAATTTAGTGATGTCCTAATCCGTGTTGAAACGGAGTGTGGTAACTGTCACTGATCATGTTAATCTATTTATGTCAGTGAAAGAAATTGTTTGCTCCTTGTGTATGTGGAGAATCGTCACAATATGTATTGTTCATGAGAGAATGATGATGGATGCTGATGGTACTGGTAAGGTTGTTGTGGATGGCATTAAATCAATGAAATCTGGATTGGTCTGTTGCATTTTTGTTGTTACTTGTTTCATGTTTAGAGGACCAGTAGAACATTGTGATCATACACCATCAGGTGAAATGGAAACTACTGGACAACCATGTCTCTAGCTGGCATCTTTGGGTGGAGAAACATGTTGCATAATAACAGTTTTAATTATGAACTGGAACTTGTGTTCCACAAGGAATGTATTGCACCATGATGTGTTTTGGTTTGTCACCATTCTACCCTTGGAACCCGAGTGGTAAATGTCTGAGAATGCATGATAACAGTGTCACGATGACATGACGTGAGGAATGTATTAAATCAAGACGAGTGTTGGAATGTGTAAACCAAAACGAGACTTCGAATGTATAAGATCAAGACGAGTGTTGGAATGTATTAAATCAAGACGGGTGTTGGAATGTATTAAACCAAGACGAGTGTTGGAATGTGTAAAATCAAAACAAGTGTTGGTTTGTCCGCACCATGCATGATCAGCTAAACCCAAGATGAGACTAAACGTCAAACCTGTCCGGCTTATCTTTAACATTTTGTTTTCATACAAAGGAATATGACTAAATTGTTTTTCAAAATTGGTTTAAAACTCAGTAAAGCGGCTTATAAATGGACTGGTTGTTGGTTTGTTTAGTGACGCATTCAGCAACATTCCAAACATATGGCAGCGGTCTGTAAATAATCGCGTCTTGACAATCCAGTGATCAACAACATTAGCATCAATCTACGCTACTGGAATACGATGACGTGTCAGGTAACCTGACCCCTTAGTTACCTCTTAGAAAATAAAGAATGGAAAGACATAGAGTCAGTTTACACATTCAGAACACTGACCAACACTCGTATGACCTTCCACCATTTAGCTGTTTGAAAGACAACATATGTCATATTTAGGATTTCACTTTCTTAGTAAGACCTTGCACATTTAGTTCACCTGTAAAATCACTGTTCATTTGTCAACCAGTCCTTCATTGTCAGACTCTCGGGACGAATGAAACTGAAATTTGCATGCATCTTTCTGTGGAACATAAGCTATTTGTTCTCTGACCTATTTCAAGGGGATGCATTCAAGTTTATAAAGGTCATAGACAGAGGTATGCAGACTTTTGTGTTCTCTGAGACTTGGTGATCACTCCCTGTGGCATGTATTTTAGTATTTGTCTTTGGTAATATTTTTCATTAACATGTCGAAAGTCATATTTCACAAATCAGTATCTATGCAGCCACTGCTTGATCGATTACCTTGTATTTTTTATGCTGTTGAGGAGGTGGGTGTTTCAATCTTCTGTACAGACGTAGCTCAAGACAGGATACAGTGTAAGTATGTAACTGTCACGGACATAGTTATGAAGGAATTTGTGTTCTCAGAGAGGCGGTGATCACTCCCACCATGCCTCCATGTCACATCCTGTTCTGAACAGTAACCAAAACCAGACGTCCATGGGCCCTGTTTCACGAAACTCTCGTAAGTCTAAGATCTCGTAAGTTTTCTCGCAGCCATTGTACCTCCTATACTTTTACACAGGAGCTTCCGATGCTACGAGAAAACATACGAGAGCTTTGTGAAACAGGGCCCATGTTCGTAAGTTAGGTTCGTCATAGCCCAGTGCAGTCGGTATATGTCCTCTGGGAAAGATATCCGAAAGCGAAGTCCTTCCACATACCACCAAGTTGCTATGCTGCCTGTAGCACTGTACCCACCTGTAGGATTGATCTGTATGATAAACATTGCATGGCCTACTGAAAATCGTTCAGGTTCATTCAAACCCACAGACTACAGCTTCAGCATCAGCAGCTGGACATGTACGCTCATGAGTGAGTTGGGTTTTGTGCCGCTTTTAGCAATATCATGTTCGAGCAATATCACGGCAGGGGACACGGGAAATGGGCTTCACACAATCACACAATCAGTCTAAGTATATATATTATCAGTCGTTACATTGACAAGCTTATTTCGCAAGATGGCGTCCTGGAATATTTTCAGCGACTGTTTACTCCCTGTTGTGAATAATGTTGTTCTCCATGTGAATTTTTGAAAGCGGTCGTGCAGAAAATAGCATTCGTGATCGTTCGAGTACAGTCGTTTCCGAAGTAAAAGCGATTTCGCCATTTGGCAAGCTATGATCTGACTGGCCAGTTCAAAGGGTTAGCTGCCTCTGCTAGTGTTTATTAGACTCAGTATAACAATGCAACGAATAATATTGAGCCAAAGTTTACTTAGACTGTCAAGCAATGTACCCATATGGGGAATGGAACGCAGTGACGAGCAAACGCTTTAACCACTAGGCTACCCTACCGCCCCCTGATCACACGTGAGCAAGGGCCCGGAAGCGACACCGGAAGAGAGCTTCGTTGGTGTTCTCACTTTTGTCAGGATTCTGATGACAACTGTCCAGAAGGTATCTGGATGTGTCCAGTAAGGTCAGTTTCTGACGTGGTGTCAACATTGATGGTACGTCATGGACAGTGTCGTTGAGAATGACCGTCCGAAAAACGTGATCCCATAGTTTCAAAGGTGCACCTTCAGGACAAAACATATCTTCTGCTGTTTCTGCCGGGCTTAAATTTTGCTGCCTATTTTGCAATTGTTGTGTATGAAGTGCAGTCATCCCAGTGCGTGATTTTAATATTTCCATGTCTCACTTTTGGTGATGTGTGCTATATTTGCAGATACTTATAGTTGACTCAGTTTTCAATCTGCATTTTGGCTTTGTATTTTATTCAAGGTGATATTTTTCATTTACATTTCGAGACTCCTATTTCACAAATCACTCTTCGTGAAGCCGCTGAATGATGGATTATCTCGCTTATTTTAGCAGTTTAATAGGTGATTGTTTCATTCTTTTGCCAGGACGTCGCTGTCTGACTGTCTCTGTCTCTGACGTAGCCTTGTGCATGGGCAGTTCCAGGAATTTTGACATGGGTGGGGAGAGGGTGTGTCCAGGGGCTTAGAACTCCCAGAACCAGCCCTTGGCTGTGCCAGTGCAAAAATACCTGTTCAGTGTGGTCTTAAGTCATTTTCAAAAGTGGGAGGTAGAATTCCCAGAACATCCCCAATCCTTGGGATCCGCCCATAGTTTAGTGGTTACATAAGGTCTCCTCCTCAAGTCCCGTTAGAATTCCTCATATGGATAAAACGTGTGAAGCCAATGTCAGGTATAAAGCGCCATGATGTTTCTGGAATGTTGCTGAAAGCAGCTCTAGGACGTCAAGTGGACGATCACTGACGTTACCGGCTTGCTGTCGTCTCCCCCATATTTAGATAATTATCGTGTTCCGTGCATGTTAAAAACGGCTGCAAAGGCTCGTCCCAAGGTCTATGACACGCAATCTGTCACTATCAGTTAGACACGGCATGTTCTTCCGACCCTTACAATGTTGCCTGTCAAGCATCACACGGGGGAAGTTGAGTAGTGCCTACGCCTCTTCAAGAACCACTCACGCATGTGAGCATGCGCGGTCAGTTCTTCCAATGGTTTGGTCGTTCAAGTCATTTACTTACGACATTGATGCAATATTGATAAATATCCAGGAAGCAACGATACTTCCTGAAACTATATATTTCTGTAGTTCATATATTTCTGTAATTAATATATCTGTAATTACTCTCTGAGTCCCTGTTGCTTCGCCCAAATACGAAACATATGAAGGCAGCTTCAGAAAAAACAAGCAAGGTTATGGTGAAAAAAAATGTTATTTTCAAAATATTTCTTGTGTTCTTCAGTCACATTGATGTTGAGTGAGGTAGTCAATGACTTAAAATTTAGTGTCACATCTGCAATCCTGCAGCCATATCGTGTCTATACTAATATATACTATGATAATAAATAATAATTTGTTCCGTGAAATCTGTCAACAAAGGACAGTAAAACAACTAGGTTAAGCGTAACATGTAAAGCATTAAACAATTATTACAATACAGGATAATACAATAAAAAAACGGGTTTAGTTCACCAACCACCAAGTAGATGACCATCCAAGGGACCAAGGGGACTACCTGCATGGACCGTAGCTGGATTTACATCCTTCCTTCAGATGTTTGTATTTTTTTACAGTTCAGCCGTACGTAAAAAGAACAAATATACTGCGATTAAAACCAGGAAACATACTGTGAATGAAATGGGACTTGTATACCTTCTTCGGGGAACAGTAACAGTGATGCTGAAATGGTGCTCAACTAATCATTGCCATCAACGCTTGTCACTAGATGATCCATTTTAGTTTTCGAGTTTAAGTTCGAATTGCTTTTGTTTAAAACAACGGTGTTTCATATTTCAGTCAATGCTCTTTTAGGGTGTCCTGACACTGAGTGTAAGGTCGGTGATTCAAACCGCTGGAAGATTAACTTCTCTCCTCTGGAATAAACACATTCTAAAGAAACGCGGATTCCAAGTACTTGCATAGAATGTAATACACATTAGACAGGGCGATTACTCCATTAATCTAATCTGGCAATTTTCATAGACTAGCAATGGGTTTTTATTGGATAGATTTATATCAAGGTTCACGTAACAGACTAAACCTTTGGCCGCGTGACATCCGGTTTTAATCCGCTTGACAGTAATTTCATGAATGACAATTCATCTGTATAAGGTTTGTAGTTGGTTCCTCCAAGTTAGTGAAGAAATTCATCTTCGATGAAACCATATACACAGGCACAACATATACTGAGCGCTTTAAGTGAGTCTAAACTTTTGATGGGTAGTATATGTCTGGTGTTCATGTTAAGCTGCGGCATTGTATCTCAGGGACAGCACGGTTCAAGTTGCATTAATCCCTTCAAGAACAAAGAGCTTCACGCACCTGCATGCATGTCACTATGCACCTTTAACCCCTTTTCAACCCACCAGATGTCTTTCCACGTGACATCTGTTGAGGTTCGGGTTAGAATTAATCTTCAGCTACCCATGCTTGCCAGAGGCGCGTAACGGGATCGGGTAGTCAGACTCGGTGACTTGGTTAGCAAATGTCATCGTATCCCAGTTGAGTAGATCACTGCTCATGCTGTTGATCACTGGATTATATGGTCCAAATTCGATACATACCGCCATCATACAGCTGGTATATTGCTGAGTGCGGTGTTACACAACAAACCAACCAACAGACCTTCCACGTGTATATGTTCCAGAGGACTAACACTTATTGTAAATAATGCTACACTAATTCACTCGCATATATGAAGACTGGTCATTTTCTTTACGCTGCGCAATCTCATTTGCGCTATAGTTTGCCTGTGTTAGAACAGAGGTGATCCTGAGTGGATAACGTCAGAAGTCGTTACTTTATATATCTGTTATACGGTGTGATGACTTGTCAGTTGGTGTGACTAGCCTGTCCTCGCGAGTAAACAATACCTCGAGTGTGTAGGATACTGATATCTCCACTGTGAGACAGCATCAGTCACGCCACTCAGTTGTGTCATGTTTTCACCATGCAGGCATTCGTCAAGTGTGAAACAAACACGGCCATTGTGTACTCACACACCTCATTCGAGAACCGTGAGATATATCACACCCTGAACCCTGAACACAGCGTATCATACGTATAGACACAGTCCTGCATGATCCAGTATATTTGTGTAGGCTCTTGTGTAGATTATACTATTTGCGAGACACCAGCTGTTTATTGACAGATACATCTACAGAATCCTACGCTTAAATCCTATGTTTAAATCCTATGCTTAAATCCTATGCTTAAGTGGTGATGCATTCACGCGTGGACTACCTCTACCCTTCCCTGTGGATCCCAAGATACCCTAGGTCCACAGTATCCCAAGCTGATATTCCTATGTGGATCCCAAGGTACTGTATCTCCTCAGTACCCCATGTTCATATCACTGTGAGATCATTAGGTACCGTAGTTTCCCAGCATGCCAGACTGATATCTCTGTGCGATCTCAACGATCTACAGGTTGCAGGTATTACAGGCTGATATTTCTGTGCGATCCCGAGGAACCCTAGGTCCCAAGTACCCAAGGTACAGAGAAGTCAAGTATCCAAAACTCACGTTCCTTTGGAATCCCCAGGCCCCACTTTCTGCACTGATTTAAGTCTCAGTGTTACAACTTTCTACACTGATTTAAGTCTCCATGTTACGCTTTAGGACTCCAAGGTATATGTCTACAGTTTCAGTTCTGCACGTTCGTGCTCCCTGCTTCCCCGGGCGGAAAACCGTTTTATGTAACAGGTACTTCTCTGTGTATACAGTACAAAAAATATAATAAAAAGGACGAAATATTTAACACCATACTTGAAAACCTCCACCAGCTGTAGCATTATGTGTCACAAACGTAACGGAATCAGATATATCTTACAACAAAGCGGGCCCTGTGATGGACGTCAACAGTGTATATTTACAGTTGGCTATTTCAATAAATACCGGTTTGTAATTCCATGAAAGGTCAGGTTAACATTGTCAAGGACACTCTTTGAGTGATGTTTCATTATCACGTGACATGTTCCTTGGTTACCGGGGGACGGTGCTTGTTTCGACAGACGTGCTCATGGGTCTCTCTGCAGCGACGTGATCTAACCCCTGCGTCTGCTTGGCGTTTGTCCTGCATTAATTAGTGAGTGCGTGGGGTTTTACTCCGATTTTAGCAATATTCCAATGAGCTTGGGACGGTAGGGTAGCGTAATAGTTAAAGCTTATAGTTCGCTCGTCACACCGAAGACCCTGGTTCGATTCCACACATTGGCGTAATAAGTGAATCCCATTTCTAGTATCCTCCGCCGTGATATTGGTGGAGTACTGTTAAAAGCGGCGTAAAATTATCCTCACTCACTGAGCAGTTCTACAAACTACACACATTCTATATCGGATGCATTTAGGGGTTCATTTGCTTGGAATGACAAATGTCAAGGTCAGCTTCATTTGTTTTCAGACCATATCTAAGATGGCCATTGACGTTAAAGCCCATTGGTGTACACTCAAAGAAAAAGTACTCCAAATCCTGTTTTCCTAAAAACTACAATATGTCGTACAACAGAGATATAACCGATGCAAAATTAGTCCGAAGTAAGTAAGATCAAATTATAGTTTTCTGCCAGATTTCTGCCAGTATCAAGACCAAATATTCATTTGTGCGGCTAGTTTTGTTTGTATGTCTAAGGAATATACTTCTACCCATTAGTGGACATAATAACAATGTAATTAACAAGATTGTCCAAACTGCATGTGGATAGTGTAGTTTCAATCTTATAGAAAGACAATTTTCACAAAGAATGTTACTCTACGGACACATTGAAAACATGATACACTTTTTCACGATTTTGTGTTAAACAGTACTGAACTTGGCATCTGAATGATTTTTTTCTATTTTGACATGAACCCTTGCAGCGTTATGTTGTTATTGAGAAGATACTAGACTTCTTGTCAGCATGTAGCCTTAGTCGAAAGGTCGATTCACCAACTCATTGACCTGGGCACATCTCGGACTGGGTAGTGAGTCAAGAAGACTCACCTTGCTATCAGAGTGGAAGATTTACGAGTTTCCGATCATTTCCTTATCACAATGACGTAGAATGTTTGTAGGCAGAAGTCCAAAATGTCTGTATTCAAATGTCGAAATATCAAAGCGATTTATATGGATGCTTTCAGATCTGACCTGACTAGTTCATCTCTCTTCCTCGACACATCAACGGACCCCAACAGACTGTCTGGGCTGTTGTCTGGCACCTTGTCTTAATTGTATGTTTGGCAAACATGAGGTACATCGCAACTAGATCTTGGCAATAGTCTCATTTGGGGTATATCCAAATCTTCATTGAAGGATTGTTACACGTGTTCCAAGGATGAGCGACCTTCACCGTCTTCCTGTAAAAGCTGCTGTGTGAACACTAACTAGCAAGAAATCTTCGCTCTGGGAGCCAGCATCTTCTGAAAGTCACACCTTACAGACTCTAAGGATATGGGCTAAGGGCGTTCAGAAATGCGCTACGATGCTCTGGAATGACCTTCTCTTAGAAATGAGAGGAATCAACAGCTTTAACAATTTTACATTACCGTTGAAAACTCATCTCTTCACCATCTACTATGCCCGACTCCCCATTTGTATACTAGTGTTGGAATTACCTCTCAAATATCCGGTCTTTTATCATGTATTTTAGTCTATTTCATCTTGCGCTGTGAGCATAAGTTCTAATGTATTTTAAAAGTACACAAAACTGCATTATTATTATGTTTTACGGATTAAAATATAAATGCAGCAAAGAGGGTTCGGGTGATCCTGGCACAGTCAGGCTGGTAAGGCTCATCATCAGCTCAGGGCCCTTGCCCCCTCTATGCGCAGCCCAGGCAGTGAATGGAACTCGAAGGAAACGCCACCTTGTCGAACCCACCAAGAGAATATATAGACTAGACTCCCCAACACTGTAGCCTTAGAATGTCAAATGGGTTGTGCTCCGGGTGGAGAATCCATGTACTCTCCTGCTATTCTGCTCTACACAGTGTATGTACACACGATGCAAAGGCTTCTCAGGAAGCCTCTCCACAAATGACCGACTGTGGGCAGACTCGATGGAGGACTTCACCTCGTTTACACCCATCACTGTACCGTCCAGCAGTACATCGCCATCAACAAAATCAACCTCAAATTTCAGATTCTGTCCAGCAGCTGTGGAATTCCTTGCTTTCATAGTCAGTTTTGACATGTATCACATGGGGATCATCCGATAAATAAATACGTGCAAAAGTACACAATAGAAATATATCCATATTAATCAAACCCCGACCTCCTGAATTGATTGGCGTATGTAAACGATTAAGAGAGAGGAACGAGGGTGGTGGACTCTGTTATCAGACATGACCCTTCTGCTCAGGCGGTCGGGACTCTAGATGTCTTGTTTGATCCAATCAACTAGTCCAAAGGAACAGAAGAGGACTTGCACAGCTAAAGTATTGGCTTTGACTTTGTTTCGAGCATATAGCTCTGAGCTCAGATTTTCTTTAAGCGATATATATATTCGGTCCGCAGTTTATCTTGAATCTCACCATTCTGGAGCTTGTCTCGAACTTGCATTCCAAGATAGACGTCGGCCGATCTTCCCAAAGATGCTCAAAATCTCCTTCCCCTTCAAACGTGACTGATCCATCAGTGTTTACCTTGCCACGTTTCAGATGAAGAGTATTACATTTGTCGAGTCCAAATGTCATGCCAATATAAAAAGAAAAGGACTCGACAGGGAGAATCTGCTCTTTCAGATTGGCATCTCCTTTGACAAGGAGCTCGATGTCATCCATGTAGATGAGATGGGTAAGAGATGTTAGGATCTGTGCTGAGAAGGTCCTCCCCTCTATTTTCTGTGACATATATGTTCATTTCAAAGACTAGTTGTCACTCTATATTGTTATATGCTTGGTAAGAAACTATACTGACAATACAGTGTATTTGTTTGTTGTGTAACGCCACATTCAAGAACTCACATTGCTGTGTCCTGGACTTAGACAATTTAGTGATTGATATAATGAACAGCTCCCCATGCCGTCAATATTCGACGAGAGTTGTTTAAAGCCACCGAATGTGACCACCCCGTCAGTTGCATCCCCTTGGGTAGTGGGGCTCTAGAAGTAACTCGGCTCTATGCAATAATCAAGAAGTTGCCATCCATAAAGTTGTAAGCTTCATTATTGTCTCACCAACTGCTAGAGTGAGTGAGTTGTATTTTTACGCCGCCTTGAGCAATATTCCATCAATACCAGATGGGCTTCACACACTGTCCCTGTGTGGGAATCGAATCCCAGCCTTCAGCTTAACGAGTAGACTAAAAGCTAGTCTCTGAAACGAACATATATAAATGAAAAATAGTTCATTATTTCATAAAATAATATAATGAAATGGAGCCCTGAGACTTTCTTCATTTTCTGAAGCTATGGAAATCTAGACTTGCCACATTTTCTAGACTTGCGTAGGTTTTCTTGGATATATATACTTCAGGGTCTGTACGACAGACTACTTAACGAGCGAACGCTTTAACCATGAGGCTACCCTCGCCAGCTACTATAATGCCTTTCTAACGTTTCTGCTATTCTGTTCGCGCCATTTCGAACAGCTCTGGATGAACAAAGCCAGTTTAAATGTTCAGAATATATTAAACACCCCAGCACTGTAAACGTGTCGACGCCAGATGTACATAGTTTGTAATAATTGCGTGTTGTGCGCTTTTCAATCCATCATTGAGAACGACGACTTCTTACGTTCCAGCAAAATATCGTCTGCTCCCTCTTCCATTCGTCATCACTCACATCTCTCCCAGAAGAAAGCCCGCCCGTGACCATGCAACATTTGACAGAGCATCCACAATATCTGCTCCGCCTGTTCCATCACATCGCTTACAGTACACATCCTTCATCTACATCAACAAAGGGAAGGCTGAAGTGGGGCTATTGTTTATTCCAGAGTGGTGATTCGTCACTAGGTCGTCAGCAGTTGTTCAGCTGTTTCACGGGATTAAATAAAGTCATGAACGCCCCGTATGATTTAGCATTATTGTTTGACACCAGTAGTTTCTACACCGTCATATTCTAGTTAATGGGACACTATATGTCCAGTCGTTTAATGAGTGAGCCAGTGAATTTAGTTTTACTTTGCGTGCAGCCAGCAATATTCCAGCTACATATGGCGGCCGTCTGTGAATAATCGAGTCTGACCAGACAACCCAGTGATCAGCAGCGTGAGCACCGATCTGTGCAACAGCTAACCGATGACATGTGTCAACCAAGGAAGCAAGCCTGACCACCCGATCCCGTCAGTCGCCTCTTGTGACAAGCATGGGTTACTGAAGATCAATTTTAACCCGGATTCCAGGCGTTTGTTTGCCGTGCTGAGTTACGTCCCTTGGACATCCCGGAAACCTATGAATGTACGTTCGAAATCAACATTCCTAATTATGTTTATATGGTAAAAGAGCGGCGTCAAAATGAATAAATGAAAATAAACAAATGAAATGAAATATAATATATATCTATATATATATATAAAATTGCAGTATCGTACCCCCAAGTAGTAAGTGACCGACAAATACATTCACATTATCTTTAAGACCTCTTTGAAAAATATGCATCGTGGCGAGACGTATGTTTGCATTTCCGAGTGACTTCAATTTGCCCATGCCTACTGAACGTCTGTGGCGCGATATACTAGCAGCTCGCTAGTGACTTTGATTTGCCCATGCCTACTGAACGTCTGCTGTGCACTATGCTAGCAGCTTCCGTGTGACTTTGATTTGCTCATGCCCACTGAACGTCTGTTGTGCGAAATACTAGCAGCTCCCGAGTGACTTTGATTTGCCCATGTCCACTGAACGTCTGTGGTGCAATATACTAGCAGCTCCCGAGTGACTTCATGTTGCCCATGCCTACGGAGCGTATGTGATGCCGCACGCTAACAACCTCTGCGGAGTGGAGAAATTTAACAAATATACTTACAGATATCGTAAGTATCCATGTACTGTGGTGTACTTTACCATGATATTTCGAGTTTTGGTATAAATACTTCTGAATCTACCTTTCTTGTTTTATACATTATTTGGAACTTTTTTGTACATGTGTTAAATAAATAAAATAAAAGGCACTGGCGTCAGTCTGTCAAAGCGATATATTCAATAAAAATGTAGTGTTTTTCATTTTCCTTGCAGTTATTTGGTATTATTTTACATTCTTGTACATTGATGAAGTTGGGACCTATCCGGGATCGAAATCACGCTCTCAGGATCATGCAATTAATCGCAAGAGGAGTAGCCTAGACACCATGGCTTTCACAGTCTTGGTTACCTGTGTGATTTAACCTCGGCTGACTCACGTCACTCAAATAATATTGATGGAACGGTGTACTGACACTGAGGTGTTTACTGACTGATGTTTACCCTTGTACCCCTCGTCTGATTCCATCTTCGGCAGAATCCGGAAACCTTAATATGAGGGAAATCATGCAGCTTGAGACACAGTAGGGACGCCTGCCACGTGCACAGAAGCAAAATGTTTGTATGTGGTATATATTTCAATTTATTGCACAGATACACGCACACACACAACACACTGACGTCACTGTGGCAGTATTGGACACTTTTGATGTTTAACAACAGTTACAGGGAAGCTTCTTGTTTTATGCTGCCTTTCAAATGATGAAATATGGCTTCGTATCGTAAGATCTTGATCACATATGATAATATCCTCATAGTTCCTTAAACTCTTTCACATTTTATGCAAAACACATAACTATTTCCTTTTCATGGCCTCATGACACAGTAGGGGAACGGGGCGTCTGACGCATATATTTCTTTAGGGATATACAGCTTGCAACATGCAATGTACCCAAAGCATGGACATGCTTCTTTTTGATAGTCAGATGTTGCAAGAAAACTGACACCTGCATGCTTGCCAATCCTGTACGTGCAGTATACACATCGTCACACCCTTCTCAGCTGACAAGCTGTCGTTCCGGTTCGTCATTCCGGTGCATTAATTCAATGGTTTTTAGACACAATGTCTTCCCATGCTACCAAAGCACAACACGACTAGGCACAGGCCAAAGTCGCAGTTCACCTGCATCAAAGGTTTAAAGAAGACATAAGGTAGTCTAGTTGGTCAAATGTCAAAGGTCCGATGGACGGTCTGGGTTCGAAGCTGACTTAGGGATTTGTAGTTTAAGAGAATGAAGTAGTATTGAAAGTGGGACTAGGCGCGTTGAAAGCCAATACAGTTTATGTAAGCCTGACAGGTTACAACGCTATATATACTGGACAAAATAAATTAGGGATGTTGATATTTTTATGATTGATATTTAATCAGAGTGTCATTGAGTAAATAGATCATCATTCAAAATTTCAAAATTTGCATATATTCCTAACTATCTGTGTTAGGTTTATTTAGATACTACTGGGAACTTGTCCAGCTTTCTTAGCAACAATCTTGAGTAAGCTGGGCTTCCCTATATGATGGTAGCTAGGCACCTGGAGATATAGTAATAGTACTTTAATAACCTGGCCAAGTGCATTTGGATGCAATGCCATGAATCAACCACGACGACGATCTTATAAGTCACCTCTGACAATTTTGTTGCTAAACTGCGCACAGTATTTCGGGTCGTGGTGTTTTGTACCACGACATCTGTCATACAAGCCCGACCATCCGATCCCTTTAGTCATCTCTTACCATGAGCATTGGTTACTGAAGACCTGGATTTCAATTCTAACCCGGATCTTCACGGGTCCCCTGACGGAAAAAAGGGCTGCTGAAAAACAATGCTAACCCGGATCTTCACGGGTCCCCTGACGGAGAAAAGGGCTGCTGAAAAACAATTCTAACCCGGATCTTCTCGGGTGACAAAGTGAGTGAGTGAGTAAGTGAGTGAGTGAGTGAGTTCAGTTGCACGCCGCACTCAGCAATATTCCAGCTATATTGCGGAGGTCTGTAAATAATCAAGTCTGGACCAGGCAATCCAGTGATCAACAACATGAGCATCGATTTGCGCAACTGGGAACCGATGACATGTGTCAACCAAGTCAGCGAGTCTGACCACCCGATCCCGTTCGTCGCCTCTTACGTCGAGTGACAAATACAATATGAGTAACTTCTTTGACAGATTATGTAGAAGTTGGGGCCCTAAGGATGGATAACAATGTATGCATGAACAACTTTTTTGCTTCAATGGGAGCGATGTTTTGTGCAGGTTCACTTACTTGGTCGGTAATGGTGTTAGGACCTACACCAAAGCCTCGGTTTCACTGCAATAAGCAGTTGTTCATCCATATATCGTTATACTCCTCCAGACTAATCTGGTCAGATGGGCCATGTTATGCAGTTTTCTGTACAGGTACTTGGTGCAGTCTGGTTTCTGTTTTGAACAATTCAGAGATCATCTGTTTGATTTTAGAGGTTGGTGAGAAATATTAAAGATAAGATACACTAGCTGGATGACAATATCTTGTATTTATCATGGCACGAGAACCATATACATATCTGCACCAACCAAACCGTCGCATCATAACCAAACACGTTTTCTTCTATAGAAAGACACCTTTGTTGTTCAACGACCAGTCTTACACTGTCAGTACTACACGGGTGGTGAGTGAGTGTACTTTTATACCGCTTTTAGCAATAGTTATTGAGCATTACCAATTATATCTATGTTGAGGATCGAACTCGGGCCTTTTGCGAGAAGAATGAGAGAGTACAGTTTTAGGCCGCCTTTAGCAATATTCCCGCAATATCATAGCGAAGAACACCAGAAATATGCCTGGCACGTTGTACCCATGTGGAGAATCGAACCTCTAACTGCTAGACTACTGCCCCAGGTGATGAATGACGTTTATACAGGTCCTTACCATACTGATTTTAGTGTTCGCAACGCTGAAACCGATCCTGATATGGGGAATAATTTAGAAGTCACCGTGAGGCTACATGGAGAGCTCAGAGTCCGTGAATATTTTCCGTGTTTGTCTGGTGAGCAATTGATTTAGTTTTGCATGTGTATATTACGTCTCGGATTGAGCAGGATGCGCAGACGTTTTCCCTACCGCTTAATGAAGATATTCGGTCATTTTTTGCCGTTTTTGTTGCTTCTTTAAGGTGAATCGGCGATTTCACAAAGTAAGGATGTTTGACTTTTAAGGACGTGTAGTTATGATGTATGGCAATACGACAGAGCACTGTTGCAGGTAACGAAATAGTTGGCGTTTCATTTTCCAAATTCAGAGTGAAAACTCTAAATTGCGAAAGCGAGTCAGAGTTTGAGAGCTTCTCATCTTTCAAAACAAGAGTTAAAATGTTGGAATATGACAGTGATTTGAGATTTTGAGCTTTCCTATTTTACTGATAAACATAGAAAGCTCATCTGTCAAGCGGTACTCGGTTCGCTATCAAATACACCAATTTGTTGTTCTAGGCCGGCTCTTGACAATGCCTGTATCTATGGTGAGTGGGAAGACAAATATGGCGAGTGAGTGCATATGGTTTTATGCCGCTTTTAGTACAATTTAAGCTTTATCCCACCTGGGGACACACGATGCTTGCTTCACACATTGTACCCACATGGGAAATCGAACCTGAATTTTCGGCGAAACGACCGAACGCCGGAACCACAGGGCTTCATCGCCGCCCCTACTGATGATGAAAGGTGAGGAGTTAACGTTGTTTTGATCTCATGAAATACTAATGATCTTTTTCAGACATGATCTCGTCCTTTTTGTCACCATCTTACACACCATTCTGTGAACATACTTCATCTTCGTGTTTCCTACATCCATTTTAACCTTCAATGACGGCAGAATATCTTCATTTAAATAGATTACATGGTCTCTGATTAAAATAAACCCAGTCTATATAGATGATTGAATTAAGACAACTAACACTTATCGTCCAAAATATAAACCTTAGGAACTTAACATGATAACAGGTATTTTAGTGAGGACCTGAAAGTGATAACACTTATGGATTAAAAAAAACGAATGTGAGAAATCTTACATGTGTAACCTTTTCCGATGATGAATATCTAAGAATTTAACAAATTTTACCAACCTCTAATTTCTAAATTCTAATTCTACTTATGTTTCAACCCCGATTAATGCTAAACTAATCTAACCCCGAATAGCTAATCTCTAGCTTTCTTTACTAAATAAACCCCATTGATTGTCTAAACTAATTTATTAATATCTAACAACTGACTGACTTTCCAACCGAACCCTAAATTACACGTCTGGTATCAGCGATGTTGAGAATCTACTCAGAATTCTAGTGCATGCAATCTTGGAGCATATGTAGGTCACTCGCGAATCTAATGTAGTCAGTGTCTATGGAAATGTAACTCCGCGAAGTAGCTGCGTTTCAATGAATGTTTTTAAATTCCATAAACACTACCTGAACGAGATGAATAAACTGTTACGATCTCAAAGAAGTCGGTGTTCTGTAGTGAGTGTGTGAGTTTATTTTTACGCCTCACTCGGTAATATTCCAGGCGGCGGTCTGTAAATATTCTAGGCTGGTCCAGACAGTGATCAACAGCATGAGCATCGATCTGCGACACACACCAAAGATTCTACCTACAGCCACCTAGGTTCATAACGAACGCGCCTATATCGGACTGGTGGATATTAGAGCTTGTTTGGTCTGGCCGACTTGTATATTTTATTCTATAACTATATTCTGTATTCTATAACTACTGGTAAACACATATAGGATGATCCACGACCTCACAAATGACCCCAATTTGCATACTTGGGAACGCCCCACAAAACGATCCGCTTGAAACAAGAGGGAGACATGTTGTCTGATAAATATCGAGAAGTTCATTTTCCCCGTGCGTTTCACGCATGAATTGCTATAGCACACTCGATTTGGGAACAGGTACAATCCCAACGAATTGAATCAACACAATATACTGAGCAAATATGTTTCGGACCACCGATCCATTTCACGAAGCAAATGACATTTGACTGCGGTTTGACTGCGTTTTTCGCCAGCTAAACCCCATGTCTTTGAGATTTTTTCGAAAACTTTCCTTAGAACCCTTGTAGTTCAACTGGCACTTTGCCATATCATACATCGTATCCAGAGTGGGTAGTTGTTTTTTACGCCATATAAACTTTGTACAAATTGACGGACTGCACATCGGTCGAAATCATCAAGTCTGTAACTGCAAGTTTTGGGTTTGCGCAACTTGGTGGGACTGATAAATGTAGGTCCACTCGCACTCCTATCACCTTCTGCCTTTAAAGTTGCCGTTGAGAGTCAGTAACAAGGCTACGTTGTAAAAGAGAATCTGCTTTGGTTGCACAATTTTTGTCCATATACATGATAACATTGTATGCTATCTCCCTTGCCTGAGAATGAACTATTTGCCCATGTTTTCCTAACTTGGACATATTTTACTACAACTGCAGTCTGTTTAACAGTATTGAGACAGGTGTAAAACAGTAGCGAGACAGGTTTTAATCATTAGCGGTGTTGAATTCATGTCACGGTTAGCATGTATTGCACGTGCATAATCGTCAAGCTACCTGAAGCAGCCAAGTGTACTCGCCCAATTCGTTGTACCGCCTCTCTTGTCACAAATGCGTTTAGTACGCAGGATCATCTAATATGTATCTAGCAATAAACTTTGTGGTCAGTTTGGTTTCGTAATAGTCGTTGGTTATTGTACACAGAGCCCCGTCGGAAATGGCGATAAACTCGTATTCAGCAACCAAATGATTATCGAAAATGACTGCTAATACTGTCAGTCAGTAGAACGTCTGGTCAAGACAAGATTATTTACAGGTTGACTCCACGTAGATACAATATTACTGACTGCAGAGTCAAACACCACACATCGATCACAGCAACAAAATTCTTGTCCCTAAGAAATGTAATGTAAGGGAGGAGAGGGGTGATGGGTTGGCAGGCTTGCTGTCCACGGCGTATCGTGTCACGTGTATCACTGCTTGAAATGTCATTCAAATGGACGGACTGGTTAAGACTAAATTTTGTAATGACCGGAGTGAAAACTGGAACATTTCTCAGTGGTGATAACGGAACCGGCACATGATATATACATTGCACCTCGTCTTCCAGTCCTGGGTGTCATTGCTATGGGCGATATAATAGTGATTAACCAACTTGCAACCTTCCAACAATCACATACATCAGCTGGCAGTCACATCACTGATTGGTTATTGATGCGTATATGCAAGTTTGGTTCATCGGTCTGTGTAATGTGCTTCTTTGAAGAAAATGTATTGTGTCAATTTGGGGATTTAAATGGGAGTACGACTTCACATCGACGTGTTAGCGAGTGTGTTTTTAATGTTCTAAGGCTGAAAACAGGAACTTGTTACTGTAATGTTATTGATGCAACAGTTCGATATTCAAACCACATGCAGTGGTGGGCAAAATGGTTTAAAAAATGGTTTAAACGTGATTTATTCCACGTATGGTTTGTTTGTTGTTTACGCCGCACTCAGCAGAATTCCAGCTGTATGGCGGTGGTCTGTAAATCATAGAGTTTGGGGCAGACAATCCAGTGATCAACATCACAAGCATCGACGAGTATCCAAATGGGATACGATGACATGTGTCTACCAAGTACTGCAGACCCGTGAAGGTCCGGGGTAGAATTGGCCTTCAGCAACCCATGCTTGACGGGAGACCCGTGAATGTCCGGGGTAGAATTGGCCTTCAGCAACCCATGCTTGACGGGAGACCCGTGGAGGTCCGGGGTAGAATTGGTCTTCAGCAACCCATGCTTGACGGGAGACCCGTGAAGGTCCGGGGTAGAATTGGTCTTCAGCAACCCATGCTTGACGGGAGACCCGTGAAGGTCCGGGGTAGAATTGGTCTTCAGCAACCCATGCTTGCCATGAAAGGCGACTAACGGAATCGGGTGGTCAGACTCGCTGACTTGGTTGACACATGTCATCGGTTCCCTATTGCGCAGATCGATGCTCATGCTGTTGATCACTGGATTGTCTAGTCCAGACTCGATTATTTACAGACCTCCGCCATATATAGCCAGCAAACCTGACCGTGCATCCGATCCTGTTAGTCGCGTCTTAAATGTGGGCTGCTAAAGACCACTTTACAGTTTACCACGGTTAATCAACTGGAAATAACAAGAACTGAATCGGCCTGGAGAATTACAGAGACAATAAACGTTTGTTTGTTTGTTTGTTTATTGTTGTTTTAAAAAGGTGAACTCCTATATCCTCTCTCGGTAATATAGAAGACAATCATCAGTTTCATTTCATTTGTTAATCAAGTAATATACGTATAAGTTAACAGATAGATATTTTTAGGAAATATGCTGAAATGTCAACACATAGCGTACGAATTTCTAAACTGTTTCCAGAAATTCTAAAACTGTGAAAATACAAGTGCAATATCAGTGTTTAAGAATAATTTATAATACTGTTAAATTATCAATTTCGTATTATGATTTGAACATTTTGCTTTATATGTCAAACGTTTGTATCTCAAATTTCATCGTCAGAGATCATGAGTTTTAAACTTAACTTTTATTTTCAAAAATGCTCATTTATTTTCAAGAAATAAACTAAGACGGTTTGACCCTAGCTTGACACCGTACAGTATCAAACATTTGTTGATTAGTGGAAATATTCTCTTTCAAGAACAGGAAGATTTGGACGACTATTCTCGTGAAGATTGTGGCGTGTTTGTTCAGCTAATCGTTTCACTGCAACCAACCCGCCGTTTTGCACGTGCTAAAGGCGTTTTCCGTGACACGAGGCAGACGGCAGCTGTGGTATGTTGAAACAAACATTTCATGTTTAATAGGTACGAAATCAATAGATTTTACGATGAGTGGACCGGTTGACAATTTAGTGAAATTCAGCTGACATAATAGACAAAAAACACACGTTCCTTTTCCCAATGTCTTTACGAAACATATCGTATGGATGAACTGTTAAGAATTATGTCAATCAAAGATGTCGTGCCTGTCACTGGGTGACAGGCGTTCAACAATCGCCATGCAAATTCATAACACACATCAAATTAAACAAGTGAAAAAGATGACACATTCTCTTGAAAACACATCACAAGGTTCTGAAACTCTGTTACAGCGCAGCCAGTAGAGTTAAACTTTTATTTATTGTATTGTTGAAGTGACACTTGCTTGTCGATTTCCCGATTCACACACCATGGGTTATTCGAAGTCATCGTTGATTGGTTGACAAGTGTCACATTGTCGATATCAAAACAGACATGGGGTTTACACGTGTTGGTGGTCATGTTTTTGGCAAACCGATTTATAATCTCTGTCATTTGTCGGAAACTATCTATCTACTATCTAATTCTTTTAAAAACTTGAATATGAGATCATGTGTCGATAAATGAATGAGGTGGGTTTGGGAGGTGACATGAGGTCGTTTTGTGTTGTACTGTACCTTTATTTTAGTGAGGGGCTGTGGGGTAGCGTAGTGGTTAAGGCGTTCGCTCGTCACGCCAAAGACCCGGGTTCGATTCCACATGGATACAATGTGTGAAGCCCATTTTCTGGTGTCCCTCGCCGTGATATTGCTGGAATATTGTTAAAAGCGGCGTAAAACTTAACTCTCTCACTCACATTTTAGTGACAGTTCACTTTGTTCTTCTTACACAACGTAGTGTTCCAGTTATATGGCTGCGCGGTCTGGAAATAATTTAGTCTGCACCAGACAACCCAGTGATTAAAATCATGAGCATCGATCTACGCAGTTGGCATACGATGGCATGCGTCAACCAAGGGTTGCAGAAGACCCAGTTCTGACCCAAATCGTCATTGGTTGAAATCCTTACACATAAATACAGGTCGTATAAGTTAACTACCCTCCAGTTAAGCTGCGTACATAAAACACGGAAAATGACGCCATCATATTTTCGTTGCTTGCGTGCAAACACTCATGAAATATTTCATTATTTTGACAAAAATTCCTGATTACTCAAAGCATTCTTTTGTACTTATTGGCTGTATTTTTTAGTGTCTTTGTTCTTTTTTTAAGCCTCAAATCAAAAATAAACTCCACTGCAGTGACTTGTAGACATGCATCAGTGTAAGGGCTCCGCATGTCTCACACTTGACTTCAAGTTACAGAAGTCACTCGACAGTTTAGTTTGACTTCGAATGACTATTATTGTCGTTATCATTATAACCGATAAGTGCGTATGCACTATGTAGTTTTGCTAAAAAATGAGAGAGTGCTTATGATTATAAAACGCTCAGCATAAAGTAGTTTTCCACCATTACCTTCAGCTCTCGAGAACCTCTTGCTTCTTGCAAGACAAACGGACACGGTTCTCTTGGTAATGGAAGTTAAAGCGTTCGCTTGTCATGTCAAAGGTACGGGTTTAATTCTTGACTCGGATTCAGCATTTTAGACTCACGTGTAGGGTCCCCTGTATTTTATTTTGACGCAAGTGGCGGACAGTTGATTCAATGACTCACGAAGGGTCCCAATGGTGTTGAAAGGTTGCACTGTTACGGTTCAGAATTTACCGGGACAAACTATGTAAGAAATCACCTGTGAACCATCAAAACAGAACAAAGACAAGTCGAAAACGTTCAAATTCTGCATTATTATGCAACGAGAGCAAGGTATACAAAGTCACAAGTCAATAGTCACAATGCTGATTACAAATTCAATACAAATGAGACAAAATCTAGGGCAATGGGTCACAAGATATAATACAGCAGCAAACTCACCAAAGTCTTGGTGTGAGAGAGAATCAACAATGCAGAATGTAATCACAGCCATCGGTCTGACAGCGGAAAATGTTGGCGTTGATGATTGTTGGCGATGTAACTCCAGTAAATATGAATGTGTGTGTGTGTGTGTGTCGCCCTCAACACGGCAGACAAACTTTATATATATATACTCAGTCATTTCCCGAAAGTTCGGGCACATACGACAATCGTCAACACTGCAGAATGCCCTCGAATAAGTCTTCCGGAAGTAAACACATAGAAAACTAAAAGCAGATAAATTCCGGAAAACCAGAATCCTAAAAGTGTTGACCATCTATTAAAACGAAATGTGACCCATCATAATTATTACTTAATTAATAACAAAATATACAGAAAATACACACTCGTAACACCACTGTGCATAATGTGACATAACTACATTCCTAGACTATCAACTATAGCCTCTGAAATGAACATATATTACAGCAATACACACACACCCAAAAATAAATAAATAAATAAATAAATAAATAAATAAATAAATAAATAAATAAATAAATAAATAAATAAATAAATAAAATAAAATAAGAATAGATAAACAAATAAAATAAATAAACCAAACAAAACAAAACAAAACAAAACCTCATTGTAAAAGAAATATAATGGAACCCTGAGACTTTCTCCTGGAGCTGTGGAAATCTAAACTTGCCACATTGTATATATATTTGCTTCAGGGTCAGTATGACACGCTAGCACTCTCCTTACTGCCGAAATGGCATGTTTTCTTTTTATATGTATTACCACACATGCAAATATCACCAAAAATAATTGTTAACCAAAAGTCACTGTGTTCTGTAATCAGATTGGTTGAAAAACATGATCAAATGATCAAATGACGCCGTCTGTTCCAAATGTATTTCCTGGCTTCAAATACTCAATAACACCCGGAAAGTGGCCAACACATGATGTTTATCTCCTAAATCAATGCGATGTTTCTGGAGTCTGTTTCAAGTGGTGAGGACCAAAGAGTAACGTCTTAGGTGCATCAATTAACTTTATCGGTATTTTCGTAGATTGTGATATATTTGGAATAACTGTCTCCCATTTTTATCTGAGAAATGCGTGTGTTGGTTCTACACCGAAGTATGATGTGATCCGTACAAAGATGCATTTTGTCAAAAATATGCACGCATTATGTATTGCATATTTCTTGAACACGGCATCAATCACTTTCAGGGATGGCATCCCGTTATAAAAATGTCTGTCAGTCATTTCAAGGTGTCTCTCTGTTGTCACTCGTGTCACTGCCACTGTCTTGTCACAACCTTCCGGTCAAAGGTCATCTGGCCTGACGTTGACGACAATGACAGTTGACATGTATCGGTATATTTTCCATGACCCATGACATGGGAGAAGACATATATGTAACATCTTCTCCAGGTGTATACACCACAGTGATTGAAAAACAACGTATTAATTCAAAGGAGCGTTAAACCATTCTTACATATACGCCGTCGGTTGGGTGAGATGAATGGCTTAACGCCTTAGTACGCATGCGTGTCTATTTTCTTTACCGGATATTATTTGGTGTAGCGCTGTGATTTCTTAAGGCTGGCGATGCGGGATAAGGCTAACGACTAAGATATATAATTTTGATAGACACAAACAATTCTTTTTCAATTTGAAAGCGCACCGGTGAGATGGGAAATTCAGAACCTGACTTACCACTTCGCAAGACTTGCAATAGTTGGACCTTAGCATTGCAGAGCAAGACGGAAGGTAAAATAATACTGTTTGGGGTCTGTGAGACAGCTAGACTTAAGCAGGAAAAGTATCATCTTGTTTTGCGAAGTTCTTTGTACAATATTTACCTAAATTTGGCGCTTCTTTCTTTACATTATGTAATATTAATACTCCCGTGTATTCACATACCATTGATGTACGTCAATAACGTGTAAGTCGAATTCGAGTATTCAGATACTAAATTAATGCTAAAATTGATGCACTCACTAACTTTCAATAATCTCATTCACTCCCAATACAATCTTGTCCATGACGTTTCTTTGCCTGTAGAAAAACAACACATTGTTATCAATGAACAGTTGAGTGAGTGAGTGAATAAGTATGGTTTAGAGTGAGTGAGTATGGTTGTACGCGGTGTGTAACAATAGTTCATTAATTCCACAACAGGTGACGTTTCCTACACTATATCCATTGTTTCAGAAGGGAATCCGGACCTTCGCCGTCACAAGCGCGTTGTCTTAAATAATTTATCAGAAATATTGTTTACATTTCACAAAACACGGTGAACGACGGTGGACGCGTTGGGTTGAACGTCTCTTTTCACATTGTTCTTTATTGAACTTTATTTGACAACCAGGTGTGAGAGGCATCCGTGGAGTGAGTGAGAGAGTGTGTTTAGGTAATTAATCGAATCTGGACCAGATGACTCGGTGATCAACAGCATGAGCATCGATCTGCCCCATTGGGAACCGATGACGTGTCATCCAAGTCAGCAAGCCTGATCCCGTCAGTCGCCTTTTGGGGTATAGCTCCATTTCTGGTGTCCCCTGCAGTGATATTGCTGGAGTATTGCTAAATGCGGATTCAAATCATGCTCACTCACTCTCCCTCTGTAACGGGGTCTCTTAAATAGAATGTTTTATACCCGTGAAGGTCCCGGGGTAGAATAGGCTTTCAGCAACCCATGCTTGCCATAAAAGGCGTTTATGCTTGTCGTAAGAGGCGACTAACGGGATCGGGTGGTCAGGCTTGCTGACTTGGTTGGCACGTGTCATCGGTTCCCAATTGCGCAGATCGATGGTCATGTTGTTGATCACTGAGTCATCTGGTCCAGACTCGATTATTTACAGACCGCCGCCATATAGCTGTAATGTTGCTGAGAGAGTTTCACTCACTCAGTGACAAATTACATCACCAACCAACTGGTCACCGTAGGTGCGATGTTTCGATACAGATTCTTGTACAGTTGTCAAACAGGACAAGAATCTGTATTGAAACGACGTGCTCATGAAGTATAGAAGTATTATCCATAGAATATGTCTATACATTGTATTGCACTTCACAAGTTCTAAAATGCTACTCCAAGAAGTGACTAGTCACAGTAACTTCCGTGTCAGCTTTATGGGAGGGGTTGAAGATAGAAATGGAGAACCTCAACGATGCTCCTAGATCATGAACTCTGCCAGATGACTCCTCGTGGACTTCCAGGTTTTGTTGGCAAAATGTATGATATAATCATGGATGGTCGTCTAACTAGCCACACAGGTAATGCAGATGGTATCCCTCGTGAGAGAGCTGCGTGCATTCTTGTTTTGGTTGCAATGGTTGGCTGCTTGCATAACGACACACTGAACAATATTTCAGATATCGCGATAATCTTTAAATAATCTAACCTGAACCATACAATCCAGTGATCAACGGCATAAGCATCAGTCTACGTTACTGGGATACGATGACATGGTGGTCGCCTCTTAAGACAAGCTTGGGTTGCTGAAAACCTATTATTACCAGGATCTTTGAAGATGGGAAATGAAGCGTGCACGACAACGGTTTCAGTTCATCGATTTCCAAGGCTTCAGATTACTTTGTTAGAAACGCTCTACGTTCACCCCTCTTCGTGAACAGTTAATTCGTTTTTGAAGTGGACCTATTTGCGTTGGTCGAACGACTTCTAACTACTGACCATCGTCATCGTCAGAGAAGAAAGCAAAGGTGAACCTTCCCTGTGATTTTTGCTCTGGGGGCCTGTAAATTAATGTCCAGTGTGGTGCTTACGGAACATGCTGACCACCTGTTTACAATCATACATGACTGTAGCTTTGAACACACCAGATTTCCACCCATTTTCTAAATTTAAAGAATGGTCTGTTGTGACTAAGTGTGTTAGTGAGTTTAGCTATACACCGCCCTCAGCAACATTCCGACCATACGGTGGGCTCTTTAAATAATCAAGCCTGACCCAGACAATCCAGTGATGAACAACATGAACATCGATCGAGAGTAATGGGATACGAGGACATGTGTCAACCAAGTCAACGATCACGTTAGTCGTCTCTTACGACAAGCATGGGTTACTGAGGACAAATCCTAACACAGGTCTTCACGGGTCAAAGTATTAGGAAATTGCACGTGTTATTTCAATCTCGAGGGTTTTTGCACCACATGGAGGAATCACTCTACACCCATACCAGGGTCACTGACAGAAATATGGACCCATGACTTATGCCGAAAAATCATAGGCTCAAAAATGCATGTCTCGAGAACGCCATATGCATCAAACGAATGTGTTGATAACTGTCTCAAATGATCCACGCGATGATGATGCAAAGACTCGCTATCAATGGAGCATCCGTGCCGGATCACTATTTGCCATGACCGGAATATTACTGGGGACGTATTCTTGGTACTCCGGAATTCGTTTTGCAGAATTGCGTCCATTGTCTTGTCAAGATACCGTTGTTTACAAGATTGATTTACGGAAACCTTGGCCTTCGAAGGTAACCTACACAATATAGAGTTACAAGTTACTGTGTCTGAAAGCTGTCCGCATGTCTGAAACAAACCACGGCGCTGAGACCAAACGTTCGGGGGCGGTGAGATAGCCGAGTGGTTAAAGCGTTGGCTAGTAAGGCCAAGACACGGGTTCGAATCACCACATGGGTACAATGTGTGATGCCCACTTCTGGTGTTCCCCGCTGTGATGTCGGAATAGGAAGAGTGGTTTAAAACCAAACTCAATGTGTCATCCTGGCTCCATGACGGACATCAGTAGGGCGTTGATACCGGATTAAGATATCTAAGGGGTATTTAATCTAAGGTTGTGTTCAGTTATTTCAGTCTGTATTGTTGGAACATTTTGAACTTTGGAAAACAAGTGATTGCATACTGCTATCTAGTATTCGCCAGTACTACGTCAGAGCACTCCGTAGGATATGCTCATAACCTCCCAGGTGTAGCACCCTGGCCTGTTACCGACCAAGTCTGGGCCTAAGACACATGACGCTAATAACGACCAACTTTCCACACTGTCAGTCAACAATCCCGACCTCTGATTCAGATTCTAATCGCCTTTTAACTCCATTTGACTACACTGGAACAATCGTATCTTAACGACTCAAAGACGGTGCCTAAGGGTTGAAAGCCACGAGCTTCTTAAGGTCAAACACGAGTGCTATTTGCTCTCTACTGGCTGGTACAAAAATGGTTTTGGTGGGGGTGGGAAATTCTTTTCAGGGACATTAGGAGCTGAAAATACGGGAACTGGGAATGTACCCGAGAAACGACGACTGCTCTGGAAGTGTACCTTTGGGGTCTCTTTCACAGGGCCCAGGAAGTCGATATGCGACATGCGTCGTTAAGCCGTTTTGGAAGTTTGGGTTTTATTTTATTTTAGCACATGGTTAATCTCCTTAACTCTGATAATGTACTTTGTGGGTTCACAACACTTCTGTGGAGTGATGCCTGAACTGCTCTCACAAAAGTGCTCACGATGCGGACTGGAACAAGAAACATCCTGACTGTTTGGACTTTTGGATCGAATCTTTATACTGCAAAACAGGCACAAGAACCAGAAAGGGCTGCAATGCAACCAGAACTATGGTATACTATCAGCTACAACAGATCACTCCGTGAGTGATTTAGAGATCGCATCTGGACCTGTTCATATACCAGGAATACACAAAATATGACAAGAGTGTGTAGTGATTCTTTATTCATTATGTACATTCTTGAGTGACAGTCTTTCCATAATTGACATAAACGAGTGAGTGAGGAGCGTTCCATGCCATTTAAAAAGTCCATGGCTTACTGTGGAACGAAAATCCAAGATATTAACCCACTTGGGATAACATGACAACTGAAAAACCATGCACCTTACTTGCATTTAAACCATCCATCCAGGATCCTGGGCAAGTAAGGAACACAACTCACTTGGTAATCTAACAAAAGCCTAAAACTGCAGCTAATGACATTAAAATGATACAGGGTGCACAAAATACACTTACAATGGAATACATTCAAGTTCACAATTATGTCCAGTATACAGATTGTGTGCAGCCAACATGACCTCATAGAGGAAGGCATCTGGACCTAGAGACTAAATATCAGATGATGTCAGGTGGAACTCTTTCTCAATGGGTGGACTGAATGTTCAGCTGTTATTCTCCCAAGCAAGTTACTTTCATGCTATTTTGAACAGTGTTCCTGTTATGTCAAGGCAAGCTGAAATGGGTCTCAGTCTTTAGTATAAACCATAAAAAACAAGTATGGTGCTGACAAACCTAGAGGCATTATCATGGCACACTGGGATTCGAACCTGGAATCACACAGTTATGGTGAAATCAAAGGACAACTAAACAAAGCTACAGTACAGTACTGTACTTATGGCATCATTACTTCACAATGGCTCTGTCCATAAACATCACCGCATCAATAAATTTGGATCCCGGGCTTTGGAGTCCAATTGTAGGAAATATGTCTGTGTCACAATAGGTCTGTCCATAAAACATTGTCGCATCAATAAACCCATCACCAGAAAAATACATTCAATGATCCAGGGAAAAAATCCAGTTCCTCGGGAATGTACTAGTTACTTAGATATGTGTGCTATATAAATATCTCATCTTAATCTTTATCTTATAATACTTGACAGTAGGTTTCTCCTTTAACAGGCAATACTTGTAGCAATGTAATTTGGATCCTGGGCCTTTCAGGACACTCTAGAAAATATAGTTTTGCGTAACTCATGTAAGTGAAATGAGCTGTAAGTATGTCATGTAAACATCTTTCCAACTGCTCCAATTACAGTAATGCAGGGAGCCAGTTGACATAAGGCTGCTACAATGTACTCTGAGCAGAAACTTTAGTTCAGTATGGGTATACTTGTACATGTAACTATTGTAATATAAAAAATTATGCGAGAGTGACAAAGCTGGTTCACTTCTAGTGTGAGGTAACCATGTCAGCTTTGATACATTTATACCACTGTCCAAACCGGATTATGTCTTTAGTCCCGATCAGTGCTGGTTTAGACAGCTTCCACTGTATGTGACTAATGAAGGATGTGTCTACTGGTCATAATACCTGAAAATATTTGTATCTTTTGCCATTCTACGATGAACAATAACAATCTTACTGACATATGGCAGACATCACTGGCAACTTGTAACATAGCAATCAAGGAAGGAAGGCCAAAGGGAGATAACTTTCACAGTCACTTTCTCTGCCTTTGAACTGAAGCAAATAGACAGCTGCTAATACAGGTATTCTTTAAAATTTGGGAATCACAGTTAGACTTATCACACTTATCTCGCTCTCTCTCTCTCACACCCACACCCAGAGAGGCATGTTGCAATACAATTTCATTCAAACATCCTGTACTTCAAGCCAATAATGATGATAGTACTCAACATTTAACGAAGGTACTTTGTTTATTTGTTTTTCCCCAAACAGAGAAGAAATGTACTCAGTGGTTATATATATCCGTAACTTACAATCAGAAGGAACTAAGATATTAACAATCAGTTCAAATCAGCAAGGATGCCACCAGGACTAAGACACTGAATGGACCAAGTCCAACAATGTCCAGGGGGTTAAACAGAAAACCAGAGTAACATAACAGGACATTTGTTGTTAATGTGCAATTCAGCAAACATTCCTGCTAAATGATGAGGGCAGTAAATGAAAGGGTCTGGACTATTCAAACCCATAATTGGTATTAAGTGCAATGATCCATGACCCCAACATATCATGACGTGTGAAAAATATACAAAGTCACCTGTTCCCTTGAACTGACCCTAAGAACCTGTATAGATTTCTGGGTACTAGGCAACCAGAACCTCACAGATACCTGTGCTCTGTGAAATAATAGTCAGCAGATATGATTCACTAAGAATAACACTGGTCATGCCGTTTGATACCATGCAGCACAACCTTCATGTCTTCTTGGGTCTTTGAACGTCTGACTACGACTTTGGCAATCAATATACATGTAAATATTGGCTGTCAACATCTCCTAATCTCATGTTTCCATTGTAACACAGGCCACTGTCATTGATTCACAACACATGACTAGGCGTCTGCCTTCAGCTGTCGGTCACTGAGGCCGATCTTCTCTCCTGGCTTGAAGGCTGGCATGCCGAGATATGGACAGCTGGCACAACGGAATGCATCACCCAAGTAACACTGAAACATTGCATTGGAAACAGATAAATAACAAGATGATAAAAGTGTAGGAATGAAAAGAAAACAATAAAAGTATCAGGCAAGTAGAATTCAACGTCAAAATAAAATAACATTAACGTATGTGATAACAAGCCAATTACTGCAGAAAACTATTCTCAGACCTCACCCCCTGAACCATGCACACAAAATGTACTTCCCCAATCCTGATTTTCCTTGGGTTTATTATGGTGACTAACACCCTCCTGGTTCAGCGTTTGAAATAAATCACTGGCCAGGAGGTCCTGTGCCGGTTGTTATTGTATCAGGCCTGTAGTTTCAAATATTTGCACGTCCTTGTGGCCTTCAGTAAATTATCTGTCTTTTTTGTTCAACTAGAATCTTCTCCATAATGTTTTTCTTCAGGAATTTTAACAGTTGGGAATCACCCATAGTCTATTCTGTTACGACAACTTTCAGTTTCACTTCCTGCTTGTTAAGCGTTTATACCAGTCTTTAGGAAACAAAAACTTCTCTCAGTGACATAGGGTTCTCTAACTGAAACAGTGTGAAACTGCACACAGTACAGTGTAGTCTATTTTGTGTTTATTGGTTTGGTTCTATTAAAATAGGCCTGCATATTTCATTAAGGGGTCTGTAGAGTTAAAGGCCTTCAGACCCTGATGGCCACCTGGCAAATTAAAGCACTGCAAACATTCTTCTGGTCAGGTCAAGCACAAATTGGGGTTGCTGATCATAAATGCCTAGACACTCAGTGCAGTTTCTTCTGGCCTATCTTGACATAAATCGGAGACAGTTTTCAATGTCATTATTTATTTTTCATCTCTCATAATGCCTGATTTAAGAGTCAGCACATATACCTTTCAGTGCCTAATTGTTCCAAATCACACACTGTTCTGTCTCACAGTGAAACCACACTGAATAACATTTCACTAGAAGTTCATTGCTTCTCCATCACGAACATGTACCACTTAACTGTCAGTTAAAATGCAGTACAACGTTCTACAATCTTCATATCTGATAATGAATAGCTTTGTCAATAAATAGCTTACATATAAAAACACACTATAAGATGAGAATGGCTACAAGATGACTTTTTCAAAGCAGAATTAAACTTGAGCTACATCAAGGAAGACTCAAGAACTTTTTAGGTAGCATGACGTAAGGTAGAAAGAAACTTAGACTTTGGGCACAGGCTGTCAGAAATTTTCTCAAGATTTTGTGGAGTTGACAAACAGTACTGAATGATGGATAATCCATATGCTCTTGTACAATAGTCTGTTTGGCTCAAAAGCAAACCAATGAATTGCAGTCTAGCTCGAAAACTAATAAACATAGCATACTCAGTGAAACACAGATCATAATTAGAACATCATATTAACTCTGTGAGGATAATTTTCGTTAAAATAAAAAGTTGTTTAACAAACTATAATTAAAATATTGACACAGTTCACTGTTTGTTACAAGGGAGGAGTGCAGGGAAAGGGACAGCCAGGTGGTTCAGAAAGCACAGAGACAGCACAGCAGAGTTAATGAATGAATAAATAACTTTCTCGGCATTTGTGCACATTCTTCTTGAATACCTGGCTATGCCTTTCTCTGTACTCCTTCTCGTAATAAAAAGTGAACTGTTTCAATATTTTAATGATATTTTGTCAACAACTTTTTTATTATTAGGATAATAATTCTGCAAAAACCTCACGGAGTTGGTATGATGTTTTGCTTATAATCACCATTTCAGTATGTTATGCTCATTATTTTTCGAGTTACACTGCAATTCATCGGTCCGCTTTTGAGCCAAACAGACTATAGCAACATAGCTGCAAGGGAAACAACTCTGTACGGCCATTTCACTGAATGAGTTGGTCTAGTTCATCTGGTAATAGGCAAACATTACACAAACTTGCTGAAAATGTTTAGACTGGAAATTAAAAAGTATCAGCAAGTATCTAAAAATTAACTGGTTATTATGAAATAACTTCAAAATTTTGGGAAAGTATGTGACTTACATTTCCACAAGCAGACGTAACTGGTTTGGGCTTGATGTCAGCCTCTCCCTCCAGCTCCTCTGCCAACCCACATGTACAGTTCTTGCATGCTTTCTTCTTCTTGGGGTTTGCACCACAATCAGCTGAATGGTAAGTGAGTGTATGAGTGAGTGACTTTAGTTTTTCATCGCTTTTAGCAATATTCCTGCAATATCATGGCAGAAACAGGCTTTACATAATGTACCCATGTGGGGAATTGAACCTGGACCTTCGATGCAATGAATGAACGCTTTAACCACTAGGCTATCCCATCACCCAATCAGCTGAATAAACAACCATAGCAATATAGATGGAACTGTAAGAGGTGAGCTTTGAATGAACAACTCAGATAAAAGTTCACCCAAATGACATGGAGACACAGTTACACATGCATTATGCAACACAAACAAAAGGAATAATTCCATGCAAATTACACCAAATTAAACTGAAAAGGAAGGCCTATGGTACTGCATTATCATTATCCCAAACTATTATCCTATAAACTATACATCTTGAAATGGTATTTTACAATAGACAGACACCTAGATGGGCATAGATTTTCAATGTTCTCTTAGCGCTAAGATAATCATACTTTATTGAGATTAAAGAAAGCGATTCAGAAACATTTGAGCTGATTGTGTGCTTGGTTTTGGTTTCGAACATTCTACTGTCCACCTCCTATCTCAAATATACCTCGTAACCAATGAGACTTTTACACTTGTGTAACCTTGATTCGTGGATATAACAGAAGTGCGGCGGAATTCAAATTTGAAATGCATGATTTCATTTTTTATATGCACTGATTATTTTATGCATTGATTCAGCAAATTGAAAATGCCCAATATTCCACTCATGAATGAAATGTTTGTTATTGGAAGCCATTTCAATCATCACCCATTCATGTGCCCACAAAATGTGACATCACCTTGTTTCGTCTATTACGTAATTGTTAACTTTATATCACTATGTACGACAGCTCACTGCAGTAAGTACTGACACCAAGGAAAGCAGACGACAAAAAGTGAGAAGGAGCTAACAGTATATTTTTTACTTGACATTTTGTACAAATGTAATTTGGCAATGGTGGTATTAATGATCTTTATTGATTAATTTATCTCAGTGCTGGAAACTTATATTTAGTGTACTTACCCATGATGCAGAGATTCAGAATTTTTTTCAGCGAGGCATGGCATTGCATGTACAAAGGTGCTGCTTCGTGGTGTCAGTTGAAACTTATTTATGAGCTAGCATAATAATTTCCACAATTAATGAATCAATGTTATCCACAAATTTAGGTTATGGCTCTGTAATACATCTGTCTTCCATATCAAGGCCATGACTATCCCATCTGTCTGAGCTTACCTCTGAGAGAGGCTGGGTCTGGCTTTTTCAGATCATCTTGTTCCAGGAGAGCATCGTCATCAACAAGCTCTACATCATCATCCAGCACATCATCCGCAGACAACGACCACACCTTGGCTACATTGGCATCCACTGCTGTCCAATTGAACATCAACATTATCTTCGTTAGATTTCAGAAAAACAGCCTCAAATTGCAAAAATAAGTAAGTGTTTGTATATATATATATACTCATGGAAACAAATACACTCATGGTTGTAGCTTATACTCAAGGGAACACATGTACATACAAGTGTTCCTTTATTTATTTCCCAAATTTTTCTCACAGTGTAATACATACCTCGTGAAGAAACCTGGAAAAGAATCAAGGAACATTTGTACTTGTAATGTGTTCCCTTATTTGTTTCCAAGAGTCTGAATATTCCTACATTGAACTACTAATGTACTTGATCTAGAATACTTTTTCTCAACTAGTGGTACAAGAGAACCTAGAATATCTTGGGGTCTAAGCTGCATGCAACATCACTAAAATATATTTACAAATGTAAACTGATATTTTGCACTGTACTAATGCTAAAATAAAAATGAAAAATAAAATCCTATAAAAAACAAAAGAGTTGTGGTAGTAGCTTTAACTCAGTCTTGTCAAGGAAGGTGTTTAAAACCAAAGCGTCCTATGTTTGTTATTTACACTATGGTAAGAAATACTCCAGCAGTATCACTGTGAGCTGTAAAGGAGAGTTTGGGCTTAAAACATTATTCCATGGATATTCTTAAAATATATTTACAAATGTAAACTGATATTTTGCACTGTACTAATGCTAAAATAAAAATGAAAAATAAAATCCTATAAAAAACAAAAGAGTTGTGGTAGTAGCTTTAACTCAGTCTTGTCAAGGAAGGTGTTTAAAACCAAAGCGTCCTATGTTTGTTATTTACACTATGGTAAGAAATACTCCAGCAGTATCACTGTGAGCTGTAAAGGAGAGTTTGGGCTTAAAACATTATTCCATGGATATTCTTAAAACATGAGCCACAATGTTCCCCAGCGTCAGTGAAAAATGACTTGTCACTCACAAGGTCACCCAATGACTTTGTCTCTGATATCTTAAATCTGATTCCATGATATACAAGTAGTAGTTCACAAAGGGAAAGGGTGCATATCCTTAGGTATCAGGGTGAGCAACAGGATGTATAGTCCAAGGGAGATAACTCTAGTTAAACTACCAATGTACTTGATCTAGGAATACTTTTTCTCAACTGGTGGGGCAAGAGAACCATGAGCATGTCCTTAGGTATCAAGTTGTCAATGAACAACAGGCTGTACAGTCCAAGGGAGGTAACTCTAGTTGTTGGATATGATAACAAATGTGCAAGAAGAGAAAAGTGATCGAATGCACGTTACATATTGATGGTATATTTGTTGGGTTCTTACGAAGTTAAGGAGACTGTATTTGAGATGACCCAAAATGCACTAAACATGTAACTAGCTGTATTATAATCTTGAAACCCCCCAAATTTGGTTATCTCTTTCACTAACCTTTAGGTTTGTTTGCAAATGACAGTTTGAGCTGCGTAGTGGACCCTACTTCATAGTGGGGCTTCTCTGCTGTGATCTGTACCAGTGACAAGCCATTGTCTGATGACAGATTCTGTAACGCTGCCTTGTCATCATCGCTCAGAGATAAAGAAACCGGCTGGTTGAAATAAAAAATGTTCAATATAATTTCATACAGTCAAACACACAAACACCATCAAACAAGAGAGCATGTATTTATTACAGTGAGTGAGTGAGCGAGTGAATTTGGTTTTATACTGCACTTGGCAATATTCTAGCTTTATGGTGGCATTCTCTAAATAAAAGAGTCTTGACCAGACAGTCCAGTGATCGATAGCATTGATCTGCGAAATTGTGAACTGATGACAATCAAGTCAGCGAGCTGACCACCCGATGCCATTGGTTGCCTCTTACAACTAGCATGTCTTACTGAAGATCAATTCTAACTCAGACATTCATTGCTAGTACTAATTACAGGAAATCAATGGTAATGATTAATTTATAACTACCTAGTATATGTCTTATTTTGAAGATGGCTGGTTGGATGGTTGTTTAAAGTCACACTCAGCTTTAAGGCAGTGGTGTGTAAATAATTGAGTCTGGACCAGACAATAAAGTGATCAACAGCATGAGCATCAATCTAAGCAATTGCTTTATTCCATAAGTGTTCTACTTGTATGATATGTGTTGTTTAAAGAAAAGTAGCTGCTTCCTGATCTCTCAGTTTGTTGTAAATCTTCAAACCTGCTGATCTGGCATTACACAATATTCACTAGCAACTGATTCACCTGATCTCAGCAGATCTTACACTATCACCATTCACTGTTAAACAAACAATGATTGTTTATATATCTGTGTTCCTGTCTCATGCCACAGAAGACTGAGTAAGCAAAAATGTTACTCTCATGTACTTACTGATCAAGCAAACACTCAACATTTTTTTTACCTTATATTAACCCGTATGTGACTCTGATGGTTAGCATCAGCTTGATTTAGTGGCTGTGCCAGTTGACAGCATCCAGGTTGACACCGCTGTTGATATCAGCAACAAACTGATCTAGTGACTTTGCCAATCAACAGCATTTATTTTATTTAGTGGTTGTGATGATTCTTATCAGTTAGTTATCAGCATCAACTTAATGCAGCTCAAAGTTTCAACAAACAATTCACCCACCAATGATCTTATCAGCATGTGGTGTGATGCAGTGATCTCCAGATGACAGAACTACTTTCTACATTGTCTATTGCATCTTGCCAAGTCATTGAAGATCAAAAAGTCCAGATTAAAACCATGCCAAACTGCATATATGTCAGGGTAGAGATTGCTGTGTGACTCCGACTGCAATTTGAACTGCAGTCTCTACCTAGACATATACATTTCTGAGTTAGACTTTGGTTGATGTTACTAGTCTAAGCATAGACTTTAGTCCAATGGAAATCAAATAATGAAACTGATATCCAGTTTGTAATTTAGGCAACTGCTCACCCTGAATGAGAGAGTAAGTTTAGTTTTACGCCACACTCAGCAATATTCCAGCCAGTTTGGACCAGACAATCCAGTGACCAACAACATAAGCATCGATCTGCGCAATTGGGAACCGATTACATGTGTCAACCAAGTCAGCGAGCCTGACTACCTGATCCTGTTAGTCTCCTCTTACGACAAGCATAGTTGCCTTTTATGGGTTTTATGGGCACAGGTTGCTGAAGGCCTATTCTACCCTGCGACCTTCACAAGTCTGCTCACCCTGAAGGAGTTGGTAAGGACCTGGGGCTTCTAGAGTCTCTGGGTCCAGTGTTAGCCTGGTAACGTTACATTTAAAAATGACTGATGTCCATGAATCTGGAAGATGCCTATTTTGATGAGGCACTGATCAAATGGTTCCAAATTCCTACACTTCTCCACTGGTATTTGAATGACCACTGAGCAAAGCATTGGTTGTTAACTTACAGCTGACAAGTTGACAAAGCCTGAGAGTTTAAGTGTTGACACCATTTTGTCTGCTGTCTGTACAGTTCCGCTGGCATTGTTGGAGACAGCATCCCGAATGTAGAGTTTCCCCGCTGGCTTCAGTATCCTGCAGATTTCCCCAAGTCTGTCCATGTCATGTTGGATTACCCCAGGCTGGTGCAGGCCGCAAACAGCCACATCAAACACTGAGTTGGGATGTGAAGCTACAACACAGTCAACTTGTTCAACAAAAGCAACACAATGCTTTTAACTGTGATTTCATTACAATGGCATAATCATGCTAATACACACATTCCTTATGAATCAGGAGATAAAAAAGCATCATTACGAAAAAGACTTTTATCCTAAATCTGTTAAATTGGTGCATTTGATAATTTACTGTCACTGTGAATCTGGGCCCACTTGCAATCTTAGTACAATGACTATGATAAGTCTGTGCTAAAGTAAGTGAGTTACAATTGTCAGTGCCAAGATCATTTTGTGCAAGAAAATCCATTTGATTTAGAAAAGGTTCCTACTGGGCTCCAGATAAAATGTTTTGAGCCATTCAACATTTCCTCAGAAGGTATTATTCACACTGGATTCAGTACATTATTACTCCTTTGGTCCAGTGTAAAGGGCATTTTTACCTATACAAGCAGATCATAATAAATGTACACAAATTTAGAAGGAATATCACATTGATTTATCATGCAATAATGTTGCTACACTAATGGGATTTCATTTTCATTCTGTTTTAAAAAAACAAATGAATTTTAATTTATTCATGCAGCACATTCTAGTTAGTTAGGTAGGTAGGTAGGTCAGCTTTGGGCCTTAAAAGGCCTATATGCACCCAACACTTAACAAACTATTATATTCTGGTACAGTCAAATTACATCATACTTTTATGTTTTAACAAGGAAGTCTAATACAGCTCTTTGAATGCAACCAAACACTAAATTGTCACCAAGTATTGCGTTCAGTGTAAAAGATTTTGGGTTTTGTTAAGCACAGTGTCTTTAGTATCCTTACGTGGGTTTTCATGAGCTGGACATTCAATGAACTGTTTCTGGACAGTGTAAGTTGCAACTTTCACACAGTGGAGATAAGTCTTTATCTAAAATACTTCTGTGTGCCTTTAATCCACATTGTGTTAGTCATAGCTGAGGAAAGATAAAACAACTTCATCTCTACAACAAAGACAACAAATTTTAAAATCTTTGTTTACTGCAGGACAAGTCGAGTACATGCGTCTACCTGAAGTTTCATCATGTTCATTGTCCCATTTGTTTTGCCAAGAGGCAGATATTGATGATGAAATGACAAACCAGTAATATCTTGGAAAGGGCTTAACTGTGTGAATATCTGTTGCAAGCCATCTTAGCAAGTGTTCCTTTCCAGCAACACCAAGGTGTACAGAAATCCAAACAACATCACAGCTATATCCCATATAAAATATCACTGCATGTGTCATATAAAATGTCACTGCATGGACCTTGGACACCTGATTGCTGCACATTTTAGGTAAATGCACAAATAACACCCCCTTGTCTGTCCACTGCTTTGTTCTTAGAAGTTACTGAATTAGATCAGTGGATGACCCTTGCCATTACTGCATTTAAACTCAGTTCCTTGGGAGTATTTAAGACTGCCATAAGCATGATAAGCAGTGATCTGAATCATGCTAATTTACTGACTACACACAAATTGACAACATACACTGTGTAAGTCTCTCCACATGTTCTACATGGACACTGCCAGACTCTCCTACTTGGCTGGTCAGAACTGGACAATATCTTGAATATTTTCTGATGACTGTCCTCCCCAAACAAGCAGTACTTTCTGTCCTGGTTTGATGTTAGTGCTGTCCATTCTGTAGGTATCCTGTTTGGACAAAAAGAAAAATTGGAGCTGGCTGGGGATATTAAAAGAATAATCTTGATAATGAATATGAATAATTTGCTTCAACAAATTTAATGTTTTTTAAATAGCTGAGAGAGGGGGAAGAGAGGAGAGAGAGAGAGAGAGAGAGAGAGAGAGAGAGAGAGAGAGAGAGAGAGAGAGAGAGAGAGAGAGAGAGAGAGAGAGGAGAGAGATGAGAGGAGAGAGAGAGAGAGAGAGAGAGAGAGAGAGAGAGAGAGAGAGAGAGAGGAGAGATATTTGGGGTACACAACGCAACATGTAGGGCAAACTGGCACTGGCTGATGAATGTGGCTCTAATACGTATCTTTAATCCATAGGTTTAGTTGTACTAGAGTTTATAAATGAATATATGATGTCCCACCCCACCCATGCACCGTCTATCATCAGAAAAGTTTGGCGCAACTCCATAAAAAATCACTTAAAAGTACAGGCAATATGCAACATAAAACTAAAAGCACATCCATTTATCATAGCTAAGACTATGTCAGGCATCTGCATTGTGAAATCATAACTATGTTCGTAATACTATATGCCAGCCTATGATCAAAACACGAGTTATGTTTAATAACAAGGGCAATAACAAACTCCGAAGGGCACATCACCAATGATTACATGCAGATATGTGGTGAATTTGATGACTCTTGTCATCATGATTCAGGAGTTTTAACTTTTTGTTGACATGCTGCTCAACTGCTTAACAGTAACTTCATATGGAAACACACATGTTTGGAAAACGGGTCCTATTCCCAAAACATTTAATCCATTTTACTGAGATTTCATAACCCTATATTCCTTACCTGATAAAAGTTGCTAAGAATCGTAGTTACCTATTTCCCTCACGAGTTACTTTTCGTTCCCGTTCTTGACCTTCGTGATTCTAATAACGCAGCAAATAAAAATATTCTTTTATAAATAAAGTGATATACAGAGAATACAAGAGTATATATTAAAATGAACGAAATGGTTACCAACGTGGGTTGTATAAACTGTCTATAATTCCTCAGTCATTATTGCATATAACGTATTATTTACTCCAATCATTGTTAAGAATAACGACGACATCCGTTGCACGAATAACTCTTGGCATTTGATTGGTCGTTTGGCGAAATGCGGTAGATTGAAATTTCACTTACCGCTCGTTCTAGTAGAAGTCTGTTTTGAAAGCGTTTCGTTTCTTTCGACGAAATGGCAGAAACGGAATTAGGTCCTGTTGACGCAGAATGGGATTATAACTGCCCACAATACGTCGATTTCAGCGAGCCGTTACCTCTGGACGATAGCGCAGACAAGTGGTTTGGTGAGGAATTTTGGCCATGATCACACAGACAGTTGGGGTATAATGCTTGATGTTGCTGTATCAACACCAAGATATCGGCTATTTTCAGAGGTTTTATGTATGGTTTGGATCCTTGATCTATTGCAGGGTCCTATTACAGTTAATGATTCCCCCATGATATATATTTGTAATGATTTTCACAAGCATGAAACTTTATCTTATCTTGAATAGTCGTGTCAACAAGTCCATGTCATAATTTTGGCTTCTTCATATATACTGATGTCTTATATGCCTTAATATGATCACAAACAATCTGAACAAATAAACAAGGTTATATATCCTCTGTTTGCAAATGTTCTCTACTTGTATCCTGTTTTTGACACAGTGCATCTTTCAGAAGATAATTGTTGAGGTCAAATTAAATTTGTTTGCCACATATTGTATCTGTTTTGAGCAGACCTACAATCGTCTGTATTTACATTTATGTACAACTGCATGAGTCAGATGGGCTGATACACTGTGATCAGTAATTTTTGAAACTATTCACATAGTGCATCTGTATGACCTCAAATGAGCTGTTTGGGATAATCTTAGCTTCAGTATTTTATGGAGTCAGAAGAGATTATAAGGAAGAAAGAAACTGCTCTTCCTCGTATACATTAATATATATGTATATAGATATAAGATCTAAGACTGTTTACGAAATGTGACCCTTTAAATTGTTAAGTGATATAACGCTGTTGTGGGCACATGCCCTTTTAAATTGATATCATCAGTCTTGTACATTTTCACCCAGGTTCACAGTAAATATATCTTAGCATAAGACTATGGTCACTTTACTGACCTTAAATACTATTCTTCAATGCAATTTGAATGTTTCAGATGCAGACCATGAAGATTTTGAAGATAGCTCCATTCGTATCAGCTCAGGTTGGTATTGCTTCATGATCATAATGTAAAACAGTGTCTCACGTTACTTCTACCCTGTGAAGATCCAGGCTAAAATGGGCCTTCAGCTATCTGTAAAGATGGTTTTTTTTATTCAAGTATACAGAGAGGTGACAACTGTATCACTGAAAGTGTTAGAAATCACACATTCCAGTCAATGTCGTCACTTGGAAGTTTGGAAAGTTTTGGCTTTCTTAATGAAACAAGATATGTCTACACATGTATGCAAATCACACAGCTACAAACACGTCATTAAATGTAAAAAGAAATGACCAATGATAAGTCATGGTCATGAAAGATAGGATTTGGTCTCTAAGAGGTCTGTGATAATCAGAACTTTTGAAAGAATCATGACTAATTATTGAAATGACACTGACAGTCAGTGCCATCAACATGCATGTTACAAGTGAGATGCAACAGTCATCTTAGGGATTGAGCACCAATGTATTGTTTACAACAATCATTTTGCATCTAGTGATCCTGTACAGCCCAAATGCTTGAAATGTTAAACATGTTATAATTGATTGTTTTCAGAGTACAAAAATGGAGTTCAGAAACCCACAGAGGAACATGTGAAAACACCCAAAGTCCACACACCTCAAGCTGAGGTGGCACCAATGAAATCAGGTAGCAAAGAATATCTGATAAATGCATAAAAACTGTACACATTTCTTTTTAACTCTAAAAGCATTGAAATCAGTTCTTATGAAACAACACATCAAGAAAAATAACCTCATAATTGCTTTTTCAATTATCAACTCAAAAAAATGGAAGTTATGTACTGCCTTTTGTAGAAAAGTACATTAGTAAAATTGGTAAAATGTATAGACTTTGATATTTTTTGTGTTGTGCTTGTTGGTGGTTGCAGTAATGTTTGCGGCTAGAGATCTCACAAAAAGTCATATGCACCATTCTGTGTTTCTAGTACCAGTTGTGCTTGTTCGGAGTGATTGAATAATGGGTCAGTCAGTCTCACATGTTTCAGCGATTAATAATCTAATAATCAATATTCATAATAAGATTCAGTTTCAAATAAAACTTTGAAAAGTATTGTTGAAATGAAGATATAAACAACTGATGCAGTTTTCGGACTTTTGAAAATCTGCAATGTAACTTGTAAGCAACAGTGACAGGACAAGAGGCCCACAGGACATGAAGCTGCCAGACAAGGCACCCCTAGGCTAAATGCTCTCATGACAAAAGAAAACAAGTAGATATGTAGGAAATAAATGGTCCTTGCTGAAAAGATGTAGTGGATTACCAATGAATGCCAGTACATAAATGTATTATTATAATATACATGTAGTATGAGTTTTAACATAAGCAACGTGATTCACATATCTAAATCAATAACATTATGCAGTTCACACATGCATTACAGTTCATACAAGTCTACTATTGTGTCCATTGGCATTGACTGACATTGACTTGTCACCATGGTTTCAGTCTGAGCACAGATTTTGTTGTCTGTCTTTGTGCATGTCACTCATTCTTACATGCTTGGGTGCTGGTCAAACACCCCCGGCACCCTGCAGAACACTCAGGCACATAGCGTAGTCATGCTGAAATCCTTTGGTTTCTGCCCACACTTATAGATGCCACCTGTGGTATTGCTAGGCCCTCCAGTTACGCCAGGGATTGGAGTTCTGGAGGATAAGATTCAGACTTGTGGCAGCTAATATTTCTCTCCAGACTGTCAAGTCTACCAACTTCTGCTTTTACTTCATGTTTTGCTGAGTGAAGGGCATAAGCAAGGATCTTCCTAGGTTTGGCAAGAACTACACTAACACTATGACAAACTGTATTCTTGAACTTGGTGAGACTGACATTGGTAGTGTCAGAAGGATGATTGTGTTCCTATTGCATCTTCCTTATTCAGGCTGGTGTGGAGAACACCTGTACAATCAAATGTTGATCTATGTGAACATTGCCACCTAGTACGACCGTGAAGGTCCCGGGGTAGAATAGGCCTTCAGCAACCCATGCTTGCCATAAAAGGCGACTCAGCTTGTCGTAAGAGGCGACTAACGAAATCGGGTGGTCAGACTCGCTGACTTGGTTGACGCATGTGATCGGTTCCCAATTGCGCAGATCGATGCTCATGTTGTTGATCACTGGATTGTCTGGTCCAGACTCGATTATTTACAGACCGCCGCCATATAGCTGTAATATTGCTAAGTGCGGCGTAAAACTAAACTCACTCACTCATTTAATTGAACTTTTCTTGGTATACAAATAACCATCTAGCACAAGCTTGACAGTAATGACACCACCTTGTTCCTAAGAACCTCCATAATGCAGTGTGATAAACTAGAATTGACCATCTTACCCCATTATATGCATGTGAGAAGGATGTTTTGATAATACATCAGTTAATGAGCTTCGGTCATCAAAGAAGGAAGCAGGAATTCAGGAAACACTTAATTGACTTTCATTTGTACTCAACATGTAAGCAGTCATGTCTAGAAACAACATTTAAAAGACCATCTTAATAAACGCAAGCTGACTGACATGTCACAGTGAGTACCTGTCCAACAAAATCAAATACAGAAGCGAACAGTTTAAGCCAATTCTCTGAAACAACATTAAGCTGACTTCATTCCATAGTTGACATATCATTGTCACTGAGGAGCCCGGGTGAATGTAGTTTTTTATGTATGCTACTTACCTGTAACAACTGTCGGCAGAGATTTCTCAGAAAAAGGGTAATACGAAACCACAACCAGACATACCCATATGGCAAAATGTCTGCATGCTGCGAACAAAATCATAACAGTGTGAAAAACTGCATAAACATTAATGCATATTTTGTATTCTTCCTAATACATGATCTTATTGACCGTATGCACATACACACCAATCACATGATGAAGCTCCTAAAAACATGTTAATAAATTGTCCTCGCTGGCCTAAATCATGAAAACATGATTTAGTTTGTCTTGTGGGTTGTGATGTGTATGTCAAAACCTGTGTTTAGAGCTGAGGCTAGTGTTCATGTAGCTAGAGTGGTGTGTTTTCGCAATGTTTCTAATGAGACCTTTGAGGTTTTCTTGTTTTGTGCAGTGGAACACCTTCAAGGTTGTATGTAAATGTTGTGAAAACTGTCAGCCATTCAGTAAAGTGGTTGTAATTACAACACCTAAATAACATTCCACTGAGGTGGATCCACCTGTAGCTGCCAACTCAGCCATTGTAGGCAAGTTGAACTAATCCTACACTGTAATTATTATAAACAGCTGTAATTAAGCATTGTTTTGAAGTAGACAAGCCCAACTCACATGTCTGATGTCAGCCAAAGTGAGAGGACATCAAAGGGTCCTTAATGACAGGCCACCTAGAATGACCAGCTTATCTCGTCTGTGTCATCTAGTGCTCACTGCTACAGAAAAAACATGAGACATTGTACATAAGGCATGCCAGTGCAATTTGCTTTGAGTCTCGCTTTGTTTCTCTTTTTTGGTGACAGGTGAGAATGTCTGTCTAATTGATTTAAATATTGTGTTTGGGCTGTGTAAGTGTAGTACATAGTGTGGTAGCAGATCGTGCAGTGCAGTGCCAAAGGTATTAACTACTAAGGAGCTAACTGTAGTGGATAGTGCAGTGTAGACTGCAGGTACGAAATGGCACAGTCAGGTGGTCAGTGTCAAGTCTCAGCCACTAATTGTAGCTAAACTAAATAGGGGAAATTGGTGGAAAATAACTGCATTGGTGATTCATAAATATCTACTTGATGTAATGTTTGTCCTGAATTTACAATCAATAGATCTTTGTTTATCATCAATGATTTGCCTTGTGATCTTTTTTGGAGAGACCTTGAAAGTAGCAATAAATGTTGTAGTTGTATATCATGTAAACTTATTAACCATGCTTACTGTGGAATATTGTTCTGACTGCTGTGAATATGCTTAGAAATTGGTAAGCATTACCATGATACTAATTAAATTAATACTAAATATACTAATTGTATATCAATGTTTTTAAGAAGGAAGTGCAGGACCAGTTACTCGTCAGCAAGCTAAGATGACACCACCACCGTCAAATATCATCACCTCCCTAGATGAATGGAGGGCCAAGAAACCACAAACTGACACACAGTCAAAGGCAGATAGCAAGAAAGTTGGAGTAGTGGCACCTTTGAGAACTGGGTAAATATTCATAGCCTGTCTTCAACTGTTTTAATACCTTTTTGTTTCACTGTTGCTTTTATGCTTATGTTCAGTGCGGACATAAAATAAAAAGAATAATAGGCCATCAGTCTTCTTTTTTCTTGCATCCTTCCAATGCCATGCTATTTTTTCTCTAGGAAACGAGCAAACAGCTGTTCTGGTGGTGATGCTTCCAATCTGAAATCAACTGACGTGTCCCCAGTTACATCAACCAATGACAGGTTTGTTGTCATTTATATCATGTAAAGTAATTTATGGAATCCAAACGTTTTCACTTGAATTACTGGCCTAATCATTATACTGAAACTATCATGTGTGACTCACGACATAGATGGATATAGAGGATCTTATATGAGTGCTCATGTCATGCTATATTTACGACACGAAAGCCTAAATGTTGGTATTTTCCAAGCGAGATTATGGTTATTTCTAACAGTTTGCTGATTCTGGCGGTTGTAAGGGAAATCAAGCATTTTTGCTCATAGACGGAATTTTGCTAAGTGCGACGTAAAACTAAACTCACTCACTAATCTAGCTCTTGTTCATGTATATTTGATTTTTAATAATCTACTGCTTTTATCATGGTTTTGTGATCATGCTTATCCTGTAATAACTGATCTAGATATAATTCACCTGCTGGTTTTTGTGCTTTGTTCACCAAAGATAGTTTTACAAGAATGTTTGTGGTTATTGTAGCCAAAGGCCTGCTTTAAAAAGACAACGGATATCTGGTAGTAACATTCGAAGGAGTGGTTCCCAAAGCAAATTGGAAGTGACAAATAATAATCGAAGAAGTGGGTCCCAAGACAAACTGGAAGTTTCAAGCAAGAGATCTTTAAAGAGAAGCAACTCTACAGCCAGTTCATCCAAACCTGAGAGAATAGCTCGTCCCCATACTCGAGGCTATTCAGCTGGTCGCCCTGCTCCCCAGAATAAAGAAGACGTGGAGGCTCCATGTGCTAAGATACCCAGAATGCCAACACTACCCACAACACCAACCTTTATGAGGTGAGTATTGACAAAGATGAGGTTGTATTCATTTTTGGGCCATCTTATGCAGCAATAAGAATTAATGATTTGTTTGGGGGGCGGAATTCTAGCAGCCAACAGTGGCTAGATAAAACTGAATGGTCTTGATAATGTGCCAGCATTAACCCTTATGTCTCAATGCTGACAGCATCAATCACTGGATTGTCTGCTCAAGGTTTGATTATATACAGGCTGTTATATAGATGGAACAGTGGTGAGACAGCAGACAGTTATTGTTACTGTCTTCTGTAAGGGTGAAATGAGTTTTGAGTGGGATCTCAAATATATCTACATCTTGTTACAAAATATGTTGCCATCTTCAGGAGGAAACAACTGGCTGCTGGGTCTCCTCGGGTTAAAACTACTGAGGAGCAGGAGTTGGAGCAGATAGCACAGATGAGGAAGGAATTGGCCAAGAAGAGGAAGCTGGCTAAGGACTCTCTGAAGAAGAGTAAGAATGCTCCTGGTTATGCCCCTGTGTGTAACTCACGGGAACCCACTGCAATACAGGACTTCAAGTTTAGCACTGACAGTCGACTGAAGTCACAGCACCAGGACAGTCAAGATGAGAGTACAGTTGACTTTGTCAGGTGTCTCCGTTCTAATACTGCCCCCTCTTCACAGGTTAGGATTTTTTATGCTGCATCAGTACCCCTATGTACAGATTCGGTGTATGTAAAGAGTAATGATATTCAAATCTATGCACTAATTCTGTTTATACCAAAATCTTTGTCAGTAACGAAGAAAGAGCTTAGAAAGAAGAGAGCTTATGGAACAATAAGAAATCTGACTAGAATCTGACAAGTATTGATTTTTAAGGCTGAATCCAATTTGTTGTCTACATCTTCTTTAATATATGAGCAGGGCCCAAGAAGTTTAACGAGACCACAGCCCTTCAAGCTTACAACAAGCCACAAACCAGCACAGCAAGTAGAAAAGTTCCAGTCCATGGCGCAGTCTGTTGCAGCTTTCCATAGATCTACACCAGACAGGTTCAGAAGAAAACCTCGAGGTAGGATCTGTAAAGTAAACAGTGTAGTGAAAACAATTTGGTTTATATCAATGGATTGTATATGTTTGTTTAGGTAAAGGATTAGGATTAAAAAAGTAATCCCTGTCAGCAGTTTCAAAGGGAGTAGTCATTATATCAGTCTATCTCTTAATTAATCCTGTTGATCTGTGAGGGAGTGAGGCAGGGTATATAGGTAGGGATGGTGACTGGTGATGCCCACATCTCTGTCTGTTGTACAGAACATCAGATGCATTTCAACATCTCACACTACATTTGTTATTTGGATTGCTTCATCTCTGCGTGAGTCAATATTTCTAACTTTGAAACGTTTGCAACGTTCCCTGCTTTTTTATGATTTATATTGATGATGGCTGCAACCTACAGAAGGTCTTGTTATTTCAGCCACCAGCTCTGACAGAAAGTTGCTGAAGGCACGATCACCTCACGCACTTCGACTCACCCAGCCAGAGACGCCCAAACTAGAGACACGTCATCGTTACCGGGCACCGACTGTGCAAAGTCAGAAAGATATTGAGGACCAGGAGTATCAGGAGATCATGAAGTATGCATCACTGTTTCTTGTGGCATGGGACTTTTTGACATTGCTTTTTGTAATTTAGTTGTGACAACTTTAATCCATGTGTCGTATGTTCTTTGTGAGAATGAACCTTAACAGAGACATGCATTATACCATGCATGGTAGTTGTAAAAGAATATGAGCTTCTTTGATGGGGAAAAATTAAGCCGGATTGGTATATTATGTACTCCAAAACATAAACGTGAAACGGAACTTGAAATGTAACTGACAGAACCTTAACCACCGTAGTTCATTATCTAATAGTGTCCTTTAATCCTGCTTTTTTTTTCATTCACAGATATCAGTTTAAGGCTCACCCAGTGAACACAAGGATCATGAGTCATGCGACAGGACTCCACAAACCAGAGCCAAAGCCAGCAACCAAACCAGAGGAGTTCAACCTTCACCTGGACAAACGCTTCCAGGAACGGCCAAATAAAGCTGCAGATGAAGATGAATATGTTTTCCATGCTCAGCCTGTGCCGAGGAAGATTCTGGAGGGAACAGTGGTAAGTTGACTAATATCATCTTTAGTTTGTCAAGTGATTGTTTATAATCAAGGATGAATTTTTGTATAGTCTTTGTTTCTTTGTGGTGGACCACCTCTGTGGTATAGTGGTTAGAGCCTCTGCTCAGAGAGCACAAGGTCATGGGTTTGATCCCTGGCTGTGTCATACCAAGCATGCACATGGTCAAAAAACCAAAAAATCCTTAAGTGATCCAATACACTAAATTATACAGCTAATTTCAGCAGATTACATCAATAAGTTCAGCTTGTTGAACTGGTGAACAATACTTCATTATCACTTCTATTTCTAAGAGGTGAATAACTTGCTATGTTTTATTCACCTGCCATTGATGGTAAATTACCTTGGTACACCACGACTTATACATGCTTTCTTCTTACTGAAGGGTGTAAAGCCAGCCAAAGAGATACCTACCACAGTGCCTCAGTCTCCAGCATTTGTTCTCAAGCATCGTGTCCGACTTCCTGTAGAAATACCACAAGAAAAGGTAGGTGCTGCTTCTGGTTGGTACCTTTTTTTATCAATTTAACCATAGTTAGTGGGAATGTATGTTTTTTAAAGGAACAAGTCCTTTGAACAACCCATGATTTCTGTGTTGCAGGAGCCAGAAAAACCTATGCCGAAGACTCACGCTGGCGTCCCATTCCAGCCCAAACTCTCCCACAGGACAATTACCCCAGAGCCATTCAGCTTTGAGAATCGCTACCCTGACCCCAATGCAGTGAAGGAGGCCAAACTGCGACAGAAACTAGAGGAGGAACAGCGGGTATGTCTTGTCATAATGTATTCATTGAATTCATGACCATGAACAAGTTCCTGGGACAGAAGTTTCGTAGTGGGACAGCAAGGTGATAAAGCCTAGGTTTGTAAAATGACCACCTACATGGTAGCAATTTAAGAAGCTCAATTCTGTTATCATCAGGGGCGTTCGCACATCACGTTGGTTCAGTGGGTGCAGTACGTGAACCCATTTCTGGGTCCCCCATCATGATATTACTATTACTAGACACTAGTGTGAGATACATAAATACCCTGATTGTTTGCCAAATCCACACAGTTTTTTCTCCATCCTGAACAAGGATTTCTCTAGATTGACTGTGATAATTTCGTACTTAGGTTATAGCTTCTTATTAAACATGACATCAATATTTGTTTTGCTAACATATTGCATGACACTAGCTTATACTGATATCTGGATATTCTAATTTGTGATACAGGCACGCGAGTTCAGGGCCAACCCTTTGCCACGTCTAGAGCCTGTTCTGCCTGAGAGACACACCAAGCTCTGTACCAAGACGGAACCATTCAACCTCCAGAGTGATATAAGAGGAGCCAAGAAGTCAGAAGAGTGGAACCACAAGGTTGTAAGTTAAACCATGAAGATTTGTGAGTCAAGAATCTGGCAATACTTGCATATTATGGAGAGTAAGCATCTGGAAATATGCATCTGTTTTGTCATAATGCCACAGCATGCTTTTCCTGATGTCCAAGTACAGTTTAGCGCTCTAGAAATCATTGGTTCCAGAAGCTGCTGGTTTTGCCCTTGAAGTCACAGGATGGAATTCTGTCCTGAAGAATAACTCTCATTTTAATGGCATTGTGTTACAGCATTTAGACAAATTGACCCACAATATCTAAAACTGATATTTGTCCTTAACACTACACTGAAACTGTTAACCATAGTAACATTAGGTATTTTCATGATTCTGTCACATGTAAAGCACTGCGAATTGCAAATAATCTGATAGTTGGTCCAGTTTTCATATCTCCACCACTTCCCATGTCTTCAGCTGGAGGAGGAGCAGATGAAACAGAAGCAAGCGACTATGTTCAAGGCTAGACCTGCTGATGTTGTCCACCAGGAACCCTTCATGCCCCAGAGATCTTCACGACCACTGACAGGTGAGTAATACTCACAGAATGTAACAATATACACATGTATGTAAGCAGGATATTGTCTTCATATATACATGTGTACATGTGCAGGATAATTTCTTCATATACTTTGAGGGCTAATTTCACAACTGAAAACCCACCTAAAGGTGATAACTCCATAAGGTCATTGCATAGGTGTAATTTGAAATCACCAGATTCATTGAATCAATGTGGGAAATGTAGAATTGGTAAAAATGTCTTGAGGTTCTCTTATTGCCCATAACATATTGCTTATTTGAATGATTACCAATTTGAACATTAAGTTTGAAGGAGGATCATTCATACTGCAATATATTGTGAAATAAAGTGTTAATACAGTGACACTGAGTGTACATGCAGATCCTATTACATTCTGAGATTCTGATAACAGCCATCTCAAATTTAGATTTGATAGTTAAAGTTGATGTTATGATTGTGTCATCCAAAATCATGCAGTATATCTTGATTTATTTATTGTTCTCTAAAGGAATGTCTTCGTTGCCTTATTGTCTCTTAAATCTGCAAGTGATAGAAAACTCGTAGGCACTTTATATTGTGGAAAACTTTGTTTACCTGTTATACAAATGCAACAATGAAAAAATATTGCAATACATATTGTTTGTTTCACATTGTACTGTTCACTGAGTTCTAATGGTAGTTTCCTGTTTAGATGTGAGTGAGTTGACCCTGAACACAGAGAGACGAGCTGTTGACCGGGATGAGTATGAAATGAGGAAGAAGGCACGGGAGGCTCAGCTGGCAGAACTGAACCATGAACGGGAAGCTCAGAAGATGGAGGAAGAGAAGGCTGCTATTGCAAAACTGCGAGCAGAAATGGTTCACAAGTCCAACCCAATCAGAAAATTCAAACAGGTCATTGTCCACGGCAGTGAGAAACCACCAACATGTCCGGAGTCGCCTAGATTCTCAGATAGACTAAGAGGCAAAGTCCGAGTATAAGCTTCAGTTGGTACTGATATCTCTTCATTCATATATTCATACATGTGTGAGAACACATCCAGCTGACTGTTGCAGACAGCCAATATGGATCCATCTCATCAATAGCCATCGAACAGAATCTTGGATACAAAACACTGTACATATTTCTGACTTCAGTATTGTACAGATACGTCAACAGCACTTGACTATGCCCTAGAACTGCATATGATTAGATTCGATTTTTAGGAAATCATACCTTTATTCCTTCACTGGAATCAAAGATGTAACAGGTCTTATTTCCAGAATCATGATCAAATGTTGAATATTGTAACATCTTCGGTGGAACAAATTTATGCTCATTTTATGAAAAAGCATTGCTTCTGTGTAAGCATTTTTATTTATGTTTATATTAGATTTTATTTATCGTTAAAACAGCATTTTGTAACTATCATTTGTTTGTTGCAAGCTTACCAGTGGATTCAGAGTTCCTTCATGAATATACAGATGTATCATAAGGCAATACTCTTTTATTGGATTACATGACAATCCAACATTTCCAACATAGACAATTTGTTTTCATCTGCCAAGGTTCACAACAGACCTTCAACAATAACCTTGTAGAAAATGCAAACCAATTTTCAGAATTGTGAGTTTTTAATGACAAAGCTTCTTCATTATAATATATTTAACATCATATTATGGCATGCAGCAAAACTGTTAACTTCCAGGCCAATGCCCAAGAGAGGTCTGATTGTTTGATTGTGCAAGTGCAATGTGTAGTGCTGCTCAGTGACTGCTGTATCCAAGGTCATATGCTTACAAGCAAACTTGTTTGTGGGATATGCTGTAGATTTAGATTTTACAAAGTGTGATGGTATGATCTGGTGGCAGACCAATAATCATTGTTATTGAGAACAAGTATATAGATATCCATATACTTTGTTGCTGGTGTCTTTGAAACCATTGAAGAACTGATGCTGCATTTAGTTGTACATACAAGTGGAGAGGTTGCTAAATGTGTGTACCTCTGCTCAGAGTTGCCCATGCCTGCCTGTCTTTTCTCCCTTCTGTATCTTTCCATGCCCTTGAGTCATTTCTTCTCTGTAATTATGTAATCTAATGCTATGTGAATAAATTAAGAAACCAATAAACACTTGTGTCTTTAATAGGATGACCTTTGATAAGACCAACCGTGTGGCAGATCAACAAAGGCATCATGGGTTGGAACAAGCTTGTGAAGTCATGTTCACTTGGAGAACTTTCAAATGCATTCATGTGGTATTGGTGAAATCAAACCCAAACTTTCCCGGTCGCTTTCTACAGGGTTCTGATGGTAATGAAAATGACAAACCCAAATTGAGATATTAAGTTAACCAGGGGTTGCTGTCCATCTCAAAAGAAAACAAAGACAACATCATTTTTAAAAATATTTTTATACAAATGTTTTCATGTTCATGATGCAAAGAATGAATCCTTGCAGCAATATGATTCAGATGTTATGAATATGAAAATGAGAGGTTCAAAAGGTCTTTCAAATGTAGAATTTCTGAACAAAGCAACATAACAATTGTAGTGTAGAGTGTGTCAGCAACAGGTAGTCCCACAACCAAGTAGCTCTACAGTGGAAATTCATTTTTTCATGAAGGGGGCATGGGTTCATGTACCGTCAATGTTTGTTTTTGTTCCCTGAGCCTGAAGAGTGAGGGGATCATATGCAAACATCAAAGGTACATCAACACATGGGCCAGAGGGACCTGTGAACGACGTATCTATCTTGCTCAAACACCTCAATGTGAGTTTTGAACTGTTCAGATTGTACACTTTAGCCAACTTGAGTGAATCAAAAGATTTGAATCTTGCATCTTGATGTTTTTCCCCATAGGTACCTGTCTTAGTAAAGTCGCTATGGTATAATTCATATGGATTTAAATGTTTATTTGTACCCCAAAGCAGGACTATATTCAAAGAATCTGGAACCTCAACTGGTTATTTGAGATACAGATGTTCTGTAACCATGTACCGAATGAGTTGCCATCGGCAACCAGGTACATTAAAGTGTACTTTGCTTGTAATAGGGGTACATTGAAAATAATAGGAGAAAGCCAATGGGAAAACAACATTTATGTGCGAGGTAAGATAATGGCACACATGATGTGATACACATATTAACTGATGTCATAGCTCAAGCCATTTTCAGAATGTAAAATTAAAATTAATGAAACAATGTTAAATCTAATAGTATACAAGTATAAGAAGGCCAAATTAACTTTCAGCTTTTACTGTACCTGTAATTAAAAGTATTCAATCTAAAAGTGCTCACTGCTTGACTGTTTGGCCTTTCCCATGTTACAGGAAAGGACTAATATTAAAATGTCAATTCCATGAGAGACTAACCAGTCATGTAAGTAAAATAATTTATAGCATCATCTGAAAACATGAAAAGATTGTGCAAATGGACTCTCATAATAAAAAGGCACCTCCTCCCAAATTCCCCAAATGGCTCACATCAAGCTTGCTGTGACAACAATTACCAAGGTTGCCAAGCAACTGAAGGCCCAAATGTCCGGGTCTACTCATATGACTACTAAATTTAAGATGATATACAAACAATAAGAAATGTATTCTATTTTGGCCTATATTACATGTGTGCATATACACTCAGTTTAGCTTCCTGTTGATGCAACAGAACACTTATTAACCCTTTCGACTTGCCTCAAATCGATAACTGAAACTTAGAGGTGGGCAGCTTCTAGAGAACACTTGCCAAATATGGAAAGTAAACAACTTTTCATTACTGTAGTTTAAATCTGTAAATTCCTTTGGAATAAATTATATAATAGTTTCAATGAGGGCTGATAGTATCACTGAGAGGAATGCATTATTTATTTCAGAGAAGTGTGGTGTGATATCGTGCCAGACAAAAGCTGTGATTTGGGAGGAAGACCCTTTTGAAGATGGCTTATTTGAGATCATCCAAACCTGATGTTTTGCTTACTTTGTTGTTTAAGTCCACCATGTTTTGCAGGATGATACAGCTGACCATGGTATGCGGTATAAATCAGAATAATTCTGAGTGATTGTAATGTACCTAATGAGCCCTTGTGGAGTAGCTGACATGTTGACACAAGTTCTGAAAAATTTCTGGTCCACCATGGTACATCGAGGACATCTTGTTCCAGTTCACTCACAGTGGTGGCTGGAGAAATTCCAGCCTGATGTTTACTGGTTTTGACAATATTCTGTTAGTGGAATAGTGTTCGATCTGCTCTTGTCCCAAAGACCAGACGCCATGATACTGGAACCTTCCACTCAGTCGGTCCGGTCGCCTCCTTCCCCACCTCGCTACCAGGAGCAGCCTAATCACATGATAGCATGGTGTCAACAAATACAAGGCTTCACGCAATGGAGTTTAAATGGGTCCAGGCTTCAAGTGATGAAAAATAAGGTTTACTTTGGATAGAAAAGTTTAAGTGTGTGTGTGAGTTTAGTTTTATGCCCCACTCAGCAATATTCCAGCTATATGGTGGCAGTCTGTAAATAATTGAGTCTGGACCAGACAATCCAGTAATCAACAACATGATCATCGATCTGCGCAATACGGAACCGATGACATGTGTCAACCAAGTCAGCAAGCCTGACCACCTGATCCTGTTAGTTAATTCGCCTTCTATGGCAAGCATGGGTGGCTGAAGGCCTCTTCTACCCCAGGACCTTCACAGGTCAGAAAGGTTTGAGACTATGTCTCATTAATGTGAACAGGCAGCATCTGGTTTCAGGGATACATATGAGATTTCAAACTGTTTAAGAGACACAACAAGTGAAAAAATATTCAAAACTGGGATTTGGAAAACCATGGGCCAAAGTTTACAGGAGTCATAATGCTAATTCAAATACTGAGTTTAGTTGAAAATATTTTTTAAATTAGTCTCTTCCTCCATGAAGATCCAGGTTAGAACTGATCTTCAGTAACTCATGCTTGTTGTAAAATGCATCTATTGGAATCGGGTGGTAAGGCTCACAGACTTGGTAGGCACATGTCATTGTATCCCAAGTGTGTAGATCGATACTCATGCTGTTGATCACTGGACTGTCTGGTCCAGACTTTATTTACTGACTGCTGCCATATACCTGGGACTATTGCTGGCATGGGTGTGGCGTAAAACTAAACTCACTCACTCACTCTATTGTTCCTCTATTTGGTGTAACAGCTTCCTCTAACTTCCTTAAAACAGCAAATGATTGCTTCTTCATATCTGACTGAGCATAGATGATCTCAATTGTTAGGTAACACCAAAAGAGAACAAGTGTGACAAGCCTTTGTGTGGAGGGTAACACTATGTATGACGTAAGCAGGATGCTGTTGTGTAGTGTATTCATGAGCCACTGTGATCATAAGAAACATGGGCTTTTGAAATTTGAAATATATGTTAACAAAAACACAAAAAAAACAAAATGAGAAATTATTGTCAAAACAGTAATTTGAACCCTTGTCACAAGAAGACAAAAAATTGATTTGATTTGATTCGCACGCACGCACGCACGCACGCACGCACGCACGCACGCACGCACGCACGCACGCACATAGTAATCTTATGTCACTGTGTATATGTAAGACGGCAGACCTCTGCTTACCTTTAAAGAGACAATCCCTAGCCAATTATTTAACTGTGTAACCATGGCAACAGCATCATGGGCATTGTCCCCTTCTGAACAGAACATCATCATCACAACAACTGATGTGTCAGTTTTGCTGAAACAATAACATACACACCATCATGGAATAGTTCAAACATTGTCAGTCCAGCAAACACATACAAAGTGCAATAACATTCATACCACTGAGTATGACAAAACCTTATGGGAGGTCGCGTCAGGTAACCTTTGAGATTGACCAATCAGAACACAGCTTACCAAGTGGACATTCGCACATACCTTTTGAACTTTTTATCTTGAAATGGTTCGTACCCAAATGAATCTGAATGCTATTCAGCTCACACTCGCTTCCAAGTGATGCACACGGCTTACGTACAACCATGAGAACGACCAGTAAACAGACGCTGAAAATGGTGTTTTTGGTAATATTCAAGGATGTCATCTTGTGGAAATATTAGCTAATGGTAACCATGTCAACAGAAACCCCAAAGCGTATATACTGCAGGTCAAATAATTGTGTTATATGCAGATTTTTGTTTGTGGAGAGATCTGTGTCAGTGACCTGAATATTTTGAAAGTCCCTCCGATCCCCAAATAGTAGCCGTTGTCTGATTGGTTAAATCTATTTAACTGTCTCCCGTTTGATTGGACAGTCATTGGTTGCTCAAAGGTTACCTGACGCGACCTAACATAAGGTTTTGTTAGACTCATTGGTGGAGTATAATGAAAAGTAATGAGACTAAGTTTACTTAGACTGGAATCAAGCCAACCTTAGTGTTTTCACTTTACATAAAATTCACCTAAGCTAAGGTTGTTTAGTGAAAGGAGACCTTAGTAAAGGTCCAAGGTTGAAACCCTAAAGATAAGGTTAACGTAAGCTAAGGTTGCTTAATGAAAGGAGACCTTAGTGAAGGTCCAAGGTGGAAATCCTAACGATAAGGTTAACCCAGGGATGAGAATGGGTGAGTGAAATAAGATGACAATGGGATGGGCATCTTAACTGAAACAATATAACATATATCATGAATGACACCAGTGCCATCAAATACACGGAATTCTGTGGATTTGTGGAAAATTCTCATCTCTGTTAACCTTAGAGATAAGGTTGTTTTGTGGCTGGAGGCCCCGTATGCACATAACATTCACAATTACCAGTAATTGTTATGTGTTTTGTAACCACTCCAGCTATTTTTTAAAAAACAGCCAGTCTGGCTTTACCTTGTATAAGGATCTAGACTGAACATATGATATTATCATATTATATATATTATATTATACATTATATATATATTATATATATATTATATTATGTATATTATATTATATTATTATATTTACATAACACACAAATCTATCAACATGCATACCTACAGTGCTTTCTTTTCCTACGATCACTGGATGTCAATCTCAATGGCACATCATATTTTTTATTTTCTATCTCGACTCCCTGGGGTCATACACCTCATGCAGCCAAAAGATGCACCAAGCTAATGAGTCCTTCCCATCCTTACAAAATACCCATTCACAGATGGTCAGACTGGTTCACATTGTCACAGTACTTTCTTCAAGTTTACTGCATGTTCCTGAACCTGCAACTAGGTGTTTGTACATATTCATGTGGACACCATTGGTCAGTTAGCAAAAGATTTGTGGATACAGGAAGAAATGAAACCAAATATGAGCAGGACTAAAAGTGATCCTGATGAATCACTGAAACTTGACAGACATTCATCTTTGATTATCTTGAAGACACTTCATGAATGGTAACTACGCTCCACCATTGCTTTGTCTTGAAGCGAAGTCATACTCCATTTTTCCTATTCCATACTCTTGAGATGAAAACCAATGACTAACATTTCTCTTCTGTGTCGCATAGACTGACATTGCTTAACATATAAGGGACTTCATGAAGAGACGAACATTTATTTATTCTAAACCTTCTGCTTCCAGAGGTCCTGGGCCTAGATTTCAAAGGTCTCTTATCTGTAAGACAGTCGTAAGTACCACACAATAAGATTAACTTATGACTATCTTAGGAGAGCTTTGAAAATCTAGGCCGTGTGTCGCAACATTGTGAACTAAGTTTTGGACATAGTGCTGCTTCAGTTGTTATAGATATAAATGATGGTGAATGCATCCAAGTATATATACTAATAGCAGAGACCATATAATAATCTATTATATGGTCTCTGCTAATAGATACAGCAGAACACCAGAGATGACAGACATCAAACCAACTCACAGGTTCTCGAAGAGTTGTTTCGCTATGCCACTTCCTGGCATGTACAGCACTGTTGGTTCCAAGCTGCCATCGATGGCGAGTTCAGTCGGGGTAGCTCTCCGCTCCAGTTCCTGCCAACCCAGTTTTGTGCGGAACAGATCACCACACTTCCTGTCCATTGACTCTGATGGGATGAAGCGGAACTGGGACCTTCCACAGAAAGAGCAGATTCAATCATACATCAGACTTGTCTCTCATTCCCTCTACGAAATGTTACATTGGCTTGAGTGTATTACTGTTTCAGTTCTATCAAAGCCTACTATGTAGGGCAAACTTAGTGGTTAAAGCATTTGCTTGTCACACTGAAGACCTGAGGTCGATAACCCATATAGGCACAACATGGGAAGGCCATCTCTGGTGTCCCTTGCCATGATATTGCTCGATTATTGCTCAAAGTAGTGTAAACCCCATCTCACTCATTCACTCATCACAATTGTGAATTCTGAATTTCCATCCACTGAAAACCGTTGATTGGCTGCTAAGGGAGGCAACTCAGATGTACAGTGGTACCTATACCGCTGGGAGAAGTCATGTTATGTTTGGGACCAGTATGTGTAATAGCATAAAAATAATGAGAAGCAGAAATGTAGAGACAAGTTTATATCTGAGCTTGACAGCCTCCATGCATAGCTGCTAATGTTTATAGCAATGATCTGACTCTTAAACGTACCCTTGTAACTGCACATCGAGTCTCTCCTCTGCGTAGCTACTGGTCAGTATGACTACCTGATGGAACCTCTGAAGCCTTGTCCACTCAGCAAGCCAACTCATGAATTTCTTCTTCTTGCCCTGAATTAACAGAGACATACATGCAGATACACAGACATCTTACTCAACGTCCTTCTCAGACATAGAGGTCATCTTGCAGAACCCTACCTTGATATTTAGTAAATACATGTATATGTATATGTGAGCGAAGCAAGCAAAGGTAGGCAACGCACTTCCCTTGCTACGGTTAAAAAAATATTTTCCATGTCAAAATAAAATATCGCCACCATCCAAGGTACACTCCCATTTCCGCACTGGGTTGTGCTCTCAGATTTCCAACCCCATATTTACTCATGTGAAATATGCTTTATTCAATATTTAAAATGCCATTTGTGGTAGTCAGATCATTCTTCACCTCCATTACCCCTGCCAGTTTCCGGTGTCACACAAGCTGGAACAGTGACCTTTGTCACTACAAGTGATGTCATCAGGGACCTTGACATAACTGATGATTGCTAGGCGGGGATTACACTGACTAAAACAATTACTCTAATCAATGTTGGTGATGTCATCGTACATGGGATTGTGAAGACATGTTACTGAAGTCCACTATACTGGTTTGAGGACACTAGAATCCAAATGTGGGATCTGAAGATGGGTTACTCTGAGTAATTGGCAACACAATATTACCAACCTTGACAAATGGTGACCTCTGTTGAAGGACAACTAATTTGTTGCTCTGACTTTCATATACTGTAATAGAAAAAAACATGTCTTAACAGGTGCTTGCTTCTGATATAGCCCAGGAAACATCACATAAAGTGCAAAGAAGTGCTTGTTGCAAATACACCACTGGATACATCACATACAGTCTGAACAGGTGCTTGTTGCAAATATACAACTGGATACATCACATACACTTTCAACAGGTGCTTGTTGTAAATATACAACTGGATACATCACACACTGTCTGAACATGTGCTTGTTGCAAATATACCGCCAGATACATCACATACAGTCTGAACAGGCGCTTGTTGCAAATATACAACTGGATACATCACATACTGTCTCAACATGTGCTTGTTGCAAATATATCACCTGATTCATCACAACAGTCTGAACAGGTGCTTGTTACAAAGCTTGCAAATGAATCTACAATAGATATCATTCCAAAGAGGACAAAATACATAGGATAACTGAAAAAGCCCATGTTGATGCAAATTGCTTTGCTTTTTCTGTTTTAACACAATATGAATCCTATGAGATGGTACGCACAGACACATCATTTGGGTAGAAGGTTCAAATAAGTGAAAAACATTTGCATATTTTAACAAATCTGGTATAAAGGCCATAGATTGCTTAAACTCAAGATATGCCCTCAAAATATTATTGTCATACCAAATATCACATTCCATACTGATACATGCAGGAAAGACTTTGTTGTTTAACATATTTGTCAACAAGATTGCAGCTATATGATGAAAATCTGGACCAAACAATCCAGTGATTGCCATCATGAGTACAAATCATGGGGTACAATGACATCATCAACCAAATAGGTGAGTCTGACCATCAAATAGTAGCTGGTTATAAACAACTTCAATTCAGATGTTCACAAGTTAGGTCAAGCAAGCGACATCAATGGTATTTTCAGCATAGTCACTACTGCATCATAGACAGACAGACAGACAGACAGACAGACAGACAGACAGACAGACGACACACCACACCACATAAGCCTACAAGACCAAACAAGTCTCCAAACTAAAAACATGCTTCACGTGAAAAAAGATTTTTCCTATTTCCAACAGTACTTTTATTGGCTTGTGTTCCACTGATGATTTGAACCCATATACTCACAATCGTAACTTTGGATACGAATGTGGAAGCCACAGTGACTGAGCAGGTCAGGGCACTGACACTGTGTGCTCATCCCAACAAAAGAACTAGAATCCATAAATAACTAGGAAAATGTAATTCTATATATAACATGCAGTCTAAGTAAACTTAGCCTCAGTGTTATTCATTACACTCCACCACTGAGTCTTACAAAACCTAGCAGAAGGTCGCATCAGGTAACCTTTGAGTGACCAATGACCGTCGAATCAAACGTGAGACAGTTAAACAGATTTAACCAATCAGACAACAGCTACTTTCTAGGCATTGGAGGGACTTTCAGAATGTTCAGGTCACTGACACAGATCTCTCTACAAACAAATATCCCCATATAACACAATTATTTGACCTGCAGCATGTACGCTTTTGGATTTCTGTTGACATGGTTACCATCAGTTAATATTTCCACAAGATAAGATCCTTGAATATTGCCAAAAACACTATTTTCAGCGACTGTTTACTCACAGTTGTCATGGTTGTACGTACGCCTTCTGCATCCTCTGGAAGCGAGAGTACGCTAAATAGCATTCAGAATCATTCGGGTACGAACCTTTCCGAGATATAATATTCAAAAGGTAGGTGCGAATTTCCACTTTCACAATCTGGTAAGCTGTGTTCTGATTGGTCAATCACAAAGGTTACCTGATGCAACCTCACATAAGGTTTTGTTAAACTCAGTAGTGGAGTGTAACAAAAAGTACTGAGGATAAGTTTACTTAGACTGATATAACTTGTGTTACGTTTATTGAAAGCTACTTAAACTGGTTATGTTTGACAAGATGACATTTGGGAAACGCTGTAGTTACCTTCGCAGCTGGTGGTGAGTTTACAGATGTTGGCATCATGGTGAGCGAAGGGGTTGTTGCCGACCATAGGGAGGATGCTTTCATGGTAGACGAACCCAACTCTCTCCATCCACAAGGTTGAGATGACCAGGTCAGCCGTCAGCTGGCCAACATTCCCCACGGACACACAGGGCTGGAAGCAAGCATACAAGTCCTCATAATGGCATGCATCTTATAACTGAATCTCATTTGACACAAGTGCTGTACGATAGATAAAGTAGTCTATGATTTTCCATACAACTTTTTAGGCTTCGTGGATGACTACAGGTTATGACGTTTGTGTTGACATTATTTTAGGACATCATGTGATTTCCTTGTGGACAGGCCTTGGAAAACCTCTATGGAGGCCACTGTTCATAGATTGTACGGAGATCTTGCGGAGGCTGATTGTGGCTTGTAGAAATTTAGTCACGTTGGTAAATCTACACAGTCACTGAATTTGGCAAGCAACAGTTTTGATATAACCGTCAATTTTTAATGAAAGTTAATAATTTTAAGGTCAATGACATGTATCACAATACGAAAAAAGTATCGCTAATATATTTATTGTCCGATAAAGTATCATGATTATTGATGCAATGATACATCATCACAGCTCTAATGCTTATCACATTTCAATATTATCTCTTGCCCATGCAGTTCCTGGGAAGATGCTACTCTATGTATTTCTAAAATTTTCAACCATTTAATAAACATTTTACAGCAAAATCTACTTAGTGATATCACAAAAACAAAATTACATATAAAATAAAACATAGATTTAGAGAAGACAAGCATTAAAAAACACATTAGAGAAGTTTGTCTAGCAATAATACATAATCTGTGATTGGATAGCAGAAAAACTGATCCTACACAAGCACAAACAGCTTTGATTACTTTTTGGAAGGTACCAGCAGCTTGTGTTATTTCATAACAAACGTAACTTCCAGTCATTGCAGATGTTGATTAAGAGACTGTAGTTGGGATATACATTGTACTAGTCAGGTTCGCAGTTCCTCAATAATATTATATTTCCTCTCCTCTCCAGTTGCTCCGTGATGTTAAAGCCCTAAATGAAGCAAGTCTACATATTCCCCAAATTCAGAATCTTCTCTTTCACCGTGTCTCCTTTTCTAGTTAAACAGTTATTTGTTTCTATCACATGTACATATCCTTAGCTAGACTAACACTTGGTCACTGAATATATGTAACTTTGATAGTAACTAACCCATTTTAATTGAAAATGTTCAATTGAGTTGGGCTCTCACTCACATCGTAAAATTGAAAAGGAGCCCCAAGGAGAGCAGAGATTCAGAACCTGAGGAAATCTAGACTTGCTCCATTTAAGACTTAATCACTGCAGATAGGGCTAGGCTGTATGGAAAATAATAAGGCTCGGAGACTGTGAGAGAGACTAATATTTAGATTAGTCTCAGACTATTCATGTTGGTCATGGCTCAGTTGCTGAATTGGACCTGTTTCTGACTATCTATATATAGCCCTACTGTGAGGACACAGCTGACACCACTAGCTGATACTGGCTCACAAAGGCGGTGCTAAAAATAGCTCAGTTACGCTCAAACCTGGATCTGGAGGGAAACGTATATCTCATTGTGTTCAAATGTTCACATCATGTGACTGTAGCTTTATTACGGGTCATCAGTTAAATTTTTTAAAAATATCACAAATGAGTTCAAACAGGCTAGATTCTTAAGTGTGGAAGTAACACATGATTCAAACGTCATGTGATTATAATTATCAGGATTTCTCTGTGAAGTCACCTGACCTGAAAACACTGTCGGGATGGTATACAATCTGATTTAAACTTCTCCACTGTAGCTCTGGTTTCTCTTCACCTCGCATAAATCTTTCGCCTTTTACTAAAGATTTCCGTGGGGAGGAACAACTCAATGAGTCTTAAGACTTATTTTTTAAGCCCTACCTGGTAGGGTACATAACTCAAACAAAGAACAGGCAATAGAAAATACTTGTGACAATCTATCACATATACTAAACATACTGCAATACTGTTCGTTTAATGCCTCTCTAAGCAGTTTGATGGCAGTCAGTGAAGAAGTCCTTACACAAAATACAAAAAAGAAAAATTACATCCTTTTCACACTGATGAAATGTTATCAATATATTTGATACTGATATCATGTACAATGCAAATCACAAAGACTACAGTTTTGTTCATACAAAAATATCTTTAATGAAATTTACCATGTTGATGTTTCATACTGCTAACAACTGTGCTTGCAGTGTAGTGAAAATAATCAGGGTATCAACATTAAGTCACTGAAATGCCACACAGCCTTGCTCAGACTAAGTGTAGTCTCTGAATATTTATAATTTTGATAGTAACAAATAAACTCATTTAAAATGAAAAGGAACCCCAATGACATGGGAGATTCAGAACCGTGCTTTATATGAAGTTTTCACATAGCAGGGAGGGTGAGGCAGTTGGGAAAATAATATGGTTCCATGGACTTTGAGACAGACTAGGCCTAGCAATGCGATTACACTTTTACTACTAAACACTTGCATGTCAATTTTATGGTTAAAATTGTTGCTATCTTATTAGCTTGGTAAGAGCAAGATCACAATAAACTGTATATTTCAAATGTTATTTCTGTCTGAGAAAAGGTTCAGTGGACTACATAAAGTCATATAAGTAAAAACTGTTGCATTACTCAATCAGAATGCCAACACAAACAAACAAGAGCTATAGTCATGTATTGGATAATTGGGATCATAGCTGATATTATTCTGGCCAGGTGCATACAGAAAATTACAAATAATTCAAATCTGCTCCAGTGATCTTTGTGCAAATACCACAATAGATGGAAAGATTTCCACCCATAAGCCCTGTTTTTTAATCATTCAATGCTTGAATAGATATTTTTTCACATAAAACCAACCCTAACCCTATACCAAACATAATACTAAATTTAAACGCTATCCCCTAGAAATCCTACAGTCAAGTTTCATTAATTCGACCTCCGTTTATCCCACAATTGGCTTTATCCAAAGCTTTTGTTGGTAAGAAATAAAAAAAAACGTAAGTTAGTCTCAATTATTTAGTCCAACATCCCCGTTAATCAGACAATCTGCTGTGCAACGGACGATGTCAGATTAACAAGACTTGAAGGTAATCAAAATACAACAGAATACAATTCAAGGGGGTCAGGGCAGAACCCTTAGCAAATAGATATACCATTACATAACCTGCAACTTAACAATGAAATCATATAGCTTGTGTTTTAATAATTTACAACAAGACATCATCAAAAAGAATAAAGTTATTAACCTCTATAGTACATTTTATGGATAAAATTAATCTATCGGTTGGATTACATGTTTTATCTTCAAAGGTCAATTTTCTGTGTAATATCTCACATAACATGCATACAGTCAGAGATATTTTGAACTGTAAGGATTGTTTCCATTCATAATACAGGTTACACCTGCACTGTATTTTGGGGATCTTAATATAGTGAGATATTGCATCTCACTGATCTGCTTTGTTTCTTGTTTAGCAACATTCCAGCCACATGACAAGAGTCTGTAAATAATCAAGTCTTGCTTCATTATTTTCATGACATGTCCATGGCAAAGGTCTTGGAAAAATAAAAGTATGAGTTGTTCCCGTTCCCCCATCACAAATAATATTTAGAAATTAATATAAACTATAACCATTAACAAAACTTTACACAAGAATTACAAGAGAAATTACAAATATGACTTTAAAGGGGCACTGATGCGGAGCATTTTCCGTGGACTGGTGTAAACTTTTGTTATTGTTTTTCTCCCGTGAGTACCCGGATGATATCCCAGCATTGGTGACTGGTTCGTGACCTCTGCTGCGCATTCCGTAAGCGCAATTGATAGTTTAATTATAGACAGATCAACTTAGGTGAAGTCATTTTTACTTCATAACAAATGTATTATGAAAACAAATGAAACACTTTGAAGGTTAATCATCTGCCAGTGGTAGAAATGGAAAAAAACTATTAGGACGGAAAAATAACGAAGCCAATGTACGTCTCTATATTTTGTCTCATAACCCTAATTAGTTTATTGTCATATTTGTATGATTCTGAAAATTAATAAAAGAACACACGATCTGCTTATACTCATAGTAAATTTCTAACATAACAGCAACATTTATACATTGTATAGAATGCCAATGTGGATCCTATTTCACACACATACGCGATCTAGTGTGTGTTTTCTGTCATATAGATTCTGCTGAATGCTACAACAAATAAAATAAAACAAAATGCAAATAATGAATGTAAAACAGACTAATTTTATAGCAACAATGTCAGGCTACTACCTTGTTCAGGAATGTATCCATCAATATCCACGTAAAAGAAATCGCATTCCATTCATCTGCAGCTGGTAAATAATCCTGCTCTGTGTCGCGTGCCTTACAACTGTCTAGTTTGCGAAAAAGTAACACATCGTTTCACGTCTTTCGTTGGTGAAAACCAGATAAATCTCTCATTGGTCTCCCAAGATAGCACACTTGGCAAACTATTTGTATGATGTCCACTATCCTAAGTAATTTAGTTAACCAATAATGAGCAATCAATCAATCAACGCAAGGGTGGTTAATTCTTTGAAGGGAGGATGTTGTTTTTGCACTCACTCTTTACGACAGGGTGTAGTCATCTACACACACTGCCTTTTGACAAATCCGCCAGAAGATAAAAGTAATTAATCAATCAGTGTGTTATCGGTTAATCCTTTGATCGATGTTTGTTTTTGTAACTCAGCTGATAAACCCTCTTGCATCACTTACATGCACATATTACATAACATACAATACATTTGCCATTACAGACCTTAATTTATAATGTTGAGTATTTACTCCAGACAGGAGAAATGCCAAATGGGAACCTTTGTTGAGTAACCGAAGTGGTGTTACTACTAATTATACCTGTTATAAATTCATTAATTGACCATCCAGAGAAATGATGACAAATAACACGTGCAGGTGTAGAGAATCAAACGCGAGTTACAGCAAGGAAGATGTAATCTCTGTGTCGCATGCAGCCTGAAAACACTTATGTGCCGAAACTGTTTTGAGGATACCAACGAAATTTCGTTACATAAGGAATACAGACAGGCATTTGCTGTGTACTTGGGTAAATAGGTGAAATAAGGGTTTTTTACGTAAGAAAATTTTCAGATTTCTCTACCAAAGGCAAAGTCATCGCTTTTTGTTTACGAATTCAAATAAATCAACTGTGTGTTTTTATTATCATAAATAATAAACCATTGTAGCTACCATAGCTACCAAAATTTACGTATGATATTTGCTATCACAGCTGAACCAACACTCAAAACTACCTATATATATAAAGCTTTGCAATCTTCCGTACTGAAACAAATGGTTTGCTACGTGCGTGTAGACATCATATTTTCATGTAACATGATTAAATATCGAGGTTAAAAACACAGAAATAGGATCAAATTGGATCAGTAACTATACCATCCAAGCATCCGAACAGAACTACACTGCTGGGATATTTGGTTACGATCAGACAAGGAATACCATGGATATTTTTAAACAAATGGCATATGATGGGCATCCGGCCTCCTGATTGTTTAGGTGAAGAAATTCTGCTAATATGGACAGGAGCCCAGTTCCTTTGTCCGTCACGGTCGAAGGAGCGGGCGCTGACCAATTTGCGGTTTGGTTTCGCAATTCGACCGTTGGCGAGAAACATTATTCGCTCCGCATCAGTGCCCCTTTAAGTTTAGAAGAAGCTTTATCCAAATAACAATTTCATATTTATATGGCAATATTCTAGTCGATACCCATTCAAAAACTATAATCATAATCAATTACTTCAATAACACAAATACGTTCTTATATTACTTATGATATACAAAAGGGTAACCTTTCCCGCCAACCCTATCAAAAACTAAAATTACGAACTTACATGCATGCCTCACCCTAAATTTATATTTAAAAAACTTGAACATGCATTTAAAAGTATCAATGAGCTTATTTCAGCCTTGGAATGTTACTCCGGCGAAGGACTCCCTTCTACTGTATATAAAAGGGAGGGGTAAGGACGGGTCCGCCCGTATCCCAACACCCAACACCCAACACCCCACCCCTCAACCATCGACCCTATAAAAGAACTCACCATTTAAGCAATAAACTGCAAATCTTGTCGGTTGGTTATGATTAAAAGAATCATTATGAATATTCCTTCATTAGTGACAGTCACTAATCACTTACCAAAATAAATGTGTAATCCTCCCAGTTCCTTTCCTTGTCATCAGCTGAGACGAACATACTTAACGTATGAGTCAACACTTCACAAAAAGACTGAATCCCCCAAACCCACAAACGTTCTTTGTAATTTGTCAACACTCAAAATACTGCTGTTTCCAACATATCATGCTTTCATGGACGCCGCCATTGAGAACTGGTACTTTCCTTCATACCCTGTTTGTCCACACAACAACCACGAGACGAACAAGATAACACCACTTTCCGTTCTTCGTTGCACAGACGTACAATGACCCCGTTTCGTCAATATGTACAAATACAACATTCAATTTGAAAACATATAAATACATTTAGATATCAGTGAAGCGAATGATTGATATCTCAATGATATCGCCAATCGGTTTTTTGAGCAGTAAATAGTTTTCATATATCACATAATCATAAGCTTCGTGACATCGCTATATTTCTTGTTTCTTCGTGGTTCGACACGTTAATGTTCGGGTCAGAACAGTCGATATAGCAACAAATGCTTGGCGCCAGAGGTGACGATCGAATTTTGTTAATACAGGCGACTAACGAGATCGAATGGTAAGGTTAGAACCACTTCTTTGATACATAATTTGTATACAAAATTTGGAAACTAAATTTATTTCTCGCGGGGTAACCAATGAACTTCTTTCCTGATTCCTGAATATATGCCATTCTCCTATGAAGTCACGGTACAGGGAGACTATAAGACCAGGGATAATCTACATATACAATCTGTACATAGCCTGTATCTGTATCATATACAATCTGTATATAGCCTGTATCTGTATCATATACAATCTGTATATAGCCTGTATCTGTATCATATACAATCTGTATATAGCCTGTATCTGTATCATATACAATCTGTATATAGCCTGTATCTGTATCATATGCAATCACTATATAATCTCCTAAGCTGTAGATTATCCCTGATACAGTGTCACCTGTCACCTGTGTGCGAAACAGCACCTGGCCCGCTAGCCCATGGGTAGTGAAAATCATATCTGGCCAGTAAATCTCACTAGCCACTGACCTGACTGGCAAGTGAATTTTAACGGGGTCATTATGTAAACAGATCACTCTCTCCGACTTATTAGTTACAATACACTTTGACATCATGCAAGATTTTGGCCTGATCAAGATGTTCATCATATTACCGGTTTAATGATGACTTACTTGAACACGAACAAAATATTTCATACACGTGTTTTCTGATTTGTTTTTGGTGGTATTTTATCCCTCTGTAATTTCTTGCTTAGTTCCAGGCATAGCTAGCCCGACTGGCTCGCCAAATATGGAAACTATTCCGCTCACCGTCTGTCAGGTTTGCTCCATGTATTTTAGCCATTTCAAAATTGTATAAGCTGTAATAAATGTGATATTACGCTGTGCAATGTCTTGAGCTCCCCGTAACCGTATCTACACATGGGAGACCCCTGAAGGTCCCTGGGTAGAATAGGCCTCCAGCAACCCATGCTTGCCATAACAGGCGACTCTGCTTGTCATAAGAGGAGACTAACGGGGTTGGGTGGTCAGGCTCCCTAACTTGGTTGGCACATGTCATCAGTTCCCAATTGTGCAGATTGATGCTCATGCTGTTGATCACTGGTTTGTCTGACCCAGACTCGATAATGTACAGACCGCCGCCATATAGCTGGAATATTGCTGAGTGCTGCGTAAAACTAAAGTCATTCACTCTAAACATGGCAACATTTCATGTCAAAGGCCTAATCAGTATCAATGGTATGAATTCATTTCACTGACATCTAACTGTTATTAACATTATTTTAATGAACACATTAACAATTGTTTGATACATTATATATAGTGTCTGTAGGAAAGACCAAGTCGAGCCATCCCGGTGCTCATAGTGTCCACAGTAGGCTATGCACAGCATTATGTGTGGGAAGGATGCGACTCCGAACTCCAGACAGCGTTATCGAAATTGAATGGTTCCTTTCCGAACGGCGCAGTGAGTACGCGCTGATGTGGAGCATGTATCGACCTAACTATTTTACTCAGGTGTTTACCTACTACCTTACTTTCCACACTGATTATTCTGAGAGTACAGAATATTGATAAGACGGCCCTACACTGACAGTATGAGGGTCGCTGTTATAGGATGTGGGGCTGCGGGTCTCTGTGCCTTACGACTTCTCAAGGTACACCCGCAGGGTTTCAGTCCGGTGGGGTTCGAGCTTAGTGCAGATGTTGGGGGAACATGGAATTACACAGATAAAACCGGAACAGATGAGCGAGGCCTGCCGATTCAGTCTAGCATGTACAAGAATCTTCGGTGAGTCCATTATGACAGAGGCCATGTGATAGATTATATTATATCAGAGACCATATCAATTATATGGTCCTTGAGTATATGGTCTCTGATTATGGCAGATTAAAAGTATTGTTTAGTGAAATATTGACGTGGGTTCTGCCTGCAAGAGTTATTCTTCTTGAGTTAATCAGTTAGCACAGCTTATAGTAATTTATATTCAATATATTTTAACGAATGCCACAGTCAGGTAAATGAGGCAATCTGACCGCGTTTCACGTTCTGTTTCAGCCTACAAACCCGATTCAGCTCCATAACCGATAAGCACGCCCCCTTGTAATACGTTCAGACTTTTAAGGGAGACAACCACTGGCTAATCGCTGTGGCATCACAGCTGTTGTAACTTGATTTTGTTTCTAAAAGATATTTTGGTTGCAGTCTTTCGTCGAAAGATCCAATCTCATCCCACGTACGTATACAGAGGTTGCTTGTCATATCTTCTGACGAACGTTCCCACAGAGATTCGGACGTTCGTAGGACGATATGACAAGTAACCTTTGTGGGAAGAGAATGCGGTCTAAAGAGGAGTGTTTTATCCATGTTGTTATGAGTTGCGGTCTAGTGTTTTCCGTGCATACTGTATTTGGTGTATGAAACCTCTCCTGCCATCGATCAGTCAATAATTTATTATACATTGATTGGTAGGGAGAGTATATGTATACACCGTCGTAAGTGTATTTCAGCCATAAACACAAAGCCACGTGCAAACTGAAAACATTTGGGATATCTGTTAACAGACAGATCTAAAATCGTTCCATGTCGCTTGTTTGTTGTTTAACGCTGCGCTCAGCAATATTACAGCTATATGGCGATCTTTAAATAATTGAGTCTGGACCAGACAACCCGGTGAATTATACCATGAGTCTCTACGCATTTGGGAATCCATGACATGTGTTTACCCGATTTGTGCCATTGATTTGATTAGTAGATATTGACAATTTAAGAGAAACATTTGCACATGCTCTTTAACAATCTGCTTTTATATGTTAGTGCATTCCTAGGTCTACCAGTCGATATATAATTCATAGGAACGTGACTCTTAAGGAATGTCATTGTGCTATATTAAACTGATGTATACATCTGGTGATCTGTTACTATTCTCAAAAACCAAACAAATTGCGATATTTCAAAGTTTTGATCCTGACTTGTAAATCACAAACAATATGCACGTGAACCTGTCGTTTATCGACGTCCGTGTAAACTCCGCTCTGTCAAGGTGAAACGATACATCGTTATACTATCCTCATGATATATTCTACTTTGATCACTGAGTATATGACTGTATCGCTTTAGTACCAACCTGCCGAAGGAGATCATGGCATTCCCCGACTTCCCGTTCGATTCAAGTCTGCCGTCTTTCGTCCATCACACGGATGTCGCCGAATACCTTCGACGATACGCACGACATTTTGAACTTTACAAATTTATTAAGGTAGTAACGATATGATGATTTTCAAAGATTAAGGGCACTGTCGATGAATTTATGTATAAGTAGTTAAAGAATCAGATCTATCTACCAGTTTTAATTCATGTTGATTTGTGTATCATTTCGACAGTATTACAGCGCTGTAATTGTGGATTCGAACCAGACAGAACCAGTCTATTGCTGCCTTTTACTCTCAAGGTGTGTGTTTTGCGATGGGGGTAGCCGTGCCACGCTACAGACCCAGGTTCGAGTCCCCGTTCCCAGTGTCCCCTCCCGTGATATTGCTGGAATATTGCTAAAAGCGGCACAAAACCATACTGATTGACTTACTCATACTGAAATTGTAAGCCGGTATGACCTTTCTGTTATGCCATGCTTACACACCATGATGTACCCGGAATGTTGTTCAAAGCGATGGTTGACCAAATCACTTACTTTTAACACAAGATTAGTACCCCAGTTGGCCACAGGTTGCTCGTAACGTTACTGTCTGTCTACTTTATTTAGACTTACAAATTTCGTAATGCCCAGAAACCACAAGCTGCTCGCAACGTTATGGACTGTCTGTCTACTTTGTTTAGGGTTACGAATATCGAAGTTCTGCGAACGCTTTGTGAATGTGAATGAGACCCCAAGGTGTACTTGAATTAACTAACTGAACCATTCCGGATACATATGTGCGTTAACCTTAGAATAGTGTTTTAGGACCTTGTTTATGGTTGTTTATCTAGAAAAGAAACAAAGAAAAACATCGATTTGTTCGTCTCAAAGTTCTGGGAAATCATACAGTATGAGTTGTTGACGTATTGTTAAATAAAAATCTAGAACTATATGTACTTACGGATTCTTTACTATTGCCCTTGTTTTTTGCATGGAATGTTTTTTTTTGCGTGTAGTATAGAAGCTTTCACTATTCTGTACTGTGTGGATTTTAGTTCAAGACGGTGGTTGAACATGTTACACCCGTGTGTCAACCAAACACTCCTGCCGTCAAATGGAAGGTGACGTATTCTGAAGCAGACGATAGGAAGAAGCAGACGACAGAAGAGTTTGAATCTGTTATCGTCTGCAATGGGTACGTGTATAGACAGACAGACAGACAGACAGACAGATACTAGCTTGACGGTGTTCACTAGGCCTGAGTGTCAACATAAATTTAACTGACTCAAAACTGTGTTTTTACGATGACAAAATCAGACATGATTATTTTCGTCAAATGTCCATGATCGAAAAACTAAAACAACAAAACATAAACAGTTGATGTTTTCAGTGACATGAACTTATTATTAAATGAAAACATTTGAAAAAAAAAGATCAATTAGGAATAGGATTATGTGAAACCAAAGTGACATTTCTGACGAATAACAAGAATATATAACGTTGTGTATTTTAAGGCACTATTCCACCCCGCTGATACCGGACACCCCCGGGCTGGACGTGTTTGAGGGGGAGGTTCTTCACAGCCACAACTACAGGATACCTTCAGCCTTCAGGGGGAAGCGAGTGGTACTGCTCGGAGCCGGAGCCTCGGGGCAGGATATCGCCATTGACGTTAGCCCAGAAGCCAAAGAGGTATATGGGGTCTTTGTGGAACGTGGTACCTATATGCAACTAATGCAAATATTAAGCTGGACGTGGCAATCGTGTGACCGAGGAATGTGGTGAGAAAATAGTGGTTAATCTTGAATATTACCTGAAGCTGAAGGGTGCCATTGACTATCTCAAAAATAGTGAATTCGCCAGTTTGTAGTTACAAGTGCTTTGAATGTCATTTTTAGAAGATGGAGAGTCAGATAAGGACATACGTTATTGATGAACATCTTCTATATTCAGGTAGTGCGACGTTTTGATACAGATTCTTGCAGGGATACTTGCTTGACAACTATAGAAGAATGTGTATCGAAACGTCTTATCACTTGAATAAAGAAGATGTTCATCTACAAAGTTTGTCCTTATCGGAAGTAATTTTCCACCATACGCTGGTTTATTTATGAATTGTTTGGTAATGGTGGAGATAAATATGTTTTTTTAAATGTAATCATATCGTCTTATGTATATTCTCTGTAATTTTTGTTCCCAATGCAAAGTTCTACATCCACATGCTCTCTGAAAACAACTTGGCCCAAATTATTTTACAGGTATTCCTAAGCAGCAGAAAGGCGCCATTACAATGTCCGTTGCCGGAAAACGTCCATCTAGTTCCTGGAATAAAGCGTTTAAAGGAAAGATCAGTTGTTTTCGAGAACGGCCAGGAAGCTACGATTGACACTCTTCTCTTCTGCACTGGTTATCAGTACACCTTCCCTTTCCTTGACCCCAAAGTTGGGGTCAAGGTCGACGGAGATCAGCGAGTTACTCCCCTTTACAAGCATCTAGTTCATTCCAAGTTTCCATCTTTGTTCTTGGTTGGTTTGTGTAAAACTGTATGCCCTTTCCCACAATTCCACATTCAGATAAGTACCGTGATATCCATCCTTAGCGGAAATGTTCAACTGCCATCAAAAGAAGAGATGGAGGAGGATGAAGCCAATGATCTTGCTGCTCGCATGGCACGTGGGTTGCCAAGGAGACACGCGCATCAGATGGGTCCTCACCAATGGGAATACCATGGCCAGCTGGCACAGCTAGGCGGGTTCCAAGATCCGATACCAGCCAACGTGAAAAACATTTATGATTATGTACATCGAACAAGGATAAAGAATTTAATCGGATATAAGAAAGAAAAATATGTCCGTGTTGGAAACGATAACTTTCATGTTGAGAGATAAGTGTTAAGGGAATGTGTTAATATGTTTAACATTTATATAACTGCAAATGTCTTACCAGAGACTATTGCAGGGAAGACGTGTGACGAACTATGAAACCTCCAGTGTAATATCTGAGCAATGTATCTACCTCGAGAAATAAAGTGATGGATATTCTATACACAGTACTGGATCATGTTATGCTAAAACCTTTGCAATTACTCTAAGAACATATACAATCGATGCCTATATATGTAGGATGATACATTTTAAATATACTTGCATTGTGGACCGATGACCGCTATCGCTGAATTTATTTGTCAGTCTTTTCTTAAACTGATTGAAACATAGAGATTATTGCCAGCACAAGCACACAGTTTTTTGTTGAGACCTTCAATCTTCTAAATATATTTAGGTGTGTTTTCCCCATGAACCTCACGAGATTCCATCCTGGGCCTAGATTTTCGAAGCTCTTTTGGCGCTAGGATAGTTGTAAGGTAATGTTAATGTATGGCACTGATGACTATCTTATCGCTACGAGAATTTCGAAAATCATTCCTGGTTCCTGGTCTTAAACTGAAAATTGAGAACTTCATCATATTGAGTCAACGCATCAATTCAACTTTTGTGTGATTCTTTAGCTCCAAATAATGAATTTGTCAGAGTAGTTTTTTAATTACAGGACTCTTATCTGTCAGGTGAAGTTTGATTATATATACGTCACTTGAATGAAGGTGACTTACTTGAGATTGCGTAATGTGCGTCAGTAGTTTAACAAATATTGTGTCATGAAATGACACGACTACAAACTGGACAAATATTCAAACTAAATTATAGCAATCAACAGCATTCATTACTGAATATATGTAAGAACAAACTAGATTTGAATGACTGAAGATGGTTAGTGGCTGATGCCATCCTTGCTATCATCACCATCAGTGCAGCGAGGGTGACTAGTAAACCCTATAGCTCACGTTTCAACTACAATTACACGTCACCTTTGACGATAAGCCTTGTTGAGTTTAATAATCCTGGGCCTAGAGTTTCGAAGCTCTCTTAGCGCTAATATAGTCGTAAGTTAATGTTAATGTATGTCACTTGCGACTATCCTAGCGATAAGAGAGCTTCGGAAAGCTGGGCACTGATGTGTTAGTAATGCTTCCAGTTCAGTTGAGCCTTCAAAAACATTCGTTGCACAATAGTGCATGTGTCCAAAAAGACACCAACTAATATCGTTTACTCAGATATCAACATTTAATAAAATGCCTGTGTAATAAGATATAAGTTATGTCAGAACCATATATGCCACTTTCATCATGTCAATTAATATAGACAGCGCAGTCTGTTGCGGCAGAGGCGATTGTGACGTCAAAACTGTGAATCATTATGACATCATACATGAAGCGATAATACACTAGTGTAATATCGCCGTAAAATATTACACTGCAGTATTTTCCACGGGCGAGTAATAAATCACGATTGAATGAGCCACGATCTGAACTCCATGGAGCATATCTGGGACCTATAAAACTAATGGCATCAAAGGGACCCTCCTCTACAGAACCTGTCCCAGTTGAAAGCTTTACTCGAGGAGTGGCGTAGACTGCTCCTTCAGATGATCAGCCGGCTGGCAGGGGGTATGAGGAGAGTACTGGCTGTCATACAGTCACATAAAGGGTACACTCACTATTGACCTTGAATTGTGTAAGACACACAAAATAACATTTTGAATGTTCACATTCCCCAATAAAGTCAACATTAAACATTCCGGGGTCATACTTCTATAGACATGGGTTTGTATGTAAATAAGCATGTATTATTTAAAAAAAACGATGTTCAATTATTATCATAAAAGCAATAGGAATTCCAATCATCTTGTCGTTTTTTCAAGAACTACCAATATCCAATTCGGACACACTTTTTTCTGGGTTATTCACTATTCACTTATAAATATAATCAACAAAACCCTTTCAACATTAATAAGAAATCTCTGCTGACAGGCAGAGTCTACTGCAAAGTTCTGACTATATCTTGAGTGTGTACTTGTTTCAGCACTATTGCAGCTGCACATGTACAATATTGTTTGAAAACAAATCTAATCTGGACCAGACAACCCAGTGATTATTACTATGCGATACGAAGTAAACAAATCGAATCTGGATCAGACAATCGAAGTGGCGGGCGTATCCCGCCCCACCGGTGGCACCCCTCATAAATATTTGCTAAGTCTTTGTTCGCTCGAAATAATTCAAGAACGTATGGTACAAGTCAACTGGGAAGTTGCATCGGATCGGTTTTGTCACTGAAGCACGTTTAAATATGTGAGTGCGCTGCACTAAGTTTACTATGTAGGTAAAAAAACCCAGACAAACTTGAAAATGAGTACGACAACGTCCGTGGTCTTCGGAGGAGTGGCGACGGTCGTAACGTTAATACGGCATAACGTCGGGGCCACGTGTGTGCTTAAGACCATTGTGGGTTCAACATACCTGTTCTCAGTATTGTAATAGCTCTCCCAGCTGCAAGATCACGCGTGGTGGAGATAAGATAACGTATGTAAGTTACCATCACGGTTTCGCTTCTATGACACAGCGAAACGTCGGATACAACCTGGCGGATATTTTGATTGGAGATAAGCCTATGGTATATCGCTGAAGACAAGCAAGTACGAGGTAGGTCATTATTGACAGACATGATGTTATTTATAGTCTAGTGGTTCAGGGCAGATCAAGTGTTATGCTGCATGGCGCATGGTGTTGAAACGACCATCTGTCAGTGAGTTTTACTTTGCTCTTAGCAATATTCCAAGAACTTCACGACTGGGGACATCAGAAATGGGCTTCACTCATTGTACCTATGTGAGGAATCGAACGTTTTTGTCAGAGGCTGTATAGTGTCTGCTTGCCATGCCATGTTCGATTCCGCACGTGATTGCAGTGTGTGAAGCCCACTTCAGGAACAAAACAATTCTTCCCATTTTGAGTGTCCCCAGTCTTAATACTGCTGTCTGAAAGCAGTGTAGAACCACATTCAGTGACTCAAAGCACCACATGAACAAGCTCCACCACAACTCAAAGTGAGCTCGCCATTTCCCCCATAAAGATCACACGCATGCATGGAGATGTATGCTGTTAACAGAACAGCACAAGTGAAATGTGTGACATGAATATTTCCAACCAGATGCAGGTTTTCGTGGTCCTGCTTACCAGGCGAAATTTTGGTTTTAGCGGGATTAGAGATATGTGGCTGGACAGTATGACAGTAGATCCGTGGAGGTCCGGGGTAGAATATTATTTTCCTGTACCCCATGCTTGTCGTAAGAGGTGATTAACGGGATCGTGGTCAGACTCTCTGACTTGGTTGACACATGTCATCAGTTTCCAGTTGCGCAGTTCGATGCTCATGTTGTTGATCACTGAATTGTCTGGTCGAGACTCGATTGTTTACAGACCGCCAGGTGACAGGCATTCCTTATAGCTGAAAGCGGCGTAAAACTAACCTCACTCACTCATTTATTCACTGTAGGGTGAGCAGAGGTACTGCTCACAGTTTAGCTGTTAAAGATCAGTTATATAATTATGATCTAACTGGACAAATGTCCACTTACTAAGGACTATATATGATCTACTACTCAAAGGAAGTTCTAAAGTACCGGTATTAGCATGCACTGGTTGCATCAAACAATAGTATATTTGTATAAGGCTCGATTGTGCCCCAGTTGCTAGCTGACGTTTTCATGTCAAAGTTGTTGGTAATATCCACTTAATTATACAATGCAGGTCGCGTCATTAGCACAAGGCTGATTTGTATGTTATCATGTAGTTTCTTGTGCAGCCGTGCAATGCTTAACAATGTACTTAATTCCGATAGTAAACAGCTTGAACCCATCGATTCCACACCCCTTGTTTTCACCTTAAGATCGTGTAGCATAATAGAAAGTCACAGAGCCTTGTTTTAAACGTTAGTCGGGGCGAAAAGTCACTGACTCGTAATGCTGTTCGCTTAACGTTTGCCACACGATTACATGAATGGTCTGTCGAAAAGTACCAGCGTGCACCTGCAGACGATGGATAACCTGACCGATGTTTCGTAAGATCTGTCTTACTGTATTAACGTGTTTTAGGCCTGCCGAGTTCACCCAAAGACGCTTTCATTCATTGTTTCTACCCAGAAATATGCCGATACGAGTGGCCGTGATCGGCGCTGGTGCGGGTGGACTTTGTGCCATGCGGCACCTGTTGGCCAGACCGGACGTGTTTGACGGGGTCTGTTTTGAACAGTGTCCGATAGTTGGAGGGACATGGGTGTACACAGACAGAGTTGGAACTGATGAATACGGACTTCCAGTACACTCCAGCATGTACAAAAACCTCAGGTGTGTGCTGAAGACTTAGAGAAATCTTTTGATATACAATATATTTCAATTTGAAAATTTGGTAAGCCACAGTGAAATGGAATAAACCCAGCATTGATATTGATCAACATTTATCTGCATGGCTTTAATGGTGTTGTATTTACATTCTATGAACCACGTGAGCACATCAAAGCACATCACCTCCATCCATTGTATTTGGACAATATTCTGACCATTACATACCTGTGTGGATATGGGTAAAAGTATGTACCCAGTACCCTTTCCAGGGTTCGCATTGTAAAAGCAGTCTTAGCTAAGGAGACTGTAACTCCCATATCTTAACAAAGACTTAAGGCAGTCGTAGCACTAAGGTGACAGTAGCTGCAATACCTTAACATAGACTTAACGCAGTCGTAGAACTAAGGTCACCGTAGCTTCTATACCTTAATATTTACTTAATGCAGTCGTAGCACTAAGGTGACATTAGCTGCAATACCTTAACATTTACTTAATGCAGTCGTAGAACTAAGGTCACCGTAGCTTCTATACCTTAACGTGGACTTAATGCAGTCGTAGAACTAAGGTCACCATAGCTTCTATACCTTAATATTTACTTAATGCAGTCGTAGCACTAAGGTGACAGTAGCTGTAATACCTTAACATAGACTTAATGCAGTCATAGAACTAAGGTCACCGTAGCTTCTATACCCCAATATTTACTTAATGTAGTTGTAGCACTAAGGTGACAGTAGCTGCAATACCTTATCATTTACTTAATGCAGTCGTAGAACTAAGGTCACCGTAGCTGCAATACCTTAACATGGACTTAATGCAGTCGTAGAACTAAGGTCACCGTAGCTTCTATACCTTAACATGGACTTAATGCAGTCATAGAACTAAGGTCTCCGTAGCTTCTATACCTTAACATAGACTTAATGCAGTCGTAGCGATAAGGATGTTTTCTACCGCAGCACCTTTCCAACAACCTTCACACTGCTGTCATAATAAGTTATGAAGGTGAAGGTTACCGCTTGTACTAAATGTTGTGAAATGTTCTTGTTTTAGGACAAATCTGCCAAAAGAAGTAATGGCATTTCCTGACTTCCCTTTCAAGGATAATTTACCATCATTTGTATTTCACCAAGAGGTCCTGCAGTATTTGCAAGACTACAGCGACCACTTCAATGTCACAGACAAAATCAAGGTACAGTTGCTGGAAATAGGTTTACTGTTTATTCACATGGCAGGTTTTACTTCAGATATCTATTTCCTTTTTGAAATTTAAAATGTTTTAGCTATAATTTACAATATGAAGGAAATATATGGTGAGTAAATATCTTATGCTAGAATTGTTTTTCCCTACACATAATGCACACTGCACACACATCCAGGACATGTAGCAGCATGTCAGATTGTTATTGGTAGCTTGTTGCAAATTCTGAAACATACCCACCATCATGTAGGACATGTCCAGTGGTCTATTACTTCTGAATACTCATGAAGACCTATGTTACAACAGGTCTCCACAATCTTAGTTTGATCCCCCGACTAATGGGATCGGGTGGTCAGGCTTGCTGACTTGGTTGACATGTCATTGGTCCCCAACTGCCCTGATCGATGCTCATGTTGTTGATCACTGGATTGACTTGGTTGACATATGTCATTGTATCCTAATTGTGTGTACAGACAATCAAAAGTGGGATTTGAACCAGGAATGATCAGAAGCATCTCAGTATCTAGTAACTTGGCCCCTCATGGCACCTAACATTATGAAATCACCAACATTCGACCATGATGAACACTGCATACAGAAACAACAAATCAGGTTTATGTCCTGAAGATATTAGATCTGGTTAGGATATTTTTGAAGCCAAAAAATATTCCAACAATGCCTTTTTGTTATTTCCATTTGCAGTTTCAGACCAGAGTAGATAGTGTTCGTCCTTTGAAGAGTAACAACTCAGAACCAAAGTGGGAAGTGCAGTATTGCAATGTCTTCAGCCAAACAAAGAAACAGACGGAATTGTTTGATGCTGTCATTGTTTGCAATGGGTAGGTATATCATGTGGTACTCGATGTATGTTGTCAACATCCATGAGTGGGTGGCCGTTTGTTAAAATGAGTGAGTGAGTTTTTTTTACGTCACATCCAGCAATATTCCAGTTATAAGGAGCTGTTCAGAGAGCCAGCAGTGTGAAATGCTGGATGCAGTAGAACCATACTTGGACACCATTTATACAAAAGTTGTGGTGTATAAAATACAAATAATGAACAAATCATCAAAAGTGAACTGATATACACCAAAACAGAACAAAATTCACCAAAATAGGAATATAAACTGCAACAATATCCTCTAAAACTGAAACAAACTCGCTGTAATGCAAACCTAATCGTTTGAAATGGAAACAAAACTTGCACCCGAGAACTGACACTGAGCATACAAAACAGCAGTCAGAGCACCCAAAAACCTCAGTCATGGCATCCTGAAATGGCATAAATATTGTCAAAGATGGCAGAGAGCGGAGATGAACAGGCTTTCGTCAGTAATGTTTTGCGTCACTATGAGTTTAATCTTGAAAATTTGATATTGGGATAAAGCACGTCAATCTGCTATTGTAGTAAGCTCCAAATCTATGTTCTCGGTGTTAGGCTTGTGATTCTAACTATGTTCCTGAGATATCTTCAGAGTTTAGGTTAAATTCCGAGAAGTGGACATGACTAAAGACGACATGACACAAAAGATAATCTTCTGTGTGACCTTTCTATGGATTCCCTGTCCACATAACCAAAGAGGTTAACCCCGTCAGCAAGCTGACATGGTAAGGACGTCCCCTGTGGGAGGACTCCACTCCCTGCTACAAGTGCATCACATGTGCATCAACCTTTTTTAAACAAACACCAATTTAATAAGAAGTTGCAGTGGGTAAATTTGAAATGTAGTGAAAATCATGATTACTTTGCTTCAGGCATTATTCTATTCCCTTGGTCCCAGACATTCCCGGTCTGGACAAGTTCAAGGGTCGTGTGCTCCACAGCCATGACTATCGGGAGCCAGATGCCTTCAAACAGAAGCGTGTGGTTTGTCTTGGTGCTCAGTCGTCAGGCATGGACATAATGGTGGAACTCAGCACTGTGGCTCAGACAGTAAGTCATATTCATTTGTTGTCAAATGCCACACTCAGCAATGTTCCCGCTACAAGGACCACCCAATCCAGTGATCAACATCATGAGCATTGATCTAAACAATTGGGATATGATGGTATGTGTCAAACAAGTCAGTAATTCAGACGGATTCTGTATAACAACATTTAGTTGATTATTGTTATATTTTCAGGCCATACCAATGTTATTTCTTGTTTTTGCAGATGTGCTTGTCATATTTGTTCAAGATAAGGAAAGAACATTTCCCTGCTCCAAACATAAACTTACAAGAAAATGTTTTCAGATTTTTTTTTGGCCCATATACGTCATGAATTGCCCAGAGAAAATATTAAGAAGGAATATTACTTTGATTGGTGGTTTTGTTTCTATCTATTTTATGCTCCAGACAAACAATCGTAAAACAAGAAACAAAACTGGTGTGGTATGGCCTTATAAGTAAATTGGTTATTATCAGAAAGAAAACTGTTGGTCTTCAGGACAAGTCAACATAGATTGTCCATCTCAACGTCTCAACTACTGTTTCTAGTGTGTATGTGCTGGGAAGAGGTTTTGCACCATATGACCACCGACTACTCAACATGTGCTTGTCCCTTCATGAGTTGATACCAGTGTATCTATTCTCTGAAAACCTACAGGATATTGTAATGGAGTCATTGTCTACTCAACATGTGCTTGTTATGATATCATTGACAGGGAGGTTTTTCAGTTATACATGAAAACAGTGAGTTTTTCCCCCAGAATTCTGGTATTGTGTAAGAATGTAACTATAGCTTCTGCAGGGACAAATACATTCTCATGAAACTGCATTTGTTTTACGACAGTCAAATGGTCCATTTGATAGATGAGAGTTCTTATATGGGCATGCATGGGTTGAAGTGGTTGTTAACAAATATGTTGGATTTAACTTTTGACCTTTGACAAGAGAGTGCCATTTTTTCATGAAGACCATCCCCAACTTACTCTTCATGATCTAAAATTCCCAATAAATTCATTTTATTGGGTGAGACAAAACAGTGTGAGTAAGTTTAGTATTTCACTTAATATTTTTAGCAGTGTTCTAGCAATATCATAGTGTGGAGAATCAAACCAGGGTCTTTAGTGTGATGAGTTAACTCTTCAACTTCTTGCATAACCCCTCCTCCTTTTGTGAAAAGTAGAGTTTATGGCTTACTACGAGGAATATTTCCTTTTGTAGATATACTTTTAGGTAGATGTACTGAGTCAGTTAAGTGTTTTCACTAATGACATGCATTGCCAGCAGTTGCAAAGTAACTTCCTGATTTGTCAATCCCTAATAAGTTACCACAATGTACTATTTTTTACTGTGCCTTTAAGAAAACAAATATCGCAGTTACAAATATATTTATTATGATAACTAAAGCTGAATTAGGAAGAAATGACTATGTAAGTCTTGTCTGTTTTAGGTGTTCATCAGTCATAACAAGGCCCCGCTTACATCCAAACTGCCCTCCAACGTAGAACAGAAGCCTGGGATAGTCCGCTTCACGGAAGATTCGGTCATCTTCTCAAACGAGGATGAACAAAAGATTGACTCTGTTGTTTTCTGCACTGGATACAAATACACCTTCCCTTTTCTGTCTGAATCTTGCAATCTCAAGATAGAAAATGAAAGAGTTACCCCCCTTTACAAGCATCTAATCCATACAGAATTCCCAACACTGTCTTTTATAGGAATTTGCAAAGTTGTCTGCCCCTTCCCACAGTTCCATTTTCAAGTTCTAGTCGCTCTGTCAGTATTAGATGGGTCCTTGAAGTTGCCATCACAGAATGACATGAACCAAGACATAGAGAAGGACTACCAACATCGACTGTCTCAAGGACTGCTCCCTAGATACGCCCATCACATGGGCCCCAGGCAGTGGGCATACAATGATGAGCTTGCTGATATGGCCCAATGTCCGAGGTTGGATCAACAAGTGATGGAGCTTTATAACACAGTGCATGAGTGGAGGGCAAGAGATGCAGCCACATACAAGAAAATGAATGTTACACTAGAGAAAGCCTGACTCTTCCACAGCTGTGAATAAGTCAGTGGTATTAAATGATATAGCGTTTCAAATCCAGGGAATGTCTGTGATCCTTTTCAATACATATTTTATAAATGCTGCTTGATTCATTTTATGATGTAAAAATGGTATATGACATTCAGGTATGCATGTACATACACAGAATATTTACTCTAGTCCTTTTACATGATCAAATAATGTATCTTACTGATATAAAATGTTACTGTTATTGAGTTTCTGTTTGCGTTTTGATTGAGCTTTCATTCACCCTTTGTGAGAACAGAACACTTGTTGGCAGTGAGTAGGTTCACAAGCAGAATCACCTGGACAGAAATATAGAGTCAGTAATTTTCTTTATCTGTATCAATAGTGAGTGAGTTAGCGAGTCTGACCACCCGATCCCGTTTGTGTTCTCTTATGACAAGCATGGTTTACTGAAGATCAATATTCTAACCCGGACCTTCATATATCTGGGATATTGCTACAACTAAACTCACTCAGTCACTGATCTATATCTAAGAATTAAAGTCCAACATTTAAGGGACTGATAGCATGAGCAAATATCCTCACTATCCGAGACCTACTAGCCCAAATTGAGCCCTATTGAGCGAGTATAGTGATATCACAGTATGGGACCTCATAAATGGGTTTCATACATTGTACCCAAGTGGGCAATTAAACCTGGGTCTTCAGTGTTATGAGAGTCTGCTTTAACCACGAGGCTACCTTATAGCCCATTCTCCTAGGCTGAAAAGTTCACACATTGTACATGTGGGGTGTTGAAGCTGGGTTTTTGGATGAAGTCATCTCTTACTCCAAAGAAGGAAATCATGGAATATTTGTTATGCTGGGTGAAGTTTAAACTGATTCACTAGTGAGTGAGTGAGTTTAGTTTCACGCCACTTTTTAGCAGTATTCCAACAATATCACGGTTGGGGACACCAGAAGTAGGGTTCAAACATTGTGCCCATGCAGGGAATTGAACCCAGGCCTGACGAGTGATTCCTTAAGCAATAGGCTACTCCACTGCTCTGCTAACATATTTCCTGCTTGGTGGCGTGTACCAGTACTATGTTTACCCTTGAATGTAACTGCACACTTTACTGTGACATTTTAACAGCCAATACAGTCATTGCAAAGCATAAGGATTAGAATAAATAGCTATATGTATCTGTACCAGTACTTTTACATACCTCAGACTCGATGTCTCGCTCTGTAAACTTTCCTACACTGCAGTTTACAAATTTTATAGCTTATGCATGTCAAAGAGCGCAGATAAATCTCCAAATCATCGCTCATGCATAAATGATAATTGCAGTATATCTATGACACTATACTCAAGAGTGTGTTTGCGTAAGGGACAATGATGTTATTTTTGTAAAGAATTTAAAATGTGCTGATAAGAAGTAAAACGTGTTTATGTCACATGCTTCTGCTACAGTTATCACATTCTTTAAAAGCAGCAGCTTTAAAAGTTTATTGGGATGTGTTATTCACTCTTACTGACTGTGTCACTTCACTGTAATCCAATGAGAAAGATAACTTGAGTTACGAACATGAATTCTCCTTTGCATTTGAATGTAACTATTTTGGGTTGATTCACCGGTGAATGACCTTCAAAGTAACCTTCACATTAATAACAGTCATGTGATATGTGTGGGGATTTAGTTATTTCCAGTTTATCTCCACTGACTGGAAAGATAATACAATTCAGGAATTCATTTTTTTTATTACTGTTGACTTTTATGTAACATAGACTTGTCCCATAAATTGATGAAACCATGCAGTAGAGATAGTTTCATCAAATTCTAATGATAATTTTTATTTTGCCTAGCTCAAATGGAGTGACCATGTCCACCTATGTCAAGCAATCATATAACAAAAACATCCTTGACAATACAGATGAAAAAACTCATCTTTGGTATCTGTGAGCTCTTACAAGGTTGAGAACATTTAACAGTGATAACAGGAGAGCCTATGCTTTTACGAACTCATCAACCATTCAGTGGGCTACTCAGTGGGCTACTCAGTTTTGTGGCCAATTATGTGTGAACGGTGTTGACTTACAGCAAATAATTATGACTCATTTCTGTGGTTCCTAATGCATAAAAGAGATTTCATAGGTCATTACATCCTATCATGCGCTTATCACAGTTCTGGAAGGGGTATATAACACAAGCACCCACCCTAGGGTTAGATTCCAGGTTAATAGCCCACTGACAAATGAAAATTCTGATTTCATGGTATGGTGTAAAGAGTGGTCATTCTTCAGTCCCAGTTGGGTGGGAGGATTGAATAATCAGCATTTTTCCTGTGATGTATGATTTAAACATGTTTGTAGTCGTAAATGAATAGTGATACGTTATCAATTAGTACACAATTTCATTTAGACAACAGTCAGATGTAACATGTTATATTTGGGATTTTAGGGCGGTGGGGTAGTTTCGTGGTTATGGCGTTTGCTTGTCACTCCCAAGACATGGCTTCAATTCCCCCCATGTGTACTTTGTGTGTACTTTGTGAGAAGCTCATTTCTGGTGTCCCCCTGCCATGATATATCTGAAATATTGCTTAAAAAGCGATATGAAACCAAACTCACACACTCACAAAATGGCCTTGTGTATTCAGAGTCTGTAGTCTAGCCTACCAGTTGTCTGACTTCCTTAATTGTGAAAGCTGCATCGGCTGAGTGGGTTGGATGGCTGACTTAGTGTGCTGGGATTTCAGCTCAACAAAAGTACTAAAATCTGTATTTTTGTGAGAAAGCGTAATCCCAAATATAATGTGTTACAATTGGTAAACAACCTGTTACAGCTTATACGACCATGCTCCCAAACAACTTATGATACAAAGTTGAGGTCAGGACATAATGCATATTATCACATATCTTAATGAATCAGATAATCCTGTGATGTTTGATAGCTCTGTCAAATCTTTTTGCTCATATGTGTCCAGTCTGAGAAGTAGTCCCATTGTGGCTTGTACATTTATCATCAGCACTATATTGTCTAAACTGGATTATTTCTTCAGTCCCAATGAGTGTTGGTTTAGACAGCTTCCGCTGTATATACTTATACGTGGTGAGGACATTTATATGTACTCTATGGTAAATGCAACTTTTTGTGTGCTTAATGGGCACTTTAAATGACATGAAGCAACTATTCAATATTCGCTGAGTTTGAGTTAAATGAAACATTGTCAAGAACAGGGTGTTGAAACACCATTTTTGATTCGAAGTCAACACAACAACCAAATGCATGAGGAAGTCAGACTTCCTATGCAGCTTGTGGCAGTTGGACACTGGCAGTTGTGAATCGGTTCAGAAAGGCTTAGAACTCAACATACCAGTCATATGCCCTTGATGTTTAGAGAGGTGGCCCTGTACTCTGGCCTGGAACCTGTCCCTCAGTCTCTGTATGACGGTGGGAGACACCTGCACAGAGTAACACTTCTTATAAATGGATTCACCATCTTGTAACCATACAATGGTCCTGCTTCTGTCATGGGCGCTTAACAGTCTGCAATGCGACATGATGAAGTCACTCCTTTTAAAGGAAATGTTGCCATAACCTGCATAGGAAGTCTGTCTTCCACATACACTAAACTGTTGTGTTTCGTAAGTTTGAATAAAATTGATCCCTTTTTTTCAAACAGTCCTTTGATTTTTGCTGTTTTTGACAATGTTTCATTTCACTCAAACTCAACAAGTATTCAGTCAGTTGCGTCAGTTCCAACATGTTGTTTAAAGTGCCCATTAAGCACACAAAATGTTACATTTACCTCAGAGTATAAATCACCTCACCACAATTAAGTTATATACGACTATCAAATTTTAGGGTGATTTATATTTTTGTTTGTAGTATAGATTTATATTGCATATCTACCCCATCAATTAAGGGAGTGGTTAGTTTGTGACCTAGTTAATTTTTCGAACATAAATAGGTTCATCTTAAATGCATGCTCACAATGAAGTGTGCTTTTATCAGAGCCCTAGACTTCATGCACCCATTGCGGTAGAGAAGGCAATAATTGATCGTTCTTGTACGAAATGAACTGTACTCATGCAATTCCTTGTATTGTGTGTGTTAATTGAATTGTACTATGCTATTAAGTCCGAAGTAATTGTTTGACTACCAGGGTCTGACTGCAGCTGTCTATTTAATACATCGCCAACATTCAAAGAAGGTTAAACAAATTTAATGACATTTTTTTGATAAGGCCAAAACAATTTTATTTTTTGTTTGATGGATTTTTGTAATTAGAAAACCTAAAGGCAGGAGGGAAAATAAAAATTAAAATCACCAGTCAAAGTAATATCGATTTTCAAAACTAAAAGTGTTTTACTTTTGGCAAGTTTTGAAGTGTGTATTGGGCAATCTTAATCTTAAAAACAATTCTAGTAAGTTTACATTTTTGGCCTATAAAAATATAAGGATTTTGTTTGTTTTAGTTTTTTTATTCTTGAAAAATTACGATCAGAGGATCTGTAAAACAGAAAATAAAATTGGTTTGGCCTAACCATATTAAAAAATATGTGCAAGATCGATGTGGTGCCCTGTGTGATTCAGCCCCTTGTGAAGCACATAACGCATATCTTCCATGGTGCCTGGTGTTATGAAAAGCATGTTTGGGGCAAATATGAAATTCATATTGGACCAACTCAAGCACAGTTATCAACTAGCTAAATATTACTTGACTATGTAAATGTGCCTGTAATCAGATTTGGCAAATTTCCAAAATTCAAAATTCATGATACAAATTTAATCATACTGTAAGTCACCCTCAGGTTGTCTTTCAATCAAATCACCCTTCTCACAGTCAGAGAGCCTCAAATCTTCAAATCATCATCATCATTGTTGACTAACTGTCATGTTGGATTCCCCACACTGGAACCCATACCTGGTGTCCACCATCATGATATTGCTGGAATATTGCTAAAAGCAGCCAAAAACACACTCACTGTAACAAAATGCCACCAGATCATACGTACATACTGCATAGAACACCCTTCACTACTAATATTAAAACTGTTGCACCATTCATCCTGCATATTTTGTTGCTGACCTCACTGGATTTCTTCTATCAGGAAACTATCCTGGCTAGTCTCTGGTGCCAGTGTGTGGAAGCTTTGATTCCCAGTGGTGTGACCTGTGTAGGTCCAGGGGTAGAATAGGCCTTCAGCAACCTATGCTTACCATAAAAGGCGACCATGCCTGTCGTAAGAGGCGACTAATGGGATCGGGTGGTCAGGCTCGCTGACTTGGTTGACACATTGGTCCCCAACTGCGCTGATTGATGCTCATGTTGTTGATCACTGGATTGTCTGGTCCAGACTTCATTATTTACACACCGGCACCATATAGCTGGAATATTGCTGAGTGCGGCATAAAACTAAACTCACTCAATCACTCCCCAATGTTGTCATGCTTTAAAATGTTCAGACATAGAGGGAAATGACCTGTTCCTGTTGACCTTGCACATGATATACTGACAGGATGGTAATCACACAGTGGACTCAATTCAGGTCATCTCTCAAGGTCATCATAGGTCAAGGTCATTATTTGGGATTTATTATGGAAACAATAAATGTGCTGTCTAGTCTGAGTATGTGAATATCAAATAATAATTCATATCACGGGTGAACAGCATTCTCCTACCGTTTAAGGGAGGGATTAGTGGATGCAATGTTTTGGATTTTTAAAGCATAGGGGCATGAAAAATACATTACACTGCAAAATTTGTTAAAACTTATAAATTTCTGGATTGTTTTATCCAATTCCTTGCAACTTGTTACATGTGGTCCCCAATAAGATGTCAGCTGTTTAGGTTTGATTTGAGAATACTGAAATGTGTGCTTTTTATTAAAAGGTTTTCCTCAGTCATAGGTGTTGTCGAGAGCCATTTTGTTACAAGAGAGTATTGGGGACCATGTGATCTAAATAGGATATAAAGCTCATACATTAAAGAGATACGTGTACATGCAATTCAGTGTGTAGTAAAACATGGCGTGCAGGAATTGAAATAAAACCAGTTTGGTTTAAACATGCCAGGGAAAATGGTTGCCTTGCATGTTTCATGTTTTGGCCATATTAAATGAAAACATGTTTCCGCATTAAATTGTCATTGTGGCATCTACATTTTAGATCTTATTAAAAGCATGTTTACATCTACTTTTCCTGTTGCAAACTATTGTCGACTTGAGTGACAGTATATGGACTATATAATTAGTTAAATAGAAATGTTTGTACTTTGAGTTAAATTACCCAAAAGTCTGATCCTCAAGATAAAAACTAGTATATACACATCGGGAATTTATATGCCAGGAAGGCTGTACATACCACGTGTGCAGCTTCCATGAAATGAAGATAAGGCAACAGTGTGGAACGCTGTACTAAAATTAACTCTACCGGTTCATACAAAAACACTGCATTTTTTTATGCAGTATATGAGCCACTGAGCTCTTTAATCTGATGCCATTCAAATTCTGTAGTCCTATACTTAGGTGTGTGTGAGTGCAGCTGTTTAGGGATTGATAGAGCATAAAGCATGCATCCTATTCATTGCTTTTCTTGTTTTCCAGTTGGGTAAGAAAAATGGCAGTGAAAATGGGAAGTCATGTTCTTTTTTGCGGCCAAAAAAGTTTTCCACCACACAGTCAGCTTATCACTTTTACACTGAGCTGGCCTCAGAGTAGTCTGTCTCACAATCTCTGATCTATATTATTTTCCTCACTGCCCAGCCCTCCCTGCATTGATAAGACCCTAAATGAAGCATGTCTAGATTTCCTCAAGAAGTAACCATCTCACTGGTGTTCCTTTTCAATTTAAACAAAGCTTGATGTTTATTTATGAGTACATGTAAATTTATATTATTTACCAATTCATCTATTCCAAAAGTCATGTTTGTCATGGTTTTTGCATTTACGTGTATTGGTTCCAAGTGCCATTCAAAGACATATCTTGGTTGGAATTGGTCTGTGGCAAACAAAGCTTGTTACAAGAAGCCACTTATGGGTCAAGTTTGATTTGATGTATGTCATCACCGTTTGAATCACTGGATACTGTGGTCCAGGTATGATTCTTTACATCTTCTGTCATACAGGTGTATAGCTGGAATATTGCTGAGTGCAGGGTAAAACTAAAGTCACTCACTCATACACTGTACTATTACTAGTGCTATTGTAACAACAATGCTTCTGACTTAGGGAGGATAATCTGAATGCATACCTGTGTTATTTTTAAGAACAGACTGATGATAATAATACATGCATATATAAAGTGCAGCAATTCACAAATATGATATAAAGAACAGACAGTGGTAGCTGGTCTGATACACCTGTTGCTAATAATAATGGTAATAATATGATGTTTCAGTGATGGGTGTCTCTTGTCATAAGTCCATTTACAAAGCTGTTGATATGTTTTCTTTTTGTGGACAAGTTTGAACAAATGCATTTTTAAGAACAGACTGATGATAATAATACATGCATTTATAAAGTGCAGCAATTCACAAATATGATATAAAGAACAGACAGTGGTAGCTGGTCTGATACACCTGTTGCTAATAATAATGGTAATAATATGATGTTTCAGTGATGGGTGTCTCTTGTCATAAGTCCATTTACAAAGCTGTTGATATGTTTTCTTTTTGTGGACAAGTTTGAACAAATGCATTTTTAAGAACAGACTGATGATAATAATACATGCATTTATAAAGTGCAGCAATTCACAAATATGATATAAAGAACAGACAGTGGTAGCTGGTCTGATACACCTGTTGCTAATAATAATGGTAATAATATGATGTTTCAGTGATGGGTGTCTCTTGTCATAAGTCCATTTACAAAGCTGTTGATATGTTTTCTTTTTGTGGACAAGTTTGAACAAATGCATTTTTAAGAACAGACTGATGATAATAATACATGCATTTATAAAGTGCAGCAATTCACAAATATGATATAAAGAACAGACAGTGGTAGCTGGTCTGATACACCTGTTGCTAATAATAATGGTAATAATATGATGTTTCAGTGATGGGTGTCTCTTGTCATACTGTCCATTTACAAAGCTGTTGATATGTTTTCTTTTTGTGGACAAGTTTGAACAAATGCATTTTTAAGAACAGACTGATGATAATAATACATGCATTTATAAAGTGCAGCAATTCACAAATATGATATAAAGAACAGACAGTGGTAGCTGGTCTGATACACCTGTTGCTAATAATAATGGTAATAATATGATGTTTCAGTGATGGGTGTCTCTTGTCATAAGTCCATTTACAAAGCTGTTGATATGTTTTCTTTTTGTGGACAAGTTTGAACAAATGCATTTTTAAGAACAGACTGATGATAATAATACATGCATTTATAAAGTGCAGCAATTCACAAATATGATATAAAGAACAGACAGTGGTAGCTGGTCTGATACACCTGTTGCTAATAATAATGGTAATAATATGATGTTTCAGTGATGGGTGTCTCTTGTCATAAGTCCATTTACAAAGCTGTTGATATGTTTTCTTTTTGTGGACAAGTTTGAACAAATGCATTTTTAAGAACAGACTGATGATAATAATACATGCATTTATAAAGTGCAGCAATTCACAAATATGATATAAAGAACAGACAGTGGTAGCTGGTCTGATACACCTGTTGCTAATAATAATGGTAATAATATGATGTTTCAGTGATGGGTGTCTCTTGTCATAAGTCCATTTACAAAGCTGTTGATATGTTTTCTTTTTGTGGACAAGTTTGAACAAATGCATTTTTAAGAACAGACTGATGATAATAATACATGCATTTATAAAGTGCAGCAATTCACAAATATGATATAAAGAACAGACAGTGGTAGCTGGTCTGATACACCTGTTGCTAATAATAATGGTAATAATATGATGTTTCAGTGATGGGTGTCTCTTGTCATAAGTCCATTTACAAAGCTGTTGATATGTTTTCTTTTTGTGGACAAGTTTGAACAAATGCATTTTTAAGAACAGACTGATGATAATAATACATGCATTTATAAAGTGCAGCAATTCACAAATATGATATAAAGAACAGACAGTGGTAGCTGGTCTGATACACCTGTTGCTAATAATAATGGTAATAATATGATGTTTCAGTGATGGGTGTCTCTTGTCATACTGTCCATTTACAAAGCTGTTGATATGTTTTCTTTTTGTGGACAAGTTTGAACAAATGCATTTTTAAGAACAGACTGATGATAATAATACATGCATTTATAAAGTGCAGCAATTCACAAATATGATATAAAGAACAGACAGTGGTAGCTGGTCTGATACACCTGTTGCTAATAATAATGGTAATAATATGATGTTTCAGTGATGGGTGTCTCTTGTCATAAGTCCATTTACAAAGCTGTTGATATGTTTTCTTTTTGTGGACAAGTTTGAACAAATGCATTTTTAAGAACAGACTGATGATAATAATACATGCATTTATAAAGTGCAGCAATTCACAAATATGATATAAAGAACAGACAGTGGTAGCTGGTCTGATACACCTGTTGCTAATAATAATGGTAATAATATGATGTTTCAGTGATGGGTGTCTCTTGTCATAAGTCCATTTACAAAGCTGTTGATATGTTTTCTTTTTGTGGACAAGTTTGAACAAATGCATTTTTAAGAACAGACTGATGATAATAATACATGCATTTATAAAGTGCAGCAATTCACAAATATGATATAAAGAACAGACAGTGGTAGCTGGTCTGATACACCTGTTGCTAATAATAATGGTAATAATATGATGTTTCAGTGATGGGTGTCTCTTGTCATAAGTCCATTTACAAAGCTGTTGATATGTTTTCTTTTTGTGGACAAGTTTGAACAAATGCATTTTAAAGAACAGACTGATGATAATAATACATGCATTTATAAAGTGCAGCAATTCACAAATATGATATAAAGAACAGACAGTGGTAGCTGGTCTGATACACCTGTTGCTAATAATAATGGTAATAATATGATGTTTCAGTGATGGGTGTCTCTTGTCATAAGTCCATTTACAAAGCTGTTGATATGTTTTCTTTTTGTGGACAAGTTTGAACAAATGCATTTTTAAGAACAGACTGATGATAATAATACATGCATTTATAAAGTGCAGCAATTCACAAATATGATATAAAGAACAGACAGTGGTAGCTGGTCTGATACACCTGTTGCTAATAATAATGGTAATAATATGATGTTTCAGTGATGGGTGTCTCTTGTCATAAGTCCATTTACAAAGCTGTTGATATGTTTTCTTTTTGTGGACAAGTTTGAACAAATGCATTTTTAAGAACAGACTGATGATAATAATACATGCATTTATAAAGTGCAGCAATTCACAAATATGATATAAAGAACAGACAGTGGTAGCTGGTCTGATACACCTGTTGCTAATAATAATGGTAATAATATGATGTTTCAGTGATGGGTGTCTCTTGTCATAAGTCCATTTACAAAGCTGTTGATATGTTTTCTTTTTGTGGACAAGTTTGAACAAATGCATTTTTAAGAACAGACTGATGATAATAATACATGCATTTATAAAGTGCAGCAATTCACAAATATGATATAAAGAACAGACAGTGGTAGCTGGTCTGATATACCTGTTGCTAATAATAATGGTAATAATATGATGTTTCAGTGATGGGTGTCTCTTGTCATAAGTCCATTTACAAAGCTGTTGATATGTTTTCTTTTTGTGGACAAGTTTGAACAAATGCATTTTTAAGAACAGACTGATGATAATAATACATGCATTTATAAAGTGCAGCAATTCACAAATATGATATAAAGAACAGACAGTGGTAGCTGGTCTGATACACCTGTTGCTAATAATAATGGTAATAATATGATGTTTCAGTGATGGGTGTCTCTTGTCATAAGTCCATTTACAAAGCTGTTGATATGTTTTCTTTTTGTGGACAAGTTTGAACAAATGCATTTTTAAGAACAGACTGATGATAATAATACATGCATTTATAAAGTGCAGCAATTCACAAATATGATATAAAGAACAGACAGTGGTAGCTGGTCTGATACACCTGTTGCTAATAATAATGGTAATAATGTGATGTTTCAGTGATGGGTGTCTCTTGTCATACTGTCCATTTACAAAGCTGTTGATATGTTTTCTTTTTGTGGACAAGTTTGAACAAATGCATTTTGAAGCAACACTGTTGTGGAGTGTGGTCCTGTGCATAGAGCTCAGGTCACAAATCAGTTAAAGTTTAAGCAACATTGGTCACAGATAGTCGATAGATGGTTGACTAACCCAGTTTGACAGTTTGATCCATGAGTGTCTTGGACTTCAGTCCTGTCCCACAATGAAGCACATGTCATACATGTGGTCTCACCTCAGTTCACCCAGCTGAAAATGGGTACCAGGTAGGATATGTCATGTGACTATTAAAATTCTTGTGCCGCACAGGCAGCTTGGGTTATCCAGGGTAGTAATGTTAATAGCACTTTGAGCAAGATATTTATCCTGGAATGGAGCTATGAAAGTGGACTGCTATTATTAGATAACATTAAATTATTATTGTACCTTCTGTAATAACAGGTTGAGCACTGCGATGGCAACAGATGATAGTGATTTCAGCGGAAAATCAGCTGGGGTCTGGCGATTCTTATTGGCTGCATTGACCGAAGTGATCTACGTGTGTGTTAGCTTAGAAAGCAGTTGGAAAAGTGGAAGCATGGCTTTGTTCACCGATTTTATAACTACATGTAATTTTATGGGACACAAAATTGTGATATTTGAATATTTGTGATATTGTCAGTCTCATGGACCTAGTCGACTCATGCTGAAACTTCGCCCTTGTGTTTATTGCTACGTATTACTGTTATGCTCCAGATTAACGTTTAGCTTTTAACTACTTAAAATTTTGATAAAAACAAAGGAAGCCCCAGAAAGATGGGAGATTCAGAACCTGAGGAAATCTTAACTTGCTTCATTTAACCCTTTAGCATTGCAGGATGGGTGAGTGAGTGAATAAGTTTAGTTTTACATTGCACTCAGCGATTCACTGGTGACCATGTCAAAGGTCTGGGTTCGATTCCCCATGTGGGCAAAATGTGTGAAGCCGATATCTGGTGCCCCACTCTAACCTAAACTCACTCACTCACTCACACTGAGGTAATGATTATCCCCTGTAACTTGTTTTGTGGGAGGTATTAAAATGCACCCCATCCGTGCATCTGTCTGTGCGTCCGTCTGTGCACATTTATCTTTTCCAGAGCAGAACTTTAAAAACGTTCTATATTTCTTCACCAAACTTGGCACATAGATAGATCTGGTGGTGTTTTAGTGCTGTTTGGTAGTTTGGGTATTCTTAATAAAATATTTTTTTGGTTTCCATGGCAACAAGTGTGACTTAGACTGAAATTGGAGGTAATGTGGGGATATTGATGACTGTGCCTTCTTGTTAATAGTTATCATGGCAGTTTCTAAACTTTATAAATAACAGACTGGTGTCCTTAGACTGTCTTGTTAGCTTAATTAGAGATGCTTCTTTAAAGGTTAGAATTACTACACATCCATGGGCTTAGCACTGGGTACAAGTATATACAGCATCGAGTGTGTTACATTATTAATACTGTCAAGGGATGTTCCTGTAGCATGTTCTACCATGAAAACATGATTGCCATTATTGATTGATCCCCCAACAACATTTTGTCTGCTTGTATTGATTAGCAACATTGTGCACTGTCAATAACCTTGAAGAGCACAGAGACAGGTATCTGACATGTGTGGATGTGTTGGGAGGAGAGACTGGAATATCTCACTGGATATCCTGAGGTGAGCTCATACATTTCATTACCTGTTTCGGTGTTCCTATTATCGGGGGAGCTGATGGAAAGGATTGTGGTGGGTGAAGAGGGGTAGGGTTGGCATTACACATGTTTAGTAAAGTACAAATTCAAGTTCTTTTGTTAGGTTGTGCCCCATCTAGGATTTCAAGACACTCTCTCAGAGTCAGACACCTAATCACCATCAGTCTGAGTGGGATCGATGCCTGACTTTATGTGTAAGAGATACCCATGAAGATCTGGGTTAGAATTGATCTTCAGTAACCCATGCTTGTCATAGGAGGTGACTAATGGGATTGGTTGACACTTGTCATGGTCTTCCAATGGCACAGATCAACACTCATTTTGTTGATCATTGGATTGTCTGGTCCAGTCTCAATTATTTACAGACCACAGCCATATAGCTGGGATATTGCTGAGTCCAGTATAATACTAACCTCACTCACTCATGTTACATGCTAGGTTCATCGAACTGTAACAGCTGCAAAAATATGCGTCGTAAATCTAAACTCAGTCAGTCAATCAGTGTGCTAAAGGCTACTGGTGTCTGTCCTTAAATCGCACATGTGACTCAAGCTAACAAGATTACTAGAATCTGTACTTTATTGAGAATGTGTAATCCCCATATGTTACCATTGATCACTTCCTCAAGATAACATGTGTTACATTGTGTTCCGTCCAACACAGCCATGTCTGTGGTGTATACTGGCAAAGCAGGTGGTACTTTACACCCCTTAAATATTTTCCCAGTAGAGGCAGCAACTGTATGTAGCAGGCTTTATCAGGTAAGTCAGTGCAATCAGGATGTTGAGAATTGGTCTTGTGGGATGCAGTAGAAGGGGCACATGCTTCATTAATACTGAATAGAAGCTGTATTGAAATGGAAGGATTAGACCCTGTGGAAATCGGTACATAATCCATTTGGGGGTACACTTTCTCAGGGGTTGAGTGGGTTAGATGGCTTTGTGTGTTGGCTATTAGGTGCCCTATTTGGGTTCGAATCCAAGATGGGACTCAACCCAGTAAAAGTACTAGAATCTGTACTTAACTGAGAAAGTGTAATCTGAGATATAACATGCATTGTATCAGACTTTTTCATAAATGGCACTATGTATGCACTGCAATAGGACTTGGGAAAAAAAAACAAGGGCAATAGATGGAGATAAAGGGTGGTGGGGTAGCCTAGTGGTTAAAGCGTTTGCTTGGCACGCTGAAGACTCTGGTTTGATTTCCTACATGGATACAATGTGTGAAGCCTATCTCTGGTATGCCCAGATGTGGTATTGCTGGAAAATTGCTGAAAGTGGTGTAAAGCTAAACCCACTCACTCACTAATGACATAAGGAAATAAAGGTGCAGGGACTATGACGTACTTGCACCTATGTTGCACTAACTGTTACTTTAGAATTTTTGTTCGTCATTCAACAAGAACACAAACTGACATGGTGGAAGGTAATTATAAAACCATGAAATATTCTGTATTGTTTGATTCACGCTTGATGACTTTTGACGGGAAAACGATCGAGATTGTTGCTCAAAACGCTGCTCTATGTCGTTTTGCCGGAGAAGAACTGTATTTAGTTTGTCAGCAATTTCATCTAACGAGACTGGTTGTGCTTTTTGGTATTCGTCCGACATTTCGTCTCCTCGTGGGGAATACACAGAGCGAGACTGACGTTAGTGACGTCGGTCGCTAGTGGATCACATGACTGGTCACATGATTACACTTGTTTGGGCAGTTCTTCCAACAGCTCAGCTGAACATTCAGATGTTGCATCTCATGAATAATACAGACTCACTTCATTGTAACCCCATCAGTATTTCATACATTAGTGTCACTCAAACTGTTGTCACATGCATTTTGTGTGGTTTTCACAATAACTGGTACTTTTTTCTTTGTGAGACTTTAAAATATAAACGTACATTTTAGCATAAAAGATAAAACATATGAAAATGAGCTACAGTACACACTGGCTGTAAAACCACAATATTCCAGAACAGATTTTCAGCAACTGAAATGCCGGTGCCAACTTTTTTCAGACCAAATGTCAAAATACCTGCTTATAATGCCCCTGTTACAAGACCAGACCAAGTGTATATCTTGTTTTATGGATCTGCAGGTCGAATTTTTTCAAGAATAAGAAAAAAAAAAAAAATTTCCTCTTTAAAAAATAAAATCCGAGTGTTTTTATTGGCCAAAAATGTAAGCTTACAAAAAATGTTTTTTACTATCTTTGTTTACCCATATACACTTTATGAATTCCCGAAAGTAAAACACTTTTAGTATTTGAAAGGAATGTTACTTTGGTGGTTTACTTTGTTCTTTCTTTCCCTCTTACCTTTAGGTTTTCTGATAACAAAAATCTGTAATGCAAGAAATAAAATTAATCTGGCCTAATGTAAGTTTATGGCCAAAGGAGGACATGGCATATGAGCTGCTTTGATCAGCTGAATAATTAGGGTATGTACTCAGTTCAGAGAGTCTTTATCGTTGGTTAATCTTATCAGTAGTTATTCCTATGGGCCTCTCAACCAGAGAATGTTTTCATACCAGATTGGCCTAGATCAAGATAATTACTGAAACTCACTGGTTACAGACGTTTGATGTTGGAATGTTTGTGAACAACAAGCTTGGCTTCACCGGTAGACCAGTGCTTAGTATTGCAGGGATGATAATGATGCAGTTCAGGGACTGTGAGTCAGATTTGGCTTGCCAAGTCATAATACCATAATCCTTTCTGGACAAATAATAAGGGTAAATTTGAGGATGTGTATAAAGTATTTATGGCTTCGGTACACATACATTTCTGTTAATTTCTGTAACATGGAAGAAAGTTAAGAGAGTTATTAAGAAAATTAATAATATAGAGATTGAAGTTAATGATCCAGTGAATAAAGTAAATGATCTAGTGAATGAAGTTAATGATCCAGTGAATGAGGATAATGATCCAGTGAAGTTAATGATCCAGTGAATGAAGTTAATGATCCAGTGAATGAAGTTAATGATCCAGTGAAGTTAATGATCCAGTGAATGAGGATAATGATCCAGTGAATGAAGTTAATGATCCAGTGAAGTTAATGATCCAGTGAAGTTAATGATCTAGTGAATGAAGTTAATGATCCAGTGAATGAAGTTAATGATCCAGTGAATGAAGTTAATGATCTAGTGAATGAAGTTAATGATCCAGTGAATGAAGTTAATGATCTAGTGAATGAAGTTAATGATCTAGTGAATGAAGTTAATGATCTAGTGAATAAAGTTAATGATCCAATGAATGATGTTAATGGTCCAGTGAATGAAGTTAATGATCTAGTGAATGAAGTTAATGATCCAGTGAATGAAGTGAATGGTCTAGTGAATGAAGTTAATGATCCAGTGAATGAAGTAAATGATCTAGTGAATGAAGTAAATGATCTAGTGAATGAAGTTAATGATCTAGTGAATGAAGTTAATGATCCAGTGAATGAAGTTAATGATCTAGTGAATGAAGTTAATGATCTAGTGAATGAAGTTAATGATCCAGTGAATGAAGTTAATGATCTAGTGAATGAAGTTAATGATCTAGTGAATGAAGTTAATGATCCAGTGAATGAAGTTAATGATCTAGTGAATGAAGTTAATGATCCAGTGAATGAAGTTAGTGATCTAGTGAATGCAGTTAATGATCTAGTGAATGAAGTTAGTGATCTAGTGAATGCAGTTAATGATCTAGTGAATGAAGTTAATGATCTAGTGAATGAAGTTAATGATCTAGTGAATGAAGTTAATGATCCAGTGAATGAAGTTAATGATCTAGTGAATGAACTTAATGATCTAGTGAATAAAGTTAATGATCCAGTGAATGAAGTTAATGATCTAGTGAATGAAGTTAATGATCCAGTGAATGAAGTTATTGATCCAGTGAATGAAGTTAATGGTCTAGTGAATGAAGTTAATGATCTAGTGAATGAAGTTAATGATCCAGTGAATGAAGTGAATGGTCTAGTGAATGAAGTTAATGATCTAGTGAATAAAGTTAATGGTCTAGTGAATGAAGTTAATGATCTAGTGAATGAAGTTAATGATCTAGTGAATGATGTTAATGATCCAGTGAATGAAGTTAATGGTCTAGTGAATGAAGTTAATGATCTAGTGAATAAAGTTAATGGTCTAGTGAATGAAGTTAATGATCTAGTGAATGAAGTTAATGATCTAGTGAATGAAGTTAATGATCTAGTGAATGATGTTAATGATCCAGTGAATGAAGTTAATGATCTAGTGAATGAAGTTAATGATCTAGTGAATGAAGTTAATGATCTAGTGAATGAAGTTAATGATCTAGTGAATAAAGTTAATGGTCTAGTGAATGAAGTTAATGATCTAGTGAATGAAGTTAATGATCTAGTGAATGAAGTTAATGATCTAGTGAATGAAGTTAATGGTCTAGTGAATGAAGTTAATGATCTAGTGAATGAAGTTAATGATCTAGTTAATGATCTAGTGAATGAAGTTAATGATCTAGTGAATGAAGTTAATGATCTAGTGAATGAAGTTAATGGTCTAGTGAATGAAGTTAATGATCTAGTGAATGAAGTTAATGATCTAGTGAATGATGTTAATGATCCAGTGAATGAAGTTAATGATCTAGTGAATGAAGAAAATGATCCAGTGAATGAAGTTAATGATCTAGTGAATAAAGTTAATGATCTAGTGAATGAAGTTAATGATCTAGTGAATAAAGTAAATGATCTAGTGAATGAAGTTAATGATCTAGTGAATGAAGTTAATGATCTAGTGAATGAAGTTAATGATCCAGTGAATGAAGTTAATGATCTAGTGAATGAAGTTAATGATCCAGTGAATGAAGTTAATGATCTAGTGAATGAAGTTAATGATCTAGTGAATGAAGTTAATGATCTAGTGAATGATGTTAATGATCTAGTGAATGAAGTTAATGATCCAGTGAATGAAGTTAATGATCTAGTGAATGAAGTTAATGATCTAGTGAATGAAGTTAATGATCTAGTGAATGAAGTTAATGATCTAGTGAATGAAGTTAATGATCCAGTGAATGAAGTTAATGATCTAGTGAATAAAGTAAATGATCTAGTGAATGAAGTTAATGATCCAGTGAATGAAGTTAATGATCTAGTGAATGAAGTTAATGATCTAGTGAATGAAGTTAATGATCTAGTGAATGAAGTTAATGATCCAGTGAATGAAGTTAATGATCTAGTGAATGAAGTTAATGATCTAGTGAATAAAGTAAATGATCTAGTGAATGAAGTTAATGATCTAGTGAATGAATTAAGCTCAAGCTGAACGACACGAAAACCGAAGCTCTCCTTGTAGGCACAAGACAACATCTAAGCAAGGTGGAAGCTGTCATCCTCAAAGTTGCAGATGCGGATATCTGCCCATCAGATGTTGTGAGGAATCTTGGCGTTCACATTGATTCTTCTTTGACGTTCAATGCCCATGTCAACCAAGTGAGCAAAGTATGCTTCTTCCATCTCCGGTCGATCAGCAACATTCGCCAGTACTTGACTTCTGCAGCAACTCAAGCCCTGGTTCGAGCTCTGGTAACATCCAGGCTCGACTATTGTAACAGTGTTCTTTCTGGCATTAACTCCAATCTGGCTGTTAAACTGCAGAGGATACAAAACACCTCTGCCTGCATTATCAGTAGAACTTCCAAATGTGCCCACATCACTCCTATCCTGAAAGAACTCCACTGGCTACCAGTCAAAGCAAGAATTGACTTCAAAATACTCTGCCTGACATATAAATGTCTTCGTGGCTTGGCCCCTTCCTACCTGTCTAACCTGCTTCGCCCATATGTACCAGCCCGCACCCTCCGTTCCAACTCTCAGAATATTCTTGTGATACCCACCTACAGACTGAAATCTTTCGGACACCGCAGCTTCTCCTACACAGCACCAGTCCTCTGGAATGCTCTTCCATGTGATATCAAAGACTCCAAAAGTTTTGACAGTTTCAAAGCAAAACTGAAAACCCACCTTTTCTCATTATACTTCACATAATTTAACCCATCTTCATCTTTGTACATATTTCTATTTATTTCTGTAGCGCTTTGAGCATACCTAAGGGCGTGGAAAAGGCACATTATAAATGTGCATTATTATTATTATTATTATTATTTTACAGATTAAAAAATTGAAATGCAGCAGAGAGGGTTCGGGTGATCCTGGCACAGTCAGGCTGGTCAAGCTCATCATCAGCTCAGGGCCCTCGCCCCCTCTACACGCAGCCCAGACAGCGAATGGGACTTCTCCCAGGAAACACTGCCTAGTCGAACCCACCAAGAACTTTTCGGAGAATATGAAGGCTCCCCAACACTGCAGCCTTCTGCATTACCCAGATTGTCAGAAGGGCTGTGCTCCCGGTGGAGAACCCGGGCACTCTCCTCATCTGCGCCAAGAGATCAGGAGGTACCAAACCAAGGGCACCGAGAACAATGGGGAGCCTGACGACAGTGTACTTGGGATGCAAGCGAGACATTTCAAGGGCGAGGTCCGCATATTTATCATGCTTTTCCTGAATCTTGCCAATCACATTGCTGTCAAAAGGGACAGAAAATTCTATGATATAAATAATTTCATTGGCTTTATCAAAAAGGACAAGATCAGGTTTGTTGGCTGGAATTCGTCTCAGGCTGTATACTGGCCTATTCCAGAGAAGTTTGTAGCTGTCATTTTCCAGGACGCCCTGGACATGTTCAGGGTCATACCATGGATGGACCTCGGAGTCAAAGCCACAGGCATGGCGGAGACGATAATAAAAGCAGCGAGCCATGCCATCATGTCTTTTAAGATATGCTGTTTGTGCCAAGGAAGGGCATCCACTGACAAGGTGTTGGACAGTCTCTGTAAATTCATTGCAAAGACGACATTTCATATTGATATTTTCTTTAAGAATCACATTCTGGCGATTGCGAGTGGGAAGTGACTGGTCCTGAGCAGCAAAAAGGAAGCCCTCAGTTTCACATTTGAGACCAGCCGACTTCATCCAGGCAAAGGAGTCGGTTGGATTGCTGTTCTGTTCCACACACTGCATATACACACGATGCAATGGCTTCTCAGACAGCTTCTCCACAAAGGACCGACTCTGGGCAGACTTGGTGAAAGACTTCACCTGGTTTACTCCCATCACTGTACCGTCCAGCAGTACATCGCCATCAACAAAATCAACTTCAAATTTCAAATTGTGTCCAACAACCTTGGCACGCTTAAAGTAGCTGTGGAATTCCTTGCTTTCATCATGAATCTTGACGTGCATCACCAGAGGATCATCTGACAAATAAATATGTGCAAAAGTACACAATAACATTCTGTCATGAAGAGCTTCCACATTAATCAAACCCCGACCTCCAGAATTGATTGGCATATATAAACGATTAAGAGAGGAACGAGGGTGGTGTGCTCTGTTATCAGACATGATCCTTCTGGTCAGGCGGTCAAGATTCTGGATGTCTTGTTTTGTCCAATCAACTACTCCAAAGGAATAGGAGAGGACTGGCACAGCAAAGGTATTGGTGGCTTTGACTTTGTTTCGAGCATTTAGCTCTGAACTCCAGATTTTCTTTAAACGAGATTTATACTCGGCCCGAAGTTTATCTTGAATCTGGGCATTCTGGAGCGTGTCTCGAACTTGCATTCCAAGATAGGTGTAGGCCTGATCTTCCACAAGATGCTCAATAACTCCTCCCCCTTGTAACTTGACCGATCCATCATTAGTTACCTTGCCACGTTTCAGATGAAGAGTATTACATTTGTCGAGTCCAAATGTCATGCCAATATCATTAGAGAAGGACTCGACAAGGAGAACCTGTTCTTTCAAATTGGTCTCTCCTTTGACAAGGAGCTCGATGTCATCCATATAGAGGAGATGAGTAAGAGGTGTTGGGGATCTGTGCTGAGGAGGTCCGGGATGATAGCCCTCCTCCCTATTGAGCAGAAAACTCAAAGGATTCAGAGACAGACAAAAAAGCAAAGGACTGAAGGAGTCCCCCTGGAAAATTCCCCTTCTGATTGGAATAGATTCCGAAGTCTGCACCTCTCCTTGCGAGTACATCTCAAGTTGAGTCGACCAGCAGCTCATTAAAGACTTGAGTAAATCAAGTAGTCGCTCAGGGAGGTCAATACACTGAAGAGACTTCAGAATCCATTCGTGAGGGACAGAGTCATATGCCTTTTTGTAGTCTATCCAGCACATGGAGAGGTTGCGGTGGTATGTTTTAGCCTCTTCCAAAATCATTTTCTGTACAAGAAGTTGATCCTTGCACCCCCAACATCCCTTTCTCGCCCCCTTCTGCTCTCTGTAAATTATCTCATTGGACGAGCAGTAAGATGACACGAGGTTTGTTAAACACCCTGTGAATAATTTATATTGAGTATTCAAACACGTGATAGGGCGGAAGCTTTTGGGATCAGTCAAGTCTCCCTTTTTGGGAAGGAGTATTGTGCGACCTTTGCAGAACCATGGAGGAACATCACCTGTGTCCACAAGAGAATTGAAACAGTGAAGCAATGGTGTTTGGACACAGGGAAACAGTTTCCAATACCGGTTTCGAATGCCATCAGGCCCTGGAGCTGTATTAGATTTGGACTTTTTAATGACACTTTTCAGGCAATCTGGGGAGATGTAACAGACAAACGACCTAGTTACTTTCTCATGCATTGCATGGTCATAATCACTAACCCATGGTGCCTCCAGGTTACAGTCGCCGGGTACAGACCACAACTGTTTCCAGAACCTTTCATTGGCAGCCATGGGAGGCCGTTTATCATGCTCACCATCACCACCTGTTTTAAGTTGCCTATAGAATTGCTTTTCATTATTTTTGAAAAGTTTATTTTGTTTGATAAATTTGTTTTTCTTTTCCCATTTTTTCTTTCTTTCAGTCCAAACTTTTATTTTTGCCTTAAGGGAATCGACAATTTGGAGCAGTACCTTTTCTTTTGTTGTTTTGTACTGTAATTTTAATTTTCTCCAAATTGCCTTTTGTCGTTTAGACATGGGATTCCCTAATGATCTTAATTTCAGGCACAGCTCTATCCAGGAAATATGTTTTCTTGTTTCTGTTAGTTTAACTTGAAACCGGTTTTTCTTTCGTTTATTGTTCTTAGTATTGGGAGATTGTTCTTTGGAAACTGTGTGAAGTTCCTCCAAAGTTCGAGCGGCAGCATAGACACAACAATTTACTTCATGTAACGAACAGTCCGCAGGAAGTTTTAAAGAGATAATTTCATTAAGTAAATCAATTTCCTTTTTGGGAAAAGACACGTTTAGTTGTTTAATTGGCCTGCGTTTCTCTAAAGGTAAATTACAAATTTCCTCATAAATAGATGTAAACAAAATATAAACAGGGTTTTCGGTAAGGTCTGCAACTGAAGAAGAGGAAGAGTGAGGGTCCAAAATTTCGGGGCCAATTGGCTCTTTCTCGGAAGAGTTTCCACCAGGAAGAGGGAAGAGGTTGACGCGGACGTCCATCAGAAGTTTTGGGTCTGCTGCCACTTGAGCATTTTGCTATTATCATTATTATTATTATTTTTTTTTTACAGATTGAGATAGAAATGCAGCAGAGAGGGTTTGGGTGATCCTGGCACAGTCAGGCTGGTCAAGCTCATCATCAGCTCAGGGCCCTCACCCCCTCTACACGCAGCCCAGACAGCGAATGGGACTTCTCCCAGGAAACACTGCCTAGTCGAACCCACCAAGAACTTTTCGGAGAATATGAAGGCTCCCCAACACTGCAGCCTTCTGCATTACCCAGATTGTCAGAAGGGCTGTGCTCCCGGTGGAGAACCCGGGCACTCTCCTGATCTGCGCCAAGAGATCAGGAGGTACCAAACCAAGGGCACCGAGAACAATGGGGAGCCTGACGACAGTGTACTTGGGATGCAAGCGAGACATTTCAAAGGCGAGGTCCGCATATTTATCATGCTTTTCCTGAATCTTGCCAATCACATTGCTGTCAAAAGGGACAGAAAATTCTATGATATAAATAATTTCATTGGCTTTATCAAAAAGGACAAGATCAGGTTTGTTGGCTGGAATTCGTCTCAGGCTGTATATTGGCCTATTCCAGAGAAGTTTAAAAGCATCATTTTCCAGGACGCCCTGAACATGTTCAGGGTCGTACCATGGATGGACCTCAGAGTCAAAGCCACAGGCATGGCGGAGACGATAATAAAAGCAGCGAGCCATGCCATCATGTCTTTTAAGATATGCTGTTTGTGCCAAGGAAGGGCATCCACTGACAAGGTGTTGGACAGTCTCTGTAAATTCATTGCAAAGACGACATTTCATATTGATATTTTCTTTGAGAATCACATTCTGGCGATTGCGAGTGGGAAGTGACTGGTCCTGAGCAGCAAAAAGGAAGCCCTCAGTTTCACATTTGAGACCAGCCGACTTCATCCAGGCGAAGGAGTCGGTTGGATTGCTGTTCTGTTCCACACACTGCATATACACACGATGCAATGGCTTCTCAGACAGCTTCTCCACAAAGGACCGACTCTGGGCAGACTTGGTGAAAGACTTCACCTGGTTTACTCCCATCACTGTACCGTCCAGCAGTACATCGCCATCAACAAAATCAACTTCAAATTTCAAATTGTGTCCAACAACCTTGGCACGCTTAAAGTAGCTGTGGAATTCCTTGCTTTCATCATGAATCTTGACGTGCATCACCAGAGGATCATCTGACAAATAAATATGTGCAAAAGTACACAATAACATTCTGTCATGAAGAGCTTCCACATTAATCAAACCCCGACCTCCAGAATTGATTGGCATATATAAACGATTAAGAGAGGAACGAGGGTGGTGTGCTCTGTTATCAGACATGATCCTTCTGGTCAGGCGGTCAAGATTCTGGATGTCTTGTTTTGTCCAATCAACTACTCCAAAGAAATAGGAGAGGACTGGCACAGCAAAGGTATTGGTGGCTTTGACTTTGTTTCGAGCATTTAGCTCTGAACTCCAGATTTTCTTTAAACGAGATTTATACTCGGCCCGAAGTTTATCTTGAATCTGGGCATTCTGGAGCTTGTCTCGAACTTGCATTCCAAGAAAGGTGTAGGCCTGATCTTCCACAAGATGCTCAATAACTCCTCCCCCTTGTAACATGACCGATCCATCATTAGTTACCTTGCCACGTTTCAGATGAAGAGTATTACATTTCTCGAGTCATTATTATTATTATTATGAAGTTAATGATGTAGTGAATGGAGTTAATGATCTAGTGAATGGAGTTAATGATCTTATGAATGAAGTTAATGATCTAGTGAATGGAGTTAATGATCTAGTGAATGAAGTTAATGATCTAGTGAATGAAGTTAATGATCTAGTGAATGAAGTTAATGATCTAGTGAATAAAGTTAATGATCTAGTGAATGAAGTTAATGATCCAGTGAATGAAGTTAATGATCTAGTGAATGGAGTTAATGATCTAGTGAATGAAGTTAATGATCCAATAAGTGAAGTTAATGATCCAATAAATGAAGTTAATGATCTAGTGAGTGAAATAGAAGCTGGGGTTCTGTTAATGCCTGATTTCAGCTAAAACTGAGGGTCCATTATGCGGTACCCCGCCTAAACAAAGGATACCCCATTTGTCTGTGGATCAACGCACCAGGGGTACGATGGTATGTATCAACCAGGTCTGCGAGCCAGACCACCCGATTCTCGTTAGTCGCCACTTACGACAAGCGTGAGTTACTGAGGATCAAGCCCCACCCGGATACAATGACAATCAACAAAGTCACCAAGACTGAGCGTCTGATTCAATAGACCCGTGAAGGTTCGGCCTTCAGCAACCCATGCTTGCCATTAAAGGCGATTGTGCTTGTCATAAGAAGCGACTAACGAGATCGGGTGATCAGGCTCGCTGACTTGGTTGACACGTGCCATTGGTTCCCAATTGCGCTGATCAATGCTGATGTTGTCGATCACTGGATTGTCTGGTCCAGACTCGATTATTTACAGACCGCCGCCATATAGCTGGAATAATGCTGAGTGTGGCATAAAACTAAACTCACTCACTCTGATTCAGTAGATGTCCTATGTTTTTACCCACATAAAATCGGTCTTACATATTTTTTCAGTTATTTCACTATGTATATCTTCACAGCCACAACATGTTTAAGATGCATGAAAGCTATGTTGAGATTTATATCAGTGCATACAATGGACCATTAAAGCTTTTTATCGCACAGTTGTTCTCACTACAGCGTTTCTTCTTGTGTAACAATGGGACATTGCAATAATGGACGCTACTCAACAAATACATGCAACTTTTCAGTCTCATTCGGTCTGACAGAAGTTAAACAAAATAAATGTGACAGTTTCCAACAATTGATAATTTTGAAGACATTTCAAATCAATACTCATTTCAAATATGGTGACAAAATGGTAATATTAGTTCAGTCAACGTATCATAAGCTGTGTGACATAAGAAGTTATCAAAAAGCAGTTTCAGACAATGCAGTTTGCTGATAATGTGACAGTTCACTATCATCAAGTAGAGATAAACATGGTTTTGTTCTTATTTCTATCCAGCTCTGGGGGGGGGGGGGGGGGGGGGGGGTAGGCTAGTGGTTAAAGCGTTCGCTCGTCACGTTGAAGATCCAGATTCGACTCCCCACATGAGCACAAAATCTGAAGCCCATGTCTGTTGTCCCTCACCGTGATATTACTGGGGTATTACAAAAGGCTACGTGATACCATACTCACTCACACTAAATGGCTCAATCACCACATAACCCTTAAAGGATATAGTGCATCCTCTTCCATTCGTCAAATTCAAAATTGTTTATGCTATACGATTGACTGGACCTTGTTGCGTCATAATAAGGCCGACCCGAAAAGGTCTCAGGGTAGAATATATAGGCCTTCGGCAACTCATGCCTGCCATAAAAGGCGACTGTGCTTGTCGTACGAGACGACTAACGGGATCGGATGGTCAGGCTCGCTGACTTGGTTGACACATGTGATCGGTTCCCAAGTGCGCAGATCGATGCTCATGTTGTTGATCACTGGATTGTCTGGTCCAGACTCGATTATTTACAGACCGCCGCCATATAGTCGGAATAATGCTGAGTGCGGCGTAAAACTAAACTCACTCACTCATAATAAAGCCATGAAAACATTAATGTGACGTCACATCTCTAATGTTCAGCAGTTAACAAAAGCGATAAAATCTTTCCCGGAAACATGATAACTATCTGCCAGATTGCACGCTGTCAACTTATCAGAAATGAATTACAAACCAACATGAATGACACGGGTGCATACTTGAGGAAGGTCGAGGTAATCTACCCGAGATACACAGCAAATTCAATGACAACCGCGAAACATTCCACGGGGTCACTCGGTACAACTCACAAGGGGGAAATACGCTGGACACGTTCGTAACCGGTACGTCCAATTCTTTGAACGTTGTTCTTAAGAAGGAGGGATTTCACCTGTTTTCAAAGGTCATTTAATAAATGTTAGGGAGAAAATAGGGGTGGGGTCCGCCCTCTGGATCCGCCTATGATATAATCAGAAAGACGGATGTGAACGATTTAAACAACCTGATACTGTCAGTTTATCTGTGCGTCATACATTATTCATGTATGTACGAGTAGACGTGTAAAAACTGTTCAAAGACTCTTTGTGAAAATTGTCACGTCACACTGGCGCTGACATAGACATGCAAAGTGTTTTTGACAGCTTGTTTCTGAATAATATTGTATCGTACAGCCGTATACTCCACGGCATCTTTGATGGGCCACTTAAGCATGTAAGGTGTCACATACGAACATCGTCGTGGCATCTTGAGTAGAATGTCAGGAACTGAGGCAGGCACATGTCTTGATTCCAGAAAGCGTGCCCACACAGGTGGAGTGAATAAGTTTGGTTTACGCCGATTTTAGCAATATTCCAGCAATATTCCAGCACTTTCACAGCTACATCATGTAGCAGAAATAATTTTGGAATTTGACAAATCGAAGAGGACTACCTTTAGGTGTGCACTATATCCTTTACAGGCATGTGCTGATTAAGCCCTTTGGAATGAGTGAGGATGGTTTTATTCCACTTTTAGCAATACTCCAGCAATATCACGGTAAGGGACACCAGAAATTGGCTTCACACGTTATACCCATGTGGGGATTCAAACACAGATCTTCGACGTGACGAGCGAACGCTTTAACCACTAGACTACCCCCGCCTCTAAGCACTGTCAACGGGTGGATACGGTTGACAAGGAAAATTAGCTCATGATTAGGATGAACATTACATTGGCGAAAACGAATGAATATTACATCGACGAAAACGAATGAATACGTTGATAATGACAAATGAATACACCAGTTATAAACGGGTGGATAGGGTGACTGGAATGTGTTCGGTATCAGATGAAGAGAACTAAGCATAGTTTAGTTCGAGCTTCTTTAGTTTACACGTGAAGGTTCCGGGGTAAAATAGGCCTTCAGCAACCCATGCTTGCCATCCATAAAAGGCGACTGTGCTTGTCGTAAGAGACGACTAACGGGATCGGGTGGTCAGGCTTGCTGACTTGGTTGGCATATGTCATCGGTTCCAATTGGGGGTGACCAATAAAGGTAATTAATGGGAGTGACAAAGAGGAACAGGGTAGCTGACAAAACAATGTACGCTATGGTAGTGAGAAAATTTAAGAATGCAGACTGAATAATAATAACAACTAAATATTATATGGCCTTGGTACATAGTTTTTTAGTCTTTAGAAATATTTGGACATGGCTGGGCTGAAGTAGACACTATAACAGCACGTTAGAATGTAAAATGACACTTTTGACCAAGGCTCTCGTTTCCATTCTATTCATTCAGCCTCATGAACAAAAGAAACGCAACACAAACATGATCCAAGATTTTATGGAAACCTCGTATGTCCTATGCTTACGCAATACACAAACTCGCATGCTGAAATATAATCACTTTGAAAGCAGGCCCCCCTATAAGTAATTGAAGGAATTACAGCAAATTTGAAGGAATTGCATCTCAAATGTAAACAAACGCAGCCCACTCGCGAAACAATAGCAGCGATATTGGTAATTTAGCGGTAATAACAGAAATACATCGGCCCTATCGGAAGCAATGTCGGTAATACTGGAAGCACGATCGGCCATCTTCGGAGATTTTTCGGTCGCGAGCGGAAACTCACGCAGCAAAACATGGCGTCGTTGGAAGAAGCACCCGTCTCGGTGAGATTTGTTTTTAGTTTCTACTATTACATTTTTATACTTATCCATCTTTGACCACCCGTGTTGAATGCGTTTAGGTATGAGGTGTTGTCGGGGCAATAGCTTATGTTTTTAGGAAAAGATAGTCACTCTAGGAGAGTGTCACAAGTCATGCCCCTGTAGTTTGTTTACATCTGAACATCGAAGTCGTGCCGATGATTACGAACGTGCGCCAGGTATAACATCATTTTTTTTGTAAAATGTGTTTAAATTTGTCAATTGCACTTCGTAGCAAGAAAAAGTATGGCTCATAAACTTCTTCATGGCGCACGTTCATGATGTTCGTAATCATCGGCACGACTTCGATGTTCAGATGTAAACAATCTCCAGGGGCATGACTTGTGACACTCTTCTGCAGTGACAATCTTTTCCTAAAAACATAAGCTATTGCCCCGACAACACCTCATACCTAAACGAATTCAACGCGGGTGGTCAAAGATGGATAAGTATGAAAATGTAATAGTAGGAACTAAAAACAAATCTCACCGAGACGGGTGCTTCTTCCAACGACGCCATGTTTTGCTGCGTGAGTTTCCGCTCGCGACCGAAAAATCTCCGAAGATGGCCGATCGTGTTTCCAGTATTACCGACATTGCTTCCGATAGGGCCGATGTGTTTCTGTTATTACCGCTAAACTACCGATATCGCTGCAATTGTTTCGCTAGTGGGCTGCGTTTGTTTACATTTGAGATGCAATTCCTTCAAATTTGCTGTAATTCCTTCAATTACTTAGGGGGGCCTGGAAAGGGCTGAAAAGAAGTCAAATGTCATTTCACATGTCTGCTAGAGGGGTTCAAAATAATAATAATATGAGGGAAATGGGTTTTAATGGTTTAATGGTCTCTCATAGAATGACGACGCACATGCGTGTGTATGTGTGCTTGCTTGTACTTGCCCAGACTTAGCCGATTTTATAGCGCTAGCTCACATTTCTGGTGTCCCCCGCGTGATATTGCTGGAATATTGCTAAAAGCAGCGTATAACTAAACTCACTCACTCACTCACTCAGATACCATGCCACAGTTAAGCATAACTACCTACTCAAACACATAATAGATTAATACTGACTACGTGCCGACTAATCCCTGACGTACCCATTAATGCCTAGCGCCAGTATCAACAAGGACAATATTTTAACGTCTTTTTTTGCGGCGGGGATCTAACCCGCGACCTCTCCGGGCGGACGCTCTAACCACTACACCACGCAGGCGATCAGGTACGCACATTAGTCCTTGAGGCGATACTTAAAAGATCTTGAATGTTTACCTTTGATATATGACAGAATCACACCTATAAATTATGACTGAAAGGTAAGGAAAACGACTTATCGATATTCATTTGATGTCATTTTTGGAGGATTCTTTCCCGGTTCCAACCAGGATCTTACATCAGGCGATGGGAACATGTATACTGAGTCAAAAAAGGAACTTCACAAAATGTAATTCTGAAAAATGATGAATAATTTTTCTCTGATGATACATATATGTATCCGAGATGGTATCCAATCTTTCGACTCTAGAAAAACGTTACCAAAACCCACTCAAACCCATCCATTCGTCGTGTTAATGACGTAAGAGTAAAATCAGGTTTTGCACATGCAGTCGATCACGTGATCTTCGCATCGAAGTTTTCTTCATTTGCACGTGTTTGCATTGGCCTCAAGAATTGAAAATAAACACTTTTAAACCACAGTTCTAACGGTACTTTAAATGCCATGATTGTCAAATGCGCAACGTGAACGTGCTGTTGTCATGCTGCAAGCGGGAAGATCGGTTATTGACGTCGCAAGAGCAATGGGATGCAGCCGTGGTTCTGTGTATGACTTGCGAGGTCGTCTACAACAAACTGGCACCACTTCTGATCGCCCAAGGTCGGGTCGTCCAAGTGTGACGTCAGGAGCAGAAGACCGTCAAATCGCCCTACGGCACCTACGTGACAGATTTCTGCCGGCTACACAAACCAGGGCTGAGATGTTTAGATGTCGACTGTCCTCACAGACCATTCGAAATCGGTTGCGGGCTGTCAGTCTCCATTCTCGACGTCCATCTCTTGTTCTTTTATAGTGCCCTGAAGAAACAATGTGAAGTTTCTTTTTTGGCTCGGTATACAATAATAACACGCATGGTTGACATCTCAACAAGTCTCTGTTCACAAGCCTCTGGTCTTTCAAGGACGGCAAAAATAATCAATAGTCGAGTTTGGCATGAGAGCATACATCCGCGAACAGCATAGACGGCAACAGGGCAGCTGCTGAGAGGAACAGGTAGGTAGGATTAAAAATAGAGAACTAGTCCATCAGTGGAACATATGTATGTGGTACAAGTACATGTAGGCCTACTGTTTGGGAGTTGGGAGTTCTGAGAAATGGGGTATGACATTTAGGACTTTATGTCAGATCACCGTGGCCGTGGAAACCTCAGCCTGAAGAAGATATTCAAGGTTTTGCCCCCACCCTGGCTTGGGCCAGGCAAAGCGTCACGGGCACCAAAACAACATTCACTACGTCATAACCTGGCGCATGGTGATTCTTACGTATGTGTGTGCGTGCGTGCGTGCGTGCGTGCGTGCGTGCGTGCGTGCGTGCGTGCGTGCGTGCGTGCGTGTATCAAACAACTATTCAATACGTTTGTATATGGCACGTCGCACTGCGTCAAAACGGCATTATAATCGCGAAAACGCCAAACCAAAGTCAGCCTTTTTTTACGTTGCGCGTGAAGGCAGGATCGTAGCAAGTATTTTTTTTCGTACGAGGTCGATAGGTTACAAATCGTCATATTTTGATAGCATTGAGGGCTTGTCCAACCGCTTAAGCACAAATGTACGGGCACAGGAAAACTGTAGCGCAAATGGGATTGCGCAGCATATAGAACATGACAAGTCTTCTTATATGCGTGCGCTTCCTTTTCTTATAACGGTAGCTACGCCCATGGAAGGTCTAGGACAATAGTCGCCCAGACAATAATGACCCCAAAATTTAAAAAATAATAACAAAATATTCAGTTTCTTTACCGATTTAATGTGTTTTTTCAGCGCTAGCTCACATATCTGGTTTGGCGTGGTAACGTATAAAAAATAATAAAGCATTATACATAAAACATTTAACACTGCACTAATCATCTTTGCACTCACAGCACTAGCAAGTATGTGGCAAGTTACTTTTTTCGTGTGCAAAACGCATATTTTTTGTAGGTCACTAATAAAATTACAGCACCATTATCACTTATTCATGACGTATAATATACATAATTCTCTTCCCACAGAGGTTACGTGTCATATCTTCCTTAGTAGGAACATATGACAAGACACCTCTGTGAGTAGAGAAAGATTTTACATTGATAATTGATAAAAACAAAGAAACAAAAATGTAAGGGTGCAATTTCGAAAATTGCATAAGTTTGTATTCGGATTACTTCCCTCCAAAGAAGCACTCGAAACCAGTTAGAGCGGGTGAGTGTGCACTCAAGTGTAACGAAGTCTTTGATTGGCTGGTTCATTTGTCGATACGCTGAGGGCTCATTGTGTGTATATAAATGGTTTGTATGGTTTGTTTCCATGGGCATGTATTTAAAAAAAATAGCTCTCAGGCTGAGCAATCGTTGGCAATGAAGAAAGTATCTCTATTGCTACACGTTCTTGAAAACTTGTCCAAATCTGAAACTAGATATGGGACTAGTGTATTTTTATTACTGCAAACCCACGATGTTGGTAATCACAAACATCTCTTGTTCGCCAGCTTAGGCCACAGTGGTAATCCTTGCACACATCACTTGCTGTGTTTTTACGAATCGCCTTCCCGGTTCAAGCCCGGGGAACCAAATCACTGCGCACCCGCGCAGCGCAGCACAGCACAGCGCAGCACAGCACCCCAGCGCTGAGGTGAAATTAGTGAATCGTTTGAACACTGATTTCGCGGTGCTTTTTTCATCGCGTTATTTTTCGACTTTATAAGTTGAATTTGCATTTTTCACAATTTGTTACTGAAACTCCATATTGAAAGTTATCAAAATCTGCTAAGTTGTTTTGGCGTTAAAGTTTATCTAGAAAAACTCATTACATCCAGTTGCTGTTGTCCGCACTGCCCAGAAAGTCCACACGTTCGATCTTAGTGGTCAGTAAAAGGTTCATCAAAGGCCAGCTTTCACCAAAAATACTTCAAGGTTAAAAGCTGATCAAACTCAGATCCGTGGTGATATTGATGAATATTGCTAAAAGCAGCGTAAAACCAAACTCACTTATTCAAAATAAGAACATGAAAATAGCAGGATGACATTGACTTTTCTTCATCTAAAGCTGTGTTTATTCACAACCTGCATTCATTTTCTCAAATAAAATTCCATAAAAATTCTGGGTGGCAAGGGTTCTCACTATAGTAAAAATAACTGTGTGGCAATTGTCATATAGGTGGCTGTTGATAATAAAAGCGATAGTTTATCCATATATAAATGTTCTATACGTTCTAGTATAAGGACGCAGAATTTGCCGTTCGACAATGTTAAAACCATGGGCACTTAAGCTGTAACGTTGTGCAGGGGGTTACTCGAAGATCATCACACGAGTGAGTGAGTGAGTTTAGTTTTACGCCGCACTCAGCAATATTACAGCTATATGGCGTCGGTCTGTAAATAATCGAGTCTGGACCAGACATTCCAGTGACCAACAACATGAGCATCGATCTGCGCAATTGGGAACCGATGGCATGTGTCAACCAAGTCAGCAAGCCTGACCACCCGATCCCGTTAGTCGCCTCTTACGACAAGCATAGTCGCCTTTTATAGCAAGCATGGGTTGCTGAAGGCCTATTCTACCCCGGGACCTTTACGGGTCTCATTACACGAGGGGCGCTGTGATAAACCTGCTCTTCTTCTTCATCTACCCGTGCTGACCCGTGAAGATCCGGGGTAGAATAGGCCTTCAGCAACCCACTATTGCCATAAAAGTGGCGACTAACGGGATCGGGTGGTCAGCTAGGCTCGCTGCCTTCGTTGACACGTCATTGGGTCCCAATTGCGCAGATCGATGTTCATACTGTTGATCACTGGATTGCCTGGTCCAGATTCGAATATTTATAAATTGCCATATAGCTGAGTGGCGTAAAACTCAACTCACTAACTCATCTAAACAGATTTGAATGTTTGGCATGAATATTTAGGGACCGTTCATAATTTGTGGCTGGGGAGGGGTGGAGGGGGACATATTGGGGGTGATGCAGATTAGAATGTCTTTAAGCAACACATAAAGAAAGCAAAGTGCTTGATGCCAAATAACTTCAACGTACCGTGTGGGACAATTTGGGATCGCACCGTTTTCGCCTAGTGCCGTATCAACGCCGAGCGAGTAAACAAATGCCGTGCAGTGTATTGGTATAAAAAAAAATGGTCGATGTGGGTTTGGTGTCTTCAATAATTTGCCTAGGCATCAAACTGATTTGCAAAAGTAGCTAGCAACAACTTAAGTTGCATATGTGTTGTATGGGTTTACCTTTCATGGTTTTGTAATTCTAAGCATGTCGACGGTTAATTACCAGTGCGTATCCAATACCAGCTTCGCGCGATGCACATATGAGCAGCACATGGGCAGACTCGGGTGTTTTTACAAAATCGTGTAAGTGGCAGCCTTTTATGTAGCAATATACCCTCAGTTTTGTTAGATTAATGGTACAAACTTGTTTTTTAGAGATGAAATATAGATTTACATCAAAATATGGTTGTGTTTGCAATGTGAATCGCTTGAAATGTATGGCTAGTTAGAGACTTTTTTGATTGAATGGTCAAAACGCACCGATTGTCGCAGAACATGGCGTAATGGTTTTCACGCGCATGTGGATGGAATCTACAGGGTAAGTAAATCTGCTGTTATGTTTATGAGTAATAGCGTTTGTTCCCTAACCAGCTGCCGAATAGTACGACTTGAAAAATAAGCAGTAGCAGGGCGGATACAGCTTTTTGCTGAAGGAGTGGAGGTGGAATGTGCATACTGTTTAGTAAAACGGGTTGCACACTTCATTTTCACCAGAATTGCAATGGTCAGTTCACAAAATGTCAAGACAACAAATTCTGGATCCGCCTGTGAGTACCAGGTATCAGGTATTGCGTGTTTTACACCCCAACCCTCCCCCAATATATTATCTACCTCTTCATTTGCCGAGGATTGCGATGGTGTTCTACATTCAAGACATGACCTTCCATCGCGACTCTCAGCTAATTCCTAGTCGATTTCTCAGATACCAGTGTAATGATGTGCTCCATGAAGTATATGACATAATGTTATACAATGTAGATGTGCAATAGGATATATTATTTTACAGTGTAGATGTACAATAGGATATATTGTTTTGCAGTCTAGATGGACAATAGGATATATTATTTTACAGTGTAGATGTACAATAGGATATATTGTTATACAGTCTAGATGGAAAATAGGATGTATTGTTACACTGTGTAGATGTACAATATGATAAATCGTTATACAGTCTAGGTGGACAATAGGATATATTGTTACACTATGTAGATGTACAATATGATATATTCTTATGCAGTGTAGGATTCAGCTTAATCGGTTGTTGTGACATGCGCGACTCAAAAATTATAGCATGTTTCCAAATTTTCGTAATGTTATTGTTAGTTTTTGAAATGTTATTTAACGTACGCATCTTTAAATCTGTATTTATTATGCGTTGGGTCTTATAACCTGTGTTTTATACAAATGCAAGACTTGATTCAAGGACAGCTTCTTTGAGTGATTAGAGGGTACAATATGAAAAAACGTCTGTGCATAACAACTTCTCTTATTTCATGAGTGTGATGTTTTGAAACAGATTCTTGTACCATTGTCAAGCTACAGGAAATCTAGCAAGCATCATGATTATAACTTGAAATAAATTGATTAAATTTACAATGAAACCAAAACAAAGCAAGGTTATTAATTTAGATGAAACATAAGCAATTGTCACTTTAACAAATGATGCCTTGCTGTGAAATGTGTCAACAAGGTCAGATCAATTTTATTTCTTTTTACTGAATTTTGTCCTCTGAAAACCTAAACGCGGGAGGGAAAATGGAGAAAAAAGGAAAATCACTTGCAAATACTAAAAGTATTTTACTTTTGGCAGTTTATGAAGCCTATATGGGGCAAACACAGTATGAAAAACATTTCTTGTAAGGTTACATTTTTGGCCAAGAACATATAAGGATTTTATTTTTTTAGCAGGTCAAAGTAAGTTTTATGTTTTTTTTTTATTCTTGAAAAAATATGATCTGTGGATCCGTGAAACAAGTACATGTAATAAAATTAGTCTAGCTTAATGAAAAACTTCTTTATTGTCACGACCCGTGAAGGTCCCGGGGTAGAATAGGCCTTCAGCAACCCATCCTTGCCATAAAAGGCGACTATGCTTGTCGTAAGAGGCGAGTAACGGGATCGGGTGGTCAGGCTTGCTGACTTGGTTGACACATGTCATCGGTTCCCAATTGCGCAGATCGATGCTCATGTTGTTGATCACTGGATTGTCTGGTCCAGACTCGATTATTTTACAGACCGACGCCATATAGCTGGAATATTGCTGAGTGTGGCGTAAAACTAAACTCACTCACTCACTCACTTTATTGTCACAGATGTGACATTTCAGTGTAGGTGCCTATACAGTCATTAAACATGCAATATACCATACCATGCAAAAAGAGACTATATGAATAAATTAGAATACTATATGAATAAAGTAGAATTAAGGGTAATTAGTTGAGGTTGAGGTTGATGAACTGCATGAGTACATTGCTGTTTAGTAATTATAGATAATATCGGTGACCATATACCGGTCCATACCATTCCATACTGGTGAACATGCATATCAGTATATGGTCTCTGCTAACATTTACACAGGCAAAGAAACCTTTCAAAATTTCCCACTAGGCCACATGACCAGTGAGTGGACAATAATTACTAAATTAGTCGTCCTGTCTGTACTTCACTGGTCAGATTTACAATTGTAGGTTTACTTATCAATGCAAACTTCACTAGCCACCAGGACTACTGCAAACCTGTCCTTTATTGGTCCTGATGAATTTTTTGTAGCCCCAGACCACAGGACCAGCATAAATTTCTCACACTGGGTTTAAAGGCAGATTGACAAAGGATAGGAAAGGACTGAGACAGTGACTTTAGTTTTATGTAACTTTTAGCAATATTCTAGCAATATGACAGCGAAGGACATCAAAACTGGGCAACCCATGCTTGGCATAAAAGGCGACTGTGCTTGTCGTAAGAGGCGACTAATGGGATCGGGTGGTCAGGCTTGCTGACTTGGTTGACGCGTCATCGGTTTGCAATTGTGCAGATCAGTGTTCATGTTGTTGATCACAGGATTGTCTGGTCCAGTTTGGATTATTTACAGACCACCGCCATATAGCTGGAATATTTTTGAGTGCGGCGTGAAACTAAACTCACTCACTCAAAACTGGCGTTCACACGTACACATGTGAGGAATCAAATCTGGATCTTCAGCATGACAAGCCAGTACTTTAATCACTAGGCTACCCCACTGTCTCAGGGTAAGAAAGGGGTGTATCTGTGATTGACCTTGCTGCAGGGATATACATGGAATAACCTTGATCTCTGTTGATTATCTGGTTTAGTTGTGAGAAATTATTCCCAGAATAAATCACATTAAATATAGGGAAAAGGTGCAGGGTTGAAATAAGTTTTAGAGTTAATAAGTGTATGATGGTATTGATTTTTTGAGGACACAAAAATTGATTTTGTACACCGGGTTCATGCAACATAAATATTTGATTGCAGCTTTTACTGATGGGTTGTACTTTTGCATGTTCTGTTATAGCTGATCTGAGCTTTGCTAGAGACAGAAATGTATCTTTTTGTATCCTGTGTTACATGATCAATCTGGTACATTTAATGTCTGTCACGTTGCAAGATAAAATGAAACTAGTTTTAGTGATGTCATCAACAGGAAAACTTGTCAAACATCATTATGGAGAGGACATCACATTAACACACAGCCTCTTGTTTATACCATAAAATTCCAGGATGACATCTAAGCATCACTGTAGTTACCAAGGATTATGTGAAATACTCCAAACCATTTCCGTCCCTTTGTTAAATGACAAGCCATACTGAAATTCACCTCACAACCAAGCTTCACGCTTCTCTGATCACAGCACAATATTTTACTTGGGGCTCATGAGTCTTATTGATAGAATGACTAGGCCACATATTGTATGACCCAGTACCCTGAATTCCACCATTCCAAGACGATTTATTGAAAGGAATCATTGAGAAATGACACCCTTGGATAAGTGGATTGGATTTAGTCTGCAGAGCTCTTATTCTCGAAATGTTCGTAGCCCTAAGAATTCGTAACTTTGATCGTAGCCAATGTGTTGAGAATGGGCTTAAGAAGTTCGTAAGGCTACGAATGTTTTGAGAATAGCTAGCCTGGTGACTGTTGCAGTGAGGTGACAAATGGGTTCGGCTGATCAACCTAGTTGACATGTTTGCTGTCATTTCTACATTATAACAGTTGTATTGATAAGTGCAAGAGCAATTGATTGAATAATCGATCAATTGATTGTTCATGATTGTATCAGTAGTTATTGATGACCTCGGGAGACTAATCTATATTTGTAAACAATGAAACATTAAATTAAGTATGTAGTGAGTATGTTTCTCAATGTTATATTTGTGTAAATCAAGGCTTAACAACCAATCTGTGGTTGTTTTGTTTGTACAATGTTATGAAGGCGACTATGCTTGTCGTAAGAGACAACTAACGGGATCAGGTGGTCAGGCTCATTGACTCGGTTGACTGTCATCGGTTCCCATATACGCAGATCAACTTATGTTGATCCCAGAATTGTCTGGTCCAGTCTCAATTATTTACAGACCTCTGCGTTATAGCTGGAATATTGATGAGTGTGGCGTAAAACTAAACTCACTCACTCACTCATTACAATGATATGATTGTGTCCCCATTTTATCCACATGAGTTTTGTGGTGTGGTTTACTATTTCAAGCAATTATTGAACGATTACTAAGCTCGGATTATTGATATGCATATTGTGAGAGATAACTATCACTAGTGTTGAGATTCTTGAGAGGCATTAAAATTTGGTATTGAAGTAAAAGACAAATAATATGGATGACAACTTCTGGTTTATTGAATGTTACAACGTTTCTGGGGTATTCGGTTCCCCTTCGTCAGGTGAATTGATGAATGTATTGATCAATGCTGATGATGTCAATCACATGATTGTTTGGTCCAGACTAGATTAATGCCATCTTATAAACGAATGGGAAAATTTAACTGTGCTTCATATAAACTCAGTAAAAGTATATTAATGATGAAATTAAATAACGCACATTTCAGCTGTTATTCCATGTATGTTTTTCAATGTGAACAGCACACAGTGATTATTAGGCTGTCCAATACTTGTTGATCACCAGAAAAGGGCTTAATATGTTATGGGAATCAAACCTGTGTCCTACATGATGAGCAAATGCTTCAGCACAAGACAGCTCCACCACCCCTAATGGCAATCAAGGATAAGTTGAGCACCGACCACAGTTGACTCATATCAGCAGGGATGATTGCTGCCCACTGGGGCCTGTCTCAGCAAACTCCTATGCATGAAATCAATTTCATGGTCATGCACTGCACATGCACTAGCCTATATCAGCTCTATCTTCCACGAACCACATGGGTTTGCTCATTGCCATGCATTGCCTACTTATTGTAAAAGTGTTCTCTTTACTGATCCAACTTGGTTAATAATATAATGATGATATGTGCATTTATATTGTGCCACACTCCATTCATGATAACCCAAACATATAGTCACATAACTTATGCCACTGGGTACCCATTTTCAGCTGGGTGAACAGAGGAAATTTTGAACAAACTCACTTGTCTGAGGTGAGACCACATGTATAACATGTGCTTCGTTGTGGGGCATTGTGAAGTCCTAGAAACTCTCAGGAGTCAAGCTACCAAACACGGTCACCCATCCTAGGACTGTCTTAGCTCAACGGTGCTTAACTTCAACTAAGTTGTGACATGAGCTTCATGCACAAGACCACACATCACCACAGTTGAATATGTTTGCCAGTAGAAGTTTAGAACATGTGTTGAAAGATAAGTGCATTTCCTGCGAATTCACCAGAATCAGCTGACAACAACCATGGGTTAAAAAATAACACTGGCCAACGCCTGGGACACGTCACTTTTCATTTTGGGCAATAAGATACTTGTATCTTGCTTGTCCATGGGCTACCAGATAATTTCCACATATGGTTTTAAATAAACTTGATTTTCATTTCATATCTGCCCATGATGTAGCCACAAAAGTCTGCAATAATAATAAAGAAGAGTTATCGTTCTTAGAAATTTTTGTACACTTCGATACATAGTCCAGTAAATGTTAACATCTAACATTGTGTCATAAAATCAGGGCAAGTAAAAAATTAGTCAGGACAAGTTACTTTCTTGAAGTCACTTCAGCTACAGCTTCAGAAAACACATGACCAAAACAACATGCAAATTGATGAATAAACATTGGAGTGAATTTCTGCATTGTTTCATATCTACTGTTCATTACTGGGAAAACTGTTCAACTATACTATCCATCAAAAGTTAAGACTCATTAGTGTTAATGTAGCCACTTACTTCAATCAACTGTTGTAAACTAGATTTTGTAAAATATTCCATACTGTTTAAATGTACTGTTGACACATGAACTGATGTATTGTTCAACAAATTTGGAACGTTGGTAAGGTTTTTGTTTTGAGTTCAAGAAACGATAAATATCAATTAAAATTGGCAAAGTTCTAACAAAACTGAGACTTTACATCAAACTACACAGTTGTTCTCATGCAATATTTTACATGTTTTACAGCAATTTGAGGCATAATTCTCATTGGTTTCCCCCCAAGTTAGTAGCGTAATTCATCTTCAATGAAACCCTGGTATACACAGACATAACATATTTTGAGTGTCTTAAGTGAGTCTAAACTTTTGATGGGTTGTCTATCAACATTAGAACAAGGTGAATGCGTTAGTGTCAAATTATTGTGACACAAAAATGATGTATCACAACATCAGGCCACAACGTCATGATAATGTAATTGGGAGTCCACAGGTTAATGTAGCAATGAAAGCAAAATGTTGTGACAGCATTGTCACAAAGTGAAATTGTTAGTAGGTTGTAAGACACCAGATATATGGCCTTGTTGGCTTGATTGATGGTGTGTCATGGAACATTCCAAAGTAAAGCACAACACTGATGTAGGTCATCATGAAGTGATAACTCTGGACCTCACTCAATCCAGTATCCAGGTTTTTTGCCTCTTGATATTTTGTCTGGCAGCTACAAATAGCAAGTGTAAGTTATAGTACTCTGTTACATTTGTCCTATTGGTGGACAAGGTGAGTGGTTTGTGATCAGTATAAATTATAATGACCAGTAGCTTAATTATCCCCGCCACAAAGTTATAGGGGGATATAGGATTGAGTTGTGTCTATCCATTCGTTCTTCCATCCTGGGTGATGGTGACAGATTTTCTCAAACACGAAACCAAATTTGGTTTGTGTTTTCAGGACATAAATGCCTTGATAAAGTTTGAAAACAGAAATCATGTTACAATTTGTTACAGAGTTATCGCCCTTGTCACATGTTTCTTGACTTAGTACATGGTGTCTTGGATAGATTTTCTCAGAAACCATTACAGATAGGGAAACCAAATGTGGTATGTGTTTTCAGGACATTAATTTTGTGGTGGAGTTAAACAAGGGGAACCAAACAGGAACAGAACTTTGTATTGATGACCATGTCTTCTTGTTGAGAGTGGGCGGTGGGGTAGCCAAGTGGTTAAAGCGTTCGCTCGTCACGCCGAAGACCCGGGTTCGATTCCCCACATGGGTACAATGCGTGAAGCCCATTTTCTGGTGTCCCCCACCGTGATATTGCTGGAATATTGCTAAAAGCGGCGTAAAACTAAACTCACTCACTCACTCACTCTTGTTGAGAGTTGACATAGGTATTTACAATGTGCATTGTATAATTATAATATTTGCATATGTTATATTTGGGATTACTCTTTTTCAGAAAAGAACAGATTCTGCATGTTTGTTATATTGGGTTCAATTCCCCACATGGATGCAATGTGTGAAGGCCATTCCTGTGTTCCCCTGCCATGATATTGCAGGAATATTGAGAAAGCAGCATAAAATAAACTCACTCAAGAAAAGTGATTTGGAAATCCCATGGAGCAAGAGCATGTTTGTTTTTCAACAGTCCTCTTGTGGAATGAATTTTGGCAGGGAGCCAGATAAATCCTGTCTGAAATACTCCTTTAAATAAATTGTCATCCAGTCAAAAAGTGAATTCCAAAATTAATAAGAAAAGTACCACCTCTCCACTATCAGCTTACCATCCCTAATATCTGGGCTTTTGTTGCTGTATAGCCTGTCTGAAGATTACAGTGTCAAAGGAAGTAGGTGGTAGTATGCCATGAATAAGTCCTTTGTCAGCTATAGAGTCAAGGAATGTAAAGAGTTTCAGTGGAAATAGGTGAATCAGATATTCACCTTGGTGATCTGATATGTACCTTGTCGGGTATTCACCTCACTGAGCACAATGCTAGTTGTGAGGACGGTCTCACACATCTGTGTTTAAAAACAAGCATGTTCTTACAAGATGTTATTGTGTTGTAGGTAGTCCAATATGGTGATCAGAGTGGCAGTTATTGGAGGAGGGCCTGCTGGAGTGTGTGCCATGCGGCATCTTCAGGCTCGGTCTGACGTTTTCGAGGGAGTATGTTTCGAGCAGTGTTCCCAGGTGGGGGGCATGTGGATTTACAGGGAAAATCCCTTTGCTGATGAGAATGGAGCACCCATGTTGGCTTGTATGTATAAAAACCTCAAGTAAGTGGATAAGATGGCTGGTACGTATGAGTTGTACAGGAGGTGACATGTTCACATATTATACCCATGGGGAGGTATCAAAGTGACACATAGTTGACCAAACTGATACAGTGTAGATATTATGTTGGCATAATCATGGTAGATATCTCTTTGATGCATAGAACTGGCATAGAATATCAAGTTACCTGTTGGTAGAAATAATGGTGACATCTGGTATACATGGAATATCATGTATCTATTGGTAGATATAGTGATGACAGTTGGTAGCTATCACACTGACACCTTGTTTACATTTTACCAGTGTAAGAAGTTAATTGTAGACACAATGGTGCCAGTATATGAAGTTGACATTCGGTAGATATGATAGTGACACTGGTAGATATCACAACCACACATTATGGTAGATAGTGAACTTCCTTAGTAACAGGAGTGGTGCTGACAATTCTCTTTCTTAACTTTGTTGTTTTATTCAAACTGAAATAGGAACATTTTTGTTTGTTTTCTAGAACAAATATCCCAAAGGAGATAATGGCATTTCCAGACTTCCCCTTCCCGAAGAACTTGCCTTCCTTTGTGCCCCACGAGACGGTCCTGCGGTACATACAGGACTATGCAGAACACTTCAACGTAGCTGACAGGATAAAGGTAAGGTCAGGTCTGTTCTTTCCTCATTTCTGGGCTAATAAGACAACAAAACATCGTTCCGAGGGGTTTTAAGGTTAATATACACTATTTGATAATCCCTCAATTTTATACTTACTTGGTTATTTTTGTATTTATATTCTTCATGTTTTAGCTTTTATTATTACTTATGTGGATAGGGAAAATCTTAAGTTTATCATTATGCTGTCTGAGCAATAGCAAGACAGATACAGTGTCACAGCTGGATGTTGCTTGTTGGCAAATGTTTGTGTCTGGTTCAGTGGTCAGTTTGAGTGTAATTATCATTTAATTCTCTTATCTTGCGTAGATGACAGGATAATTGGATGAATGTTTGGAACTATATGACTGCTTGTGGAAGTAATACAATAACTGACTGTGGTAAGCATAACTTAGCAGTGGTAATCAGTAAGACATTATCTGACGGTGGTAAACAGTAAGACATTATCTGATAGTGGTAAATAGTAAGACATTATCTGATAGTGGTAAACAGTAAGACATTATCTGACAGTGGTAAACAGTAAGACATCATCTGACAGTGGTAAACAGACATTATCTGACAGTGGTAAACAGTAAGACATTATCTGACAGTGGTAAACAGTAAAGCATTATCTGGCAGTGGTGAACAGTAAGACATCATCTGACAGTGGTAAACAGACATTATCTGACGGTGGTAAACAGACATTATCTGACAGTGGTAAACAGTGACACATTATCTGACAGTGGTAAACAGTGACACATTATCTGACAGTGATAAACAGTAAGACATTATCTGACAGTGGTCAACAGTAAGACATTATCTGACAGTGGTAAACAGTAAGACATTATCTGATAGTGGTAAACTGTAAGACATTATCTGACAGTGGTAAACAGTGACACATTATGTGACAGTGGTAAACAGTAAGACATTATCTGACAGTGGGAAACAGTGACACATTATCTGATAGTGGTAAACTGTGACACATCATCTGACAGTGATAAACAGTAAGACATTATCTGACAGTGGTCAACAGTAAGACATTGTCTGACAGTGGTAAACAGTAAGACATTATCTGACAGTGGGAAGCTGTGACACATTATCTGACAGTGGGAAACAGTGACAGATTATCTAATAGTGGGAAGCTGTGACACATTATCTGACAGTGGTAAACTGTGACACATTATGAGACAGTGATAAACAGTGACACATTATCTGTGAAGCTGTGACTGACTGTGTAATCAGTAAGGTATGACTGGACAGTGGTGAATAGTAACTGACAAACTTCAGTTTTTCTCGATATCTGGAAACATCCTTTTTGTAACGTAGCAATGCTGTAATGATGTAAACAAACATTTTCTTTGACCTTTTGATACTTCTTGAATAAGACAGACTGAATTAGGTGTTTGTAGATAACTGTTCCCCCTGCAAAATTACTGCATGCACAATGAAAAGATAATACAGGTCCTAGTCAAAACATTATTTGCAATTTCCCCACCAAGTCTGGCCCAGTTAGTGAGAAAACAGCATCATTTTGGTTATGGGAACTTTGGTTGTTGACCACTTTATATTTTGGAAGCTCTCTCATGCTTGGCACATTATAATTTCTTGCAAGATTGTGATTATTTTGAATTTATTTACACTTTGTACATATATTTTATCTTTTGTGTATAAGCATATATACCAATCCATGATCTGTATTACATCATAGTTAGAAATTCTTTTGGTGCTGTCAGTCATACTAAAACTTTACACAGATTTTCAACAGATGTCCTCTTCATTGTCGTCATACCTAACAGTTGTGAGGAAAGCCCTATCCTCTGGAGCAAATACAACTGTGCATATATAAGATGGGATTAGTCATTTCTTTCAACCATAAACCTTCAGGTAGAAGGTGACATCTGTGAAGGGGGCATGGTTGGGGAGGTGGTGGGGGCAGTGGGATCTGGCATCTGGTATCACTTGTAACTTGACAGCTGTTTGCAGACATACAGTCAGTTTGGGAAAAAGAAGTTCTATTTAGTTCTGTATCATCTAATTAGCCTTTTTGTGAATCTCTGACATGCTGTGGTGTTTGTTCCATTTCTGAGATGTCTTTTTGAGGTCACCTGTGGTTCAGAGGTCACTTCTGGTTACATATAAACGATATAACCAGTATTAGACTATGTGATATAATGTAATATTTAACATGCAGGGATGAAGTACTATTTTTGTAGCCGTTTCTTGCTGAGAAAAAGGGTTATCCTGACAACTTTTAGACAGATTGGCAGTAGCATCTGTTTTGCAGTTTTTAGTTTGACTGACAGGAATTTGTGACTGTGATGTAATAAAGGAGGATATGTGAAGAAATGTTGTTTCACAAAAGTACAGAGGACAAAACTGCGGTAATAATTGTGAAATTACGTGATGAAATGCCATAGTTGCTGGCACCAAGGGGATTTTCTCCCATCTAGACTATTTTCCAGGGTAAACCTTGAGGGTGCCCTCAAAAGAGAAGAGTATACCACAAGTAGTGGCCTATGGCCAGCTATGTGGTAAACTAGATTAACATGAACATAACATCACATCACAAGGCCACACAATGAAGAAAGGTGAGAACAAATATACTTGTAAATGTATTAAAGGTGCTTATGATGTCCGCTATGGTGTCTGTGGTATTAAGAGTTCTTTGGTTTTGTCTGGATCTGATTTGAATTTGGCTGGCTGATATGCTGCTGTTTAACTGAAAAATATTTGAGACAATGTAAAACACATGCGGCCTGTGTTTGGCCTGTTAGTGACATTTACCTTGATACATTTACAAAAAGTCAGGGTTCTGCTTATTAAAAGACTGTTACTTGCCTGTATAGACAGTTAGAAAAAGGTATTGCAACACCCTGTATTTTCCATAGTATGACTGTGTTACCATCCACAAGGTCCTGTATATTAAAGCATGAGTTTACTGCATCAGTTAAACTACCTGGACTGAAAGACAAGGGTGAATACTAGGTATATGAACGGAATTGTAGCTAGAAAAGGGACTTGTAATGATATGGTGCTTTATATTCAGGGCATGTTTTGCAGCCCTGTATTTGTGGGGTATACTGCTCCATATTCATGGCGTGTATTGCAGCCCTGTATTCATGGGGTATACTGCTCTGTAATCACGGCATGTATAGCAGCCCTGTCTGTATTCATGGGATATACTGCTCTATATTCAGGGCATGTATTGCAACCCTGTATTTATGGGATATCCTGCTCTATATTCAAGGCATGTACAGCAACCTTATATTCATGGAATATACTGCTCTATATTATGGGCATGTATTGCATCCCTATATTCATGGGATATACTGCTCTATATTATGGGCATGTATTGCATCCCTATATTCATGGGATATACTGCTCTATATTATGGGCATGTATTGCATCCCTATATTCATGGGATATACTGCTCTATATTATGGGCATGTATTGCATCCCTATATTCATGGGATATGGGTATGGTGTTCATGGGATATGCAGTAGTTCTATTATCATGACACAAGGTTCTGAACATTACGTAAAGACATAAGGGAAGATTTGTCCAAACAGTCCTTCAAACAGATAGAAAATGTATCAGTATCAAACTCCATACATTGGTTAAAATATCTGGGTGTTGCAATATTTATTCCCATGTGTATATATCCTTCATACTTCTGGATATATTTGAATGTATATCCAAGGCACTTGGTCAGAAACTGCAGTAGCATAACATTTGAAATTGCTTTATGTAGTTTATGAACACATTGACCTTGATCTGATATGTTGTCATTTATGCTTTCAATTCAGACAAATGTATGTTAGAATTTAATGAACAGTTCTCTTTGAGGGAATTTACTAACCCTCACATTGGACAGCAAGGAAGATATCTCAAACATATCTGACATATATCATCTGTCTGTACATGTTTGTTTCTTGAAATATTTATAGAGATTGATGTCACCATAAAGAGTGATATAATGCAGTTATTTGAAAAAGTTTGATAATTGTATTTCTCTTTTTGGATAACAGTTTAAAACTCGAATTGAGCGTGTAAGCCCAGTCAAGGGAGACAACTCCAGGAAAGTCCGATGGGAAGTGACCTACAGTGATGTTATCGATAAAGAGAACCGCACCACAGAAATGTTTGACGCAGTCATGGTTTGTATTGGGTAAGAAAGTACAATAAGTATTTTTTAAGCAGATATGTTATTATATATTTATATGACTATAGATACCTTGTGGTAAAATAACTGTTTTGTTGTTCTTTAGAATCATGCACCAGGGTAATCTGGTAACCTATGATTGTGTTCTCCCTGATTCAAGGTGATTGGATAGTTATTCATTCAGGGGCACATTACACATAAGAAAATACAGTAATGAGTTCTTGTTCCTTCTATGAACAGCAAGTAAAACTGTTTCTGTTTTGGGCAACACTTTCTGTTAATCTGCTTTTCCAGAAAATCAATGATTCCACGAATACCTGAATTTCCTGGCCAGGACACGTTCAAGGGTGAGATCCTGCACAGTTGTTCTTACAGAGTGCCAGAGCCATTCAAGGGACAGCGAGTTGTGTGTCTTGGTGCACACATGTCCGGTCTTGATCTGGCAATTGAGATCAGCGGTGTTGCAGACAAGGTCAGCCAATATTACATGAGTGAGTGAGTGTAGTTTTACGCCACATTCAGCAATATTCATGCTCTGTGGTGGTGGTCTGGAAATAATTGAATCTTGAATGAGTGAGAGAGTGAGTTTAGTTTTATGCCACACTCAGCAGCATTCCAGCTATATGGAGGCGGTCTATAAATAGTTGACAGACAATCCACTGATCAACAGCATGAGCATCGATCTACACAACTGGGATACAATGATGTGTCAACCAAATCAGCAAGACTGACCACCAGATCCCATCACTCGCCTCTCATGCATCAGTAAATGAATGTTGTTGCTTGATGCAAGTGGAAAAACAATACTTCAGGTTATTGGTTATGGGGGTGATGTGGTTAAAGTGTTTGCTAGTCTGATGGCAGTCCCAGGTTTGATTCCCCATTTGGGTACAATGTATGAAGGTCATTTGTGGTGTGCCCTGCTGTGATATTACGGGAATATTGCTAAACACTGCATAAAACTAAATTTAGCTCTCTGTATGAGGAGAGCTTTCCCCACATATTTATTTTAATTCATGTTGCAGGTTTTCCTGAGCCATAACAAGGAGAAACTGAAGACCATACTTCCTGCCAATGTCATTGAAGTCAAAGGAATTAAGTCCTTCAATACACACTCAGTTGTATTCTTGGATGGCCAGGAACAACAAGTGGATACTGTCATCTTCTGCACAGGATATAAAAATACCTACCCCTTTCTCACAGATGACTGCCATGTCAAAGTACAGTCAGGCAGTAGAGTTACCCCCCTTTACAAACACCTCATTCACACTGAGTTTCCGTCCTTGACCTTTGTAGGACTCTGCAAGATGGTGAGTCCTTTCCAGATCTTTCACCTTCAGATTCTTGTAGTGCTGGCCATGCTGGAGGGGAAGCTGACGCTGCCTTCGAAGGAAGAAATGGACCAAGACACTGAGAAAGACTTTCAGGAGCACTTAGCTAGTGGTCTGAAAGTTCATGACGCACATAGTCTTGATGACCGTCAGTGGTCTTACAATGATGAATTGGCTGATCTGGCCAACTGTCAGCAGCTTCCAAGAGTGAATGAGAAAATCTGGAACAAGTATCAAGCTATGCTTCATGAAAACTCCCTGACTTACAGAAACATGAACTATATTAGGACCAGTGATGATTCATTCGATGTTGTTTACCAAAATGGTGTCTCACAGATTATTTGAAAGTCTGAACTCTTCAGTTGTTGTTGTTTATGGACTTAACAACCTATCAAGATCATAGTATTTTTTAAAATGTTTTATGAAAACAATATTATGTGGGGGAAGTGTTAAGTGTGTTTCAGTTCAGAAAGCCAACACTTGTATGATTTTTCACAGCCCTCGGCAAAACAGTACTTTGATAGTCCTCCCACTATTGATACACTATTCTGTTTCCACACTGCTTTCTCACTACTGAAACACTATTATAACTGCTTTCCCTACTACTAAAATACTCTGAGCTTTCCCCACTATTGAAACAGTGTGACTGTGATTTCCCCTCTGTTAAAACAATGTGATTGTACCTTCTCCACTATTGAAACACTGTGACTGTGCCTTCACCACTATTAAAACACTGTGACTGTGCTTTCCCCACCAATGACACACAGTGATTGTGCTTTCTCCACTATTGAAACACAGTGACTGTGCTTTCCCCACTACTGAAACACCATGAGCTTTTCCCACTACAGGAACACAGTGACTGCGCTTTCCCCACTATTGAAATACATTGACTGTGCTTTCTCCACTACTGAAACACCATTAGCTTTCCCCTCTATTGGAACACTGTGACTGTGCTTTCCTCACTAATGAAATACAGTGACTGTGCTTTTCCCACTACTGAAATACTGTGCTCTTTCCATTATTGAAACAATGTGATTGTAGTTTCCCCACTACAAAACAATGCAATGGTACTTTCCCCACTGTTGAAACACAAAGTTGACAGTTCCCCCAACCAGTATACAACACTAATGCGACTGTGCTTTTCCCCCTATTGAAACACTGTGACTGTGCTTTCGACACTATTGAAACATAATGAATGTACCCCCCCACTTTTGAAAAACTAATTGTGTGGTTCTCTCCTACCAACATACAACACTAATGCAACTGTGCTTTCCCCACTTATTTGACTGTTCCCTCCCATAAATATACTTTACTAATATGACTGTGCTTTATCTGCAATTTACACTTGCTGTGCCTTCCCAAAAGAAATGCCTATCACATACCTTTCAAGCAATGAATAGTTTAGTTTTGTGTCAACAGAACATCTGCCATTACAAATTTGGTATATTACCGAATATTGGCAATACTTGCTAGCACTATACATATCTTTATTCACATATTGGAAAAATACCTTCTGTATATAGAAATTAAAAAAGGTGAAGCACCCACCCTTCCATGTCATATAAAATTTTCTTTTGACCAAGATGACATTGATATCATTTTGATGAAATGGTTGGGTCCAGAGGTCATATCTCAATTTGTTGCCTTTCGAACTGGTGTACAATGTTTACTGTTATTGCACAAAACCTTACACTTTCATATTGATTTACACTGCGTGTCAGGTCACAGGAGTGTTTCTGTGTTTGCTTACTGCATAATGAACTATTATAGTGCGAGGTGCATTATTGCAGCATTTGCATGTCTTTGCCGGGTGATAAAGCAGATGGGTGCTGCAGGCAAATAATAGATTATTACAGGGTATTTTTAGTGTCCATGACTTCATTTTATTCACTAGAGTAGGTTAGGGCAATAATAATCTACATTTATTTGTTAAAGCGATCATGAACATCAATACTGGATATATTTATGGAAGATGGTTTGCCAGGAATATTGAAGTAGTCTGTATAAGTGATGGGACTGGTCCCAATTTACTAACTGTACACTACAAGTTGAGAGGAATATGGTCACATGTAGCAGTGTCACCGAGTGGGTAGGCGAGTGATGATACTGCAACAAAGAGGCATACATCAGACTGTATTACAGAGTGGAGTTTACAACCTATTTGTCTTATTGCCATGTTAAATGTACAAAATATCATTTTAGCATTTCTTTTTTTAAGATTGATAAGCTCAGCTACCAACCATGTGACAAGTAAACAATGGTGTCTGCCTCTTGACTGGATTATTCAAATCAGTGAAACATTTTCTGACAAGCATAAAACCGTGTACATAATGAACTGATGAACACCTAACTGAACTTTTTTTAATTATGACATCATATGAGTGTTATTGATACAGCTTCTCAGTCGAGAGTTTGGCAGCTCTTCCAGCTCTCACCCTCCTTTGATGCGTGACAGGGAAACTTGTTCAAGCATCATTTGCTTATGAAGTTAAAGCCTGTCACCTGATGGTAAAATACAAATCCCTCCTAACCCTGAATTGACAGTACGTCTGGACTATTTGACCTCAGACCTGACCATAAGTATTTTGATAGGTGTCTGGAACAATCTAATTAACATCAGACATTTCATCTGTAAGACGACAAGAATGTGTACATTCTTTGAAACAAATTAGAACATTGGTTACTTGTTGTGAAACCATGGAGTTTAAGATACTATTTTCCAGGAAACTGACAGGTGCCAGGCCCTGCTGATTACCAAGTTGCTATTCCCAGACTGTTTCTTTCTCCAAGAATATAGTGGTGTGAAACTCACTGGCCTTTGATTTAATCACAGTAGTATATTGTGTATGTCGCATTAAAACATTCTCTGAATGCAATAACCTTTGTAACCCAAACACCATTGTAGAATGAAGTTTGAATGTGTTTTTTTTTAGATACTAATATTTTCTTTTATTCCAATAAATATCTGTTCACAAAAAATTAAATGTTTCTTTTAAATATCTCCAGAAATGACCAAAGTTCATTTTCTGAAAGGTGAAGTCAGTAATTGGGTCAATGACCTTCGAAAACTTTTTAAAAAATGTTTTTATTCAAGGGTCTTTTTCTGCGTCACCTTTTTTCACAGACTCTTCGATTTCTATTTTGACCGATGAATTGCTCATTAACACAAAATCTAATAAAGACAAAACCAAATTATGCAGTCATATGAAATCGACACACAAAACAATGATTTGCCACAGTATATTTGACTCTCGAATATAAAAGTCTTTTGACAAATTATCATTATTTTGTTGTCACTTTTCACTATTTTTTTACGAGGGGGACCAAACGCTGGTAGAAAGGCCAGGTAATCAACAAGCGTGTGTCGTGGAAATTCACAGACGCAACTCTCACACTTGCCTGTTTGTCCTAGTGAGCAATTCATCTGTCTCAAATGAAATCAAATGGACAGTAAAGGAATAATGGAACATACACCTGATCCTGAATCACAGGTACTGGTACCGGTAGTGCTATGATTCAGTCAAGAAAATAAACTGAACATGTTGTATGGAAGAAACAGCATGTAGTTCATCCAGTATCTTTCTAGAGGTCCAACGTGTCATTGTAACTAGGCATGACACAATACACTCACAGTTTACTCTTCAGCACTGAATGTTACTCCGGAAAACATGCCAGACTAGATGAGTTTGGAATTTTGTCAAATTGATAATTCTGGTTTGTTAGCATTCTTCTCACACCCTTGTGGGGGATTCTGGTACAAAAAGTTATTATTATGTCCCCAGAAACAATGTCCTATTCTGGTTGTATAGGTTCATAGTAGGTTGCAACAATTGGATTCGCTTCATCAAAAATTGATTTTCTATAACCGTTATTATTTCAATTCAATAATTGAATATCTAATTAAAGTATTTCCACACAACCAGATCATCATTTTGACTCCAACTCAAGCAGTTTCAAGCCCTGAAATAAGGCAAAAGGTGATTGGTTCATGCCGGGCTAAATATCCAATGAAAAGTGTTGTTAGAAGACATTACCAAGTTGAAGGATTTCACAAAAAAACCCAAAAAGACTTGACTTGGAAAGGGTGTAAAATGACATCTAATGGTCTTGTATGAAGAATCAAAGTGAGGATCCAATATCGAAAATCGAAATGAATCAAGGTCTGGGTGAATCATTGCAGCAAAGTTCATAGTGTGTTACTGAAATACAGACTTCAAACACAGGTCACAATATTTCTTCTTCAATATATAATTATAGTGTTTTTAGTACCTGATTGAGTTGCTACTGTGATAATTCCTCAAAATACCGAGAGCAGGCTTAGAGTGCTCCAAATCAGTTGGAAAATGAACTAAAACATTCATAAACAACACTAATATGCAGGTGAAGTGTTTGAATCATGCTGGATTACACAGTCTACAAGACCCGTGGAGATCCCGGTACGAACAGAAGTGGACTTCAGTTGCCCATGCTGACCATAAGAAGCAACTAACAGGACCGGGCTGTCATACTCTCTAACTTGGTTGACACGTCATTGTATCCCAGTAGACTGCTGCTTTTGATCACTGAATTGTCTGGTCAATAAGGACCATTATTTACAGACTGACGCCATATGCCTGGAATTAAGAAATACAGTTCCCTCTACCACCATGTATAGTGTAATAAAGCATCCTTTCGCCCTGAACTATTATATCGTTAAAGCATGAGAAACAACTTCTCCTATCGACAGTCGATGTCAAAATGCCATCTTTATTTTCTAGTGTCCAGTTACCAGGGTTATGTTCGATTACGAGGGGGCAGGCTGTAATGGCGCAGTGACGCCAACACAAACTGACGTAATGCAAAAAAGTGCACATTATTGTCTGAAAAAGTATTGTGGGCACCTTTGATCTTTCACTGAAGCATCTAAGAATATTGCTCAGTGCAGTGTTAAACAAACACTGTCACCACAGTGTAGTGCCAGACTTGAGCAAACTTCCTGATATTCCATTATCAATTGGTTTTTGTGTAAGAGGCTAGTCCTGCAAGAATATCATAACAATCTGCAAATTTTACAGCTTTATCACACTTGTCTCTCAATCATTCACATATATGATACATATAGATCACACTGGTGTACAAACAATACTGTCCTACAAATCATACAGTTTACATCACACTGATCAACCAATCACACAGTTACATCACACTGGTCTACCAATCACAAGTTCCCATCAGAGAGTTTATCACACAGATATATGATACCTGTCCTCCAATCATCCAGCGAAACCAAAGAGGTAAATACTGGTGAGTGCTTCACAAAACTTGACGACAAGTATTGTCTACAAAACTATTCATGAAGGATACTGATGAATGCTCAATCCAGAATCACCAGTTTCCACCAAGTCTTTCCTCATAGCAGGCTGTCAAGACTCCAGAAAAAAAACCTTGCCTACCAGTCATCTTTATCATATACAAAAAGAAGCACTGTGTCTGGTTGTACCCAGACTAACAACAATGTTTATTAGCACCATGTCCAACTACTTCCATGAGGACTTCTTTAGGTGATGTTGGTGACAACAGTCTGATAGGTGATGAAACAATCCTAAATATCATCAAGGCTTGCATTTTTGTAAACCGCTACTGATCCAGAAATAAATACCCATGGTTGAGATCACAATTTACCTCCCCTTGAGTTCCATTATAATTATATGCCGACCAAATGTTGACATAAGGAAAAGGGAGGTAACTGTTACTGCCTAGAAATCAAGACCCCTTCAAAAGTTATTTCTTTACTTGAAAACGTTTTTAAGTCCTGTCAGATTATCAATACTGAATTCTTAAAAAATGAAGTCAAAAACAGTGGGATTGGCTGCCATTTTGTTGATATTACCAACCAAATATTGAGGTTTATTTGCAATTTGCATTCAGATTTCTCAATGCTTCCTGGCCTATCCTGGCAAACTTTTTTTGTAGATTGTAAGAACCATGGAAATGGTTCTAAGGGTGAGTTACCGTTCAGTGAAACGTGAGTTCTGGAGATGTATACTGAATGACAGTAGTTTTGTGCCACTTTTATCAATATTCAGGCAAGACTATGTCAGGGGGGACACCAGAAATGTTCTTCACACATATGCGTATGTGGGTAACCTGTGCCCTCAGCATAACGAACAAATGCATTAGCCACTGGGCTATCCCACTGGCCCTGGAGATGTACAGGATGGACAACCTGACAGGACCAAGTGAGCATCATCAGGACGTCCAACGTCATGTTGGTGACGAGAACAGTCTGACAGGCATTCTCCATGTGGTCCTCCTCGTCGTATCTGTCCCCACAGACTCCAGTTTTTCAGTCAAGACCTCCGACACAAATGTCTCATTGTACTTGTTCAAAGTCACATTCTGAAGTCTGTCCTCAGAGGAGCTTCCAGAATCAACCTTCCTTGTCCTGTCACTGTAATCTTCAGGTTCATCTCCTGCCTCATCGTCCACATTATCTACCTCCACGCCACCGCTCTGGCTCCTGTTATCACCACTGGTGGTGCTGTCCTTTAAGTGGATGGGAAACAGGTCTCCCCAGTTGGAGGCCCGTACACAGCTGTACACATCCCTGTAACACAACACCACAGTGAGAGAGTGAGTGAGTGAGTGAGTGAGTGAGTGAGTGAGAGAGAGAGAGAGAGAGAGAGAAAGGTGATTAAGAGAGAGAAAGAAAACTTCGTATTAAATGCAGTGACACTCGTCTACCTCAGTGACAGTTATCACACAAACTGATGATGACTTTAATCTTTATGAGGTTTGATCAGATACTCACTTTCCATGTTTCTTGGCTGTGAGAATATCATGGCTGAGTTTACCGTCTGGCCAGCACAGGTGACAGTGGACATGCTTGGATGCCCGCACAACTTCCTGAATCACACGAGGCCATGCTGCATCTGTCAGAAACATACACAGTCTTCAAATCATCTTGAAAGTGCTTTTGTCCAGCATCCCAGAACTGAAACTATGCTAACCCTCCCCAAGTCATGATTGCTCCATTCATAATTACTGAACATCTACTTACACTAGGTATACTGGGTATTACTGCTTATCTCATACCAAGTATTGGATACCACGGGTTATCTTACATTGGGTATGGCTAGTTATCTAATACTATGTATTATGCATTGCTACTGCTAGTTATCTCACACTGGGTATTGGGTATGGTTAGTTATCACACACTGGATATTGGGTATTGCAGACTATTTTACACTTGGTATTGTGTATTGCTAGTTATATCTCACTGAGTACAGGGTAATGCTTGTTATCTCACATTTGGTATTGGGTATTGCTAGCTATCTCACACTGAGTACAGGATATAGCTAGTTATTTCACACTGAGTACAAGGTATTATTAGTTGTATCACACAGAATATTGGGTATTGCTAGATATCTCACACTGGGTATTGGGTATTGCAGGTTATCTAACAATGGGTACTGTAAGCTATCTCTACCTTTTCAATATATGATTACTCCCATGCATAATGCTGTTGTGACTTTCAATTTGCACCAGTTCATCTGCTGCTCCAACCAGTGTAACATTTCAAAATGAAATCACAACTGTGACATTACACACATATCTAACAAACAGCGCATGACTGCTCAAGCATTGTAGCAATGTGACCGAGGTTTTACACTATTGGGTTATTTCATTTGTCCATGAATATCTGAATACAGCTAACTGGGTGACTGATTTATTTTATGGAATTAATGTGAATATGCAACCTGATAAGGAGCATGAATGTTGTATCAAAGTTACATGCTAATAGGAAGACACTAATGACTCACACATAATACAAATGTTATAGTAATATATGACATACTAGTTCTGTCACCAGGGTAGCAAGATGAGAAAGGGGAGATAACTCAAAAGTCGCAAAGTGCAGAGAAAAAGTGAAATTGCACTCAGAATATGACTTGAGAAATGTGTTTCTGATGATGGCTAAAATATATTTTTTTAAAAAACATACTGGCTCATTATAGGAAATGAAATATTTTCATCATAAAGTAGGTTTTTTCAGTATAACAGAACATAATACATCCCCTGTAGAACATAACTTTGTACAAACAACGCAGATCCGCCTGTGGTCACTGAGTGAGTGAGTTGGTTGGGAGAGCTTCAGAAATGGGCTTCACACATTGTACTCATTTGGACAATGGAACCTGGTTCTTCAGCATGACAAATGAATGCCTTATCCACTAGGCTACCCCCTCTGGACTGTGAGTGGTATCTTTGTGGACATGATGGCATGATGGCCAGACTTACCCTGCTTCCTCTTGCCTTTCCTGAGTATTACGTAGCTGTATCTTGACGTCTGCTTGGCTTCCGTACTCTGAAACACATGGACTTGATGAGAATTACATCTCTTAAATAGTGTCAGTAGTGAGATTTAAACTTAATGCTTTGAAGAGTATCAAAATGTCATCATGAGCTTCATGTGCATGAAAACATAATCATGATCATGGGCTTCTGAAACATCAAAGGGATGTAACTCTGCAAGTTATCCTGCTGTTCCCCATTGCCCCTTTGTATCATCCATGTGGCTCATAAGCAGAATGATGAATTGCAATCTAACTTAAAAAACTAATAAACATAAAATGCTCCATGAAATGCTGCTCATAATCAAAACATCAGACCAACTCTGTGAGGTTTTTAAAGAATTTAAGCTGCAAAAACGTGTTAAACAAACTATCATTAGAATACTGACACATTTCACTATTAGTTATGAGACAGCGATGCAGAAAAAGAGACAGCCAGGTGTTTGAGAAGCATACACAAAAGTGCAGACTAAGTTATTGATTCATTAACCTGTGCTGTGCTGTCACAGTGAGGATGACAAAGCTCTTTACCTCTTTACTTATGAAGAAGACGAAGCTACTTACCTGTGAAGATGACAAAACTATTTACTTATGAAGATAACAAAGCCACTTACCTGTGAAGATGACAAGGCTACTTACTTTTGAGATGACGAACCGATTTACTTATGAGGATGACAAAGCTACTTAATTGTAAAGATGGCAGAGCAACTTACTTGTGCTGACATATTGAGAGGCTTGTAGGTGACACCAAACATACAAGGGCTGTTTCTTTCTGCCAGTTTTGGACATGCCTTTTCATGAGGACACTGAAACATTTAGTCTTCTGTAAGGAGCAGCACCACAACCACATGCACATTAGGTGAAGGTCCCGGGGTAGAATAGGGCTTCAGCAACAAATGTTTCTCATAAAGGCTGACTATGCTTGTCATAAGAGGCGACTAATGATATCAGGCGGTCAGGCTCGTTGACTTGGTTGACACATGTCATCGGTTCCCAATTGCACAGATTGATGCTCATGTTGTTGATCACTGGATTGTCTGGTCCAGACTCGATTATTTACAGACTACCGCCATATAGCTGGAATATTGAGTTCAGCATGAAACCTCACTCACTCTCACATGCACATTAGTGAGTGTAGTGATGTTGTTATAGAGTTCTTTCTCCAACTACATGAAGGTAACCTGGAAGTCTGGATCAGACATTCTGTAGGGCAACCATGACACAAATGGCCAAGACTGAAACTGTAATATCAGCTAACTGGCTCTTACGGAGAGTTTGATGTAATTCATTCTACCAAGGATCCCTCATCAGTATTGCACATAGGGTCAATCAGGAATACTGCCCCCAAGCATCTCCCCCAACAATCAGGGAGACGGAGAAGACTCAAACTTAAAATGAAGCATGAAGAGCTTGGCACCTCCATGATCCATTTTTCCTGTGGGATGCTGTTGGGGGCTGAATTAGTTGGAAAGAGGAGGCAAACCATGGGGGATTGATTTTACCCATTTGCAAGGAGCTTGGGATTCATGTTTCCTACTATCCAAAGAAGGGAGATAAGCAATATAGCACGACAAGATAAGGAAAAATATTATTAACTGTTTATATATATCCTACTTTTCAGTGTGTATACTCACTGGTGCAAAAACATGACCTTCCATTTTATCCTGTTCTTCAGATATCTGGAGCATAAAGATGTTATTCCTTAAAACACACTGTCACTGAAGTAAACGTTTTACATAAATAACAAAATAATGCAGATCAAGAAAATGTTGCTTCCATGTAACATGTTGTACTAGCAATATGGTCTTTTATGATATTTTTGTCTATTGTCTATGGTAGAAAGTCTGAAACTTACTTTGAGTAGATACTCTTTAGCCTCGTTGATCAACTGAAACCCTGCCTTACTGCCATTTTCTACAAGTACCTGAAATATCAAGATTCATGTCTGTCAGAGAAATGCGTGAGAAATGTTTCTCATGGCATTTAGCAATATTCCAGCAATATCATGTCTGTGGACAACAGAAATCAGCTTCACACACTGTACGATGTTGCAAGGTGATATTGAACCTTTGGCAAATCAAGGGATCCTTTACCCCAAAATCCACCACACTGCCCATATCCGAGAAGAATGAGGTCCTTATGCACATGTAAGGAATGACAACTTATTCAAGAAAAAAAAGCATCATCACCAGGAAGTCGTCGGTCATCTGCCACAGAGATCGGATAGTATCCAGTCTCTTCTCCTCACTGGGGAGCTCCAGCAGAGTATAGGAGCTGGTCACAATGTTGAAGGAGTTCTGTACAAAAACATCACACGTCAAAATGTTGGAAACACATGTAATATTTCTCTCTTGTTATTATCTCCCCTGTAACCATGGAAACCTTGACAACAAAATGGAAGTGCCTGTTCTTTGACACTGACTCAGGAAGGGGTGGTTTGACACCACATTCAGCTAAAAGCTATGAATAGCTCTGAACATACTGCGAAAAAGCAGAAGAAATTTACTGCAAATACTAAGATTTACCTGTTTGTGAGATGGCATGAACTGACGGAAATACACGCCACTGATTGTCATGTCTTTCCTCTCCTCACCCCCTGTAAATAGAACAACAGAACTTTACTGTACACTCATTGCAGAAGATCTTCTATGGCATGACACCTTTGCACAAAGATACAAATTGGCTTTAGAAGTGGAAGTTACAATTTCACCATCTTCCATGTTAAGCAGTGGTTTGACACCACAGATTATGAGCAATTGTATCACAAGTACGTTCAACATACTTGGTCAAACATCTTTACCTATAGTGTATATAGGCTAATTTGGTCATGTGATCAATAACAAGGAGCCTCATTCTGAATAGGAAATCACAGCACTGACTTGTCACATAGTAACACAAAAGTGAATGACAGGAGTTTTTATGCAGCAATATTCTAGTAAAAGGGACACAAGGAATGGGGTTCACACATTGTACCCATGTGGAGAACCAAACCCATGTCTTTGGTGTGATGAGCGAACACTTTAACAATTAGGCTACCCACACTGCAGACTGAGTTAAGTCTTGAGGCTTGAACAGTGATGTTGGCAATCTCACACCAACCTTGTAACAAACACTATAACCTTCATAATGCATAGTCTGGAGGTGACACTAAGCAATAAAAGTGTGTAACTGTGTTGAAGTTTTACCTTGCAACAGAAGTCTTGCCAATGTGTTCATATCTTGGGATGAGTCGACACAATAGTATTCATAAATGTTCTGTCCCCACACTCTGTTTCCAGCCCTGAAAATATACAAAATGATGCAAATCACTTATATTAAATTACAGCAGTATTGATTGGCGGTTGTTTAGTTTGCATATTGTCATTATTGTCTCCCCTTATTTCCTGTGAGTTCTGTGGTGGGATTTATGCCTCCAGTCCCTTACCAATTGATTACCCACTCCGATTGTCGATTGGCATATAGTGAGCAATAGCCAGCTCTGACCTCTAGACCACGTTAGGGCAAGAGATGATTGTATAACTGATAGGGATAACTTTTGAGGGGGGAAACAACTATTACGAAAGTGAGAGTCTATTGCAACAAACTACTGTGATAGCAATAGTCTATTACAACAAACTATTGCATTAGTATTTTCTCTCCTTGAATTCTCTCATTTAAAGTTATTTCCCAAATGAATGTACAGTCTGTATGAAAAACAAACAAGCTGAAGTAGTTTCAGTCTCTTTTAATCACTGACAAGAAACTTGAAACACATACTATCGATTTGTTTCAACTCTTCATTAATTGCTATTGCATGCTGACAACTGCAATCCATTGATTGGTCGATTAATTGTTACAGCCCTAATAACTCAAGCTTCATAACGATCATAATCAGCTTGAAATGTACAACTCAATGACCAAAATGTCAGTGTACACTGCACATAGAGATGATGCCAGCAACTCGCTACAGAAATTGGTTGCTAGGTCAACCAAGCCCTTACAGCAGTCAACAGCTATATTCAATGGAGTTGGGGGAGAAATAACATGATAAACCAAGATAAAACTTTACCTTCTAAGAAATAAAGTCCAAACATACATGATAGTTTCAGTCCAAGTATGAAAATTATGAAAATTCAACACAAAATAAAAGATCACAATAACATTACATATTCCATGGTTTTAATGTACTGACAGGACATCAATCAGATTGCAGCTGATATTTACTCTAACAAGTACCCACCATACTGACGAAGCTAGACCAGAACCAAAGTCAAACATGGAATTTGGGATGTACTCAGGTTCTCTCCGAGATATCTGATGACAGAAAAGGTGCATCTTTAAAGACTACTCATTACAACACAGATCATTTTGTTGTTTAATGCTGCATTTGACAATGTTCCAGTTATGTGAGTGAGTGAGTGAGTGAGTGAGTGAGTTGCCACTTTACCAATATTCCAGCAATACCACAGTGGGGAAAACACCATTGGGCTTCACATATTGTGATACCCAATATTCCAGCGACATCACAGTGGGGAAAACATCAATGGGCTTCACATATTGTGATACCCAATATACCAGTAACATCACAATGTGGAACACTGGAATGGGCTTCACATATTGTACTAATGTGGGGTCTTTGGCGAACAAGTGCGTCGCTTTGACAGTAGATTTTGCACAATGCGCTGACAATGTCATGATGCCGTCACAATGCTATGACATTGTTGCACTGCAAATCTAATGCCAGTTCTCTGTTCAGAGATGTACATCTTTCATTGAAAACTAATGAAGAATCATTTTGGATGATAAATAGAATCTCACCCTCATGTCTGCTGATATCAGTTATATCAACACTTGTTGATAAAGGTAAAACTATCCTCGGCAAGCCTCGGATATTTGTTACTTTATCAACTCGTGTTGATATGATTGATATCAGCAGACACTTGGGTGAGATTCTCTATATACCACTTTTCCTATGAATGAAAGATCAGGGTCTAGATTTTTTAAGCTCTCTCAGCGCTAAGATAGACCTTAACATTAACTTCTGACTATCTTAGCACCAAGAGAGCTTTGAAAATCTGGGCCCAGGATCACTGACCCCAAGCACAGTTGTATAGCGAGGATTCACTGCATATCATTACACAAGTCTGATGGTTCTCTGCATACCTCAGTGAAACACCTCATCATGACGCTGTAGTTGTGTGCCATCCGACTATACAGATACGTCATGGACGTAGGGGCATCGAATCTGTAACACAGATGTACAGTGTGAACAATATATAAGTTGTTCACTGGTCCCGAGGGGGCATGGGCTGATGTACCCTCGATGTTTGTTTATGTTCCCTGATCCTGAGGGACTAGTAAACACCATATTTATCTTTCCAAACACCTTAATATCAATTTTGACTTGTTTGAAGCACGGGTAAAAATCTTTTTGTAGCCATCGTTAAACTTTGCGGACAAGAAATACAGATTTAGAGTTATCTCCCTTGCACTGATTTGCATTTGCAAAATATCTGTAATTTCCATACATCACACGTGAGTTATTTGAGATAAAGAATTACTACCACAAAGTACCAAATGAGTTGTCATTAGCAGCAACGTACACTGAAAATAGTAGATGAGCACCCAGGAAATCAGAAGACAACATTTATGTGTGAGGTAAGAAATTCTAGTGTACAGCATGCCAAGCAACTATTACATAAACGGGTTACATCCCGTTCTGCCTACAGGCACCATCCCCCCCCTCCCCTCACCGAACCACACAATATCATCATCATAAACAGCAAACACACACAAATGATCATCACACCCACCCAATGTCATATGAACGTTACCCTACTAGAGGCGTCTGTATCCTTGGTGGACACATGAAATCAACACAGGAAATGTCTCATGTTTGATTGCTAGTGGAGAAGTGTACAAGTGATGCTAACATCTGTTTAACAACACTTACCTGAGTGGGACCCAGTGGTATTGTGTATAGCGAAGCCTCTTCAATACCTGAAGACTGATCTTCTTCTCATACTGCTTCTGTTCCTCAGGAGTCATCGTTGAGGTGTCAACTTTATCTGGGAGGAGAAAAATAATTCATCACAATTCAACTCCATCGATATATCAGGAGTTCGAATCCTATTTCTGATCCTTGGTTGTGAATGTTGGTATCACAAAAGGTCAAGGTACTAAAGTACATCTTGGTCCCCTCACACCAGGTTTTCTTCCCATTAGAAAATTATACATAATTTTACCTAATTTCAAGAAACTATTGTGCTCATCTCATCATAGTGACTATCAGCAATGTCATATGTATTCAGACATACACATGACCACTTTAATTAATACAAATGCAATCACAAGAATTATTATTATCATTATCTTTTAAATAATTGGTCTGTCCAGTATTGATGCTCTGTACTGACCCTTTTCCCTAATGTTGTCTTGTATTTCCTGGGCCAGTCGAGTGAGTGTGTCTTGCTCTGTCGGGGGGTGGCGGGAGTGCAGGTAGTTGTTCAACTTTTCACTGCGTTTGTTCAGGTTCTGTACAGGATAGGCTGATGACAAACGTGAAAAGGTTTTGTAAAACTAACAAAAATATGACAACACTGACAGTACATTAACAACAGAACCTTTACTCCGCTTTGCAACATGTTGCATGGCATTGATAAATTTGAGCAATCAGTCTGTGCAAAGAAGTAACATAGTAAAACATTGATTTTAATCATATTTTTTATCCATTACAAGTTTCCTTTTGGATTACAGTATAAAAAGTACTGGAAAGATGGAATCATAACAAAGATACTTTCTTGAGACAAAATGAAGACTAAAAAGTGTTAGCCATTTTTCAACTTTATTCATCTTAAACATTCAAACGAAATATTTAATGTCTAGATATGTAGTATTTCCACAATGAATAAACCGTTTGGCATAAAATAAGATGGTGGTAGAAACTATTCCAGATTCCAAGGATCACACATATTTCCTTTTAGGCAGGAAGCCTATATTTCAACATATAAAGTTAGTCATCAGGCTGTTTGTTTCTTAGGTAACTTACTGTCAATAACTTTCTTGATGGTGGTGATCAGTTTTTCCGGCATCTTTACTGGTCTCAATGTCATTATCCCTGGGTGAGTTTTGAAACTACTACCACCTTTCGTCAAGGGTTTAGCCACATCTGGATCAACACAACACTCTCCAGGTTTGATGTGTCGTGTTTGTTTCACTTTTGAAGAATAGGTCTGAAATAACATTTGCTTGGTTACTACAGCCAAAAGACTGTTGCCAAACAACTTAAGACTCAAACACAATGTTTTATGTCAAAACTAATCTATTCACAGATCAGATATAGGCATATACTAAGTGATACAGGACAAATGTTACGGATTACAACTTTTTGAGATTTATTTTTACGATGTTTCGGGGCTTATCCTAGCCCCTTCATCAGGTTAAGCTGAACTGAACAGTAAGGCTTAACTGTTATCTCTACCCATGACCTCACAATGCTAGGATAAGCCCCGAAATGTCGTAAAAATAAATCTCAAGACGTTGTAATCCATAACATTTGTCCTGAATTAATATGCCAACTTCTAAATGCCTTTGAAGAATCATATACTTAGTGGTCATAAATTTCGCATTTAGGCATATGTGGAACAAACTAGTCAATGATGATAAAATATCCATAAACATGCCATCAGTTATTATGTTTAATTCTTTCATTCGTTTGTTCATCAGTGAGGTTTTACATTGTTTTACAATATTACAGTTATATCAAAGTGGGGGATACTAGAATGTGCTTCACACATTTTTCTCATGTTGCAAATTAAGCCCATGCCTTTGATGTGACAGGCGATTGCTGCAAACACTAGGCTACACCACTGCCTAGATTTGTAATGAAAGTCACTAAGGGATAAGCCTCAAAAGGAAGGCTTATGTGTCCTTTTGAAAATGAGTAATCAGTTATCTTACACTGTATATTCTTAATATTCACATGCATATCATCAAAAAAACAGAAATATAATTAAGGGATGCCTCTTTTCAGTTAACTTTAGATTCACAATAGATCCTGCTTCAGTGGCCTGAGACTTCGATCACTTATGCACATTACATTAATCATGTTAAAAAACAGTTTCCATTTTAATATACGTAAGTGTATGGAGTGCTGTTTATTATATCGGATTGAATGGGATGGCTTTGCAATAAGCTACATCACAAGTAATAGACAACATTGTACAGGTGTTTGATTGACAGGTGTTGCCAAACCCAAAAATTTGTGAAAGCAGAATGGGGGAATCTTAATGAATGTCATTGGATGCTAAGAGATATACTCAGACCTTGTTGTATCGCTGCATTCATGGTATCGGTATTTCTGGTTTTGCACGCTAGACATGGCTCTTAGAGGTGATTTTGTATGTAAATCGACAGCCTAACATTAGTGGTTTGTTTACTTGTTTTAAACCAACGGCATGCATCGAATCCCTGTAACTTTTATCCAGCAGAATTATTAACATTAAAATCTGGAATCTGTCTGAACCCTATCCATGAAATACCTGCTGTAACATTTATGTTTCATATATGACCCGTCCCACTCCATCTGAACTAAGTCGTCTGCATATCCTTGTTGCCAAAAATATAACGGAAGTGATGTCATGAGCTATATTTATCTCCTGTGAATGATTTTTTTGTTTACTGCGATATGATGGAGTTCTCTCCTTTGGTAAATGTTAATAGGCTCCATTCGTCTAATGGCTTTTGCTGAAATACTATCAAAGTTAAAATAACATTTCACAAATGTGTTGATCAAATGTCATTTATCAGATCTCTCAATGAAATGCGAATCATAAGTTCAGAATTTTATTTCCGATTACGGACATGTCAAGTACCGCGATACAACGAGGTCGCAGGCTACACGCTTCTTCTGAAGGAAAATCCTATAAATCGAGTGGGTGTAACCTCTACTGTCCCTATGGGTCATAGAAGCAAGTGATGTCTGTGAAGTAAATCAGAAATCCATGCCAATTAGTCTGTCAACAGTTCATGAACTTTCACATTTGCCAAGACATTTTCTGCAATGCAAAATGTCTCAATGAAGCAAGTCTAGATTTCCACCGTTCTGAATTCCCTTCTCAGTAAGCAGCGTGAGTAGGTCTCTTTTTCGATTTGGAAGGAATTGTTAGTTTCTTCCAAACTATTTATATTCAGACACATGGCGTTAGTCTACCTGCCAATCTGCCTTACATAAACATCTGAGCTGTATCGCATTCGTAACTTGTGGTTTTCCAACACACATTCAATGATAAAATTTCTGCCAATGGTAAGTGGAATTCTTTGAAAAGCACGACATTAAACCAGTTGGATTTCATTGTGCCGTGTCTATCCAGAAACAAAGCGACGACATGTACCCTTAGATAAAATTTTGCAGATTCGTTTGTCAGTAGTGATGGTATACGACACAAGCAGCATGCTTGTCTTTTCATTCTCATGGACGCGGCCATTTTGTAGGCTCGCACCACTTTCAAAGGGACGCGTCTATTGGTCATTCTCATAGGTATTCTCTAAGGGCAGGTAACTCCCATCGTCTGCTTAACCAATGATGAAAACGAGTTGGATCACCTCATGTGTGTGGTCTTACCATGTAAACATCAGGTGTTAATCAGTCGGTAGTGTTGTAGATATCAGTAGTCCGAGACATCTGGACGATAGAGACATCAAGATGAGATCTGTTACGTGTACGGCGCCTGTCAACATAGCTGTCATCAAGTATTGTAAGTCAGATTAACTTTCTGTATAAATGTGTTCTGAAACTTTAGTGAAAGAGAAATCCTAATAGTAAGTTTAGTTTGATCCTCAGTATTTCGAAACGGTGACACAGCCGAAGTATTTTTTTCACTGTTTCAAGTTCTTTGGCGACGTTAACTATCCAGTCTTAGCATAGAAATAAAGAAAATTTCAAGGCGAATTGTATATGCACCATACATACGGATTTGGTATATACTATAGATCAAAAACAGAAATGACATTCAGGTGTGTTGGTAACTAAACTTGCGTCGCTCTTTATTTTACTTTGTGTAGGATGTAGCTGATAGAGATCTTTTTAAAGAGCAAACTGATGATAGACAGATCCCTGCCTCTGTCATAATGAAAGACACTGATATCTGGTACTAGTTGCTATGCCACTAAATAAAGTTACGCCACTTGGCATTAATGGAATATGAACTAGGTTTGCTTCTAGTCGTTGTGTTGTTTCTGAGGGGCATATCTATTCTACTGCTAGATTAATACTAATACATAAGAAAAGAAGATATGTTCATGGGCAGAAGTGGCCATAGGTGTGTATGTCCAGACCAGTGTGAGAGACTTAAGCAGTGTAAACGCAGTGTTTAATTTCATTTCATCTCCCTTTACTTGGGGTGCATCCTCGTTATCTCCAGGCTATATGTTCCGATAAGTCTCCAGTATATCCTGGATGCTTCTACGGCTGTGCCTGATAAATTTATTACCTCCATTGCCTGACTTTTTTTCTATGCAGGTTTCTACGCTGTTTGAGCGAACCAATCACAACTCACCTTCACTTTTTAAATAATCCAACTGAATAAACTTAGCAACAAAAACCATGCAGACATTCTCTGAAATAGGTAGAAGGAGTTCTTGTATACATTTTTTTTAAAGTTTTGGACCTATCTGTTTGTATGATTTCCCCCCAAATCAAACATTCGCAGCTGCGACCATTATCTTTGTTAACACCAGCAAGTTCGGTTGTAACTGCGGCTTAACTAATTGGCTAATTCTCAGGCATGCAAGATATAGTGGAGATTTATAGGAATGTATACCCTGGAGATATTGAGGATGCTGATAAGCAACAATGACTATGCAGGTATACAAAATGTACTGAATGATAAATCATATTGTGCATATATTAGTTTTGTAGTAAGACGTTTTCTCATGTGAATTTGTTTCTGTTTCAAGCAGAGTTTATAATATCCCTATACCAAGTTTCATTTCAAAATATTTTCTATATTTTTGTGAGTTAGAAGTGTTTGGCTCAACTTTAATAATTGCCAGTAGTCAATGATATAAATCCAACTGAGTACCATGCTGGTAGAAGATGTACCTAAACCCCCCAGGGACACTCGAATGGTGACTAACCTTTGCCTCATGTGATTGATGACCCATTTTTAAGCTGTATTGTTATGAAAAGTAAAATTTTAAGCTTATGTTCTAGATAATAATTATGTCTGTGATAATCGTTTGTTTACTTTTTTTGATAGGTTTTCTACAATTATCCACATTTATTGAAGAGATCATTGTCTTGAGTTAAATAAATGATGAAACTTCTTCACCAAAACGCAACTGTCCACATGCACGATGTCTGCTCATGCTTTTCAGCAATGTCATGCATGATTCTAATGTATTTAATCTGCATAAGGTTTGCAGTTGGTACTCTAAGTTAGGTAAGAAATCAGTATGCCATATGTATGCATCTAACATATAGTGAGTGTTTTAAGTGAGTTTAAATTTTGATGGATAGTACAGAAGCCATGGTTATTTTCAAGAGAGGTTGTACAGTTGTGATAGGTATTGTGATTGAAAGGGATAATTAAATGAGGGATGTAGTGTACCTTATAGAACATATTGAATATTGAAAACTAATTACTAATGTTTTTCCTACTTTCAGGGGGTAAACGAGATGAAACGCTCATTCTACCAATCAACTCCTCCCTCAGTGTCACACTTGGACAAAATGAGGTCAGTACCATATCACAGCATGTAGCAGTGTCATATTGCTGAACAAGTTAATAATGTGAAGTTTATTATCAATGTAGCTGTGATATAAATGATGTTTCTAAAGAGTTTGATAATTCTAAAGTGCACATTATATGTTTTACCAATAGGCAGAATTCAATACATATATTGTCATAAAACTAAATCAGGCTATACGACTTACTTGATAACTATGTTAGAACCTACAACGAAATGTCACACTTGTTGTAATGAAAAAGTCGGCTATCCATAAAACTTGGTTATCCTTCATCATCACAACTTCTGAAGTGCCTCTTAAGGAAACAGACTGAAAGAGTTAACATTTGGTGAAGGAAAACCAAAACTTGGATATACTGTCATTTCAAGCCCATTATTAACATTTTGCAATGATTCAGTACCACCCCTCAGCAAGCGATCTCATCCTTATAGACAGGTACAGGCAAATGATGATTGAGAAGCTTAAATATATTTATCCCCCTGCTATTTAATGCGGGGATATACCAGGATAGTCAATACCTTGTCCGTCTGTCCACCTGTCCACCTGTCCATTTGTCCATCCATATTTATTTTGTTTCCGGAGCTTAACTCATCATTGGTAGATATATCAAACAGAACCTTAAGTAGTGCTTTTGCGAATTACAGAGTTTTGTCATTTTTAGTTTTCTTGGCTTCCATGGAAATGTTTTGGACTTAGTCTGAAAAGGGAGGAGTGAGCTTCGTTTTCAGAACACAATTTTGGGAAACTGTTCAAAATAACTGTTTCTACAATGCTCAGTAGATATATCAAACACAAGCTAAGTAGTGTCTTTTGTGGTTTCCAGAATTTTGGCATTTGTTTTTTGTTTCCTTGGAGACATTTTGGTGTTAGTCTCAAAAGGGAAGGGTTGGGTTTCATTTCTGAATCACAACTTGAGAACAGTTCAAAATCCTTCTAAAAGACTAGAGAGATATATCAAACAGATCTTGAAGTAGTGCATTTGATTATTTGCAGATTTTTGGCATATATATATTTTTTGTGATTTCCATGGAAATGATTTGGACTTTCGGACTTAAGTAAATGTCAGATGATATGTTCTTTCAAATTTTATGGAGGCAGGGGGGATTTGTTATCTTCTGATGACTCCTGTATGAAACAGATTACGTCCCCTTCATTTTCAAGGCAAAATTCAAGTAGGGCATAGTTTTAATTTCAATATCTCTGACTTTTGTGTACTACATTGCACTTAATTGTAATCACTGGGTAGAGGATTAAACAAGAAGCAAAACATAGTTGTGAATGTTAGATTCAGCATGTGTAATATTTTTCTTCTCTTCAGCTGACAGGAACGGCAAACAAAAAGAACCACAATAGTTGTGAATGTTAGTTTCAGCATGGTTCATCTTTTTCTTTTCTTCAGCTGAGAGCCAAAACAACTGTTGCTACAAGTAAATCCTTCAAAGAAGACAAGATATGGTTAAATGGAAAGTATGTTCTGATTTTGTACTGTGAACATAATAAATAGATCATTAAGTGGTATCATATCTCTTTCCATAACTGAAACTCAAAATATACAATATAGTAGTGCATTTTCCATGATGTCTTCACCAAATATTGGTGGTAGTGACGTAGTCCAGGTCAGTACCAGAGCATTTGCTCGTCATGTTGAAGGCCTGGGTTCAGTTCCTAAGACAGGTACAATGTGTGAAGCCCATTTCTGGTGTTCCCCGCCATGACAGGCCATCACATGACAACCCATCTTTAAGCATGGCATGGAGTGTGAGTGATAGGGAGTGAGAAATGACTGACTTTCTGTATCATGTGTCTGCCAAATCTGAGAGATAACTGTAAGAAATATTGCTTGTTTTCCAGAGAACAGTCTGTTGAATCTCCAAGAATACAGAATGTTTTGAAAGAAAGTAAGTATTTATGAAAACTGCTATTTAAGTATCTTCTAAGTCTAGACTACACTGTTCTGTACTTTGTTTTAGATGTGTTACAAAATATTTGTTCTTAAGAAAACATTAGCTCATTGACTGAAATTGATTTTGAATTCTTTTCTTATTCTTCAAAAAGTATGACCAGTGTTTCTGTAAAACAACATAAAATCGGTCTGGCCTTAGATAGACACAACAAGCAACACTCATCATGTCCACCTAATGCATCCATTTTTGTTACAAATGTTGAAAACGTTTCTATGCTAAATGGGAAATTAGATATGACAAAAAGCTGATAGCAAGTTTGTATTTTTGTAAAGTTCGCCGCCGAACTCGGAAGCGGTCGACTGGAGATGTACGAGATGAAACATTGAACATGAAGGTTCACATCTGTTCGGAGAATAATTTCCCCACAGCAGCAGGCCTAGCTTCATCAGCTGCTGGATATGCTTGTCTAGGTAAATGTATTTACTTCGTGCCTTGGAATATTTGTTTAAAACGGCTTTGCTCATAGTTTTGTTGTTGGTGTGTAATGGTGTACATGTGTGGCACAGTGGACATGGGGAACATTGTTATGCTTTGTCGCAGTGATAGGATCCTCTTTTAGGTTCAAATCTGAGATTTGTGACAGTTTTTTCTTTGGTCTCTAGCATCCAGTAATATCAGGAGAGTACTACATCACAATTAAGCATTAAGCTGAACGTCATCTAACTGAATGAGTGGGTTTAATTTCTCACCAATTTTAGCAATATTCCAACAGCATCATGGTGAGGGACACCTGAAATGAACTTGACATTTTGTACCCATGTAGGGAATCAAACCTGGATCTTTGACTTGATGAGCGAACGCTTTAACCATTTGGCTACCCCACCACCTCTTCGTGTATGAATAACTGATATGTTGCAGCAAGGCTTTAAAATCACTCACACTTTTGTTAAAAAATATGACTCTGTAAAGATTGTTTTTTTTTATTATAGCTTGATTGGCTGGACATGTTACCTATAAATCATTCCTGTCTTTTTCCTTCTACAGTCTATTCTCTGGCCAAGCTCTTTGGTGTGAAAGGAGAGATTTCTGATGTTGCTAGGTAAATAGTCATTGCGGTTACAGCATCTGTTTCTTAAGGGCCTGGGATGCTTTTATTTCTTTTTATTTAGTCCAAGAATTGTGTGAAGAAATGCTTGGGTTTATGTTCATGTATATTAAAAAAACAAACCAATTTATCCCGTGGACATCATGGATGGTCTCCAATATAATGTGTTTTGGATCCTGCAATAGTCTTGCTTCTCAGAGCAGAGTTACCTCCCTTGATGTGTTCTAACGGAAACATCTGGTGGTTGCATAGAAAAAAGAAAAAAAAGAAGCTGCATAAATAACAGTCACTAGTCTGTTTATACCAAGCTGTTGAGGAACTTGGAGGACTACCCAGGAAATCTACTCTTGTTACGTAAAACTCTTGTCTACATTTAGGTGTGTTTTCCTTTGTGATTATTGGTTCAACATGAAAATGCGCATTCACATGTACAAATCTTTGCAGACAAGGGTCAGGCAGTGCCTGTCGGAGTGTGTATGGTGGGTTTGTGTTGTGGGACATGGGCAAGGATGAGAGCGGGAAGGACTCACTTGCCAAACAAGTGGCTCCTGCGGATCACTGGCCCCAACTCAGGATTCTGATTCTGGTGGTGAGATAAATTTATTTTTTTCTACTGAATATTAATGAGATATTGCTGGGATATTGCTGAGGTATTACTGAAGTATTGGTGACATATTTCTGAGGTATTGATTTGGTATTGCTGTTGAGGTGTTGCTGTGATATTTGTGACACATTCCTGAGATATTGATTCGGTATTGCTGTTGGGGCGTTGCTGAAGTATTGGTGACATATTGCTGAGATACTGATTCTGCATTGCTGTTGAGGTTTTGCTGACATGTTGTGACATATTGCTGAAATATCAATGTGGTAATTTTGATGAGGTGTCACTGAAGTATTGGTGACATATGGTATGATTTAATATTGCTGTTGAGGTGTTGCCTAGTTAGTACACACACACACACACTCATCCATACCCACCCATCCCCTCACTCACTCAAAAAAACTCACTCAAACCCACTCACTCACTCGAGAACACATACTACAGAACACTAGGGTAAGTTGAGCATGCATGAGGGTCACCCACTGGTGCTTGCCATATTGTGAGCAAAGGGACCCCAGGTTGTTATCGATCAAGTGTAGTATGAAGGGTGAAGCACGGGAGTCTTATGAGCAAGGCATGTGGCAGCTATGTGAGGAATCCATTTCATTGTCATGCACTCTGAAAATAGTTACAAGCCTACATGTGCTGTCCTTTCACAAACCAATGGGTTTGCACATTGCCCTGCACCGCCTACTTCTTGTAAACATGTTCAACTTATCCTTGTTTGCCAGTAGTTGTCCGTGTTTCAGGTGAGTGACCAGAAGAAACACACAAGCAGCACAGAGGGAATGCAGACCAGTGTCAAGACAAGCGAACTGTTGCAGAAGAGGGTGGACGTTGTGCCACAGAGAGTCGAAGACATGGTGGATGCCATCAACAACAAAGACTTCCAGAAGTTTGCTGAAATTACAATGAAGGTGACCATGTCCTCATTGCACTAGTATACAAGAAACATATTAAAGCCAAAATAGACAACTGAGTGAGTGAGTTTAGACTACTATTGATGACAAGCTGGTTTATTATTTAACATTTTTAAACTTGGAAAGAAGTTTAATGTGGGTGAATAAACCATTCCATTAAAAATGGGAAAAAGGGCTTTTTGTGTAAATGAAAAATGAAACATGGCAGTAAATTTCCTGTGTTTAGCAGCTGACGTGTAAGTTAATCTTTGATTTTTTTTAGTATAGTTCTTCAACGAATACAGTGTATCATGAATATGATACGTATCACGACTATAGGGTAACAAATACAGATAATTATTCACGAATACCATATTGTAGTTGAGTGATTGATGTACAATATTTAACACCCTTGTTGATTTGTGGTAATTTGTAATGGCAATAACCAATGATCTCATGACACTCAAATTTAGTATGTGATAGTTATTGTCATCAGTACCAAGTGCAGGATTGGCAAACTAATGTCACATATGCTACTGCAGGGTTAGTTCATATTCCATATCTCTCTTAGTATAAAGGACATAAGGGCTCAGGTAAAACATGTTCCCTTAAAATCAATTGTTAATATTGATTAATATTCGGTTCTGGGGATCTCGAATTACAAATTTAATTCATGAAGGGCTACAGTTTGATTCACTGAATATGTGAGTGCATCGTAACAGTGTTACTATTTACCCTAAACTTCAATCCATGGTTCATTGATCACAAAACCAAACAGTGGGTTTCTTAAGTCCAGTTGCTTATTTACAGAAAACCATAATATGTAAGTGTTGTGTGTAAAACAGACAAACACATGCATGTCTTGTTTTGAAGGAGAGTAACCAGTTCCACGCTGTATGCCTGGACACATACCCACCGATCTCCTACATGACCGACACGTCCAGACAGATCGTGCGACTGGTCCATGCCTTCAACAAACAGAGCACAAACACAAAGGTAAATTGGGAAGACGATTGTCATCATACTTTTTCCTTATCTCACTGATTGGGCTGTTTCTGTGTTGCAAAGTTGTCCGGCCCAATTAACTGAAAAGACCTAGGTCAAGTCTTTGTACAGAGTGAATGGCTTATGCAATAAAACTGCTTTAGAAGTTAGTTCTCAAGTAACTCTTTAACTTTCAACACTTCACTGGTGTATATGTAATAGTGAATTCATAGTGGAACAAGTGTTATGTTAGTCACTTTTTCTAGCACCTTGTACATTCAGGTCCTGTTGTCTCTACCTCCAGGTACCTGAGATATAGCTTGGCTTATCTGTTGAAAATGCAGAAAGTTCTTTATATTTATCATGCAATGGGTAGTGTTCTCGGCAGGATAAAGCCAACAGATATTTTCGGTATCTGTTGGGGTCATATATGGATACCGATGCAAATTAGAGGTCATATGCTAATTCTGGGGACTACTTCCACACTGTAAACAAACATGGCGTCACAGCCATATATCAGCGATCGTGTCCACATTGACGGCTGTGGTTACGGTACTGCAAGTGCCTTGATGAGAGAAAATTTGTTTGTTTTTTGTCATTTTTCAAACTAAGTTAATATTTGTTGGTAACAATATGCTCTTTAACATAAAGGCTGACTGGGAACTATTTGACGTAACGCAGTCAAATGAGTGATCAGTAGAAAACTGCATCACCGAGTTTGTGACGTCATGTATTACTATGCACATGTGTGTGATGTTATAGATATGCGGGCACATCTCAGAAAGTTTAGTTTCATGATCTGTGGCAAATGAAATCACATTTTAAAAAATTTTAAAGTAAGAATGACATTGTATGATAAATAGGTTACCATACTCGTTTGTTTTGGGAAAACACACTCGCGTGATAACCTATATATACAAGAACATATAAATATTTACGTTAATGCTTCTGATTTAAATTGTAGGTGGCGTACACATTTGATGCTGGACCAAATGCCTGTTTGTATTTATTAGAAGAGGATGTGGCAAGAGTTGTCTCCCTTATTAAGTACTACTTTCCTTCAAGTGATAACGATTCTGGTCTTGAGGTTCGGGGACTGAGTGTGGAGTCATCCTCTGTAGAAGTAAGCTGACATGTAGTTCTATTTTTCTGTACAATGTTGCATTATTCATACAGTGTCTCCCTGTTAAATCTATTAATATATCAAATAGACTGGGATCAGTTGGTAATTCAAGCAATATCAGTATACATGTTTGTTCATCTGGTATTTGGAGTTTCATAATGTAGATCATTCTAATTTAAGAGGAAGTTAGCAGTGTTCGGTGATCAGACTCACTGACTTGGTTGACACGTCATAGTATCAACATGGCACAGATACATAGCAAGAAAGAAACAACTACACAAGTATATCACTCTTGAATTTCACAGTTAGATGTGAAGTGATGATGCCTCTGTTTTAGACATGCCACATATTGACTTAGACTGGAACTCTTTGGCTTGTTATATGTATAGATACATTTCATTGATGAAGGGTACAGCCTGACCTTTCTGTTTCATCTTTTCAGGAACACATTAATAACTTTGACATACCCCAGACTCCAGATGCAATCAAGTATATCATTCATACTCAGGTAAGACCAGATGCAGTGAAGATTATCATACATACTGAGATACCCAGTAACGCTAGATGCAGTGATGTATATTGTACCTACCGACCTGCCCAGTAACGCTAGATGCAATGAAGTATATCATACCTACCGAGGTACCAGTAACACTAGATGCAGTAAAGTATGTCATACCTACTGAGCTGCCCGGTAACACTAGATGCAGTGAAGTATATCATACCTACCGAGATACCCAGTAACGCTAGATGCAGTGAAGTATATCATAACTACTGAGCTACCCAGTAACACTTGACGCAGTGAAGTATATCATACCTACCGAGATACCCAGTAACGCTAGATGCAGTGAAGTAAAATATCATACCTACCAAGCTGCCCGGTAACGCTAGATGCAGTGAAGTATATCATACCTACCGAGGTACCAGTAATGCTAGATGCAGTGAAGTATATCATACCCACCGAGGTACCAGTAATGCGAGATGCAGTGAAGTATATCATACCTGCCAAGATATTCCAGTAACACTAGATGCAGTGAAGTATATCATATTTACTGAGATACCCAGTAACACTAGATGCAGTGAAATATATCATACATACCGAGGTACCCAGTAACTTTAGATGGAGTGAAGTATATCATACAAACCGAGGTACCAGTAAAACTAGATGCAGTGTAGTATATCATATACTCTGAGGAAGTAGTTTGTTTGTGACAATATAAATAGTGATGTGCTGTGATTAAAGGGGTATACTGTTCAGGCTCTATGACTCTGTTGTGACTCTTTTACTGTGGCTTTGACAGTGATCATTGTGACTCTATTACTATGACTGTGGTGACTGCAACTAAGACCATTTGATTCTGTGACTATTATTGTTGTGGCAACTACAGCTGTTGTGACTCTGACTATTACTCTGTTCTGACTATTACTATATCTTCTGCCTGTGGCTATGACTGTTCTGCCAGTGACTATGACTGTTGTGACTGTGGTTATGACTGTTCTGCCAGTGACTGTGACTATGACTGTTGTGACTGTGACTATGATGTTGTAACTGTGACTATGACTGTTGTGACTGTGGTTATGACTGTTCTGCCAGTGACTATGACTGTTGTGACTGTGACTGTTGTGACTGTGGTTATGACTGTTCTGCCAGTGACTATGACTGTTGTGACTGTGACTATGACTAGTCTGTCCATGGCTGTGACTGTTGTAACTGTGACCATGACATGTTACTGTGACTATGACTGTTGTAACTGTGACCATGACATGTTACTGTGACTATGACTGTTGTAACTGTGACCATGACATGTTACTGTGACTATGACTGTTGTAACTGTGACCATGACATGTTACTGTGACTATGACTGTTGTAACTGTGACCATGACATGTTACTATGACTATGATTGTTGTAACTGTGACCATGACATGTTACTGTGACTATGACTGTTGTAACTGTGACCATGACATGTTACTGTGACTATGATTGTTGTAACTGTGACCATGACATGTTACTGTGACTATGATTGTTGTAACTGTGACCATGACATGTTACTGTGACTATGACTGTTGTAACTGTGACCATGACATGTTACTGTGACTATGTTGTAACTGTGACCATGTTACTGTGACCATGACATATGTTACTGTGACTATGACTGTTGTAACTGTGACCATGACATGTTACTGTGACTATGTTGTAACTGTGACCATGACATGTTACTGTGACTATGATTGTTGTAACTGTGACCATGACATATGTTACTGTGACTATGATTGTTGTGACTGTGACCATGACAGTTGTGACTGTGACTGTGACTATGACTGTTTTGACTGTGACTTTGACTGTTGTAAGTGTGACCATGACAATTGTTTCTGTGACTATGATTGTTGTGACTGTGACCATGACAGTTGTGACTGTGACTGTGACTATGACTGTTTTGACTGTGACTTTGACTGTTGTAACTGTGACCATGACAATTGTTACTGTGACTATGACTGTTGTAACCGTGACCATGACAGTTGTGACTGTGACTATGATTGTTGTAACTGTGACCATGACAGTTGTTACTGTGACTATGACTGCTGTAACTGTGACCATGACAGTTGTTACTGTGACTATGACTGCTGTAACTGTGACCATGACATATGTTACTGTGACTATGATTGTTGTGACTGTGACCATGACAGTTGTGACTGTGACTATGACTGTTTTGACTGTGACTTTGACTGTTGTGACTGTGACCATGACAATTGTTACCGTGACTATGACTGTTGTAACTGTGACCATGACAGTTGTTACTGTGACTATGATTGTTGTGACTGTGACCATGACAGTTGTGACTGTGACTGTGACCATGACAATTGTTACTGTGACTATGACTGTTGTAACTGTGACTATGACTGTTGTGACTGTGACTATGACTGTTGTTACTGTGACTATGACTGTTGTGACTGTGACTATGACTTTTGTGACTGTGACTATGACTGTTGTAACTGTGACTATGACTGTTGTAACTGAGGCTATGACTTTTGTGACTGTGACTATGACTGTTGTGACTGTGACTATGACTTTTGTGACTGTGACTATGACTGTTGTAACTGTGACTATGACTGTTGTGACTGTGACTATGACTATTCTGTCCATGGCTATCTATGATTGGTGTGGCTGAATGCGAGTGTGTTTTGACTCTGTGACTCTGCTCCTCAGGTAGGCGAAGGCCCCCAGGTGGTGGAGGACTCCAGTGAATGCCTGCTGGACAACCAGGGCCTCCCTATACACCTCGCCTCCTGATAGACTGGTCTTCCACTCATCACTTTGTCCACAAAAATATTGCTTCTTAATTTCATTGCAAGTCATACTTGCATTTGATGGCCTCTGGAGTTAATCAACTGTTATTGGTTTACTTCTCCAAGTAAACCCAATGTGTTGCCAAACCCTCATTGTTGAGGTATTGTTACGAGTAGGGGCAAATACACATGTATCTCATGTCTTCCATAGTCATTGTAAACTGGTATGATTGTGTTCAAATGAAGATTGAAATAAAATAATTTGTTATTAAAGAATTTGTTTTTGTTTGGTTATGCATTTGCTCGTCATGCCAAATGACGGGTTTGAATCCTCACATGGTTACAATGTGTCAAGTCCATATCTTGTGTCTCCAGCCATGATATTGCTGACTAAGTCATTCCCTATGTGCCAGTTTGGAATGAAGCAATACCTAGTTGAATGAAAGAGGAATATGTAGTATAAAGGAACTACACTGTTTCACCATGTGTACATAATAAAACCAAGCTGTACTAGCAGTATTAACGTCTATGTGGAGTATTCATGCTAAACTGCGGCATGGTATCTCAGTGATCTGGCACTTTAAGACCAGCTAGACTAGTACAAGCAGCCAAACATACGCACACATGCACGTCATCACATGAGCAAAATATTTTTGGGTACGTTAGCCCTAATTCACGTCATCTCGCCGGTTAAAATGTAGGAATGAATGAAGCGGCCATAAAATACACTGGAACGCAAGCGAGTGTTTCACCAGGTCACTTTATATGTTCTCGATGCCACAACCATCTGTGTTCAAGCCTTATGCAAATATTTTGTTATGACTAGCATTTTATTTCAGAACAAGAATTAACTAAGTTCACTTACTCTCTCCCCGAGAGCATACATCGGTATATGGTGCCTGTTTTTTAAGTATGCTCTACCATGTACACATGCGTATGAGTACTCTAACGATATACTAGTTCAGAGCGAAAATGTCTTTCATTGCATGTATACATGGTGGTACGGCGAAGTGTATTTCTTTTCTAAGATGCCAAATTTAATACTTACCGACAAAAAATCTAAGGCAGTATACAAACAGAGAAACGACGGTGCCAAAACAATCAGGGCTAACTGACGTCACGTGGTGTGCTCGTCCAGTGACGCGTCAACACACCTTCCTTGTGACGCAATCAAGTCAAAACATTGAATACAGAACAGTCTCGTTTCCTGTGTACTGGGTTCCGCCCTACTGCACGTCTTAGTGCAATAACTAGTCCAGAATCTTTTAGACTAATTCAGTCAACTGGATGAATAAATATTAATCAGTATGAGCGTGCTCTGTCGTATAGCGAGCTCTGACAAATGGACACCTTGAAATCATGGAAATCTCCAAACGAGTCTCTACCGCTAGAAAAGTCTGGGGGTTTGGTACGGAATGGATATTATATCAATCCCACTGTGCGTTAGAGAACTACACCGAATAAGCTGAAGAACACAAAAGTGTAACCAATGAGCCAGATGCATTGTAAATCATTTTACTACCTCGGCAAACAGGGGCAGTCTGTGATTTCTTATTTCAGGTATGCTGCCCTAACCTCGATCTAAATGTAGAAATAGGGTGTTATTAAAGTCTAAAATTAAAATATCATTTTCTTAGTAAACATGGCATTGGAATTCAGTGTAACCAGAGTTGTTTATGGTGTCTCGTTTCACTTTCATACGAGCAAATTATTTGATCATTTAGCGAAGCATATTAGAATATCGTAAATTTAGTATACCTTTTTTAAAAAACATCACACAACTGAAGTGCATATAGTTAAACATGTCCCATTTCATTTTTATCATTTCTTTAAAGTTATTAAGAAGGAGTCATCTTTAACTTTGTATATTAATGCGCTTTTGTTTAGTCACAAAACACGAAGGGGTGGTGAGGTAGCGTGGTGGTAGAAGCGTTCGCTCGTCACTCCGAAGACTCGGGTTTGATTCCCCACTACTACCCCTTCATGGTGCCGTGATTTTGCCGGAATATTGACAAGGCCGGCGTGAAACTGAACTCATTCACTCACTCACTCACACAATGACACGTAATGCTCACCGTCTGCATTATGGGACCTGTCAACACTTGTTTACATGTTCTGTGTCTCTGGTTATTGAGTTATGGTCATGTGTGTGAAGTCTTGGTGGGATCCGCATTATGAAGTCAGACAATGTCACGTATCCAAAATAGTGTACTTCTTTCGTGGATTCGGTAGGGCTTTCAATCGTGGTGAAATTATTCAATTCAGTTGTTTAATTCATATACATGTAGTTGTCTAGAGACAGGTTGTTCGAGTTCATTCATGTGAAATTTAATTCTGTTGTTTTTATACCACGTTGTGAATGCTTTAATTATATATAGTCGCTATTAGACGCAATATTGTGTTGCGGCATTTATGATTCATTAATCGTCTCATATATTCTCAACGTCTCCATGGATACATAATACATTCCCTTTGTTTTGAGTTTCACGCTACGTCCAGCAACACTTCTTAATGAAATCTGGGATCTCAGTGAGCTTTGCATCAGTGAATGAATGTAGCTTTACACCGCTTTTAGTAACATTTAAACAAGATCCAGACACCAGAAACGGGTTTCACACTTTGGGGGTATGGTAACCGGGTTTTCGGCGTATACCACAATGGCCAACGAAGAGCGTTGTCTACTCAATCCAGCTCAGCAGCACGAAGTCGTCTTGTCACTGTGAATCGGTTCGTGCGATATAGGCCAATGACGTGGATGCTGATGACGTCACCGACAAACATCCGGTTACGTAGGTGAATTACCCGCAGATAGCGATGCTCTCGGGGCGTTGTGGCTCTGGGACCTCCAGTTCTGGACGTCACATGTCTGACCTGTGATACTGAAACGGTTAAACAGCCGAATTATGGTTTGTCATGTGCAGCCAATGTCCTTGCAATATGGCTGTTGGAAGTACCAATTTGTGACATTCCCGCGGCCCGTGCTCGTTGCGTTGACATCAATCTTGGCATGTTCTTTCGTCAAATGATTGTTCGGTCTTCACGACAAACATGTTTAATACCCTCTGTGAGAATATCCGTACATAGGTCAATAATCCCAATTTTGCAAAATTTCGTGCAAAACACGTACAAATGTTTTGGGATGCATTTTGGCAAATGAAACATGATGGTTGCGTTTTATACAATCAGTGTTCTTCAATAATTTTACTAGTTAGACCGCAAATTTGGGATTGCCGCAAAAAGTAGACCTGAGTACTTTCTTTTGCTCGTCAGCTTATTTCATTCTCAAGTTCTCATTCCTATACGATATGAGACGGCGGGGTAGCCTAGTGGTTAAAGCGTCCGCTCGTCACGTCGAAGACCCAGGTTCGATTCTCCACAGGGGCACAATGTGAGAAGCCCCTATCCCCCGTGATATTGCTGGAATACTAAAAGCGGCATCAAACTAAACTCACTCACTGTTATGTTAAATTGTGCGCCGGCACTTGAAGTTAAAGCGTTAAAGCTGGCAAGAATGTGTGAACCCTATTTCCGGTGTCTCCTGTGATATTGTTTAAATACTGCTAAAAGCGGCGTAAATACTCTCTCCGGGTAAACAACAAATATATTTATATTGTGCCTATGTTTATAATAATATGTAACATTTTACCTCGTTTTACATACATGTAGTTGTAAAGTACACTGCTTTTGTAAAATATAGCCTCTCATAGCCCCTTTGGTTGGCATTTGTACCTTTACCTTTTTAATATTAAAATGCTGTGTCTTAAATCTTCCTATACACATGGTGGGACTTTACTAAACTATAATTATTGTATTATTGCATGTTATACTAAGGTTCTGATAGTGTTAGCTTGTTGGGGGAGAATAGATTGGGTCTGGCGATTTCATGTGACCTCTAAATTTGGTTCTGTTGCAATTAATAATTTTGTGTAAGTGAGCAATTCATCGGCCTCAAATGAAATCAAAGAAACTGTAGTTCAGTAGTTTTAGGAAACTAATCTCCCAGCAAGGCTGTGTGCTTGTCATGTTTATTAGTGGTCAATAATCATTTTATTCTATTACTAAAGCGACAAAACATTTCCATAACCATAAACATTCTCTGCTGAAAGCAAATTCTGTTTTGGTTGATCTTGATTATATAATCAGCATGTGCTCATGATTAACTATCCAAAACCTATGATGCCAGTGATCGACAATATCCCTCAGGTGGTGGCGCCGTCATAATGATATGTCATAATGGAATGTATACAGTGATGTGGTATAATTATGTCATAAAATGGCTGCCATGATCAGGGGCAAAATTTATTGAGGGTCACAGAAAAGTTAAAAAAAAAATGAAGTTTACTTACTCCTAAAACAAACTTTGGAAGCCCAATACTAGTATTCTGTGATATGTTTATTATTTATTTATATTTTGTTTATTATCACAGCTCTTACTCTTCTTGGAATTCATGCGTACAGTGCCTGAATATGATGCAGAGGTATTGACCGCCAAATCCTGAGAATCTGCCGAAAACGTTCCTCCTTTAATGGTGTGAGAAGCTCTCTGAAGCCTGATTTTGATCAGCAACCAAAGATTTTTTTTTATTATGTTCAAGTCTGGTGATTGTGACGGCAATGATAAACGTTTGATTTCATTAGTTGTTTTCTAATCTTTTGTAAAATGAGACTTATGACATTGGGCATTGTCATCTTGGAAAAGATAATCACCACTTGTGAAGTCTTTGGCTATGACAGGAAACAGATTTTCGTCCAACATAGACACATACTTATCACTGGTGGTGCTTCCATCAACTCGGACTAGTGTACCAGCTCCATGGTAGGAAATGCACCCCCATATCATCACACTTAATCCTCCCATTTGGTGAAAATCAGGGAACCTGCTGCCAACACAATATGGTCTGTACTCCTCACCAGGCGTTCTCCAAACAGAAACTTTGTTATTTTTCCCAAGAGCAATTTGACTTTCATCACTGAATATCACTTTGGACCAATTAGTCCGAGTTTTTCAAAGAAAATGTGTCCTACATCATGACATTCTCCCAAATCTGTTCACAGCACTTACTGTCAATTTCTTCCCCACTAATCTTTTCCTGTAATTCACCTTGTGGAGATGTGTCTTCTTACTTACCTTAGGTGCTACTGCCTCATGTACTGTGTAAAACTAATTATTTACATCCAGTGTAGTTTATCTTCACTGCACCGTCAGACTCGCAGACTTGGTTGACACACGTCATCGTATCCCAAATGCGTAGATCGATGCTCATGCTGATGATTATTTACAGCTGAGACCCGTGGAGGTCCGGGGTAGAATAGGCCTTCAGGAACCCATGGTTGACGGGAGACCCGTGGAGGTCTGGGGTAGAATAGGCCTTCAGGAACCCATGCTTGACGGGAGACCCGTGGAGGTCCGGGGTAGAATAGGCCTTCAGGAACCCATGCTTGACGGGAGTCCCGTTGACGTCCGGGGTAGAATAGGCCTTCAGCAACCCATACTTGCCATTAAAGGCGATTCTTCTTGTCGTAAGCGGCGACTAACAGGATCGGGTGGTAAGGTTCGCTGACTTGACTGACACGTGTCATCGGTTCTCAGTTGCGCAGGGCGATGCTCATGATGTTGATCACTCGATTGTCTGGTCCAGACTCGCTTATTTACAGACCGCCGCCATATAACTGGAATATTGATGAGTGCGACGTAAAACTAAATTCACTCACTAACAAAACCTTATGGGAGGTCGCGTCAGGTAACCTTTGAGATTGACCAATCAGAACACAGCTTACCAAATGGCGAAAGTGGATATTTGCACATACCTTTTTACATCGAAAAGGTTTGTACCCGAACGACTCCAAATGTTTTTTCCACACGATCGCTACTGGGCAATGCACATGGAACACGCTACAATACTGTCAACAGCGAGTAAACAGTCGCTGAATGTCAACATTCAAGGATGTCAGCTTGCTCGTCAGTTAGCTAATGGTAATGATGTCATCAAAAGCCCTAAGCATATATACTACAGGTAAAATACCTGTGTTTTATGCGGATTTTTTTTTTTTTTGAGGGACCAGTGTCAGTGACTAGCGAATCTTTAAAGTCCAGCCAAACCCTTAACAGTACCCGTTGTCTGATTGCATGGTTTAAACTCGATCGGCCTTCTCGCGTTTAACTGGACGGTCATAGGTTAGGCAACTAAGAGTTACTAGCCCGACTGGATCTTTAATAGCCACGGGCTAGCGGGCTAGTGGCTACATCGCTATCTTTGCGGAATGCGTGCACATGACTGAGGGCTGTTGCAAGAGATGTTGGTCATTGACACTCAGGTTATTTGCCTGACGCCATCAGCAAACGCATGACGTTAACGGCCGTCAGGTGACCAAGCGTCGACTTCTAGGGAGGATATATCCCTTCTCATAATTCACCCTAAATCAGCCGATCCTGTCAAGGGGTATGTTTGAAGCGGGGTTTTTACTGCAGAAGCTGGAGGTTATCGATACTTGAGGATTGTTTTCTCGAACATAGAAAATGACCACACTATCGACGTTTTGCGACCATTGTTACAGCTGCACAACAACGTAACTCGTTTTTTCTACACGATTGCTTCTCTATATAAACTGCAGTTTGTTGGTATTTCGTTTAGATTTGCCATTTAATTATTCCTTAAGAGTTGATGCATCCAGATAATGTTTTGACTCCTTTGTTAAGGTACAGGACCCATGAAGATCCGGGTTAGAGCTGATCTCCAGCATCCAGTGATTGTCGTATGAGGGGACTAATGGGACCGGGAGGTCAGGCTTGCTGACTTGGTTGGCACATGTGCAGATCGATTGTTTAAGATCGCCGCCATACAGTTGGAATATTGATGAGTGCGGCGTAAAACAGTATATCAAGCACTAGTGTTGAAACATTACGTCATTTTGGGTTTTAATGACGCACAGTACCTTTTCGGATTAACTAGTCGACGTAGTTGGGGTAAGACCCAACTCACTCACTGACCATGGTCAGAGGTAACGTATTTCAAATAGGAAATACATAGTGTGTTGAATTACTTTTCTCGTGTGCATATATAATGGTCCACTTTACGATATAATATAGTGAACAAACAATATTCCACATATACATGTATGTCACATTTTCCGTACAGCAGCCACAAACCTAGCCTTCCTTTATTCCTGAAACGTAGTTACACAACTTTACAATTCAGCCAAATTTAATAAATACGTGCTCTGAATAAAACACGTACAGTATGGTTCAAAATTATTGAGAATAGCTAAAGCATTTCATATTATTAAACGAGAACAAATCAGATAAAATTGAATGTATTGTGAAAGTGAACTGACCTTTTCATGTTGTGTAGGTAACAATTTAATATTTTATCAAGTCTCCTTGAGCTTCACGGCACAGTCTAAGACGGGTAGGCATACTTCCTATCAGAGAGGTTAGTGTCTCGTGAGTTATGCTGTCCCAGTATCGGACCACTTCTCTCTTCATGTCTTTAATTTTTGTCAACCCCTTTTGATTCACACATTCCTTCATCATCCCCCAAATGTTCTCAATGGGATTTAAGTCAGGACTATATGCAGGAAATGGTAATGCAGTCACATTTTTCTCCTGAAACCACTGCTTGACATGTTTTGCGGTGTGTTTAGGATCATTATCTTGCTGCAAAATCCAGTCATTTCCATAAAACACATGTGCACTTGGAAGGAGAAAATTATCTAATATGTTAGTGTAGCGTTGACTTGTCAGATTTCCCTCAAACACACACAGCGGGGTCGTTCCTAATAAGGATATCCCTCCCCATACATGAAACTTTGGGCTGTATTTAGGTCGTCGATACAACGGTGCTGACGCAGACTTTGTCCATATTTTCACATTATTGGGATATACCCATATTGAGCTTTCATCAGTAAAAATCACATTTTCCCAGTCAAAGTTTTCATGTGCCAAACACCACTCAACACGCCTGTCTTTATGTTCTTGTTTCATGAGAGGAGAAGGAATTCCAGTCTTTTTCTCCCATCCAAGATCAATCAAATTTCTTCTAACTGTAGATTTTGATACAACTGTTGATCCCCTTTCTATCATTTCATACCTGATGTTGGAGATGCTTGCCCTTTGCTTTTTAGACGCTAAAATTCCCAGCCGGGCGCGATCTGAGAAGTCCAATTTTCTGGGTCTCCCTGCTCCTTTCTGGTGCCCAAAATCCTTTCCCTCTTTAAAATTCTTCCTAATCCTATACACAGTAGAAAGAGGAGTTCCTGTTCTCTCTGCCAATGTATTTACATCATCAATTCCTTGATTATACAACTCAAAAATCAACCTTCTTTTATCTTCAGCAGACATTGTTGACAGTGCTGAGGAAAATGACGTCTGCTACAAATTCAGGGGAGGTAACTCTAATTGTACTATACTCAGTAGGCCAAGATGAGTTACCTCCCTTATACCATTACTTAGTTTTAAGTATCAGTGAATCGGTTGAGGTGTTAGGGTAGCTCAAAGTAAGAAGAAAAATTCTCAATAATTATGAACCAGACTATATATGCCTTCAGCTAAATTCCAAACCGAAAGATGAGTGTCATCGACCAATTTACAAAATGACCTACTTTTCAGCCAAACCGCATTTTCTAGTGTGAAAGTGAAAAGAGACATTACAAACAATTAAATTAAATGTGGTTACATAAAACTCCTATTTCCTGTTTCATAAGAAAATAGTATTTACAAATTAATTGCAAGTGTTCAAAATCGTATTTCAATATTTCATGTCGAGGTTTAGGCAGCATGTCTTTAACTATGACGTCATAGACTGTCCCTGTTTGAAGAGGTCGAACCACGATTCACAACTCATCTGGCTCTCTGGTCACGCCTGTTACGTGTTTTTGCGCTCATTAAATGTGTGTTTGTAACGTACAGTGTGATTGATATAATATCAAGTCACTACCTGTCTACCAGACCGCACAATTTTTCTAGCGGTCTGTCCTCGTTTTGAGATTGCCACCATTTCCAGATTTCCGTATGTCAGAGCACGTTGTACGACAGAGCGCGCAAATGTCTTTTGTCCACAATTCGCTTATGGTACTGACTAAAGCCTTCCATGACTTACAGCCGATACCGCCGAGACGGTGGATCCACGCCGATATTTTGCCGTATACATGTATGTGGCAGGTTGGTCGACATGCAGTCTCAGTAAAGTCACTCTCAGCGTTATTCGTTACACCGGCATAATAAGTCTAGATCTAGTAGAAGGTCGCATCGGCTAACCTGTCCAATTCACCAATCAGACCACAGCTTACCAAATCGCGAAAGTTGACATTCGCACATACCTTTTGAACTTTTTACGTCGAAAAGGTTTGTCCCCGAGCGATTCCGAATGCTGTTTTACGTACGATCACTTCCGGGTGGTACACGCTGAGCACGCCACAACAGTGGGTAAACAGTCTTTGACAATAGCGTTGTTGTAAATATTCAAGGATGCCAGCTTTCCGAAGTGTTAGCTTAAGGTTACCATGTCATCAGAAAGCCGTAAGCGTATATTCAGCAGGTCAGACTTCTGTGATTTATGCGGATTTTCGTTTGTTGAAACAGGGAGACTAGCTCAATGGCTTCAGTTCTCGGTACACAGTGAAGACTTGGTTCTATCGCTGAAAACCTCTTTCATATATTTGTTTATTTAATGTTCAGAGGGGAAATACATCTTTAGTTGAAACGTGTTTGCCAGTAGTGTATGAAAAATCGCCGATCTGATATGATCCCCCACTGAAATACCACAGTGCGATGTTTGAGCGTTTTTAGTTATTATTCTAAAAACTTCTTTCACATACACCTTTAATTTTTATGGGGGTGGGGGTGGGGGGTGGGGGTGGGTGGTATACCATAAAGTGAAAGGTATTTGCAATTAATTGTGATAGTTTACCAATTTAAAAAAATGTTAGGGTGTGTTTGAGATGTGTGAAAAATATGACATATCGCCGATCTGATCTGATCCGCCATTGGTGCTTGGAACGAACCACGTCATTGTGTGCGTTGGGGCATGACGAGGCACGCTCTAAATGAAATAAATGGCAAAGAAAGCAAACGTGTGCCCTATCCCTGGTTGTTAGTCCCACCAAATCCAAAATATTACCCGTTGTCTGACTGGTTCAAACCATTCGGCTGTCCCGCATTTGATTGGACGATGATAGGTCGGTGAAAGGTTAGCTGACGCGACCTTCTACTAGGGTTTGTTAGTCTCGGTATAAGCAGTGTAACGAATAATACCGAAAACGAAAACATTAAACCGTCTGTAGCTTCTTGTTTAAAGAAATTTAGGGCATTGCCGACGGTTTTTCGACACAGAGATGTCAAAAGGCGACCATGCCTCGGTTGTTTGGACATGATGGCTTATCAACTGACAAAGGTGCACCCAATCACAATAACAGCCCCAACCAGTTGTGACACGGTCTCACAATGCATTAATTAGTATTCACTTGATCAGGTCAAGCTGAACAAACTGTAAATTTGCATTAGGCAATTAATGCTTCGCCGCGGTAGTAGACTAACAACTAGTCTCTGAAATGAACCTATTTTACTGAAAAAAGTTCATAGTAACAAACTATATTATAATGAAACGGAGCTCTGAGATTTTCTTCGGTTTCAGAATCTAAGGAAATCTAGACTTGCCACATTTTCTAGACTTGCATGGGCTTTCTTGGATATATTTCTTTCAGGGTTTGCACAACAGCCTACCGCGGGCCCTACCTGGAGTCTTCGCTGATTATGTGTGGTCCCTTCGTGTAATGTTCGCAGCTATATCCCGTTTTACACCAGAGACCATATAATATAATCTATTATATGGTCACTGTTTACACGATAAGGAATTTAAGGACAGTCAAGTCTGGACATTCTTTAGCACTGACGTATGGCCATAGTCACATCATATACGTCATCAGTTCCTGTTTGTCGTCTCGGAACGGTAGGGTAGCCGACTGGTTAAAGAGTTCGCTCCTCACGCTGAAAACCCTGGTTCGATTCCCCACGTAAGAACAATGTGTGAAGCCTATTTCTAGTGTCCCCCGACGTGATATTTATGGAATATTGGGATATGGAATAAAAACGGCGTAAAACCTTACTCACTCACTAATGCACTGCTTGTTGCCTCTGTATCACAGCTCACGGATCTACAGCCTTTAGACTCATATCTTTCAGATACATATAGCTACTCTTCCGAACGTGTTATATGTTTGACAGCAAAGGCTTAACGATAGACTAAGGCTTAGTCTCTAAATATATATAATTTTGATAGTAACAAACAAACCAGTTTTTAATTGAAAAGGGAGACCAGAGAACCTAAGGAAATCAGGACTTGCTTCAGTTAAAGGTCACATCAACGTAAAGCACAACTTTGCAGATTCTGATACCTTTCGGTATGCACTTACCGAAACAAATCATCCAAAATGTAGATTCAACCTATAAAATTGAAAAAAAAAACGCGATGGAAAAAGCCCGCGAAATCTAAGTTTAAACGATTTACTAAATTTCCCCCAGCACTGGAGAATAAAGTTTCAACAGTTGTGCTGCGCTCATAACGCTTGCGCAGTGAATAGGTTCGCGGAACTTGAAACAGTGTGCATGTCCGGAGTATGAGGTAGTGAGCAGTAGTCTAATCTTGACTGTGTACACAAACAATTAAATAATCTACTCGTTGAATAAAAATATTGTTGATTGTGGTAAGCAGCCTCTGTCACAGAGAAAAACTCAATGTCTGTGGTTTGCAAACAAACTACATCCATTTTTCTCGGATGACTGGATCTGACGGAAACTGGCGCAAACTCTTGTCAGTTTCTTGTCGTTACACTTGAGTGCACACATACCTGCATCGACTGGGTTCGGTCTGCCGAGAGCTTCGTTTCGAGGGAAGTAAGCCTAAGTAGAAATATTGCACTTTTGAATCGTGATTGTACGCGAATCGTGATATGTCACGAATAAGTGATAATTGTGTTTGATTTTTTGGTTGCATGTGATCTTTAAGGCTTTAGCAATGCAGAGAAGGCATGGCAGTAGGCAAAATAATGTGGTTCAGGGACTGTGACACAGACTACCTTAACGACCGGAAGTCTTGCAGTAATGTGAGACATCGTGGAAAGTTTACTTTTGCTTAGCATGATCTGGGGATTGAATTACACTCCTAACTCCACCCTCATCTTACTGCAACCTTGCCCTCATCCCTACTTCCGCTCCCTTCACACGCATCAATATCTTCTCCAAACATCCGGACCCCTCTAAAACGCCTCCCACTTTACCCTCCCAAGATGACCTTGTTCTCCACCGTATTCCTCTCCTCAAAGATCCGCTATGAACTCTTGCTTGTCGTAAGTGGCGACTGTCGGCGTCGGGTTAGAACTGAGAGGCGATGATCGGACTGGGTGGCCAGGTTCGCTGACTTGGTTGACTCCTGTCATCGGTTCCCAATTGAGCAGCTCGATGTTCATGTCGTTTATCACTGGATTGTCTGGACCGCACTCGATTATTTACAGACCGCCGCCATATAGCTGGAATATTGCTGAGTGCGGCGTTATGCACAGCCTGGTTCCCTGGGTCTGATGCGCATCAGACCCAGGGAACCAGGCTGCGTTAAGCAATTCAACTTTGGTTTCCACTTGATCGCGAAGCTTGGTACTTATGAAATGTCAAACAAAGTTTTCTCCAGCAAGTGGATGTCAACGGATATGACCATTAGAAAGGTTTACGTATTGTCGTTGAAGTTAATGAATATAAATACATAAACTGTATGGTACAGCATTAGTTTTCGTATCAATTCCTTTTTGGCTTTTTTGCACGTATTCACCCTTCCCTATGGAATTAGTTTCAAAAACCATGTTTCTGTCTACAATGACTGGATAGAAGGTTTTCAGCTTTCTGCATGGCAACAACAGCAAGCTGACCACCCTTGTCGTCTCGAATGACCTTTTCTATTTTATTTCTAAGCAACATTCTTTTGAAATGGATTTATCACATCAAACTCCACTAATTAATGTAGTGATTTACACATGTTTCACATCTATTAGGAATTTAAAAATATCTTCAATTGTTTCAGAGACATTCGTCTTCTACTTATGATATCATTCATGTTTTTAAGATACAGGTTATTGATTGAACATTTGTTTTATTGATTTCTCATATCGAAAATAGAATGGTTGATATCGTAGAATGTTACTGAGATATCAAGAAAATGTTTCGTGATATCTCCAAACGTGATAAAACACCATCGTATAGTATATAATCATATTGTAAATCAGTTCAGGTTATTTTAGATTCATTTCAAGATATTTAGAAATAATTTTATACGTATCCACAAACGCATTACATACATCTTTAATCTAAACAGAAATATCTTTAATTCAATTAGTGACAGTCTAAAATCAAATTAAAGACATAATTGAACTCTGTATTATACGTAACAGGAGAGAACGACAAGTTTAGTTCGAGATAACTTTAAGTCATATCAAGATATCTCTAATTCTTAGAACTGAATGTCAGTTTGTATGTTTTCACAGGAAAATGACCGATGTCAAAACGTTGATCAAACTCATGCGAACGAGTCTGTGAGCAGTGTAATCACACAAACTGACATTGCAATTTGTTTTTTGTAATTTCATACTTTAAAGTTTAAATGTACGTTCTTTACCCATTTCTACGTGATCATTGTTTACGGTGATGAGTTTAATACCTGTAAAATGCCATTCCGTTCAAGACCGTTTTGCAGCGATGTTTGCATAGTTGGTGATTGTTTCATATATGTATCCCTACCCTTGAAAAAATAGTTCTCAAAGTATTCCTTAAAATGTAAGGCCTGAAACTGCTTTGATAAGTATGAAATCGCTAAAATTACCAAAGAGAAACAAAAGTCAATAACAATAGCAATATCAATTTAATAAACTGTCATTGTACCTGTATACTATAACGGATTTGTTTGACCGCGTAATAATACACTGACCGACAGGGCGTATACTGCCCAAACCCGGAAAATAGTTCCGCCAAATGTTCGGAAACGTTTACACGCGTACGAGCGATGTTTACACACGTATAAACGATTTGAAGGGTTCAGGAGAAATACACCTTGAAATTTAGATCACATGACCGCTTTCGAAACCAACCAGCGTTCGGGAATCGGTGTAAACTTCAAAGTACGGAATTATTTCAATATATCTATTCTAGAAACGTCTGTAATTGAAATCCATAACCACAGGCTCCTCTTACGACCAAGGGACGCAACCCTAATATGACGAAAAGGTATATTTGAGGGGTCTTGACCTAATTCATCTTTGTGAAGGGATTGAACATGTCCTTGTATTTCGAAGACTGGAGTTCATATCAGTAAGTTGGTTAACAATTATTATCACGTGAATTGAATTGGCAGAATACAAGTTAGAATATATAAATACACAATGAACATAAAGGGTCCTGTTATGAAGATGTAATGATAATATAATGAAGCAACTGTATATATGAATAGGTTGTAATGAACGAATAATGAACGCGCTATAGATATAAAGATATGGTAGAAACATGCATGTGTGACGACGATCGAATGTATTCATGAAAGATAATGAATATAAGATGCATGATGAACTCACGATTGCAAGATACACTGGTAATGCAATCTTATTAATGCAGTCTTATTGGGCGCATAAACAGCGAATGATGAAAACACAATGCTTGACTGTGAACAGTGAGTGAGTGCTCCTAACGTCGGAAGGAATATGGTTTGGCAGAAATCAAGAGAAATATGAACGACTGTGTTCACATGATGCGTGCTATAATTTCATATATATAATCTGTATATTAAATTCCAGGAATTGTCATATGCTCATGGAAACGAATAAGGGAACACGTGAGAAGCTTTTAAGTACAAGGATTTCGTTATTGTTTTCCAGGTTTCTCCTCAAGATACGTATTGCACTGTGGGTGAAACTTCGGAAATAAATAAGCACTTGTGCTTTCATGTCTTTCCTTATCGTTTCCATGAGTATCTTTAGCCACGATACTCATGAATGTTGCCGAGAGAGATGTTATATAAGGTTAACTGCCAAATAGAAATTCACTAAGCTCATTCTGAGGGACATCTGGGACAATCTCAGGTTGGAGATCAGATTTCACAATGTTCGTGCCGGCAACTCTACAGAGCCGTCCCAAAAAGAGAAGCTGCATGTTGTGTATTCTGACCGCTATTGCCCCAGATCCATGGACGGTTTTTGTTGTAGACGACCTCCTGTGAAGGTTCTGGACTCGCCGTTTAAAGTACCGTTGTAGAGTTTCACTATTGCTGATGTTTGGCTAGTCTGTCTCGCAGTCCCTGAACCACATTATCTGCCCTACTTCCAAGCCGTCCCTGCAACGTAGTCTGTCTCAAGTCCGTGAACCACATTATGTCCCTGCTGCCATGACTGTAACGGTAAAGCAATACATTGTGCAAGCATGGATCTCTGCTCTCCCAGGGACTCATTTACTATTGAAATGGGTTTGTTTGTTACTATCAAATTTATTTATATTCAAATACGAAGTCTTAGTCTATTTGGTCAGGGTTCATTTGCATAGAAAGCAGATAGGGAAATTACTCATTAACAGATATTCGACGCTGATACTGGGCTCAATTCTCCCGTTCTGAGACCAACTTCAGTGAGGGATTGTCTTGCTTTAGTACAAGTTTGAGTATTTCGTCGAATTGCATTCTCTGTATGAGAGAGATGGCATAATGTCAAGGCAATGTCACGGCTCTAATTTTGAAAACAGATCTATTACAATCTCTTTTCTCGTTCACGAAAGACAAGATACGGCTGTTAACGGCGTTACATGTCAGCCTTCAGCGGGCATACTGATGGATAGTATCAAGGGCCATATTCAGTAGTACTGGTCACAGAGTGTCAACGACCAGTAATACTGAAGGGCGATGCTCCTTACCTACAGTTAACCCACATTGCAGATCATCAAGCTGAGATCTCAGGTCATTCAGTCTTCATGGACAATTCTATGGACGACAACGTTATGGACTACGTCTGTTATTTCGTGAGTGTGACATTTCGATAGACATTCTCGCATCGTTGTAGTACAAGGATCTGTGTCGAACTCACGAAATAAAAGGAGTTGAAATCCATAAAGTTAATCCAAGCTTCTAAAACGCCACTCATGAAACATTCATGCTGGGAGCACAAGACCTTGTCCAACACCTTGTTGAGTATTAAACAGATCACCCGCTAGTCTATGGTACAGACCCTGAAGTATATATATCCAAGAAAGCCCACGCAAGTCTAGTAAATGTGGCAAGTCTAGATTCCCTTAGCTCTGAAAATGAAGAAAGTCTCAGGACTCCATTTCATCATATTATTTTTTTTCACTATGAACATTTTTTCAGGAAAATATGTTCATTTCAGACACTAGCTGTTGGTCTAATCACCCGCTTTACGACTTTTTAAACAGGTGATTGCGCCTTCAAAATAAGATAATATGCCACGCTCGACCTTTCACACCAAAATTTAAACGTTTCAATGGCAGCCCTTCAAGGAGTTTCAAAGGGGCGATGTGGATTGGTGTGGGTTGGTATGGGGTGGTGGGGTGGTGTTGGGTGGTATTGGATGGTGGGGTTGTGTGGGTGGTGTGTAATGCTGTTTGAGGTTTGAGCACAGTTTGAGCACAGTTTGAGGTTCGATTTCTTTACCTTCATAGGATGTCATATACGTCTTCAGGATTGGATCTTTCTCAAGTATGTACCTGCCCATGCTGTTGATCACTTGATCATCTGGTCCAGACTCGATTATTTACAGACAGCCCCCATATATCTAGAATATTATTGAGTGCGGCGCTAAACAACAAAGAAACAAATCAATTAGATGTATCCTCTTCACAACATCGTTGTCTAACAACTATGTAACCATTGATAACATTTTACCGCACCCCATACAGCATGAGCTATGGTGCACTTTACGCGTATATGTGCCACGGCCATTTTTAGATAATGGGGTCACTGAACTCATTAAGGAAATATCAGTGATGTTGTGACGGCAAAGCACGCGATAGTAGAGCACAGTATAAGCCTGGGAGATTACAACGTTGTGTAGCTGTGGACATAGATATGGAATGTTTGCTTATATAACTGACCGGGAGGGAGTTTATGGATGTCGACTTTTCATTTGAAGTCTGATGAAGGAGCGCGCAAATACTCTGGACCATGGACCCGTACACAAGGTGGTAACGTAAACTATACTGTACAACAAAAGAAACGCAATTTTCGAAAAAATGAAATCTCATAAAAGTAGACGTGCATATTCATGTCATTTATTTAAAAGCTTTAATGATTCTTTTGCTGTTTGGTATATATGCAATTCAGTACCAATACTCTCCTAAAGTGGTGTGCGCGTGTGCGTGCGTATGTGCCACATCGCTCCAAAATAGCGGTTTTCAAACGTCAGCAGGGTCGGCGGGGTGGCGTTATGGGTAAACCTTTGCTCGTCACGCTGAAGACCCCAGTACAAATTGTGAAGCACGCTTCTGGTGTCTCCGCCGTACAATCAACAACGAAGCTGGGTTCGAACCAATGACTCTCCGGGCACACGTTCCATGCACTACACCACCGAGGAGGTGAGGGACGGCGGGATTCTATAGTTGTTGCAACATTTGCTCGTCACGCCGGAGACTGCGGTGCCTCACATAGGTACTATGTCTAAGTCGCTTTTTTGGAATCCCCCGACGTGACATTGGTGGAATATTGGTAAAAAAGACGTAACACTGAAGTCACTCGCTCACTGAGGAGGTCTACTCATGGCACGAATGTGTGATTGGGAGGACTGGTCATGACTGTGTGTCTGTTGAAGTGTGTGTGTATGTGTGTAGCAAGCCATCACTGTCAGAGAAACAATCCACACTCGCCAACCCAGTGTGGTATGTAGGCCGCTGACTTCTAATAACCTATGGACGGACATGCTAGTTTTACATAATGCTTGACTTGAACAAATCTCGAAGACGATATTACTAAGTATTTCTAAGTTGTATGAAAAAATTATCATAAGCCGTTCCCAAGAATGGCTTCCCCACACATTCGATCATCTGCTAAGCCTCTGTGAAGGATAGAATTGCTGTACGTGCTGAACCGATCATTCAGTATATGATCAGTGGATTAACCTTGGGGTTACAGTGTTCACTCGTCACGCCGAAGACTCGGTTCGATTCCGGTAACAATGTTTGGTTCCATGCCTTGTTTCCCGTACCGTGATATTGCAGGAATATTGGTAAAGGCGGCGTAAAACTAAACTCTCTCAACCATTCATTCAGTACAGCTTGAAGCAAGGGATGTGCACCAGTACTCCAATATTGCTGAGAGAGTATTTATGAGATCAGTTGCTATGGTTAATGTAATATCAGCATGGCTTAATTCGCCATGTATTCCTTTTGTCCTAGTTCAATGGGTCTGTATTATTGGTGAACGGCTTGTTGCATGGTGGACGTGATCGATAGAAGAGTATGAATAATCGCGGTTCCAGAAGCATTCCTTATCGAAGCCGAACATAGGCTGCAACAGCTGATGTTAACTGCTTGTTAAAGTTAATAGCAACTAGTGTAAATAATCAAGTTTGTCTAAGACAATCCAGTGATTGAAGTCGCTTTGAATGCTACTGTTGCTACAATATATTACACCGCCACTACTTTCTATTACTACACGTGCCTCAAAACCCATTTCCCCATATGGTGGCGTATTTTACTACTACTACTACTACCACTACTCATACTACTACTACTCATACTACTGCTGCTACTACTACTACTACTACTACTACTACTACTACTACTACTGCTGCTGCTGCTGCTGCTGTTACTACTACTACTGCCACTACTACTACTACTGCTGCTGCTGCTGCTGCTACTACTACTACTGCCACTACTACTACTACTACTACTACCACTACTGCCACTATTACTACTACTGCTGCTGCTGCTGCTACAGCTGCTGCTACTACTACTGCTGCTGCTACTGCTACTGCTACTACTACTGCTGCTGCTACTACTATTACTACTACCACTACCACTACTACTAGTACTAGTACAACTACTACTACTTCTGTTTTATACTGTGTGAGGGCGGTATTACAGCTGTTAACCTCGGCAATATTCCAGCTATAAGTATTCAGGCTACAACATTTGCTGCTTCTTTTATTGTTACTACAAGTTACACTATTTTCAACAAACTATATTCAACACCAACAGACAGCTGCGTCTTATGCGGACCGTCAATATCTCATCAACAAAGGTCACCGGGTGCATCCGTTACCTATCAAACTCTCACCAATACCACATTCTCAAAAGCTCATGAAATTCAGAAAACACAATCCGCCACCCGGACCCCTCCACAGTGGTGAAACTCACCTTTCAGCGAAACTCATTTATTCGGCTTCCATTAGTTGCCTAGCAACGAAACAGATACCTCCAGCCAGATATGTTTCTGAACTTTACAAGTTAAATTGCCATTGCTGTTTGTATGTACACACAGTTAACTAACGAAACTCAAGCGGGCATTAGGGCCGTTTTCAATTCGCGTCCCTTAGCGACATGCTTGTGACTAGAGATGGCAGCCACTGACTATCTGTGTAAGCGATATATCGTGTGCTTCCCTTCCCCGCCAAATGCATCAATGGAATATCAGTGAGTTCACTACTGCCTGGCTGGATCGACCACGTGGTATATCGAGGATTGAACGAACAGCTGGCGTTAACATCACTAACAACGTGGACGAGAGGAGGGTAGGGCGATGAGCGCTGAAGGTGAGTCTACTTTACGTAGTTATTAAACGGCTTTGGTTATAACTTAATTTAGGAAAACAAACCCAAATGTTGGTTATAATGGTGAGTCATAAACACAGGCTAAGATGGTATATTGTGAGCGTTCGATGCCTCATATCTCACTTCATATTTTCTTGTGTTTTCGCTTAAAACGCGAAGCACTGACTATTGGGGAACGTATTTCACGTTTGCAGTTTCATGGGCAAATCGTTTTGACAAATGTAACAGACTTTCTTGACCAAAGACTGAACCTAGCTGACACGCGTCACTAACGAACCGGATTCGCCAAGTATTTCATCATCCATACTTGAGGCGGACATGCACACTGTTGGAGCAATGTGTCGTGTATTGCACATATTCATATGAGGGTGTTCCTGTTTATTTGACACCGTGCACATAACATACTAAATACAATATACTGAGCACAGTACCGTGAACCTAAACGGACCCGAGACTCTTTGTTTACCAAGTGTAAAACTGACACTCGAGTGAAGGGCGTCAAAACATGTGGTTACTGTCTTCATGGTTGTACAAAGCCGAGTGATATTATTGATCGGTCCGTTCATTTCTGTTTACAGTTGAGCACACTAACACGAGGACTGATTTCTGGAATCAGTTTATATCAGCCTTTGTCAGATTTAGCTTCCAGGAAGCGCGCCGAAAGCTACGTGTATCTGGAAATAAGACGAAATACTAGTATACGTCCCGCAGTGCGAGATATCACTTTGTCTGATACAGGCCCAGAGCCAATGGCGTTTCCTGGTAACATAAACTATCGATGTCGGGTTACTGTGACAATGTTTATGAGTATTTTCAGTTAATATTCCGTCGGTATTTTTGGGACGTTGTTATGAAGTCTGTGCTCCATTTTCACTAGTACTGTGAAACACGGAGAAATGATTATCCGTCAGTTGTACAGTTGACCGCAATAATCCTGAATATCGTATTAACCTCGGATGTTGGGGCTTTGCTAGCCTTGCACCAAGACTGTACTGAATGCTTACACTACTAATGTATAGTAATTCTATACAGGACGCCAGTCTGTAATTTATACTTCTTTTTAACAGGAAGTTTTATTTCAACTGTTATATTATCAGAGACTTGTGCATGCACGTTTTGAGGTTTTCCTGTCCGTCTCACCGTCCCTGAACCACATTACATGTAATTCCCTCTACCACACCTCCTACAATTTTAATAACAAAGTGAAGCAAGTCTTTTATTTCTCTGCCTTCTGAATTTCCCATCTGTCTGCGGCTCCTTTTCACTTTAATTAAATGGGTTTATTTATTGCTTTCAAAAATATGTATATATATTCAGAGACCAAGCGTTAGCATGGGGGAGTTGGAAGTGTTATGCGATTGACACATTTTAACAGTAATCCCCGTGTGAAGTCCGCCCCGCTCGTGCTGTAGTTTATCCTCCGATCACGGACTTCAGCTGTAAATCGCAGCTCCGCCTGTACTATATTCGCTGATCTGTCATGTGTAAATGTGAGGATGTCGGATACAGTATCAACTGAGCTCATGCCATTTTGCCGTCATTGACTTCGCAGCTATTTCAAGCATTGCCTTGGGCGGTGGGGGAGCCTGGTTGTTAAAGCCTCCGGTCCTCAAGTAGTATAGGGAATGGGGGTTCTGGCTCACTTTCAAGAAATACCTCTACAAAGCCTTATTTACTAAATAAGGCTTTGGTTGGGTCATTAGCTCTTGCTACTATTACCCCTACTACAAAAAAGTTGGCGGTAATTACTGTGCCTTGGTAGGAGGTAATACTGTGCCGTACGGTACGATCAATAATTCTTCTCTTACAAACCCCCTACCCGGCCCATCCCTCAAGTAGTATAAGTTAGGTTCGTCGGCTTTCATATCCACTTTATCTATGTTGTAAGTTTTGACTGACCATATAGGATCGGTGGCTCGCTTACGGCTATCGCCCTCGTGTTCCCCTATGTCATGTTTATATCGATGAAACAATTTAACGTGAACCGCCTACGATCTCTTTGGTGTTCATAATAAAGGCTTGCTGGGCTTTTTGTATTCCCTGTTCTATGTACTTTTTTTTCTCGTCCTCGCTGATAGCAGACTTACGAGACTTGGATCGAATATCTTGTTTCATTTCGTTATATTTTTTGAGTTCAGATAGGATTGAACGAAACTCCTCTTCTGAGATCTTACTGTCAGAGAGTGCCGTGGAAATACGCTCACTCACTGTGTTCAGCTTTGCTTCGGCCAGAACCCTGATCTCATCGTGTTTCAATGCCTTACGATGCAGTCTGCGTGATACCAACTTAAGCGTCAACCCTAACACCCCCGCTATCCCAGCTGTTATTTCAAAACCTAGCACATGTAATCAACCATGAAGTCACCTGTCTCACCGGTAAGAAACCGGCAGACGCTATCAAACTAAAATCAATAGTTGCAGAGTCGGCCGCTCCATTGCGTGGGAAGGAGAAACAGATACCAGATAGGGCCCTAGTGAGGTATCTATACCAGCCGGGGGAACACGAGGGCGATAGCCGTAAGCGAGCCACCGATCCTATATGGTCAGTCAAAACTTACAACATAGATAAAGTGGATATGAAAGCCGACGAACCTAACTTATACTACTTGAGGGATGGGCCGGGTAGGGGGTTTGTAAGAGAAGAATTATTGATCGTACCGTACGGCACAGTATTACCTCCTACCAAGGCACAGTAATTACCGCCAACTTTTTTGTAGTAGGGGTAATAGTAGCAAGAGCTAATGACCCAACCAAAGCCTTATTTAGTAAATAAGGCTTTGTAGAGGTATTTCTTGAAAGTGAGCCAGAACCCCCATTCCCTATACTACTCCTCACGTCGACGAAGGACCCGGGTTCCTACCTGAGTATAATGTCTTAAGTCCATCCCCTGTGTCCCCCGCCGTGATGCTGCTGGATTTATTGCTGAAAGTGGCGTAAATCTAAACTCCCTCACTGTCTCGAGTTCTGCGTAGCCTGTACGGCTAGAATCATTTCAAACGTTATAATAGTAGCATGTAGTGGGAATCACGTTGCATTATCTCCTTACTCCATTGCATGTGATGATCCATGTTCGCTCAGTAATCGTTGTGGAACGAATTTGGTATACAAACGCTTGAATATACAATGATCAACAATGCCTGTTTCATTCTCACAGTGTGACGTGTTTAAAGTACGTAAGGTGTGGCTACTTGGTGTAGGGTCGAGGTATACTTAGTACAAAGTACGCTACAAACCCATATATATATATATATATATATATATATATATATATATATATATATATATATATATATATATATATATATATATATATATATATTATTCACTGGCCGGCACTCCTACTCGTCATCGTTATGGGGCCACCAGAATCACTATTCCATTCAGAATAGTAATTGTCACTAGAGAGCGACAGTTCCAATATATCATGTCTACTCATACACATTTAGCAAGTACACAGACATTCAGAATGAAATAATAATCCGTCTCTATCTCACTTTCCATCACTGGATCTAGATTAACACTTAGTCTCTAAATATTATGATTCCGAGGGTAACAAATAAACCCTTTTAAATTGGAAAGGGGTCAAAGGAAGACAAGAGATTCAGCAGAAATCTAACTTGCTTCGAGTAGAGCTTTTGCATTGCAGGAAGGGCTAGCATGTAGAGAAAATACGGGTCAGGGACAGTGAGACAGAACCTAGACTTGCTTCGAGTAGAGGTTTTGGAAATAAGTATCTCCCAGGTAGGACTTAGTATCTCATATTTAGGACATACTATCTCCTACTTTTCCGTTCTAAGGTTCGGATTATAAAGTATGCTTATTAAGCTGAGAAATGTTTGGTCAGTGAATATTCATGACACTAACACACACACACACACACACACACACACACACAGAGAGAGAGAGAGAGAGAGGGGGGGGGAGAGAAGGGGGAGGGGGTTAAGATACTGATATGAAATTCTGGTTGTAACACGTCCTCTGCAAATGTTTGCTTGTCTTTAGCTGGAGTTCGGGTGGATGGGAGACAACGCTCGTTTGGGGTTGTTTTTTTCACGATTGTTTACATGTTGACTTGACAGTGGTGGAAAATGTGTTGAGTGCGACCAAAAAATACGACATGCAAAGAGACTAAATATTGTCGTCATAGCTGTGTGAATTAGTATAAGGAATATGCATATATAGCATGCAGCAGTCTAAGACAAGTCTGTGCACGTAGATTATGACTCGTGCACAGAGCTCTGAGTATATCCAACGCATAATAGTAAAGTGTGACAAAGTGCAAGATATTACAATAAACCAACTGCACCGAGTAACAGTAGAGCAAACTGTACACGAGGCAGTAAAGTGCACCAGTCGGTCCAACACATGACATTCATGTGTAACAGTTAGTTGAACACATGAGTCTAATGGTGAATAAAACAGTAGAGTCTTAAAGTAAATAGAACACATGAGTCTTATGGTGAATAAAACAGTAGACTCCTAAAGTAAATAGAACACATGAGTCTTATGGTGAATAAAACAGTAGACTCCTAAAGTAAATAGAACACACGAGTCTTATGGTGAATAAAACAGTAGACTCCTAAAGTAAATAGAACACACGAGTCTTATGGTGAATAAAACAGTAGACTCCTAAAGTAAATAGAACACACGAGTCTAATGGTGAATATAACAGTAGACTCCTAAAGTAAATAGAACACACGAGTCTAATGGTGAATAAAACAGTAGAGTCTTAAAGTAAATAGAACACATGAGTCTTATGGTGAATATAACAGTAGACTCCTAAAGTAAATAGAACACACGAGTCTAATTGTGAATAAAACAGTAGAGTCTTAAAGTAAATAGAACACATGAGTCTTATGGTGAATAAAACAGTAGACTCCTAAAGTAAATAGAACACACGAGTCTAACGGTGAATAAAACAGTGGAGTCTTAAAGTAAATAGAACACACGAGTCTAATGGTGAATAAAACAGTAGAGTCTTAAAGTAAATAGAACACATGAGTCTAACGGTGAACAAAACAGCAGACTCTTAGAGTAAATAGAACACATGAGTCTACCGGTGAATAAAACAGTAGACTCTTAAAGTAAATAGAACACATGAGAGTAGACTTAATAGTGACTGAAACAGTAAAACAGGAGATTGTTTCCGTGTCTAGGGATTCAAGTCGACCATTTCAGATAAATGCATGTTAAGGTACATGGATCGTCTCCTACTGGAGATAGTAAGTCCTGCGAAGAAGACACTATGTAATAGTCTCACATAGGAGATACTAAGTCCTGCGAAGAAGACACTATGTAATACGTCCCACATAGGAGATATTAAGTCCCACGGCGATGCTAAGTGGTACGTAGGAGGTTGGCACGGAGATCAATGTATGGGCGGTTTGGACAGGTCGTCGCGATCCCGCATCTTGCATAGATATTCGTTAATGTTCCGTTTACCTCTCTCACGGTCCCTGAACCACATTTTCTCCACTGTTAAGTCTGTTGCATAGACCCTGAAGCAAATATATCCAAGAAAGCCCACGCAAGTCTACGAAATGTGGCAAGTCTAGATTTTCGCAGTTCCTGAACCACATTTTCTTTTCTACTTCCTAGCCCTCCTTGCAGTTCCAGAATCTGAGTGTCCTATTTTACTGAATTTAATTCAATTTAAAAGTGATTATTTGTTGTTGATTTTTTTCTAGCGAAAGTATGTTTTATATACAGACAAACGCTGCGCGGAATGAATTGTCGAAGTGTTTTATTGAACGTATACTCTTAGATATAGGAAACAGATTCGTGGAGAGGTATGAACTCCGTTAGCACGTGCTTACCTCGTGCGATGGCAGGTTGACCTTTTGTGGCAGGCTGCTCACAACTTTTAATCCATGGAAGGTGTTACGGCGATTAGATTAAGTGTGATCTCCTCTGGGAATGTAAATGTTGATATGTAAAGGGGGATTTTGTAATTCTATCCAGACGCTCCTCAACAAGATCGTCACAGCAACAGTGGTTGCCATGGGCACCAGACGATTATGCAATTCATGTAAGAATTTAATGCCTGGCAGGTTTTGACACAGTTGACAGGTTACGCAACTACTGTTCTAAGCAAATGTTGCTTGCGGTGCCTGTATTTTTATATCCTTACCAACACACATGAGTCTGTCGTAGAGACCCTGAAGTATAAATATCCAAGAAAGCCCACGCAAGTCTAGAAAATGTGGCAAGTCTAGATTTCCATAGCTTCTGAAAATGAAGAAAGTCTCAGGGCTCCATTTCATTATATTATTTTTTTTCACTATGAACGTTTTTTCTGTAAAATATGTTCATTTCAGAGACTAGCTGTTAGTCTACAACACACATATACACACGGATACAGAGTTGTGACAGAAGGATATCCCATGAGCCCACAATGACCACCATAGTAACTAGACTCTGACTCTATATGAATAAAACTAATGTTTGTTTTATACATGTCAGCTTATCTGTTTAGTACTCCTAATTGAACCAGCCCATACGCAGAGGCGTGAGAAAATTCTAGAGTTCGCACAGGGACTTTTAAGTGACTTGAAAGGTCAATTTATCTGCTTATGAACCATGCACTGGGACGTTGCAGGTCTCCTTGGATTTGAGCTTTAGTAGTGCTTATCCACGTAATCCGCGCAACATCAAGGGCCAGGTCAACAGTTGTAAAAGGTCAAAGTTGAACACATTTTAATAAGCACAGTCGTCACTGAGGAAGGTTGCGAATTATGAACTTTAAAAAGATATGTGTGCATGTTGTCATATGTCTTTCGTTTGTGCAAAAACTTGTGACATTTTAAGGACTGATGACTGCAATTTTTCATGACATTCCTGAAGCGGAATTGACTGAAACAAAGCTTCTGGGCGTTGTATATAGTTTCTTACATAAGAGGGTTAAAATCACTCGTGAAGACTATCTTGCTATTTTCACTGAAAATATACTCTAAACCATTCCCGCTATACGCAGTGGCATTTTGTGTTATTTTCTCATTAATCTATAAAATATGATCCCCTTTACTCTCCTCTGTGTCAAAAAGTAAGTAAAAATGTGACAAGTGGCAGGTGACAACTTTATCTGCCCACAAGGCTACATGGAGCAAAGAGCTGCAGAAATGCCCTGATACACACGCTCACAGACACAGATTTTTATATCCTCTGAATAAATCATTAAAGAAAATTGAATACATTGAACACTCATTATAGTTTTAATGCTTGTTAAAACTCTGTGAAAAGAGAAACTTAATATCATATGCCTATTTTGCTACATCGCATCTTTAAATCTCTGAGAAATCCACATCACCCTCATATTTAGTGACTGCGATTATTTCCCCTTTCATATATAGAATCCTCGGTCGAACACACACGCATGCATGCACGCACGCACGCACGCACACATACAAACACACACACACACGGCGTTAAAAATTAACACCAACAGCGAAAATCTCAACACAATCTCTGAACCACATTAATTTCCTTGTGCACACTGCCAACCCCTTGCCGCACTGCTAAAGCTTAAATGAAGAAAGTCCTCAGGTTTTGAATTTCCGTTCTCACTGGGGCTTATTTTCAAATTTAAATGTTGCTGTTGTTTTATATGTTATGAGACTAAGCGTTAGTCTACGAGAAATGGGTACATGTGATTTTGTCCCAGGTGAGAGTAACAGGTGTCACCCTCATATGTGAACAGTAAGCGTTACGTACACAGGGTGGGTGCGCTATAGTGGACAAACCAGGTCAAGACTAGCTCAAAACAGGGGGTTATTTGCTTTGGGTTAGCGGTCATTGACCCGAGGAATTCATAAGGAGGGCACTGATGCGTGCTAATATTTTCAAGTGTTTACTTTCATACTTTCTTTTGTTGTGTTAATATCTGGTCATGATTACATTGATTCGGTATCTTGACGTATAGTCCGTTTGGCTCAAGAGAGGACCGATGAATTGAAGTCTAGCTCGAAAACTAATAAACATAACATACTCAGTGAAACGCTGATCATAATCAGAACATCATACCAACTCTGTGGGTTTTTATCAAAAAATTTTCCGTAAAATAAATAAGTTGTTTAACAAACTATCGTGAAAATATTGACACAGTTCACTGTTTGTTACGAGAGAGGAGTGCAGAGAAAGGGACAGCCATGTGTTCGAGAAAGCATGGAGACAGCACAGCACAGGCTAATTAGTCCTAGGCCAAATGTTAGAAAAGTCCCTATCTTTTAGGATCTCTCAGCAGCAGTAAACGTGTTATTCAGTAATTAGTATGACACCTCCCACCCGCCAAAAATTCTTGTTGATGTGGAACTAGCAACAGGAGATATCAGGTTACTAAAAACTAACTATGTTCAGTCCACTGTTGAAACAGTGTCCACATGTTCATAAACAAACTGCTTGAGAATTGATCACATTGTCTAATGTGTGGTGACAAGCACTGGTGTTCAACATGGTCAAGATATGAAGTACGGGTGATAAGGCTGGGTGTATCATATTACCTGATTTTCATGATATCTCTACATTTGGCCTAGGAGTATAATGAAGATATAACTTAAAATTTCTCGGCACTTGTACACATGCCTCTCGAACACCCGGCTGTACCGCTGTCAGCACTCCCCACTCGTGATAAACAGTGAACTTTGTCAATTTTTTAATGACTGTTTGTTAAACAACTTGTTCATTATTATGACAAAACTTCTGCAAGAAAACTCACACAGTTGGTATGATGTTTATATTACGATCAGTGTTTCATTGATTATGTGATATTTTTTAGTTTTCGAGTTACATTGCAATACATCGGTCCGCTTTTGAGTCAAACGGACTACAGGATCAGCGGGATTACAAAAGCGACTTAAAAGATTAATGATGTTGACATATGCAGTGTTGTGCACATCGTCACGGCGTACTTTACATGTCATTTAATGGCATCCAGATGACTCATTGCTCATAATTACTTCTTTTTTACTTTTGATGTCACCTGATATCTCGGTCGGTTTACTAAAATAATGACAGTTTCATAATTTCGAATGTGGTTGGCAAAGGATCTTATTACATACCCAGGTAAACTTGATATAGCCAGACTGGGGTGCAATACGGATGACGTAGTCCAGTGCTTATACATTTTCCAAAGCTCGTCACTTTCCGGAATTGTCCGTACCCAGTAAATTTAGGTCGTTTTAAAAGTCGAATAGCTTGTTCATTCCTTCATACAAGTTTGTATATATTATAATATGAATGCATTTCTCTTGAATGGTATCATTATTTCTGCACATGGTAAGCTGTGAAAGTGGGGCTTGATTCGTGATGTCATGCGGAGGAATGTATGATCTAGGTCAATTGCCTGATCCGAATACGTGCAGATTGATGGTTAATGTCAATCTAACCCAAATCCGGAAGTATCAAGAAGACTTAAAATATGTATCGCTACGATTTGTGCTATGATTTGGTTTGTAAAGTAACAGCTTAATGAAAGATAAGAGGGTATATAATAAATATACAATGTTACACTAGTGAATATGGACGTTTATATTGAACTCGAAGATGTGGAGCAGAGACACAACTTTCCTCTAACTCATTGTTTCTCTGCTCTCATGACGTCATTCAACACAAAACATCCAAATGCACTTTGTCACAATCTACTATGACGTCCTTTATACATAGATAATAGGTTTCAGGCGCATCCAAGGGAATCGGCTGTACACACCTTGTCTTCACTTATGGATTTGATCCGTATTATGCATACATTATACATCATATCCGTGAATATCCGGGTTAGGAGAAGCATTTGCATAGGCTGATGTAGCCTGTTTGCTTATCCTTTTTCCTCTTCCAATTTATAAATGTCTAATGTATAATACATGTCTTTCGGGAAATAGTGTTTAAGTCATATCCAGGTTAGGACTAGTCTTCAGACTTGTCGTTAGACCTGACGGATGGGGTCGGGTGGTCAGGTGCGCTGACTTGGTTGACACATGTCATCGTATCCCAGTCGCGTAGATCAATGCTCATGATCTTAGTGACTGAGTGTGAGTGAGTTTAGTTTCACGCCGCACCCGTCAATATTCTAGCTATATGACGGCATTCTGTAAATAATCGAACCCGGACCAGAACATCCAGTGATCAACATCATGAGCATTGTCTATAAATTTGGGAACCGATGATATGTGCCAAGCAAGTCAGCGAACCTGACCACCTGATCCCTTTACGGCATGGATTGGTTTCTGAAGATCAGTTCTAGCCTTTATCTTCACGGACTGCCATAATGTCAGTCACTCTGTTGTTTGGTGTAGATTCGACTGCTTACATTGCTGACTGCACAAAACAAACAGCAATATATCACGGTAGGGGACACCAAAAATAGGCTTCACACACTATGTCCATGTGGGGAATCAAACCCGGCGAACGCCTTAACCACTAGACTACCCCACTCCTCTAGAGCCCTGAGAAAAGGAGACTAGTCACGATAGGACTGGTCCATGCTCTCCTCATGACATGAATAACTTTGAGGACATGTACGTTTTCAAAGATCCCCACTTTCCACATGATGCTAATATAGGTAATAGTTATGCAGGCTGAAATAGTTAATAGTTGTGCAGTTTTGCAGCTGGTAGCCTACCACTTGTGTTGACGATAAGTACAGGTTTTACAGCATAGCGAGCTGTCGGGTTCACACTCGTAAACCTAAACGTCTGCATATAATTTGTTGAAGATGACAAAAAAAACTGTCATTGACACATACAGGTTTGTTCGCTTGGAGTATGCATTGTTGAGTGTCTGAGAGAGAGAGAGAGAGAGAGAGAGACTTCTCCTAAAGCCCATTATTTAGCTCATATGTGGTTGCATAACACGTTGTACAGTGTGATGTTTTACTGAATCTTTATTATGTATTTGCCCTTGTTTTAGGCACACAAGACGATGGTGCACATCAAAGAAATCCATTTCTTCCAGCCAATGGGAATTCTAGGTCCGGGTCACGTGATGGAGAAGATGGCGACTCCACTGAAGACGTGAAGCTTCAAAAGAACGTGGGGCTCTTAAGTGGCGTCACCCTTATTGTTGGGACCATGATAGGTAAACACCATGAATTCAGCTGTATCATCTGATTGTACAACATCTTTCCAGACAATCCATAGATGGATATCGTGAGCACCAACCACACAATCGTGCTAAGTTGACGCGAATTCAACCACCGGAACACCGCTGGAACTGGCCGTTGCGTTAATGATGTCAGGTCCTCTGTTGTTATCAAAACTCCAAATGGGGTCAAAATGGGATCATGTTATTGTGGTCATGTATTCTTAAGGTGCATTGAGGTAGCTTAGTGGTTAAAGTGGCCGAGTGGTCTCGTAGAAGACCAGAGTTCGATTCCCCACATGAATACAGTGCGTGCGGCCCATTTCTGGTGATCACCGCCGTCCTTTGATCAAATATTGCTAAAACCCCTGTATTTGGTTCTGCATAATATTATGTTTGCATGTTAATCACATTAATTCTCACAGACATATACTGAGTATCAAACCTCAGATGGTCAAGTTAGTATCAACAATAGATTTCTTCTCGTCGTCTTCTTCCAATTGTTTATCACTGGTGTCGCCCTCCGCACTCTGCTGAAATAGTGCTAAAAGCTACGTTACATGATATTCACCTACAACTTCTAAATGCTTTTTATAGAGATTTTACTGTAAACCATTTCAAGTTCGTTCGAGATCTGAAATGACGTAGGGTCAGTTTGAAGCTGGTTTCATGTTGTGCCCTTGCATGCCATGGTGTCCTCATTGTGTAGCTGGATGCTCATGATGTTGATCACTGAATTGTCTGGTTCAGAGTGGATTATTTACAGACCGACTCCATATAGCTGGAGTATTGCTGAGTGAGGCGTTAAGCAACAAACACACACCAAACATATTGCTTAGATTTGCTCATGGTGTCAGAACGGTGTCACTAGTTCGCTGGTCCAGATGCTATTATTCATAGACCATATTCGCACGGCTGAAATATTGATGCATACAACGTTAAACAACACAGGACATTTCTTAAGAGAAAATTCTTTTCCAAACAGAAATGACAGTTAAAAACTGCATCAAAGACTAAATATATTTTTAATAATCTTCTTCTCACGTAAAGGACTCATTTAAAGAATACAAGTAGTAAGACAAAGTTACGTATAACGACGATGTAATGAGACGTAGCGTTGTTTCCCTTCTTCCAGGTTCGGGAATATTCGTGTCTCCCCGTGGCGTCCTGGTTGGCTCGGGTTCGGTCGCTATGAGTCTCATAGTGTGGGCGGGATGCGGCATTCTGTCCATGATGGGTAAGCGATAGACGCCATCTGTTCATGTGGTGCAAAGAGAGTGACGACCATGTGTCCATGTGGTACAAAGAGAGTGATGGTCATATACCCACGTGGTACAAGGCGAGTGATGGTCATATACCCACGTGGTACAAGGAGAGTGATGGTCATATACCCACGTGGTACAAGGAGAGTGATGGTCATATACCCACGTGGTACTAAGAGAGTGATGGTCATATACCCACGTGGTACAAAGAGAGTGATGGTCATATACCCACGTGGTACAAGGAGAGTGATGGTCATATACCCACGTGGTACTAAGAGAATGATGGTCATGTGTCCACGTGGTACTAAGAGAGTGACGACCATGTGTCCATGTGGTACAAAGAGAGTGATGGTCATATACCCACGTGGTACTAAGAGAGTGATGGTCATATACCCATGTGGTACAAAGAGAGTGATGGTCATATACCCACGTGGTACAAAGAGAGTGATGGTCATATACCCACGTGGTACAAGGCGAGTGATGGTCATATACCCACATGGTACTAAGAGAGTGATGGTCATATACCCATGTGGTACAAAGAGAGTGATGGTCATATACCCACGTGGTACAAAGAGAGTGATGGTCATATACCCACGTGGTACAAGGCGAGTGATGGTCATATACCCACGTGGTACAAAGAGAATGATGGTCATGTGTCCACGTGGTACTAAGAGAGTGATGGTCATATACCCACGTGGTACAAGGAGAGTGATGGTCATATACCCACGTGGTACAAGGAGAGTGATGGTCATATACCCACGTGGTACAAAGCGAGAGATGGTCATGTGTCCACGTGGTACTAAGAGAGTGATGGTCATATACCCACGTGGTACAAGGCGAGTGATGGTCACATACCCACGTGGTACAAGGAGAGTGATGGTCATATACCCACGTGGTACTAAGAGAGTGATGGTCATATACCCACGTGGTACAAAGAGGGTGATGGTCATATACCCACGTGGTACAAGGAGAGTGATGGTCATATACCCACGTGGTACAAGGAGAGTGATGGTCATATACCCACGTGGTACAAGGAGAGTGATGGTCATATACCCACGTGGTACAAGGAGAGTGATGGTCATATACCCACGTGGTACAAAGCGAGTGATGGTCATGTGTCCACGTGGTACAAAGAGAGTGATGGTCATATACCCACGTGGTACAAGGCGAGTGATGGTCACATACCCACGTGGTACAAGGAGAGTGATGGTCATATACCCACGTGGTACAAAGAGGGTGATGGTCATATACCCACGTGGTACTAAGAGAGTGATGGTCATATACCCACATGGTACAAAGAGAGTGATGGTCATATACCCACGTGGTACAAAGAGAGTGATGGTCATATACCCATGTGGTACAAAGAGAGTGATGGTCATATACCCACGTGGTACAAGGAGAGTGACGGCAACCAAACAACCATTGTTTCTGTATTTCGTCGTCTGTGAAGTCAATAAACACTTGAACGTGAAGTCAATGGAGAGGGCAGTCACAGTTGATTACCATGTTTTACTGCATAAATATACATGAATAAAATGGATCATAAAGAAATTATTACATTCGAGCAATTGTGTCATATGACTTGTACGAAACTCCCGTTTGGTATAAGTCATATGACAGTTACTCGTGTAATAGCCTCTATTTACAATTCAAAATTTGCTGTCACCGAATGCATCACTTTACTGACCATTGTGACATCCCTGGTTCACATGACGTCACACTGTAATGACATCACTGTCGGCCACTGTTATCTAGACCATCACACTGAACACGCTGGTTATTTATATATATATTTAACTGATAGAAAATACAAGATTCGTTGATCGGCTTGGACATTGGTCACTTTTCTCTCCTTGTCTAGGTATATGTGCTCTGGAAAGACAGTTCAGCATGTTTTTACCCTGAAGACATTCATTTACAGGCGCACTCGTCTATGCTGAGCTGGGAACAGCCATTGTCAAATCTGGAGCTGAACATGCCTACCTGCTGCATACGTTCAAGCCAATGAATCGGTGCTGGGGACAGGTGCCCGCATTCCTGGTCGCCTGGCTTGGCATCTTCATCATCAGACCTTCCATGTTTGCCATCATGGTGCTCAGCCTCGGAACATATGCAACCCAGCCCTTCTACACACCGTGTGAAGCGCCGCCCCTCGTCAAGAAGCTCGTCACGTGTGCAGCCATGTGTGAGTAATCGTCCATAATTGCCCTTTACATCTTAGACCCGGGTTCGATTCCCTACATGGGTGCAGTGTTTGTTGAGAAGCTTCAAAGATTAGGACCAAACACAAACCCCGTTGACATATGAATCTACACGGGAACTGGAATGTTTGCCATCTAGTTTCGTGGTTGTTGGGCAACAGAGACTCCCTTTTCTTCCGTTTGAGTGAATGGTGGGAAGTACCAGCAGATCCAGACATACTTACCCTTTTCGAACACCTGGTGTCATCTTCGATTTTCAGAGATTTCAGAACACCTTTAAGGCAGTTTTGTCTTCCAAGCCTATCTGTTTCGCAAAAGTGCGTGAGTATGGTCTTACGCCGCATTTAGTAATATTCCAGCAATATCATGGTTGAGGACACCAGAAATGGTCTTTAGACACTGCACCCATGTAGGGAATCGAATCCGGGTTCTTCACACCGTGTCTGATTTTGGAGTATCGAACCCGGGTCTTTGGCATGATGGCGAACGCTTTAAACTAGGCTACCCCACCATCCCTGCAAACTCAAATTTGACAATGATACGTGACCTTTGACATTATAATATTATATTATTTTCATTGTTATGTTTCAGTACTAATCCTGCTGATCAACTGCGCAAGTGTTAAAGTGGCAACTAAAGTCCAGGACATTCTGACCGGAAGTAAACTTGTCGCCATTGCCATAATATCTGTCGGTGGGATCTACAAGATAGCTACAGGTGGGTTTGAATCAATACAGTGTCGGGACACAATACCAGCCCGTCAATACCAATTTCATTTTAATTAACACAACTGCTGACAGTATTGACTTGACATGGCGTGTTTTGGACAGCTGTCTACATGACCATATCATGCCTGTTTCAAGGCAGTCATTACCAGCAGCATGACATAATACAACACACAAGATGCTGTGCGATAGGCCTTCGTTTGTCGCCTACCTGACAGATGAATCGATTCTGGGCGGTTTCTCCGGAGTACGATGACATTTATCCAAAGTAATAATTTTCAGCAACCAGAATTCGGATGATTCCGGTGGAATGAAGTTTCCCTAAACGTCAGTTGAGTGGCTCTAAGCGTGTGTGCTTTGTCCCTAGACCCGCGAAGACCCTGGTTAAAACAGATCTTCAGTAACCCCATTTTCTCCTCACAGAGGTTACTTGCCACATCTGCCTACGAACGAGGGGCGGTGGGGTAGTTTAGTGGTTAAAGCGTTCGCTCGTCACGCAGAGGACCCGGGTTCGATTCCCCACATGGGTACAATGTGTGAAGCCCATTTTCTGGTGTCCCCCGCCGTGATATTGCTGGAATATTGCTAAAAGCGGCGTAAAACTAAACTCACTCACTCCTACGAACGTAGTAAGATGACAAGTAACCACTGTGGGAAGAGAATGCAGTAACCCATGCTAAGCGTTAACAGCGACAAACGGGATTGGGTGGTCTGACTCGCCGCCATATAGCTGGAATATTGCTGAGTGCGGCGTTAAACAACAACAAAACAAACCCTACTCTTGATGGCCCTGACCTTGTGAACATGCGACTCTTTTTTCGTAATGGTTGGAGACACTGAGCGCTGTGTCAGCTACATTTCGGTAGAGCTCTTGGGGCCAGTGCCAGATGCCAGACAAATGGAGTGAGTATGGTTGTACGCGGCTTTTAGCAATATTTCAGTAACATCACTGTAGGGGACACCGGAAATGGACTTCACACATTGTGCTTATGTGAGGAATCGAACCCGGGTCATCGGCTGACATCGAAGTTATTATAGTCTGGGATGCGCCGGAACTTATACAGTCGATGATAGTCTGGTAAAATAATATTGTATTGGCATACCAAGGTTTACAATTTCTCATGTAGTACAAACTGAGGCACATTTATAGTGAACTGGAAAAGTTTATATTGTTTAATAGATTGTGAACCTATACAACAGCCTGTAGACTCATGAAACATGTACAGTGTGTAATAATGTGGAACCTTTTACAATTTATAATAGACCGGAATCTTTAAATACGCCTTCACCTTATCAAACGAGTAGTCATTGGAACTCTTTAGAATCAGTCTAAGTAAACTTATCCTCAATACTTTTCGTTACACTTCACTACTGAGTCTAACAAAACCTTATGGGAGGTCGCGTCAGGTAACATTTGAGGTTGACCAATCAGAACACAGCTTACCAAATCGCGAACGTGCACATTCGCACATACCCTTTGAACTTTTATCTCGAAAAGGTTCGTATCCGAACGATTCCGAATGCTATTTCGCGTACGCTCTCTTCCGGGTGATGCACACGACGTACGTACAACCATGACGACGGTGAGTAAACAGTCGGTGCAAATAGTGTTTTGGGCAATATTCAAGGATGTTATCTTGCGGAAATATTAGCTCATGGTAACCATGTCAACACAAACCCCAAAGCGTATATACTGCAGGTGAAATAAATGTGTTATATGCGGATTGTTTGTGGAGAGATCTGTGTCGGTGACCTGAATATTTTGAAAGTCCCTCCGATCCCTAAATACATGTAATAGCCGTTGTCTCATTGGTTAAATCTATTTAACCGTCTGGCGTTTGATTGGACGGTCATTGGTCGCGGAAAGGTCACCTTCTACTAGGTTTTGTTAGACTCAGTGGTGGAGTGTAACGAATAACACTGAGACTAAGTTTACTTAGACTGTCTTTAGAATCTGAAATACACTGGAAACGTACAGTTTGTAGGGAAACTGAAACTAATACACTTTGTTACGATGTGTCTTAAAATAAAGCCAAGAAAGGAACCAAATACAACTCGTAGTATACTGGAATAGACACGTTACATAGTTTATTACAGAAACACATACAGTGTTTAATGCACACGCATGCAGTCAGCTGTATTTGGGAATACACGAATCTATAATGGACGTTAAGTAATGTACATGTATACAATAAATCTATTTCCCAAGGATTTAGTCAGGGCATACAATAAATCATACTATAGTTGATACAACTGGCAAGGGTTCATTGTGACGGCTGTTACACACGACCTCCAATGGGGGCTATACACTGGGAGTTAAGACATGTATACATGAGGCTAGAGGCGTATACAGGTAACACAGTTCAGCTCAGGTGTTCCAGGACCTGTTACCTAGCCTTTGAAGTGAACAAATCGGATCGGGCGTTTCGACTGGGTGGATTGATTGATTGCTGTTGACTGACTTGTGTAGAGTTGCCTGTAACACCTGGTTACGTTTACAGATGCTTCTGTAGCTCTGAAATACACTCTCCGCCAGGGAACCATCTTCATGGGCTCAATGGCGGACAGCGTTCGAAATTACCGCCAGTTCTAACTCCCGAAAGCCGACTGAAAACCACTCGAACCCACAGCTTCTGTTTTCTTCAGGTCCTTTAACCCAACACCCTTTGCCTCACTAATGACTAAGAGTAATTATTTTTCAGAAAATATCATTCAGTATTTTCTAGTTTTTAATCTCGATTACCACTGACATGTTCCTGTCTGAACATTCTGATTCAGACTTGGATCTTGACATAGATGCTGAGTTTGTGGTACATGAAGACTAGACTAGTCAGTCACTACGGTTAAATTAAATTCTTTATCTCAGTTTGTTAGTTGTCACATATTATGTTGCTGGGAATTACGTGTACTGAGCTAAAATGTAGGACCTATACATTCAGATCAGGGCCCACAACCTTTTATGGTTCTGGGTCCTGTGGGCCTACAGCTTTTCAGGGTTCAGGGCAAACAATGACAGTGGACTTAGTCCAATGTGCGTTTGTCTGTCGAAGGAGACAATCGTTGACGACCTAGGCACACTACTGTCTAGAATAACGCTTCCTCTTCGAATATAGGTATATATAACGGTAACAGATACTCCCAATTGAAAGAGAGCCCCAGTGAGTTGGAAGATTCAGAACCTAGTCATGAGGAAATCTAGACTTGCTTCATTTAGGGCTTTAGCGTTACAAAGAGGCTGTGACTGGCACAAGTTATTTGCCTCATCCCCTGTGGATTGAAGCCTTTATACGTCACACCGAATTTTTAAATTAGTATGAAGATATAATCAGAGCACGTCACAGGGCTCGTATTACCTGTCGTGTCTAGTAAAAATACAATGCAGGCAAACGCGACGCTCAGACCCTGAACTCTGAACCGTGAAACCACTCTCTCTCTCTCTCTCTCCCTCCCTTCACCCCACCCCCCCCCACCCCCTCACCACACACACACCTCCTTCCCATATACATGTACACTCTCTCGACAAACACATACATGCGCGCGATGCACAACGGAAATCCTTTCGTCAGTTACATGTATTAATTGTAAAATCACTTGAAAATCTGCATACATCGTGTAGGCGATGGCTAAAGTGACGTCTATGTCAATTTGACCGACGTCCCTTTTCATGACATCGCAGTGAGAGTCTGTCACACGTGCCAGTCGCCTAACAATATTGGAAGTGAAACGTGAAACCAGTACACACTTTGTCGGTTGCCCCAGTCAACCCAGCTGTATCATATGCCCATCTCGTTTTCCATCTTACTTTCCTGGTCATCTGTGGGTCAGCTGTCCATCACGTGCGAACTGATGACAAGGTGATAACTAAACTAACGCTTGGTCACTGCATATATATACTTTTGATAGTAACAAATAAATTCATTTAAATTGAAAAGTGAGTTTGGAGTGAGGAAATCTCAACTTGCTTAATTAGGGCTTTAGCATTGGAGCCAGGGCTCGGTAGAAATGAAAATAATATGATAAAGGAACTAGGTGATAACGTCCTTTGTTTGACAGGCGATGATCCCCGACAACCTAAGACTGTCTGTTTGTCAGACTGCCGTGACATGAAATATAGATATATCTAAATGTAGGTACAACGATCCCTCACATCTGTTGGTGCAGGATATCAAATTGATTCATGATATTCATTATGAAGATACTAAATAATGTTTGTCGATTTTACAAACTGCCATATCAGACTCTTTTGATGTACAAAATAATGTATTAAGCAATCGATTTTACAAGCTAAATTAGTGAATCTTGGCTTTGAGAGGCAGAAGTAGACCAACCAAGGAAAATAGTCACATACATTAAATACACGATGACCCCTCACCCATTCCTTACACAGAACACAAACCCTGTTATCACTTTATGATTATACTTTATTATTTACTATCCTGCAAGTCTAATATCAATAGGTTATTCCCCGTGAAGCCATCAGTGTATGTACATTGCTGACCTTTGCAGGTCATATGCCTCAAATCGAATAAAGCGTTTGCAGTCCGAGGTCACCTGTCTTATATCGAGAATAGCGTTTGCTGCGGAAGGTCATGCGTCCTATGTCGAGTGAAGTGTTTACTGCAGAAGGTCACATGTCTTATGTCGAGTAAGGCGTTTGCTGTATAAGGTCACTTGTCTTTTGTCGAGTTAAGTGTATGCTGTGGAAGAACATGTATCTTATTTCGAGTAAAGTGTTTACTGTAGTAGGTCACGTGTCTTATGTCGAGTAAAGTGTATGCTGTGGAAGGACACGTCTTGTGTCGAGTACAGTGTTTGCTGTAGTAGGTCACGTGTCCTCTGTCGAGTAAAGTGTTTGCTGTAAAACGTCACGTGTCCTATGTAATTACAGTGCCACATATTCACTATACTTTGATCTCGTATATACAAATTTGAAACTGAAGTTGCCTTTGGGAAGTTGTGTTTCTGCACCAATGCTTTCACAAACAAATCAGTTTATGTCAGAATTCAGAATCACGGGAAAAAAACTTTAAACTGGGCATTTGACATTTTATCCTCTTCTTGTTCTCTTTCTTAACAAAGCTAAGACATCTTTCATAGTTGCTAAGAAATGGTCTTATTTGTTCATGTAACACAGACAGCAGACACAAACACACTGGTTGCGTTTGCATTAATATTGGAGACTAGGTCCCTATTCCCAATACAATACTCCTTACAACTTTAAGTAATGTTTAAGCTGCCTCTGGATATATGGTGTCTCGTGGTGATACAACGATGTATCATGGACCCTCGCGATAGGAATATCGTGTCATATTGCCTAAATGTGTTTTGTACCAATGCACTCGTATCTCGCAGTTGACGACGCAAACATCTATGCTATTGATGAATCGTTGCACCGATTCTGTTTCCTGTTGTAGGTGACTTGTCTCACATAGGGTTGAGTGTTTGCTGTAGTGCACACGTGCAGTTTGTTTGATACAGCAGGTGATGTTTCATGTGTAAACTGTTTGTTGTTGCAGGCTGTGTCCTCTACTTAGAAAAAAACTGTTTGCTGTTGCAGGCCGTACGTCCTATTTAGATAACTGTTTGTGTGGCAGGCTGTGTCTCCTACTTAGATAAAAAACTGTTTGCTGTTGCAGGCCGTACGTCCTATTTAGATAACTGTTTGTGTGGCAGGCTGTGTCTCCTGCTTAGATAAAAACTGTTTGCTGTTGCAGGCAGTACTTCCTATTTAGATAAAAACTGTTTGTGTGGCAGGCTGTGTCTCCTACTTAGATAAAAACTGTTCGCTGTTGCAGGCAGTACTTCCTATTTAGATAAAAACTGTTTGTGTGGCAGGCTGTGTCTCCTGCTTATAGATAAAAACTGTTCGCTGTTGCAGGTTGTGTCTCCTATGTAGATAACAGATGTTTGCTGTTGTAGGCCGTACGTCCTATTTAGATAAAAAAAACCTGTTTGTACTGCAGGCTGTGTCTACTACTTAGATAAAAACTGTTTGCTGTTGCAGGCAGTACGTCCTATATAGCTGAGGGCTTCCAGGATACAGAGAGTAACCCGTCCATCATCGCCCTCGCTTTCTACAATGGCTTGTGGGCATATGACGGCTGGTGAGGTGTAACAGTTTGTTCCTCATTGTTCCACTTTGTTCCTCAATCGCGGTATAGTATGACATATTGACACACGTGGGGGCGGGGCAATACAGAGTACGACCTATCCGCTATGGAATTCTACTAGAATCACATGATGCTTTAATAGCCAGATTAGGAGAGACATTCGATACCAAGTTAAACACGCAGGTAGTGACGTCATCTCAGAATCTAAGATGTCGTGACGAGTAAGGGTCGAACAATAACAAGAATCTTATTCTATTTCAAGACCATACCCTCTAGGGAATGCCATGGTTTTGGGTGACCAGACCCTACTCGATTCCCTCAGAACCTCATTGACCTGTTACAAAAGACCAGCGGATAGTCAATAATACGGTCCATTGAATCCCATTGTAACGAAAGTTTCGATGTCATAATACATACACTCGAATGAAATCGATGACAGGAAGTATATAAAAGTCTACCTATTTTCAGAAACCCCGAAAATTTTAGTCAACCGAAACTTTCACATGGGATTGTGGAGTTCAGCGTTCGGTGTATGCGTCGTCATGAGTTATTTCCCTTTACCTACTAACGTGAAGGTTTAGGGAAGGTTATCTAAATGTAAACGTGTTAGTCAATGGAGTAGCCACTGATCCGTACCATTACAATATTGGTTAAATGCTCGCCACTCCTCTGGTGGTGGATGTTGGTGGTGGATGTTTGTTGCCGCACACAGCAATACCCCAGCTATGCAGCGGCGGTCTGTGAATAAACGAGTCCTGACAAATCCAGTGGTCAAAAACATGAACATCGGCCTACGCGACTGGTATGCCATGACATGTCTCAACAAAGTCAGCAAGCTAAAATTAGACTGTTTTATCGTCTCTTTTGACATACATGGGTTTATAGGTACACGGAGTAACACAATTGGACAAGGAGTAGGCGTCCCTATTGGGACCAATTGTGCTCCACTCCTCGAGGGTCCGTTTTCTTTATATAGAACCGTGAAGTTCCCGGGGTAGAATAGGCCTTCAGCAACCCATGCTTGCCATAAAAAGTAACTATGCTTGTCGTAAGAGGCGACTAACGGGATCGGGTGGTCAGACTCGCTGACTTGGTTGACACATCTCATCGGTTCCCAGTTGCGCAGATCGATGCTCATGTTGTTGGTCACTGGATTGTCTAGTCCAGGGTCGATTATTTACAGACCGCCGCCATATAGCTGGAATATTGCTGAATGCGGAGTAAAACTAAACTCACTCACTCACTTTTTCTTTATATCAAACTTTGTCATCGGGTTGGCAAATGAAAAAAAGTAATTTGGCTAATGATGATTGAATATCGTTCAGAAACGAACAAATTCAACATTACCTTCCACTGATTTTCCTGAAATATGGGGAACGAGTAAGACATCCTCAACAATGTCACATTTACATCACTGCACATCAATTCGGAGTGACAGTCTAGAGATGAGCATCGACCTACGCGACTGGGGCACCATGACCTGTGTCAACCAAGTCTAGAGTGACAGTCTAGAGATGAATTCAGCTTCTCAATAGTCAGTCTTCCTTTCATGTCAAACAACGCTTGACAAACTATCTTTTACGTTTTTTTTTTGGTTTACAATTCACATTTTGTAAACGTAAAGTCAAGCGTGCTTTTCACTAAAATTTCAAAGAGCGTCATGCACATTTGACTCAGTGGTTCAGTAAAGGTTGCAGCGTTCAAGGTCTCAGTAAAAGCTTTCTACATGTTTTATTAGACAAAAGGTGAAGTGGCTGTTTCTATGGTGGCCTGCTGGGGACATAGCTTTCTTGGTTTTAGTTACGACCAGGAGAAAGCGATAAGAAGGGAAAAGAAAGCGAAAGCGCAAGACGAGAAAGCGATAGACGAGAACGCGATAACACGAAATACACAATCGTTTTCTAGTCACTTTCTCTTTTCGCTTTCTCGTCTTGCACCATCGCTATTGCGTCTCGCGCTATCGCTTTATCTCCTCGCACTATCGCATTCTTAATTCGCGCTTTCGCTTTCTCATCTCTCACTATCGCTTTCTCATCTCGCACTACCACTTTCTCTTCTCGTACCATCAGCTTCTCTTCTCACACTATCGCTTTCTCTTCTCGTCTCGCTCTATCGCTTCCGTATTTGAAAACGAGAAAACGATGTCCCCTCTGGGTCCCCATATACTGAAGACTCTTGCCATGTGGATAGACACTTGTACCAGCATCCGCTCTCATCCCGCAAGTCAAACAGTGGCATCTGACATTAACGTGATAGTCACTCAGTGCATCACCCGCAAACAAACAGACATTTTACGTGTGTTTCAAGCTCTAGAGTAGATAAATGCAAGGATGATGGTTTTGTCTGTTCCTCAGTACCTGTGCCAAATTATTTACCCAACAATCCCTGCAATGCTAAGACCCTAAATGAAGCAAGTCTGGATTTTCTCAGGTTCTGAATCTCCCGTCTCCCTTTCATTTTAAGTGGCTTTATTTGTTACAATCAACACACACGTACACATACACACACGTTCACATACACGCAGGCACGCACTCTCTTTCTCTCCAGAAAGTATAAATGTGCAGAGCCTAGGCAATAGTCACGATGATGGTGAGCGTGTTTATTGTATCGTATATAACTAAATAAACACGTCAAATTTCAGGAATAACCTCAACTTTGTCACGGAGGAATTAAAGAACCCCCAAAGGTATGTGCTTTATCATTCTGTATTTAATCTGAGCATGTACTAGCTGCGCTCTCATCACAATGAGCAAGCAAGCAGTGTTATTAGTCGCTTAACACAATGCAAATTTTCTGTACACCTGATAAACTCTTTTCCAAAACAGAATGTCCCTATGCTGACAATTCGTCTTGGCGTCACGGTAAATCTGATAACATTTTTACATGGAGAGATGGTAACAGATTTAAGGAGTGGGATGGGAAAATGTTTCATTCTGCCATGGTTGTGCAGTAGCACATATGAAGTTCATCCGTGAACATACACGTTTGAAATGCTCCTCAGCAAGCAATTCATGCTTGTCGTAAGAGGTGGTGGTCAGTCTCGCCGACTCGGTTGACTCATGTGTAAATCGATGCTCATGGTGTTGACCACTAGGGTATCTGGCCCGGCTTAGATTATTTGCAGACGTCTGGTATATTGCTCATTGCGTCCTTAAACAGTGAGCGAGTTTGGTTTTACGCTACTTTCAACACTGTTCCAGCAACATCACAACAGGAGAAACACCAGAAATAGGTTTCACACATTGTGCCCATTGGTGGAATCAAACCCTGGTCCTGTGTAGCCTTGTTAGCCTTGGTGTAGCTGTTTTAACCTTGTACCGGTAATAGCCTTGGTGTAGCGTTGTTAGCATTGGTGTAGCTGTGTAAGCTTTGTTGTATCTGTGTTAGCCTTGTTGTAGCTGTGTTAGCCTTGTTGTAGCTGTGTTAGCCTTGTTGTAGCTGTTAGCCTTGATGTATCTGTGTTAGCCTTGATGTATCTGTGATAGCCTTGATGTAGCTGTGTTAGCCTTGATGTAGCTGTGTTAACCTTGATGTATCTGTGTTAGCCTTGTTGTAGCTGTTAGCCTTGTTGTAGCTGTGTTAGCCTTGTTGTATCTGTGATAGCCTTGGTGTAGCTGTGTAAGCTTTGTTGTAGCTGTGTTAGCCTTGTTGTAGCTGTGTTAGCCGTGTTGTATCTGTGATAGCCTTGGTGTATCTGTGTAAGCTTTGTTGTATCTGTGTTAGCCTTGTTGTAGCTGTGTTAGCCGTGTCGTAGTTGTGTTAGCCATGGTGTAGCTGTGTTAGCCTTGTTGTTGCCGTGTTAGCCTCGGAGTAGCTCTGTTAGCCTTGGTATAGCTGTTACCCTTGTTGTATCTGAGTTGGGCTTGGTGTAGCTGTTACCCTTGGTGTAGCTGTTTTAGCTTTGGTGTAGCTGTTAGGCTTGGTGTAGCTGTGTTAGCCTTGGTGTAGCTGTCTTAGGCTTGGTGTAGCTATGTAAGCCTTGTTGTAGTGGCTTGATAGATAGACGGGTTCATATGCAGAGATTAGGCGAAATTGAGTTGTGCGTCAGAGACTAACTGCCTACATGGTGTGAGTGAGGGAATGAGTAAGTATGTTTTTACGCCGTTTTTAGCAATATCACGGCGGGGGACACGAGAAATGGGTTTCACACATTTTACCCTTGTGAGTCTCTATATGCACGTGTGTGCGTGTCTGAATTTACTATTCAGGACAAATACAGGTTTTAAAGACCTACGTCAATGAAGTGCCACGTTGCACATATGTGCTTCTCAGAGGCAGTGTACATATTTCCATACGATCAGTCTTTCTTTTTTCCCCTTAATGCCGAGCGTCAGCCATCGTAATTAGCGCCATCATTGAATGTCTATAGGTATGACGCCCCCGGAGAACGAACAATTGTTCTGCCTCTCCGGTGGGGTAGCCTTAAGCGTTAGCTCGACACGCCGAAGACCTGGATTCGATTCCCAACGTGTATGGTGTGTGAAGACCATTTCTGGTGTCCTCCGCCGTGATACTTGTACAGGCGGCGTAATACTACACGCTCCTCTTTAAGATTCTTTTTGGATTAGACCAAGTGAGTGAGTGAGTGAGTTTAGTTTTACGCCGCACTCAGCAATATTCCAGCTATATGGCGGCGGTCTGTAAATAATCGAGTCTGGACCAGAAAATCCAGTGATCAACAACATGAGCATCGATCTGCGCAGTTGGGAACCGATGACGTGTGTCAACCAAGTCAACGAGTCTGACCACCCGATCCCGTTAGTCGCCTCTTACGACAAGCATAGTCACCTTTATGGCAAGCATGGGTTGCTGAAGGCCTATTCTACCCCGGGACCTTAACACCAAGGGAGACAACTTAGTATTTCATAAAACAGTTCCATTTCAATTCTGGTCATTCCTATAATCAGGAATAAAACAATGCAAACACGTATTATCTATCTATATCTTCGGCTTAGCACATTTATTACATACGACCACGAAGGTAAATGTTCTCACGGGTTTGAAAAAGAAATAACCGCGTGTCGCCGGGTACCAATGTTGACGGAATCTGTATACATACCTGTCTGCAGGAACCATACGTGTCTCCTGTAACCAATGTTATCACACAGTTGAGGGCCAGGTCAATGTTTCAGAAATCTACCCAGGGCAATATTACTCGGCGTCCCACTTACGACAATCTGCTACGTACTCGTCAACATCGGCTACTTTAGCGTCATCTCTAAAGAGGAAGTTCTGCTCATTGATGCCGTAGCAGTGGTAAGTATCTGTGTGTTGTTGGATTGGACATTGAATGTATTATTGGTTTGGTCATACTCTTCCCACAGAGGTTACTTGCGGCGGTGAAAAACAAAACAAACACACACCCCCCCCCCCCCCCCCAAAGAAAAAACAACAAACAAACAAACAAAACCAAAACCAAAACAAAACAAAACAAAAACCCAGACACCCCACCAAAAAACCAAGACAAAAAATAATAAAATAAAATAAAATAGAAACCAAGAATACAAAAAAAAACCCCAAACAAAACGCTACGCTCTTCTTTTTATCCAACACGTGTTACATCGAGGCATTACATCCTACTTTACCAATACAAGTAAATGTGAGGCCACAATTGAACCTCCTCAGTCTGGATATATGTCGATGTAACACACCTGACACTTAATGGCTAGCTTGTCCGTTGTCAACAAGGGTGATGGAGACGCCATTGATCCGCCATTACATGACAGAGTTCTGTCTAGATGGAACATTTGCTCATGGCGCATGGGAAGAGGCTCTAGTTTTCCCGAATCATACAGAAATAACCGAGGTCATACGGTTGATCATTTCTGAATCAACGTCGCAGATTGTACAACTAAATCTGGTTGTAATCAATCACAAATCCTGAACACTTGCACCATTAAAGGGTCGTATTAGAATTGAGGTTCGTAGTAAACGAAAAGTAAACTCACTCACTAGTCCTACAGACCACCGTCACGTATCTGGAATAGTCCGTCAAGCAACAAACACATCCATTTACACAACTGTGAATGCTAAGATAAGAACAAGATTAGAAGTAGCTGTCACAGAGAAAACTCAATGCCTGGTTTATTGACACCTATATGTCTGCCTGACTGTCTGCTAATGACAATATGCAATGCACAGCTTCAATTATTGATCATTTGCAATTTGAAATTAACTCCTATCGGTCTTATAAGCCATAAACAAAGAGACGACCAAGCGTATCGGAAAATGAACCAGTGGCTAATGATAAGGCGTCGTTACACATGAGACCCACCGGCCATGACTGGGTTCGGTATCGCGGCTGCTTCGTTTCGAGGGAGGTAAACCCAAGTACAAAATCTTGCACTTTCGATTTGCGATTATACTCGTATAATTTTGTTTATTTGTTTTTTCACAATCACCAAAGCATTTTATATATCAGGAACAAGTGATAACTATGTTTTCACTATGTTTGATTTTTGGGTTGCATGTGACCTTGAAGTACAGTGTTACCTACATTTTCGGGAATTGACCGGTAACCTTGCTGTATAATCCAGGCCTCCCTGTGACATTGTAATTTGAACAGGAATATTCCCAGGAATATCACGACGACGTATTCTTTGTAACAATTGTCTTATTTCCATATTGCACGTGTTGCATTTGTTTAACAGACGTGGGGTAACAAAATCCTAGGAGTTATGACGTGGATCATCCCCGTGTTCGTCGTCCTGTCCTGCTTTGGTTCAGCCAATGGGTCGCTGTTCGCAAGTGGGAGGTACGTCCAGTCCCCAGTATGTTCTAACTTCAATACATTCACTGACCAATAGGGCTGTACATAACGCATACTATCGTATGATTGCAATTTTGGAGTCACCGATGGCAATTAATCGCTGGTAGAAACGAAAACCTATCGATGGTATGTGGTCTATCGACACTTTGTATTAACTCACTTCTTTGATAAATGCGCAGGGCAAAATACAGGAAGTGCGAGATTCGTTCACATGGATTTAGAGTTATCCGCCCCTGTAGGCTTGCAGCTTCACTGAATATGACAGGTGATGTTGGCCCTCATGTACGATATACCAGTAAATGTTAACATGGCTTGTGTGTTATTTTGTCACCAGGTTGTGCTTCGTGGCTGCCAGGGAAGGCCATCAGATGCAGATGCTGTCCTTCATTGACATACACCGACGCACCCCAGTTACAGCACTTATATTTACGGTAATTAGTTATATTAACGTCTACGTTGTACATCAGCATACACCTTCAGCCCAGGCAAACACTGCTAAACGATTGAAGCTGTTCCGATACATCCTTTACTGTGGCCTATGGATGATTTACTGTCTCAGCGGTGTTTCCTGAGTGAGTGAGTGAGTAGTTTTACGTCGCTTTTAGCAATATCCCAGGAATATCACGACGATGTACACCAGTAATAGGCTACACACGTTGTACACATGCGGGGAATCGAACCCGCGTCTAAGGCGTGTCGAGCGAACGCTTTAACCACCAGGCTACCCCACCGTCCCTTCCAGATGCTATAAACACCATGGTAAAAGGCCACGAATGGATCGGATGGTCAAGTCTCATGTCATCGTATCCCCATCGATCATGATGTTTATCACTGGATTGTCTGGTCCAGATTTACAGACCACCATCATATAGCTGGAATACAGCTGACTGTGACCTTAACAAACAAACAAACAAACAAACAAACAAACAAACAAACAAACCGGGCGCGCTTAACGGTGACTTGGTCCAGCGTGTGGTGTTTCAGTCTCTGCTGGTCGGATGTCGTGCTCCTTTGTCAGTTGTGTGAAGTTCTACGACTCAAATGTCTCAACCCAAGAATTGCATCCGCCATGAATGTGGTATCGATTCTCTAGATGCACCAACCATATATGGTTGTCTTGTTGGCCGAGGGATGCCTTTGGATAGATGACGTCTCAAAAGAGACATCTACCCGTGAAGGTTTTAAAAGAAACTTACCCGTGACGATCCGGGTTAGAACCATGCTTGTACGAGGCGATCGGGTGGACTCGCTGGCTTGGTTGACACATGCTCAGTTTAGGATATCGATGCTCATGACGTCAATCTCTGGATTGTCTGATACACATGTGATTATTTCAAGACCGTCACTATATAGCTGAAACATTGCTGAATGCAGCCAAACAGTAAATATTTCAAATGAAAAAATTATTTGTTATGAGCTTACAGGGGTACTTTTCCTGAGTATAGTGACCCAGACTATGACAAAGGTCAATTTTGCTGCTGTAATCAGCCCTTCAAGTGTATGTGAATGCTTGGTTATGCTGGGAAAGTGATACTTGAAATCTGACTACGTCCGGTTTCAGACAGCTGTGGGGATGCTGATGATTTTACCAAGTGATCTGAGTAGCCTGATCAGCTTCTTCGGGTTTGCTGCTTGGATGTTTTACGGTCTTACTTGTGCTTCCTGTATAGTGCTACGTTACACCCAGCCAGACCTACCGCGCCCATACAAGGTAGGTGTCTACGTTACACCCAGCCAGACCTAACGCGCCCATACAAGGTAGGTGTCTACGTTACACCCAGCCAGACCTACCGCGCCCATACAAGGTAGGTGTCTACGTTACACCCAGCCAGACCTAACGCGCCCATACAAGGTAGGTGTCTACGTTACACCCAGCCAGACCTACCGCGCCCATACAAGGTAGGTGTCTACGTTATATGGCATTAGTAAATGCCTGCTTATAAGGCGCTCACATACAGGCGTGTTGCCTGCTCGCGGCGCTTCGTACATCACTATCCCCGACACTATCGTACGTCATAGAACACTATCACACTTTCAAGGTATTGTAAACAGGGCCAGCTTGAATATCTGCACACAATGTTTTTGAAAGAGTTTTTGACAGACTAGAACAAGGTGTCCTTAAAAAATAAATCCCGTCTAAATAGAAATCGAGCAATCCAAATCTATAAATGTTGATTCTGACTTGAAGCCATGTAATGCTATTTTGAACATTTTTTATGAGCTTTTATCTGAGGGCATGCCATTATCCAAAAGATACCAAATGACAGATCGTTTTCCTTTTCTGCGATTTTTAAAAATAAATATCCTACCACAAGGTGTTAGGATGACGAATATCTCGTTAACCACATCACTCATGTATGAAATCTTTGAAATGGCTTTGCTAATGATGCTTTCAAAATAAAATGGAAGCTTTTTCAAACATTGGCCATCGAGAATATTGTTAGTCTGAGACCTTTTTGAACACCCCTCCTACACAAGGAAGCTTCTGGTCTCCAATCAGCTATAATGGGTATATCTGTTTCATGGTCTGTGTGACAGACAAACAAGGATAAGTTGAGCATCGACCTGACAACTGACTCGTATTGGCATGTATGAGTATTGCCCGCGGGCGCTTGCCGTTGTGAGTGAATGGACCCAAGGTTGTCTGTGATCAAGCGTAGCGCGATGAGTGAAGCCAGTGGCCTGTATTATGAGCAAGGCGTGTGCAGCATCGTCCAGTACTGCACGTGCACTACATCTGCTCTCCCTTTCATAAACCAAATGGGTTTGCTCATAGCCGGTCCCGCCTGCTTCTTGTAAACGCATTCTCTGTGCCTGTCCAACTTATCCCTTTTGAAGGTCGTTACACCGTGTTCTGAAAGGGTATTACAGTCCCACAAACACTATCCAGTCACCGTGTGACGCGAATTTATTACGCTTTATTGCTCCTATATTAAAAAATAACAGTTATCAGCAAAAAATAAAACACGACAATACACGTTATATTGTATGTTTAATCACACTGTCAACTGTCCCATTGTTTCATGTGTAACAATGGTGCATTGTTTTCATTTTTTCACATTGGGATCCCATGTGACAAAGACCTCATTTGAATATGAAATAGCTTCAGCACATGGTTCATACATTGACTACTAGACAAGACAGCAATGTGTTGCCCATGTTCAAAAACTTAACCGTTTGGAATACATTGTTGGTAAAATAATCTAAGTGTGAAAATATTTATTAATTAGAGTAAATTCAACGAGCAATGTCAGGAACTTATTGAAAGTATCACCTCTATGATTATCAACTAAATTTTGGGAAAAAACAAACAGTTTTCTTTTCATTTCTGTTGAAATATGATCTTCGCTGAACCGATCTTACACCCATTTTCCTTTCTTCCTTTCTTGAAGTGTTGTGTTGTAATTGACAACCTTGACACGGGATTCGAACCATCATCAAAGTTCGTGAACAAGTCTTCCAGTTCGAACTCACCCAACTGTCGAAGCCAAGATTGCTCCCTTTGCTAAGGAGCATCATTCCCATTTAACGCCTATATAAATTTAGGAAATAGTGCTGTAGGAAATAGACAAATAACCTGTGTTTAGACTGTTACTCTGTATCCCTCAACATAAACTCCATGAAAGAAAGACACGTAAGATGCTAATCAATAGATGAGACATATTCAACACGCATGAAAAAGCACAAAATATGTTTGAGATGACCCGTTGTGTCAGTAGGATGCGCATGCATTTCATGCCAGGTGAGTCGACGGTTCCTCGTCACACCTAGTTAAGCGGCCTAATTGCCGTCTATAGCCTGATCTATTGTTTTCAGCTGCTAGTATTTTTTCTTAGTTATTCCCGATTTTACGAGTAAACATGCATTTCTGGATATCTTCTTACGCATCCCACTGAATGCCCAGTTAGGCCGGAGTGAGTTATTTCGATACATCCCATTGCAATTGAGTAAGTTTGAGGGATACAGACTAACAACCTAAGAAAAGTTTTTTTCTGTTTCTGACAGTACTTTAATCTCTCCTCCGTAAAGTCCCTTTTCACATTTCCTATCTCCCTACCACTAAAACTGCAGTTAGGCAGAATCTGTTTCAACAGATATTTCACATTTTTTGCATATCAACTACATAAATTGTAGCGATAATCGTGAAAAATCATTTCCCCCTCATATTTCCGACAGTACTATAGCGAGGTCTTTCTACGTTGTTGGAGCACATAAGGCTGACATGGGTCCGTATTTTTCATGGACTGCATTTGAGATTATATGTCATACAAATAAAATCATACGCGGGTAAACACTCCATGGCACGTTACAGCATCTGCCTTGTAATCACGTGACCACTCATGTGACTTTGTAGCTTCAGTCTTGCTTAGTGTTCAGCGTTTTAATATGGAGGAGTTATCTCCCTTCATATGATGAATGGGGAGTACGTTGTCAGCATTACCTCCCTTTATGTTCCAGGTTCCAATCGTGATTCCCGTCCTGGTTGTGTTGGCATCAGTATATTTGGTCATCGCTCCCATTGTCCACGATCCCCGGATGGAGTTCCTGTATGCACTCATGTTCATCGCCAGCGGACTTCTCTTCTACTTCCCATTCGTCTATTACAAGCTGTCTGTACCCGGTGTCGGTACGTACAAGCCTTGCTTTGAAATACATACACTCAGCTCACATTCATCAAATAGATGGGTAAAGCAGACATACAGAGAGACAGACAGACAGACAGACAAGCAGACAGGTTTATTCAGTACTTTAGGCCCATAATACATACATTTGGCAAAATGCTTAATCATAAACAGCTGTTCGAAGGTGTGGACAACATTATTCACGACATCTGAGCTTCACATGGGAACCACAACATTTGATTTGACGGAAAATTCCCCAACACAAAACACTAATGCTGCATGGTTAACAAAAGAAGCTGGGCACAGCATTCATTCGTTACGACATAAGCCTTGTTTCTATGGTCGATTCTAAAAGTGGGTACAATGTGGGAAGCCCCTCTTTCGTGTCCTCTGCTGTGATGTTGCTGGAATACTGCTAACAACGGCGTAAAATCACACTCACTGATTCATGACGAACCAGACTGGACAAGGAGCAAAATATCTGGGACACAACGACGCAAAGCCACAGGATGGCAACAAAAAAGCATAAATCAATGGAATTTATGCAGAAAATACCATCGTCTGTATGTGTTTAAGCGTAGTGTGAATGAATGAGTGAATGACAGTTTTACGCCGCTTTTAGCAATATTCCAGCAATATCAGCACAGGACACCTGAAATGGATTTGGCACTTTGCTCCCACGTGGGGAATTGCACACACATCATCAGCGTTAATTACTAGGCTACTAGGCAACCCCACCGCCTCTTAAGTGTGCACTACCTGAGAGTGGGCTTTATATAGATAGTGTTTAGGTGGGTTATAGGGTGGAGTTTTTGTTTGTTTGTACTGATATTCTGGTTGTAACACGTCCTCTGCAAATGTTTGCTTGTCTTTAGTTGGAGTTCGGGTGGATGGGAGACAACGATCGTTTGGGGTTGTTTTTTTCATGATTGTTTACATGTTGACTTGACAGCGGTGGAAAATGTGTTGAGTGCGACAAACCAATACGACATTCAAAGAGACTAAATATTGTCGTCATAGCTGTGTGAATTAGTATAAGGAATATGCATATATAGCATGCCACAGCAGTCTAAGACACGTCTGTGCACGCAGATTATGACTCGTGCACAGAGCTCTGAGTATATCCAACGCATAATAGTAAAGTGTGACAAAGTGCAAGGTATTACAATAAACCAACTGCACCGAGTAACAGTAGAGCAAACTGTACACGAGGCAGTAAAGTGCACCAGTCGGTCCAACACATGACATTCATGTGTAACAGTTAGTTGAACACATGAGTCTAATGGTGAATAAAACAGTAGAGTCTTAAAGTAAATAGAACACACGAGTCTAATGGTGAATAAAACAGTAGAGTCTTAAAGTAAATAGAACACATGAGTCTAACGGTGAACAAAACAGCAGACTCTTAAAGTAAATACATGTAGAACACATGAGTCTAACGGTGAATAAAATGATAGCGTCTTAAAGTAAATAGAACACACAAGCCTAACGGTGAATAAAACGGTAGACTCTTAAAGTAGAGAGAGAGAGAGAGAGAGAGAGAGAGAGAGAGAGAGAGAGAGAGAGAGAGAGATTATTGTTTTTTTTCTGGGTTTTCTATTTCTCGCCCACAGGTTGAGGGTGGATTTGAGATGGCTGCATCCGTTATGTTGATAGTATTTGAATGGGATTGGATACGTGGTAGGGACTATTTTCGCTTGACTGCTGCAAGTGTATAATACAATGCAACAATTCTTTTGGCTGTACAAAGTTGATGGGGACAATGTGAGAGAGGGTTGTAGGTTGGTTAACGTGGAATCTTGGATGCTGAAGTGTAAACACCAAGAATTAAACAATTCTTCAGATTTCTTTGAGTGGCATTTTAGAAGTAGGGAAGTACAATGTAGAACAACTTCTTTTATTCGTGAGATTGACGTTTCGGTACAAGTGACAGCGGTGCAAGAATCTGTAAAGAAACATCGCTCTCACGAATAGAAGAAGTTGTTGTCCATAAAGTTAATTCTACAGACATTCATTTTTGTGTAATCAAAGTTACAAAGTTTTGTATATAGACAGTACTAAGAGCTTGCCCAACTTTCATTATCAAAATCACAAGTGAACTTGGGCTTTTCATAATAGTGGTAGCTACGCCCCTTTACAAATATTTTATCGGGCATGCTAAATGTTCTGAAAAATAATACTGGCTCATTTTTAACGAAAACGACATTCGTCTTAAAACGCCGACTGACAAAATATCAAATGTCCCCGCCTTCAAGGGGGCCCTACTCCCGGAAGAATCAATTCTTGCACACCCGAGCGTACAGACCATACCCCTTTTATTTACGAAACTATCTTCCTCCCGCCAAATGACATGACTAAGGATCTCTCCCTGTTGTTCTGGCGGTAGACAGAACACATCGACCGGGTGTAATTCAGCTACTGGGCGTGAACAGTTGTTCGGGTTTACCTCGACCTCTTTGCGCAGGGGAATAAATTAATTACCAGGTCAGTCGTGAAGCGTGCGCCAGACAAGCAGGTGTGTTTGAAGAATGCAGTTCACCTTATATCGTTGAATGCGGTCACGCTCATTGTCCGTGACGACCGTGAATATACTCCCACTCCACCGGTCGTATTGGGGTCGATTGTGTGGTGATAGCTTCATGACACAACTAGGATGATATATCTAAAAGTGACAGCTTTTCTTATCATGAATAGCCTTAGGCATAAACTGTTAAACTGCTAAACTGTTTTGGCAAAAACCTGTCAGTGTGAATCGGTATCCACGGTTCGTGTTTCCACGAAGGGAAGTAATGCAAAATATATACATTATGAAGTCAGGGAACGAAGAAGTGAACTTCCAGTTTGGGGTCGGTGGGGTAGCTTAGTTGTTAAAGTGTTCGCTCTTGACACCGAAGAAAGAGGATCGATTACCCTCATGGGTAGAACGTGCACAGCCCATTTCTAGTGTCCCTCCTCGTGATAATGCTGGAATATTGCTAAACGCGGCGTAAAACACAATTCACTCGACCACTCATTTCCTGTCTTAGGCCCTCGGTATTCCCGGCGCTTTCCACCGAAACCTCTTTCATGGCGGTTGGATCTGAGAGTGCTTTTACCTGTACGTAATATTTAAATCTGGTTTTGTTTTTCTTTTCAGATGCATTTACTAGATTTGTTCAGAAGCTCTTTCAAGTGGCGCCCCCACACTCGGTTCACAACCACTGACGTTATACGTTCGAGGTGAAGGTCACGGAAGGGCGAAGGTCAACGAAGGATGCTCACTGAAGCAAACACTGTGCTATTATAAAATGTAAATAGCCTTGTGACTTGTTTCAAAATGTCTCAAAGCATTATGAGGTCTACACAGGCATCCGAACACCGGATCATTTGAGTATGTAGTTTCAACGATAGTAGGAAGCTCGGCGGGGCCATCCTAGTCTGTCTGACAGACATATTTGCATTTTTCATACAGTTCACAACACTAATACAGAACTCAAATGATTTGTTTGAGTGGCGTTCTAGAAGTTGCTGGTACACTGCTTTATGGATGATCAACATTAACTTCACTACTTTAACAACGCCGATGTTGCGGTTCTTAGGTTCTTATGCCGTTCTATACCGAAACATAGTCATTGTTAAAGTACAGAAATTGATCATGCATAACGTAACATTCTGTCATCTCTGGAACTCAACTATGCTACAAGGGCCAGAACAAAATAAAGAAAAAAGACAAAAACAAAAAAAAAAGAACCAAGAAATGCCTGGTGTGCCACATGTTTGCAGTGGGGTTTTCAAATAAAGTATCAGAATGAGAAGGAAGCGCCCGGAGTCTTTTTAGAGGAAATACGATAATCTGTATGCCTATGTGCCTTTACCAGTGTCTGTTGTCTCCTATACAAAATCGGTCACCTATTCTTCATTCAGGTTGAAGGATTTACGGCACATCGTACCTTACCAGAGAATGAAGTGTACAACAAACAGATCACATAAAAGCTTTTCTCAGGGGTCGGTGCGATGTCTGCTTTGTTGAATGGTTAAGGTAGCCATTGTAACCATCCTCGGTCACCAAGGGGATTTTATCTCCATTGTGCTTTGGTAAACACTCCAGGCCTCTTCTGTATGGCTTCTGTTCTTTATAGTCACTTATAGCTTTTTGGCAGAATACACATTTCGTTCATGAAAATAATTTGATATATTTTACGGCCATGCCATTCCAATCAAGGTAGAAACGGAGCCATGGTGGTGGAGGGTCCAATAACACCATTTAAACTAAATGGAAATAAGATACACTTGATACAAGAGGATGGTTCACAACTCATTCGTTATTTTGAAGCAACTCTGTATATATAGTCATATGTTAGTAGCAAACATTTGTTTGTGTTTTATTCTCATTTTGTATAAAACCTTCTCGGGGAGAACCTGTGGCGATGGGATAGCCGAGTGGTGAAAGCTTTTGCTCGTCCCACCAAAGACCCGAGTTCGATTCCCCACATGGATACAATGTGTGAAACCCATTTCTGGTGTCGCCCGCCGTGCTAGTGCTGGAATATTGCTGAAGCGGCGTAAAACTAAACTCACCCACTCACTCAGAGGGGGTAATTGGCAGATTAGACTTTCGAAGCTGTCTTACCGCTAAGATAGTCGCAAGTGCCATACATTAACATTAGCTTACGACTACCTTAGCGCTAAGATAGTCGTAAGTGCCATACATTAACATTAGCTTACGACTACCGTAGCGCTAAGATAGTCGCAAGTGCCATACATTAACATTACCTTACGACTACCTTAGCGCTAAGATAGTCGTAAGTGTCATATATTAACATTGCCTTACGACTACCTTAGCGCTAAGATAGTCGCAAGTGCCTTACAATCACAATGCCTTACAACTACCTTAGCGCTAAGATAGTCGTAAGTGCCATACATTAACATAGCCTTACGACTACCTTAGCGCTAAGATAGTCGTAAGTGTCATACATTAGCATATTCTTACGACTACCTTAGCGCTAAGATAGTCGTAAGTGTCATACATTAGCATATCCTTACGACTACCTTAGCGCTAAGATAGTCGCAAGTGCCTTACAATCACAATGCCTTACAACTACCTGAGCGCTAAGATAGTCGTAAGTGCCATACATTAACATAGCCTTACGACTACCTTAGCGCTAAGATAGTCGTAAGTGCCATACATTAACATTGCCTTACGACTACCTTAGCGCTAAGATAGTCGTAAGTGTCATACATTAGCATATCCTTACGACTACCTTAGCGCTAAGAGAACTTCGAAAATCTAGGCCCAGTACGTCATGCTTGTTATCACAACCAACTTCCATGGGTGCAAGGCTGTGATCTGGCGGGTGTTTGTATACAAAGGTATTGATTTGTTATCATCATCCACTCGTAGTCGATCACTGTCAAACCGTCGTCATTTAGCTGAAATAATGCTGACTTCGTGTGAAAGATATTTCTCGTGTATATTTTGAAACTGGCGAGCAGAGGAAAGTATACACTTTAAAAGGACTTTACCAAAACCCGAGAAACATTCAAAAGGTCACCGCATCATTGCGGAGTTCAGGTCCAATATTTAGATATATAATTCATGCGACTCCCTAATCTTATTTGTAATCACCACGACACAAAGGTGCATATTTCCTCTGCATGGGAGTGTGTGTAAGATGCAATAAAAAAATATCACACACCACGTGGCTTTGTCATTACTGGACCAAAAACAGTGGTAATAAATGAATTATCAAATACTTTTGATTTATTATGAATAATTATTGGTCAATTATTTTAATGAGAAAATTTGCTATCCCCGTAAAGAAACGCATAGATGTTCTAATATCTTATTAAATCAAATATTCAACACATAGTTCCACAGACGTCCCAATATACCATACATCTCTTAAAGGGAACCTTTAACACAGTTCCATGTATCAGAACACGGCCATCCTGAAATTGTTTTGTTTTATGAAATACATTACATTGTTTATGAAACAAATCACCACAACGTCACAAATCATTTGCACGTGCAAATAATGCGATACGTGCATTATTGCTGCGTAGGCCTATAAGTTCCCAGATCATTTCAGAAAATTAACATCGTAATGTTGAGTTATTTGGCGAAATTACTATGCCACCTCTTGGTGCCGCGACGAGAAACATCGCTATTGGTAGATTAGAGGCTGGAGAGTCTGTTGTGAGACGTCTGAATGTCAGCCAGAGCACATTGTCTCGACTTGTGACGCGATTTCACCAAATGGGCACAACGACTGACCGGCCACACATCGGAAGATATAGACTCTTTAGAACCATCGATACACCCGGGTCCTTCATTTACGTGATTGGACCCTTACGCTGCTCGAAAACGTGGTCGTCATATTCGTATCTCTGTCTATGATTCTATGCTCTGGTGTTTCAGTATTATTGGTGTGAGACTTGGACAACTACACGCCCATGAATTATACCAATATCGCAACCGATCTCTGGCTTATGCGTTTCTTTTTTGGGATAGTATATTTATTCAGCCGATTGTATTTGCAATCAGTTCGTCGTTAGGTGGAGCTGAACAAATTGTGTTTTCCGATGATTCACTACACATTTTCAGGAACTCAACACCCAACAGAAGCCAAACTGAAATTTGTCATCCAAATCTTAAACGTCCTTGACTTTAAACGCTAGCTATTTGGCCAAACCCGTGGAAATGGATACTGTGGATAAAAAGACAAAACACAATGAAAGTATACGTAACTTTCGGGATTTCTGATAAACCTAAGTGACGCAAGGCTACACTTAGGACTACTTAACCACCTCTGTCCTTAGTATTTCTATACCACTTTCTACTTCAGCAAGCAAACCAAACGATGGTGTAGTACAGTAGGCATTAAACCGACGGAGACGAGATCCCAAAGCTTTTTTGAGCGATGTTACTCGATACACTATATACGGCCTTATCGTTTTCTCTCAGCGTATCAGCTTTCTCTTGCTGATACTCCCCTATCGTCCAAATACAATACGAGTTTTGTGTTACGCTTGAAACCTTGTCGAGGTCATCAACAAATATTTACGATGGGGTTGCAGATTTCATGTTAAGAAAGAAGAAATCATGTCAGTGTCATGGTCCCTACAAGTTTAAGTGCTGCGCATTGTGGTTTAGAGATTGAAATAGATGAAAGCTGAGGATGAAAACAACAAAGAGGGTTTGGGTGAGTGAAAATGATAAGACTCACAATCAGCTCAGGTCCTTGTCCCTCAATTCTCAGCCCAAACAGCGAACAGAACTTTTCAAAGTAAGCGCTACCTAGTCGAAGCCACCAAGAACTTCCCGAGAATGTGCAGACTCCTCAACATTTCAGCCGTCTGTGCAAGCACTACCCAGAATGTGCAGACTCCTCAACATTTCAGCCGTCTGTGCAAGCACTACCCAGAATGTGCAGACTCCTCAACATTTCAGCCGTCTGTGCAAGCACTACCCAGAATGTGGAGAACTGAGGCAGCCCCCTCATCAGGTGCACACATTTGCCATGTTTTTTGTAACTTTTGTCACAATTGATGTCCAAAGGTACAGAAAAGGCAATTACATGAATAATTCCATTGGTTTTATCAAATAGAATAAGGTCGGATTTATTGTGTTAAATACAACTGAGGATATATATGGGAATCTTTCAAAGAATTTTGTAATTGTCAATTTTCATAACGACCTCTGCATATACTATGCGGTTCCATAAATGGACCCCAGACATGCATGTCAAAGGTGGTAATAAGCGAACCGAAAATGCCATCTTGTCTCTTGAAATACTTCGTGTTTGTTGAACAGACTCAATACATTTATCATATAATCTACATTTCATATGAATATTTAATTTTACATTTTGACGCAAAACCATTGTGCGTGACGCAACTGGCCTTGAGAAGCAAACAAAAAGCCTTCCGTTTCACTTTTCAAGCCAGCCTACTTCATACAAGCGAAGGACACAGCAGAAATGCACTTAACCTCACCACATCGCATATGAATTAGGTTAAGAGAAATTCCCCTTGCAAAAAACTGAGTTTGAGTAGAGTTCATGTGACACTTCTTGGTCGACGCTCATTGCTAGATCAACCTCCTCTTAAGCGCCAACAACAAAAGCACTGGCACCGGGAGTGTCCTACATTCTTGGCTCTGCCCAGATGGCTGTGGAATGCGTTGTTTTTTTTAAGCTATAAAGTTTTGACCTCTTACCAGGAGGGTCATCGGACAAATATATGACTCTCAAATAGACTCTCCACATTGCGTAATGAAATATTTTCTTACTCCTCTATTGTGTCCTTTCTGTTCGAATCTGAACTTTATCCTGAAGTGGAAAAATGAAGAATTTGGTTTAGAATAATTGCTTTTGTCTTTGTATATTGTGTTAAAACCGACTTTTTGTTTACCCAGAGAAACGTTATTTTAAACAAAGGTCTATTCAGGAAATATCTGTTAGCTTTGCTTGGAACTTTATATATTTTTAAGGATTTGTATATTACCAGTTTGCGGCTCTTTGTCTTTGAAAATTGGATGGTGATCCTTCAGTATTCGGGCAACCACATACCTAGCTGGTGTCACTCAAAGCACAGTCGACATTGAGAGCGACATATTAAATTAAATTCAATTAAACTTGAACATCTGGATTTCATCTTGTGAGCCCCTGCATGGGTTGTCAGGAAATTGTGGATGGGTCATGCGAACGTTCGTTTGCAGCTTACGGTCTACTGGTGTTAGAGTTAGTGAGATGGATTTTAGATGGATGCTTTTAGCGACATTCCAGCGATATCATGACGCGGGACACCAGAAATGGGCTTCACGGCTTCACCCAAGTGGTGAATCGAACCCGGGTCTTCGTTGTAACGTAAGAACGCTTCAACCACTAGGCTGGTGCTTTCACTGCCCGTGACAGCTTATATTCGGACACTTGGCGTAATTTCCATAGACTTAAATGCTAATTTAGTGTAGCATAAATAATTTTCATGAAGTGAATTTGGGATGGATCTTTGTAGAATTTGACTAGCAACTGTGAAATCATCTCTGCAATTCATTGTGATCATCACCACAAGCAATTTCAGTTAGGTTTTCCGACTACTATTTAACCAATGACATCACATGTATCTTATTGATAACTTCCATATGGTTCCACAATGAACAACCCTATAGGTCCCCATGTTAAAGGAGTTCTCTGTGCATATTTTGATTAATTTGTTGCCATTCGATAAATATTTAAATATGCAACGGAAACTTAAACACAAACTACGTGATAAACTATATGACTCCACACAAATGTGCACAATTGGATATGGATCTTACGAAAATTATATTCATGAAAATTATGTATGCTACACTAAATTAACATGTAAATATATGGAAGAAATACCTCAGGTGTCCTTACACAACTGGCAGGTAGTTATAGTTCGTCTAGTTGTCGGCACATGTATAAGTTTAATGGGGTGAGGAGAAATAGGGTTTAACGTCGTACTTCAGAACATTTCGCTCAAGTGACGACGTGTATGCATGTGTATATGTGGCTGCTTGTACTAGCCCACACTGAAGCTGGTTTAATACTGCTAGCCCACTGGGATACCATGCCAAAGCTAAGCTTGAATTCCCCACTCAGACACAGTATACTTACTTCAAGCCGACCAGTCCTTGTTGGTACCCATTAATGCCGTGCACCAGGCATGGACCAACAAGTACCATATTTTAACGTCTTTTGGTATGATATATACGGCTGGGGATCGAACCCTCGACGTTCCGCTTTCCGAGCGGACGCTTTAACCACTACACCCCGGAGGCGGTTGACTTGAATAGGCCTGAGTATCTGGATCTGAGACACTTTGTTCTGGTTTGTTCCTCTCCCTGGGGAAAGTCCCATGTCGAGTTTGGTTGGCTTGCATGTCGGAGAGAGGTTAACTGGGCTACGTAGTTAACTAACAGTTTTTTCAAGGGTTTCAATAAACCAGATATTACGTAGTTCCAACCCTTGAAGGTCAGGGGAATAGGCGACTATGCTTGCCGTAAGAGGCGTTTAACGGTATCAGGTGGTCAGGCTGGCTGACTTTGTTGGGACATGTCATCGGTTCCGAATTGCGCAGGCCGATGCTCATGATTTTGATCACTGGATTGTCTGGCCCAGACTCTATTATTTACAGACCGCCCCCATATAGCTTGAATATTGCTGAAGGCGGCGTAAAACTAAACTTACTCACTAATGTAGTTCCGCGGGGACGGTCCTAACTGGATGATATACGTGACGGTATAAATCCTCCATACCAAGGAACGCCACGTTTAACAGTACATCATCGGATCTGGTCGTTGTTATTTTCAGTAGGTATCCCCATAATATGAAATAAGATGCTTGATGAAAAACAGATTGATGAATACCCCTTCTCTCCTCAAGATCCCTATTTTACTTTCCCAAAGTCGTTGTCATATAGATGTGTTGCCCTTACATTTAGCTCTTCAGTCACGAAGATACCCCTTCCAGTGAATAAATTGTCGTGATTATTGATAAGTTTGTTTACATATTCTGAACATAGTTTTTACTTTAACAATAATTAATATCGAGTTATTTTCCTGAACATGACATTGTATTCATTGTCATCGGTCTGTAAACACTCTAATCGGCACCAGACAATCCAGTTATCGATATTGTGAGCACTATCTGCGCAGTCTCGGTAGGATGACACTAAAGTCAACGAGTCCTTCCACAAGTCCGGCATACACCATGCCGCCTGTTATGATCAGTATAAGGTGCTTGGTAGAAATGTTGAGCTGTCACCATCGGAGGATGAACAGTACCTGTTTTATTCGACATATCTTTTAAAGAGGAGTCCATTGGTTAAGGTGCTCGCTCGTCACGCCGAAGACCGGGTTCCATTCCCTACGTGGGCATTATGTGTGAAGCTCATTCGCGGTGTTCCCCGCCGTGATAGTGCTGGAATATTGCTCAAAGCGACACAAAATTCAACTCGTTAACTTACCAACTCGTTAGCGCACTAATATGGTATATTTTCCCGGCAAAACCCTTTACTGGCGATAAATGTCACACGACGACAATTGTTCGGCAGCCAGTAGATTTCCGACAAACATCAGTATGTCACAGGCGTATAACGAACCTACATTATATGCATTGCGTCACTGTTATATGAATAACGTTTTACATAGTGTTCCAGACTGTGGAATAAATGTAAATATAAAAAACAGATGAATGTAGCGGCAGATTGTGTCTGAATGTAAAGTATTCATGCTTTGTTCAACCTCTGGACATTGCTGTTAGCGGGAAATCATTGAAGCATGCATCCAGTTCAAAACAAACCAATGTATAGCCAGAGGGAATGTCACGGCCAGCCAGGTCGGGAGTAGTGCGGATGTGGTGCAGGAAACTGCAGTTTCGTCAGACAGTCACCATTGTCCATAGAGACATAGAGGTCCGTTGATTGATGTTGGTGCGTTTGATGTTTGGAGCCAGACGCGCGAACATTCAAGTCTAGAGTATTGTTAGTTCCCTATGAGGTCCATGCCATAATTCAAAGCGGGCTAGCTGCAACCAACCGTGTCTGTAGTCACGGAGCAGCTGTGGCAGATGGTTGTATTGACACACTTGGCTTCCATGGAGGAACTGACCACCACTCTCTGACCACGTCTCTCTGACCATCGATCGACATCGAACGCTGGTTTCACTCACACCTCGCGTTTCGAGGTAAGTGTTTCTGTTGCAATATATTACTGTATGAGTTGAAATGTGTGTAAGTGATACATTAACCCAGTCCCATCTCGGCAGTGTCAAGTGTCACATGAACTATTTTCACAAGACGCCGGCGTGATTACTCGAGAATGTCACATATATGGCTTCATGTTCATGTAGAGATCGTTTGTGTAAGCATATATGATTCAATGTTGAATAGCAGGTCCTGCAGAAATAAAATAACAACATTGCTTCCAGCGTCTGTGTATCATATAATCAACCGTTATAACGAGGTTGTTTTGTAAATTAGGCACTTGGTGAACCCGAGAGCGAGTTAAACACATACAAGTTCCCCAAATGAACAATGGCTGTTATCTCTCATTGACTGTATCTAAACATTTTCTAACTGGAAAGCTACCACAAAGTAGTACGTGTTTATCCCGTGACATGACTGTTTTCATGGTTTTAAAGAAATGTAAAAAGATGGCATGAAAGCAGACTAGCTGGTCTAGTGGAACGGCACATTTTTGAAAGGTGGCCTTATGCACCCTTTATACAGATATCAATTTTCTGTGAGAGGCCCCTATATTGTTCAAAGTTTCGGTTTCTAACTGATTTGTGAAAGTAAAGTGTCATTCTTTCCTATGAGTAGGCAAATGAATATTTTTGGGTTAAGTTTCAGATTATCTATGCGTTCATGACAAACTAAACAAAACCACTCTTGTTGAGAAGGATTCTTATAAATTATAGATTGATATGTTTATATATTATCATTCAAATAAAAGGGTAATCGTGTTCTTAAAAACAAACAAACCAAACTAACCACAGAACTTAACATCTAACACGGACTCGAATGCACTAACCTACACTGAGGTAACTTGACTATATCATCATCTGGATGCATTCAATAAGGTAATAATAGTTTCAGGAAACACCTGCCACACTCTACAATAATGTGTACATTTTCTGTTTATTTACAAAACACCATGTGTGCTTTTATGCATATCCAAACATAACTGTTTGAAAGATATGCATGCATACTGAACGAAGGCCTAGCAGGTGTTATGTTAACCTCAATGCCACATTTACCTCGTTTTAAGACCATTATTAAATTAGTTCTGGTTCCCATAGTGACAGGTATGCGTTTGCTGAGCGTAAAGAGGTGGAAACATAGTGTATATGGAGCTATGACTTGATAAAAAACATGGTGACATTTAGTACAGGATGTAGTGGTGGCGAGTCTGGTGGGAATGTATAGGGGTGAAGGTTCAGACCACGGAAAGTACAGACATCTAGACATCGTTACACGTTCACACGAAATGTGAAACATCGACCTACTTGTGTTTAAGAGGCAAATCGTTGTCATTTATAGAGAAAGCTGAAGCATTTCATGGATTGTGTGGTGTCATGTATGGTCTGATAGGAAATCCCAGGAAACACTTCCTTACCAAATGCCACGCCACTAGAACCCTCCCTATGCAACCCCCACCCTGACTTCCCTATCAAAACCCCACCCTAACACCTTCCTATAAGAACTCCACCCTGACACCTTTCAACCAGAAAACTACACAGACACCCCCTATCGGAACCCCATCCTGACACCTCCCTATCCTAACCCACTCTGACACCTCCGTATGAAACCCCTACCCTGACACCTCCCTATCAGATCCCCTTTCTGACATCTTCCTATCAGAGTCCGAACCTGACACCTCCCTGTCAAAACCAAATCCTTACACTTCCCTGTCCTAACCATATCCTTACACTTCCCTATCAGATCCCCACCCTGACACCTTTCTATCAGATCCCCACCCTGATACCTTCCTCTCAGATCCCCACACTGACACCTCCCTATCAGATCCCCACCCTGACACCTCCCTATCAGATCCCCACACTGACACCTCCCTATCAGATCCCCACCCTGATACCTTCCTCTCAGATCCCCACACTGACACCTCCCTATCAGATCCCCACCCTGACACCTCCCTATCAGATCCCCACCCTGACACCTCCCTATCAGATCCCCACACTGACACCTCCCTATCAGATCCCCACACTGACACCTCCCTATCAGATCCCCACCCTGATACCTTCCTCTCAGATCCCCACACTGACACCTCCCTATCAGATCCCCACACTGACACCTCCCTATCAGATCCCCACCCTGACACCTCCCTATCAGATCCCCACCCTGACACCTCCCTATCAGATCCCCACCCTGACACCTCCCTATCAGATCCCCACCCTGACACCTCCCTATCAGATCCCCACCCTGATACCTTCCTCTCAGATCCCCACACTGACACCTCCCTATCCCTCCATGACACCTCCCTATCAGATCCCCACCCTGACACCTTTCTATCAGATCCCCACACTGACACCTTCCTCTCAGATCCCCACACTGACACCTCCCTATCAGATCCCCACCCTGACACCTCCCTATCCCTCCATGACACCTCCCTATCAGATCCCCACCCTGACACCTCCCTATCAGATCCCCACACTGACACCTCCCTATCCCTCCATGACACCTCCCTATCAGATCCCCACCCTGACACCTCCCTATCAGATCCCCACCCTGACACCTCCCTATCAGATCCCCACACTGACACCTCCCTATCAGATCCCCACCCTGACACCTCCCTATCCCTCCATGACACCTCCCTATTAGATCCCCACCCTGACACCTCCCTATCAGATCCCCACCATGACACCTCCCTATCAGATCCCCACCCTGACACCTCCCTATCAGATCCCCACACTGACACCTCCCTATCAGATCCCCACCCTGACACCTCCCTATCAGATCCCCACCCTGACACCTCCCTATCAGATCCCCACACTGACACCTCCCTATCCCTCCATGACACCTCCCTATCAGATCCCCACCCTGACACCTCCCTATCAGATCCCCACCCTGACACCTCCCTATCAGATCCCCACCCTGACACCTTCCTCTCAGATCCCCACCCTGACACCTCCCTATCCCTCCATGACACCTCCCTATCAGATCCCCACCCTGACACCTCCCTATCAGATCCCCACCATGACACCTCCCTATCAGATCCCCACCCTGACACCTTTCTATCAGATCCCCACACTGACACCTTCCTCTCAGATCCCCACACTGACACCTCCCTATCAGATCCCCACCCTGACACCTCCCTATCCCTCCATGACACCTCCCTATCAGATCCCCACCCTGACACCTCCCTATCAGATCCCCACACTGACACCTCCCTATCAGATCCCCACCCTGACACCTCCCTATCCCTCCATGACACCTCCCTATCAGATCCCCACCCTGACACCTCCCTATCAGATCCCCACACTGACACCTTCCTCTCAGATCCCCACACTGACACCTCCCTATCAGATCCCCACCCTGACACCTCCCTATCCCTCCATGACACCTCCCTATCAGATCCCCACCCTGACACCTCCCTATCAGATCCCCACACTGACACCTCCCTATCAGATCCCCACCCTGACACCTCCCTATCCCTCCATGACACCTCCCTATCAGATCCCCACCCTGACACCTCCCTATCAGATCCCCACACTGACACCTCCCTATCAGATCCCCACCCTGACACCTCCCTATCCCTCCATGACACCTCCCTATCAGATCCCCACCCTGACACCTCCCTATCAGATCCCCACCCTGACACCTCCCTATCAGATCCCCACCCTGACACCTCCCTATCCCTCCATGACACCTCACTCTCAGAATGTATCCCGACACCTTCCTATCAAACATCAACCCGACACCTCCCTACCACTTCACATAAATGAGAGTTTCAACACTGTAGTCTCCATCGACAGATGTCGCCACGTTCCTAGTAACGAACTAGTATCATGTCGGGACGGTTGGGTAGCCTAGTGGTTAAAGCGTTCACTCGTCACGCCGAAGACCCGGGTTCGATTTCCCACATGGGTACAATGTTTGAGGCCCATTTTCTGGTGTCCCCCGCCGTGATATCGCTGGAATATTGCTAAAAGCGGCGTAAAACTAAAACTCACTCACTCACTAGTATCATATCATGGATTTTGAATCAATATTAAAGATATCATGTGCCTCCATGTAAATGATAATGTTCTCATGCACATGATAATGAAAATGCTCTCAAGCTTGCACTCTGTCCTCGCTGTGCAAATAAACATGTTGCATATTACTATTTGTTGAAATAACAGCGACAGTTCGGACGAAATTGAAAACAGGTGAGAGGAAAGTAATTTAGTAATACTGACATACCCACGTTCAGTGAGGAATCAAAGCGTGAGTTAGAGGTAAGTGGGAACGGCGTTGGTGGTGATGGTCGTGGTGGTCGTGGTGGTCGTGGTGGTCGTGGTTGTTTTAAGGAGTAAAGGTGTTGTTGTCGTTGTCGTTGTTGTCGTTGTTGTTTTTGTTGTTGGGGGGAGTGTATTGAGTCGCTAACCACGGCTGACCCGTCAGCTGACTAGAGGAAATGATGTCACCTATTTCATAACAAATTTGATGTGGGTATTCAGGTAACAATCCTCTTATGTGTTTTTGCGTGTGCGTGTTCGTGTGCGTTTGGTGAATGTACTCCTGACCTATGCCATCAAGACTTATTGGAAGGGGTGGTAGTGCAGGACATTGCACTGGTTCGTGAACCACCGAATCCCAAGAATTATACACATTGCGCTTTCTCGTCCCCAGGTCCACGTGAAGGTCCTGGCTAGAGTATACATCTTCGGTAGCCAATGCTTGTCGTAAGAGGTGACTAAGGGAATCAGGTGGTCAGGTCCTGCCTTGGTTGACACCTGCCATCGTTCCCGGTTGCGCAGGTCGATGATCATGCTGTTGATCATTGGATTGTCTGGTCCAGACTTGATTATTTACAGACCGCCGCCATATAGCTTGAATACTGTTGAGTGCGACGTAAACCTAAACTCACTCACTCTTGTCCCTTGGCTTCACCTGTACACGCATTCATCTCATACTCTCTAATGAATAGAGCACATTGTATGTCATTCTATGGGTGGGACCAGCATGTTACGTCTCAACTCGTCTCCCTATTTATTCGTTTTCCGCATGTCATGAATAATGATGACAAAGAATTAAAATTCTAATCTGAATTAAATGGAATGCCTATTCAGTAGTGAATGGTTACCAAGTGTATCAGAGGTCACAAGGGTAGTCTGTCACAATCCCTAAAACCCCTACAGTCCAGCCATCACTGTAATGTTAAAACTCAAAATGAAGCAAGTCTAGGTTCCGTCTCACAGTCTTTGACTTACATTATTTCTCCTATAGCCTAGCCCTCCCTGCAAATCCATAACCGTAAATGAAAGAAGTCTCAGTTCCCTGGGCTCGGGTATATATTAAGAGACTCAGCGTTAGTTTTGGTCCCGGGAGTGACCGACTGAACGTCCTGTTTGTGATGTGAGAGTATGAAAGCTAAATTTAACGCTAACTTTGAATTAAACCTTGGAATACCAAGAAAATTATTTTGAGTTATCAGTTGCTTGACCAGTAAGCTGGCCGGTAAGGTTGCCCCAGAGCGTCATCTGATCCTCACTGTCCGAATTTTTCGCCCGGTCTGGCAACATTCGGTGTATCCAAGCATGCAGACTTGTCCTTTAAATGATCTTCACTGACGTATTGTCGTTGTTTTTGTATTGTGAATACGTTGAAAGTGTTAGCGCAGGGTACTGTTTGAGTATGAGTGAGTGAGTGAGTTCAGCTTTACCCCGCTTTTGGCAATAGTTCAGCAATAGCAAGGATGGGAACACCAGAAATTGGCTTCACATACTGTACCCACCCGGGTCTTCGGCCTGACGAGCGAACGCTTTAACAAGTAGACCACCCATGAGTACTGTTTGAAATATTTCAGGGAGAATGAACTTTAAAAACTCCTTACTGGGTACCGTATAGCATCAGCTCTCTCGTTTGTATTCCTGTTTCTCTCCCCAACTCTATCATTTGACCCCTCCCCTTCTCTCTCTCTAAATTGAAGACATGGGTTAAATGATAATGATTGTTTTATCATGTGAGTAGATCCCCCCTCCCCCTCCACTAAAATAACCGTAGAACAATGATGCGCAGGTTATTAGAGCATACAAGTACGCAAAAAAACATATCTCATTCCTGACCTTCTGAAGGTGAATGCCCTAGGTGGTTCCTGGTATTTGGTATTTGTGTTCAGGATAAGGCTTTACACGACCGTGGCTAGCATAACTGTGAGTATTAACGATCACTTGTCACAATCTAGGCATTTCCATGTTGATCTTGACGGAGTATCGCGTTTATATATTTGTTACGGTCACTGTGTAAATTGCCCAGTCATGGATATAAGTATAGTGTTAAACAAACCAACCAACTATTCTATCTAGCTATAAGAATGCGATCGTATCTGAATAGTATGAAGATCGTGCATACATGTCAGACTAGTGGTACATGAATAGTATGAAGATCGTGCATACATGTCAGACTAGTGGTACATGAATAGTATGTAGATGGTACACACAACTGAGGAGGTACATGAATAGTATGGCGATGAGACACATCCCACATTGGTGGTACATGAACTGTATGTAGATGGTACACACAACTGAGGAGGTACATGAATAGTATGGCGATGACACACATCCCACATTGGTGGTACATGAACTGTATGTAGATGGTACACACAACTGAGGAGGTACATGAATAGTATGGCGATGAGACACATCCCACATTGGTGGTACATGAACTGTATGTAGATGGTACACACAACTGAGGAGGTACATGAATAGTATGGCGATGACACACATCCCACATTGGTGGTACATGAACTGTATGTAGATGGTACACACAACTGAGGAGGTACATGAATAGTATGACAATCGTGCACATGTCATATTGGTTGTACGTTAATAGTATGAGGACCGTACATGCAACTGAGGTGGTACATGAAGATGTAGTTTGAAGGTCGGACACACATGCCAGATGGATGGTACATGAATAGCATGAAGATAGGACACACATGCCAGATGGGTGGTACATGAATAGTTTGGAGATCGGACACACATGCCAGATGGATGGTACATGAATAGTTTGAAGATTGGACACACATGCCAGATGGGTGGTACATGAATAGTTTGAAGATCGGACACACATGCCAGATGGGTGGTACATGAATAGTTTGAAGATCGGACACACATGCCAGATGGGTGGTACATGAAAAGTTTGAAGATCGGACACACATGCCAGATGGGTGGTACATGAATAGTATGTCGATACCTACATGTTCCTTAGATGCTATGGAATTGGTACAATACAAATTGTTCACTTGTCACGAGGGGGTCATGGGTTGATGTACCCTCGATGTTTGTTTATGTTGTCTGAGCCCGAAGTCGCAATGAATCCGATAACAGAAGGGTTTCCGTCTTTATGTCAAACACAGCATTTGAAATGTTTCACAAACTAGCTCCAAACAAGAAAGTGACACAAACACCTCCTACCCTGTACCCCTGTAAGTCCCACTTCCACTGACAGCAGGAGGGTGTGGGACTATGTTTGTCAGTGCTTTGATTGCCTTGATTTGGGTAGGGACTATTTACTACTTTATATGTTTATCAATTCACGATGGTTACCCAGTTCATATTATGCTTACTCACACTGCTGCTTTGTTATAGGGTGAATCTGATCACCCCGTGCAAACACGCTGCATTGGTGTGGAATATAAGCTGGAAATACCACCTGATTCTGCACCTGTTTAGGCTAATCGATAACAGGTTGGATAATGCGAAAAATAGATTTAAATCAATAGAAATACAGTGACACCTACAGGCAGTGCAGAGAAAGAGAGATAGACAATATAGACATAGACATAGATATGCATGCATACATACATACATACATACATACATACATACATACATACATACATACATACATACATACATACATACATACATACATACATACATACATACATACATACATACATACATACCTCGTGAGAGAGAGAGAGAGAGAGAGAGAGAGAGAGAGAGAGAGAGAGAGAGAGAAATTGTATTTATGATGGTCAAATGTCACTTGATTAATTCTACTGTGCTCCCTGTCGTGTAAGTCTTGGAATCACATGTACAACAAGTTACAAATATTTAATTTGATAATAATGGATATTAAATCGACACTGTATACGGTGGAGCAGAGCTTTTGAGAGACAGAAATTGACCGGAATGTGCGGTTGTCCACATTTAAACACATATGGCGCCTGTCATTAGTGCTCAATGGCTCTAGCCATCTGTTTCTCACCTGGCGCACACGATACTGGGGATATAGACACAGTTCGCATTGATCCAAGCTGTGTTCAGACATCTCTGTTCACAAGGTAGGTTTGTTTACCAAGTTTTACAGGATGAATTCAAACTATGTAATGACAAACTGCAAGGCCTTTCATTGTAACTTGCTCGAAGTAGCAGGGTTGTGGAGATCCTTCACACGTGATTTACTGTAGTGAGGATTCACTACTCTCATCCTGACCGGTTTGGACGCTTCACGTGAGCTCGTTTGGAGAATATGGAATGACTAGAATAGACGAAAATAGCAAAACCATGACAAAAATTTTAAATTGTTTTCTTACACTGTCGTGAATCACTTAAAATGTTAGAAACAAACATATGGTATGTGGATTACGGGTGGTACGGGTAAGCAGCTCGCATATAGCGGTGAATAGTAGTAGGTGACAGTGCTTCCTGCCGAATGACTGAAGCAAACAGCAAATTCATGATCAGTTAGATCCACGAACAACAACCCCCAATATCGGGCATGAGATTCGAACTTCACGAGAACATCAATTTAGTTGAAATGTTGGCGTCATGATATCTGCACATGTCACCATTTACTGTTATATGAAATGCCAACGACAATATCATTGTGCATATGTTATGAAAAAGCCTGTCCCTTATTCCCAGGTACTTTAAGCCTAGACAAAGTGATCCATGAAGATCCGGGTTAGAACTGATCTTAAGCAACCGATGGGTGTCGTTAGAGGCGACTAAAGGGATTAAGTGGTCAGCTTCGCCGACTTGGTTGACACATGTTATCATATCCCAGTTGCGTAGATTGATGTTCATGCTACTGATCATTAGATTGTCTGGTCCAGACATGATTATGTACAGACCTCTGCCATGTAGCTGGATTATTGCTGAGTGCGGCGTTAAACTGCAAACCAACCAACCCAGAGAAGTAATTCACATCCCGGCACGTGAGTGTATGCAATGACGCAGCACTTTGGTGAGCGCGTACACAACAGCCCATCCGTTTAAACCGAGTTTTTAGAGAGAAGTGCAGAGCAAGGAAATGATTAAGCATCTTTCATGTTTACTGCGAGCTGGTGTATTTGAGCCCGTATACTCGACGTGGTTTTCAAACACACAGAGATCAGCTCTGCCATGAGACTACTGGGAATTGCAACTGGACCTGGAATACAAGTAGGTACTTTGGACACATATACCGTGGACAGGATATGATTTATCTGATAATGAATGGTTCCATTCATCACTATATATACTGTGGTTAGCATGGAAACCAGATGATGAAATGTGCGTATATATAGCTTTGTGCAGCATCATGGGTACTGAGATGAGGCAGTTAATAAATGAAATAGGTCATGTTTGAATGGGGATTCGGGATGACAGCTGTGTGTTTCTTCCCCTTAACTAAACACCCCAGGTCGTTTTCACACAGCCTCAATTCTCTCAACGTTATAGATCTTATAGTCAGGTGCTGATTTGACTATCGAAATCGTTGTCTTGCTAAAGTCCTGCTTTGTGCAAAATCCGGACCGTTGATTGTCGATGCTCTTTTAGCGCTGTGATTGTCGTAAGTGCCATGCATTAAACATCAACTTACGATTATGTTAGCGCTAGGAGAGCTTCGATAATCTAGGCCCTGAATGGGTTTGTGGAATAATTCAAGTTGTAATATGGTCTGACTTACACCTCTTTGTAGCAGTGTCGCAAAAATGGCGTCTGCCTCTCGTTTGCATTTCTAAAATCACTGAAACATATTCTGACAAGCTTAAAACTACTGTAAAATGGTTAATTATGTTTAGGTGAGTGTGCAAACTATAAAATGTATAAAATGGTTTAAATTAATCAGTGAAAGTCGGTGAAATAACTGTGTACACAGCGAACTCAAAAACAGATAATTGAATGTGTGACTTCATATGATTATTAGCGATGCAGTTACTCTGGCGGTTACCAGCGGGTAATATTTTTTCCAGTTGTCACAATGCTGGCAGTCGATACTCAAGGGAGACATAAGAAGTAAGATTATACTGCATTTTGTGTATGAAAAAGGACCGCGCATGTGATACTGGCGACCTTGGAGGTCTTGATTAGGATGACTACTGAATTCTTTATGTCACTGTGTCACCTTCCCCAACTTGAACAAAAAATGCATTGTTATGTAATAACAAAACAATTGCTGTCTAAACAAATGCATGTAAAAGTATTCGTACCAGAATGTATATTTCATATCGTCTGTTCAGTATCAATCAGATATACATGGAGTGTGACATCTGTCAGAATACTCACGCGTCAATGACAGACGAACAGATAGACAAAATTAGTTTATGCGGTCAAAATTAGGAACATTAGTCTATTATGTGAGTGAGTTGAGTGAGTACACACACACACACACACACACACACACACTACAAGTTTCTTACAAGTGGGGGCATTGCAACGTCAGCTCATTCGGTACTTCGTGGAAGTACTTCTGTATCTCGAATAACATTTCTTTTTGTGTCGTCTGCAAAATCTAGCAATGGCTACGAAAAGTTTTTGCCTCGCATTCCAGTAAATAAATTTTGACAAAACGTTCAAATGTAGTCCCTGTGAATATTAAGAAGGGGAATTCTATCACAGGAATTACACAATACAAAATATTTGCGGGAACAACAGCACCGGTGGCCAGTGAACAACTATAGACACAGACACAGACACACGCACACGCAAACGCAAACGCAAACGCACACGCACACGCACACGCACACGCACACGCACACGCACACACGCACGCACACTCACACACGGGAGCCCCAGTGAGATGGGAGATCGATCGTGAACCTGAGGGACCCGCATGCTTTGATTCTTAGAAGGCTTTAAAATTTCATCGCGTGCTCGGGCAGCAGGGGAAACAGTGTGAGACAGACTAGGTATGGAACAAAAAACATATCATAGACAGATGATTCCATTCAGAAGGGTGGACGGACCTGTATAAATATATTTACTCACACCGTAACTATCGAAAGAGTTCTGATCAAACACATATTTAAAAGTGCACAGTGATGACGACCTCCATGCAAATATCTATGGTTTAATGTTCTCAGCTGAAATTATTAATATATTCTAAACGCTCCCTGTGTCAAGGGGTCATTACTGCACTGAAATATTGCGGCAGCTTGCAGAACCACCTGTCTGATATGATATGTCGCTCATGGCGAATTCTTTCTATCTGTTTCATTGTAATGCCTGTCATAAAGAAGATATATTTAGTTTGCTCTGTTTCTTTCAATGTTTGTAAATGTCGAACAGTTTATGGCGTATTCATACGCTGTCACTGTAGTGGCATGCCCCGTGTGGAGTCTAAGTAAACTTAGCCTCAGTACTTTTCGTTATACTCCTCTACTGAGTCTATCAAAACCTTTTGGGAGGTCGCGTCAAGTAACCTTTGAGACTGACCAATCAGAACACAGCTTTCCAAATCGCCAAAGTGGGCATTCTTTCAGTTGTCAAAGTTTAATCACGCTGAGGTGTGTTGTAACCAAACAGTCGACGATACATGTTGGGTCTTTCACCTTAAACTTCTTTCCCTCAATACAGACATCATGCAGGTGAAGCTTGTGGGTAGAATGGAGTATTGACACACGGCCAACCTACAGTATTCGTCAGCTGCTGTGTGAGACGAAATGTGCCCTTATTTTTTCATTTCGAGTTATGAAATCAGCATATTAAGAAAAAGTCTGTGAAAAAGAAAAATGTTTGTGGTTGCAATTATGTGATTACATTATCTTTTCTGTGAAACAACATTAATTATGAAAATGAGGCGAGGTGAGGTTGCCTTGTGGGTAAAGACCCGGGTTCGATTCTCCACATGGGTGCAATGTGTGAAGCACATTTCTAGTGTTCCCGGTCGTGATATTGCTGGAATATTGATAAAAGCGGCACAAAACGATACTTATTCACTCACTCACTCACTCACTCACTCATGAAAATGAGTGAGTGAGTTTAGTTTCACTCAGCAATGTTCTAGCTATGTGGCAGCCGTCTGTAAATAATTAAGTCTGGACCAGACAAACCCGTGATCAACAGCATGAGCATCGATCTGCGCAACTGGGGACCGATGACGTGTGTCACCCAAGTCAGCGAGCCTGACCACCCGGTCCCGTTAGTCTCCTCTTACGACAAGCATAGTCGCCTTTTTTGGCATGGGTTGCTGAAGACCTATTCAACCTAGGATCTTCACAGGTTTCATGAAACTGAAATACGGTTAATGTACAGCTTTAATAAATAACCCAAATAAAACAGATTCAATCAGTTTTGGTACTCTGCACCTATTGTGTTCTATCACTAATCCCTTACCTCCAGGGGCGGTGGGGTAGCCTAGTGGTTAAAGCGTTCGCTCGTCACGCCGAAAACCCGGGTTCGATTCCCCACATGGGCACAATGGGTGAAGCCCGTTTTCTGGTGTCCCCCGCCGTGATATCGCTGGAATATTGCTAAAAATCGGCGTAAAACTAAACTTACTCACCCACTCCCTTAACTCGTCCCGGATCATTTTCATGAACGATCCTTTTCACTTTGTGAATAAAATCTGTTTCAACCAAAACAATACTGACGCAACATGAACATGGCTTCGAAGGAGCGGTAAGGATGGTGGGGTAGCCTAGAGCGTTCGTTCGTCACACTGAGCACCCGTGTTCGATTCCCAAATGTGGTAGAGTGTGTGCTAAATGCGGTGTAAAACCGTATTCAGTCTCTCACTCATTATGTATCCTTGTGTATGAACATGATGACTGAAATAAATAAAGGAGCAGACCTGGAAGTATGTTACGTCGAGGACATACGATACGAGGACGGGTTCGATTCCCAACATGGGTACGATGTTTGAGGCCCATTTCCGGTTTCCCCAACCGGATATTGCTGGAAAACTGATAAATGTGAAACTAAACCCACTACGATATGTCTGTATTTATGATGTTTCAAAGAGACAAAAATACTAAATTGTACTTGTGATGATTATGAGCGTGTCTAAAATAGTACTACTAATTTTGGTAACGATATAGAGCATGTCTAAGATACACATTACTATTTTATGTATTTACACCTAGTATGTCTGTCTACACCACTACAATATTATATATTACACAATGCATAATTATAACGTGTGCGTTCATTTGTTCACCGCATACGCTCAGTGCAGTATTTCTCTGATATCAGTGCATGATGCTGAATTAAAATATTTAATATCTTAATGCTCTAAATGAGCGGATAAACTGTCTCAATACAATACCTCCTCTCCTACACTGCAGTGTAGTTCACTGACTGAGTGCACAACGGTAGCTATAGTAGTTGCAATCAAGACCAATGGTGTAGATCTGCCTCAATGGCGTTTGAGAGATGAACAGGGCAGATGTGAATATGGTGCTATTGATTGCTCAGTTATGTCGCTCAGCAAATGCCATGAAGACTTTGTCAACAGGAGACAATGGAACCTCATTATTACAACAGATGTGTGGCAGTTTACAGATGTGCACATTGGTTTGCCTGACTCAGTCGTTGTGACAATGTTCATTGCTGTTGCTTGAGAAGTCAACGTCACCAATAAGCCATTTTCCAGTTTTGCGAAATAAGATTGTTTAGAGTGATGTCCCTTTGTAAAACCACGTAACTGAGGCAAACTGTCAAAACGTCTGTTTGCTATGGCTTGTGCAAATACAACTGTTGTGCTGGACAATGTGCTTGTGGACTTGACGTATTTCTCTGTGGATGACTGTTCTCATGGGCCCAGACAACGTGTCAGGTCACGGAAGAATAGGTGTACTTCTTCCACGTCGTTAACAGTGCCCGTGTGACGATTGAGAACATATATACTGACGATTCAAAGGGAGATAAGGCATTACATCGAGCGTTGGTAAACGATTGTGACTGCTGTTGTCGAGTTACATACACAGCCTGTGTGAAAATAAAAATCAGCACTACCTACGTTATTTGCATCTAACGTAGGTACCCTACATTGCTGTAGTAACGGTATCAAAGGTGCACGGACCCTAGGAGTATTCCATGTAACATGGCCACGTTCACGGATTGTTGACGCCCACAATGTTGTCAGACAATAAGGCTCGGTTACATTCTACTCATTCTAAAAGTAGGTACTGAAAACTTTATATGTAAACCGTGACTAAAGTCAGAGTCAATCTGAAGCATGAAGGTGGACCACCTTTGAAAATTATTTTTAATTTCCGACAAAGATAGAATCAGCCGTATCAGTTTTTGAGACTGCTTCCTTAAATAATCCCTCAAACACTGCCCCGACGCCAGACTTCCCCATCCATATTCCCCACCCCCTCCTCTCCTCTGATCTAATGTGTAAGGCACTGGTGCAGTCAGGACGCAGGTATTTGCGTAATAACAAAATCTGCCTGGGCATGACCGTACATATGCACTTAGGATTAAGTTGAACAGGTTTATGACATACATAATATGAAGTTAGGAATCTTAATGACTGTTTTTTTCACAGCGTCATATCGTGAATGTTTTGTTTATGTATGTTTATTATAGATCCTTCAAGAGTGAGTGAGATAGTTTTGTTTTATGCCGCTTTAGCAATATTCCGGCAATATCACGACAGGGGACGCCGGAAATGGGCTTCACGCATTTTACCATGAGGAGAATCCAACTCGCGTCTTCGGCTTGACGAGGCATATCCTTCAGGTATATTCTGATATTTTGGGGTTAACAAAATGACATATTCATGCACCGAAACAGAAATCCACTTTCGAATTATATATGGTTGTATGTTTCGACTACTGCTTATGACCATCTGGAATAGCATATATTTCTCTTCCACATCATTCTACAGCAGGTGTCCCTGGCATTTATACGATAATATCAATGTCGCATGTACATATTTTCCAAAAGTACATGCATGTTGTTGATGCATTGATGACTAAGCGTTTCTTAAACGACGGGGAAGTGATCACTTTTTTCAAGATCATTTTCCCTTCTCAGCTCCCTGGGGAATATACTCATCGTATTTTGCTTGCGATTTTGCTGGATTTAATTCTGGAGGGACGGTGGGGTAACCTTATGTTTAAAGCATCCGCTCGTCACACTGAAGACCCGGGTTCGATTCCCACATGAGTACAATGAGTGAAGCCCACCTCTGGTGTCCCCTGGGACATTGGTAGAATGTTCATAAAAGCGGCGTAAAACCGTACTCACTCTAATGAGGGAAACATGATGCGCCATATTTCAGTGTTTCTCTGCATATAACGCAGAATTGCATTATGTGACGCTCAAGAAAGTATTGTTTGCACCTTAAAGAGTAATAAGGTATTTATGGCCACATGACCAAGAGTACAATTAATGAGCTTAATATAGCACATGGACAGGTGAACAAGTGTATATGGGTAGACATAGTTTCAGGTAAATTGCACTATTTTTTACTAGTTTTACGTTCTTTGTTGCAAGCAACTGAGTAAATATATAATAATAAATAAATAATAACATTATAAAATATGTAATAAAATTAAATTGTGTTCATGTGAAATGGACCTTCTGGCAGAAGCAAGGATGCACCAATGTTTGATGATGACTGGGCCTAACGCACGGTTGGACAGCTTCAACATTCTGTGCAGAAGACACCGATAATCCTAACCAATTTAAAAATATTTTTCATATTTATATTTTGTTTCAGATTTATGGCCGTCATTTTGAAGTTTAAACACTAAAATCAAGGGGGACAACACAACCAGTCATGGCGAACGACAAAGAGGCAGACGGTGCCCCAAAAATAGAGATGAAGAGAGACCTTGGACTCTTGTCAGGGATTGGGCTCATTGTTGGCACCATGATAGGTAAAACACTCGATAAGGAACTCCTGGTCCCCTTTTTAATGGACCCCGTGAAGATCCGGGGTAGAAGTCTTCAGCAACCCACGCTTGCCATAAAAGGCGACTATGCTTGTCGTAAGAGGCGACTAACGGGATCGGGTGGTCAGGCTCGCTGACTTGACTGACACGTGTCATCGGTTCACAACTGCCCAGATCGATGCTCATGCTGCTGATCACTGGATTGGTCCGGACTCAGTTATTTACAAACCACCGCCATATAGCTACTACTGAGTGTGGCGTAAAACTAAACTCACGCACTCCTTTATAATGGAAACAAACATCTTAAAAGTATATATCAAACGTCAGCGCGAAAAAAAATACCCATTGTTGTTTCCTCAGGGACAGACTCGCAAAGAAAAAATATATAGGATCGGATCTCTGAGATTAGTACTGTGGGAAACAAATATGATTTCAGTTTCTGAAACACTGAATTTGGATTCAATCCTTATTGAAAATATCTTTATTGGACTTACGTGAGCACTATCTAGAACACTGACTTTCAGAAGCAATGGAAATGCTGAAGTCATGTGGTGACTGAAACTGGTTCCGTGTGACCCAGAGCCGAGCCTCGGTACTTGATACAACCAAAGTCGATTGCATGTTGTCTTTAATCGTTGTCTCTGTAAATGGAACTGATAAACTTGTCTTCCACAGGGTCGGGCATCTTCATCAGCCCTAAAGGTGTCTTGGAGGGCTGCGGGTCTGTGGGACTCAGCCTCATCATATGGGCCCTGTGTGGAGTACTGGCGACAATGGGTATGGAGAGCAGATTTGATAACCCTGTGAAACACGCTGCACTGAGTTGAAACATAACCTTGAAACATCACCCGATTCCACACCTGTTAAGGCTAATCGATAACAGTTTTAAAAAACCCAGGAAAATAGATTGAAATCAATAGGAAAAAACTATACATGTAGATAACACAGATTGCTTTAAGTCTTTAATTTAATCGTACACACACATTCGCCCAGGTTCTCAATTTCCCATCTGACTAGGAATCACCTTTTCACTTGCAATTAGGTATATTTGTTACTTCAAAATATTAGTTCAGAGACTAAGCATTAGTCTCCCCTTGACCCTTGCGAGCCAAGTGTTGTTATAGTGGGTCTATTGCTTTACAATGCCTAAATATGAATGAATGAATGGGTACATGGCGATGGATACTGTTACAGGTGCACGAGACCCAGAAATACGCTCACCGAAGGAATGCTTATCTTTCTGTTTCAAGTACAATTTCAATATTTGTTTTTGCGATTTGGGAAATGCGGACACCTGACCTAATAAAGAACAGTTAAACTGTTCCAGTGTATGTCTTGTGTCAGTGTATACGTGTATTTCTTTAAGCTACTCGGGTGATATGGAACGGGGTTTAACGTTTCTTTAGAGATTATTGACTCTGTGCTTGTGACCGTGAAGATCCGGCTTAGAATTGATCTTCAGCAACCCATGCCTGTGGTAAGAGGCGTCTGAAAGGATCCGGTGGACAGACGCAATGATGTGGTTGACACATTTTATGTTAGCGTATTAAAATTGCGTATATCGATGCTCGTGCTGTTGATCACTGGGTTGTCTGGTCCGGGCTCGATTATTTACTGCCGCCATTTAGCTTGAATTTTGCTTAGTGCGGCTTTCAACAACAAATAGGACAAATTGTATGGATAACAACTTCTTTATTGCGTGATAGCGACGTTTCGGTGCAGATTCTTGTACCGTTGTCAAGCATTCTATATACAATTTGTCCTATTTGCACACCTCAACTTCTAAAATGCCACTCAAACAAGTTTCAACAACAAACGCGCGCTTGAGTGTTTGTTGTGTGTGCATTTGTGCTTGTGTCTGTGTCTGTGTCTATGTGTTAGTGTGTTCATGCATGAGCGTGCATTCATGTTATATGAATGTCGGTTTTATACATGTAACGCTCCCTCACTGGGATATCACATCACACGTCTACAGAGACAGTCAAGAATTTAATAACCCTTGTCGTACGACGGGATCGCAATTTGAATCGGTTCAGTTACTTAGATATATGACAATCGTTGAACATGAGTTTGTTTGGACAGGAAACACTTTTACCCTTTTCACAAACACCAGCGTGTTGTGGTAATATCCTAGTATTCTAGTCATAGCATGCTTTAAGTTCACTGCGTGTAGGCTTAATGTGGGACGAGAACCGGAAGTGATGACAGTCTTAGACGTTTACTTCTTTGATGATGAAATCACAAATATAGTCAAATAATCGTGACAAAAAAGCGGTTTTGATCGCACGATTAAAGTCTCCTGGCAACTCCACAAAGAATGAGCCAACACTACCCTTGTTACTATTCTAACTGTATAAATCATGTCAGAAAGTACGAAACTATCAAGTTATCAGAGTAAATATTCAGGGTTCCGATGCATGATTCGTTGAGATGGGAGATTACTACGAACGTTTTGTAGCCAAGGTCACAGGCAGCTAAACACTTAAATTTTCTTCCAGGTGCCTTAGTCTACGCCGAACTGGGGACAGCCGTGCCTCGATCTGGTGGCGAGCATGCGTACTTGATGTACACGTACAAGGGAGATGTAAGCAAAATTGGAAGACTTCCGGCGTTTTTGTTTGACTGGACTGGTCTGTTTATTATTCGCCCAACAATGGTAGCTGTCATCAGCCTCGCTATGGGGACGTACATAGTCAAGCCTCTCTACCCCGGATGTGACCCCCCGACTTCCGTCATCAAGTTGGTGACTGCTCTCGGCATGCGTAAGAACAAAACGTATTTTGAGTTTTTTTACGCTCAACTTTCCCCCGCATCTTCAAGTTATTGTGATTTGTAAATACGTGCCTAAGATATAGTCAGAATCATAATGGAGTCTTACGATTGGGAATCGAACTCGGGCCGTTGGTGTGACGAGCAAACGCTTTAACCACTGTGCTACCTCACCCGCGCGCCGCCATGTTGAATAATGACTATAATGTACATGCGTATTTAAAACTGGACTTTTGTGTACATTAAAACTAGATACCTGATGCACATAATGTATTTAATCGGGCTGTCATCGTTGATCTTGTCATTCATGAAAATTATGAATAATTGAATAATGAATGATTCAGCTCCCATTCACACCACATGCACGATTAGATTCCTCAATTGAAATGTATAGAACAAAATTCAGAAGGAACTTTCAGAAACATATATCTCAATACAGTACTTGAACTTGAACTTTAGCTTGTAATTGTTCAGATGCCTAGGGATAATTTCCTACGAGTAAGTATTGATCAATTATGATAAATGTATAACTATATTGCTATAATTGTCTCCTTCCATTGCTTGTCGAAACATTTCCGTAACATTTGCGGATGGTACATTCCAGATACTCTTCTCTGTCTGCTTTGAACAAATTAAATCTAGAAAATAAACATATCTATCAGACCCATCTGCTTGATTTTATCACTGCGTAATGAACACGTATTACGAATCGCTATCAAATATCGAGCACGAAACAATCTGTTACACACATATACTGGACAGCAAAAGAAACGCAATTTTCCAGAGAAGATTGAAATAACGTATAAGTAAAAGATGATTTGTATGTTTTCTATCTAAATACTTGACAAAATGCCAGAGATGCGTTTCTTTTGCTGTTCATTGTATTCCGGTGTTATTTCATTGTTATATTCCATTGTTACACCGGTTATACATTACCAATCCAGGTTAGTCATTCCGGATTTCATGTTTCAGTGTTCATAACGTTCTGCAACTGCGTGAGCGTCCGACTCGCCACTATAATCCAGAACACCATGACGGTCCTCAAACTCCTGGCTATTGCCATCATCACTATCGGAGGCATCTACAAGATAGCTGAAGGTCAGTATGTCAAGGTTGTGTATGGAGACGTATTCTACCCATATATTATAGATATACGTAGATCTGTCTACATTGGTGGAATTATTTACAGACCGCCGCCATATAGCTGGAATATTGCTGGGTGCGGCGTAAAACTAAATTCATCAACTTACATTGCTGAACCGGTGAAGTCCCGGATTAGAATTGGTCTTCAGTAACCCATGCTTGTCGTAAGAGGCGACTAACAGGATTGGTAGTCAGACTCACTAAATTGGTTGACACAGTCGGTTCCCAAATGGTTAGATCTATATTCGTGCTGATGATCACTGGATTGTCTGGTCCAGACTCGATTATTTACAGACGGCCGACATATAGCTTGAATATTGCTGAATGTGACGTAAAACTAAACTCACTCTTTCTCTACATCGTTTACAAACTCTTCACTCTTTACACTGTTCTGAGACGTCGACACCTACTGTTTATACCGTTCTGTGAGACGGTGACACCTACCCTTTACACCGTTCTGGGAGAAGTCGACACTTACTCTTTACACCGTTCTGTGACACGTCGACACCTACTCTAAACACCGTTCTGTGAGACGTCGACACCTACTCCTTACACCGTTCTAGGTGACGTCAACAAATACTCTTTAAATCGTGCGAAATCAACTCCTAGAGGCGGGCACCTGCTCTTGCTTGACCTGCCTCTCAGACGCTAGACACTGGTTCCAGACCAGCTCTGCTATTTTTTTCCTATTTTGTATGTTTCTTTACAACCCACAGCAATTATACTCATGAGTTTGTTTATGACAGGTAACACTGAATATATATCTGAGGGTTTTGAAGGAACTTCGCAGAATCCGTCAACTGTTATATTTGCTTTCTATAACGGCTTGTGGGCATTCGATGGTTGGTAAGGGCAATTTTTCATTTTGTGTATCTCACGAGAAAACACTACCAAATTATCATTTAACGTAATGAATGCAAGGAATGCATATAAGATCTATTTTTTTTTATTCTCTCATTGCAATTATCATTCAAATATTAAATTCCATTGTAACACTAAAGCCAATACTGGTAGAATCCAATATCTCTTAATATTATTTTTATCATTTATAAAGATTTGCACCTTTTTCAGGAACAGTTTAAATTTTGTGACTGAGGAGCTGAAGAACCCAAGCAGGTGAGCTACTATATAATGTTAGACATAAGGTCTCTCAGGAGGGAGGGGCGGTAGAGTAGCCTCGTGATTAAAGGGTCACACTGAAGACATGGGCTCAATTGTCATCATGGGTACAGTAATAATGTGAAGTCCTATAATGTGCCAGTCTCCATGCAACAAAGCATGTTCAAGGCGCTAACACACTGATCATCATTATTACCCCGGGTAACCCAAGTTGCCTGTTAGGCGCTAGAAGGTTATAGTCACATGACTTTATCTCACCGGGTACAATTGATTCAACAATGTGTGAAGTTCATTTCAGGTGTCCTCCGTGATATTGCTAGAATATTTTTCTAAAAACACCATAAAACCATATTCACTCTACTGAGGGAAACGTTCCACCATATTTCAAAGTTATTGTTCCCCTGGTCTTAGGTTCGCAGGGGCGGTGGAGAAGCCTGGTGTCTTGTCACACTGGAGACCCGGGTTCGATTCCCCACTTGGGTACAATGTGTGAAGTCCATTTCCGGTGTTCCCCGCCGTGATATTGCTGGAATATTTCTATAAGCGGTGTAAAGCTCACTCACTCACTCACTCAGCTAGGTTCGGATCCCAGACTCCGATTGTTATCCTTGCATGTTTATCATTCTCATGGGTGGCGAGGCCTTGATCTACACAGACATACTGCAATGAAAATAATCATCCGTCAAGTAAATTAAATCCTTTATTATTAGGTATCGCGAATCTTTGGAGTGAACGAAGAGTGAACACAAACAGTTAAAGCACCATATAGGAGACGACACTATCATCATCTTAGGGATCCGCACCAGGGCATTTCCTCTTGCCGCATGAGTTGAAAAAAAGCATATAGGTAGTATCAGTTGTATCAAAGAGAACCTGGGTCGACTGATGGGTGAAAACTTTCGCTTTGACGTGATTAGAGTAAGTTGTGTGCCCAAGTTCTTATATTCCAGCGCCTAGATTTTGTGTGATTTTGGTCCAGGAGAGCTGTGATGGTTACTGTTACTGTTACTGTTTGACACTTACGACCATCCTGACACTAAGAGAGCTTCAGAAATCCAGGTCCTGAAGTCATGTTCATTCACCATCAGGGGCGATGGGGTAGTCTAGTGGTCATTGGGTTCGCTCGTCACGTCTGAGGCCCTGGTTCGATTCCCACATGGTATCATGAGTGAATCCCATTTCTGGTGTCCCCCGCAGTGATGTTGCTGAAATATGACTAAAATCGGCGTAAACCCATACTCACTGACTGAGTGACTGACTGACTCACTCACTATGCTATCCACAGCTTCAACAGTGGAACAGGTGCTCGTCAGTGTAGTCCTGAATTAAGACATTACTTCATATCTGTGGTGGCTACCTTTAGGGATTACAAAGTCACTTACAAACTACGTCATCTTCAAAGTTTTTGGTTCCTGAAGAAACGTACATTCCCATGCAGGAATCTCCCCATTGCTATCATGGTGGGCATCCCACTGACGACACTCTGCTACGTCCTTGCCAACATCGGCTACTTCAGCGTCATGTCCAAGGAGGAGATAATCCTGTCACATGCCGTCGCTGTGGTGAGTTGATGGACATACAAAACAAATGTATAAACAAATATTAATAGAAGCGACAAAACAAATATTAATGTTACATCTTGCATTTCATTATGCGCAAAACATCATTCAGTGGAAACTGACAAAATAAAGATTAGTTTGATGTGCAGTGTCTACATCTTGCACTTCATTATGCGTAAAATATAATAATGGAAACTGACAAAATAATGATTAATTTGAAATGCAGTGGCTATTTCCTCTGCAAGGATGTTAAATTGTTGTTATATATACACAAATCTCTTGTGCAGATTTTCTACACCTTTGTTGTTGGCAGACCTGGGGAGACCGCGTCTTAGGAGTCATGTCCTGGTGTATCCCGATGTTCGTGGCCATGTCGACATTCGGCTCCGTCAATGGATGTCTGTTTTCGTCAGGAAGGTAGAGACTGTCTTCAATATACACACAGTATTTGTAAAGGACGGGAACACCGTCTATCAATGAAAGTGAATAGGCCAACCAATTCAATGTTCAAGGACACTTTGTTTAAACATATTGTGAATGAGTCTATCATGCCGAGGACCTGATTCTTCACATGCCAGCTGACCTATGAGGATCCGAGGCAGAACAGGTCTTCAGCAATCCATGCTTGCCACAAAAGGCGACTATGGTTGGCGTAAGGCGCGACTAACGGGATCTGGTGGTCAGGCTAGCTGACTTGGTTGACACATGTTAATAGTTCCCAACTGCGCGGATCGATGCTCATGCTGTTGATCACTGGATTGTCTGGGCCAGACTTGATTATTTACAGACCGCCGTCGGGAATATTGCTGAGTGCGGCGTAAAACTAAACTCACCCACTCGCTCACATATCAGTCACGTTGTCCCCCATTTGATAGGACAAAAGAGCTGAGAGCACTGGTGTAAGACTGAACCCATTCCGACAGGCCGTCCATTGTAGCTATTGGTTCCTTTTCCAAATCAATGTTCACCATATTTTGGGATTGTGGTCACCCCTTTTCCATATTGGGTCCCCTCTGTTTCCAGACTGTGTTATGTAGCCGGACGAGACAGCCATTTTCCCAAGATGCTGTCATTCATTCATTATAAACGACGCACACCGATCCCCGCCATGTTGTTCACTGTGAGTACAAGACGAGAGTAAACTTATTGTATAATGGTACCATCGTCACGAGAAGGTAGTCGGATACACGATGATGATACTGCCTTAGTATCGCCTGGGAAATTCTTTGGTCTGAAATACCCTTTGATTTATAAGCCTCCTCCTCAAAAACAATAGTTATTTGGTGGATGTATGATGAAAACAAGTTACAAGTGTGCACCTGCATTTGTCACTGTAGGCCCACTCTATTGAAAGTGAACATACGTGGAGACTGAGAAGCGAGGTGGCAGGAGTTAAAGAGTTGCGTGTGAAGAGCGGCTAAGTGAAGTTAGCCTCAGTACTTTTCGGTACACTCTACTACTGAATCTAACGAAACTTTATGGGAGGTCGTGTCAGGTAACCTTTGAGATTGATCAACCAGAACACAGCTTACCAAATCGCGAAAACGGACATTCGCACATACCTTTTGAACTTTTTATCTCGAAAAGGTTCGTACCCGAACGATTCCGAATATAATAAAGCGTACGATCGTTTCCGGGTAATGCACACGGCGCACGTTACAGCCATGACAGCGGTGAGTAAACCGTCGTTGAAAATAGTCTTTTTGGCAATATTCAAGAATGTCATCTTGCGGAAATATTAACTGATGGTAACCATGTAAACATAAACCCAAAAAGCGCATATACTGCAGGTCAAATATCTGTATTTTATGCGGTTTTTTGCTTGTGGAGAGATCTGAGTCAGTGATGTGAATATTTGTAGAAACCGTTGTCTAATTGTTTAAATTTAACCGTCTCTCGTTTGATTGGGCGGCCATAGGTCGCTCAAAAGGTTACCTGACGCGACTTTCTACTAGGGTTTGTTTGACTCAGTGTTGAAGTGTAATGAATAACACTGAGACTAAGTTTACTTAGACTGGACAGAGCCTATCCTTCATCGAGGTTGTAAAGGTTTAAGATTAAACGATAAACTTTACTGACACCGCATTTCCATATTTTATGTCGATGTTTAGGCAACATACCTTAACTAAGAAATCACAGACTGCCCCTGTTTGATGAGGTCGTGAAATGATTCACAATGCATCTGGCTTACTGGTTACACCTGCAGCATGGTTTTTGCACTGAGCCAGTGTAATTCTATAACGCACGATGAGACTGATGGAATATCAGTTCCGTACCAGACCCCCAAAGTTTTAAAGCGGCAGAGCCTCGTTCTGAGATTTCCATGATTTCCAGGTGTCCGTCTGTCAAAGCTCGCTGTACCACATAGCGCTCTGTACGATGTGTTTGCATGGATTAGAAGGAGCTTAGTGTTGCAATATACATACTTAGACGTATCAAATCATACTGATTGATATTTGTGCATCCAGTTGAATGGATTTGTCTAAAAATTCTGGACTGGTTAGCGCACTAAGTTGCGTGTAATCAGTGTTATCGTGGTTCGATAACTTCTAATCAGCTATTTCACCAAACCATCTGTCGCTTGTTCAGGGCCGTAGTTAACTTTTCTTAATAAGGGGGTCACCATCCACGTTAAAACAGTGTTATATCAATGGTTTGAAGCCTAAATCTGTAAAAATAATCTAGGGGCAGTTGCCCCCTGCCTTCCTGGGCTCCATACGGCCATGTTGTTAGAAGCCATAGAGTTCTGAGGACCTAATCTCACCGGGAATTCCTCTTTATTAGCAGACACAATTATTGAGGGGCGGTGGGATGGCCTAGTACTTAAATCATTCGCTCATCACGCCGACTACCCGAGTTCGACTCCCCATATGGGTACAGAGTGGTTTCTGGTGCCTCATGCCATGATGTGATATCGCTGACATATCGCTAAAGGCGGCTTTAAACTATACTCACTCATAATAACTGAACTATGTCTTTTCCAGTTGACGATATCTATTCTCCTCCTCATCCCCGGAGACATTTCCACCCTCATCGACTTCTTCAGCTTCGCCTCTTGGTTGGTATACGGCGCCACGTCCTTCTCCCTCATCGTGCTCAGGTTCAAGGAGAAGGACCTACACAGACCATACCGGGTAGGCGACCTGTGTGTCCGTCGATGTTGAACATTCAGGGCCGAATAACGAAGAGTACACCCATACTTTCCCAAAGTAACTGTTGGTGAATTAGCCAATATATTTTGATTATTTCTCGAAAATTACGTGTTTTGAAAATATACTTGAACTAACGATACATACGCCCTAACCGCAACTAGGCCAGTGGACATTGTTTACACAACACAGCGCAGCGTCACATGAAAGTCGATGGGATGGCACATGGGCAGTGATCGCTCGATCAGCCATTGATACAACACACAACATCATGTCCCACCATCCTCTTTGTTTCATCAGAGACCATATATATTATATGGTCTCTGGTTTCATCGAACGATACGGCGAATATCTGGGTTACAGCTGATCTTCGACAACTCGTGCTTGTCGTAAGAGACGACTAAAGGGATCGGATGGTCAGGCTCGTGGTTGACACATGTCGTTGTATCCTAATTGCGTAGATCGATGCTAATGCTGTTGACCTCTGGATTGCCTGGTCCGGACTCAGTTATGCAGTCCCCTCTGAATATACGAGATTTGGGATCGTAAGTGGAATATTGCTGAGTGTGGCGTTGAACAACAACCAATTCTGGGGTGAAATTCCAAAGAGTTGATATTGCAAGTGCTTATTAGGAACCGTTGGTCATATATTTACAGTGATAACGAAAATATTTCTTCGTCTTGTCTTCCAGGTGCCCATATTTGTACCCGTGATAGTGTTTCTAGCTTCGTGTTACTTGGTGCTCGCCCCTATCCTACAGAATCCTGGCATCCAATTCCTCTACGCTATCATCTTTATAGTCGGCGGCAGCTTCATCTTCGTGCCGTTTGTGTACATGGGGATACACTTCAGCTTTATGGGTGAGTGTAGCCGTCTCACAGTCCCTGAACCATATTATTTTCCCCCTAGCCCTTCCTGCAGTATTATGCATTTGTCCCTCTGCGGCTCCTTTTAAAATTAAATGGGTTTATTTGTTACAATCTAAAGTATGTATTTAGAGACTAAGCGTTAGCGTAGGTGAGTACATCCACAGGCAAACTGTAGCGCAAACGGGCTTGCGCAGCGTAGAGAATATGACAGGTCTCCTTACATGCGAGCGAACATTCGTAACTACTCGTGTCATTCCGGCAACCCGGTTGTAGGTCACAGAAAGAGACGAGTAGTTACGAATGGCGAGCGAAGGGAGCTTCGTTCGCATATAAGAAGACTGGTCATTTTTTCTATGCTGCGCAACCATTTGCGCTACAGTTTCCCTGTGGTATAACAACCAATGGCGTATAGTCCAAGTCCACATGTATAATGAGTAAATAAGTGAGTGAGTGAATAAGTCAGTGAGTTAGACTTTAGGCCGCTTTAAGCCAAATTAAAGCGAAACCATGACAGGAGACACCAGCAATGGACTTCACACATTGTACCCATGTGGGGAATCGAACCCAGACCTTGGCTTGACGAGCAAACGCTTACCACTAGTCTACCCTACCGCCTATGGGCATACCACTACGTCATTAGTATTACAACGGGGACACAGCAAAAGATCTAGATGTAGCTTACTCGTGTCTTCATATGCCATTTCATTTTGATATGTTGAACATACATCGTTACACAAGTATTTTAAAAAAAATTACTTTAAATGATAATAACAAAATACACAAATAGCAGACTGGCGTCCGTGTGTGAGAGAGGAATCATCACGGGTTTGGTTTGTATGAGGAATTTTGTTGTGATGATACACAATCATGTACAAATAATATCGAGATTTCGATGCAATGTACATGCGCCTGAGTGTAGGGCAGTTACTTTTCATAAAATATACGTCAACTGAAACGTATCTTAACCAGCCTAAAGAAATCGATTATGTCGAACATGTTCAGGGTATATCCACCCCTATCCTCAACACACTACGGTGTATGTACAAAGTAAGTGACCCTCCCTGAATTCCATTAACAAAATGATAGCCATAGGCGTAAATTGTGAACAGTCCCTAAATACACATTGACACTAACGGCCAGAGTAAGCCGATTATTCAACACGAGCCCGTTCCAGAAAGGAACAATATTATGTTTATACAGTTTGATATTTAGGACCACTTCCCTCTAGTCAATGTATGTCAACTGAGTATGAAGGGTCATTAAAAACCCGGTTGTTTGTCTGTTTTCCTGATGTCAAGCTCACGTGTAACCATTTGTCTTTTTCAGATCGCCTGACAGAGTTGTGCCAGAAGGTGTTGTTATTACTACCAACCAAACGAGAATAGGTTTCGTAGAACTGGTTGTAATTTCATCGTGTATATGATTTGTAATTCAATAAAAACATTCGCTGTTTACCATGTGTTTCTTCTGTGTGGGGTGAGATTAGTTTGGTGCAGGATGAGTGAACCAAGGTTATGGGATAATTATAACACAGATGGAAACTGATCTCAGATAATGGATCTGTGGATCGGTAATTGATATTAACCACTGAAATCTATTGCCTACAAGTTTGTTTTTTAAAGTCAACGAATATCTGAACTACCGGATTCCATTACCTACAAGCTTTTTTACAAAGCTAATGAAGATTTGAACAATTGGAATGTGTTGCCTATAAGCTTGTTTTACATAGGTAATGGAGATTTAAACAACTGGAATCTGTTGCCTACAAGCTTGTTTTACATAGCTAATGGTGATTTGAACAACTAGAATATGTTGCTTATAAGCTGATTTTACAAAGCTAATGGAGATTTGAACAACTGGAATCTATTGTTTACAAGCATGTTTTACAAAGCTAATTGAGATTTGAACAACAGGAATCTGTTGCCTCCAAGCTTGTTTTACATAGCTAATGGTGTTTGATCAACTGGAATTTGTTCCCTACAAGCTTGTTTTACAAAGCCAGTAGGGACAATACATACCGTGATGGCAGTTTTTAGCGTTACAAGCCCCTGTGATTTGAACAACTGGAGTGCATTGCATACAAACGTGTTTTACAAAGCTAATGGAGATTTGAATATCGGGAATTTATTGCCTACAAGCTTGTTTTACAAAGTCAATGGAGAACCACTCGAATCTCTTGTCAGCATGGCATTGAAACCCTCATGAAAATAGATGTAAATGAAGTGTGGATCAATTAACACGTGTTCCTAAACTATTTACTGTTTGAAGGAACCGTCTCTCCAAATGCCCTAGGACCTGTTGAACTTTATTGTGAGATGTACAAACAAGTACATGTACATATCAATAGGCGATACTCAAGGATGACATATTTTGTTGTGATTCTTGTTGTGAAAGAGCGTCACACCACATTGAGAGGCACAACATAGCCAGCCTATCATCCATTCCTGTCCAGCTCGTGTTATTCCGGGACAAGCCGAATAGATACGCGTGCGCATCTCGAAGAATTCCATATAGGCGTAGGAACATCAGAACTAAGTCAAACAGGAACGATAACTCTATCCCGGTTTGATTCCAGTGATAATTAATATCACCGAAGTACTCATACATTGTATTGTTGTTTTTGTTTCAGCTAATTTATTATAAAGAATTAAACCTCCTAGCTACAATTGAAAGAAGGAAAGACAAATAGTGTTTAAAGACATATTCGGACGTAAATATTAGAAGATGTTCACCTTATATTTCCTATCATATTTCTGAAAAAGATTTAATAATTACAATTGGGATTTGTTTTATTGAATATGCAAATAAAAGTTATGAAAAAATCCATCTACATAAAATTCCAAAGTAGAAACTCAAAACCGCTTAAAACTATTTCTCAAAATGAATGCGTGTAACCTTTCTGTCAAACCCCAAGTGCGATTTTCAGTGAATTTGCTGAAAAATATATGAATGACCCTCCAAAAACGCAGACTAAAATATTCCAAGAGGTCTGAAATATATGCCCTAACGTCAAAGATTGAACAGTTATACAGACACAATGTTATAGTTTTAAAACGCCAAGCGATTTATCATCACATTTCCTAAAACGGTTGGAAGCGCACGTACAATCACTATAACAAGCCCGCAAAATCGTCGGAAAAACACCCAGCTGGAACAGTGGGAGCCCTTATGTCAACCAACTCACGTGCGTATATTTGAATCACTCGCCGTCAGCCGCTTGATTTTTTATCAAAACCTTCACAGTAGACAGTACAATTCTGTTAGCTACGTTCTTTGTGCTTTCAATATGACAATATCTTTTTTCATTTCTTAAACTATGACATAATGCCATAAAGGATTTAAGCAGTGGGTATTATTTTTATCAAAGCTCCGCAACCATTATGCGCGTTCTGATTGGTTTCTGTTATTTTCGCACATAACAAGCATCGAGTGGAGGACGAGTCTTCTTGGAAGTGTGGTGACGAATGCCTGTCGTCTGCCCAGACAGCATCCCTCATCGTCTGGTCCACATGTTTACGTCATATGAGGGATGCAATGTGGTCCTGAGGCATGACGGGGCAGTCTTTAGATTTGGCTCGGCATTTTTTAGATCAGTAACAGTCTTCAGCTGAAAATAAATTATTTGTAAGTAGTTATTTATGAAATGTGTTAACAACTATGAATCATACATACAGGTGTGTCAGATATTTGGATATTAAATCTTGCAATTTATAGGATTTCCAGTCAGTTTAAGAACAACCGGGCCAAATGTACACTGAGTTGACCTCGGACTTTCACAAAGATGTAAGGTCCCTACGGTTAAATCCAAGAGGCATGCAAGAGAACCACGTGGAATCAGCGACCAACTCCTCCAGCACCACCTCACCGCATTGACCTGGATGGAATCCCAGATGAGTTCATGATGACAATTGGAGATGCTCAAGAACGATTTCTGATTTGTGACAACGGCCCTAACCATCCCGAGAGAATTATTGCCTTTGCGACACACAGAGGCTGAAGGTTCAATGTAACGGTAAATGGATCTGCACCCCGCAAGTTATGTGAGCTTATTTCCTTCCGAGCGTCAGATATTAGCAGCTACAATCTTAGGGAAAACTTAGGAAATACAATTTGTCATTGTTGTCAGGTGTACTGTCTGAGAACTCCCTTCAAGAGCATTACAGCAGACTATGCCTTCCTCCCCAACAAGACCCGTGTCTGTTATGAAGAGCTCCTGGAAGCTGTTGTGGAAGTGTCAGGAACTGGATTTCGATCTAAATATACACGTAACAACTGTGGTCAGTGACTTTGAGGATTCTGTGCTTGGAGCCATTCCTGTGCTGTTTTGGCCGGATGTAAACTCTCGTGGGTGCTTTTATCATTTCACTTAGGCAACATGCCACTACAACACCAATGGGGGATTTCGTCAGAATTGTAAAATGCTGGATGCGTTTCTTCCAATAAAACATATGGAAAAGTGTATGAAGTCTGTGAGGTCCCAGTTACCTGATCAGCCAGAAGGAGAGGAACTTTGAGAGGACATGTCAGTGGCGACTTCAGGCGCAGGCAGGGGTAGGATTTACTGTGAGTGAATATCCATTCGCACCAGGTTACACTGTCAGGCGATCTAAAGACCAACGACCATATGGTCGAAGTCTGGACCATCGTTGCACCAAACAGTCATTGACGGATCTTGCAGGAACTTGAGGAATCTTGCAATGGCCGGCGGCATGAGTGGCAGAGATCTTGTTTGGTGATCTTTTCATTTAGCCCCGAGTATCTCACTGTACAGAAAAATGTGGTGAAGCCTATGGTGATGTCTGAACCTGTCAGCTATGCATGTGTTGTTGGGCTTGTCTATCAAAATGTCCATGTTTTAAAAAGGACGACATGTATAGAGAGCGATATCTCCATCCTTTGGATTGATGAAAACAGCCTTTAAGTGCCTTGTGCGCTTTGTTGTAAATAAACAGGCGTCATCGGGAGAGAACATATCCCCCGGGGCCCACATATTTGAAGGAACAAATCATCTGACGGTTACTTAAAGTCCAAATCGTTTCCATGGAAATAATGGAAAATATAAATGCCAACAGTCTGTAAATAGCTAAAGGCACGATATTAAGATCTGCCTCATAGATTTGCTACGTTCTGTTGAAAAATATTGTGCTCTGGATAATAAATCCGCTCGGTCACCCGTACACGAGGTGTTGTTGTAATATGTATGGTGTATCCTCTCTAAAGCTACAGTTTATAATATAAAAACAGATAAAAGCGTTTGACAGTCAGTGTGATGCACCCAAAGTGCAGTGACTATTGCCTGTCGCTTATGCAGGACAACCTCGAAAACGAGTCACAGAGTGTGTCTACGACATGCTGTCACTAGTGGCCGAATTACTGAGGCCAGTAAAAGTCGACTGATGGTTATAGTAGTGAAGGTGATTAGTTGAATGACGCGATCTTAGACTCTTTCTACAAAGGGCATGAAACATAGATCGCGCCGTTTCCAGAAAAAAAATTTCCTTTTAAAAGCGTTCATACCTGGCCCAAACTGTCTCAAATCAAAGATTCACTGACATCATCGATCTGAGGCGCACGTAAAATATCACGTCCACCACACCACGTCTTAATCAAAACTTGCATTCGATGCACGGACTTCCACGCTGAACTGTATGTATGTTGATTGTGTTACGCCACAATACAGTCCAAACAAATTGCAAAGATATATGCGTGTGCATCTTTGTTGACCTCAGACGTCGGCTACAAAATCCTGGAAGTTTCCAAACTAGTCGACCCGTGAAGTTCTAGGTCTTCAACAACCCATGCTTGCCACAGAAGGCGACTATGCTTATCGTAAGAGGCGACAAACAGGATTGGGTGGTCAGGCTCGCTGACGTGGTTGGCACATGTCATCTGTTCCCATTTGCGCAGATCGATGCTCATGTTGTTGACCACTGGATTGTGTGGATCGGACTCGATTGTTTACAGACCGCCGCCATATAGCTGGCATATCAGAGTGCGACGTATAACTCAACTGACTCAAGTAGGAGAATGTTTGTTTCGAGCTTATGATACGATACACCAACTAATCCAGTCAGAACAAGGCAGTCCAGTCGATAGGCAATCACTGAATGCGAACCGCCGAACTCAAATTCTAACTCTCAATCCTTATGACAAAGTATAACGTTAATTAGGACACTTCTTAATGGGATAAAGTAACTGTGCATAATATGAACGTTACATTAAAATCCTAAATAAACTTGCAGCAAAGCTCTTTGCTTAAAAGAAAATCTCATGTCATGTATCGCGGATGCTATGTCCACTCTGTGCACAATGAACGTATTCACTTTTGTATGTTTTATGACACCTGACGTTCACCAATCTCATATTAAACTTTAAGAAACTTGAAGATAATTATTTAGCATTTCAATGTTAGTGTTCAAACCTCTCTAATTTCAGCGCGTACGTCATACCACGGGTTACGGAAGATCAGCGTCTCTGCGACGTGGGTATGCTAGTGACCAAAATGAATTGGTTATTCTTTAAACTTCTTTAAATCTCACGAAAGCCTTTTTATAAAAATGCTGTTGGCACATGTATCAGACAGGAAACCAAACAACGTACCATATATTCCCGTGAGTAATTCAGGTGTTTATGTCGGAATGTCACCGACAGCACACTCTCAGCCTTCCGCTTAACTCAACACTGGTAACGATTCACAAACACGTGTTTATGACAGAGTTCAGTGGATACAAACATTTCTCTTGACTATTGAGAATTGTTAAGTGTTTAAAGATAGCACGGTAGTGTAGTACCAAAAGTATGTTTGTTACAGGAAGTCAGACAATATTATTCAATCAGTTCAAAATCACAATTTATTTCTGGAACATCGAGTACAAGTTCTTGAAGGTTTATAAGTCATTTCCAAATGACTTGCAAAGTGCATCTACACACTTACACCACACGTTCGCAAATTACTTACACATATTCGTGACCGATTGACTGAATAAATGGTTATCGTGAAAACCAGTAATTGATCGATCCTGAACTAGCCAACTATGCAGGAGACCTGTTATACTAGCCACTGATATAGGCAAGGTCGCATGTAATAACTGTTTTATTCCCTCTTTTCTCATCCATTATATACTCTTCAACAAAATAGGGGATCTTCATATTTTTTTATTTACGATTAAAAATATTTAGGAGATTTATCGGAGTCAATCAATGTTGATATGAATGTTTTGAGAGTGCCTCACCACTTGCACTTCCTTACAACTATAGTTATTTAGAATGTAGTCTCTTTTGAAAGATGATTGGTGTATGGCATGTACTTTGAATGTATACGATTTTCATTTTAAAACAAACGACTAGAAACAAACACTAATAAATGTGTGATGGAATTATCAAAATTAATGTTCTAAGTGATTTCTTGACCTTGAAAAAAACCCCGTCAAAATCAAGAATGGGACCACATGCACGCTTATGGGGCTACTGCGTTGTGCACGTGCATATCATGCGTTGTATTTAGGGGTGGTAATAGAGGGAGATGGTGGTGCGTTCATAGGATTACTGTCCTTGAAACGTTTGTTAACGTTTACACTTCCTGTCCGAACTGAAAGTTCATTATTGCCCTACTTTTTTTAAAAGATACTGCGGACCCACTGAATCTCTCCGAATCCCTCACAAATCTCAATTTGCACCATCCTAACACAGACCGTGTTGTGAAACATGGATATGTACAACTCTTTCACACATCCGGCTAACATGTGGACCCCGATCATTCGTCTTTATTAATTACATACTTACGGCAGGTCGTAAAGCTACCAACGCCCTGTGGATATGGACAGAACGCGGACCTCTCTGTAGCATACTGTAATTACCTCACGTATAAACCATTCAAATATAGAAGAAATATTTCTTAGATGTTTGTTCTTGGTCGCATCTCGTTCGATTCGGGCGTTTGTCTGAAATTCGGACAGGTTGAAGTGAAAAGGGTTTAGTCAAAAGGAAATAATACAAACCGTCAATGGACCCTATATGCCCCAAACGGCTGTGATATAGGGTATTTTTCACAGATTTAAAATTATACCTCATACCTGATGTCACTTTACAAGGAAACTGTTGTTTATCGAACATGGCCTCTTTTCTTTTGAACGTCACTCACTATGCTAAAGGGTCGTTCTTTTATCATACAGTTTCTCACGTTATTAATAATTATTCCTCGTTTTTCTTCAGTGTACTTCAAGGTCCTCATTGGTCTTGGGGATTTCAGTTTCCTTGGAGTTTGAACTTGAACAAAATCACGTGCGGAATTCGAATCAGTCACCAGCCTCCCCTCTTTACTTGTTCCAAGTCCTCTGCCTTTGTCCGTTAATCTGTGATTCGGGATCCTTCTTGGAAGCTTGGATTCTGCACTTTTGTTTCTAGTTTTCAAAAGATTTTCAAGACCTTGAGCCTTTTCCCGCATCTGCTGTCTGGCAGTTTGTTGTTGGTCATTATGACTCAGAGCCTTTCCATTTCTTCCTTCACAATCAGTGTTTCTCACGTTTACTTCTTCTCCTTCCCGTTTCCCACAAGTCTGATAAAACCTCTCGTTCACATTCCTTGTAAGTCCTTCGATGATCTGCTGGTTCAGTTTGTCATTTCCTAGACCTCCTGTAACTACCTGTTTTCTTGGAGATTGGGCCTTCTTCTCACGTTTTACTCGTATCTCTGATCGTTTTGGGGACGCCTCCTCGACTGGCGGGTCTGGAACACTTGGCTGTTGTTGGACCTCTTTTACATGCACTTCAGTGTCCTGTTCCTTTTCCGCTACCACATTCTGTCGAAACGTTTCCATCGTTTCTGTGAGCTTCTTTTCGAAAAGTCGGTTCGAGTCTTTGATTTCATCGGGTAGGACACGAAGTGTTCTAGTCTCTTCTACAGCTACTGGATGCGCATTGTCGTCACAACTACCGGTCGATCCCATCCTACCGGAAGTTGTAAAGGTTTCTGATTCTCCCAGCATTTCCCATAGTCTTTGTTGGAACAGATCACTATCGCTTGCCCCGGCAGCTTTCTCACCTAATACTGCAGTCTGAAACGCTGTTCCGGGAATATTTGATGTAGAGCCAGGGCTTATATCACTATCTTGTATCCAACCGTTTCTTATAGCACTACGTGCAGGGGATCCTCCACCTCGGGGAGTGTTTGGCACAGATCTAGCCCTCATAGTATCGTCTTGCCCGCTGTATCGATGGAGGTTCTCAGTGTTGTTCTCATGCTGACCTAAAGATGTTTCTGCAGATGCGTGGTAACGCTGATCATACCGAAACGCTGAATTTCTGGTAAGCTCCGTCTGTAGCCACTGGAGCCAGTCTTTGTCATACAGTATATACCGTCCATTCTGGGCCCTTGCGAACAGCTGGGGCAGCGCGGACCTTGACCTGTGAAGCAGGTATCTCGTCTCTACCTTCATGCGTCGTATACGCTCCTCCAACTGGGCAAATCTTGAACCTAGCCTGTACCTGTGTTCGTACTGATCTTCGTACATGCTGTAGTGGTCCAGCATCTCCTCCTCCAGACGACGGATCCGCTCACATCGGGTGGTCAGTCGGGCGTGTTCATTACACAAGGCAGCCACGTCATGAAGGAACAAGTCTGAAATAAGTAGAAGATTGTCATCGAGAAGTTTGGACAAGCCATGAGATTAGTCATAATTATGAGTTGGGCGGGTGATGGTTCATATATTAACTTTATAACAGTTTCTTTTGTTTATTTAGATTGTATTTTCAGAATGTTTGTGTGAGTCTGCAATAAAGGTTTGTTGTTTAACCCCACACTCAACAATATTTCAACTATATGGCAGGTTTGAATTTGGACCAGATAATCCAGTGATCAACAACATGAGCATCCATCTACGCTCGGATGCGACACCTGTCTGCAATAGAGGTACGGAGGTTGGTAATGATCATAGACAACTAGTCGGTAACGAAGGTGTAGTGTGTTTGGCAATACAGCGGATTGGCAAGTCTGGAGTCGACAATGGTAATGTCACTTAACAATGCAGATGCAGTCATTGTTTAGGCAATGAAGAGACGAAGGTTAAGCGATGACGGTGCGGTTATATGACGTCGATGACGTGGTGACCCTGTAATGAATTAATCGGCTATCGTCTTTCCCGGAAGGGGGCGGTGGGGGTAACCTAGTGGTTAAAGCGTTCGCTCGTCACACCCAAAGCTTGGGTTCAATTCCCTATACGGGTACAATGTGTGAAGCCTATTTCTGATGTCTACCGCCGTGATATTCCTAGAATATTGCACAAAACGATGTAAAACCACACTCTTCCACGAAAGTTTACACAACATGAGACCAAATAACTGTCTTCAAAGTGTGTAGGGTTCTGTCAGTGTACAGGTGTCTACGTTTGACCATTTGTACTAAAATAAAATGCTTCACAGTGAAATATGACTCAGTAAGAATTGAAACCGCTAAAAATTAAACGAGGATTGAGTAACGGCGATAAGAAGAGCGTAGTCTTGTAAAGCGGGCATATATTAGAATATATTTACCCTGTGGTATGTGTGATTGTTTGTTCTCAGATAAGTGACTGATTCACCTGAATTTGAAACGTTGTCGTCTTATAACGAGGACTAGGGGCGCTGAAAGTGTATAGGTCCAGGTTAGGTTTTATCTACGTGTTAACTAAGTGAAGTTACAAGTGGCAAATATAGCACTGTTCGTACCATTATACCACAACAATTCACTGATAAGGTGTTTGCTTACTAATCTCGGACATGTGGTCAAAGTGTTTGCTCATCATGAGTTCGACAAACGGAGCTGTTTATGTTACATCACTGCATTTTAGAGCTTTGTTGTCAAAGACGCCGTAAGAGACACATCGTCGGAGTGTCTAGATAGTGGTTAACGTGTTCCCTTGTCATGCTGAAGACCAGAGTTCGATTCATGGGTGAAATGTGTGATGCCCTTTTCTGGTGTTCCCCGTAGTGTTATTGCAGGCAGTTCTGCCGTGGTGGATAATAACAGTTTAGGCAGATCTGCCAGTGTTTTTTTAAACAGTGTCTTCTGTCGTGCTGGACTAAAACATCGTTGTTCTAGGCTATGTTACCTGTATATCTGCGGGAGTAATCCTCCAGGTAGAGATGATCCTCGAGGCAGTCGTTGCACCTGCTCCAGTAGATGCCCCTATCCCAAATTTCCATGATGTAAAAGCGGAGAAGCTCACAATTCAAACTTGGTCTTCCTCTGAGATCCCCAATGCACCAGTAAAAGTCACTTAGATAAAGTCAGTTGACACAAGGCTCTGGATCTTGAAGTCTTGTAAGACCAGTTGTTTTTCTCGAAATCAAGATTACGTAATCCAGGCCGAACCGTGGACCATCTAGATTCAACGGCTGTTGTCACTGTTATCATATCGTCACAAATTCCATTTCAGTCAGCCAAAGTTGGTAACCTAGATTTTCTTTAATATTTCGTTCTTCCAGTTGTTGAAATCTATGATGATGTTTCGATCAGTGGGAGCAGATGCATCTTCTCTAGATCTGTCTCTACAGCTATTGTCCTTTATCCAGGCTTCCAAACTGCATTTACCAACTAAAACAGTATTCCAGTCTGTACATCAGGATGTCATCAAGTGATTGCTGGAGGGAGAACATATTCCTGAGGAGTCTCGCCAGTGGGTGACCCGAAACTAATGTGACGGCCTCGTTCTCGCTCAATGTGTTGCTACAAGAAGGCTCAATCTGATAAGCTCAATGGAAGCTAATACGCCATGGCGGGTTAGCCTGTTCTGATTAAGAAGACTGACCGATTAGTTTAATCTGTGATAGATCTCACTTATATACGTATTGTATTACTCTGATGCTATTTGACATTATAATTTGTTAACATGCAAACCGTATCCAATGTACGATAAATCATTACGCTTAAGAGGTTCGGTGTGTGGCTCATTTGCATACATACGCATGAAGACTTCGCTATGTTAGTACAGGTGTTTGTGAGGAATCTGTCATGTAGGCTAGTTTTTGAGTTGGGTTTTATACATGAATATCAAGGACACCATAAAATCGACTCCACACACTGTATTAAAATATGGAATCAAATCCGGGTTCAGCGAGCAGCAGGTTTCGACACAAGTCACTCGTACAGTGGGATGGGAATCGTCCTAAATATATCAAGGCGGTTTGTGACCGATCCAACCTAACACATTGAAGGCAGATCTGCCATGGGGAACTTAAGATCTGCCATGACTTTTTAGGCAGACCGGTTGTTATTTACTAAAACAGTGCAAATGTGCTAAGGTGGACTAAACAGTGTAGGCAGTTCTGACATGTTGGACGGAGATCTGTCATGATGGACAGAAACAGTGCAGGCACATCTGACATGGTGGACGGAAACAGTGTAAGCTGATCCGCCACAGTGGACGCAAACAGTGTAGGCATATCTGAGATGGTGGACTAAACAGCATAGCAGATCTGACATGGTGGACGGAAACAGTATAGGCAGATCTGACATTGTGGACTAAAACAGAGTAAGCAGATCTTACCATGAAGGACTAAACAGCATAGCAGATCTGACAGGGTGGACTAAAACAGTTTAGGCAGATCTGCCGCGGGTAACTACACCACCGTTATTCAGGGCTATTTTACCTGTATATCTGTGTGTGTAACCGTCCAGGTAGAGATCATAGTCCAGGTAGTCGTTGTACCTGCTCCAGAATATGTCCGCATCCCCAATATCCGTGGTGTGAAAACGGGGAAGCTCACAAATAACACTTGGTCGCCCTCTGAAATTCACTGAGATTTCACCCATCATATCAAGGGAGATTATGAATTATCAACCCTGTTTCAGACAAACCGGCGTCTGGTAAAAAAATAACGCCCACACAGTCAAGAAGAGGCAGCTGTAGTCTAGTTTTGGAGTACAGGAGCAGTTATTGAATAAAAATCGAACTTGATTCTTCCTGCATCGTGTACAAGGACGCTAGTTAAAACAGGTATCGTTCACTGTAGTTACAGGACCCGAAGACTTAAGTACGGCTTATATACGCACGAGACAAAAAATGTACAAGTTGGGTCCTAAATATTCCTGCATTCTGTTTTACAGTAGGCTTTGACAAAACATGTATATGTTACACGCTTGATCTGATATCTTAATGGTTTGGCTGTGGTATTGGAATTTCAATTTATCAATCCCCCGGGAATAGTTATCTTATGTTCAAATACCCGTCGATATGCTTGTACAGCATTAGCCGTAACGACGTGACATATGAGACGGTAGTCAGCGCCAATGTACGGCTTGTTATCAGAGCTCCTACAGAACAGTTGTTAATTATTGTTTAATTCATCACAGATTAAACATATTCAACGGTCATACGTTCTTGTGCAGTCTCGTGTGTGAGAGGTAGGCGAGCTGCCAAATGAATGGAATCACTTTAACGCTTATGTCGAACTACGAATAATTCGAATATTTCCGAAGGCACTGACTAAAACCTGAGGTACGTTGTGCTAAGATAGCATTAGTAATAGGGGCATATGCGGTAATACGGTCTGATCTACGGCTATTTGTGTATATAGTGATTTCAAAAACACCTAATCGATCGGTTTTCGAACACCGTGCACTACATGCGTCATGCTATCACGTCAACAGCGTTCGACGGTTTGAGATACAGCTTCTCGGCGGGGAGTTTGGCATGGCAGCAGGTATTTTTTTTCGAGTTGTCACCCTCCTCGGGGGTGGGGGGTGGGGGGTGGGGTGACACGGAAACTTCCATAAGCGTCATTTAACAATGAAATTATAGTGCTTTACATGAGGGTTAGATAAAGTGTTCTATCGTCACCCTTAAGATCTGGCTTCTTTAACGAACAGAAAATTTACAGAACTGTGGTGCATCAGCTATGTAAATAGGAAACGATAATGATGAAGTTGAACCTGATTCTGACGAGTCAGCAATATACAGCAATGCATGTCCCACTGAACAATACTTTATGCAAACGATTTCGGTTTTACGAGATGTATAATGCCAGCATATATAGGTCAATAAAAAGTGACTATTGAGTGGAACTATTGCGGTAGTGATACCCTATTGCAACCAACTATTGCAAATATTTATTTTTCTGTCTCCTGGAATTGTCTCATTTGAAGTCATTTCCCAAAAGAATGTATAGTTTATATGAAATATAAACAAACTGAAGCAGTTTCAATCTCTTTTGATAATTAACAAGAAACTGAATCGGTTAAACGGTTAAAACATAAACACAAAGGAGATGCAAGTCTGCACCGAAACGTTTGTATTTTGCATTGCACCGTTATCAACGGAAGTCAGTTACTAAACTATAAATTGTCACACATACTATCGATGCATCGATAGTTTTTTTAGTTCAGGATCTATCAACTGCTATCAGAGACTCCACAACTGCAATCCATTGACGGTTCAGTCATCGTTACAGCCGTAGTCAATACTGTTTTAGATGACGAACGTTCTGGTGTGCTGATAAGTCGCCAGGTTAGGTTGATCGACTTGTAACAATACATACGCGACATATTAGTCACAGATTGTGACCGACAACTCGGTCGGAAGAACGCCGGTATTAGTATGCTAGATTTCATTTAAGGTATCTGGTGTTCATTACGTAGGCACCACGAGGCAGGTGTGGTTTGTCGCGCCGAGAGAAATAACAACGCGTTTTAAGAGCTATTTCAGTTATACCATGCAGGACTATTATGTAGTTTTTGTTAGGGATATTTACCACAGGCCCTCGTGTCATAACGATGAATGAAGATTTTTTTAAATACATAAATTTTGAGATTATCCCCGACTTGTCTCTCAAATTTTGTTTTGAAAACAAAAACACTTTAAATCTCGCAATGACTCGAGGGCCTCTGATATTTACTACTTTGCTGGAATACAGGGGGGTTGTTTCAGAAATTCAGGAGTTGAGTAGGTACGTTTACCAGTTTACTGGCACCAACGAGCACTTATGATATACATGTACCCTTTGTCACACTATCGATATTGGACTGGGGTAGGTTGGTTCACTCAAACCCAGAGGTATATCTATCCTTTATATCACGACGCGCTATCCACTGTTGGAGTAGTCTTACATCCGGGGCATAGGTTTTCTAAGCTCTCTAAGCTATGACATAGTTGTAAGTGCCATACATTGACATTAACTTGCGACTATCTTAGAGATAAGAGAGCTTCGACAATCCTGGCCCTTGAACAAACATGAACAAACAAACTTATGAAAGTCTACATTTACTGCAGTTTCTGAAAATGAAAAAGAGTCCCATTTTAAGTATGAACTGCGATTTTGTGTAAAAAAGCGTTATTTGTGAGACAAGATGTTGGTATATAGTACTAGAGTCACGATATACTTAAACTGACACGCTTCTTGGAACGGATTGGAAATTTAGATCAGTGGAGCAAATATATAAGAATACAAGCAGGAACATGCCACTTTTCTTTATTAGAGTTAATTATGTCCAAAGACTAATCTCCTCACCAGCTTCGGGTCGTAATCTCTTAATCTGACACATTTAGCGCTGTCAGTCATCCGTAACAAACGAAACACATTTGCTGACTTGCATTTTATCGGCTTGTATGACCCTATATATTTATTGTTAGTGCTGAACGCCTATTTGCATTAGATTAATAGTTCTGGAAAAAACAATTATTACGTAAGGGAAGAACGACGGGTGGCTGGAGATATATGTGAAAACTACAGTATATTCAACACCAAATGGGCTCAGGCACTTTAAGGTGTTTTGCTCCTTAGGATCTGGATGAGAAAATGTTAACGTTATCAATGATAGTTCGACTTAGTTCGTTTCAGCCACCTAGTCATTGGGAATGTTTTTTGATGAAATCAACAGATACATTTTGTTGTGTCCATGACTTAAAAGAGTTAAAGAAAAGATTCGGCTCTAATCTGAATATTAACGTGAGGAAAATCCAAGATGGCCGCCAAAGCTTCACCGGAAACAGAAAATATGCGCATGAATCCCAAAAAAGCAGCCGTATTGATGGCAGAGAAACATTTTATTAGTTTGAGAAGTATATTTCTCGGTGGAATCCCTTTTCATTTGCTTATAGCAATAAATTTACTTAAAAAGAGCTATTTTAGTTCTAATGACCCAAATCCTGCGAATTGAATAGACTTTATATCTTGAAAGAAGTAATACAACAACATTTATGACGGATCGGTTCGTTTGCTAGTGAAAAATTTATTCCTTCGTCTAAAATATCAGTGAGAGAGTGAGACAGTTCTACAGCGTGTTAAGCAATATTCCAGCAACATCACGGGATACCAGGAATGGGTTTCAGACACATAACCATGTGTGATGGGATGTATATATAAGTGCATATGAGGAACGGGTTATCTCTCTCTGTCTGGGCATGATCATCAGATTGCATATAAAAATGCCAATCTCAGTCTCCATATTTATATATTTTATTCTGGAACCAAATTTTATACTTACACGCACGCACGCACGCACGCACGCACGCACGCACGCACGCACGCACGCACGCACGCGCACACACACACACACACGCACACACAACAGGATGCCTGACGAATATGAAGAAGCACCGCCATATAGAAAGAATATTGCAAAGTACGCCGTTAAGAGACCAGTAAACCTAACCCAACAACGGGTACACGTCTCGAATACAGCACCCAAAAGAAAAATCTATAGAACTCTAACTTCTATTTTGCTATGACTGTGACTGTCAAACCATTTTCAACAGTCTACGTCTCTCTCTTGCATATTTGCCATTCCAGCTTATAAACATGATCTGTCTCATTTGTCATTATGTATCTGATACGTTTAGTGCAGGGTGATATATTTGTTGAACATAGATCGCCACGCTACAGTGAATCTGCGAGAGGCGATCGGAATCTAACTAACCCAATCACCACTGCTGTCAAACCAAAGAAAGAGTATCTATCGATCACTCAGGGTATCAAATGAATGTATAGATATATACTCAACGACACAAGTAAATGATCGTGGTGATTCAGTCGATAGATTGAAACATTACGTAGTATTAAGATGTTGAATTCTCTTAATAAACTCTGAGATTGACAACATTAACGGTTTCAGCATAGCTTAATATTTGAGTAGACAACTCAAAGTTGAGTGACTGAATAGATGCATTTATAGCAATATTCCAGCAATACCACGCTGGGGGACACCAGAAATAGGCTTCACAAATTGTACCCATGTGGGGAAGCGAACCCGGGTCTTTTGCTAGGCGAGCGAACGCTTTATCCCACAAGGCTATTCCACCGCCCCATTTAATGTTTGAAACCTAACTGAAAAAAACCCGAACATAATAGCCTATGTACGTATTGTACGTTCCTGAATCGTTCCAGGTAAACAACTGACAAACGTTCGAATATGTTAATTATGGGTGCCAGCAATGGGTCAGGATACGCTCACACAGCTTGAGAACACCTTGAATGAATGAGTCAGTATATTTTCTCGATGCTTTTAGCAATATTCCAGCAATATCAGGGAGGGGTGAATACCTGGAGTGAGTGGATATGGTTTTACGCCGCTTTAGGCATTGTTCCAGCAAAATCATGGCAGGGACACCAGATATGGGCTTCACATATACTGTACCCATGTGGGGACTCGAAAACGGGTCTTCGGCGTGATGGGCGAACGCTGCGAACACCTGGAAGCATCACTGACTTGATAGTGATTCTTAAACTGTCTCTAAGCAGAGTCTTCGTAAGAATTTCGTTGCTGTTGTTTACATTGTGTATTAAGTAATACAGCAGATATATGCAGATACTATGATTAAAACTCGCGGAGTAAAGTGAACATGTCATTTAATGTTGATAACTCTGGTCATCAAAAATACATCGAATTCCAAAGCGCTGTTCAACATTACGACTATAGATCACATCCCTGCTCCGACACCCGTGAAGATCCGGGTAGAATTGATCTTCCGTAACCCATGCTTATCGTAAGAGGCGACTAACGGGATCGGGTGGTCTGACACGTTGACTTAACTGACTCATGTGATCGTCTCCCAACTGTGTAGATCAATGCCCATGTGATCGTCTCCCAGCTGTGTAGATCAATGCTCATGTGATCGTCTCCCAGCTGTGTAGATCAATGCTCATGTGGACGTCTCCCAGCTGTGTAGATCAATGCCCATGTGATCGTCTCCCAGCTGTGTAGATCAATGCCCATGTGATCGTCTCCCAGCTGTGTAGATCAATGCCCATGTGATCGTCTCCCAGCTGTGTAGATCAATGCTCATGTGATCGTCTCCCAGCTGTGTAGATCAATGCCCATGTGATCGTCTCCCAGCTGTGTAGATCAATGCTCATGTGATCGTCTCCCAGCTGTGTAGATCAATGCTCATGTGATCGTCTCCCAGCTGTGTAGATCAATGCTCATGTGATCGTCTCCCAGCTGTGTAGATCAATGCTCATGTGATCGTCTCCCAGCTGTGTAGATCAATGCTCATGTGATCGTCTCCCAGCTGTGTAGATCAATGCTCATGTGATCGTCTCCCAGCTGTGTAGATCAATGCTCATGTGATCGTCTCCCAGCTGTGTAGATCAATGCTCATGTGATCGTCTCCCAGCTGTGTAGATCAATGCTCATGTGATCGTCTCCCAGCTGTGTAGATCAATGCCCATGTGATCGTCTCCCAGCTGTGTAGATCAATGCTCATGTGATCGTCTCCCAGCTGTGTAGATCAATGCTCATGTGATCGTCTCCCAGCTGTGTAGATCAATGCCCATGTGATCGTCTCCCAGCTGTGTAGATCAATGCTCATGTGATCGTCTCCCAGCTGTGTAGATCAATGCTCATGTGATCGTCTCCCAGCTGTGTAGATCAATGCTCATGTGATCGTCTCCCAGCTGTGTAGATCAATGCTCATGTGATCGTCTCCCAGCTGTGTAGATCAATGCTCATGTGATCGTCTCCCAGCTGTGTAGATCAATGCTCATGTGATCGTCTCCCAGCTGTGTAGATCAATGCTCATGTGATCGTCTCCCAGCTGTGTAGATCAATGCTCATGTGATCGTCTCCCAGCTGTGTAGATCAATGCCCATGTGATCGTCTCCCAGCTGTGTAGATCAATGCTCATGTGATCGTCTCCCAGCTGTGTAGATCAATGCCCATGTGATCGTCTCCCAGCTGTGTAGATCAATGCCCATGTGATCGTCTCCCAGCTGTGTAGATCAATGCTCATGTGATCGTCTCCCAGCTGTGTAGATCAATGCTCATGTGATCGTCTCCCAGCTGTGTAGATCAATGCTCATGTGATCGTCTCCCAGCTGTGTAGATCAATGCTCATGTGATCGTCTCCCAGCTGTGTAGATCAATGCTCATGTGATCGTCTCCCAGCTGTGTAGATCAATGCTCACGTGATCGTCTCCCAGCTGTGTAGATCAATGCTCATGTGATCGTCTCCCAGCTGTGTAGATCAATGCTCATGTGATCGTCTCCCAGCTGTGTAGATCAATGCTCATGTGATCGTCTCCCAGCTGTGTAGATCAATGCTCATGTGATCGTCTCCCCGCTGTGTAGATCAATGCCCATGTGATCGTCTCCCAGCTGTGTAGATCAATGCTCATGTGATCGTCTCCCAGCTGTGTAGATCAATGCTCATGTGATTGATCAAGGATTGTCTGGTCCAGACTCGACAATTTACAGACCGCCGCAACACGGCTGGAATATTGCTGAGTGCGGCGTAAGCCTAAACTAACTCACTCACTCACTCACTCACTCACTCTCCGGTCGGACAATAGGGGAAATATTCATATGAGGCCGTACAACACAATATTTCATTGTTATGAATGGATATAATAACATCAAAGCCTTTGATGCTATAGTACGATGAACATACAATATTCAAAATTAAGTAAAATATTTGGGTGGCTCGTCACATCGGTCCCTCTCAAAACACACGGCTCAATGTGCGTGTTTCCCAGGACTACCACCTGGCATTGTTGTCACGGCTCGTGTGCGTGTCGATATCATATTGGTAACAGGTCAATGATTGTCTAACAAATGACAGAAGTGATTAGAAGGCGGACAAGATTTGAGTGTCAATGTAGGCTTTTGGTTCTGCTCAGTCATCACAGCTTGAAACTAAACAAAAAGAAACGCAAAAGTCAAAATAATGGAAATATCTGACAGAAGTTTTGCTGATAATCACTCAAAATGAATTCCAAATACGAAAGTCGAAAGCATGGCCGTAAAGTAACAAAAAGGGTGAAGGAAACGTCAAGAACACAAGCACGTGGGGCACTATGGGCCGACTCGAATGTTGGCATGAACAAACACTATACCAACATTGATTCTTTAGAATCAAAATAATTAAAACCTAGATCATTTTGAATTTACTTATTGACCCATCTGGAACATCACCACCACCACCACCACAACAACAACAACAGCAACAGCAGCAATAGCTTGGTTTGTGGTTATTTCAGTCGACTAACATCAATGATGAAAACATTACATTCAACCTTTTTTCGATAGAAAAAATGTCTCACCTCGTGATTCACAACTAAACCACGACACAGTAATGTTTGCAAACTAGACCTATGTCCACAGTACCACAATGCATCCCTGGAATGTCGCGAGGCTCGTCAACTTCATTTGGGGGATTTAAGCATATTATTAGATATTATAAGTAGAGATGATCATATGTTTTACGATAATCTGAAATTTAGTTAAAATACTTAAGAGAAGACGTTTTCCTTGGTAACGTAGTCGGACAGGCAAGTCGATAGAACAGCACGTCATTTCGCCCTGAACCAGGATATTTAGTTTAGGTCACCAGCACCGTCGTTTTTCTGGTTGTTTTCTGCCTATATTTAACTGTCGGTAAGTATTGGAACTGGCATTTTAGGGGAAAATAATACAGGCAGATCTTTAGAATTCCACAATAGCACGGCGAGGAAAAGGGTCTTCACATTGTACCAATGTTTGCAATCCATGGCGACATGGCGACCGAACGCTTAACCACTAGGCAACCCTGTCGCCCTTTACAGAATGTCCACGTATTTTGTTTACGTTACTGTGATAGTTCCATACAAAGGAGCATTGTCATCATCTTTCAGTCACTGTGCATAGTTGCCTCCCTTAGACGCACCAGAAACCTGTGGTCAAGAGATCGAACCAATGTTTGCATATAATATCTCAGGTTTGCCAGCAACAATTCGATTTGTAGAAAGTGGTATAGGTCTACAAACTATGTCAGTTCTGACTAGTTCCGATATCGAGTTAGACTGCGCAAAAAGTCACTCTCTTATCTTACGAGAACGTTGAATAGCTTCTATCAAGATATAAACTGTTTTGTTGCAATTTCAATTATTCCCATATTACTCACTAAAAGTCAAAGATGTGATAGTTGTGGTGTCTTGGAACAGGGTTGCCAACGCTATCATTTGGTATTATATACCGAGGGAAAACAATAAGCTAAGGGGTCACATGAAAGCACTTGTGGTCAAAACGCTTGCTTCTCACTCCGAAAACCCGGGTTCGATTCCCCACATGGGTACAATGTGTGAAACCCATTTCGGATGTCCCCCGTCGTGAGATCGCTGGAAAATTGCTACAAGCGGTGTAAAACCATACCCACTCACTCCTGTTGGTCGGTTCCAACCTGCTCTGTATCTGGATTCCACACGCGTGGGGTGAAACGGTGACAGCATTCCTTACTGAGATACAATCTAATTCTGACACATATGTGTCAAACAAACCCGTATTCAACGCTCGCACATTAACATCAGGGCAGTTTGCATGACGGGAATACTTGCGGGAGTACCATCTGTCTGCTGAGCGAAATGGCTATAGGGTAGTTATACAAATACGTGAACCAAATATTTTAAGCTAAATATTTATCATAGAAGCAAAACATTGATTGCACGCACTTGCCTTGTTAAAACCCACATTCAATAAGACAACCACTTAGTCACTGGTCTGATGATGAGTTTATACGGACGTCTGAATAGTCCCACATTCTGTCTGTTACGACAAGTGAATAGTCCGGCATTCTCTCTTTGACGCGATCTCATTGGCCGGGCATTCTGTCTGTAACGACATGTGAATAGTCCCACACTTCTTCTCTTACGACATGTGAATAGTCCGGCAGTCTGTCTTTAACGACCGATGACGTGTCAACTAACCGATCAGACGGTGGAGTAACCTGGTGGTTAAAGCTTTCGCTGGTCACGCCGAAGACAAGGGTTCGATTCCACACATGGTCAGCAATGGGTGAAACACATTTCTGGTGTTCCCCGCCGTAATTTTGATAGAATATTGCTCAAAGCACTCACTCACTCACTCACTCACTCACTCACTCACTCACTCACTCACTCTCTCACTCTCTCACTCACTCACTCACTCACTCACTCACTCACTCTCTCACTCACTCACTCACTCACTCACTCACTCACTCACTCACTCACTCACTCTCTCACTCACTCACTCACTCACTCACTGTTGGGCGAGATTCGGGTAACATGTCCATGCAGTGGGCTCCAGTCCAGAGTCGTGTTTCACATACAAAGGTCAACTATGACAACTAGCACAGACACGGAGAATGATGACCATGTACACAATGTGTCAAGCCTCAGCTATGTGTTCAGACCGATGCTACAATGGGAGGAATTAATGGTGAGTTCAATGTGATCAGGGTATATATTTGACTGGATTTGACATTTCACTAATTGCCGGGAGATGCGGGAGATCTGCATGTGTATGTCGATGTTTGTGTTCCACGCATGTTGAAACTGGAAACTTACTGGTCTTGAAAAACAAGATAATGGACTTTCGAAACCACTGTTTTTGGTTTTGTTTTCGATCTTCAATATTTAATTCCAATTTCATTTGCCCGTTTCCTGTATATATTGATGCGGATATGTAATTTTTTCAGGATACATTTTGTCATATTTTCAATAAGGTTTTCAACGTTTGTGGTGTATTCACCTACTTACAAATAAGGAACAGAATTGAATTGTATTGTCATGTGTGGAAGCGTTGGAGGGACCTCGGGAAATAAGATTTATGTTCACTGCACGAGTTAATATGTTGAGAGCACAAGTTAATATTTTGAGCGCATATTTATGAGTGCGACGTAAAACTAAACTCACTCACTCTTGCCTTGTCTGTTCTTAGTAGTGAAGGGTGAACACGGACTGCTCGGCTTTATGTGTGAGCTTGGTATCCATACTGTATAGCACCTCAGTGGAAAGGGGCGGTGGGGTGGCCAAGTGGTTAAAGCGTTCGCTCGGCACGCCAAAGACCTGGGTTCGATTCCTCTTATAGGTACAGTGTGTGGAGACCATTTCTGGTGTTGCCCACAGTCATATCGCTGCATTATTGCTAAAAGCAATAGCACGTGAATAGTCCGAGTACATGTATACCATACTCACTCATTCACTGGACCAGCACAATGAAACCGGGTTCCAGTACAAGAAAGCACGCGCACATGGTACTTTATTATTAAATATAACAGCTGAATGATCACTTGTGTTTATGTAAATATGATATCCTGAGCGGAAATGCCTTTCGCCTATTCAACAAAATGTGGATCATTTCACTTGTCAAACATTTGTTGAATCCCTCACAATACATGTGGGGCGACAGGGTAGCCTAGAGGTCAAAGCGATCGCTCGTCATTCCGAAGACCAGAGGCCTCTTTCACGAAGCGAGCTTTACTCTCATTCTCTAACACTGCATTAAGGTTACCTTAGTGACGAAGAAATGGTGAAGTCAGAAGCGTTTAATATTGACTTATAATTAAAAAAACCCAACAACGTTTAAATATAACAAAGAAAAAACATAAACAACAACACACAGTTGTTTACCTTTTAGCTATAAATCCATCTTCCTTCACTGAGCATATTTTCAGTCTCGAAACTGATCATTGCTGCATCAACAGCATGAAAGAAAATTTCCCCGCTACCGCAAATTAAGTTAGCGTTGTTTATTTGATAAATGTTAGCGGGAATATCTCTTTCTCGATGACGAATACTTTGTAGGCGTAATCATAAAGTGATAAGGAACATATCGTACACAAATTGAAAAACCACGATCAAATTCAAAAGTATAGTTCTTCATTTCCTCAGCATCGGTTCAGTAAATATTGCTTATAACATAGTCTAATATTGCCACTAAAATATCTGTTGGTAATGCAACTTAAGTTAGATCTTCCAATTTAGTTCGCTAAGAATGGGAAGAATAAATAACAACATTTTTTTTAAAAAAAACAAAAACAAACCCCGTTCACTGACGTTTCTGTTGGTAGCACATCTGAAGATTTCTTTGCATTTTTTTATTTTGAAAGTCGAAAGTCGGGTCGTGATAATTGTGACAGAAGGCCAATTAACGGATAGGCGACACAAACAATCCCAATACATTACAACAGACCGTGAGTTCACACATGCACACAGTCCCTCAACCAGTCTCAACCCCTAACGTGACGGACCCGTAATAATCTCACAACCCGTGACCCGTAATATGTCACAATCGGCATATTTTTCTGTTTCCATAGACACGTATTAAACATTTAAGTTTTCAAGCGGAGCAATTTTAGCAATGAAATTAGTATTTCTAATGCAACGTATACACTTTCTTGAAAACTTGGTTTGCAAAGCTGCATGTTTGGGCCCAGTGTATATTTATTACTGTAGATCCAAGATGCTTGTAATCAAAAGAAACATGACCTAATCCCCGGCCGCCTAGCCCGCTCAGCCATGTAGAAGTCGCGGTGACTGAGCGGGCTAGGCGGCAGACTTTGTGTGATGGCGATTAGGTGCCTGACTCTGAGGGTGCGGGTTCGAATCCCGGATGGGGCTCAATCAAAAAAGTACTAGAATTTGTACTTTACTAAGAAAGTGAAATCCCAAATATGGCATATGTTGCATTTGACCACTTTCTAAATGGCGTTGTGTCATCATAATGCATCAAATGGTCGTAAAAGCTATTGGCTGAACAAATTTGATGTGGGACTTTTTACAGTTCAAGAAAATGAGAATATCCAGGTATATCTTTGCACTGAACCTCTCCTTTTGCAGACATAGAGGTTGAACTCCATCTCGTAAGAGGCGACTAACTGGATCGGGTGGTCAGGCTCGCAGACTTGGTTGACAGGTGTCATCGGTTCCCAATTGTGCAGATCGATGCTCATGTTGTTGATCACTGGATTGTCTGGTCCAGACTCGATTATTTACAGAACGCCGCCATATTGCTGGAATACTGCTGAGTGCGGCGTAAAACTAAACTCACTCACGCACTGTTTAGTTAAGAATATGTTGGTTGAGGCACTCGTTTACTGGAAAATCAAAAACAAACCCTGCATTATACCTCTCTTCAGATCAGGAGAATGGGTCCCAAATTATTAAGGATTTTGACCATTAATTACCAATACTTTTCACATTACTGGTCACTAGGTTCAGACAATAGATTGCTGCATTTCGTGACTTTTCACTTACAAAAACTGAAACATCAGTCCAAACAATCCAGTGAATAACAGGATGAGCATCGATCTGCGCAATTGGGAACAGATCATCAGATGACATGTGTCAACCAATTCAGCGAGCCCGACCACCCGATCCATTTAGTCACCTCTTACGACAAGCATTGTCGCCTTTTCTTGCAAGCATGGGTTGCTGAGGCCTATTCTACCCCGGTACCTTCACGTGTATGCTATTTTAGAATATCATAGTACTGCATAACTTCATCTATTCACAATATGGCTGAAATAATACCAATGAGCTTAGTTTACGCGAAAAAGACCTCCTGCTGAAATGTACACAGAGAACTTTTCAGTAATACTCGAGCTACTTTGTAGAGTTCGGTTTTCCACACCTTGTTGAATCTAGTTACGAAGTATTGTATGCCTGCATGCGACTTTATTAAAATGATCTCGGAACAGCATCCTGTATCGATCATGTTTTGTTGAACTGACGTTATAGTCTTTGAAGATTATATAATTTTAATTGAACAAAATATCTCCGTTTACATTGAAATCGTAATAAAACGGGGAGGTCAGAGTAAGATCTAGACATAATTTAGGACTTTGTATTACTGAAATGGCTGAGCGCAAGGGAAAATAATATGGTTCTGAGACCGTTAGACAAAGGTAACTCTCTCTCTATCTTACAGACCCTGAATCAAATATACCCTAGAAAGCCCACGCAAGTCTAGACAAGTCTAGATTTCCACAGCTTCTGAAAAAGATAAAAATCTCGGATTTGTTCCTCGTTATATTTTATTATTTTAACTATAAGCATTTTTTCTGTTAAATATGTTCATTCCAGAGACCAGTATATCTCTCCCCCTCTGTAAGCTGGCTTCCTTTGGGCGCGCTAACGTCTTGCGACATCTTCTGCGGCGCTCAGCTTATCCCCTCTGCAGCCTCACTGAAAACTGGGACTCTGCTGTATGTCTCGGTAGCGCATGTGAATAAAAACATCACTTCCGGTACATCCCACCGGAAGTGGAAGTCCGCGAGAGCGGGGGAAAGTTAAACTGAACAAAGGTAAACAAATGACTTTAACAATCGTAGAATGTGTTGGAAGCTGACAATACTGTTTGGGAAAGACTTCCGCCTGTAACACTCGCATTTTACATCCCAATAAATTTACTCTCGAATGAGTCCTTCCTTAGTGTAATCCAACTGAAAATAGTGAAATAAAAAGTTTAATCAACGTTCAATCAAGTTCCTCGTTATATAATCGTTTGTAAAGAGGGAAGGAAGTACAGATGTTTACTTTCCAAAACGTCACCGTGAAGGTCCGGGATAGGTCTTCAGCAACACATGTTTATCATAAAAGGCAACTATGATTGTCCTAAGAGTCGACGAAGGGTTTGGATGGTCAAGCTCGCTGACGTGGTTGACACGTCATCGTTTCTCAGTTGCGCAGATCGATGACCATGCTGTTGATCACTGGATTGTCTGGTCCAGACACGTTTGGAATATCAGTAACTGCGGCGTAAACTAAACTCACTAAATTCCCCGACGTTCCAACTCCAACTTCTAGTATTACGACTGATATTAATAAGAAAGTACTCAACAAACGAACCCTGATGCTGAAGACTGACATAGTTTTTAGTAATTTATAAACAAAGTTGTTTAGCATGCCTAACAGATGTATGATATAGATTTAATCAACATGCCTACTCCTCTTGTGTTAGTAAAACCTTTTCCAAATTACAATGTGTTATTTAGCAGTGCAGTGCATCATTGCCAAACATCTGTTCAGTGATCTCATTGTCATTGATATTATGGTACAAGTACATAATACACTTGACATATAAAGATTGGTTCATGCTGTTTGGTCTTTATATATTGAGAATATTGTAAAATATGTTTGTCATGTAATGTTGAGAGAACTCCTGTCTAGATTCATGTATGTCAAACGATATACTGTGGGCCCACTCATTGGACATGCAAAATGAAAGTCACTGTTGGCCAACTTTGGAGTTTAGTATCACAAACCTTGCAGACACATTACAATACCCATAACAATGAGTACCACTGTTGGCCTACCTTGACAGTTTGGTAACACAGACACATCACAATACCCTCCACAACATGTTTAATAGATGTCGTATGTCGTTTCACTATTGTGAAGAAAGGAAGGATTGTGAATAATAATACTATAATTTGTAATTTGGAAAGTCACTGTCTTAATAAACACATGAATGCTTGTTAAGTCTGTGCTTAGGCCGCACCATATACATTCAAATTCGTGTCACTTTTGGATGACAGTTAGAATTGAGTACCACAAACCACAGGCAAACTGTTGTGCAAATAGGGTTGCACAGAATAGAATATGACCATTCTTCTTAAGTGGAGCTTAAAATGTTGAATAAAACATTTTATGTGAGTAATTATTAATCATGGGGCTGGAAATTTGAGAGCACAACCCAGTGAAGAAATGGATGTATACCATTGATAGTATTTTATTTTGACATGAAAAATATTTTTTAAACCAAAGCGAAAGAAGCATGTTACCAACTTTTGCTCACTTTGCTCATATCCATGAAGACTGGTCAGTTTCTTTCTGTGGTGCAACCCCATTTGTGCTACAGTTTGCCTGTGCACAAACCTTACAGTTTATTGTACCTTCAACATTTTCAGTGTAATAAATGTATCATGGGCAAGTTGCATTTCAGTTCTATTGTTTGGTAATTGGATACAACATATATAACAGATACTTGGAGACAATTCTTTGCTTTCAAGACTGCTCTGACATTAAGACATATAAATTGAATGCACACAATATTAGCTAATAAGCATCTATAGGAGGATGACAATATATGGATGAACAACTTCTTTATTGCTATGAATCACTTGCTTGATAGCAGTGTTCGAAACGTCGCTCTCATAGCAATAAAATCTAGAGATTTTCAGTAGTTTGAACTGGCTTGAACAACATCTCTGATTCATGAACATGTATAAAACCTTTTAATGACATATACAGGGATTTACAGGACACAAATTCCTGCATCCTATGCCCATAAAAATTGACAATGGACACATCAAAATTTAATAGCGCATCCACAGGGATGGAGAAGAAGTCAAATACTTATTATAATAATTCCATTCAAAAAACAATAATTTATCACTGGGTTTACTACAAGCTGGGGTAAATTTGCAATTTAATAGTGGTAATACCTTATGTTATGATCATGATACACAATACAATAACTATATTAACAATAATATTTAAGTGTCTGGGACCCCAGTTTTGTTGTCCAGGACCCCTGAAAATTAATGGCATGAGTCTCAGGGACCCTCAGACAGAACTCAAAGTAAATCCCTGCATATATATCCAAAAATAATGTCACATGTGACCATATTTTCTTTTTATTTAACTCAGATCACTGTTGACTTATTTTCATAATTTCCAGTCAGCATTTGTTTTTGTGAGGTCGTATAGAACTAAAAGTGGCCAAACCCAGTAATAAAGGAAAAGATGTAAATACAGTTTTCCAATGGTACATTTATTGTTTCTGGATTGATTTATTTTTCTTATGTTTTCTTATTTAACTTACAGTTGATATAAAGGTTGGTTAGCATTGGTTACTACTGAGTAAGGCAAAATTAGTTTTTGCATCACTGACTATCAATATGTCATGAGTAATTACACATTGCATCAAGTTCATTTTGGGTCTCAAATTCTTTTTGAACAACAGTGAACATCATCATTGTTTAATTATTCATAATTGTTAAGTTAAAAGAGCATTGTTCCATTGATGACCTAATACAGATTAATCTCTCCTAATTAGCAGCTATTTGAACTAACTTGACATGGCATTTACCATGTTTAATGCCAGCAGGGGTATTAGAGTTAAGGTTTCACTCCTGTTGTGAATATTGTGTGCATGTAATTTGACTACCAGTAGTTAGGTTGCCAGAGAAGAATCTGCAGGAAGAGTTTATAGTTACTGGACTCACTGCTGTGACTGATACCGGACTAGTTTGGGCAGAGGGTAAATTGAAAGCAGCAGGCTTTTCAAATTTCTGGCATATCTTAATCCTCTCAGTGCTACTGTTGAAACCAGTCAAGAGGCAGATAGTGTGATGATACTTCCAAATAAGATTCACAATAACTATTTCTTGGGATTTATGTATTGTAATTCTAAATGGTATGCATAAATGCTCTGCTTTTTAAATACCAGTTCTAACCATAGTTTATGCTCTTTAGGAAGATATGCTTACTGTAATTTCTTGAGAAAGTCTTGGTTTTTGAAATTGTAAACAAATAATTTGAATTGATGTGTCCACATCTATAGCTTCATATCTACCTATATAAAGGTAAGCCCGTAATGCCAAAGTTCATTGTATTTAGAACAAATATGTTGTTAAAACTGAGCAGTTATATATTATTCTCACAAATGTTTGACTTGTTTGTTTGGACTGACTTGGCCTGATAGCATCCCAGACTTACCAAATGTGACTTGAATTGTGTCTACTTGTATTTTATCTTCATTTGCACAACTTTATTGTCTCACACCTTGTGGTGCTCAAAACGAACAGTGTTCAAGGCAAAGCCATTGTTTTCTGTACTGTCATCAAGGTCTTTAACAGACATGCTTGATCAAAGGCTATCTGTATGAGAAAGCATTTTGTACGTTCAGGCACCAAGGATGAATGGCCCTCTTTTTTTGCAGTTAGTACAAGTGTTCTTTGCAAGAAATAGAGGAACAGTTTTTAGTCTTGGGTAACTGGGTGCATGATAATTTTTGTGTCCATAGAGATGACAGTTTGAGCGTTATGTCGGTCTTTTCCTGTTCAGCACAGTTTCTATGTCCTTTATATGATAACAAGAACATTATGCTGGCTATTGACTGACTGGCCTAGAAATGTGTGTAAACACCTTGTGTGTTGCTTGTACCCACTGATTTGATGGTGAATGCTCATTATAGGTTTGCTGGGTAAGTGATTTTCTTGCACTTGACAAACAAGTTGAGAGAGCTCGTAAGATCTTGGGAGAAGATGTCTACTTTTGTCTATTTGTTTCGTCATCTTGTATTATGTTGTGTCTGTGAAGCTTAGAGACAAGTTTGGGCTTTTCTGTTGGATTTCATAGGCTGGATTAAGGCAGGGACATTCAGAGTGGCTTCAGTTTCATAGTTTTTCCGGTGACCAGGGATGTGTTAGGAACACACTTTCCAAAAGTGGACTGGTCAACTTGAGAGTAGAGCAGGCTCTCAGCAAATTTATTGACAGTATGTGCTATTTCAATTTTTGAGTCTCAGGGATCTGGGAGAAAATTAATGGTATGAGTCTCAGGGACCCTCAGATACAGAACTCAAAGTAAATCCCTGCATATATATCCAAAAATAATGTCACATGTGACCATATTTTCTTTTTATTTAACTCAGATCACTGTTGACTTATTTTCATAATTTCCTGTCAGCATTTGTTTTTGTGAGGTCGTATAGAACTAAAAGTGGCCAAACCCAGTAATAAAGGAAAAGATGTAAATACAGTTTTCCAATGGTACATTTATTGTTTCTGGATTGATTTATTTTTCTTATGTTTTCTTATTTAACTTACAGTTGATATAAAGGTTGGTTAGCATTGGTTACTACTGAGTAAGGCAAAATTAGTTTTTGCATCACTGACTATCAATATGTCATGAGTAATTACACATTGCATCAAGTTCTTTTTGCTTCTCAAATTCTTTTTGAACAACAGTGAACATCATCATTGTTTAATTATTCATAATTGTTAAGTTAAAAGAGCATTGTTCCATTGATGACCTAATACAGATTAATCTCTCCTAATTAGCAGCTATTTGAACTAACTTGACATGGCATTTACCATGTTTAATGCCAGCAGGGGTATTAGAGTTAAGGTTTCACTCCTGTTGTGAATATTGTGTGCATATAATTTGACTACCAGTAGTTAGGTTGCCAGAGAAGAATCTGCAGGAAGAGTTTATAGTTACTGGACTCACTGCTGTGACTGATACCGGACTAGTTTGGGCAGAGGGTAAATTGAAAGCAGCAGGCTTTTCAAATTTCTGGCATATCTTAATCCTCTCAGTGCTACTGTTGAAACCAGTCAAGAGGCAGATAGTGTGATGATACTTCCAAATAAGATTCACAATAACTATTTCTTGGGATTTATGTATTGTAATTATAAATGGTATGCATAAATGCTCTGCTTTTTAAATACCAGTTCTAACCATAGTTTATGCTCTTTAGGAAGATATGCTTACTGTAATTTCTTGAGAAAGTCTTGGTTTTTGAAATTGTAAACAAATAATTTGAATTGATGTGTCCACATCTATAGCTTCATATCTACCTATATAAAGGTAAGCCCGTAATGCCAAAGTTCATTGTATTTAGAACAAATATGTTGTTAAAACTGAGCAGTTATATATTATTCTCACAAATGTTTGACTTGTTTGTTTGGACTGACTTGGCCTGATAGCATCCCAGACTTACCAAATGTGACTTGAATTGTGTCTACTTGTATTTTATCTTCATTTGCACAACTTTATTGTCTCACACCTTGTGGTGCTCAAAACGAACAGTGTTCAAGGCAAAGCCATTGTTTTCTGTACTGTCATCAAGGTCTTTAACAGACATGCTTGATCAAAGGATATCTGTATGAGAAAGCATTTTGTACGTTCAGGCACCAAGGATGAATGGCCCTCTTTTTTTGCAGTTAGTACAAGTGTTCTTTGCAAGAAATAGAGGAACAGTTTTTAGTCTTGGGTGACTGGGTGCATAATAATTTTTGTGTCCATAGAGATGACAGTTTGAGCGTTATGTCGGTCTTTTCCTGTTCAGCACAGTTTCTATGTCCTTTATATGATAACAAGAACATTATGCTGGCTATTGACTGACTGGCCTAGAAATGTGTGTAAACACCTTGTGTGTTGCTTGTACCCACTGATTTGATGGTGAATGCTCATTATAGGTTTGCTGGGTGAGTGATTTTCTTGCACTTGACAAACAAGTTGAGAGAGCTCGTAAGATCTTGGGAGAAGATGTCTACTTTTGTCTATTTGTTTCGTCATCTTGTATTATGTTGTGTCTGTGAAGCTTAGAGACAAGTTTGGGCTTTTCTGTTGGATTTCATAGGCTGGATTAAGGCAGGGACATTCAGAGTGGCTTCAGTTTCATAGTTTTGCCGGTGACCAGGGTTGTGTTAGGAACACACTTTCCAAAAGTGGACTGGTCAACTTGAGAGTTGAGCAGGCTCTCAGCAAATTTATTGACAGTATGTGCTATTTCAATTTTTGAGTCTCAGGGATCTGGATGATTACTGACATGTAGTTCATGCGGGTGAGTAAAGCAGTTCTTTGTGGATGTAGATGAATGAGGGGATGTTGACTTGGGGAGGGACTGGGGGAGGGACTGTGGGAGGGGATGTTGGTGTAGAGGCGCTGTGGGTGAAGAGGGACTATGGGAGGATATTGATGTGGAGTCACTGTGGGAGATGTTGATGGGGAAGGGACTATGGGAGGGGATATTGATGTGGAGGCGCTGTAGGAGATGTTGATGGGGAAGGGACTATGGGAGGGGATATTGATGTGGAGGCGCTGTAGGAGGAGATGTTGATGGGGAAGGGACTATGGGAGGGGATATTGATGTGGAGGCACTGTGGGAGATGTTGATGGGGAAGGGACTATGGGAGGGGATATCGATGTGGAGACGCTGTGGGAGATTTTGATGGGGAAGGGACTATGGGAGGGGATATTGATGTGGAGACGCTGTGGGAGGAGATGTTGATGGGGAAGGGACTATGGGAGGGGATATTGATGTGGAGACGCTGTGAGAGGAGATGTTGATGGGGAAGGGACTATGGGAGGGGATATTGATGTGGAGGCACTGTGGGAGATGTTGATGGGGAAGGGACTATGGGAGGGGATATTGATGTGGAGGCGCTGTGGGAGGAGATGTTGATGGGGAAGGGACTATGGGAGGGGATATTGATGTGGAGGCTTTGGGGAGATGTTGATGGGGAGGGACTGTGGGAGACAATGTTGACGGGGGAGGGACATGTGGGAGGGGATGTGGAAAGGGGAGGCACTGTGGGAGGGAATGTTGATGGGAAGGGACTATGGGAAGGGATGTTGAGGGGGCTGATTATTGGAGGGGATGTTGATAGGGGAGGAACTGGGAGGGGATGTTGATGGGGATGGACTGTGGAAGAGGATGTTGATGAGGAAAGTGGATGTTGATGGGAGAGGTATTGTGGGTGGGGATGTTCTTAGGGTGAGGGACTGCGGGAGGGGATGTTGATGAAGAAAGGGTCTGTGGAAGGGGATGTTGATCAGGGGCGGAGTTGTTGATTGGGAAGGGGGTTGTTGATGACAGGAGGGACTATGAGAGGGGATGTTGATGGGCAGGGATTGTAGGAGGGGATGTTGATGGGCAGGGATTGTAGGAGGGGATGTTGATTTGGGAGGGACTATCGGAGGGCATGTTTATGAGGGAGGGACACAGTATGGAGTACATAAGCAATTTTAAAGCTATTTCCATCCCTTGACTGGAGGTTTTGGAGCAGCTAAGTATTTTGGACTAATATAGATTTCAGTAAATTTAAATGATCAGTTTATTACGATTATTTTTAACTGGTCTGTTAAAGTGAAGGATTACTGTATTTTCTAAGAAAACTTTCAAGTGTTTTAACTTGACTTAAAAAATCAACTCAATTCTTGCAGATCTATGATGAAATAATAAAGCAGTGTTATGTCTACCTTAGCAAAAAATTGTTGTCTCAGTTCATGGTGATCAAAAGCAAACATTGTAGCCCAAAGTGAAGCAGATTTTCCTATACTTTCATCATTGTCCTCACCAGAAGTGTTTGGCCCAGCTCGGACCTTGTGACTTAAACATCATAGAAATCTGTTCACATCTATTATTAGTAACCCAAGCTTGTTGTAAAAGATGACTAACAAGATCAGGTTGTCAGACTCACTTGGTTGACTTTGTTGATGTCATTGTATCCCATATATATAGATGGTTGCTGTGTTGATTGATGCTGATAACTTCATTACTTACAGACCAACGCCATATTGGTAGAATATTGCTGTGTATGGCATTGAACAGCCAACAAACCAACCAACCTATTTGGTCATAAGATGGTAATCCATGGAAACAAAACAAACAAAACAGAAGTGATATTTTCATACTTACAAGCTCTGACATAATTGAAACACTCTCCACATGTTGTATGTCTTCAGGGCTTCCACGTCCACATGTTGTATGTCTTCAGGGCTTCCACGTCAGCTGCCCGGATACCTTGACAGTGTTAGGTCATTAACACAGAACCTGCATCCAACTTCCTACCACCACATTCCCCACAACTATAATCAGCATGAATGGACATCCTGACTGCACGCCTCCAGCCAAGAAACCGAGGATGGCTCTTGGGGCATATGAGCTGACATTCTCCCAGGAATCCAGTTACCAAGAGGATCCACAGTCATGGCAGTTCTGGTCCGTGGAAGAGCTTGCAGAACAACTCAGTCAGAGAGGTTTACAGGAATTGGCCAATAAGTTCCAAGGTATTTGGTACAGCTACAGTTCTGGCTAACTGCAGTAATAATTTATGTGATGATCATGATACACAATAAAATAACTGTATTAATTGTAATATCTAAGTTTCTGCGACCCCCACTTTGTTGTCAGGACCCCTGAAAATTAAGAGTAGGAGTCTCAGGAACCCTCAAATACAGGACTCAAGGTAAATCCCTGAGTCAGGACCTAAATTGGTGCCTTTTGTTATGTACAGACTTTTGTGATTTATTATTTTTTCGGTTTTCATGGAAATGGTTCAGACTTAGTCACAAGATGGAGGGGTGTGTTTCATTTCCAGAGAGCTCGAAAACTTCTGAATATCTACCAGCAAAACATGACAGATATGTGAGGCAGGTCCAGAATTGGTACCTTTTCCTATTTACAGAATTTTGACATATATAATTTGGCCCCTCCCCCCAGCATGTGAAGCAGAGGGATATAGTCATCGGTCTGTCCACCTCTCCATCTGTCTATAATCATTTTCTTTCTGGAGCATAACTCAAAAACTGTTCAATATTTTTAGACCAAAATTGGCAGACATAACAGACTAAAATATGCTTGTGCCTTTTGCTATCTACAGATTTTTGAAATTTTTTTTTCTTGTTTTGTTAAACATTTTAGACTTTGGAGGTTGAAGATTTTTATGGATAGACAACTTCTTCTTGCAGTGGATGTGACGTTTTGGTGTTGTGATGATGAAGGCAGTGGGCAAGTCTGGGTTATTCTTGGTTAGGTTTGATTAGTCGACCGTGTGCCGTAGGGATGTAATAATCTTGATCTCTGTTGATCTCTGAGAGTTTCTGTGTCTTATAATCTGACTGTTTTTTTTCTAGGATGCTGTTCTAAAGTATGGCATGGTTTTGATGGACTTGGATGTAGTCGGAAATGGCAGAAATGGAGTCTTTATTCTTGACAGATGTCTGATGTTCCTTGATTCGCAGGTTGAGGGGCCAGGACATTTCTCCTATGTACGAGCCACCACATGCACATTGAATGTGGTAGAAAACGCTTGGAGGTTCTTCTTTGTAGCTGGTTTACTGTTGGGTTGTAGGATATGCTGAACTGATCTGCCTCTCTGGAACACAACGTCTATGTTGACTTCCTTCTTAAGTAGTCTGTGGATATGCTGAAAGTGTTGACATATGGTATGCTGAAGATGAACGGGTCTGATTGCTGACGAGGTAGTTTTTCCTTTGGGTTAAGGGTGCCCTTGACTGTTCTGTTGACAAGTTATTTGGATACTGATTAAGCCTTATGAACACATGATGAAGGTGTTCTAACTCGATTCAAGGGCATGGGTTGTGGAGCTGATGTTGTTTCCTCTTCTGACTAGGGTCGATTATACCTCTCTTCACTTGTAGTGGGTCATTAGATAAGAGGTTTTGATACTGATCCTTGTGGGTTGGTTTTCTGCAGACCCTTGTGTGGTGTTTGTTGTCATTGTCTTTCTCTACTTGGACGTCTAGGAATGGTAGCTTGTTGTCAGTTTCTTGCTCCATTGTGAATTTCATACGTTGATGTTTGAGGTGCATTGAGGTGATTGAGAAGGCAGCTAGTGGTGTTGATTATGACAAAGGTGTCGTCATCTTTTCGGACCCAGCATATTGGTGTGATGGGTGAGTTGAGGAGGGCCTTTTCTTCAAGTTCTGTCATGTAGATCTTGGTGATGATAGGGGAGAGAGGTGAGGTGGTAGACTTTATCAGACCAGTTGAAGGATGTTGAGCTTATACAGGGATGGATGAGATTGATGGTGCTTTCCACGGTGAGATGGGTGTCTAAGTCAACGTGGATGTCTTTTATTCTAATGATGGCTAGGGCTTTGTCCTGTGGTACATTTGTGAAAAGATCAACCACATCATAACTGATAAGCCTGGCTGGGTGATAGTGCTGATCTTCTTGCAAAATTCTGTGCAGTCTGAGATAAAGGATTTAGCATCGCATCCGCTGCACGAAAGAAGTTGTCTTTCCATAAAATTCTTCATCCTCGTCATATCTTTATGGGCTTCTTTAGGGAGCATAAACTTCTTAGTATCTTTCAGTAATACTTGTCAGATATGTGAGGTGGCCCCCAAAGTGGTGCCTTTTGCTATTTTCAGATTGTTGTCATTTTTATATTTCTGGGTTTCCATGGAAATGATTCGGACTAAGTGTCAAAAGGGAGGGAGTGCCTTTTGCTGTTTAGAAATATTTGGCGTTTATATTTTTCATGATTTCTGTTGAAAGGATTCGACTTTAGTCTACAGATACATCAAGTAACTGTCAGATGATATGTTCTTTCAAATGTGTTGGGGCCAGGGCGGTGTGTCATCTGCTGATGACTTTTGTTGTTTATTTTGCTGATTATTAATGTAACTATTACTGTGTAATGTAACAGGAACAAAAAATGATAAATTACTGGGTGATAACAGCCATTGCACCAACCAAGAAACGTGATCTAAATTTGAATTCATTTAATTTCAGAGGAAGAAATTGCTGGACGACATTTGCACTTTGTCTCTTATGAAAGGTTAAAAGAAATGGGGATCAGGTAAGCAGACTTTCTTTACAGCTGCATAGTTTAGTTAACAATAAAATCACCTATATTTTTTTCTTGAGTGTTAATAAGTATCCTTTGTTTGTCCGTTTAACATAATTATGTTTAGAAGTTTATGCTTAATGTATCTATTGTTACAAGGGCATCGGGACAAACAAATGAAACAAACGCATGACATGACCATTAGATCCATAGAAGAATTATGTTAGTCCAGTAACTGAATAACATCTATAACTGGCCTCACTGACCATCATTACACCTTTGAAGTTCAGGGCATAGATTTTTTAAGCTCTCTTAGCGCTAAGATGGGCGTAAGTGCCATGCATTAACACTAATTTACGACTATCTTGGTGCTAAGAGAGCTTTGAAAATCTAGGCCCTGGATTAGAATGGGTCTTCAGCAACCCATCATTGTTGTTAGAGGTGAAAAGCAGGATTAGGTGGTCAGACTGGTTGACTTGCTTAACATGCATCATGGTATCCCAGTTGTGTAGATCGATGCTCTTGCTGTTGATCACTGGATTGCCTGTTCTAGTCTCAATTATTTACAGACTGCCACCATATAGCTGGAATATTGCCGAGTGTGGCGTGAAACTAAACTCATTCACTCACTGGCCATGTTTGATAAATTCTAACAGTTTTGTGAGTACAATGCAACTTTTAAGATATTTGTCAAACATTGTAAAGCCTTGCTAGACTAGGTTGCAGTGTTTGCAGCAATCTCAGGATATTTAATTCTTTTCTTTCTGATTTTATCTGTTTGGGATATGTCTGCACCTTTACATCAGTGTGTGGATGTTTTTTCTTTCAATTTTATTTGAAACTCTTGGGATATGTATGCACCCTTGTGTGTTGGAGTTAAAAACCAGATTCATCTGCATTTGTGTAAATCAGTTACTGACTATATTTATTGTTTGTTTTTGGTTGTTGTTTTTTTCAGAAAAATGGGTACAATCCTTGATTTTGAGAAGTTCTTACATGATATTGGTTGTAAGACTAACAAATGGAGTACCTATCATCCCAGTACAAAGGTAGGTACAGGACAGATTAATAGTTGTTACTCATTATATCATTGCTGTTTGTTGGAACCAGATTCCAATATTTACAAATCGCAATCTTACAACTGGAATACAGTGGAAGCTGTGAAATCCAGCATCTGTCCTTTCGGGCAAGTTATCAACACCAGCATAAAATCTCAGTCCTATGCGTGGCTTGTACATTTATCATCACTTCTGCAATCCGGTATGTGTTCTAAACTGGATTAATTCTTCAGTCCCTATGAGTGCCGGTTTAGACAGCTTCCAGTGTATATCTGTTCCATTTCATATGCATTTAGTAACACAATTGATCTTCAGTTATATTCTTGATTTGGGATCCCTGTGAACCATTAGTGATCATTTCAGTTTCAAGTGTTTATAGATAATCATGTTAGTGGTTTAGTCCTTACCATATGACGTATCAATGTCGGTTTTGAGTTAGTTGGACAGATAGAGACAAAAATGTGTGAAGTCCTTTTCTGGTTTCACTCGTTGTGATATTGCTGGAATATTGCTAATTTTGGTGTAAAAACTCACTCACTCACTCACTCACTCTCTATCTATCTATCTATCTATCTATCTATCTATCTATCTATCTATCTATCTATCTATCTATCTAACTCACTCACCCATGCACAAAGTGTATGATGTGTTTCTTTCAAACATTTTGGCACTCTCATTTTTCTGATGTCCACCATAAATGTTGTTACAGATATTCAATGATCCAATCCATGGCCATGTGGAGCTGCACCCACTTTGCGTGAAGATAATTGACACACCACAGTTCCAGAGGCTACGTTTCATCAAACAGCTCGGGGCTTGTTATTTTGTCTTTCCTGGAGCAGCACACAACAGATTTGAACACAGCTTAGGGTAAGGTTTGATTTAAACACAGTAAAGGATAAGGTTTGATTTGAACAAGGCATAGGGTGAGGTTTGATTTGGACACAGTTTAGGATAAGGTTTGATTTGAACACAGCCAAGGGTGAGGTTTGATTTGAACATAGTATAGGATAAGGTTTGATTTGAACACAGCTTAGGGTGAGGTTTGATTTGAACACATCTTAGGGTAAGGTTTGATTTGAACACAGTTTAGGGTAAGGTTTGATTTGAACACAGCTTAGGGTAAGGTTTGCTTTGAACACAGTTTAGGGTAAGGTTTTATTTGAACACAGCCTTGGGTAAGGTTTGATTTGAACACAGCTTAGGGTGAGGTTTGATTTGAACACATCTTAGGGTAAGGTTTTATTTGAACACAGCCTTGGGTAAGGTTTGATTTGAACACAGCTTAGGGTAAGGTTTGATTTGAACACATCTTAGGGTAAGGTTTGATTTGGGTAAGGTTAGACTGGATTTTGGTGTAGGATAAGGTTTGATATGAATATGGTTTAGGGTGAGGTTTGATTTGAGCTACCCAAGAGGACAGCTACAAAAATAAACTGTGTTTGATAAGAGGTAATTTTTGATTTGAACCTAGCGTAGTTAACATTTCTTTTTGTGCTACCCTTAAAAAAACAACTTGTAATTGTTGTGATGAAATGTGAGATAGATGTTCCGCATCCTTACGCAGACCAATGAGGCAGGTAATGGGCTTTGGCTGCTTGGCTAGGAGAGTCTTTGGTAAGATTTGAACAGACCTAACTGATGGGGAGTATGGTTTCATTTGTAACTTGTTTAATATAATGTCCTAATGTCAGTTATTGTTTGTCCTTGTCTAACATGTTTCACTAACTAGTGAAGATCTGAGTCAGAATTGACCTTCAGTAACCCATTTTTGTCATAAGAGGCGACTAATGGGATTGGGTGGTTAGTCTTGCTGACTTGGTTGACAAGTCATTTTATCCCAGTTGCGGATATTGATATTGGTGCTGTTGATCCCTGAATTGTTGTGCCAAGATCCGATTATTTACAGACTGCCACCACAGTGCTTGAATAGTGCTGAGTGTGGCACAAAATTAAATTCACTCACTCATGTTTCACTGTTTTCCCTGTCTGACATGTTTCACTGTTTCCCTTGTCTGACATGTTTCACTGTTTCCCCTGTCAACACATTCACTGTTTCCCCATCAACAGGTTTCACTGTTTTCCCTGTCAACATGTTTCACTGTTTCACCCATCAACAGGTGTTTCCCCCATCAACAGGTTTCACTGTTTTCTCTGTTTGACACGTTTTTATCTTTGCCATGTCAACTTATTTCACAATTTTCCGTGTCAGTACATCCCTACATGGGTATAATATGTGAAGCCCATTTCTGGGGTCCCCTCCCATGATTTTGCTGGAATACTGCTAAAAGCCGCGTAAACCTAAACCCACCCACACATGTCAATATGTTGTCCAATTGAGCCTAAAATTATTCAGTATTTCTTACCCACCAAATTATGATCTTTCGTATTTTTTTTTCAGCATTAATTTATGTGCATTAAATATTATTTAGAGTACAATTGTTAAATCACCGATGACACAAATAATTTTACATGAAGTCTGTACTGACCAATGCTATTTGTTTCGTTAAGCCTAGGCTTTAAAAAATGTTGGAGTGAAAATCCACATCATGGCACTGCTGCCCTCAGTCTTTTTTACAAGAATTTGTATTTGTACCCCACTAATTACTCCAAAGTTTCATATCGGATTGGCATCTCTGTAGCTCTGTAACTTTTTCAGTGTTTGCCATTTGGCTGGGCAGCTGACGCGGACATTGCAGCGACGTCAGCCTGAACTGATGATCAGTGACGAAGATATTCTGTGTGTGGAGATCGCAGGGCTGTGTCATGATCTTGGTAAGATATGTTTTACTACAGTTGTTTGATGAATTATAAGCCTCATATTGAAGGGGGGCCCATGTCAGAATGTGCTTTTCGTTTGTAAACAAACTTAGCTCAACAGGGGTGTGTGATTTTTACACTATCATATCTTTACATCAGTCTTAATATTAAGACAGCTTTGTGAATAGACCACAGGGTTTTGGGGATTGTAATTCTAGCCTGCACATGAAGCAGCAGTTACAGGAATTGATTCTCTTCTCTGCCCCCAGATGGTTTCAGGATGTAGCAAGATTCTGCGTCAGTTGCCTACCCTACATAATGATCAAGGAGATTGTTTGAAAGTGATTTCATATGTGGTTTTTGTATGCTGTCTCCACTGGGCCATGTCTTTAACGTAATATTAATGTTATTTGAATAACATTTTTGATGTTTCTTACAGGACACGGTCCCTTCTCACACCTGTTTGATGGAGAATTTATTCCTCTTGTATCAGGGGCTAAGTGGAAGGTAAGTCATACCTGATATCATATCAACCATACTGTACTTGCCTGTGTCATGTTCCTAGTTCTACCATGACTTCAGTAAATACTGGATTGTGATTGGTTAATCAACGTCATCCAGAGGTATATAATCACGTTATATACCTCTGATTTTCCAACATGTTAAGTATTTGTTTAAAATCTGAATAACACGGTAATGGTAGAATGGAGATAAATGTATTGTGTTGGAAAATCAGGGGTATATAACAAAATTATAATAGCTCTAAATTTTGTATTTAAAACCTCACGCTATGCGTTCGGTTTTAAATCAAATTTAGAGCTGTTATAATTTCGTTATATACCTCTGATTTCCCAACACAGTATGTTTATCTCCTAAATATAGAACTTGTTTTAGTCGCTGTATGTCTGAAATATTACTAATGTCAGTGTTTGAAATACCAACCTGCCTGACCGACCGGGACAGCTTATTTGCAACATGGACTGCCAGTTCTCAAATTCACCTGCCCAACGGTTGGGTTAAAATTTTGATATGTGTATGAAGATGTTTTGTGGGTAGATAATTTTCGGTCAGAGCTGGCAAGTTTTATATTTAACCCACTCTGTGGTCTGGCTGAGTTTCATACCCCGCTAGTGAGATTATGAATACTCATTCGCTCTCTTGCCCACTCATTCTCTCACTCAATCAATATTTCTGTTACTGGATGAGATTTCATAGCTTCAGTTGTTACTAGGTAAGATCGGGCTGGACGATATGTTGCTGCATGGAATTTTACTGGGTGAGATGTTAGTTTCTGAAATGTTGCCGAAGGAGGTGTTGATGAGGAAGATGTTAATGAGAGGTATGCTTAGCGAGATGATTTAGGATGAAATGTGATTCATGATGAAATGTGATACATGATGAAATGTGATACATGATGAAATGTGATACATGATGAAATGTGATACATGATGAAATGCACCTGCTGCTGTGATATTGACAAAGTGACAAACATCAGACCTTTGATATTTATGATATGAACCTTTTTTGCTGTCCTAATCATCAGTTTCACTTGAGCAGTGACATTCTGTAATTGATAAATATTGTTTCTGCTGCAGCATGAAGACGCTTCTGTGGAAATGTTCGATCACTTAGTGAGGGAGAACAAACTGGAAGCTCAATTTGCACAGTTTGGCTTGACTGAAACTGACTGCATCTTTATCAAGGAGCAGATCAAGGGCCCCTTGACACAAAAGCACCAGCAAACAGTTGAGTTTTGAAAGAATATAACACAATATTTGAAGCTAAACAATTGCTGTAGGAGACTGCTTCAACTCATTATGCAGATTGTGAATTTTTGTCATGCTTGCTCAGGTGCTCATGGGTATGACTCATGGATGAAATCTGATTCACGCGTTTCACCAAAGCGTTGACATAGCTCCTTGCAACACAGTTTCAACTTTACTTTCATTGTCAGCTTTCCTTTCTAGTCGTGATGGTCAGCTTTACAATTGATCTCCATCAACCCATGCTTGTCCTTAGAGGTGACTAATGGGATTGGGAGAGTGAGTGAGTTTAGTTTTACGCCATTCCAGCTATATGGCGGCAGTCTGTAAAATAATCGAGTCTGGACCAGACAATCCAGTGATGAACAACATGAGCATCGATCTGCGCAATTGGGAACCGATGACATGTATCAACCAAGTCAGCAAGCCTGACAACCCGTTCCCGTTAGTCGCCTCTTACGTCAAGCATAGTCGCCTTTTATGGCAAGCATGGGTTGCTGAAGGCCTATTCTACCCCGGGACCTTCACGGGTCGGGATTGGGAGATCACGCTCATTGACTCCTTGACACATGTCATCATACCCCAGTTGTGTAGAACAATACTCATGATGTTGATCCTTGGATTGTCGGGTCCTGACTGGATTATTTGCAGAGCACTGTCACATAGGGTGTGGCATAAAACTAAACTCACTCACTCATAACCTTCACCTTTTCTTTCCTATGAAAGACGTTAAAACCCGCGATACAGTCTCTTCACTGACTTGGTCCAATGAAATCCAAAGGGATGAAAACACATCTCTGTCACTGTAATGCTGAAAGTCTATGTGGCTGTGCGGTAACACTGTGGTCAAAGCATTTGCTCATGACTCTGAAGACTCGGGTTTGATTCCCCACATGGGTACAGTGTGTGAAGCCCATTCTGGTTTTATTGTGATATTGCTGGAATATTGCTAAAAGTGGCATGAAACAATACCGAGTCACTCTCATGCACTATGTTTTCAATTTATTGAGAATGTCATTTGTATCATTTAATGTTGTTCCAGGATTATCCTTACCAAGGGAGAGCTAAAGAAAAACGATTCCTGTATGAAGTAAGTATGTAATTTTTAAGTATAAAGTGATTGTGCAAAATTAAGATCAGGAGAGCAGTTGCAAATATAATTCTGTGACCAGAAACAATCTCCTTCTATGTTTATTGATGTTTTTTGAGGTGGTGTATGGTCCTGTGCATAAAGCTCTGGTTACAAATCACTTCAACTTAATCAATGTCCATAGATGGGTGATAGATGGGTGATCATGTTTGGCAGTTTGGCTCTTTTGGGTTTCTAGAACTTCAGTCCTGCCCCACATTGAAGCACATGAAATAATAACCTTACTGCTTGACTGGGGGTGGTGGAGTAGCCTCATGGTTAAGGCGTTTGGTTGTTACACAGAAGTCCAGGTTTGATTCCATACATGGGCAAACTGTGTGAAGCTGGAATATTGCTAAAAGCAGTGTAAACCCCAAACTCACATACTATAACTTGACTTATATGACTCTGCTTAACCCATTGACCACTGATTAAACTTTTCATTTTGCTGTAATGAGTATCAGAGTCCTGGGTCTCATTCCACAAAGAAATTGTGGAGAACAGAGCGCTGGGCATCATTCATTTGTTAATTAATCTTTTCCAGATTGTTGCCAATAAGAGAAATGGAATAGATGTGGACAAGTGGGATTACTTTGCCCGTGACTGCCACATGCTGGGCATTAAGAACAACTTTGATCACAACCGCTTCATGAAGTTTTCACGGGTCATCTCTGTTGACGGTGTCATGCAGATCTGTGCTCGGGACAAGGTTTGTAATACTAATGTGTGTGCAGACAAGCCTGAGAAAAGTAGGGCGATATGCAAAATGATTCGATTTCAAGGCGTTTAGAAAAGGTCTAAACAGGTTAATAAAATGATGGCATGAAAGCCGAAAACTCCAAATTTTTGGATTGCATTGCAGTATGCCACAGGAAAACAACAAACTGTGGTTCTACTAATGCTGCTGTATATTGTTTCACCCTTAGACATTTAATGATGTGATGTGTCATGAAAATATCCTTATGCAGTGTTTCTATTTCATAAGTTTATGAAGATGGGATATTGTACTTTGTAGGTGAATAACATATAAATTAGGAAGAATATGATGTTTAGAACAACCAGGATATGCTAGGCAATCTGCAGAAGCTGGTTCTTGAACAGTTTGTTTTTGTTCCCAGCCACAGTGTGAAACGGGGTACCATGTATTCAGCAACGTCTGTACGTCCCGATTCGAGTTCATGCGATATCTCATGAGCTGATGCACCCAGTGCATGCAAATTTAGTGGCAACCTACATTGGGGAATTGCGCAGACACCAATTGATTTTGGTGACCTTGACCTTTTTCAAGGCATCTTGTATGTGACAATTGCAGTAGTTGTGAATTCCAGGAAGCAAGTTCGCTGTATGATATGTTCCACACACGGAGCTCGCTACATCGACGGGCATACCAGCATCGCGGTAACAAGATTGTGGAGGCAATGTGAGTACCACATTTAAACACGTCCCCCAAGACACTCACCTTAATCATAGATATTCTGGAACTAAGTCACGCTACATTTTGAAACAAAGTTTTATCCTTGAGGATCCTAGCACTGTTCTCACTGATGATATATTGTGCACAGTCATTAATACCATGGTGCCTTACAGAGCATTGGGTATACTCCCACTAATCTTATCCTTATTGGGTTATTAACTAAATATATAAATATATATATATATCTCAATGGACTAAGAGTTTCTAGTAATTGTCATACTGCCAAACAGTTGGCACCCATACCAAATGAACATGGAAGTCAAGTGACTATTAACGTAAACCCTGGAGAGGGGCTACGGCTATATAATAGTGTATATATATTATACATGTATGCTGTTGTTGGGTTTCGGTGTCACAAGGAATCATACGTAAGCCATTTTAGTTAACTGAGTAAAGTAAGCAAGTGTGCAAGGTATTGTAGACCTATTGGGTTTTGAGTGATTCTAATGTTTTTTTGTACTCCCAGATTTGTAATGAGTTGAGTAAATGTGATTTTATTGAGTAAAATATGCAAATACGTGCTTTATCTGGAGGTTACCTACCTACCCTACACCTAGGGATTACCAATTTTGAATAGGTCCCCAGCAGTCTGTGCTGGCATTGTATGTGTACCAAATGGATGGCGATAGGGCTTGTGGCTTGGGTCAAAGGGTGGTGGGTTGAAACAATAAATCATCACACCGAAGACCCGTGTTTGATTCCTGCATGGGTACAATGTGTACAACCCATTTCTGGTGTCACCTGAGGTTGCTTGAATATTGCTAAAAGTGGCATAAACCCAAATCACTCACTCATTGTGTGTCATGCCCTGAGAGGATGATTCATTCACACAGAGAGAAAGAGATTTGTGGAGAGAGAAGTGTGTTTGGGTGCTCAAGGTGAGTGAGGATGTTTTTTCTCTGCTTTTAGCAATATTTCAGTAATATCATGGCAGGGGACACCAGAAATGGGTTACACAGCTATTTTAGGAACATTCCAGCAATATCATGGCAGGGGACACCAGGAATGGGTTTCTCATATTGTACTCATGTGGGGAATTGAACCTGAGTCCTCAGTATGATCAGTGAATGCTGTAACCACTGGGCTACCCGACTGCCTCTGATTGCTTAAGGCTATAAACTAACTGTATGTTGTGTTTACGACGATGATCCTTATTACTCACATGCATTAATTATTTTCATATATTTTTCAGTTGTTTTCTTATCTGTTTTACGTATGATTTTTGTGTCATGTTCTGTAAGGGAAATAATACATCCAGGATATGTTGAGATTCTATTTGTGTCATGATACATATCTATATGTGTTCTCTGGGAATAACTCCCCTCTACCCCCATTGGTTTCATGTGACTTTTCAGTTTGAAATATATTACATAATTAGTGAGAAGAATCCCACCAGTTTCTACATAGCAAGAATCCGCTTCACACTGCCATATTGGCTGACACTGATTCTTTTTGCAGGTTGGTGGAAGCGCTGGTTAAGGCTGATGATCATATTAAGATACCAGGGAAAAACGGGTGAGATTTTTAACATCCAGCTTTAATAAGTGATAGGTTTGTTTACCTCAGTCAAAGTAAACTTAGACTCAGTAATATTTGTTACTTTGTATACTGTGTCTAACAAACCCTAGTATAAGGTTGCATTAGTTGAAATATGATGTATTGTTGGCCTTGTATCAGAGTAAAATATATTTTATCCTGAGGTTAGAGGTTTTCGACGATGTAAGACAAAAACAAAATTTTTATCTTTCATATCATTTAAAGTTTTGATTTAGCTAACCTTGATTGATAAAGTGATGTGATCTTCATCTATTTCACACAAAACTATCATGAGTTTCCTACAAAAATAATGTTAATGACATTGTATCGGTGAAACTGTAGGTGCTTGCCATGTCCAGGTATTTTGTATGTGTTTTTGATGATGAGCCATACTTTTCTGTCCGCATTGCGAGAGTGTTTACATCACGTGTCTTCCTGTTTTGTACATAGCCTGTTACTAGCAGATGATTGATACTCCTGAATTTCGCTCGCTAATTTTTTAGATACTGGCAATTGATTTTGCATCTAATTTGGTATTAATGAGTTAGGGCAAATAATATTGATGTTTGTTTGCACTTTACATAACTGAACTTCCGGATTTCAATAGTCAATAAAATGTCTCTCAACAGGAGCTGGGCCTCCGCCCTACTGAGGGATTAGAAAGCATGGGCCATGGGCAATTGTGCATTCTAAATTCAGGAATTGGCTTATATTCCTGAAAATGGCCCATTGTCAAAGTTCTCTTTCCCAGTCCCTACCTACTGATGAAACATGTACTTCCCTGATATAGCGCTTGCAATGGAATCGTTGAAATCACCAGAACATCGAATTCCGCTCATTTTGGGATATCTTTGCACAACTGATAGTAGGTGTGTGTATCTATGCTTCAGGTCACTATTGAAAATGTCTGAGTGTATCAATGACATGGCGGCCTACACACTTCTCACTGACCATGTCCTGCATCAGGTCATGATCTCCACCACACCGGAGCTTCAGGAGTCTCGCAACATCATCAACAACATCATGTCTCGGAAGCTGTATAAGTGTGTGGGGCAGAGTCAGCCCAGTGCTGGACGAGTGATCAGTGGGGTGAGACATGTAGCCACATTATGGCTGATACGATTCACTTATGTATTTGTTGAATTGAAAATTATCCCTCATGAATTCAGTTTGTTACTCATGGTCACTGAAACTGAATATTCATAGTTACTTTTAGAAGGAGCATAAGTTAGGTGTTATGTGTGAGTGAGAGAGTTTGATTTTATGCATTTTAGCAACATTCCAGCAATATCATGACAGGGACACCAGAAACAGACTTCATTATAACCATGGCAAGCACCTTAAGCACAAGGTTGCCTCACCACATGCTATACATGAAAAACAGATATGCAAAAATGGAATACAGTAAAATACTTTTATAATGAACTGCAAGGGACCACCGAAATTAGTTTGTTATATCCATATTTCACTGATCACACATTCATTCATATTATGTTCTTTTCACTACAAAGTCAGTCATCTTACTCTGTGCACGCTTGGCCAACTGCATATGTCCCACAGCCTCATTCAAGTCGGCGAGCGAATCGAAAGAAGATATGTCAGTTGTCTTCTGTGACGCAAGAAAGTTCTTCGAAGTTCGTAGCACCATATTGGCTTCTATGAATCAGTGTAAAGCCTGGTCTGTTCGTGTCGTCGTCATCGCATTCCAAATCAACTCGGGATATTCCATCACGCTGATCAGAAATGGCCTTTACGATGTTGTCATTAGAGGGGCATTTAGTAATGACAATGTCATTGTCAGCTGTGATAAAGTCACTGATTGAGTTTGCTCAATTGACTATTCACACCATTAATTAGTGTTAAAGATCACATGTACTTTAGGGGGTGCAAATGCATAAATCACTCATTGACATCATTAGAAACCCCGTCATTAAAACTGCTCATTTTGATCTTTAACTACCTTAAATCGAACGTTTTGACAACAGTGCACAATTCTCAACCACAAACGAAATTTCAACCAATCAGAGCGGCGTGTTTCCATGATGTAATAGTAGGTATAGATATGAGGGTCTATGCAGAATTCATCTACATTTGTGGGGGTAAACTATTTCATTTACAGGTTTATACAAACCTGAAATCGCAACAGCTGTTGTGAAAAATGAAAGCTATATGTTCTCACAATCTACTATCATTTAGTTTTGTATCCTGCTTTGCATAGTTTCCGAGTTACAACCCTTGTTTTCATAGACCATGCTGTCAAATTTACTTGGTGCCGCTAGGTTGTAATCTGTGTTAGGTGGTATAAACCATTATATTATATAAATCATTCACTTAATGCTCAGTTAATGAATTTATAACAGGTATAATTAGTGGTAACGCCACTTAGATTACCTGACAAAGGTCCCCATTTGGCATTTCTTGTCTGGATCGATCAAAGGATTAGCCGATAACACGCTGATTGATTAATTACTATTATGCAGATTTAAATGGGGATTTGTCAAAAGGTAGTGTTTACGTATGTACATTTACTAATATATACTGAATCTGTGCATAGTGACACCATCACCTGACTCCAAGGAGCAAATGATGCGGAAATGTCGGAAATGATTTGGCATGTCTTTGGTGACGTCAAGAAATCGGCAAAATGAGGAGCTTCCTACACATTTTCTATACAACTAACTGAAAATTGTTCCTTCTATGATGTCACTGCAGGCCTCTGGCGACAGAGTTGCATAACCTGTCTACGGTTTCGTTTGTGGGCGAGGGAGAAGCAGATGGCTTTTTCGCAACTTTTGAGCGCTTGGTATTAATTAACCACAAGTTTTTTTTAAAAAAAATGGTGTTCCGTTTATGACTAACCAGAAGTATTTCATATACAGTGTTAAAAGAGTACCAAAAAATTGAGTTTATTCGTTCTTTAACTGGGACTGCCAAGGATTTCAAAGTGAGCATTGCTAACTGGCAGTGACACTGATTGAGTTCGCTCAGTTCGTTATTCACACCGTTAATTAGTGTTACCTGGGACTCGCAAATTAGTTCGCTGTAGCCATTAAGTACGTTATAGAGAATCTGTTATTCACAACTTTTTTATATGATTATATACAGAGGTTAATTCAGGACTTTTAAAACAGTTTGCTATAGCCGTCAGTCCGTTATATCTGTGTTCGTTATAAAAGTATTCTACTGTATATAAAAGCCAAACATGATAACAACCGACACTCTTTGTTTAATTTGACTGTCATGTGGTCATTGGCCATGACTGGCCACTGGTAAAAACATGTCAAATAATTATTTTGTTATCATACTGTTATTGTTTCACTGACTGTGTTGAAAAATACGTCAACCACTGCCTTGTTTTTGAAATGGTTACCTACTATTCACTGTATGTATCATATTCGCGTCATAGTTGACTCATTTTAGCCCTCATATAGGTAGTCATGGCAACACCTTTACACCTCTTAGGTATTGCTTGTAGAGAATACTAAACAATGCAATACCACCTTTATGAAGTAAGTGAATGGTTTGAAATGAGTGAAACCTGTGTAACATGGTTTAACATTTTGATTTGATTCCCAGGACGACATCCCATTGATAAAGAGTCAACTGATTGAGAGTATGACTGATGATGACAAAGAGTCTGAGGTCACCCTGGATATTGACGATGTCATTGTGCATGTAAGTAGTCATCATGTTGTTATACATCCTTTAGTCATCATTTGACCCTTGAAGGTCCCGGGGTAGAATAGGCCTTCAGCAACCCATGCTTGCCATAAATGGCGACTCAGCTTTTCGTAGGAGGCGACTAATGGGATCGGGTGGTCAGGCTTGCTGACTTGGTTGACACATGTCATCAGTTCCCAATTGCGCAGATTGATGCCCATGTTGTTGATCACTGGATTGTTGGGTCCAGACTTGATTATTTACAGACCGCCGCCATATAGCTGGAATATTGCTGAGTGCGGCGTAAAACTAAACTCACTCACTGACTCACTCACTTTAGTCATCATTTCGTTAACTTGCCTAACTGACAGAACTTGACTGGGATGGCAGGTGCCCACCTGTTGTTACCTTGATAGTGAACGAGGGAATGAGTATTATTTTACGTTGTGTTGCAGTATGCATTCCAGTAACACTGGAAGATGGAGACCAGAAATGGGATTACATATTTTACTCATCTTTGGCATGACTAGCAAATGGTTTAGACACTAGTCTCATATGCTAGTCTACCTTGATAAGTGAGTGAGTAAGTGAGTTTAGTTTTATGCCATTTTTAGCAATAGTCCAGCAATATCACTGAGGGTGACACCAGAAAATGGACTCCACACATTGTACCCTAGACTAACAGCTAGTCTCCGAAATGAACATATTTTACTGAAAAAAAATTCATAGTGAAAAAAATAATATAATGAAATGGAACCCTGAGACTTTCTTCATTTTCAGAAGCTGAAGCTATGGAAATCTAGACTTGCCACATTTTCTACACTTGCGTGGGCTTTCTTGAATATATATACTTCAGGGTCTGTACGACAGACTAATTGTACCCATGTGGGGAATCGAACCCTGGGTCTTTGGTGTGACGAGTGAACGCTTTAAGCACTAGGCTACCCCACCGCCCTGCTGCCGTGATGAATTCTTCTGATGTTGTTGCAGGGTTTTACCAGACACATGGATCTTATAACTAGTCATAGAACAGACAGAAGTATTGTATGCAGTGTGTGTCACGTTGTATGTATTGACATTTCAGTTCTGATAAGAAAATACATGATCATAGCTGTGATACATGTCCAGAATCCCTTGATCATGGGGTAACCTAGTGGTTAAAGTGTTCGCTCAACACGCCAAAGATCCAGGTTTGAACTGGTCTTCTGAAACCCATGTTTGTCATAAGAGCCTACTTACAGGTATGGCTCAGTGACTTGGTTCACACGTCATCATATTTCAGTTGTGTAGACTGATGCTCATGCTGTTGATCATTGGGATATCTGGTCCCCTTGTACTGTGTCACCTTCACATTTGTCCACCTGTAACATTATTCCTAGTGCTGAGAAACAGATAGGTCAAGGGTGATTTATGATTTGCATGATGAATATCTCGGCAGCCGTACATTGTGCATATATTTCAGCTGGTGTACCTGGATTATGGCATGAAGGACAAGAATCCAATAGAGAATGTCCGCTTTTATAACAAGTCTGACCCAAACAGAGCTGTTGAGGTCCGCAAGTCAGAGGTATGACATCATTGTTTGACATATACACTCTCTGGTAATACTGTAAAGGACATCTGTAATACTGTCTATGGACATCTGTAATACTGTCTATGGACATCTGTAATACTGTGCATGGTCATCTGTAATACAGTCAGTGGACATCTGTAATACCGTGCATGGACATCTGTAATACTGTCAATGGACATATGTAATACTGTACATGGTCATCTGTAATACTGTCAATGGACATATGTAATACTGTCTATGGACATCTGTATTAATGTCTATGGATATCTGTAATACTGTCTATGGACATCTGTAATACTGTCTATGGACATCTGTAATACTGTGCATGGTCATCTGTAATACTGTCAATGGACATATATAATACTGTACATGGTCATCTGCAATACTGTCGGTGGGCATCTGTAATACTGTACATGGACATCGGTAATACTGTCTATGGACTTCTGTAATACTGTCTATGGATATCTGTAATACTGTCTATGGATATCTGTAATACTGTCAATGGACATCTGTAATGCTGTGCATGGTCATCTGTAATACTGTCAATGGACATCTGTAATACTGTCTATGGACTTCTGTTATACTGTCTATGGATATCTGTAATACTGTCAATGGACATCTGTAATACTGTGCATGGTCATCTGTAATACTGTCAATGGACATATGTAATACTGTCTATGGATATCTGTAATACTGTACATGGACATCTGTAATACTGTACATGGACATCTGTAATACTGTAAGTGGATTTCTGTAATACTGTCTATGGACATCTGTAATACTCTAAATGGTCATCTGTAATACTGTACATGTTCATCTGTAATACTGTACATGGACATCTGTTATACTCTATATGGACATCTGTAATACTGTAGGTTGACACCTGCAGTTTTGTTGGTTGATACATTAGATAGTGTTGTTGGGCATACTGTTGTGCTTAGGTTGATCATGTTATAAAGCGGAGAAATTCAGGACTGATGTTAACAAAATGTGCTTATTGTGTATCCTAACCTTATCGGTTTTCAGATGCCTCGAGATATTTTCTGTATTAATCACATGAATGGTGGAACGTCATACTAGCTTTCAAAAGGCAGCTCTATCATAAAGACATGATATCAGCTGAGTAAACTCTGCCATCTTTAAAGGAACACTGTTGGGAAATACCTACCTAGATATCATTTCATTAAATTGAATTAGACCTCTTCGTTCAGTAATAACTGTTTTAAGTAACATTGGTGAAAATGTGTGGGAAAGGGCATGCTTGTCTCGCATGTATGTGAATCATAAACTGATTTTATTAAATAATAGGTAAGTTGTATTTTTCTGTTGTAGGTCTCACAAATGCTTCCTGAGAAATTTGCTGAGCAAATGATTTTGATTTACTGTAAGGATCCCCAGCAGAAGGCCAAACTTGGCATTGCTGCTCGGTGCTTTGAGAACTGGTGCTCTAAACACAACATGGAGACCCCTAAGGTAGACCCACATTGTTACAGAAAGTCTGAGCTGCTGACATTGTTGATTAAGACAGTTAGGTAGCCAAGTGGTTAAGGCATTTGCTGTCCACAACAAAGACCCAGGTTTGATTCCATGCATGGGTACAATGTGTGAAGGCCACTTTTGGTGTTCCTCGCCATTGTATTAACGGCATTGTGCCTATAATTGGCAAAAAAAGCTCACTTTCTCAGTCACAGACTCTTGTAATCGTCCACCTCTTGTGTCAAGATCGTTTAGTTTAGGTTCAAAATCAGCTTTCAGTCATCTTGTAGAAATAACAATAAGGAACTGATGGGTGTCATAAGTGGTGATCAATAGGCCAATCACCCATGATTATGTTTAGATGAAGTTTTTATTGATTGCAAGCGATGGTATCATAGCAATCTGAAAAGCAGGCAGGTGGGGTACACCAAAGTATCCAGCCTTGTCTAGATATATTGTACTGTGAAACATTTAAAAAAAAATCTTGAATCCTCGCAATGACACGAGTGCCTGTGGGTTTTAACCCAAATCTACCTTTTTTGTTTCCCTTCCTCAGACACTACTTTGATTTGGGTGCCAAGTGGAAAATGTCTACAATAAGCCGAAGAGAGCTGCTACATTTATCAGACATGTTATCATAGACATACACATCAAAATGTTTTGAGTGTAAAGTACTTCTGATTAACAGCAGTATGAGTGCCGTATGGGACTGCTGTCCATTGATCTTTTATGTGTTTTGCCAAGTGGCCCACAAGTACCAAAAACTTTATAGCTGCTCCATTTCTGCTGTTTTAATGGGGCTACATGTGTACTACTGTCCACTGTGGAGTTTCAGCCAGCTATCGTTTGTTTGTTGCAGCATTTTGGATGGGAGTTGACTCCAGTTGTGAAACGTGGTGCCTCCCAGGATCCTGCCTCCACCCCGCAAGACAGTCGATGCCCAGATCAAGGGACAGAGGTCACACCTCACAGTGCTGGGAAGTTCAAGCAAAGACTGTCATTTTAGGGGCTCTGAATTACCTAAAGAGTTATTGGAATGAAAAACATTCTCAATTTTATGCATGCATTGTTTCATGATACAAGGTGTGGAAAAAAGATAAGTAGAGGAAATTCATGGTCTTTTGACTCGTTACAACTCAATACCAAACTTTTACTTAAGAACTCTGAATACTGTTAGTTTATATGATTTACTCATTAAAAATGGTATAGTAACAGAGCCTTGTATGTCAAGTAAATGACATGTCTTGAAAATGATGACCAACAAAGCAGGCTATATTTGAGTAATTGCCAATATTTCAATGGAATCACAACATTATGATAAATTATGATGAGTTAATTTTCCATACCTGTTACTTCTAGAGCTGTAGAAAAGTAAAATGTTGATCTCTGAAGACATCTCAACAGTTCATGCATAATGCTTGTATATTTCCATCTCATAATATGCTTCTTCCCAAGTAGGCCCGTGAAGGTACGCGGTAGAATAGGTCTTCAGCAACCCATGCTTGCCGGAAGACCCCTGAAGGTCCCGGGGAAGAATAGGTCTTCAGCAACCCATGCTTGCCGGAAGACCCCTGAAGGTCCGGGGGTAGAATAGGCCTTCAGCAACCCATGCTTGCCATAAAAGGCGACTATGCTTGTTGTTGTAAGAGGCGACTAGCGGGATTGGGTGGTCAGGCTCGGTGACTTGGCTGACACATGTCATCGGTTCCCAATTGCGCAGATCGATGTTCATGCTGTTGATCACTTGATTGTATGGCCCAGACTCGATTATTTACAGACCGTCGCCATATAGCTGGAATATTGCTGAGTGCGGAGTAAAACTAAACTTACTCTTCCCAAGTAGATTAGTTTTTCATGTGAATAAGCTGGTGATTGGATGGTCAGGTGATCACTGGTCAGTCCTGTAACTGGCAGGTGTTATATCATCGCTATGAGTGCAATATGTATTAAGGATGTCTGATAGTATGTTTGAAGAGTATTTAACATATACTATTCCAAAAAAGTAGGGGATGTTCCAGTTTGCAAGCATACCACCAGTCAATGCCAATGTATATGACAAAAAGTAATAAATATCCATACAGATGAAATATTTCTAAAGGAATGGAACAAACTGTCACATTTTCCCTTAATTTCTCTTCATCATTTGTTTCCTCTTTGACTTCATCATTTACATTTTATTAATCTTGTAAATCATCCAATATCCCCTACTATTTTTTATTGGTATTTTTTGTTGAAAAAAGGGAATAGCTACAATGCTTTCCACAATGCGAGACAAACTTTGATTAATTCACCACCTCGAGAACATTATACTATGGTATCATTGATAGTAAAAAGAAGATGGATGGGTAAAACATTGATCTTGTAGAACACATTATAATGTCTATATGTTGATGAATGCTTGGGAAAATTGATTTGATGATGAATAATTAGATCAAATCTGTCTTATATGCAGAGATGTGCACTGATTTCATAATACCATGCTCCAACTACATACCCTGTCAGAGACTAAGGCAGTGATGTCACTGGTGAGTGAACATTGCAGCTTTTCTCTGATTCTCAGCAATTTTTCAATAATGTAAGAGTTGTTTGTTATGTTCATTCACACGTAATGATATGATCTTGTTTTCTTACTAGTCACCTGAACAAAAAGTTGGCGAAAGTGTTACAGATAAGCAGCCCCTTCTACAGGTTGTATTTTTTTTTGTCTTCAACATTCTACTAATTTACAGTACTATACGATAAATAAAAGTAATTTGGTCCTTAGAGTAAGATCCTCTAAAGTTCTGCTTCATACAGGTGAAAGTTGAATTAAATCAAAGCATTCTTGTACATACAGTTTGAGTTTTACAGAATATGTATTGGTAGACATCATTAACTGAAGGTGATTATGAAAATATTATGTGTTGAAAGGAAATGTGTTAAGATTTGATTATGTCACTGCATTTAGTGTGTAGGCTTGTTGGTGCATAGACTATGGTGGCAAATATGCATCCATAATATATATTTTACTTGGCTTTGACAAGAATGTTTTTAACATCTTTTATTAGAAATACTCACCATATTTGCATCCACAGGGCTTAGAATGTTCAATGTTGTATTTACTCGTATTTGAAAATGTTGATGACATTGGTATATAATCCCTAATTTCAGTGCTGCAGCCGGACTGTATAATTGTGGGATTCGTGCTAATTGTACCTATCTTGGTGCTTCATTTATAAATGTATGCAACAACAGTAGTTCAAATTTACTGTTTGTGACACGTTTTTTTTATGTTTTTGGGCAATTTCCAAATGTGACTATTTTTATTGAAAGCAATGTCAAACATTAGGTAATCAAAGTCAAAACTCTTGACAAACTTAACACTTCTGGAAATGGAAATGAGTCTTCCTGAGCTCTGCACATTTCTAGTGCATCTATTTACATATGATACTATAATACTATAGTCACTGTAAAGAGCTTATTTCATTGTACAGAGCTAGACTTCATGTACAGAGTTTATCATCAAATCTTTCGTTCTGTCAAAATGTCAAAGAGAATGCTAACAGATTTTTCACTTTTGGTTACTGGTGCACATTCTTTAAAGGTAAGGGACAATGAGATCCTTCAAAAAAAGTCCCACCTGCAGCACTGAATTTTAATTCCCCGTTTTACAGCACAATGTGTTTGTGTCTCCTGAATATCACATTGAACTCAATGTGTCAGCGTGGCACAGAAAAATGCCAATGTACTTTTACATTTGCTTGTTACAGTGTTTTCGTTCACTCATGTAAGCCATCCTGTTTCTGTTGCTATTTATAACTCTTGTTGCCATAGTGATGCTTCCAGGGAACACACTATTGTTTGTTAATGTTGGTCAGGTGACAGTTATGTGAGATACTGTGTCATTGTGTATGTGTTGTTCCTGTGACTGTATTCCACCCATGCTGTGATGGAGATGAAGGTCAGGGTGGTCCACTTGACAAAGGTCAGTGCAGTTAACTGTACAGAGTTGTCTCCCTGTGGCAATGACACTGCCATTATTTGTGCAGAGTTATGTCCCTTTGACATGTCGCAAACCTAGGATTAGGTGTGATTATTTTATTTGACGCATTATCAATGCATGAAATGAGGCCTGTCCAACTGCAAGAGATGGGCTAGATTTCAAACAGACAGTCTAAATTTATTGCTGTCCAGTCTGGCGGTCTGGTGCAAATATTAGATGTTCCATACATCTGAGTGAATTCTTGCTGTCTGGTCTGGTTAGATCCATTTGGGGCTGGTAGCATTTTGAAGTTACCAGCCCTGTCTGGTTTTGGCTTATTTCATGCACTGGCATTATGTGTGTAGCTTAGTACCATACCCATGTTCCTGGAGTTTCCTAAAATAGTAGAAGTTGTCAAAACCATAATGGCCGTGATCTGGCAGATGTTTACAAATGGCATTGTGTTCAGTCAAAATGTAAAGGAAGTTGTTGCAATACTGACATGCTGTGCCTACTTAATAGTAACTTTATCTTAGCTACTTCTTGTTAGTTTGTTTAAACTGCTGTAGTCTTTGAGTGTTGCCCAACCAGACATCTTAGATTCAATTTGCAGAGCGCTGTGTATGTTGATTGATACACACAGTGCAAGAGGCCTTATCTTTCTGATGATTGAGAATATGCAGTGTATAAACCTAATATTGTTACAATACATTAGGTTATGTCTCAAATGTACTTTTATGAATGTAGAGATGTTGGGCTGAAGTGACCTGTTATCTGTAGTGTATATGCCTTATGTGTAAGAGCTTTGTGTTTATAATACATGCCATAATGTTGTTGGTAAACCAGTGTCCCTCTGTAAATGTATGGAAATAACAAAAAAAATAATGAAATACGGTGTACCCTGGTTATAATGCCATGTTTGTCGAGGAGAAATTATGGCACTATGTCCAGGGCAGCATTATAAACAGGTAGGACAGACCAATGCAATAAACCAAGTGATTGAGCTGATCAGTCAGGGGTTGCAGGTTACCTGTTGTTGCAGAGGGCAGGAACTGTATTATCACCTTTGTAATACTGTCTAGGAAAGCAAGACTACAATTTGTTTGAGTCATGTCAGTTAACCAATTAAAGTATGTATACTACACGCAGCCAGTATAATTGGCATTAGAACGAGGGTAAATTGACTTTTTGTTCCAAAAGTTTTAAACAACTGGCATTATATCCAGTTTGGCATTGTAACCAGGTTGATAATTTGGCAGGAAATCCATTCATTACATTGAGTGTGACATTACAACCAGGAGCATTATATCCAGGGCGGCATTATATCCAGGGTGGCATTATATCCAGGGTGCACTGTAATTTCCATTTAGGAACTGAGGAAATAATCTGTTTTAGACAATGTGCCAGATTGCAGAGCTGATGATAAATGTACAAGCCAAGGAAGGGACTTGGATTTTATGCCAATGGTTAAACCTGCCAGATTAGACTGATGCCGGTTTTGACATCTTCCACTGTATTCGACTCTGTACTGAACAGAGAATGTGTAACTTCACGTATAATATGTTGCTTTGGAACACTTTCTGAAGGTACAGTGTATTGATTACTTTTGGCAATGGAAGGCATGTGAGTTTACCCTTATCACAGAGGCACACAAACCATGTGATCTGTATCATGAGTTGTCTCACTTCCATATTTGTTGAATCGGAGCCGGCTAAGTGGGTTAGATCACTAGCTTTGTGTGATGGCATTTCAGTGCTTCTCTATGAGAATGAGGGCAAAATTTCATTGGACGGTTTGTGCAAGCTACCTTCTGGATTGTCTGGTTCAGACTCTATTATTGTTAAACAGCCGTCATAAAGCTGCTGAGTATTGTGTTAAACATCATGCAACCTTGTATGTAATATTCTGACTGCATAGTCAACAGACCAGTGATGTCATGTTTGTAACCTCTAATTGTAGCTGTTACTGACATGTCTTGTTTGCATTTTTAGTGAATACCGTATTAGCTGCCAATATATCCTGCCCAGAAATCCACCCATTATAGGATATTATTATTATTATTATCAAATCCACCCAATATATGATCAGCAGTCATATTTCTCAAATACACGGTGCTTTGGAATCAGCAATACATCAGCAGTGTTGTCCTGTATTATATACTACTCCACAGAAGTTAAGGACACAGATTCTTTCATATTTCTGTAGTTAGTGTCTCCACAGCTGATGAATGTTTAGACATGCATTTCTGATTACTAGGAACCTATGGTGATCTCTAATTTCTTTGGAGTGGTATACAATGTTTTTGACTTCTTTATACAGAAGCCTTGCATAACACCCCAACGTAGTTCCATAGAATTATTATGTACAGGTGTTTAGCAACTATCATCCATTCTTTAGGGGCTGTGTGGGTAGCCAAGTGGTTAAAGTGTTCACTCGTCACCCCAAAGACATGGGTTCTATTTCCCACATGGGTACAATGTGTGAAGTCCATTTCTGGTGTTCCTGCAATGATATTGCTGGAATGTTACAAAAGCTGTGTAAAACTAAACTCACTTCTCAGTCCATTACCATTTCTTTAATTTATTTTGGATATCATTAGTTGAAGTTGTAGCATAAACTAATCATTATATTGTGTGAAATCAACCCAGTGGAAAGTCTAGATTTGAAGTTGTCTGCTGGTAATATGCGTATTTGGTAGACTGGTTCAGTGACTTGGTTCAGTTTCATCTTACCCACACAACATAGATAGCTGCTAACAATTTGTAACATTGTTGTATGCAACTAAATATCATTAGCAACATGTAAAGATTATATTGGCATGCTGCAAGTTTATCATTTTCTTGAAAGAAAGAAAATCTCCAAGAAATCCTAAACCCAGACTACCTCATCCATTTCAGTTTGACCTGAAATAGCAATTAGCAGCCATGGCTCTGGTTATTCTCTTAGCATTCTGTGACAGTGTATGGGCATATCAGATTATCCCAATCAAAAGTTGAGTAGTATAATTCAGGGCCTAGTATTCACTATGCATCCTCATAGTCAGTGTGTAGATCAACGGTGGTGGCAAGGATCTGCACTGTAGGTTAATATGTCAAAGCTTAATATAGCCATGTGTCACTGCCAACAGTTTGTTGCAGGTATGCTGATATGAGAAAACTCATGAGTGATTGAAAATGAATTGCTGATTTTACAAATATTGCTTACACATGAAGATAATCAAATGTCACGTGGTTTTACAGTCACAATATTTGCCTTTTTTGTTTTATTATTTTATAGTGATGTTCTTATGTGTTTTATGTAAGAAATCAAAATATCATTTTATGTATTGGAATGAGGGAAATAGTCCTATAACATGCTTGGAATAACTTGAAGTTGTATTTTTAGTGTTTTGTTTCATAGTATTTGACATCTGTTTTTATGATTCATACACGAATGGAGTTTTCATGAGATGACTCTTGAACACTGTTAACAGAGAACTCATTTTAATTTAATGTTATTCTCATTGACATAATTTCTTTAATCCATAATGTAAGGGAAAGGAATATAATGACTGACTGTTATCCCACAAGATGTAGTCAGTCTGTATGCCTCCTGTTTATTGGCACTATTAGTTCAAGTTGTATTAAGTGGCCAGAACTGATGAAGGTCTGGGGTAGAATACGCCTTCAGCACCCCATGCTTGCTATACAAGGCGACTATGCTTGTTGTAAGAGGCAACTGACAGGATCAGGTGGTCAGACTGGTTGACACGTCGTCATCGGTTCCCAATTGTGCAGGTCGATGGTCGTGTTGTTGATCACTGGATTGTCTGGTCCAGACTCAATTATTTACAGACCACTGCCATATAGCTGGAATATGAGTGCAGTGTAAAACAACTCACTCACTCATTCATTAAGTGCCTGGTGTCACCTTAGGGCATTTAACTGATGTAATGTCAATATTGATTCTATTTGACCCAGTCAGATTTTAATGTCAGTATAACAACTGTATTGACTGCTATTTTATTTGTTGTGGATCTCCCAAATCCATTGTTTTGTGAATTTCATTGAAAAAATGTGTATTATTTATGATGATCTTTATTTGAAAACATGTGTTATTGATAATGTTATTAATATTGAAAATATAAGTGCTATTAATAATGTATAGATAAAATGTATCGGTGATAGGTTTTATGACTAGGTAAACTGACATCACACCCAGATTTTGCTCATAATATCAATCACTGGATTTTCAGTTCTTGACTTGAATATTTAAAGACCACCTCCTGGATTTTGTTTGTATATTGTACAACAAACAAATTACCTATATACCAGCTGTCTCTACTGGCAGACCATTTTTCGTTTTTCTTTGCTTGCATACTGTATTGCTAAGTGGATGGTACTATAAGACTACAACTTGATGTCAGTGTCCTCCTCATGAACACACTGTTGGTTTGTACCATTGTAGGGCTAAATGAAGACTATGTTGATCTCATCTTCATGCAGTTCTTTTGTAAATGGGTGTTATGACAAATATGCACATTGTGCTCATGTAGAAATGCCAACCTAAGTGTTGCAAATAGGAGTTTCAAGAATCAAAATTAGTAGTTCGACCATAAAATTAGTTGTCAGTTAAATACTGAAAAGTTGTGATGGGATTCTGAGAAAGATAATATGACACTAATCAAGAGTGAAGCTTTAATGTCTCATACCTCCATCAGCAGATTTCCAAATTATCAGCATTACATTTCTTTTTCATGTTTTTTTTTAATGAAACATGAACATATATGCTTTTGTCTATATTTATCAAAATTTTAATTAATTTCATAGACTCTTTAGTGTAATCATATTGACCTATTCTGAGTCAATAATTCATAGGGACAACAATCAAAATTGTTAAGGTTGGCGTCTCTGCTCATTGAGGCAGAGGACAAGTATCTTGGTGTAACCCATTTTATGAACAGGATGACACCACAACTGAAAATATATCCTAAAATGCAAGCGTTAGCTTCAGGGAGGTTTTGAAAGTTGATTGCATCAATGTTCAGAGAGTCCAGAACACTTGGTTCATGTGAGCTGTATTATCTGGAACTGATTCTCCGATTCATGAGCTACCTCTTCAGACTTGCTCTTGTTGAATCTCTTCTGTAAAACCACCCACCACTCCACAAACTGCCATGGGCCAGTATCCTCCAAGGGTGGGTAGAGGTTTTTGGTTAATCTGGCATTTGTATAGATGAATGTGTTGCAGAGAAATGCAGCAAATTAAGAAACTTGTAGTCAGGCTGTGCATTTGTAATCATAAACATGATATGTAAATGTAAATGTATATTTTGCATACCTCATTTGTATACCTTCACACACATAGCCATTCTCTGTTGGTGTGTGATGATTACACATTCTTGTTAATGTAGAATTATTATTCTGGTAATTCAGGTGACTGAAAATTGTCAGGATCATTTGGTCAGGATCGGTGATTTGGTTGATGCCTGTTATGTTACACAAGTTGACCAGGATTGTTGTTCTCTTTGATCTAGATTCTGTTACTTGCTTATTGTTGGTGTTTGGCTGGAATACTGCTGACTGCAGCATTGAACAAATCAGTCCTAGATTTGTTATAAGGGTCAGAACATATCTTTTTGTTTCTGTTTTGAAGTTTAATTGTATTTCTGCATTTGACCGTATGCAATAAACTGTTTTAGCGTTTACTTGTGTTCTCAGTCCAGCTTTATAGTTAGTATGGATTCAAAGTTACAACAGGTATATACGGGTAATCTTTCTGTGACAAGATGGGGGCAGTGATGATATGTCTTAATAATTGTTTTATGTCTTGCATAGTGTCATATAGGATATTTATATAGCGCACATATCCATGCACTAGTGCATGCTTAAATCGCTGGTATATTACCCTCGATCATTGGATGTCAATTTCAACAGCACATCGTATTCAATCTCAACTCCCTGGGGAGTATACAACTCTTGCTACCACTTGGCGCACCGAGTTTATTGAGGCTCTCTCATCCTATCGAGGTACCCATTAACAGCTGGGTGGACTGGGACACATAGTCACAGTACTTTGTCCAAGTTCACTGCACGTTGCTGTACCCGCAACTGGGTGTTTGCACGTATTCATGTGGCCAACATCTGGTCATTTACCAACGGATTCGTGGGTACTTTAAGTGCACAGTGTTGTATACTGTACACTAGGGGTTGTGACAACACTGAAAGAGTTTATAGACAAAAGTGACTACAAGGATTTTACACCCGGTAGAATAGGCCTTCAGCAACCCATGCTTGCCATAAAAGGCGGCTATGCTTGTAAAAGTCGACCGACTATGGGATCGGGTGGTCAGGCTCGCTGACTTGGTTCGCACTTGCCATCGGTTCCCAATTGCGCAGAACGATGCTCATGCTGTTGATGACTAGATTATCTGGTCCAGACTCGACCGCCGTCATGTAGCTGGAATATTGCTGAGTGAGGCATACAACTAAACTCACTCATTCTATCGTTGGGGGCGACTGGGTAGCCTAGTGGGTAAAGGGTTCGCTCATCATGCCGAATATAGAGCTGGGTTCGATTCACCACGTTCGTATAATGTGTGAAGCCCATTTCCAGTGTCCCCAGCAGTGATATTGCTGGAGTATTGTTAAAAGCGCCGTAAGACTAAACTCAATCACTCATTTTTCGACGTAAAATCTTCCCTCATAGTGTAGAGAGTCAGTCCTTTACCTTTCAACTTGGTTTTCTCAGGACAAGACAGCCCTTGCATTTAGTATTGTGTATGTAATTTAGAAGGTTTTAGCCGTTTGGCACGTTGTTTAAACAAATTTTATTTTGATATGATATTTAGTTAACTCTCAAACACGGGACACAATGAACCCCTTTTGGTGAAGTTCCAAACAGGTATTAATTGACCTCACTGTGCACTCAAACTGCCAAGTGCAAATTCCTTTACATTCGTTTTCAATGACTGAGTTGACTGGTTGCTATGGTCACTGAAATGTATGATGCATACGTGCTATTGAAATGACTAAAGGGTTAAGAAGTTAATAGAACAATATGTTTATATGCCGATGAATGCAACAGTAATAATGATAATAATATATGGGGTTGAGGCTCCTTCCTTTCTCGAGGCGGTGGGGTAGCCTTGTGGTTAAATCGTTAGCTCCTTACGCCAAAGACGACATGGGTACTATGTGTAAAGCCCATTTCTTGTGCCTCCCCGGCTGTGATATGTTGGAACATTGCGGCGTAAACCTAAACGCACTCACTGGTTATTTCCTTTTCCACTCCTATGTAGTGAACACCGAATTTTAGGGTTGGGGTATGAAAGCTGTAGCACAAAAACACGAACTGCGCCTCACCAAGTGCAGCAGGCCGAGTCAAACGTTCCTGATTCCTGGTCAGAAACACTCTCTTCGTGAGAATTTACATTATTCTGAGGCAAACTAAGCCCATTAGTTTACAATATTTTATTTACAAAGTACAAAAGGATCGGGGACAAGATCTTGCAACTGACAAACCCTTCTGTAGAAATATTTACAATGGTAATCTTCAGCGCAAGCAATCATTAGAAACATACACAGAGGAAGATGGAAAGGAAATATACAGCAAACATTAAGTATGGGAACACCCTAAAATATGATAGTCATGTATGAACTTAAACGTGGTGAAGTCATTTATACTCTAAGGTAAATCGTAAATCCTCCACCATGATATTGCTGGAATATTGCTAAAAGCAGCATAAAACTCACCCATTTGCTGATCACATTAAGATAGTGAGAAGCCCAGTTCTTTGTTCTTCCACCGTGATATTGCTTTAATATTGCTAAAAGCGGCTTAAAACTCACTCACTCACTCACTCGAAGTCTGACCAGGACAGTGGAAACTATCGTAATGGTTTGTCGCCAAGTGACAAATTCTGAAAAAGAGTCATGACCCGTTAGCATTTCTCAGTACAATATCTTACGCTTATGTTTTAACACTATTACAAGCTACATAAAAGTCAACATGCGGTGGAGTAGCTTGTGGAGCCCATTTCTGGTGTCCACCGGCGTGCTTTTGTTGGAATATTGCTAAAAACGGCGTAAAACTAAATGCACACACTCGGTACATACTGAACAAACCACGTAACAAACATGAACTGTGCGAGGACAGATGATCAGAGTCAGAGCCAAGCATCAGAAATATAGCGTATTTACATGTTGTAGCTTCATACCACAGACTGATGGAAAGTGTAACATGCATACAAACTACAACCTACTGTCATGATTAACACAGTGGATCCTCCCTTTGGTTACCAATATGGTGATTAAATCATATTTATACCCACAATATATCATGACTTAATTAGACACGCGGTTGTGATAAATTCAGAACCTTCACAGGTCTAGTTTGAAATGAAATGGTATAAAATCCATTGTTGGTTGTCTAACAGATGCTCTCATCATAAGCTCTGGTTGAATCTGACTGCGACGGTAATTCCATTTCGTGTGTCTTATTTTGAAAAGTTTTAATTCTATGTTGATACTATATCATGCCACGACTAAATGTTTGCTTATTGCACATTTAGAAGAAAACTAAGGTATTTGGAAAGATAATGGGTTTTTTATTGGCTACAAAGGCGTTTCGAGGCTATTTCCTTCATTCAACAGATAAAGGTGAGATAGAAATGAAACATCTGTTCGAACAATGATTGCGTTGCTGTCAAACTTTCATGCTGTTTTACTTCACCAACTTCCCGTAAACTTACTTCTTTTATCTGCATGCCACGAACTATTGTCTCCTAAACATCTGTTTGACATGAGGTGTCACCGGCTTACCTTGAACTATGACTTGATGCTTGCCTAGAACTATATTACTTGCTGCCCTAAACTATTACCTCCTTGCTCTAAACTATTGCCTCCTTGCTCTAAACTATTGCCTCCTTGCTCTAAACTATTACCTCCTTGCTCTAAACTATTGCCTCCTTGCTCTAAACTATTACCTGACTTTAACGAGGCGTTGCCTAGTGCCTTAAACTATTACCTCCTCGCCCTAAACTATTGCCTGCCTATACTGAGGTGTTACCTGCTTCCCTAAACTATTAACTGACTTTACCGAGGCGTTACCTGCTGCCCTAAACTATTACCCCCTTGCCCTAAACTATTACTTTAGGTGTTATCTGCTGCCCGAAACTATTAATTCCTTGCCCTAAACTATTACGTGGTCATCCTGACGTGTTACTTGCTGCCCTAAACTATTACCTCCTTGCTCTAAACTATTACCCCCTAAACTATTACCTGTTTGCCTTAAACTGTTACCTGCTGCCCTGAAGCATTACATGCTTGCCCTAAACTGTTACCTCCTTGCGCCGAAATAGTCTCTGCTTGCGCTAAAGTATATATTACCTGCATGCCCTAAACTATAACCAGCTATGCCTCAAGCATAATCTGCCTGCCCTGAAGTATTACTTGTCACCAAAACTGTTACCTGCTTGCCCTAAATTATTACCTGCTTGCCATGAACTGTTACGTGTTTGCTATGAAGCTCTGTTATTGCTTAGCAGTAATAAATCCAGAATGTATTCTGCCAACGCAAGTAGACTCCTATGAGTGAGAAAGTACGAAAGGATATTTTAACCGAGTCAAATTCATGAATAATATATTTATGAAGAGGTATCGCTCAACTGATTTCGAAAAAAAAAATCAAAATAATTGTTCAGTTCCTGTGAAGCTACCGCTGTCAACGTTAATATCACAAATTAATATGTTTGAACTTAAAATAGTAAACTTTAAGTGGGGCCGAATTTCCCTTCAGTGATATGGTCCAACTTGGCTTTACATTCCCAAAACAACTGGTACAACGTTTTTTTCTGCTTCTGTTCATTTTCAGCACCAAAACTGTGGATTTCTTGAAAATGGGAAACTTGGCTCCTAGTCCCGTCGATACTGCAGATGTCCAAAAGACCTATGACAGACTAACAGCCTTTGAGACCGATATCAACTGGTATGGATGTGATACATTTTCACGAACACCAAGTATCATCACCGAATTTCAGTATTCAATACTTTTACCCCCTGAACACCCGAGTTAGAATTGGTCTTCAGCAACCCATGTTTGTCGTAAGGGCCGGTAAGAGGCGACTGACTTGGTTGCCATATGCAATGGTATTCCAATTGATCCTCACGATGTTCATCACAGGGTTGTCTGCTCCAGACTCATTATGTACAGATCGCCGCATATAGCTGGAATATCACTGAGAGCGACGTTAAACACAAAACGAACAAAGTATCATGTTAATGTAACTTCTATTTTGCCACAACGAATCCTATGTCTGGGATAATTATTTATGGATATTAAGCGTTGATGTGCTGTGTTTCAGAAGCTTTCTAAGGTCTCCATCACATTAGTATTGAATTTAAGGTCTCCTCTCTAAATTCAGCATTACTGCGATGTATGATAGGCCAGATTATAGCATGAAATACATTTGACTAACATCTAGTCCCTGAAATGAACACATTTTACAGAATAAATACAGTTTCTAATTATAATCAAAAGATATAATGAAAAGGAACCCATAGACTTTCTTCGTTTTCAGAAAGGAAACTGAAAATTTAAAATTGCAATATATTCTAGACATGCACTGGATAAATTTCTTGGATAAATGTATTACATTAAAATATCTGTATATTTAAAGTTTATGTCCTATATCATCTTTCTTTGCTTTCTGTTTCACGTCCCACTCAAGAGTATCGTGTATTAGGACCCCGGTGTTGCTAAATGCAGTGTTCGTTCATTCTATTACAGGGTTTACCACCCCCAAACACACCGCCACGGCATATACAGTACACGTTTACAATGTGTGAGTGAGTTTAGCTTTACACTGCCTTTAGCAATATCACGGCAGGGTCACATGAACTGGGCGTCACACATTGTACCCATCTGGATTTTCGGAGTGAAGAGCGAGCGCTTTAAAGGCTGCGCGGGTAGATATACTGAACTGAAAGCAACCACGAATATTAGTTCATTATAATCTTTGTGCGTCGCACACATTTTCACTAACATACACAGCAAGAGGATAGGACCAACTGGTGGTTACATCTTACAGTTCATTGACCGACAGGTGGTTACATCTTACAGTTCATTGACCGACAGGTGGTTACATCTTACAGTTCATTGCAAACATGTTAGTTACATACATGAACTACCGGGCTAAAGAAAATTAAACTTTTTGAAGTAATTGTATAAAAACAAAAAAAGTTGGTACGGGTTTGAATCCAAGAAGACGATTTTCGCCCCAGACGAACGGGATACCTATAACATATCAGCTGTCCAATAACGTCAAAACGTAAACGGTGTAATTGTGTTACATTGGTACAAATCCACGTGCACGATTGTGGTATTAATACCGATTTTTGACAGTGCAAACTTTCAGTAACCAGAAAACCACAGCGTTTATACCAAGATATGACGAGACAGGGCGACCCGTATGGTAGATATGGCTGCTTCACAACGCAAGCTGGTAAGAATCTTCGACTGCAACTGAGCCACCATGGGCACATCGATAAACCGCTACCAGCAAAAAGGTCAGACCCATGACCGTCCCAAATTGGGAGAACCAAGAAACAAGACACCGGCCCAAGTCCGCTACCTCCGGCAGACCCACATCCGGAACAGATTCGAGAAGGCGATCTCAGGGGTGTTGACAGCAATAAGACACACCATCAGGAGACGAAGTCATACGACTTTAGTTAGTATACGAACCTACCGTCCCTTCCGTGGAATGACCTTGACACGTCTGCACCGTCAACGCAGACAACAATGGGCAGTGACAGCAATGTGACTGGGAGAGAGTTCCCCATGACTAACACAACTAAACATGTATAAATGCGGACTGGTTTTGACAAAACCTGATCCCGCTGGTATCTCTTACGACAGACATGGGTTGCTGAAGATCATGGGATTAATATAAATACATAGTGATATCGTGAATATTATGTCCTAATGATAGTTAGGTATTCTACGTTTAATCCACACCGACAGCATGCTTATGACTCAGACAAACATTACCCACGGTAACCCAAGCTGCCTTAATGATATTAATACCACGTGTCATTAAACAACAATAAATTTCATTCTTTCCCCCCAAATAAGCAATATCTTTAATCGTTTTTATTGTTTACCTGTTGACTTACAGGGCTGTGTTCAAGTTCGACAACGGTAAAATCAAAACCAGCGCGACGGGAAAAGACTTTAAAACATTTGTAGCTCAATTTTCAGGTAAGTTTCATGTTTGTTTGAATACTTTATTATTTTTGTTAAACGAGCGAGTGTATTTTGGCGTTAAGCAACATATCAACAATATCACAGAATATAACCCGAAGGGTCGTCTTCATGCATTGTAAAATTGTAGTCTAGATCACTTCACAGTTGTTTGTTTGCTTGTTTATTTATACTGATACTGTAGGCGTTATAGGTGGTCATTTATAGCTCTAATGGGAGTGAGTGAGTGTAGTTTTACTCCGTTTAAAGCAATATTCTAGCAATATAACGGCAGCGAACATCAGAAAACGGCTTCACGGGTTGTACCTATGCGTCGTCAGCATAACCCACCGCCCCTTCGAAAGGCGGGTTCGATTCCCCACATTGTTAAATACGTGAAACCCATTTCAGGTGTCCACAGCCGTGACATTGCCAATATTTTACTAAAAGAGGCGTAAAACCCAACACACTCACTCGCATAAGTTAACCAGATTAGAAAGATTTCATGTTTATCTATACAGTGAGTGAGTATGTTTTTACGTAGCTTTAGCAACATTCCAGCAATATCACAGCTTGGGACACCTGAAATGGGTTTCACACATTGTCCCCATGTGGGGAATCGCCGCTTTGGGAATAATCCAGTAACATCACGGCGGGAGACACCAGAAATGGGCCTTTGTACCCGGGGAGGGGTAATCGAACCTGGGACGAGCGAACGCATTAACCACTAGACTACCCCACCGCCCCTGTTTAAGCCTACATCAAATGATGTTTGAAATGCTACTTTGGTACCTCATTATTATTTTTTCCGTTATAGATGAAGAGGTAGCCATCGCCTACTATCGCCTAGAGTTCGGGGTGTACGTCCTCATGGTGTGGGTTGGACTTAAGTCATCAACAGGGGACAAAATAGCTCTGACTACGGCTACACCGTTTGTAGTGACCATCTTAAACGTATGTTGTTTGTTTGTTTGTTGCCCAACGCTGCAATATTCCAACTATATGGCGGCGGACTGTAAATAACCTAACCTGTGTCCCGTTTCACAAAGCTGTCGTTGTGCTGCGATTGTTGTAACCCCCTTGAGAGTCGTAGAGCGGAGGTCGTTTTGCGAAACGGGATCTTGGACCAGACTATCCGGCCGCGGTGATCAGCGAGAGGCTCCATCCACATACTCCATCCACATACATATGTCAACCAAATCACCTAAGCTGACCACCCGATCCCGTTAGTCGCCTGACAAGCATGAGTTGCTGATGACCAATTCTGACTCTGGTCTTCGCGACTCATAAAACTATGTGTTCCCTACTCAGATGCCGCCCGATTAAAGCGATTCTGCCATGAGCGAGTTCCCCCAAACCGTTAGAGGATGTTAATTGATGCTATCCTGACGAACACGTGGCATGTAGTAAGACACCGGGCATTTGAAAATTTGCCTGGATTAGAATGTTGTTTCCTGTAAAACCTGATATTTCTTCTATCAATTTCATGAGAGGGTGGGGGTAATTGTCGTCCCAATTTCAACATCGCGTTAACTGGTTTCGGAGTGGGATATCCAAGAGCATCTTCGTTGCTACACGAGGGCTATGCAATCTCACAGTAAGCCATTTTTCATTTGCGGCAGTAGCGCCAATTTTCCTGTAAGTAATCCATCAAGAGCCATCGCAAAATTTACAGGACGGAGTAGAAATGAGGCCTTTCTTCGTTATCCATAGTGCCAGTTATATTTTGTTTCTCAGTATGACCAGTTTTTGTAATAATAACATCACTTTAGAATATCAGTTTTGACGGAAGGTAAAATTTCATTCGTCACTACTCGTCCCTTTCCGCAACGTCCAAGAAGACACGAGTCGCTAATCGGTTTGTCCCGGAAAAACACGTGTTGGTCACGAATGTTCATACGTGCTAGAATATTTAGGATTTGTTAATTATTTTTTAGGGCTTTCAAATATCAATATTATAGTATATTACCGTCATACTGTTTAATGATATTGCTTTTGTTTTATTTTTCTTTTCAGACGTTTTCGTTCCAGTTTATGACCAGCAAAATAGCTGACGTCGACCTTGACCACATCACTGAACTTGTGGCCAAGGCCAAAGGTCTTGTCAAACTTCATTGAATCCATTACGCGTTGCAGTTCCGGGAAAATGGTTCACTTGAGAGCCAAGAAAGACGTCATTCTTCGACCACGAGCATGTACCGTTTACAAATAAACACTTTACGTGTCAATATTTAGCGCTTCGTTTGGTTGTTCTGGCAGTCAAAACGTTGCATTTGCTGCCTGGAAACTGGGCTGGGAGGTTGGGCATGTTGCAAAAATGTAAAGAACATTTTGACAATCACCATTCCCTGTTCGGTTTTTTTTCAGTATAAATCTGTATACTGATCAATCCAAATACATTCTATATAGAAGTCTGCAAACTATGAGGGGATTGGCCGGCATCACTGTGCAACACGTTGAAATGTTACATCTGTTTAACAAGCGGATTATCTCTCTTTACCTATTTCAACATATTTTAGTGGGTTAACAAATTAACGCGGATGATAGTTATCCCCCTTTGTGTCTCCAACATGCCATCAGACACCGACCATGCCTATCTGATCAGTATGTAGAGGAATCCTTAGCAATTTTTTGCCATCGACATTAGAGTATAATTAAAGTGTATGTGTTGTTTACCGTAAACACTTATTTACCGTATCAATATGTTTTCCCATATTAATTGGGATTTCTGTCATTAGCATTTCTTTTTAAAGGTTATCTTAGGAGTTCTTCCAGTCCTTATTTGAGGTATTATATGAGATTTCTTTTCTGTTTGCGCAATTGACAGGACTGATATTTGGATACTTGAGGACATATTGTTCAATGATAACCTTATCCTCCTTTTCTCATATTTTCCATAATAGACTTTTTAAAAGAGATTTGTTGTAAAGGATATAGAACTTATGTAAAAGAACTTTATAGAATTGGGGCTTATATATTTACAGCATTTTACTACATACTACAGACAGCGTTTCTTATTATTGTTTCATATAAGTAATGCAAGCGGTCCTGTGTCGACGGCTGCATTGCCAAAGTGCACAGATTGCACAGTAAAAAGACTGTCTCCTTCATCCTATTGGAATCGAAACATGTCACAATCATCTTCTGATCCACATGTACGTAACGAGAAAGTGGACAATAGCGCACTTGTGTCATCTCAAGACAGTTTGGTGAATGCATCATCTATGGACATTGAGACCCAGGAGTCACTGGAGGACTGTGCCTCCAAGACTTTAGCAAAGCGAAAGGTGCCACTCGTATGAACAATCTACAGCCTTGGGAACCTCCATCAGTGTGTTCAAAGGACAATGATCACATCGGCCATCACAAAATAGAGTCATTTCTGCGTCAGCATTGACAAACACTGAAGCCATTAAAATCCGTTCGTGTTCAGTTAAAATTTGCAAAGAAAGGAGAACTTTAGGATTTCATGGGACATTCAAACCGATATGTACAATCTCTTCAACAAAGAAACCACTTTCAAAGAGAGGAATTCTATCAACTGTCATCATGGGAATCAGTTTCGCATGAAACTAATGATGTAATTGGTCGTTGCAAAAGATTGGCTTTGTATCACGAGTAATTGAATAATATATAGAGCCAATACAAACCTAGGACCAGCTGACACTGCAACGAAGTGAGTTTCCTGAGTCAAAAATTCTATATGATATCGAGGTTGTAAAATGTTTCCTACCTGCATCTGATTGGGTTTTCCCTTATGACATACTGGCAAAAAGGGGAAATAATCACTGTGGACATTCTCGGATAGAGTAGGTTCCATTCCATGTCGGCCTTGACCAAATGAATTGGGTTGGTCAGGGAAGATGAAAAGATCGACAACGTGGCACCATATGCATCGTGTCAAGACATTGTGTATCGTGGTTCACTACAACAAGTACTGGACTGTCTGGTCCAGTGTGGACTATTTCAATAACGTGAAATATGATGAATGCAATGTTCAATAACAAACAAGCACACCGGATTATTGTTAAAGAACATAATTATGCATTTCTACCAGAGGATACATGCTGTCTGAATTTATTACCAGCCTACAACTGTAATGGCAATAGGTGACTATTGGTAAGCGTTAACTAAAGAATAGGATTGAAAATCCGTAAAAGCTATGATGTATAATTTCTAACTTGAGACTCATGTGCGGCCGATTGATGTTTTGGCTTCTATTGCGACAGTAAGTGGTTCAAGACACAACCGGGGCGGTGGGGTGGCCTAGTGGTTAAATCGTTGGCTCGTCACGCCGGAGGCCCGGGTTCGGTTCCCCACAAGGTCTGGTGTCCCTCGTTGTGATAAAGCTGGAATATTGCTAAAAGCGGTATAAAACAACACTCACTCCCTCGACACTACAGTGGCGAAATTAATAGCAAAATAATGAATTAAAGTGAAAGTGAAATTATTTAGGTTGTATTGTTCTGTCTGACAGAAAGTCAGGTGGACCTGTGTCTGCTTTTTCCGTAATCTTGTGTGTTCCACTGCTTCATCTTTACAGGGAGGTCATTTGAAGACACTCCAAATTTTGCCAGAAGTTCAAAATCCGACTTTCTGTTGGTCACCTACAAAACGCGAAGAAAACAAACAATTATTGCCATTATTCACGCCATTTTAGTTCAAAATATAATACAGTTTAGTATATGCCAGTCAAATAAAAAAATGACAATGATATTGATAATATTGATAACGTATATATGTAAAGATGGACTGAAATCTAGAAATTTAATGCCTGTTTTCAACTTTCCTGACTTGACTCATTCCTTACGCATAATAGATAAAACGAGCTAGATTGGTAGTGTCTTCAGATTTGTTTTGGATATTACTGAAAGATATCATATTTACTGGCAAACTGACTATCCCATTTCTTTATAAGCCGGACATTTCAACAAAACCAGATATTCATCTCCTAAATCTACTTTGCATGTGACCTACGTTATTCTTTGCACGTCAGACACCAGATCTGAATTTGATCAATATTTTACAGAGTTTATATTTCATATTGGAAATGAGATCATTCTGAGGGGTATAGGCTACTAAACTTAGAGGTAATTAAAGCATTACGATCTGCATGTAATTGGATACGAACTGTGCTATCAATATCACCAGGAACCATCTAGCTGAAATTCCGAAATTTGAAAACGTCGCCGATTCACGAGAAGAACGTTGACTGAGTGAAATCAAGTGGAATATTCTCAGTTTTATAGGTCGAAGTTCGCGATAAAGCCCGGCCACATTCCTGCCGTGATTAATTACATGCTCATGGGGTGTCTAAGTGTCCGTAAATTCATGTATTCGCGAAGAGTTCTTGTTCCCTAATTTGGCTAATATAACATTCTAGATCAATGAACAGACCCCAAACCATGCCCATAAATATATGAAGATTCGTCTTCGTTGGTTTTATGATTACATTTATATATATTTAAATATCGCACGAAACACAAACCCTGCAAGCATGAGTGCAATCCCACTTACAAGCAAGAGCATACTAAGCTGCTTTAAATGCGAACTAAATAAGTGAGAAGATGAATATACTTGGCTTTGCCAAGAGAACGTTTTACACAAACAAGGCTCTCAAGCGTCAGCAAACATGTTTTAGGAAATCAGAAATTTCAGAAAAGCATTCTTTCACAAAAGTTCACGTGACTTTGAGTGAGTGAATGTGTTTCGTTTTAACAATATTCCAGCAATATCACGGCGGGGAACACCATTCACACATTCTTCCCACGATTGATATCGAACCTGGGTCTTCGGTGTGACGAGCGAACGCTTTAACCACTGTGTTATGCCACATGCCCCAAGTGACTTTGGGTCATATGGAATAAACACGACCTACGATAATTTTCACCCCTATCAAGATCTGGTGTTGTTTCATTACATTCAAGATGGATGAGTCAATCGTAGACAGAATTTACAAACTTCAATTCAGCTCTTTGAATCGCCATTCAAAGCTAGTCACTTTCCTCTGTTGCAGTGGTAGACTAATAATAGATTCGAACTTCACAAAATCGTTTTGTGCAGAATCAGTGGCAATAACTTTCCTTTTTAACACTGTATGTAACAATATGCCATCAATATGAGAAAGGGAGACGCCAGAAATGGGTTCTCACATTGTACCCATGTGGGGAATCGAACCCGGGTCTTAAGTATGACGAGCGAACGTTTTACCCACTAGGATATCCCACATTTGACGACGAGGACAATGTGTCGGTTACATCGTCGAACATTCGAATTTCCAGGCTCGTCTATTTCATTCAGGCATCCCTGTCTTGTCGACATACTGTGTTCACCACACCACAGGCCAGCTGTAGCGCAAATGGGGTTGCGCAGCATAGAGAATAAAACAAGTCTTCTTATCTACGAACGAAGCTTCGCTCGCATGTAAAAAGACTGGACTGGTCATGTTCTCTATGCTGCGCAATCCATTTGCGCTACAGTTGGCCTGTGATCACACTTGGCGAACGAAAAACAATGCAAGACATTTGCACGCCTAGATTGTATGTATTTTACATTTTGAGCTAACAAACTTAAAAAACACACATGAAATGTTTACATGTTAGTTCGTAATGATACACGCTTACGGATAATGACTTGTCGTAGTTGATTTCATGGGGAAACAAGAAAAGCATATCCCCAGAAATCATTGTTATGGAATTCCTTTAGTAAGTCCTTTTGCTTTGTTGACGAGTTTAGTGATACTGTCAAGGTCGACTCCAGCCAATTTCCCAGTCATTAACTGATCCGCAAACGTCTGAAAGCAAATAAACAATCATGTGACTGAGGGATTTTCCTATTTTATGATTTTACACCGCATTTAGTAATATTCCAATATCACAGCGGGGGACACCAAAATTGTGCTTTACATATTGTACCAATGACAGTCAGCAGAAAGTCATTGGAGTCATCAAGTTTGGATCTACTACAAGGATATGTCATTCTCCTTTGTTCTGATTTGGAAGCGTTGTCAGGTAACTAATAATGTACGAAAGAAGCACAGACGCACTCGCATGCACGCACGGAAATATACTATACAGATACAATACGATGCTTTACCATAAGACAAATAAAGACTTTCAGACGTTTTACCAGACTATTAACTCATGTCAAAGCAAGGATTAGACCTAGTATGATGTACAATGTATTTAATCTTATTTTATCTTGGATATTTCAATAATTTTGTTCTCCGTGTAGCTTGAAGTGAAGTGGCTCCAGAACATCTGCCTGAACCTATCTAAATTCGCGTTACTGAGGTCAAGGGGAAAGGGGATCGACGTTGCGGTTAAGTCTGTATGATTTATGTAGCACGTGCTTGCACGTGACAGGGAATATGTAATAACGTTATAACGAATGGTAGGGCGTTGGGGTAGTCATGTGGATAAAGCGTTCGCTCATCACGGCGAAGACCCGGGTTCGATTCCCCACACGGGTATAATGGGTGAAGCCCATTTCTGGTGTCCTCTACAGTAATAATGCTGGGATGTTGCTAATATTGCTAACGGCGGCGTAAAACCATTGAAATAAAATTTAACATGGATAACCCATTCAGACACCGAAGACTAAATCCGAGTATCAGTGGTTTTACCCCCACAGGACCTGATCATCATTCTAACTTAGACGCTTCCAGTGTCTTAACACAGTCTGAAAGTCGACCTGTTAGCACAGAACCACTCAAGCATGATTCGACGTATCGGCACTGCTTTTAACCCGCTTTTAGCAATATTCCAGCAAAACCACGACAAGGGACACCAGATATGGACTTCACATAACGTATCCATGTGGGGAATCGAACCCGGGTCTTAAGCGTGACAAGCCGACGCTTTAATCATTAGTCTACCCCACCGCGCCGAGATATATCGAGGTAATTATGCTTCTCTGTATGCCTGATGTGAATGCCTGCCTTTATTACGGCCAGTAAAAACGGTGTTGCTGTAACCAGGGTTAACTTGTCTGTAGGCGATGACCTTTGCCCTGCCCACACAATAAGCAAGAACACGCCGGCTTCATGGCGATAGTAGCCAAATGATACTTCTTTATCTGCAAAGGGAAAGATGACTTCGTCCATATTGTCATCGAAACAGGACTCAAAATAGATGTAAAATTCATATTTTTAATATGTGAGTGTAGTGACCCAAATGATCGGATCTTACTCTGTTGACCGGATTTCAGCCTAAGGACCAACAATGAACAGGTCTTCATTGTGCATTCAAACACGAGTATACACCCGGAACACGTACATACACCCGAAACATGTACATACACCCGAAACACGTACATACACTCGAAACACGTACATGCATCCGGAACACGTACATACACCCGAAACACGTACATACACTCGAAACACGTACATGCATCCGGAACACGTACATACACCCGAAACACGTACATACACCCGAAACACGTACATGCACCCGGAACACGTACATACACCCGAAACACGTACATACACTCGAAACACGTACATACATCCGGAACACGTACATACATCCGGAACACGTACATACATCCGAAACATGTACATACACTCGAAACACGTACATGCATCCGGAACACGTACATACATCCGGAACACGTACATACATCCGGAACACGTACATACACCCGGAACACGTACATACACCCGGAACACGTACATACACCCGGAACACGTACATACACCCGGAACACGTACATACACCCGGAACACGTACATACACCCGGAACACGTACATACACCCGGAACACGTACATACACCCGGAACACGTACATACATCCGGAACACGTACATACATCCTGAACACGTACATACACCCGGAACACGTACATACACCCGGAACACGTAACTACACCCGGAACACGTACATACACCCGGAACACGTACATACACCCGGAACGCGTACACGTACATACTGAAGATTACCTGAAAACTGAGTTAATAATTTTGTAAAGTCTTTCCCCTTTGAGCTGGGCTTCATTTTACCGTTCTCAATCTTGAAAATCTCCCTGCAAGTCAACCGAAAAGAATACGTCACATATATTTTGTTTTTCTTAACGACACAATCAGTGTACAGTGTAATATGTAAGATATCATTCTTGATTTACAGTAATAAGATACCATTCTGTTATGAATATATGATAATGTTACTTTAAACAAAATATAATGTTAATCCAAATACTTAACACTGTATAGGGGGACCCTTACAAGGTGAGTGACAAATCAACACATTAAAGTGAATTAAATTCTTAAAAGAGTTAAGACATCAACGACCTGTAAAAGCACGTGTCCTTGATCCATTCAAAACATATTTAGATTTTTGCTTTCTTGTCATTTATTTATTATTCTTGTTATTTAACGCAAGCGATTAGAAATATTCCATTTATATCACGGCGGCCTGTAAATAATCCGGTCAGGGCATATGCATCGAGCATGTTGTTGATCACTGGATTGGTCCGGACTCGATTATTTACAGACCGCTTCCATATGACTGGAATATTGCAAACAGTGATGACTGTGTTTAAAAATGTGGGCACGGCATCCATACCAACTGCCACCACCCTGAACAGCTGATAATGTATCTGTTGCTTCTTTCTTGGCGGAACTAGGAATCAGGTTGCCCATGTTAAAGAAGTCGGTAGTTTTTTCCTGCATGTGAACAGAAACAGAAATATATACTGACAGGAAAAGAGTGAATGGGTGGCTGAGTTCAGTTTGACGCCGCCTTTAGCAACACTCCAGCAAAACCATGGTGGGGGACAACAGAGATGAGCATTACACATTGTACCCATGTGGGGAATCAAACCTGGTCTTCGGCGTGACGGGCGAACGCTTTATCCACTAGGCTACCCCCACCGCCCGATAAGGCAAAAGAAACGTCGCTGGGGACAGCGTAAACGTCCATTAGCAATGTTGTCGTTGATGCCTCGTTAACCTAGTCATAACTGCTATGTTCAGAAAACAAGTGAACGACTTCCAGTCAAGCCCGCAATTTATGCCTGAACGCATGCATAATGCACATGCATCTCTTCGATTCATACACGAGGTGTACGTAAGTATATTATAAGCGACATGATCCTTCCATAGTAGTGATTATATTATGATCATATGTTTGTTTCTTGTTTATTGCTTCAATCAGTCAGCAATATTGCAGATAGATGATGGAGCAGGTGCTGATGAATTAATATTTAATAGTCATGATATCAACTCCTCGCGAAAAGGTGAGCGCATCTGTCATTAACACATGCAATGGCTTGTCAATTGTTCTCCTGGAAAGATGGTATGGCACAAGTCCGTCTAACAAATTGCAACGCAAATCATTTTCATTACTGACGCGTCAAATGTTAAAATGTAACACATGTCTGTCATAAACGTTTTGAAAGTTTTACTGGGGAACTGAATGTTGTAGCTTTGATCTTACAACTTCTGAGCAAGAATTGCATGACTCTCTTTACTTTGGAATCTTGGTGAAAAGGACTTTCGAAATGTAAACACCAGGCGCGGGTGTCGACCTTAAAGGAAAGTTGACTATTTTACAGTTGTAATCATCCCTTTTGTCATACAACCTTGTGGCGAGGTCATTCACTGACAGGGCACCTGGTTACAGTGAGAGGAGTCTTTGTGATTGTTGCGACGGAAACTTTGCGATATGTCACAGAGTCTTTGTGATTTTGTGAGTTGAACTGGTCATTTGATGAGTATTGAACGATATATTACATATACCTAAAGGTGAAGGTCGTGGCCAAATTGCCTTGGCTTCTCTGGATGGCACCTTTAGAAGCTGAAAGTCAGACAGAACAAATATATATGGATGGCAACTTCTTTAATTCTAATTAAATTCTTTGATTTAATAACCTGTATCGAAATGTCGTGCTCTAGAATTAAAGTAGTTGTCATCCATATATATATACTTGCGCTATCAAATTACTTTGTTTTAATTTTGTTAACCCGAGCAGATAAGTCTGAGTAATAACCATAAAGAAATATAAAGATCCATGTGGACGGGTACACAATGGGTGCATATGGAACACCTCCTTTTTGTCTATATGTGTTATCCCAAAAGTTCCGAGTTATGAATGAGGACGCTATGTCCTTGTGTAGATACTTACACCTTTATCAAGGAAATATGGAATCCGAGAAGGGACATTGTCGCGTTGTCACCCTCTCAAAAACAAGCAAAATGAGGCAAAAATTAAGCAAAGCGCGACAATGCGACAACTCGACATTTCGCCCATTTGTCGTATTGTCGCGATGTCGCGTGTCGAGTTTTGATTAACATTTTCTCTGTTCCTCCAAAGTGCGACACGCGACATAGCGACAATGTTCAAGGTCAAAATATGTCGCTTTGTCGGCGTATCTAAGATATGTAAAACTTCACTAAAACGATGAAATGTCGAATTTAACGTGTCGCGCTTTATAAAAACACTGATCATAGTATGCATTATAACATACTGACTAAAACGCGACAACTACAATGCGACAAAATATATGTCGCATTGTCGCGCTTCATGGCAAGGGGATTATAGATCATAGCCAGCAGATAATAATTGATGACGACGGGATTACAGAACATAGGAAGTAGATAGTAGTTCATGGCAACGGCATTACAGATCACAACAGGTTGATAATAGTTCATGACAACGAAATTATAGATCATAGCCAGCAGATAATACATGTAGTTCATGACAACGAAATTATAGATCATAGTCGGCAGATAATAGTTCATGACAACGAAATTATAGATCATAGCCAGCAGATAATACATGTAGTTCATGACAACGAAATTATAGATCATAGTCGACAGATAATAGTTCATGACAACGGATTTATAGATCCCAACAGGTTGATAATAATCAACGGGATTATAGATCATAGCCAGCAGATATAATAGTTCGTGGCAAGGAGATTATAGATCATAGCAGGTTGATAATAGTTCATTGCAACGATATTGTAGATCATAGCAGGTTGATAATAGTTCATTGCAAAGATATTGTAGATCATAGCAGGTTGATAATAATTCATGGCAACGGGTTTATAGATCATATCCAGCAGATAATAGTTCATAGCAAGAAGATTACAGATCATAGCAACCAAATAATGATTAAAGGCAAGGGGATTGTAGATCATAGCCAACAGATAATGCGTGTAGTTCGTGGCAAATGGGTAATGGCAACCAGATCTTATTTTATGGTAAGCAGGTAAAATTTGACACGAAGCAGTTGATATAGTTCAGAACAAGCGAGTTATATGTCATGGTATTAGGTAACAGGTCATGAAAGGCAACCAGTGGTCTTCAGAATTAATCACTACATTAAAGAGTAATATGCATTTCAGACATGTATTGATCATTACTAACATGTATGTTCCTTTCTTTATCCTTGTAGTATAAATCCCTTTACTCCCAAGCTCTGCATCACTAATGAAAGTCCATTCCTACACATCAAATGATCTGTCCTTTCAATATAAAAAATACACACATCACGTATTCGTGGTTTATCTTGCAGTCTTACATGTGATACGTTGACATGAATCACTGTGAAATAGTGACGACACCAGGTGTTCGCGAGGAAGGTGAACCTATCCTGCTCCGCCAGTTGCACCAGTCACAAACACATGCAAAGTCTAGTCATTTATTCACACGAAATATGTCGGGAACGTATGGTGAAAGTCAAAACAGGGATTGCATAGGACAGTTTTCAACATTGCAGCTTATTTATAGCTGGTGATATGTTGGATTTCCCCCACTTCCCTATATTATGTGACTGAGTACGGTTTTACGCCAATTTTAGCAATAAAATCAGCAACCTTAAGGCATGGGACACCATACATGGTATATTTTCAGAAAAGTAATTAACATATGAATGATCCCCACAGCAGCGAGGTCAAGGCTGTACTTTTACATTTGTGCGATTTGTCGCTGGCATTTATAACACCCCAAGGCTGGATATACGTGCACTCTGACCCTGATAGACTGGGAGCACGTGTAAGTACATAAATGTATACATCACGAGGAAGTATGTTACTTGTACAAAATAACAAAAGTGGTAATATAGTGTTTGTTGATTTAGCCGTCTTGGGTTGCTCAGGCAGCACGACACAATGTCACCTTTAGCCAACCTCTTAAGGCTGATTATCTCACCAATAGTTTTGTTTGTCCTTAATCAAAACATCGGAGCTCAGCGACTTCACACTGAGTCCAGCGTCAATCCAGGAGCGTGTGAGTGAGGGGGTTTTGTATTACGCCGCACTCGGCAGTATTCCAGCTATATGCGGTCTGTAAATAATCGAGTCTGGACCAGACGATGCAATGATCAACGGCAGGAGTATCGAGCCTGAGCATCGCGCATTTGGGAACCGATGACATGTGTCAACAAAGTCAGCGAGCTTGACCACCCAATGCTCTAAGTCGCCTTTTACTCGTCAGCCCAGGAGGATATCACAATGGACTTAAGATTTGCTATTTTAATTTGTCTCAATATAGTCATGTTTTCTCTTTCCACTTTATTTCAACGTAGCATTATATTTCTCAACATATTCCTCAAAGTTTCCTCAAAACTGGTTGGCTGTACATGTATATTCTACTTGTGAATTCAGAATCCATAGCCCATTCTGCGAAACAAGCACTATCAACATGGCCGACAAGAAACACTTTTTAACATACAAAACGTGCACATACCAAGTGGAAAAACAACATTATGGTAATTTTCACGTTCTAACTTTGCATCAGAACATCAAAATATACATCCCACTGACAAAATTTTCAAAGCAATTTTTGCATATTATGTTATGGTTTACAAATTTTAAAAACGATTCATCTCAGGCAGAAAACTCTGCACAGAAACAGTGACTCAGAGAGCAGGATAAACATGTCCCCTTCTAAACAAAAATAGAGGCATTTTCTTTCATGTTCTCATGTTCATCTAACTACTTATTGCCTATCCAAGATTTTATCAAAACATACCAGACAATATTATCAAATCTCTGGGAAACGTTCTATTTCAACAGACGCGATAAGAAAACGGCAACGCTTCCATATATAGAATTGGATCTTTAGAAGAAATACATGTAAGTGCATAAGTAGTTTCATTACCTTCACAGTTGGGTTCATCCGGGTCCCTCCCGAGGTGGTTCTGCTGCTGGGTCTGTTGTGGACCTCAGGTGATAAGAGTGTCGCAGGCAGTAAAGCTTTCTATCTTTCCATTTCATTCAAGATGGTGCTTGGATCATTCACAGAGGTGTGACTTTTTCTGTCAACATATATCAAAAGGGCATTAATGTGGTTTAAGGATCTCATTTGTAATCATATGGGACATTATCCGTACTAAATTATGATTTTATGGTTATATTTAGTAAGCATATAACCTGATATGTCAGTCTTGGAAAGTAGGGTGGAAAGAAGATGTCAACTGAACACACATCTTGTGTGTTCCACATTTTCGGTGTTCCACTCATTATATCCTTTAACCTTTCACATACTTCCAGAAGTATGTGGTTGTAAAATGTGTTTGGTCATTTCGCGCAAGTTCATGGTTGATATTTTGAAAATTTAACGTGCACATCAAGGCGCCAAATGACTCCAAAGAGAGGGATGAAGTGGGGATGGGGAGAAGGGTCGAGTCCCCTCATTGGTCTGCCCTGACATTGCTTGAATATTGAAGGGACGTATATCATTGGATCTGTTGTATCAAATGTGTTTGCTAGTGTCACAACGCAGTAGTGACCACACTATCAGGTGATCGATGTGTAAACTACGATGGCACGTTATCATCAAAATCACCGACCACTAAATCCATTTCCGAGCGACATGGTTTGGGAAGCTAATCTAACACTCAATTTCCACGAGATCGTGGGCTAGATCACCTTTAAATAATGTCCTTCATCACTCTGTTCCACAGTTAATGAATGGAGTTTTATTCTGGTTTGGATAATACTTCAATGGGAAAAGCCGAAGTGACGCAGCTAGCAACTGTTTTACAAGTACTGGAAGCGATGGTCATGACAAGACAGAGATGACACGAATGATCTGTCATTAAAAAAGCTGAATCTTGTCAATACTTTGGCCACTTTTAAAACCAATCTCAAAACCAACCTTTTCTCCAAGACATACGCCTAGACCTAAAAGCGCTTTAAAGCAGTTATGGTGACTGGGTTATTGCGCTATATAAGTTATTACTTGATGATGATGATGATGATGATGGTGGTGGTGGTGGTGGTGATGAAAACCCTACGACTGCATTGTCTTTCCTGAGTTTTTTTCATAAATGATTATTTTCTCCTCTTCTTTCTGAGAATTGGTGGACCATGGTGTTGCAAAGTGTGTTCTGGGGAAAGCTCAAATACAGTCTACCTGGAAAGAAAATAAGTCTAGAAGTTCTGACAACCAGATTGCCTAAGCAGCAGTTTTGAAATCTTACGAATTGGTCCCTGGATCCTACTGGAAAAGGTTTGCTAAAAAGGAGGATGCGTTTCTTAAATAAGTTGTGTACTGTAAAAGATGTCTGTGGTAATTATGACAGTATGATGCAGTTTTGCATGTAGATTTTGAACAGTGTGTCTCGGGAGGCATTGAGACTTTTCTTGATGAGCAGAGAGTGAGTCAGTTGCTCCAGACTGCTACTTAAGCTCTTAATTTAGTTCTTATTCGCTAATTAAAAAGGGTTAGTTTTAGCTATAGGCAGTCAAGTTTTAAAGCCACATAGTATAGATCAGGAAAGGATAACTCAACCTCTCCTATTCCGCGTTTATTGACAAATGTTCTAAAATCACGTTTTACTCCAGTTAGTTCTAATGTTTCTGGATTTCCGCCTACTTATAGTTTTTGCTGTAAGCGAGGACATATCATATCTGAGTGTAGAAATCTTGCTTTCATAAACGGTCCTGTGCGAGTGAGTGTGTGATTGAAAATTGATCTTCAGTAACCATTCTTGTCGTAAGAGGCAACTAACGGGATAGGGCTGATTTGGTTGACACGTGTCATTGTATCCGAATTACGTAGATCGATGTTCATGATGTTCATCTCTCGATTGTCTGATCCAGACTCAATTAAACACAGTCCGATGACATATAGCTGGAATATTGCTGAGCGCGGCGTTAAACAACAAACAAACCAGAAGAAATCATTGCTGTTCGTTGACTTACACGGGTTCTGTTACTGATTTATTCACTCGTAAGGTTTAGTTTCACTTTTGGAAATAACCCGTTCAATGTTATGGGAGTTTCCAGATTTAACTTGATTTCATGTCTAAATATAACAACCAACACCAGCACAGTTAGTTTCACCACATCTTTACAATGAATTATCTTGCAACAAAGGACATCGTAATTGTTGCTGTTCTGGATTCTGAGCGAGGCATTCACTGACCGTTTTATCAAAGTCTTCGTCTTTTGGGGTTTGGAACCCTTACAATCGTGATTCGCAGCGTCTTGATGCGTTTCATTCTACTGAAAAAATAGCCCCGCGCACCAACAACTATGCATGACAACTTATCAAGGCATTTGCTCGCTCATGTTGCGTCCGTGTATATTTGAACAAAACACATGGTACCAAATCAAATGCTGAAACTGTTTTACTTTTTTATTTGTAAATACTGCATCGGGATCAAAAACGTTTATGGCTTGACGTATTTCGTCTTAAGAGGAATCAAGGGAACTATCTTCCATGGTTATCTTCCAGGCTTTTATGGACTCATGTAGTTCCCTTTGCCTCCTTCAAGAGTTTAACAAGGTGGTCCTCGTTGATATCAGCTTTCTTGCTGGTTGTATACTCGTATGCAAATGTCTGAAAACACAATCCCATGTAACATTCAGTCATGAGGCTTTATATAGGTTTATATTCGTGTAAGTGGGAACTGCTGTCAGATACTAACAATTCATTTTCATTCAAACCAAATTCGGAAAAGCTGATATTTTCAAAGATATTTTCATGAAAAATAGAAATGCTGTACTGTTTAGAGTCAATAATAAAAATCAGAATATTGCCCGTGACTAATGATTAACGTCAAGGTGCTTTGAACTGCCACGATGCATAAGATATTGAACCTCAGACACTGAACACTGAATCCGAGCCCTCAGACACTGTACACTGAATCCGAGCCCTCAGACACTGTACACTGAATCCGAGCCCTCAGACACTGTACACTGAATCCGAGTCCTCAGACACTGTACACTGAATCCGAGCCCTCAGACACTGTACACTGAATCCGAGCCCTCAGACACTGTACACTGAATCCGAGCCCTCAGACACTGTACACTGAATCCGAGCCCTCAGACACTGTACACTGAATCCGAGCCCTCAGACACTGTACACTGAATCCGAGCCCTCAGACACTGTACACTGAATCCGAGCCCTCAGACACTGTACACTGAATCCGAGCCCTCAGACACTGTACACTGAATCCGAGCCCTCAGACACTGTACACTGAAACCGAGCCCACTAGTGCTTACTGATGCTCTAGCATCTAGGCCCCGTTCCACAAAGTGTCCTTCGACGAAACAAGCTTTAATATGGTTAACTCTAACTACCATTCTTGAACATTGCACTAAGGTTACCTTAGTGGTTTACGATCACCTTAGTGCTTTGTGAGATTGTTTATCAACAAACGAAATTGTTGAGATCATATCGCCACTGGCTGATTCTAAACATGCATCTGTGAAGGTATATCTAGTCTCCATACAAAACCTCACATTATCAAACAGTCTTCAGAAGCCAGGAGTGGCAACAGGAAGCATCATCATTTCACGGCTTTCCTAATGGTGGCTGGGATTGAATAAACTATGGAACTTCTAGTAAAGTCTCCTTTAAGAGTGAGTGGGTGAGTTTCACCACGCAGTCAGCCATATTTCAGCTATATGGCGGCGATCTGTAAATAACTGAACCAGACAATCCAGTGATCAACATCATGAGCATCGATCTGTGCAAATGGAAACCGATGAGATGTGTCACCACCCGATTCCGTTAGCCGCATCTTGCGGCAAGCAAAGATTACTGAAGACTAATATTCTAACCAGGACCTTCACGGATGTCTCCTGTATAGGAAACGAGCCGACTCTATGTTTGTATGGACACATGCCTTTATGATGGCCTGTATAAACGGTGCCACTGCAGTCGCCATTAACTTGTCTGTCTGTTGTGATTTTTCACCTATCCACAACACGAAAACGTTGTCGCCTTTAAGGCGAAGGGAAGCAAACGCTACCTCGTCATCTGTAAAAGAAACGTGATAATGATGCAAACTTCAACATCATGAAATTTGAAATATAGGTGGTGATATACGTGGTCAGTTCGTGATAACATGTCATTTGCTGTAATTTATCTACACTATAAATATTTCTTTTTTTGTGTGTGTTGTCATCCTGGTTTTGACAAACAGACAATGCAATATACTGAACAAATAAGATAAATTTCTCTCATATTCGGAAAGTCTAGTGGTTCGGGTTCGAGACTGGATAGATACAATAAAGTCGTTCCTGGCGGCCATATTTTAGAAAAGCAGAAACGTTTATAAAGGTAAAAGAATATACTTGTTCATTGAACTAAGTCAGAAAACGTGTCTGTGTGCAAACATGTACCTGAAAACTGAGCTTGAAATGATTTGAAATCTGTCCCTGTTGATGTGGCCTTGATTATACCCTTCTTGAACTTGAATACAGCCCTGTAAAATAAACAAGAAACTGTATTTTCAAATTGAAGTGCACTCATTTATAGTTTATGGGACGTGACATAAATATAAATATAATACAATGTATGACAATTTGGAAAGACTGCCGCCTGTGTAACATTGAGGAAACGTTCTTAGAGAGTCGTTTTTACAAGTTTGATATTTGTTTCAGCATGTTAAGGTACAACTAAAGAAACATGACAAAACTCCTAGTTATCAGATTAGAAATATACTGAGTCAAAAAAGAAACTTCACATTCTTTCTTCAGGGCACTATAAAAGAACAAGAATTTATCTTCCGTAACCCATGCTTGTCCTAAGAGGCGACTAACGGGATCGGATGGTCAAACCCGCTGACTAGGTTGACATATGATATCGTATCCAGTTGTGCAGATCGATGTTCATGATATTGGTCACTGGATTGTCTGGTCCAGATTTAATTATTTACAGACCGCCGCCAAATAGCCGGAATATATCTGAGTGCGACGTTAAACAACAAACGAAAAAGACCAAGCCAGCGAAAGGCGAAGTGTATCTAAGCAACATGTCTCCACTGTCCCGTGAAAAATATTCCTTTCTTAAATAAAGGTGGAAATGATATGAATGATCACTGCGAATCAGAGATGACACCCGGTGTTCAGAAAAGGGGTAAACTCGGCATCCATACCAAAACATACTGTTCTCAATGTCTTTTATTTTCTCATGTGCGGCTTTGACATCCACGGCATCCACAGAACTTGGAATCAGGTCGCCCATCGTGAGGAAATCCGAAGGTATTGTCCTGTATAGGAACAGAGACAAAAATATCAGTTGTATAGTGAATACCAGCTAATATGAATGCCGTACATATGTGCATAATATTAACTAGGCAGTCAGTTTTACCACATTTATTTAGGCGAAACTCTAGTTCGGTTTCCAAAACGCCAGCAATTCGAGTTTATATATGTATCAGGTGATTTCAACACTGTTTGCTAGTAATACTACAAGCGGAATTGTTAATCTTGAACCATGGAGTGATTTCCATGATGCTTCTGTTTGCAAATTGACATCAATAAATGATGAAAATGGTTGACATAATCAGTTTCTAGTAACTCAAATGCTTTTCTCATGCAGTCATGGTCAACACAGCAATTAAGATCTGTCTTTCAGAGGCATTTTAGAAGCTGTAAGGTGAAGGAAAAACAAGTTCTATGGATAGTCAAGTTCTTTATTGCAATGAATGCGACGTTTTCGGTGTAGGAAATGACACCGTTATCATCACTTGCTTGTACACCTGAACGTCGCACGCCTTGCACTAAAGAAGTTGACTATCCACAGAACTTGATTTTCCTTCAGTAAATATCTAAAAGATCGAAATTTATCTTCAACCATTATATTTATTTCTTGCAACCTAAGGGTACATGATATTCAGATGTATTTGACTATGTCTGGGAACAAAATTCCGTAATTACATTTTCGGGGTTCTCCGTAAACATCCAAGATTTGCCATGTTATAAATACCCTAAATGTTCGAAAGCGTGGAAACTACCAAATTCGGAGTTGACTTTCTGGTCATATATGTCTAAAGAGATCCTTTCGGTCACGCGTTTGCCTCGTAAGCATTAAGGAATCAATATTTGTTAGTATATGTAGCTTAGGCTGTACTGGGAAAATTATAGCTAGTTCGGGAAATGGAAGACGCCATTTTAAGGACGAGGTGCAGGACATTGAAACAGGGAGTTTCGCAAATTTTGTGCATTTTCCCATGAGAGATGTGAAAGGTACAATGCTTAATATCTGTGTTTGAGAGGCATTTTAGAAACAGTGCGAAAATAAAGTTGTGTCTCTCTCTCTCTGTGTCTCTCTCTCTCTCACACACACACACACAAACACACACACATACAAACACACACACACACACACACACACACACACACACACACACACACACACAATCCTATCCATAAATTATGAACGATCCCTTAATCATTTTCGAATAGAAAATTTAACTCTTCAGATGTACGAGTAAGTACATTACAAACTTACAGTGACAGTCAGGGTCAACCAAGTGTGTCCCAGGTGAGTCTGCCAGAGCGACCTGTGTGTAACGAAAAGCGTTGGAAGACAGTGAGACAATATTCCATTTCATACATTTCCAAGAAAGGTTACTGGATGTATCACAGAGGCGTGACCCTTTATGTCAACGTACATCAATGTGTGCATAAATATGCAATAACCATCATGTTAGTCATCAGCGGGGCATTGTATTTACTAAATAATGAATATTTTGTATGCACGTCACATGTTCCGTCACTCGTAACTAAAGGAGGAACAGGTTTTGATGTTTGCCCTTAACTCCAAATGGGAATTCTTACCGTCAGGCTTTTGTATTTGTTCAGGAGAGTCCTCTTAAGTGACTTGTGTCGGTGGGGAAGTCTAGTGATAGATGCGTTCGCTAGTCACGCTGAAGACCTGTGTTCGATTCCCCACTAGGGTACAATGTATGAAGCCCATTTCTGGTGTTCCACACCGTAATATTGTTGGAATGTTTCTAAAAGCGGCGCAAAAACATACTCATTCCGTTAAGTGGCTGATAAGCTGTAAGATTAGAATGTTATACCCAATGATACCCATAAACGTATCAACATCCAGACATCAAGGAAGTATGGTCTTGGTTTCTTCCACTGTTAGACAACGTTGTGAATGGTGTTACCGGCACGACAGGAGATGGTTACCATGGTGAACATCAATGATTCATTTCCCTAATTTCCAAAACTTTTTTCCGTGTTTTTCTTGTCGTTTATAGTATCTTAAAGCAATGCATGTGGTGTACCATTGATGTGGCGTTTTAAAGTGTACAGTCATAGGTTTCAGTTCACTGTGATACACAGTTTCATGATGCACGTGCATTTCATGTGAAGCGCGCTTGTAGCGATACACTATAGATGTGAGGGTACCTTTATGTTTTTGTGCAACGTTTCTCAGATGATATGTCGTCGCCAAGTATTCCCCGATATATATTCCCCACATCAACATGGACTAGATTGTGTCAAATATAGTCCTAAAATTAAAAATGCATCTTTGACACAGGAAACGTACAACAAACCCATTCATGAGAATTGCGGTTATTTCATGACAGAACTGATGCTATCACTGTTTGGTAATAAATCGAGGGATATAGAACAAGACAACTGGGAGTAACAGAATCTGAAAGAGTTAACGTTAACTTACCGACGGTTAGGTACAACATGAGACCGTGGAATGGTGTAACTTTAAACGAACCAGAAATATTGTAACTGGACATGTGACAAGGGTGGACAAAGCTCGAACACTTTAAACAGATACTGTCAGCACTAGCAAGTGGTGTGGGTTTCAAAGTCAGAGGAACGTTCGCATCGCGATCGTTGCAGTTCCACTTCTGGTAAAAGAGCTTGCCCTCTTCAGCCCGGAGCACCTTGTAATGAAGAGAGGGATCGAGTAAACGTATGTGAGTATAGAACCTGGTGTTGAGTTATTCAATGTATATCGGGGTGCCAGTACACGAATGTGTGCACACACACACACGCACGCACGCACGCACGCACACGCACACGCACACGCACACATACACACACACACTCTCTCTCTCCAGTCATGGAGCGGCCTTATTAACTGTTACTGTTAATACGGTGTACTAACGCCCAGTCGGCAGTAACGACACATTCGTCAACACCCGAGGATATTATTTCTGTTAATTTCTTAAGTCTTTTGTCAGCATAGTACTGGTAGGTATTGACTGGATGTATTTCTGTGTATCTGCCAGTGGCACTGACAAGCTGTCACTGAAAATATGAAATCTGTACTTGGCAGTTTTGGTCGCAGCCGACTGAGATCAACGTGATTTGGAATGGCGTTATATAGGATTTTTATACAATATAAAGCCATATGCCCTGTACATTTAATGCATAACAGACAATGAATAAAATGATCAACGTGATTTCGAATGGCGTTATATAGGATTTTATACAATATAAAGCCACATGCCCTGTACATTTAATGCATAACAGACAATGAATACAATGACGTCATACGCAGAATTCGAATTGCAGTTCATTTGTACTGCACCGTATACGGTCCCGCTAATGCTGGGCCAAGATTGTCGAAGCTCTCTTAGCGCCAAGATCATCGTAACTTAATGTTAATGTTTGGCACTTACGACTATCTCAGCGCTATGAGAGCTTCGAAAATCTGGGCCCTGAATAGGACAAGACCATCCTGGTTCCCGGGTCTTTCATGAGTGTGGAAGTCCGGGAACCAGGATGAGGACAAGCCCAGATTTTCCCAGGTCGTCGCTGGAGCTCATTTTCCTAAGCGTTAAGTGAAATACACATGAACAGTATCAAAATATTTCCTTCTCCACTCATCCTCTGCAGTACAGCAATACTGTTCAACTAGAAGAGTACTCAACAATCTACATGGTACACAAATACTGCCACTACTCAAAACACAAGAGAAGATTATTTTAGAAAATGTTAGTTTTTGTTTTGGCAAAAAGGACAAATAATCACAAATTTACGCTTATCTACGGAAATGCCAATTTCCTCTGAGCACAAATGGTGGAGCTGTGTCCTGGAAAGTTTCTCAGTATGGTTTTTGTTTTGGTCATGCTTAAAATAACATTATAATTTAATGCCCACATTTGGATGTCATCACTGGAAAGAACGCATGTCCCCTTGTGTGTCTTCATTGGTCTATGGACCTGAGAAGATCCGAGTTCGAAATGGTCTTCAGTATCCCATGCTTGTCGTACGAGGCGACTAACAAGTAAGGGTGGTCAGGCTAACAGACTTGGTTGGCACATGTCATCGTATCACAGTTGCGGAGCTCAATGCTCGTGATATGTTAATCATTGGGTTGTCTGTCTCGAGGATCTACAGATCGCCACCATATAGGTAAATACTGCTGAGTGCGGCGTTAAACAGCAAACCAAACAACCAATCACTGGCCTATGCGATGGGGATTCCAAAGATACGAGTGAATTTAGTGTAACGCCATTTGTCAAATCAAGGTCAACGTTTAATGTCGCACAGAAACGAAAACCCGAAAACAGAATTCCAAACCTCGCAATGCAACAGGCATGCATCGAGTTTGAGCAACTTCCTAACAGTGATGCAGTTGCGATGCTTCATACCACTTAAAACCAATGTCCAGCAGACGGACAAATAATGCAAGGTATCAACTCGCATATATTGTATACATGGGTATTTCAGTCTAAGTAAACTTATCCTCAGTCCTTTTCGTTACACTCCACCACCGAGTCTAACGAAACCTTATGAGAGGTCGCGTCAGGTAACCTTTGAGATTGACCAATCAGAACACAGCTTACCAAATCGCGAAAGTGCACATTCGCACATACCTTTTGAACTTTTTATCTCGAAAAGGTTCGTATCCGTAAGATTCCGAATGCTACTTAGCGTACGCTTGCTTCCGGGTGATGCACACGGCGCACGTTACAACCATGACAACGGTGAGTAAACAGTCCCTGAAAATAGTGTTTTTGGCAATATTCAAGGATGTCATCTTGCGGAAATATTGGCTAATGGTAACCATGTCAACAGAACCCCAAAGCGTATATACAGCTGGTCAAATAACTGTATTATATACAGAGTTTTGTTTGTGGAGAGATCTGTGTCGGTGACCTGAATATTTTGAAAGTCCCTCCGATCCCTAAATAGTAGCCGTTGTTTGATTGGTTAAATCTATGTAACCGTCTCGCGTTTGATTGGACGCTTATAAGTCGATCAAAGGTTACCTGACGCGACCTTCCACTAGGTTTTGTTAGACTCAGTGGTGGAGTGTAACGAAATACACTGAGACTAAGTTTACTTAGACTGATGGGTATTTTGACCAGATACGTGGCACCAAATATTGGAAACACACATGAAGTGTTAAAGTTTTATTTCTGACTATAATACAAGGTACCAAAGAACCGCTCATCTTATCTGGCCTGTGGAAATCATGTCCTCAGAGTCCGTATAACTATTTAAAGGCCGCCTGAAATTCCCTTTGCGTTGTCCACGAGTTTGGCAATGTTGTCTGGGCTGACGTCGGCTAATTTGCTGGTTTCCAGTTGGTGGGTGAACGTCTAAAACAAATCAGCAATCAAATGTGACAGTCGAGTGAGTGAGTAAAGACGATGGTTTTGGCAATATTCCAGCAATATCACGACGGGGAACACCAGAATCGACCACAAGTCAAAGGAACGCATAGCGAGGCGAGAGAGCGCTATGACCATTAGAGTTTGTGGGATTGTGGGAGTTGGTACATAGTGGTACAACAAAATGCTTCTCCATAATTAGGAAGGGCTGTCAGCTAACTACTAATTTATTTATGACTGACATACAAATAGGGCAAAATCTTAAATATTTGGCAGGTGTCTGTTTACAACTAATATTTAATTATTATGTCTGTTAAACAAAGTCTAAAATTTATTACAGTATTTCTACGTTTCTTGCTTGTAATGTTTGATAAATATCTCTAAAGTTCAAGTGGCTCTATTCACCTAGCAGTGACTGGGTACCCGGTGGGATAAGTACGATGACTTTTACTTTTAGTCTTATAGTGTTAGCGCTTTGTGCATTCACAAGTGCGTGGAAACATTCGCTTCATAAATAACCATTGTTATTATTTACTATGTATGTACATCAAACCTATAACTTTAATTAACTTAACTATCCAATTCTTTTATGAAATTCGTTCATAAAGAAATCATTCATTACCTTGGAATATCCACACAACATACCAAAGCAGTTACCTTATATTTGCTGCCCATGGTATATAACCAAGATAATTGTGATTGTATCAGTAGAGGCTATACTTGGAACAGAACACATACCTTAATGATGGACTGTAAAAACGGCTGCATTGCCGTGGCGGCTACTTTGTCTGTGGGTGGTGCCTTTTCCCCTGTCCACAGCATGAAGACATACACGCCATGCTCAAGACGATAGTAGGCAAATGCTACCTCTTCGTCTGAAAAGAAAAGAAATGAATTCTTTGATGACGTCACGAAACCGGTGACATGGAATAAACGTTTTATTCAACATCAGGGAACGTTTAATGAAAGCTCAATTAGTGTAGAAGTGAGCGAGCGAGTGAGTGAGTATGGTTTCATGTCGCTTTTAACAATATTGCAGCAATATCACGACGGGGGACACCAGAAATGGGCCTCACACATTGTACCCATGTGGGGTATGGAACCCAGGCCAACAGCGTAATGAGCGGGAGCTTTAACCACTAGGCTACCCAACCGCCCCCTCATTGTAGTAAATGTCAGTCACTAAAATTACCCTGCTGTGTCGGTATTAGCTTGGAGTCGCTTTGTGCATTCATCCTGGGGTTGACATACAAATGAATTATAACACTTAGTATACAAGATGTGTTTAAAGGGTCCCAACCAGGCTGGATATTCAAAATGTACACATGATAAAGTCGTTTTTTGTTGAGATTTGCAGCGAATTTGCTGATATGTTGCTAATGGCAACTATTACTTGCTTGTTCAGCTAACGTATAAAGCAAGTCTTACAACAAAGTCTGTTTACCTGAAAACTGAGCCTTGAATTTTTCAAAGTCTTTCCCCGTAAGACTGGTTTTCATTATACCGCCCGCGAACTTGAACACAGCCCTAATAAGACAGTCAGAAACAGTGAGGTAATGGATTTGGGAAAACTTGAAATCTATTCATGTTTATAGCACACATCATATGGATATATGTATAGCATGTGAAATTTAAGCTTAACACATATTATATTTGAGATTCTAATACTTTTGGTTGGGTTGAGTCCCATTCGAGATTCGAACCCACACCCTGGCACCTAATCGCCATCAAACAAAGTCAGCCGTCGAACCTACTCAGCCCCCGCAATGATTGCCCTACTCTGGTCAACAATACATGCAATTACTTTAAAGGAAAGACAATGGATTTGCACGAATATACACATCGAAGTACATCTAATTCTTTAAAAACGTCCTTTCTTCAGAACGTTTTTCAAAGGCGTATCATCAACACTAGAACAACCAGGATATATTATACCACAATTCCAAATTCATTTCCAAAAACGGTGAAAATGCTGACACCTGGTGTTCACATAAAGGTAATTATGGTAAACATACCATTTCACATCGCAATCAATGGCTGTCATTTTATCATGTGTTGCTTTGACATCCTCTGCGTCGACGGGATGGGGATTTGTCTCTGCGTCGACGGGAGGGGGATTTGTCTCTGTGTCAACGGGAGGAGGATTTGTCTCTGCGTCGACGGGAGGGGGACTTGTCTCTGCGTCGACGGGAGGGGCATTCGCCTCTGTGTCAGCGGGAGGGGCATTCGCCTCTGTGTCGACGGGAGGGGGATTTGTCTCTGTGTCTACGAGAGGGGCATTCGCCTCTGTGTCAACGGGAGGGGCATTCGCCTCTGTGTCGACGGGAGGGGGATTTGTCACTGTGTCAACGGGAGGGGCATTCGCCTCTGTGTCGAGGGGAGGGGCATTCGCCTCTGTGTCAACGGGAGGGGCATTCGCCTCTGTGTCAACGGGAGGGGCATTCGCCTCTGTGTCGACGGGAGGGGGATTTGTCTCTGTGTCAGCGGGAGGGGCATTCGCCTCTGTGTCGACGGGAGGGGCATTCGCCTCTGTTTCGACGGGAAGGGCATTCGCCTCTGTGCCGACGGGAGGGGAAGTCGCCTCTGTGTCGACGGGAGGGGTACTCGCTTCTGCTTCGACAGAAGGGGTATTCGAGCTGTCCATCACGAAGAAATTGGCAGGTTTTGACCTGTATATGAACAGACAAAAACAGCGTTGTAGAGGCTGTAAAGGGAAAAGGCCTACCAACCAATATAGCTCAGCGTATATGATCAAAATATCTCATTATCACATTTATATATAACGCTTTGACGAGACATTTGTAAAACAATACTGACGTCTGATATAATGTCCGAATTCACGAGGGCGATGAAGTAGCCTAATGGTTAAAGCGTTCGCTCGTCATGCCGCTTTTAGCAATATACCAGAAATATCACGGCGAGGTACACCAAATAGGGGCTTCACACACTGTACCCACGAAGGGAGCCGAACCATGGTCTTCGGCGTGACGAGCAAACGCTTTATCCATCCGACTATCCCACCGCCCCGCTATAAGAATGAAACCTTGATAAGATAACGCACGTGAGCGCACGCAGAATGCGATTACCGTCACAGTGAGGTTCACCCAAATACGTCCTGTGGTGATTCAGGTAAAATGGCTGTTTGGCAACTAAACTGAAAAGAGGTGAAAAGCCTGCTTTATACCATTCGTGTCAGAACAGACCATTATCAAAGAGGCGTGACACTTTATGTCAACGTATATCAATGTGTGCATAAATATGATTTAATTACCATATTCGTAATCAACCGAGCACCGTCTGTGATATATAATGATTATGGCTTGGTGTTTTGTATGCATGCAACACAGTCTGTCTCGGTGAGCATGGAAGGAACCCATGACTACAGAACGCCCAGCACGTAGGATATTTTTCGAATGTTTCGCCTCGATTTGTTCTCGCAATGGGTCATAAATTTTGTACATGGCAAGGGGGCGGTGGTACTTACTTTGTACATCACATTTAGGACACGCGCGCGCACGCGCGTGTGTGTGTGGAGGGAGTATTGGTGTGGCAGTCATTCACATTGTACATACAACTCAAAAAAAAACAAAACTTCCCCGCGTGCCATAACTTGTGAACGGTCCCTAAACCACTTCTAGTTGTGTCTTGACGTGTTTGGCTGACGTCTAATTCTGAATGCAGAGTTGCTTCCCTTGGGTGATCCATGGGCCTTTGGTACGTTGTGAGTTCAGGACTTGAACAGATTTTGATCCTTGAATTATCAAAACTATACTGATGCTATTAGGTAAACGTGGTAACGACCTGAACGTCGAGATTCCACAACACGTCATGGTAACAGGCCGAGATATGTTTGATGTTTTGTCGTAAAACGACGTTGAAATATTATCTACATTTGATATATGGGTTGTTATGAACTGGTCTGTCATATAGATGCGTTTCCTCAGAAGTATGCCATTAATTAATCAACACAGTGTACACAGATTTTGGAAACAGCACTGTACTTGTTTCCGTATCGTAAGCATTCGTGATATAAACGTCATTATCCATTGACTCATGTACGTGAGCAAGGTAGAGTCAAACTGAGGGAGAATATTTGCTGAGTCAGCAGTACAGACCTGCGTGCCTCACAATCAATAAATCTTTATTCAGTACTCAAAACCCACAGCCTATGGTACAAATATAGGTGTACAATGTAGAAAGGTGTATAATAAGGTTTTGATGTTACGTTTTCATACAATTACGACGTTTAGACGATGCTGGACGCTAATTATTCATTTCTGAGTGTCATAATGTATGACAACATAGTAACATTCTGAATCATACCATGGTTGTTGCAGTTTAATAATGACAATGACATATCTATAGATGGATTGGCACAATTAACTCTTTAAGGTACTTTGTACGTGGTGTATCATATAACAGCCATACGAACAAAACGTGGCATTTGCTGAGTCAGCAGTACGCAGGTGCGTGCGCCAAATAACAGGACACTCTGGTCACGTGATCGAATCCATAATTCACTCTGACTTGGATCCTTGGCGCATCTGCTATACAGCCAAGTGCTGGTTCTTACGTCATACAATCTTAAATATTGTCCCAGCATATCATAACCTATGACGCAAGGTTACCATACCGTGGGGAGAAACCCCGAGATGACTGAAGTTTGTTTTTGTTTGTTTGGATTTTCGTGAGTGTATCTGTTTGGGTGGTTGTTTGGGTTTGGTGTGTGCGTGTGTGTGTGTGTGTGCGCGTGCGTGCGTGCGTGCGTGCGTGCGTGCGTGCGTGCGTATGTTTGTGTGTGTTGTTATTTTTTTATGTTTAACGCAACACAGTTTCAAGCTAAATGGCGGAGGTCTGTGAATAATCGAGCCTGGTCCAGACAATCCGGAGATCAACCGCATGGGCATCGATCTGCGCAGTTGTGATACGATCATATGTCTTAGCGAACCTGACCACTTGATCCCGTTAGCCGCACTCTCTTACGACAAGCATGAGTTGCTGAAGATCAGCTCTAACCCGGATCTTCTTGAGTAGAGAAGGAAGTAAAACTGATATATGCTTATATTCCTCCATAGGACAGTACATTGGATTTTTTTTAGATTGTAAGAGAAATAGATATATGTCAATTTAAGTATTTACAGAGTTGATATCACAGGATTTTCATAGGTTAATGAAGATCAGCTCTAACCCGGATCTTCTTGAGTAGAGAAGGAAGAAGATGTTATAATCAGTGACAATCTGGGATTCGAACCAATATGAACGGGGGTTTCAAGCACGCCTAAGGTATGTAATGCGCATAGCATATCGTCACTGGCAAAGATCTGAACGTGTGTCCTTTTTCCGAAATCCTGAATAAACAAGGAGACAAAACGTCTAGAAGCGGCGTAAAATCCCTTAAGCGGTCGTCGAACATCATTTTGACAACGTGTCAGATTCGTCTCAGTGAAGTATGGCGTCACGAAAATCTATGAAATTTCCTGACCTGGGCACCAGGAATGGATCCAGTTGCACCAGTGTGGAAATCGGAACTAGACCTCAATGTTGCAAGACAACAAATACATTTCCAGCAAACAAATTGTAACAAAAAATGGGCTCGTGATTGTGGGACGGAACTCGTGCTGTGCAAGGTACTTTAGTTTCAACAATGACGACTGAGGCCTTAGACCCCATTCATTCACTCACTCGAACACACTGATTTGTGACTTGTTAAAAAGATATGCAAATGTGTAAGACGAGTGACATGTAAATAACCTACAGTCCAGTGAACCGTGTCGCAATCGGTGTTACAATACGTGGTGGCGGAACTCAACGAGATAGACCGCTGTTATTAATCATATTCAGCCACGTTCAATGCAAATATAACCTTTGATATTGACGGGGCCGCGTTCTCCACACACCTGTTAAGTATTCATCCATGAAATAGGTTAACCTCACCGAGCTCTCACACAAGGTTCACTTTACTTCCTCACCAACAGGAATCAGAAATCACAGTCTGTGAGAATATCTCCCCGGTATTGTTACTCTGTCAAAGCGGACTTCACTCTTTTCATGTTCCTTTTTTCTGCGTTGTTATCTCTTGAATATTATTATGTTTTCAAATACAATGAATTAAATTACCATTCGCAACCTTTCTCCAAGCCGCCACGTAAGAATTAATGAACACAGATCATGAGAATACCATTCAGAGAGTCCTAAATACATATAATCTATACATATATGGCATGAGAGATTTACCGTCGTAATATCGCAAGATTGGTGGGGTGTTCCTTCTTGGGGTAGTAGAGCGTTACTAATATAGGGATGTTTCTTCACCCTGTGCTCCCCGAGATTGAGGATGCGGGTATCGAATGTATTTGCGTTCACTGTTAATGTGCATTTACATTCAAACGCTTGCTATTATTAACTGCCCGTTCGCACTTGTGCACTTACGCTTTTCAAATATAAGATTTGGTACATACGTTTGTAACTATAATGTACTGTTATGATTTATCCCCTTCTTGTGAAGAATTTATCTCATCAACCCCTGCTTATTCTAAGAGGCGACGGGACGGTGGCGGGGGAAAGCCCTGTGGTTAAAATATTCGTTCGTTACGCCAAAGACCCGGGTTCGATTCCCCATATGGGTACAAAATGGGAAGCACATTTCTGGTGTCTTCCGCTGTGATATTGCTTGAATATTGCTAAAAGCGGCGTAAAACTAAACTCACTCACTCAGTATTCAGGAATTACACAGATAATATTACCGCAGTAGTCTTACCTTCAGACTGCATTGGGAAATATTGCTAAACGCGTCGGAGGACTATACTTACTCCCCTGTAAAATACGGCTATAAGGGGATCGGGTGGTCAGGTTCGGTGACCTGTTTGATCCATGTCACGTACCCAATGCTCATGCTATCGCCCATTGGGATATATACAGACAGTTGCCACGTGGCTGGAATATTTCGGAGCGAGACTTTAAGGCTAAGCTAACAAAAAGAAATAATATTTTCTAATAGAGGAATGGTTGGCAATAATACTCGCGAGCTAAACGAGTGAGTTTTAGTGAGTTTAGTTTTACGCCGCATTCAGCAATATTCCAGCTATATGGCGCGAGCTAAACGATATGCAGATACTACAATGTGTGTCATGATAAGAAGTGGGAAGTACATGAGAATACAAATATGGCGATCGAAATACCAACACAAGTGCGCTGATGACGAGGGTCGGCGTTTGAGTACATGTATTGTACACGAAATTTCATTTTCAAAAGTTGCTACAACATACCAACAGGTGACCCCTGCTTCGCCCGTGGTTGTGGGCTGAATGAATTACATCAGAACATACGTGTTGTGGACAAAAGCACTTACAACTTCACAACCCTCCCGCCTGTGGTGACTGTACAAATCGTCTGCTGTGTATTCAGTCAATAAGAAGTTATAGGCAAACATGCACAGCCCTGGGTTTCGGCTTGGGATGTCGGATAGAGTATTTGTTGTAGCGAGATTTGCAGTAAAATATGTTAGCCTCACACACCATGCTGTCACGTGGTACAAGCATTTAACAGCGTAGTGGTCTGTAGTGGTGTATGAGAGCTTGGTAGCGTACAGGGCCTTGATTCTCGAAGCTCTCTTACCGTTAAGGTAGTCGTAAGTTAATGTTAATGTATGACGCTTACGACCACCTTTGCGCCAAGTCAGTTTTGAAAATCTTGGCCCAGATCTGTAGTGCAGAACAAGAATATATCAGCTCCATGATTTGTAGTGCAGAACAAGGATGTAGCAGCGCCATGATCTGTACTGTAGAACAAGGATGTATCAGCGCCATGATTTGTAGTGTAGAACAAGAATGTATCAGCGCCATGATCTGTAGTGTAGAACAAGGATGAAGCAGCGCCATGATTTGTAGTGCAGAACAAGAATGTATCAGCGCCATGATCTGTACTGTAGAACAAGAATGTATCAGCGCCATGATTTGTAGTGTAGAACAAGAATGTATCAGCGCCATGATCTGTAGTGCAGAACAAGGATGTATCAGCGCCATGATCTGTAGTGCAGAACAAGGATGTATCAGCGCAATGATTTGTAGTGCAGAACAAGGATGTATCAGCGCCATGATTTGTAGTGCAGAACAAGGATGTATCAGCGACATGATTTGTAGTGCAGAACAAGGATGTATCAGCTCCATGATTAGTAGTGGAGCACCAGAATATATCAGCTCCATGATCTGTAGTGCAGCACAAGAATATATCAGCTCCATGATCTGTAGTGCAGCACAAGAATATATCAGCTCCATGATCTGTAGTGCAGCACAAGAATATATCAGCTCCATGATCTGTAGTGCAGAACAAGAATATATCAGCTCCATGATCTGTAGTGCAGCACAAGAATATATCAGCTCCATGATTAGTAGTGCAGCACAAGAATATATCAGCGCCATGATCTGCAGTGCAGCACAAGAATATATCAGCTCCATGATTAGTAGTGCAGCACAAGAATATATCAGCTCCATGATTAGTAGTGCAGCACAAGAATATATCAGCTCCATGATCTGTAGTGCAGCACAAGAATATATCAGCTCCATGATCTGTAGTGCAGCACAAGAATATATCAGCTCCATGATCTGTAGTGCAGCACAAGAATATATCAGCTCCATGATTAGTAGTGCAGCACAAGAATATATCAGCTCCATGATCTGTAGTGCAGCACAAGAATATATCAGCTCCATGATCTGTAGTGCAGCACAAGAATATATCAGCTCCATGATTTGTAGTGCAGCACAAGAATATATGAGCTCCATGATCTGTAGTGCAGCACAAGAATATATCAGCTCCATGATCTGTAGTGCAGCACAAGAATATATCAGCTCCATGATCTGTAGTGCAGCACAAGAATATATCAGAGCCATGATCTGTAGTGCAGCACAAGAATATATCAGCTCCATGATTAGTAGTGCAGCACAAGAATATATCAGCTCCATGATTAGTAGTGCAGCACAAGAATATATCAGCTCCATGATCTGTAGTGCAGCACAAGAATATATCAGCGCCATGATCTGTAGTGCAGCACAAGAATATATCAGCTCCATGATCTGTAGTGCAGCACAAGAATATATCAGCTCCATGATTAGTAGTGCAGCACAAGAATATATCAGCTCCATGATCTGTAGTGCAGCACAAGAATATATCAGCTCCATGATCTGTAGTGCAGCACAAGAATATATCAGCTCCATGATCTGTAGTGCAGCACAAGAATATATCAGCTCCATGATCTGTAGTGCAGCACAAGAATATATCAGCTCCATGATCTGTAGTGCAGCACAAGAATATATCAGCTCCATGATCTGTAGTGCAGCACAAGAATATATCAGCTCCATGATCTGCAGTGCAGCACAAGAATATATCAGCTCCATGATCTGTAGTGCAGCACAAGAATATATCAGCTCCATGATTAGTAGTGCAGCACAAGAATATATCAGCTCCATGATTAGTAGTGCAGCACAAGAATATATCAGCTCCATGATCTGTAGTGCAGCACAAGAATATATCAGCTCCATGATTAGTAGTGCAGCACAAGAATATATCAGCTCCATGATCTGTAGTGCAGCACATGAATATATCAGCTCCATGATCTGTAGTGCAGCACAAGAATATATCAGCTCCATGATTAGTAGTGCAGCACAAGAATATATCAGCTCCATGATCTGTAGTGCAGCACAAGAATATATCAGCTCCATGATCTGTAGTGCAGCACAAGAATATATCAGCTCCATGATCTGTAGTGCAGCACAAGAATATATCAGCTCCATGATCTGTAGTGCAGAACAAGAATATATCAGCTCCATGATTAGTAGTGCAGCACAAGAATATATCAGCTCCATGATTAGTAGTGCAGCACAAGAATATATCAGCTCCATGATCTGTAGTGCAGCACAAGAATATATCAGCTCCATGATCTGTAGTGCAGCACAAGAATATATCAGCTCCATGATTAGTAGTGCAGCACAAGAATATATCAGCTCCATGATCTGTAGTGCAGCACAAGAATATATCAGCTCCATGATCTGTAGTGCAGCACAAGAATATATCAGCTCCATGATCTGTAGTGCAGCACAAGAATATATCAGCTCCATGATCTGTAGTGCAGCACAAGAATATATCAGCTCCATGATCTGTAGTGCAGCACAAGAATATATCAGCTCCATGATCTGTAGTGCAGCACAAGAATATATCAGCTCCATGATTAGTAGTGCAGCACAAGAATATATGAGCTCCATGATCTGTAGTGCAGCACAAGAATATATCAGCTCCATGATCTGTAGTGCAGCACAAGAATATATCAGCTCCATGATCTGTAGTGCAGCACAAGAATATATCAGAGCCATGATCTGTAGTGCAGCACAAGAATATATCAGCTCCATGATTAGTAGTGCAGCACAAGAATATATCAGCTCCATGATTAGTAGTGCAGCACAAGAATATATCAGCTCCATGATCTGTAGTGCAGCACAAGAATATATCAGCGCCATGATCTGTAGTGCAGCACAAGAATATATCAGCTCCATGATCTGTAGTGCAGCACAAGAATATATCAGCTCCATGATCTGTAGTGCAGCACAAGAATATATCAGCTCCATGATCTGTAGTGCAGCACAAGAATATATCAGCTCCATGATTAGTAGTGCAGCACAAGAATATATCAGCTCCATGATCTGTAGTGCAGCACAAGAATATATCAGCTCCATGATCTGTAGTGCAGCACAAGAATATATCAGCTCCATGATCTGTAGTGCAGCACAAGAATATATCAGCTCCATGATCTGTAGTGCAGCACAAGAATATATCAGCTCCATGATCTGTAGTGCAGCACAAGAATATATCAGCTCCATGATCTGTAGTGCAGCACAAGAATATATCAGCTCCATGATTAGTAGTGCAGCACAAGAATATATGAGCTCCATGATCTGTAGTGCAGCACAAGAATATATCAGCTCCATGATCTGTAGTGCAGCACAAGAATATATCAGCTCCATGATCTGTAGTGCAGCACAAGAATATATCAGAGCCATGATCTGTAGTGCAGCACAAGAATATATCAGCTCCATGATTAGTAGTGCAGCACAAGAATATATCAGCTCCATGATTAGTAGTGCAGCACAAGAATATATCAGCTCCATGATCTGTAGTGCAGCACAAGAATATATCAGCGCCATGATCTGTAGTGCAGCACAAGAATATATCAGCTCCATGATCTGTAGTGCAGCACAAGAATATATCAGCTCCATGATTAGTAGTGCAGCACAAGAATATATCAGCTCCATGATCTGTAGTGCAGCACAAGAATATATCAGCTCCATGATCTGTAGTGCAGCACAAGAATATATCAGCTCCATGATCTGTAGTGCAGCACAAGAATATATCAGCTCCATGATCTGTAGTGCAGCACAAGAATATATCAGCTCCATGATCTGTAGTGCAGCACAAGAATATATCAGCTCCATGATCTGCAGTGGAGCACAAGAATATATCAGCTCCATGATCTGTAGTGCAGCACAAGAATATATCAGCTCCATGATTAGTAGTGCAGCACAAGAATATATCAGCTCCATGATTAGTAGTGCAGCACAAGAATATATCAGCTCCATGATCTGTAGTGCAGCACAAGAATATATCAGCTCCATGATTAGTAGTGCAGCACAAGAATATATCAGCTCCATGATCTGTAGTGCAGCACAAGAATATATCAGATCCATGATCTGTAGTGCAGCACAAGAATATATCAGCTCCATGATTAGTAGTGCAGCACAAGAATATATCAGCTCCATGATCTGTAGTGCAGCACAAGAATATATCAGCTCCATGATCTGTAGTGCAGCACAAGAATATATCAGCTCCATGATCTGTAGTGCAGCACAAGAATATATCAGCTCCATGATCTGTAGTGCAGCACAAGAATATATCAGCTCCATGATCTGTAGTGCAGAACAAGAATATATCAGCTCCATGATCTGTAGTGCAGCACAAGAATATATCAGCTCCATGATTAGTAGTGCAGCACAAGAATATATCAGCGCCATGATCTGTAGTGCAGCACAAGAATATATCAGCTCCATGATTTGTAGTGCAGAACAAGAATGTATCAGCGCCATGATCTGTACTGTAGAACAAGAATGTAGCAGCGCCATGATTTGTAGTGTAGAACAAGAATGTATCAGCGCCATGATCTGTAGTGCAGAACAAGGATGTATCAGCGCCATGATCTGTAGTGCAGAACAAGGATGTATCAGCGCCATGATCTGTAGTGCAGAACAAGGATGTATCAGCGCCATGATTTCTAGTGCAGAACAAGGATGTATCAGAGCCATGATTTGTAGTGCAGAACAAGGATGTATCAGCGCCATGATCTGTAGTGCAGAACAAGGATGTATCAGCTCCATGATCTGTAGTGCAGCACAAGAATATATCAGCTCCATGATTAGTAGTGCAGCACAAGAATATATCAGCTCCATGATCTGTAGTGCAGCACAAGAAGATATCAGCTCCATGATCTGTAGTGCAGCACAAGAATATATCAGCTCCATGATCTGTAGTGCAGCACAAGAATATATCAGCTCCATGATCTGTAGTGCAGCACAAGAATATATCAGCTCCATGATTAGTAGTGCAGCACAAGAATATATCAGCTCCATGATCTGTAGTGCAGCACAAGAATATATCAGCTCCATGATTAGTAGTGCAGCACAAGAATATATCAGCTCCATGATCTGTAGTGCAGCACAAGAATATATCAGCTCCATGATCTATAGTGCAGCACAAGAATATATCAGCTCCATGATCTGTAGTGCAGCACAAGAATATATCAGCTCCATGATTAGTAGTGCAGCACAAGAATATATCAGCTCCATGATCTGCAGTGCAGCACAAGAATATATCAGCTCCATGATCTGTAGTGCAGCACAAGAATATATCAGCTCCATGATTAGTAGTGCAGCACAAGAATATATCAGCTCCATGATCTGTAGTGCAGCACAAGAATATATCAGCTCCATGATCTGTAGTGCAGCACAAGAATATATCAGCTCCATGATCTGTAGTGCAGCACAAGAATATATCAGCTCCATGATTAGTAGTGCAGCACAAGAATATATCAGCTCCATGATCTGTAGTGCAGCACAAGAATATATCAGCTCCATGATCTGTAGTGCAGCACAAGAATATATCAGCTCCATGATTTGTAGTGCAGCACAAGAATATATCAGCTCCATGATCTGTAGTGCAGAACAAGAATATATCAGCTCCATGATCTGTAGTGCAGCACAAGAATATATCAGCTCCATGATCTCTAGTGCAGCACAAGAACATATCAGAGCCATGATCTGTAGTGCAGCACAAGAATATATCAGCTCCATGATTAGTAGTGCAGCACAAGAATATATCAGCTCCATGATTAGTAGTGCAGCACAAGAATATATCAGCTCCATGATCTGTAGTGCAGCACAAGAATATATCAGCTCCATGATCTGTAGTGCAGCACAAGAATATATCAGCTCCATGATTAGTAGTGCAGCACAAGAATATATCAGCTCCATGATTAGTAGTGCAGCACAACAATATATCAGCTCCATGATCTGTAGTGCAGCAGAAGAATATATCAGCTCCATGATCTGCAGTGCAGCACAAGAATATATCAGCTCCATGATCTGCAGTGCAGCACAAGAATATATCAGCTCCATGATCTGTAGTGCAGCACAAGAATATATCAGCGCCATGATCTGTAGTGCAGCACAAGAATATATCAGCTCCATGATCTGTAGTGCAGCACAAGAATATATCAGCTCCATGATCTGTAGTGCAGCACAAGAATATATGAGCTCCATGATCTGTAGTGCAGCACAAGAATATATCAGCTCCATGATCTGTAGTGCAGCACAAGAATATATCAGCTCCATGATCTGTAGTGCAGCACAAGAATATATCAGCTCCATGATCTGTAGTGCAGCACAAGAATATATCAGCTCCATGATTAGTAGTGCAGCACAAGAATATATCAGCTCCATGATCTGTAGTGCAGCACAAGAAGATATCAGCTCCATGATTTGTAGTGCAGCACAAGAATATATCAGCTCCATGATCTGTAGTGCAGCACAAGAATATATCAGCTCCATGATCTGTAGTGCAGCAGAAGAAAATATCAGCTCCATGATCTGTAGTGCAGAACAAGAATGTAGCAGCGCCATGATCTGTAGTGTAGAACAAGAATGTATCAGCGCCATGATCTGTAGTGGAGAACAAGAACATATCAGCTCCATGATTTGTAGTGCAGAACAAGGATGTAGCAGCGGCATGATCTGTACTGTAGAACAAGGATGTATCAGCGCCATGATTTGTAGTGTAGAACAAGAATGTATCAGCGCCATGATCTGTAGTGTAGAACAAGGATGTATCAGCGCCATGATCTGTAGTGCAGAACAAGAATGTATCAGCGCCATGATTTGTAGTGTAGAACAAGAATGTATCAGCGCCATGATCTGTAGTGCAGAACAAGGATGTATCAGCGCCATGATCTGTAGTGCAGAACAAGGATGTATCAGCGCCATGATTTGTAGTGCAGAACAAGGATGTATCAGCGCCATGATTTGTAGTGCGGAACAAGGATGTATCAGCGCCATGATTTGTAGTGCAGAACAAGGATGTATCAGCGCCATGATCTGTAGTGCAGAGCAAGGATGTATCAGCGCTATGATTTGTAGTGCAGAACAAGGATGTATCAGCGCCATGATTTGTAGTGCAGAACAAGGATGTATCAGCGCCATGATTTGTAGTGCGGAACAAGGATGTATCAGCGCCATGATTTGTAGTGCAGAACAAGGATGTATCAGCGCCATGATCTGTAGTGCAGAGCAAGGATGTATCAGCGCTATGATTTGTAGTGCAGAACAAGGATGTATCAGCGCCATGATCTGTAGTGCAGCACAAGAATGTAGCAGCTCCATGATCTGTAGTGCAGCACAAGAATATATCAGCTCCATGATCTGTAGTGCAGCACAAGAATATATCAGCTCCATGATTAGTAGTGCAGCACAAGAATATATCAGCGCCATAATCTGTAGTGCAGCACAAGAATACATGAGCTCCATGATCTGTAGTGCAGCACAAGAATACATCAGCGCCATGATCTGTAGTGCAGCACAAGAATATATCAGCTCCATGATCTGTAGTGCAGCACAAGAATATATCAGCTCCATGATTAGTAGTGCAGCACAAGAATATATCAGCTCCATGATCTGTAGTGCAGCACAAGAATATATCAGCTCCATGATCTGTAGTGCAGCACAAGAATATATCAGCTCCATGATCTGTAGTGCAGCACAAGAATATATCAGCTCCATGATCTGTAGTGCAGCACAAGAATATATCAGCTCCATGATCTGTAGTGCAGCACAAGAATATATCAGCTCCATGATCTGTAGTGCAGCACAAGAATGTATCAGCTCCATGATCTGTAGTGCAGCACAAGAATATATCAGCGCCATGATCTGTAGTGCAGCACAAGAATATATCAGCTCCATGATTAGTAGTGCAGCACAAGAATATATCAGCTCAATGATTAGTAGTGCAGCACAAGAATACATCAGCTCCATGATCTGTAGTGCAGCACAAGAATATATCAGCTCCATGATCTGTAGTGCAGCACAAGAATATATCAGCTCCATGATTAGTAGTGCAGCACAAGAGTACATCAGCGCCATGATCTGTAGTGCAGCACAAGAGTACATCAGCTCCATGATCTGTAGTGCAGCACAAGAATATATCAGCTCCATGATCTGTAGTGGAGCACAAGAATATATCAGCTCCATGATTAGTAGTGCAGTACAAGAATATATCAGCTCCATGATCTGTAGTGCAGCACAAGAATATATCAGCTCCATGATCTGTAGTGCAGCACAAGAATATATCAGCTCCATGATCTGTAGTGCAGCACAAGAATATATCAGCTCCATGATCTGTAGTGCAGCACAAGAATATATCAGCTCCATGATCTGTAGTGCAGCACAAGAATATATCAGCTCCATGATCTGTAGTGCAGCACAAGAATATATCAGCGCCATGATCTGTAGTGCAGCACAAGAATACATCAGCTCCATGATTATTACTGCAGCACAAGAATATATCAGCTCCATGATTAGTAGTGCAGCACAAGAATATATCAGCTCCATGATTAGTAGTGCAGCACAAGAATATATCAGCGCCATGATCTGTAGTGCAGCACAAGAATATATCAGCTCCATGATCTGTAGTGCAGCACAAGAATATATCAGCTCCATGATCTGTAGTGCAGCACAAGAATATATCAGCTCCATGATCTGTAGTGCAGCACAAGAATATATCAGCTCCATGATCTGTAGTGCAGCACAAGAATATATCAGCTCCATGATTTGTAGTGCAGCACAAGAATATATCAGCTCCATGATCTGTAGTGCAGCACAAGAATATATCAGCTCCATGATCTGTAGTGCAGCACAAGAATGTATCAGCGCCATGATCTGTAGTGCAGAACAAGGATGTATCAGTGCCATGATCTGTGGTGCAGAACAAGGATGTATCAGCGCCATGATTTGTAGTGCAGAACAAGGATGTATCAGTGCCATGATTTGTAGTGCAGAACAAGGATGTATCAGCGCCATGATTTGTAGTGCAGAACAAGAATATATCAGCTCCATGATCTGTAGTGCAGCACAAGAATATATCAGCTCCATGATTTGTAGTGCAGCACAAGAATATATGAGCTCCATGATCTGTAGTGCAGCACAAGAATATATCAGCTCCATGATCTGTAGTGCAGCACAAGAATATATCAGCTCCATGATTAGTAGTGCAGCACAAGAATATATCAGCTCCATGATCTGTAGTGCAGCACAAGAATATATCAGCTCCATGATCTGTAGTGCAGCACAAGAATATATCAGCGCCATGATCTGTAGTGCAGCACAAGAATATATCAGCGCCATGATCTGTAGTGCAGCACAAGAATATATCAGCTCCATGATCTGTAGTGCAGCACAAGAATATATCAGCTCCATGATCTGTAGTGCAGCACAAGAATATATCAGCTCCATGATCAGTAGTGCAGCACAAGAATATATCAGCTCCATGATCTGTAGTGCAGCACAAGAATATATCAGCTCCATGATCTGTAGTGCAGCACAAGAATATATCAGCTCCATGATTTGTAGTGGAGCACAAGAATATATCAGCTCCATGATCTGTAGTGCAGCACAAGAATATATCAGCTCCATGATCTGTAGTGCAGAACAAGAATGTAGCAGCTCCATGATCTGTAGTGCAGAACAAGAATGTATCAGCGCCATGATCTGTAGTGCAGAAGAAGAATATATCAGCGCCATGATTTGTAGTGCAGAACAAGGATGTAGCAGCGCCATGATCTGTACTGTAGAACAAGGATGTAGCAGCGCCATGATTTGTAGTGTAGAAGAAGAATGTATCAGCGCCATGATCTGTAGTGTAGAACAAGGATGTAGCAGCGCCATGATTTGTAGTGCAGAACAAGAATGTAGCAGCGCCATGATCTGTACTGTAGAACAAGAATGTATCAGCGCCATGATTTGTAGTGTAGAACAAGAATGTATCAGCGCCATGATCTGTAGTGCAGCACAAGAGTACATCAGCGCCATGATCTGTAGTGCAGCACAAGAATATATCAGCTCCATGATCTGTAGTGCAGAACAAGAATGTAGCAGCTCCATGATCTGTAGTGCAGAACAAGAATGTATCAGCGCCATGATCTGTAGTGCAGAAGAAGAATATATCAGCGCCATGATTTGTAGTGCAGAACAAGGATGTAGCAGCGCCATGATCTGTACTGTAGAACAAGGATGTAGCAGCGCCATGATTTGTAGTGTAGAAGAAGAATGTATCAGCGCCATGATCTGTAGTGTAGAACAAGGATGTAGCAGCGCCATGATTTGTAGTGCAGAACAAGAATGTAGCAGCGCCATGATCTGTACTGTAGAACAAGAATGTATCAGCGCCATGATTTGTAGTGTAGAACAAGAATGTATCAGCGCCATGATCTGTAGTGCAGCACAAGAGTACATCAGCGCCATGATCTGTAGTGCAGCACAAGAATATATCAGCTCCATGATCTGTAGTGCAGCACAAGAATATATCAGCGCCATGATTTGTAGTGCAGAACAAAGATGTATCAGAGCCATGATTTGTAGTGCAGAACAAGGATGTATGAGCGCCATGATCTGTAGTGCAGAACAAGGATGTAGCAGCGCCATGATCTGTAGTGCAGCACAAGAATATATCAGCTCCATGATCTGTAGTGCAGCACAAGAATATATCAGCTCCATGATTTGTAGTGCAGCACAAGAATATATCAGCGCCATGATCTGTAGTGCAGCACAAGAATGTAGCAGCGCCATGATCTGTAGTGCAGCACAAGAATGTATCAGCGCCATGATCTGTAGTGCAGAACAAGGATGTGTCAGCGCCATGATCTGTAGTGCAGAACAAGAATGTATCAGCGCCATGATCTGTAGTGCAGAACAAGGATGTATCAGCGCCATGATTTGTAGTGCAGAACAAGGATGTATCAGCGCCATGATCTGTAGTGGAGAACAAGGATATATCAGCGCCATGATTTGTAGTGCAGAACAAGGATGTATCAGCGCCATGATCTGTAGTGCAGCACAAGTATGTAGCAGCGCCATGATCTGTAGTGCAGAACAAGGATGTATCAGCGCCATGATCTGTAGTGCAGAACAAGAATGTATCAGCGCCATGATCTGTAGTGCAGCAGAAGAATGTAGCAGCGCCATGATCTGTAGTGCAGCACAAGAATGTATCAGCGCCATGATCTGTAGTGCAGAACAAGGATGTATCAGCGCCATGATCTGTAGTGCAGAACAAGGATGTATCAGCGCCATGATCTGTAGTGCAGAACAAGGATGCATCAGCGCCATGATTTGCAGTGCAGAACAAGGATGTATCAGCGCCATGATCTGTAGTGCAGAACAAGGATGTAGCAGCGCCATGATTTGTAGTGCAGAACAAGGATGTATCAGCGCCATGATCTGTAGTGCAGCACAAGGATGTAGCAGCGCCATGATCTGTAGTGCAGCACAAGAATGTAGCAGCGCCATGATCTGTAGTGCAGAACAAGGATGTATCAGCGCCATGATTTTCAGTGCAGAACAAGGATGTATCAGCGCCATGATCTGTAGTGCAGCACAAGGATGTAGCAGCGCCATGATTTGTAGTGCAGAACAAGGATGTATCAGCGCCATGATCTGTAGTGCAGCACAAGGATGTAGCAGCGCCATGATCTGTAGTGCAGAACAAGAATGTAGCAGCGCCATGATCTGTAGTGCAGCACAAGAATGTAGCAGCGCCATGATCTGTAGTGCAGAACAAGGATGTATCAGCGCCATGATCTGTAGTGCAGAACAAGGATGTATCAGCGCCATGATTTGTAGTGGAGAACAAGGATTTATCAGCGCCATGATTTGTAGTGCAGAACAAGGATGTAGCAGCGCCATGATCTGTAGTGCAGAACAAGGATGTAGCAGCGCCATGATCTGTAGTGCAGAACAAGGATGTATCAGCGCCATGATTTGTAGTGCAGCACAAGAATGTATCAGCGCCATGATCTGTAGTGTAGAACAAGGATGTATCAGCGCCATGATTTGTAGTGTAGAACAAGAATGTAGCAGCGCCATGATCTGTAGTGCAGCACAAGAATATAGTACCCCCTGGTCTGTAGTGATGTAGCGCAGTGCAATCACTTTATGAAACATAGCTGATGAGACGTTAAACGATAACTCACTTACGTTAGTGCAATACTGATACTCTGTACTCAGTACTATAGGCAATATCAGTATTGATAGTTTACAATGCTATCGTGTATATCGATGTTGAGATTTTGAGACGTTGTAGTCCGTGTTTATATTCATAATTGTCATTTAGCACATGCAGTAGCTGTGCTCAAAACACTATCATTCAATCAGCTAGTGACAACTGAAAATGAGCAGTGTCCATGCTGGTTCAATAAATAGATAGTTAAGGTAAATGGACTTGCCCTTACGGCTATATGAGTGGCTATGTATTGTCAGTGTGAATATATATTATCACACTCCCATCTGCACTGACCGCGCTGCACCTTGAGCGACCCTTGAATTACATAATAAAGAAAGTTTCGGAATTCCAAGCAGTTATCAACACGTACGCTTCTGTATAGTTGTTACTGAAAATGCGTGATACCATACCACCCCGCCGGCATTTCTACCGTCGCCTGTGGTATAACAACCTATATTAATCACTCATAATTCCGTCCAATACATACGCGACAGATAATTACCGTCACATGGTAAAAATTTGAGCCGGAGGGGCGTTAACTTCCTTATTAGGAAAGTTTACCGTCAGCCCACTGCTGATTGGTTCAAATGCGTCGTCTGCTAGCTATCTTGCGAGCTCATTTATTGATCGCGGTGATGTCACAGGGCGAAGATTGCAAGGATTGTCGTTGCGAGTAAAGACGGGAGCATTTGTTGAAAGAAGCCGGTGTCGTACCTGGGAAATTACCGAGTCTGCTGTACCTATCAACCTCTAGACATCGCTCCCGTTTGTCGTCTGCCCGCTCTCACTTGGTGACCAGACGAAATCTACGATTTCTTCCCCTTCAAGCTCAAACACCTGTCTGTGTTGATATTCACAGTGAGTAGTATGTCGACCACACTGAGCAAAGAGGACGTCAGAGCCGCCTACAACGACGTAAGGGACGACACAACATCCACCCTATGGTGAGTCAAACACTGACAACCGCTTCGCCATATGTTCGAAACTGTCCTAATCCTTGCTGAGTGATCAATCGGTAAGCTGATCCTAATCTGCTTTATCAGCTTAAATCTTTCTCTTAACATTTGCTTGAAATATTTAGTTTGTAGCGTGTCGTTTTCTTAACTGATTTTTACAGCGTGTCTGTAAACTTATCGGGGGTACCTAAACAAAGGCACGCCCACCACCCTGATACTTTATCGGTGTCTCATCAGTATCGCGGTGTTTTATCAGGAGTTTTGACTTTTCCCAGGGCTGTGTTCAAGTATGAAGGAACTGTTCTTCAGAGGAACACTACTGGGACCGATTATGACGATTTTCAGTCACAATTTGGAGGTATGCCACATCAACATGAATAACTACTGCACCTTATACCATTATAACACTAGAATGTACTTATGTCGCTATCACAGTCAGAATAACTGAATGCATGCTGCGTTAATAAGAACCGGCTCATAATTTATGGCTGAGAGGGTGTAGACTGGTATGGAGAATCATGTACAGAGTGAATGCAAGCCAAGCCCCCCCCCCCCCCCCCCTCTCTATAATCATCACCATCACCCCACCCCAAACCCATAAGTTATGAACGGTCGTTGATTAAGTATGATAATTTTCAAAGGTCATTTACGCCATTCGGTATGCCACGGTGCCTGTTATGTTATTACCCTGATTGTCATACAGATGCTAATTGTTTGCATACGTTGTTCTATCGATTGCTTTGCATCATTTGCGTTGTGCTCTTGCTTGTATGAATGACCACAGTCTTTGCGTATGCTATTCTGTATTTTTATGTCTTTTGATTTTGCCATTGTATATTTTTTCGATTCCCTATTCGACGCATATATGTATATATTTCAGATGATGAAAGGGCGTTTGGTTTTATTCGTATTACTACCGGCGACGAGATGAGCAAACGATCAAAATTTGCTCTTGTCACGTGGGCCGGTCCCCATTTATCAGCATTAAAGCGGGCAAGGCTGAGCACGGACAAGTCCCTTCTAAAACAAGTCATCCAAGTATGTATTAATGAGACGTTTCACCAATGACTTTAACCCTTGTTATGACATTTCTTTACACAACCCACGACAAAACAAATTAAGACGTCTGCATCAGTTTGTATGTTTAAGGGCATCCCGTGCACTCGTTAACTTGCAAAAGTGCATGGACTTCCCACAAATTATCTCTCAGGTGTTCATGTGTTGAGAGGTGTGTCACAGAAATTGACAGGTGAATTTTACACGGCACACAGTATGAGGCTATGACACAGAATTGGTGTCTATAGTCCTCGGTGCGGGTGCTGCATTGTATCTTTGTATTTCATATATGACACATGGATTTCAGTGTTCTTGTCTATCATCGACGTATTTCCTCTTCTTTTTGATTTTGTGTGTAACATGTAGATACATCCCCCCTTTCTTGGCGTACACGTCTCTATATGGCATTCTCTCTGACGTATGCTGTGTCAAATACTGCCACATCCGTACTCCCCATGCCTTCATTCTGCCTGACGTATGCTGTGTCAAATAATGCCACATCAATACTCCCCATGCCCTCATTCTGCCTGACGTATGCTGTGTCAAATTCTGCGACATCCGTACTCTCCATGGCTTCATTTTGCCTGACGTATGCTGTGTCAAATTCTGCCACATCCGTACTCCCCATGCCTTCATTCTGCCTGACGTATTCTGTGTCAAATTCTGCCACATCCGTACTCCCCATGGCTTCATTCTGCCTGACGTATGCTACTTCACATAGTGACACATCCGCACTCCCCATGCCTTCGTTGTGCGTGACGTATTCTGTGTCACATACTGACGCATCCGTACTCCCCATGCCTTCATTCTGCCTGACGTATGCTATTTCACATAATGACACATCCTGAACGTATTTTCACTGCATGTTAAAGAACTCCGTATGAAATGTGTGTTTGCATGGTCACCTGGACATGTGTCCGTGGTATTTCTTTTCGAAAGGTCATTCAGGTTAGAGAGCACTTTCCCTGTCAATGCTGGGGTGTTGTCTGCGTGTCACGTGAGGCCTAATGTATATCATATCTATAATACAATAGCGTATCACGTGACAGTCCGAGATGTAAATGATGCCGTCCATTACAACAGATACGTACGGGTCAATAGTTCACTGACAGCACATGGGATTGCACGCGGTTACGTTTTCACACAGCATCTCAAAGCGAAATACACTGAAGTTGTTGTCACAGTGTGCTTGGGTACAAAACCACAGCATTTTAAACATCTGTCGCTGTTGAAAAATGCAGATAAGTTTGTTCTACATACAAACGGCGTTGATCGATGATATAGGAAACTTGTCAGGGCCCCGTTTCACAAAGCTCTCGTAAGCCTAAGATCTCGTAACTTTTCTCGTAGCATTCGTACCTCCTATACTGTAACATAGGAAGTAGGAATGCTACGAGAAAAGTTACGAGACCATAGGCTTACTAGACTTTTGTGAAAGGGGCCCCAGGTCTATCGGGTCCGTGAAATGATATGTCAACACACTGGACATAATGAACACATTGAAAGATAATCAACTATCTATGTATTAGTCGGTTATATCTTTGACCTCATGGAATTTAACCAGGATAATTGACAAAATCATTTAATGTGCAGTGCGAATCCCTTGTCGCGAATCCCTGTAGTTTACGTTAGTCACCCAGGATATTACGAATTGACCTATATAACGAACAGGTGAATATAATGAACTGACGGATATAACCATATATCTTGTATATATATATATACAAGAGTAACGATGTGCCTGTTCAGCGCATTATGGTAGTAGTTGGTGTGTTAGTTTTACCAGGTGCACCTAGAATGCCTCCAATAAAGCTAGAGGCTAGACGTTGTTGGATTTCGTTTGTAGGCCCAGTTTTAGATAGTCTTGATCGCCTTTCATGGATTGTGTGAAATATATGAACATCAGTAATTGGGTGAGTGAGTGAGTTTAGTTTTACGCCGCACTCAGCAATATTCCAGCTATATGACGGCGGTCTGTAAATAATCGAGTCTGGACCAGACAATCCAGTGATCAACAACATGAGCATCGATCTGCGTAATTGGGAACCGATGACATGTGTCAACCAAGTCAGCGAGCCTGACCACCCGATCCCGTTAGTCGCCTCTTACGACAAGCTGAGTCGCCTTTTATGGCAAGCATGGGTTGCTGAAGGCCTATTCTACCCCGGGACCTTCACGGGTCACATCAGTAATTAATGAGTGGCACAGGTGTACATCTCATTGAGGATGACTGACAACCAAGGCACAATACAATTGGGATTTACAGTGGGATTATCGTCATATGAAGAATTACTGTTAAACAATGGAGACATCTACTGGTATTTATCCCTTGGAATTTAATATTCACTGTGACAATGCTTTTCCGGAAGTGGTCGCTGTGACAAATATTTGGAAGTAAGCTGTCTGCCCGTTTATCTACAGATAGATCTGATTAAATATGGAAATTATACCTGTAGCTGTCGTTAAGACTGAATTGTTCGTTACAATGGATTTGAAACCTCCGTGGTCGCATCGATGTAACGTAGATTTCTACTAGTATGTAAGGGCGGGGTGGGGAGTAGATTTTAAAAGGTGTTCACCTGTCACACTGAAGAGAAGGGTTCGATTCGGCACTCGATCGGTGTCAACAAGTCGTGTTGTTGACGTCTTCGCCAAGCGGAGCATTTAACAATCGCTTTGTTCAACACGATGGTCTACTCTACACTGCAGATCAGCATGCCGTTTACCACGTTTAGGTCGGGTTTCCTGGTTACGGCAGTTTTAAACATGCCAGTAGGGAAATACTGACGCCGTGCATTGTTGCTTATAGCAATGTGTTATCAGTTTAACCAAAGCATTGTAAAATAGATATTTGTTTACAGTGAGGAAGATCACAAACAACTACGTAAAAGTTTTCTCTGTTTTCGCCTCTCAGTTTACCGTTAAAATAGGGATTGGACGTGTCCAAATTTTCTACCCGGGTGCCTCTCTCTTGAATAACATCTTTATTCAATCAGAATGTAGGCCCCCTTCCCATGTTCACATAACACATAAAGATGTTATTCAAGGGTGTCTCACTCCCAATTACACTACCCTCAAATCTGTAAGAAATGGCAATATATTCTTCAGACCGGAGGCAACACAATTTCCAGGCTTTCAGTATTTTAACCGTGCATTTTTTGAAAACAGGTGACTGCACGATTATATCTAAATCTTCAAAGACAACCCTATAATCATGAAAGAATAACATATTAACCTGTTTAATCTTCATGTGATCATAGCGGGTTCTGAAAGTTAATACGCCATAGCGTAACTGAAATACCAGCATTACACTCAATCACTTTTGTATTTATCAAGATCCCTAATGTTGCGACATGAGCATTGACTAGTAGATGGACACAGGCCCCTGTAAGAAATGACCCTTATTAGTTTAAGAATTATCTCATTGCAGAACTTTGCCGTGGAAATCATGACCTCTGAACGGGACGAGATTCAGATAGATTACATCACGGATGAGGTGAAGAAAGCTGGTGGAGCAAACTATGGAACAGGTCAATGATGACAATGACATTAGCGCAGTTGAACAGTTCTATGTATGTTAAATGTGAATCGCAAGGATTGAAACTGTGGATTATGAACAGAGATCTTTAAAGACTGGAATAGTGCGGCGTCTTTGACAACTGTCCTGGGTGTGTGAATTTTGGAAACTGTGTACTGTGGCAGCAAGACAGAATTGGGGGACAGTTTTTGAAGAGGCCGCATCTGGACCTACCACTCCACATCTCAATCTCTCAACATTCAGTCATTTTCCGTAAATATTTTCAGTAATATTTTCATGTACTTTTGTGAGCAATGAGGTCTCAAACAGTGTGTGAATGCTACACATCATTGAAGTGCCTTTCAAACAAACTACTTGATGTTGTATTGTAAACCCAGACTAACTTGTAGACTTAATTTTCGTATACAGTTTGTTACCCTTTCAAGCGAAACCATGGAGAGACCGGATTACCAAATCTGTGCAATTAAGAGCTGACTCAGAAATGCAATATATACACGAAGATCACCTATGCAATGACTTCATGCAGTCACTTCATGTGTTCAACCGTTGACTGGAGGATCCAGAAACTGTGACTTCTTACGACCACAATGGCATTGATTCAAACTGATTTCATACATACACTATATCGGTGTGCGAATAGTTTGCAATTTGTGCATGCTATGCCTAGCTCAAAATTATGCCTCAAAGTTACTAGCCCACAAAATAATTCACTAGCCCGAAATTTGGATGTAGAAACTAAGCAGAAGATTTTAAAAATAGATGAGAATAAGATATTGTCGGCCATGAGTTTCATCATTAACGTGAAAATTTACTGGTCTGATTTTATTTTACGGGCTACCGGACCAGTAACTATTTTGCATACTGTATTAGCTATTACATATATGACCTCAAACATCTGCCTAAATGAGTGTACATGACAGATGGTAAACATTCGTATTTGTAGAAGTATGTCATGTCATTGGCGGCACAGGGCTAGTCACAGGCGCCACAACTGTTTGTGCTGTGACAGGACCTAGACCTGCTGCCTGCCTTAAACCTACGATCGTGGGTTTGAAGCCAAAATTCGCCCCGATTATTGTTTCTGGGTTTGTCAGCACCAAAAGAGTGCTCGTGGGTTACACCAGGGAGTAACCGTCTGTGGGGCGTCGGCTTTTGTTCCATTAGACGTCGTGCGGCAAAACAACGTTAACCCTGAACCCATTCACTGACTCACTCAGAACCCACATGGATACAATTTGTAAAGTCAATTTCTTGTGTCCTTCGCCGTGATATTGCTGGAATATTGCTAAAAGCGGCGTGAAACCCAGCTCACTCGCCACTGTACCTGATTAGTCTTCTCGTTAACAGTAAGCACAAACTTAAAACGCCATCTGTCAACGTTAAACTAAATTGAAGTGTCGACTTTCAGCAATTTCCGTATCACAGCTATTTACTCCCGCCATTGTCCTCATTCTGTAGCTCCATAAGAATGTGAAGCCGTGGTGCCCTACTATTTGTTAAAGGTTCCATGTATGTACAGAAGATAAGCTAAAACTGTTGGGCTCACGGAATGCAAGGAATAAACAGTCCATACGAACAAAATCAAAATGTTCTACCATGATGACAGAACAGCCTAATGTTAATGTGTAGGTGATACGGTATTGAATTTATTCCATAAATGATGCGTTCCCTTTGAATTTCATGATATCAAAACTCTACAGGAAGAAAGAGTTGATTGTCTTCAAGGGGGTTCACTTCCGTTACGCAGTCTTATCTAGGATTCTCAGCTTCTGACTGAAGGTCAAGGTCACGGTCAAGGTCGATGTGTATTGCCTGTGTTCTTGTTACTATGATATTCTGCTGTGTGCAATTCGCAAATGTTTTGAACAAACCTTTAAAATGTGATTTTACACATGTTATGTTTCTATTTATTGGTATCCGCTAAAAGCAAAACGATTTAACTAGATTTAAGATTACAGACAGCAACATCTTTATGCAACAGTTGTTAAGAATGTCGCTGTTGGTTGGGCATTTAAATCTGAATATATGTCATCGGATTATCATGTGCGGTTTCATTAATTCGTCATCTTGCCTTAAAACATACAACTCACTATGAACAACATGTGCAGTAACAGATATGTGTTCCTTTATGTAAGCTTCAACGGTTTGATTCTTTCTCCCAACGTAACGTTAAATTCAGACTACAAATGACCACGTACGAATTTGTGATACAGTAGTATGTCTCTGCCATTATACAATGTGTAAGCATGAAGCAGGCAGTGATTGTTGAATGATGTATATGCTTTTAACTCGTCTCAAAATCATGAGTTAAAAGCACATGCATTTTACTCATTGGCACAATGACTGAGAACAAGAATATATATGTTTGGGCCTTGCTGTGTGACACAGGGTTATATATCATACTCTACAGCTCACTGTTGTATTTTACGAAATAAATTATTTTTACAAGTTTAGGATGTCGCATATGTCTTTATTTTTATAATTAAATCTAATCAGGCGTGGTAACGAATTAAGATGGAATATTTATTTTCTGTAATGACCGTGTTGTAAGCTGTATCTGGCTACGGGTGACCAATACCTCTGTCCTGCAGAGTTGCGGGCTTCAGGATCCGCTGCTTGAGTGTTCGAATCCTAGGTATGTAAGCATCACACCTGTGCTGATTTCTTCAATGAGGGGCGGTGAGGTAGCCAAGTGGTTAAAGCGCCCGATTCGAGTGAGTGAGTGAGTGAATGTAGGTTTACAGCAATATCACGTCGGGGACGCAAGAAATGGGCTTCACACATTGTACCCATGTAAAGAATCGAACCCGGGTTTACCGGACAAGCCGCTTTAACCACTTGGCTATCCCGCCGCCTGGAACACTGATGGAGCCGATGTAAGGGATTGTCATTATTTGAATGCGGTGATATCTTACCTAGATAAACCTATACCAGTGACACATATATCGTATCAGTGGAAGAGTTCAAAGGTCGTGGCGTGAATAACAGACATAATCTGGAGTACACGGAAGCTGAAATCAGACAAAGTTCATGTCAGTATCTCAACAACTGATATCTAGTCCCAAACACACACTGTGCCTATATACATATTATCTATATTTACACTGAACATCGAAAGAAACGCAGTTTTCGAAATAGTGAAATCTCATAAAACTAAGTGTTCATGTTCATTTAAAGAAAAAGCATGCTACGTTTCTTTTGATGTTCAGTCTATATTGATCTTCAACATGCGTGTGTGTGGAGTGATGGTGACACCAAGTGAGTTTAGTTTTACGCCGCTCTTCGTAATATTCCAGCAATTTCATGGCGGGTGACACCAGAAATGGGCTTCACATATTGTATCCATGTAGCCTACCCTACCGGCGCCGGTGAAGCCAACGAGCCGACAACCCTAGACATGCATTCAGAGCCAACCGGAATTAGAGCCTTAATAAAAACGTAATTGGTTCAAGGTTCCTAAAACTGCACAACGAATTTTCAAGCACATAAGCTATTAAAACTCAACAAGACATTATGAATGCCATTATAGTCCGTTCGGTTGAAAAGTGGAGCGATCGATATTGCAGCTCGAAAACTCAAAATACGTGTAATACTCAATGAAAAGCTGAAAAGTTTTTTTTTCAGAATTAATGTCCTAACAATGAAGCGGTTGTTCAACCTGTACAGTCTACTCATTGTTTTATCACATACATCCACTGACAAAACCAATCCCTGGTAATAGGTGACAAACAAGCCAGGAAGTGGGGTGATGGAACAACACAACAATGTCAATATCGGTTGTGACCATCTCTGGTGTTGCTATGGGCATCGGCGGCGCGTTGAAGGCATCGGATGCTTGAAAACAGACTGGGAGAATGTCTATATTTTACCAAAGATAGGTACAACTTCATTATTGTTGCAAGCTGGTTCTAGTTCTTTGTACAAACCTTCCATGCTTTATGGAAAGAGGTCTGAAACAGGCGGCATTGTCAGTACCGAAATGTTAAGCTGCCTCAAAATGTCTTTTACAAAACATCCGTGAAGTCGCTGTTAGGATTGGTATTTAACCTATGTCATAAGAGGCGACTAACGGAATCTGGTAGCCAGACTCGATGACTTGGTTGGCACATGTTATCATATACCATTTGCGTAGATCGACGTTCAAGCTGTTGTGTTGATGACTGGATTTTCTGGTCCATACTGGATTTTTTACACACTACTGCCATGTAGCTGGGATATTGGTTAGTACTGCGCTAAACAACAAACCGTGAACTTTTTTCACAGCACGTGCAACATGAGGATGGGTATATTTCTTGCTGCAACGAGTCGGAGTCGCTGCATTTGTACAACAGGTACATAGCCTATGGCGTTAACGTAGCGTTAGCAAAGCAAACCTTCAAAACATGCAAACCCAAACTGACGACATAAATAACGCCAGCTGATTTAAAACGTCCCCCTGGGCTCCCAGAGACCATTGCATGACCCAAAGAAACCTGGACCCATCTGTGAACCGTATGCTGTCCAAAACCTGTATTCGGGACACCAGATACTGTCTGTGTGGATCAGACGTGACGAGGAAAGAGAAATGGGCGTAATGCATATTAATGTATAAGGGAGCTAGTAATACAGTTGATTCCGTGGGTGCATTCTACTGAGCATTGGTGTTTAGTTTTTACCTGATGTCAATTATGGTCGACTTGAGGCAGCAGTCTTGAGACTTTCCGTGTCGTAGGAAGGATCTTTCCAAACGTGTCTTCATATGCACTGTCATGCATGAAATCATTTACCGAGGGATTCGTAGTTCTTTTTGGTGCAAAGGCTTGTGCACTGTAGTACATTTGAGGGTGTGACAACACTGGAAGAGTCTGCACTGAGAGTTGACTCCAATTTCTTTTCCACCCATTCACTGGTGGGCTCGATTCCACACCTCAAGCACGGCACCTCAAGCACACTGGATCACAAGTCCACCACAGCCCAAGACTTTGTAAAGGTTATTTATGGTTAAAAGTGTTACTGCAAACAACTCTTACTGACTTCATACATACAAATGAAACATTAGCACAGTATATTTTGTCTTCTTTTAAGCGAATAGCCTATTGTCATCTCAGCAGTTCACAAACCTGTGTAGTTAGCTGAAAATGAGGTAACACACTACTATGAAGATATTCACAGTCAAGAAAACCACACTAAAACTGTTTCTTACTAGACTCAACCTGATCCTTTGTTTAAATCATCGTTCCTCTCCCTTCGCATGGCACAATTTTCAAACAAGACACAGACACAAATAGTACATAATATATTTTATTCAATTAGATAACTAATATAGTGATCATTATATAAATTTAATTTCCCTTGGTTGGAAACTTGCACAATTATATTTCTTTAAACCTACGCCCTTCTTCTACCAATCATACTTCAACAAGTATTTAACACTGCGGCAAAAACACCACGTCACTAAAACACAAAAATCACAGATGTAGTCAACCACTGAAACATTTTACAACTGTCAACAACTGTCAACATCTTTCATGCATTTCTCCAGTACAGGTGATGGCAAGACGGCCACGAGCCTCTGCCATGTGCACTACTCAAAAAGATTCAGCGCCACCTGGAACCCTATCCCCCAAATGTTCCCCAGTGTCATTCGTATGCTTCTGATGAAGTATATAGTATAGAGTTATGATAGGTCTTAATGTTACAAATGCTTAGGCCCTAATTATTTCAGCTTTATTAAAGGAAACATTTGCTTCAAATTCTGTGACAGAGTAATTATAGTAACGAAAAAGAATCAGGGCTTAGATTTTTAAGCTCTCTTAGACCTAAGATAAGCCTAAGTTAATGCTCATGTAAGGTACTTACGACTATCTTAACGATAACAGAGCTTCGGAAATCGAGGCCAAGTGGCTTATCAACTGTTTTCAGTAGTAGTTGTATACATTTTGATAATAGTGACATTGACCAACATATAAACTAGGTTAATTAATAGTGTTTTGTGCGATGTGATGAAATAACCTTGCAAAGAATAGTTTTACAGACATCTAACTGGGGTAATAGTATAAAGAATAGTATGACACACTCACTATAGATCCCTAACCAAATTAGCATTGTTAATTATCTGCTACAAGCAGATCTCTACATATTTACTCTATCAGCCAGTGAGTGCAGCTACTCTGTAAAGAACAGGATATTAGGGGTGGGCAATCATACCAGTTAACTGGTATATTGCTATACAAACTTCACAATATGATATATTGCAAAACACTTTTCAGGAACTGGCTCACCCAATATGATCAGCTATTTCCATGACCATGATTGGTCATTTTAGTGATGATGTATCTCCTTCATATTATTACACACCAATAGTGTTCAGAATGTTTATCCATCATACATTAGCATTTGCATGACTGCAGATGCTTTTGTCTCAAGTTCAAAGCTTTAGAGTACAGTTTTTACTTTGGAAACATGTTCAATGGCCTCTTGTACAATCACATATAGGTCTTGACATTGACCAGTGACATTGTTTCAAAAGAAAGGAAAAGATAATTTCATTATCTTAACCATGTGTTACACTATCGTGAGATGTTGCAAATACCAACATTTTGGCAAAACCTAACCCTACAGGATATATCTACAAATACGCAACTATCAAAATTCAACAGACTTACTGCTTGCCATCATAAATTACTGATCATTCAGACAATATTTTAATGGTTCCACACAAAGAAATGTCATCCTCTTATGAACGGTACATCTATGGAAAAACATAATTCACTTCACATAACACATACATTAAGAGATTTCTTTTTAACACCACACTTAACAATATTTGGATAAAGAATCAGCCATCCACAGTTTTACATGCACTGTGTGTAACTTTAAGGACTCTAATTAACACGGACAGTGAGTGCAAAATATTAAATAACATGTTGTAGTACGCATTATGTCTGGGTGTTGTCACCTAACCTTGAACCAGTCAAACAAGTCAATTCATAAAAATGAGAATAAAACAGAACTAAAATAACTAACATAAACACATAATCATCACATAGGCAAATATGATCCTGGACACATACACACGAACTGTAATTTGTAAACCTTTCAGGACTTGTTTTCTTAAAAGACAGCATTCATATATATTTCTAGCATATTCAGTTATGAAGATTAAAAATTATTAACATATACTAGAGTAAAACCTATCTTACTCTTTTTGATAAAAATGGCCATAAAAATCAAGGTATAAAACTGCTTACTGTCTAAAATTTGTATTGGTATACAATCCATTCACAAATCTTAAGTACAAGGTTAAAAATGAACAAATTGATTTTTTCAGGATTTTGTCAAGTTGATGTGTGTTTGCTTAAGTGCAAAAGTAGCTTCTTATTGGAGACGCTGCTTCTTTGGTGAATTGTTATCATCTGTTTCCATGTTACAGTTGACTGATGGTGCTATAAACTTGAGCATGGAATTGCTTGACAACTCTCCAAATAGTGTCGTCAGTAGACTCACTCCATATCCAGTTGCTCTTTCACCCTGTGTAACAGAGAGAGTAAGTGATTGAGATTGGTTTTATGCCATTTTCAGCAATATTTTAGCAATATTCCAGCGACAGGGATGGCCACAGGAAAATTGGTTTTCAGCTAAAAAATAAATATTGTATCATCAAATCGGGGTTTCAACAATTCACAAATTTGACAGTTTGAAATAGAATTGGCTGAAATCCGCAGAAAACTGTGATCCCTGAAGCAATATCATGGTGGGGGACACCGGGAATGGGCTTCACACATTGTACCCATGAGGGGAGTCAAACCTGGGTCTTAATTGTGATGAGTGAACACTTGAACACTAGCCTACCCCACCACCCCACCAGAAATAGTGAGTGTGTTAGGCAGGACAAGGTACTTACAAATATTCCAGGTATGTTATGGTGGGACTAATGATTGTGACCTGATGGAGTCGAGTATTCTTCATACGACAAACTGCCAAGAGGAGGTAACTCACCACATGCACTGGTGCTGCCATGTCGATGTGAAGCCAGACACCAGAGTAGTCGAAGCCAAGATGGGAGCCAATAAACAGTCCTGCACATGATACCTGTGCATTATTACGATCCTGCAAGAAAATCATTTCTTTGATGTCGTAACGGTTTACAAACATGACTAATGTAAAAGTATGTCCTTCCATATCTTTCAGTACTGACTGAAGAGCATACCTTTCAAGAACAATTTCTGATTGATACTAGATGAATGAAATGTTGTTTGGTAATGGGCATTTAACTCTGTAGGACTTCATACTCTGTGGTTTATATATTTCACAAGTTTTCCTTCAGTAGTTTGATACATATTCACAAGGTTAACTTAAAGTCTGACACTTAACAAACACCTCTTTTCCTATTCTGATATCATTTACGATTCCTTTCACTCAAGCAAAAGAGACAACATGAGAGTAGTGACCTGTTCTGCTGAGTTACATATATTCAAATTTTCAGTGGGATGTTTCACTTGGATGACATTTGCCAACACATTTTCACACTAGTCATTCCAAAATGACTTATATCCCTTATGGTTTAGAGCCTCTGTATTTTCTAAATTCAATGATGCAATGTTTCGGTATAGCATCTTATACAGTATTCAAGCAAGAGTAACGCAACACAGCACAGGACCAGCTTTATACATATCACAGGGATTAATTAAGACAACATCAAGGAATGCATCATAGAAATAAAGAAGTTGTTATCCATAAAGTATTATCCTTTTCTATTATCCATCAACTTCTAAATGCCAATCAAACAGACTTACATCCCTGGTTGGGTGCAATTTGTAAAAGGAGTGTGACTACTTGTACCCCAGTTTTTAGTTCACTGTCGTTGAAGATTTCATTTCAATGAAATTATACATTACTGTCATAAACTAATTTGTGCAGCAATTTTCATCCAGAGTGAGTGAGTTTAGGTTTACGCCAAATTCAGCAATATTCCAGCTATATGGCGGCAGGTATGTGAATAATCGAGTCCGGGCCAGATAATCCAGTGATCAACAGCACGAGCATAGATCTGCACAATTTGAAACCGATGACATGCATCACTCCAGTCAGCGAGTCTAACCACCCGATCCCGATCGCCTCTTACAACAAGCATAGTCACCTTTTATGGCAAGCATTGGTTGCTAAAATCCTATTCTACCCTGGACTTTCACATGTCTTTCATCTAGAAATTGTCAATGCTTTACATAAACCAAAAATCATAGATGTTTATGAGTTAACCACAGTATTGATCTTTAAAATAACATGCGGACACTCGTCAAGAAATATTCAATGGTTCAGGAATTCTGCCCTGGAAACAGAAACTGTATGGCACACAGTGTTGCAGCTTAAAACACAATGATAATATTCATACATGGTACTACTACATTTCTTAGTTAACACAGCAGTAAGTAATGTTCTTTTCTATAAATGAAATGTGGACAAGAAAATCCAGTGATTGACATCAATAGCATCAATCTATGCATCATCAAAGTCTATGTTACCACAGAATGCAATCCATAGCATTTTACAAAAAAATTATTTACTTACTTACTTACTTTTACGAGTGTGTGTTTTCTGTATATTTTGTTATTAAGTAATAATTATTATTGGGTCACAACGTTTCGTTTTCTGAATAACAATTATGATGGGTCATATTTTGTATAATAGATGGTCAGCATTTTTAGGATTTGGGCAGCAGGTTTTTCTGAAATTATCTGCACTTGGCCAGGCCTACCTTACAAACGGTAAACAGATCATCAAAACCGAACTCATATACACCAAAACTGAACTCATATCCAACAAAACAGAAGAAAAGTCACCAGAAACTACCACAATATCCTCTAAAACCGAAACAAACCCCCTGTAACGTTTGAAATGGAAAAAAAACTCGCGAATCAGCTACAACACCGACCGAGAACGGTCGCCGGGTGCACAAAAAGGCAGTCACAGCAGCCAAAAACTGCAACCATAGCATTCTCAAATGGCATAAATATCATCAAAGATGGTTTCGAGGGGAGACGAACAGGCAGTAGTCAGTAATGTTTTTCGTCACCATGAGTCTGATCTTGAATATTTGACATCAGTATGTGCCGCATCAACCACGTGTTGTATTAAGCTTCAAAGCTATGTTCAGACTTCTCAGAGTCAGGCTTGCGATTCTGCACAATTTGGTCCCCCGTTCGACCCAAAAGGGTTTGTTATAAAAATGTCAATGTCTGAGTGTATTCAGTGTAAAAAGAAGTTAAAACTTGGACAACATTCGTTACCATCAGAGAAGGAAACATAAACTTGCTAATAATTTCTCTTGTGATGTGTATATCAGGATGGTTTTCCAGTCTGCAATGCTATCATCTCAAAGTTCTTCAAAATTTTCCATACATCCAAACATTTTTACATCATTTAACAAAAAATACAACAAAATGACGCTTAAATTGTGGTACAAACATTCGCCCGTCTTAGTTCTTGTAAGTCTCAATATGTTGCCTCCTGTGGATTTGAAACAGAAGTCCCTGCCCTAATCAGTGGATTGAGTTTGCACTTGTTCATGTTATTGTGAAAGTCAAAATAACACTTAGACATACAATTCACAGATAGTGCTCAACGTTTTAAATCACCAAAATATATTAATGCTGAATGTGACTCTATGATGATATTTATGCCGTTTCAGGATGCTGTGGTTGCCATTTTTGGATGCTGTGACTGCCATTTTGTGTGCTCGGCGACCGTTCTTGGGTGCTGTTGTAGCTGATTCGTGAGTTTTGTTTCCCTTTCAAATTATTAGTTTTCCGTTACAGGGGGTTTGTTTCAGTTTTAGAGTATACTGTGGCAGTTTCTGGTGACTTTTGTTCTGTTTTGGTGGATATGAGTTCAGTTTTGATGATTTGACACCGTTTTTTAGGTAGGGCTGTTGGCTTTTTATTTGTTTACTTCCGGAAGACTGTTCTGGAAGTGGTCCACATGACTGGCGATGGTCATATTTGCTCGAACTTTCGGGAAATGACAGCATGTTTATATAAATGCTAGACAACGGACACACACATTCACTGGAGTTCACATCATCAATATCCGCCAATGCCTGAAACTGCTCTCTCACCGCTTGCCATGTTTCATTCTGCACAACTGTTCTCTCTCTTGCACTAAGACTTGGATGAGTTTGCTATATTTTATTTTGTGACCCACTGCCTTAAATTTTGTCTCACTTGTATTGTATTTGAAATCGGTATTGTGAAATTGACTTGTGACCTTGTATAACTTGCTCTCTTTGCTAATATAATATTTGAATGTTTTAGACTTGTCTTTGTTCTTATTTACTGGTTCACAGGGGATTTCTTACAACTTTTGTCACAGCAAATTCTTAACCGTAACATTACTTATGCATCTATTAGTGAACAGGTATATAGATCTCATCAGAAATCCTTTATGCCTTCAGTACTTACAGCAACAGAGTTCTTCATATCAGCCAATGCACTAGCAAATTCACTGAAATGTAACTCAGGACAGTAGGGCATTGGGTGGACAAGGTCACCACTGTTCTGGCCAGCTTTCACACAGGCAAGTTCCATGTCCTCACTGTTTGTCACAATACTTGCATGGTAACGACCTATAATGAAAAACAAATTCAGAATTGTCAGACCTTGTATGAAAGTGAATATGTATCATAACAAGTGTTTGTCGCAACTGTGGTAATGTCCCCTGCCGCTAAAGAATGAAATATTTATAACATATTCACCACTTTTGGCTCACACACAAGATGCATGAAATGACTAGTGTCTGGATAATCAATCACCCAATGTAGGTTGTTGACAAAATTAAGGACATTGATTGCCATGTTTTATACATTACCATAACTTCAAAAAGTGGACAAAGTGTTGTGGTCACATTGAAAATAAGATCAAGGCCACTCAAATTGACTGCTCTCTGCGAATTCCCCAATGTAGGTTGTCACCAAATTTTAACACACTGGGTACAACAGTTCATAAGATATTGCATTAATAAGTGTTTGAAAATTATTGGATCACATTGTTCTGCAGCCCACATGAAGTTTTGTCTAAACACACTTCTTCCCACTTTGTTTCAGTGTTTTTCTGTATATTTCTGTTCTTTTATACCTACGTAGTACTCTATGTATGCTTTAGTGGGTGGCTAAGGTTAATTTCAATCATCCATTAACACAGATACTCTAAAGTTCAAGGGCAGTGGGACATCTATAGGCTTGCAGTAACCAATGCTTGTCGTAAGATCAGGCTCACTGGCTTGGTTGACACGTCAATGTTCCTAATTGCGCAGATCGATGTTCATGCTGTTGACCACTGGATTGTCTGGTCCAGACTCGATTATTTACAGACTGCTGCTATATAGCTGGAATATTGCTGAGTCTGGCATGAAACTGAACTCACTCACTCACTTATGCATGTATGGGCAGCTGACACCTGGCAATAACTCAAGCTGAGGCCAGGTGAAGTAAGAGGGCAAAGAAAGCTATCAAAAAGCCATATAGTCTGAGTATTTCAGTTATGTCAGGGTGTAGTTTGGCTTCTGGACTGACCTGTCGCAACTGATTGCGCCCCAGTTAGTGTTGCCATGTCCACAATGACATCAGCTTTCAGGTCCTTCTGGGCGTATGCAACCTGAAAGATGAAGATCTGTTGTACTCTACATGTTTGGAAGTAAATCCTAAAGCAATTTAGCAGCAGCTCACTTTGGTTCACTTTGATTATACCAGGACCAGTTTAGAAAGTGGTCAACTGTATTATATGTTATATTTGGGATTACACTGTCTTAGAAGAGCAGAGGTTCTTGTACGTGTATTGGGTTGAGTCCCATCCAGGAAGTCAAGGTGGCTGAGTTGGTTAGGCAGCTGACTTTGTGTGTTGATCATTAGGTGCCTGACTCTGAGGGTGTGGGTTTGAAGAGCAGATGGTACCCAACCCAACAAATGTACAAGAATCTGTACTTTGCTAAGAAAGTGTAATCCCAAATATAACATGCTAGGTTCACTTGTATGTAAATATTCTTTTGCGTGAAATGCTTCAAAATAAATTGCTTCACTATCATTAAAGTAGTAAGACAGTTTATTATAAGGCAATGTTCAGTTATATCTTAGTTCGATGAAGTTTAATGAAAGGTCAATCTCAACTCCCTTTCAAAAAGTCAATGTTCTTCAGTTGTATTAAATCTTCAAGTACGTAAGGCTACTCTAGCCACATAAAGAAACTGTGCACACAGAAAATGCATTCAGAATTAGAATACTGGACAGTAAATACAAAATGATGTGGACACTTTATAAGCTGAGATATCAGACCACAACAAAATGTCAAAAAAAACCCCAAAACATGAACACTATCCACATCCGTCGGAAGTTCAAAATCAAGCAGGGGGCCACAAAACGAGGTCACAAAGTCAAGTAGGGTATGACCACTGTGTGCTGTTGTCTTGATAACGTTAGTGTCAGAATGGGTCGCATAGCAGGGCATCGTAGTCGAATCCAAAAATGATATAAATGATGATTTCCTGGCAGTTTTTGTGATGGATACAGACTAGGACGTTGTCACTGCTGTCTGGATCCTGTTTCAGATATGAGTCACCTGAATCCATCTGTCCTGTCTTGATGTTGTTACTCGTGGAGGCCCAGAAATGGGTGGTCGACAACGTAATTAGTGTTTCGATAACGCCTAACCAGTGCAGATGTCGTGTTGCAATGGCATTGGAAATGTGCTGCCACTAGTTGTTGGCTCATTCCTGATCGAACATGTCCAATGGATTCATGATGTTGAGCAGATGTTAATTTTGGAGTGATGTGCATTTGACTTCTCATGTGGATTTGTGAACGTCTGAATGACTAAAGATCAAGCTATCGACAGTGACAGCAATTTCTTAGTTTCACTTGTGTGCAGATGCACAGGTTGCACTTGCAGTAACACACTGAAAGTCCATAGGCCACCATCAATGACATCTGCATAAGCGTTTGTCTCCAGTACTAGCAGTTTTCACACCTGTATTTATGCATAAAGACACTGTGTACCTATATTCATATTTTCGGTGTATGCAGTTCCTCTATGTGTGTAGCATGGAAGTAGCTTCCAATGACAGATTAATTGGGAGTACACTAAATCAATCCCTTTACGTTTGGATCTTTCACTACTTTGTGTAAAGATGTGAAAACAACTTCTGTGTTCACTGAACTTTCCAATTTCACAAAGACGTATTATATTGAATTAAATTTTTTATCTGGGATTTTATAATAACTAAGGACTGAGATGAACTGCTGACTCGTCAGAACTGTGTCTGAATCTCCCAACAACTGTTGATGTAAGCTAACCATTTGTCAACAGTCAAATGATCCTTTAAAATCTCAACATATGTGCTTCAGAGATACAGTGACATTAACTTACACCATCACCTAACACCAGTCTCCCCTCGGCATCTGTGTTGTTCAGTTCTACAGTTCTGTAAACAGGAACATCATCAATAAAGCACAGAGATCCCCATTGTGATAATGGTGACTTGTATAATAATCTACTTTGAAAGGTTTTAGTAAAGGGTAGTTACTGTAGTATATGGACATGCATGGTAAATACATATATGGGAGACAACTCCTACACCTATGTGACAGTAACAGCAAGCTGGTTAGAGTTGTGTCCCTTGGTGATGCATGTTACGCCCACTTCCGGAGTAAAGTCTCAAGGTAGAAGTCATAGTTTTATGTGTTCTGTTGACCAAGGTCTTAGAAAGTGTATAGGATTCAAACACAAAAAATAATAAAACTGTGCAACAATCTGTGATCAAAATAACCAGAGCTCCAGATAATTTTTCAAGCAATTGGGTATTTACTCCCATGTCTATCTAAGTATAAGTAATTGCATGTCTTGAGAAGTAACTACCATTTTGTACACTCCCACTGGTTACAAGAATTGAGTTTCTTATCCTCATTGGGTACTTAAATCTTATAAATATATAAATTTACATGCATCTCAACAGAATAAACATATTTACTAATGGTCAAATTGCTGAACATTTGGCAGCCATTTCTAAATATTCAGCATGGGAGTCATGTGACTACTAGAGTAAACCTCGGAGAGTGGATTCAACTATATTTGTATATGTATATATCTGCATCACTTACCATTAGCTAATTCTGTTGTAGAGTTTGCGCACCACGATGAATCATACGCAAACCAATTTAGTTAATTGACTGATGTACACAAGGTATTGTCGACCTGTTGGGTTTTAACTGATTCTTATGCGTGTTTTGTACTCCCAGATTTTTAATTGAGTAAATATGATTTTTATTGAGCAAAATATTCAATTACGCACCATATCTGGAGCTCTGCATAACTAAAGTGAAAACTTTACTTCTGTTTTGTATCATGTATATATATAATGTACAGACAATACTTTCTCCACATTTACCATCTGGTCTGTATACATACCTCCCTGAATACATGGTGACTATATCATCTGGTCTCTGTGCTGTTGGTCCCACAGCATTCTCAGCCAAACACAACACTGCATGAAGGTTTTCTCGGAATCCCTAAAACACACGTTTGTGCATGGGCTACACTGACTGAGTCAATTTGAACTAAAATTTTCGTTGGCAGTAATACAGTCTTTAGACAGTAAACTCTATAAATATCAAGCTGTGTCTTAAGACAATCAAAAGCTAGTCCTGATTACGAAAATCTGGTCACTGCTTTATTTAAACTATGTTATACACTAAATCGTTTCAATACTCAACTTGAACCTAGTTAACCATTAATCATAGCAGTTTTAAGCTTATCAAAATATGTTTCACTGATTTTAATAATTCAGTTGCATATCAGAGTCCATTTTACTTAACAGTCTTCCAAAATAAAATAAAATGATATTTTGTATATTTAGCATTTCATTAAGATAAACATGTTGCACGCTTCTCCCTCTGGTAATACTGCCTGAAGTACACCTCTTTGTAGCAGTGAGTGTTGTCCCTCGTCTACCAGCTTGGGTAACACTACTAGTAAGAGGTGTATTATCAGATTCTATTACCCTCAAGAGAAGCATACAAAGTCATTCAACACTTTCTTCACTTTACTGACTAATGATCCAGAATCCAGGGCAAGTTAATTAAGTGTAGTCATCTCTCGCTAATTCAACCTCAGTTTATCTGATAATAGGCTTTATCTGACGCTTTTGTTGATAAAAACTTGAATAAACGAAATATAACCTTGTTGAATTCACAATGTTGGAAACAGATACATTTACTGATATTTGTCACATCTACTTTTATATATATAGCCGTTCTATCCTGAATTCTGCATCAAAGTTGACACATAGATCTCCTTTCTCATTTTTGGGACTCACAAATATCTTGACATACACATAGTTTAGCTGTAACAGGATTGATCTAAATTTGATGGTTTAATATGAATCATGATTGTCCTGTTTTGGACCATGACCATGATCTATACTCAGGATTCGATAATCTGACATCCAAGTTAATACAGATGATAGATTAACGAGACTTGACTGTAATCAATAAATCTTACAAAATGTGACACCATGTCAACATGTTTCTTAATTTTCATATTTCCTCTCAAGACACCTATGGACCGCTAGTTTTGTAGGTGAAGGTGGAACCCTGCTGTCTCCACGCACCAGTTTGACAGCAGTATGAAAAGCTGCCAGAATCCCAGCTGCTCCTCCACAGTCTCGCTTCATCCCGCACATCCCGGTCTGTCAGACAGCAGAATTAGAGTGATCATTACACTTGTTTCAGATCATGTCAGTTGACAATTATGAACAACATGTACAGTGAAGATGGGGACAATGTTACGATGCAGTGTCAACAAAGCCTTATCTCAGATTAGAAGAGTGTGAAACTATTCCAACAAGAAGACAAACCCATCAATATCTGAAACAATGTTGAATTACACGTCATGAATAAGCCAACTAGTTACTTTTTGAATATCCACAAAGTGGAAGGAGAGTACTGAAAAGTCTTAAAAAGTTTTGCTCCAAAAAGGAACACTCACACTAATTTCAGTTAAAATATAACTTTTCGCCATGGACACACAAGAAATATCTTCTTCAGAAACATAAAATGCACCATTTTACCATCAGACCTATCAATGTGGCAAGTTTGGTGAAGAAATATTGAATGTTTTTTTATTTTCTGCTCTTGAAAAGACGAATCTGTACGGACAGATAGTGTCCATTCTAATAATCTTTGCTCAAGTTATAACACAAGAAATAATGCTGATAACAAGTACCCAAACAGAATTAACACCCTCAATCTGTCTACTCACACTTGGTGTAGAGATGAAACAAGGAATAAAAAGATGCAAATATGCAATGACTGATGTCATAAGCACAGCCAAGTTATCCAGCCCATGTCATTAGATAGCTGTAGCTATTTGGTTGCTTTAGAAAGCCTTCAAAGAGGCCTGCACAACCAATACGCAAAGGAAACTCAGCATGGCAACTTACCTTTGATTTGATGCAGAGTCCGCCAGTGTCGTAGACGATACCTTTTCCTACCCATGCAATGCTCTTTGTGGCCCCAGAAGGTTTGTGACTTAAAACAGCAAGAGCTGGTTGGTGGACTGCAGCCATGCCTACACCATATATACCTGAACACAAGCAAAGACCTACACTGTCAAACTCAGAAACAAGCTGCCGCATCAAGAATGCTACTTAGCAAAAGCTGCCTAAGATGTGTTTCATTACCATGTTATAAAGGACTAGTTACTAGTGTATGTGATGCTGTCTCTTTTGGGCTTAATATACAAATGTTTCAGTTAAATTTGTGTCCCCGTTTGCCATCATACAAACTGATTACTCCTTCAGATAAATATTTTGACATTAATTGAATTCTAGTATAATTCTGAAGCAGGCATTATAGTAACCTTTAATCAATATCCCATATAACAGGTTGATCTTCCAGACGACAATCCAGGCAAGGCACTATTAACACTGCAGCCTTCAGAACACATATCCTATTTGAATTCAAAATAAATCAGCAGGTACTTGCTGAAAGTCTTACATAAACTAAACACACACCTGACATTACATAGTGTTCGCACAGTGAAGAATATTTAGATTCAAATTGATGTTCCTTCAAACAAACAACACTGCTGTACCTCCAAATCCCTGCTTCTTGAGATCCTCTCCCTGAATGATGACTGGTTGTATGCCAAGGTCAGTAGCTACTCTTCTCACCTCCTGAAAACAACCATGTCTGTATTACACAAATCTCAAAAGCATGGTTAGCAACTAAAACGAAAGGTCTGTCAGTTTGAGAAATTTGGTAAAGATTAACAGCTCCTGAATGACTAATACAGCTTACCGAAAATACATAGCCATTTGCTGTGTAGGGTCCGGAATGGAGGAGACCTCATGTTGATGTAGTATGTTGTAAGTGTGTAATTTTCTGAATAAAAATGTAATTTTCAGAATAAAATTGATACTTTATACTTATCCTGACTCTAGCTTATTATGCTTATCTCCACCCACTATGCATAGATAGTGGAACACTTGAAATCCCCTGAAGTTCCCTTTTAACTGAAGCAGACGTACAATACACTCACCCATCGGCACCCTTTCCTGCCAATATGGTCACATGACCAGCCATGCTTGCCACTCTCTCAGAATCTCTTAAGTGAATCTCATTTGAATTCAACATGCCTAAGAGGGGTGGGTGGGAGGACTTGACGCCATGAATCAGGATAAGTATAACTTATCAATTCTATTAAGAAAATTATACACTTCCGAAACATACTACACTAACATTTGTCCTTATCCTGACTCATGCTTATTATACTTACAGAATCTGACAGCAATGGCAGTGGGTCAGGCCACACTGGATTCTGATGACTGCCATATGAGGATGTTAAGTACTTCCCCTCTTCGTGAACTATAACAGCGATAGTTCTGTCCTGTTCTTCCAATATATATCTGTGAGATGGGGGAATCACATCCAGTTGAACTTGTCCTCTCTTAATGTATTCTTTTACTGAATGTGATGGTATTTAGATCAGCTAGCCTCCTGCTAGTGTCTAGTGCAACTGTAACTGTATGTCAAGATTTCAGTCAAGACCAGTCGCGACCCTTCTTTATGTACAAGTAACTTATGATGATTAATCTTGTGTATCTTGTGTGGCCGAAGGACTGTAGATAATGCCAGGATGTGGAATTGTCTGTCTGGTTGTCCAGGCAGTTCAATTTTAGAGACAAAATCCCATCTCAGTCCTAGTTGTACAATCTGATGATGATTGGAGTTGAATTGTGTGTGACTGAAGTCCAGAGAATGTATTTCTGACATATGTGTCGCTATTGCTAGGGCGAGTAGTAACAGCATTTTCTGTCTCAATAATGCAACAAATGTCCGGTCTTGTGCCTCGTAGACATCACTCAGGAGGTGTTGTAGTATGACATTCAGATCCCAAGCTGGAGCTTTAAACCTGTGTTGATGGTCTTCCAGCTTGAACAATTGTAGTAAGCAGAGAAGTTCAGGTACTTTAGTCACCTTGATCCCTGTTTTCATGGTGATAACCGAGCCGCCAAGTATGTCGAGAGTGCAGAACCTTTCAGTCCTCTAGTTTGACGTAGATGATGTGTGGCCCTCATTGCAGTAAAGCCTTTCTTTCTGGTTGTTTCAAACTGCTTCGATTTATCATTGTATCAGGTGCAGGTAGATATCGATGATGTCGAAGAGTTAATGCCAGCTGTAGGAGTGTGTTAGATTGAGTTGATTCTTGCTTGTTTAAGTAGAATGCTACTTTAGAGTGGTCTGCATGAGCCATTGTAGTTTGTTTCTCAATGCTGTCGACCAGTGCCGTACTGCGTTGATTATAGCTTTCATCCAGCTGGTTGATATGCTGCATTCAAGACTTGTGGTGCCACCTTGTTGGTTTAGGTGAGCACCCCAACCTCTTGTGGGATGCTCATGACGTAATCATCACTGATAAGTTCGGAATTCGTCCAGAAGTGTTGTAGACCTTCACCAACTAGTGAAGGTTGTACGAGAACAGCTGGGGATGGAAGGCTCCTAGCAGGGTGTCCTGTTCCATGGGAGCGCCTGTTTCCTCAAAAACAAAAAGAACCTTGCTGTCAAAAGCGTTGCATTTCTTGTCTCTTGCTCTCTGAACCCCAAAGAACTTTGACTTGTTGGAGTAAAGATGAGACGTCTGTAGTCATGGCGTTGATGGACTTTATCATCACTACTTCCCTGGAGTCCCGAGTAAAGGATTTAGCGACATCCTAAATTCTGCCATTGAATACCATGGATGCTAACCAGGGAGCTCTATACAAGTCCAAAGAATGTATGCCGAGTGCCGAAACATCAAAGTATCGATGTACTCATTACTCATCATATAGGTGTGATCCTCACTGGAGCCCTTCGATGGTGAGAGGAAGTCCAAACCATTCATGACCCACTGTGTAATCTCTGAGTCTGAGAAGAGGGCTTCCTCCAGTAATAGAGGTCAACGATGTCCATCTCCATCCTTCCGTGAGTGCAAGCACGAGTGGAGAATGATGTCTATACATTGAGTGTCATCATGGTCCTATTGTCTACATGTATCCCTGGAGTGACTACCATTCCGTGAGTGCCTTCGCTCTTTCCTACGTGAGTCTGCATCTGATGACGATGACGAATGATGGTGGTGTCTCCAACGAACATGGGAATACTTGCAGCTGTAGTGGGTTCTATGAGTGTGAGCACTCGGCGAGTTGTTGGAAGGAACATCATCCATACTGTGATGTGAGGGAACAGCTGATGAAGATAATGGGAGCATGCATAAAATGCCTCTTCTTCATCTGACGGACCTATTGCAGCAGATGAACTGTCACACGGGGTGACTGTAGTTTAGTTGCTGAATGGGGTTTCTTCAAAACAGATTCATCAAGTTCATCATGTGAGTGGTGAATTGTTGCATGAAGAGGCCAATATCCAATGACTATGGTGCAAGTAACAGTGGTTGCCTGGGAAAAGCATCTCACGTGTTGAGTATAGACATAGATGTCTGCGTAGATAGTAGACTCTCTGAAGGAAGCAGAAGGTCTAGTAGACGCTGCTCGTTGATCCTGCATGCTGGCGATCTGTAAATTGGGTATTGGTAGTGGAGGTTTTTTGTAGATGTGAAGTTTGTCAAGAGGGACCTTTCATAACTGAAAGACTTTGAAGCAGTCATGGAGTGTTGCTTCAGTGCAGATATAGTGGTTGAAGATTTAGTCTTTGATGATGACGAAATTAACTTCTCAGGTTGAGATGATCCTGATTCTGATGTTCTCTTGAGATTTCGACAATGATTCGCTGGTATCTCGACCATGCCCCCGGGGTACGTCTGATGCATCAGGAAAATGACGAATGTCAGTTGTTAACAACATGCAGTTACAAGAAGCAGAATCAACCAATTTAGACATGACTATTGAGAGCATATGGTGTTTGTCCTTCGCACGCTTTTGAACAGAACACAAATATAATGCAAATTCTGAATCAGATAAAATCTTCCATAGTTCACAGCAAACAGTTGAAGAAAAAATAGGTTTGCATGAAGGACGAATAACCTGTGGAGCAACCACTAACAGCGGTAATTAACACACAGCACGATTTTATCAACTTAAACCAAGTCTAAGTTGACGAAAAAATGTGTCCAAAACAGAAATTTTTTTATAAATTTTACATAATGACAGTAATTACAATCCAAAAAACAAATACGACATAATTTGGTTTACAGGACCGAAATTAAAGCAAAAACTTATCATCGTATCAGGACCAAAGTGTGCCTCAACCAACCTCATCAGACGATAAAGGAGAGAGTGACAAGCATGGCTAGTCATGTGACTGAATTGGTGGGAAAGGGAAGCGCCCTATGGGTGAGTGTATTGTATGTCCGTTTCAATTAGAAGGGAACTTCCAAGGGATTTTGAGAGTTCCACTATCTTCAAATAGAGGGATGAGATAAGCATAATAAACATGAGTCAGGATAAGTGAGTGAGTGAGTTTAGTTTTATGTCGCACTCAGCAATATTCCAACTATATGGTGGCAGTCTTTAAATAATCGAGTCTGGACCAGACAATCCAGTGATCAACAGCATGAGCACTGATCTGCGCAACTGGGAACTGATGACATGTGTCAACCAAGTCAGTGAGTCTGACCACCCGATCCTGTTAGTTACCTCTTACGACAAGCACAGTCGCCTTTTATGGCCAGCAAGGGATGCTGAAGGCCTATTCTACCCCGGGACCTTCACGGGTCAAGTCAAGATAAGGAAAAATCTATTATTACTCAATGCTAAGTTATAACAACATCAGCTTACATCTAGAAAAGCATCTGTATGCATTTCCGCACATGGAACATCAACAATCTTTGCAGCTAGACGAACATTCTCTGCAGCAACAGCCATGCACTGAATGTCGGTTTCACTGAGGGGTGTGTCACTGTATTGGCCCACAAGGAGGAACTCTACATTGACAGTGCGCTTCCCTCCTCCCTGGTTTGACTTGGCTGTGTACAGAGGCAGTGCTCGCCCCACGGCTACAGCAGAGGCCAGGGCATCACCTCTCTCACAGACAATCTAAAACATAAGGAAACATCTATCAAACAATGAAGAATTTAACACAAAAAATCAGGGGTTTAATTTGTTTTTAAAAGCCACTCTCCACAGGGCAAGTGACTTCAAGAGAGTAACTTGTCCTGACCAATTTTCCACTTGCCCTGATTTTATGACACAATGTGTGATGTTAATGTTTATTGGACTATTTCTCAAAGAGTGATAAATTTCAAATGATGACAGCTCCACTATGTTATTGCCAAATGAAATAGCTACATTATGAGCATATATGAAATGAAATCCCAAGTTTATTTGCAGTTTGAAACCATAAATGGAAATTATCTAATAGTCCATGGACATGTGGATACCATACCATATACCATTATTTGATTGCCCGAAATGAAAACTGACTTGTTCCGGGTGTTAGGCGATGTGATTTTTTAACCCCTGGATGTCTGTTCATACTATAAGGAAACTGCATACATTTCTAAGACATTATAAGCTTACACAGAATATTTAGTTCTAAAATAAGGCACTCTATGCTAAGTGTAAAATGCAATAAAATATGCACTGATGATGCTGATGAGTGTCTGGGTATTGTTTTCGGTCGCTTTTAGCAATATTCCAGCAATATCATGACAGCGAACTCCAGAAATGTACTTCCCACTCTGTACCCATGTGGGGATTCAAACCCGGAACTTTGGCATGATGAGCGAACACTTCAGCCACTAGGCTACCCTACCCATGATGCAGATAAGGTGGGTCAACGCTTCACATGCTGCTGGGCCACACAGTGGTGGAGTCACAAGTGAGGCTGTAGTACAGCTATTTGCTATGCAGAGTTGTGTCCTTTAGACATGCTTATTCCCATTATCTTAGGTACAAATATTCAATGGACACTGATCATGTCTCTAAATTTGTCAACATTACGTTCATGAGTTTCACTGATGCCTGAATATACTAGACCTCCCTCACTTCTGGTTTTCCTCATATCTTAAGCCAACATGCTGTGGTATAACTTGAATTCTGTTCAAAGTGTTGTTTTACCTACAACATTCACTCAGCAGCGAGTAGGTGAGTGAGTTTTACACATTTCTTAGCAATATTCCAGCAATATCATAGCAGATGACACAGGAAATGGGCTTCACATACTGCATCCATGAGGGGAATTGCATACAAGTCTTCAGCGTAACGAGTGAACACTATAACCACTATGCTACCCCACTGCTCCCTCTCACTACATACCACAACATATTCATCTCCCCCTGCTAGGCAGCTCTTGACGATCTTGGTTAGTGAGTGACAACGTGAGGGTGTGTTGTGTCTGCTACACTTGGTAGGCAGGGCAGCAACAGTGGCGTTGTTCAACCACAACGAACAAGAGTCAGTTGGGGATGGATGTAGCCCTGCCACAGCAGTGTTAAAGGTCTGAAATGGATAACACATATTACCCATGCACTTTCACAAAGATAATAACATCATAATACAAATGTCCTCAATAATAGGTTGTTACAAGCATGGTTAAACTGACATAGCATAACAAGCTTGTCTTTTTAGGTTCAATTGTTTTTTTCTGAATTCTACGTAATAAGCAAACATCCACTTTCTCAATTCAACCATAGACAGAAAATCGTCATATTCAGGTTCAATGGCTTGTCACATATACATAGTGGCTAAATGCCAATCATTACCTGCTGACAGGAGTATTCAGTGGCACATGCAAAGCTACAAGCATCAAATCAGCTCTCTGAAATATGACCTGCACCCGGACTCTGTAAATCCCAAACCTTGTACTTCCAACTTCCAGGCAGATCAATCATTAATGAGTCATGAGCTGTAATTGTCTGTTGCACCATGTGCATAATCAGTGCACCATGTTCACAACTTAGCCCATGTACAGTTTCAAATACTGCATATAACACAGTTGACACTTAGAGAGAGTGAGTCGGTGAATTTAATTTTATGCCGCTTTAGTAATATTCCAGCAATATCACAGTGGGGGACACCAGAAAATGGGCTTCAACATTGTACCCACGTGGGGAATCGAACCCGGGTCTTCGGCGGGACGAGCGAATGCTTTAACCTCTAGGCTACCCCACCGCCCCGACACTTAGGTCCCTGGGCATGCTTGTGGTCAGTTCGGGGAATAACCTTTATCCTGGACTTCCACAAAGATACTTACATCTGCATCCACTCTTGGCTCCAACTTGCAACGGACATCATCAAATGAAATAAGACCCAGATTCTTGGGCTGCCCAATTATGACAACTGCATTATTCTGAGGGTCAGATTGAGCCAAGGTGGCCGAAAACTTCAGTGAAGTAACCATCTAGCCAGATACCTAAAACTGAAAAGGAGTGAGTGAGTATTACTTGTACGCCGCACTCATCAATATTCCAGCAATATGGCGGTGGTCTGTAAATAATCAAGTCTGGACCAGACAATCCAGTGATCAAAAGCATGAACTGGGAACCAATGACATTTGTCAACTAATTCAGTTAGCCTGACCCAACGATCCCGTTAGGTGCCTCTTACGACAAGCATAGTCGCCTTTTGTGGCAAGCATGGGTTGCTGAAGCCCCATTCAAATCATCATGGGTCAACTGAAAAGGAAAAGTTTACTCTTTCAGTTAATTCAAACTAGAATATTTTCTAACAAGGCACACTCGGAGGAGTTTTTTCAACTCCAACATCCTTTGAGCTTGAATTTCTGTAACGGTTTAAACGGTTCTAGCTAGTGATTTAAAAAAAAACTCTTCTTTGATTTCCATGAACATTTTCAGAGCAAATCAAACATCAAGAAAAGAAAAAGAAAGATAAAAAGTAGAGACTCAAACTGCCTGGAAACCAAAGTCACCAAGACATTCAATGGAAATGAATATATCATTTCAATATCAATTCTCTCTAAGGAATCTTGAGGGCTTTGGCCATCAATTTTTAACTGTTGAATGTCTCACAAACTAGCTATTCTAAACAACAGGACAGGTCACAACATTGTAAGTATTGCCAACCCAACACTGTTCAAAGCTTATTTTAACTCCTGTTGTAATTCAACTAACGAGCATAGAAAATCAAACTAGTTAATAAAAATCATAGGAGGGTGATTTGCAATCCCAAGGAATCAAACAGATTTTGTGTATGACAATGCCATTTAAAAACTGGTCAAATGTAACAAATGTTGTGTAGCTGCTGTGGCTGACTTTGTATGCATGTGACTAGATGCCTGATGGGATTCAAGGACAGATTCAACACTGGTTCATTGCTGGCCCAAAAGACATAAGGACGGTGGACTTCTGTCCAAGGACCATTTGTCAACATTTTACAGCTGGTACCCTGTTTACATTTCAAACTGCCTGTGGTAGCACATCTGTCAGTTCATAACAATGCAAATACTGCTTATGCCAATGCACAGTTACCATTCACACTTTGATCATGTTTACAAAAACTGAATGATTACTTTGCACATGCCTTGACAAAACCTGAAAAAGACTTTATGATACTGAAGTTTGGTTTGAATTGTACGCCAGGCAGTGCGGGGCAGGCTTGGGCGTCAGTAGGGGGTATATCTGATCACTATAAACCGATGAATGTTTGCGTTTACATAAAATCAAACATTCAGACTACATTAAACTTAGGGAAGTGAGCAAATAGCCATCGCGCTATCTCTGACTAAACCTTATATGTTTCAGACAGTTGTTGCAATGCGTTGCGAATACAGTCGGAACAATGCAATGTACAAACTTGAGCAAACCCTGGCCAAGGCTTGAAGAACCTGTCCCTGGTTTCAGTTCTGAACGCTAACAAGCTCACATGCTAAAACTTATGTCTCGAAAACTAGCGCATGCATGTGAAAATAAACCACAGAATAACTTCTAGACTTAATAAAATCACGTTTCGAATCTCAATGCACATCTACACAATCGGGTTCATCAAAACTCAATAAACCTTAGAAATTTCCAATCAGTTCATTCAGCTCGAACCTGCTGCAGGAATGCCTCCTCCGATGAACTCTACCTAGCGGAATATGTATGACCGGTCATGTGTACGAAACAATAACGACCCCTGGCGGCCAAAGATATAAAAGCCATCTTCGTTTATAGACACGTTTTTAATATCACACATTTATGGTTTTTATGGCAGTTGGGAAATGTTAGATATAAAATGTTTGCATTCATATTTGAAATACAAAGCACTGAAATATCTGATTTTATTGGTAATCATTTCACATTAACCGGTCTTCTGGATTAGACTCCCCCTATCAATTGTTCAAGGGAGGTAACTACCAACAGTGGCGAATGTATATTTCAGTGTATAGTCAATTTTTTATTTGATTTAAATAAATTAGCCTTTAATCCCTATCAAGCGACACTTTTATTTGGTTTGAAATGAAATCTCGTTTTAATTTGTGATTAAACGTGATCTAAACATTCAAAATGGCGTCGCCGTGGCCTCCTGGCGAATGTAAACAAAATGCAAGAAAATTTTCATGTCATTTACATGCACAGAAGCTTTTGCTGGCTCTAAATGAGAACAGGCACAATGCACATCTATGTGATGCAATTGTTGTTATCGGTGAAGAGAAAAAATACGTGCAAAAGAATGTATTGTCGGCTGCCAGTCATTACTTCAGGTATTTTTTACCCAAGTTGAATCATTGTGTCATTTTCTGTCTCCTTGCTTATCTCTCTGATTAGCTATTTGATAAACTGCACTCAACACGCCGCATGTTAAAAGATGTAATAGATCATTATGATTCTGTTTTGCAGACAAATGCTCTCGCCTTATTGATCTCTCTTGCAACTTCCTATTCCGGGTTAATGACCCTAACTAATGAGGTCGTGCAGAAAGTGACCCCATCGAAAACGAACCCATGTACCCACGGGAACTTTACTCACAACATCTTTCACAGGGGAAGAACTTTGCCCACAATATAAATTTTAATATTCATCTACTTTAATACCCTGCTCCGGATGTTAATGAAACATGTTGTTAATAAAAGAAATCAAACATTTATTGCAGTTCACCAAGGCTTCTCTGCTTGTTTGTATTTCTTTTTACTAATTACAGTAAACACTTACATTGCTACTCACCCACCTTAATGCCCTGCTCATCAATACGTTGTTTTGAAAGAGATCAAACATCAATTGCATTTCAACTGCCAAAGACATCAAGCTTTATTGTGGGATGATAGATGCTCTAGCATTTCTGCCTTGTGAAGATGTGATGAGTATTTTGCAGTCTTGTTAGCTTACTTCAACTCCACCATTGTATCAGGAAGTTTTCATACCATTCAAATTCCACTGGCCATAGGAGAAGAACAGCTACCATTGACTTGAGATTAAGAAGAGTAGCACCTAGTAATATATGTCATATTTGGGATAACACTTTCTTAGTAAAGTACTATTTTCTAACACTTTTTTGGTTCAGTCCCATCTAGGATTCGAACCTGTACCCTCAGAGTCTGGCACCTAATTGCCAGCACACAAGGTCAGCCACCTAGCTCACTCAGCCACTGTGACTTCCACTAAAATGGAGGTTGGACAACTGGTAGTCTAGACTGCGTACTTTGTTTACCCCTCTGATAAGTGTACATTGACATGGCTCAATTGGCCGAAAGCTATTATTACACAATGCCATTTAGAAAGTGGTCAGATGTAACATATGTCATATTTGGGATTACACTTTCTTAGTATAGTACAAATTACAGTACTTTTTTGGTTGTGTCCCATCCGGGATTTGAACCCACACCCTCAGAGTCAGGCACCTAGTGATAAGGCACTCAGAACACAAGTCAGCGTGTTGAGATATATAAATGACATAAACATTAGTGAACACACTTTTACCCGTTCATTACTAAATGCAGGTTCTTTGTCCTTTTTGCAAATAAGCACTCATTTATGTACTCTCCATCAGTAGTGTTAAACATACATATGAAAAGTTGTCATGAACACTGCATTTTTACTTGGCGCACCAAAGGCCCAGGTTTGATTCCCCACATGGGTACAATGTGTGAAGTAGACCATACACATCATGCGTTTTCAGAACTGATTTGCTTGTTTCCATTGCACAGATATTAACTGAAAGCATGTACACACCCTTGCTGTTGTTACAAGCTTGACAAATTATGGTGATGTACTTGTTCAGTTGTCAGATTATAACTTTTTGTTTAGTAACAATGCTATTCAACTTAAGTGAAATACCCCATATGCTGTCAGGTGTAAACATTTAGTATAAATTTATTGCTCAGCAGGGTGAGAGACCTTTCAAACTTTCCCACTAGACCACAGGACCATTGAGTAGACAATAATTAGTGGTTTTGCCTGTACTTTACTGGTCCAAAGTAACATTAATAGACTTGCTTATCAATCAATAAAAAAATTCACTGGCCAACAGGACCACTGAGAACGTGTCAGTTAATGGTCCTGATGAATTTTATTGATTTTTAAATTCTCTTTCTGCACAGCATCAGTAATAAATACTAAAATAGACTTGAATTAAAAGAAACACAAGTTGATAATTTCCACTTTCAGAGCACTGTTCAACTACGGTGAGGCAACAGAAACAGAAAATGGCAAAACTGTGATCAACCTGGGATCTGTCAGTGTAACGATGGCAACCTTCACCTTGATACTGGACTTCCTGTACACTGCTGAGATCAACCTATGCCCTGACACGATCCAAGATGTCCTACAAGCAGCAGACCTGTTTCTTCTGAATGACCTGAAGGTCCTGTGCTGTGACTATCTTGACACATGCATCACACCTACCAACTGTATTGGAATTAGGGAGTTCTCTGCCCAGTATACCTGTAGTTGGCTCCTGCACAAGGTTACACGCTATTTGGATGAGCACTTCAGGTCAGCTATGCTCTCTGACAATGTACATTTGGATTAGTTTTCCTGAATCATTACACAAAACATTATGAAGGTAGATTAAAGTTTACAGATTTTCTTAACTTCTAATTGATGTACTATGCTTGATAGCTTTGTATTTATGTACATTATTTAAAATGAAATTGATAAGATGTAACACTCTAGACATGTAGCTGACATAAAATTTGTCTTACAACTACCGTGTGTAATGTAGCTTGAATTGAATGTTTATCCACTTACTCAAGGCCTGACTTTAGTTAAGCCCAGTTTGGCCTGCTGTACTAAGCTAATAAATAGCCCTCTGCATTAAATATGCTCATAGAAACAAATAAGGGAATACATGAAAGTACAATTGTTCCTTTATTTATTTCAAGGATTTCACCAACAATGTAATTTACACCTTGTGAAGAAACCTGGAACAAATAAGGGAAAACTTGTTTGAGATTGACATTTAGTTATCAAGGGAAAAACAATGTACCTCTGAGCAGCTGTGTTTGATATCGGTGCTATAAAATATTAGCATAGTAAGAATAATAATTTCAGATTCATTCTTGATGCTCAAAGTATCACATCGTAAGTATAATAATATCATGATGCATATCTGTGATTTGATGATTCCACAGGGAGGTGAGTTTCTGCGATGAGTTCCTTAGCCTCTCAGCCGATGCTGTCACAGAACTGCTCAATCGGGACACCCTTGTGATCAACTCTGAGGATGACATCCTTGATGCTATTATCCGGTGGTTTCGCTTTGATGTCCAAGGTCATCAGGCAGAGATGATTAATGCAGTGACAAGATGTGTACGTGCCGCCCAGATTTCTGAGAGTTTCCTAGAGGCATTTGAAGATCAAAGTCCTGATCTTCATCACTTAAACTTGCCAAAACTGATCAGAGATCTTCGACAGACAGCAACAGAGCTACGTCCAAGGGGATTCAGCTGTGTTCTCCTTGCGTGTGGGGGAGAAGGAAATGTGTCAGAGTAAGCCATGTTGATTTTGAAAGTAGAACACATTTAATTTGTTGTTGTGCATTCTCTGCTGAAGTCTTCTGTAATTACTAGCTAGTAAAGATGTATCTCTTTATCAGTATATACCAAATGCTAGTGTAATACATTCTTTGGTGCAATCAAGGTTGGAGTAGGTTTTGCATGTCGGTTTGTTTGTTTAATGCTGCACACAGCAATAACCCATCAATGTCGTAAATAATCAATTCTTGATCAAACAATCCAGTTATCAACATCATAAGTATCGAACTACACAACTGGAATATAATGACATGTGCCAGCTTAGTCAATAAGCCTGACCACCGGACCCCGTTGGTTGCCTCGTACAACAAGCATTGGTTGCTGAAGACCAATTCTAATCATGATCTCCACAGGAGTTATAGCTGATCTGCAGGAACTGATGCATGTTGTAATATATGTCTATGAAGAGCTTTGAATATGCTGTGTGGTAAGCCTTATGCAGAAGTGCCAGATTTGTTCACTTTGATAAACGGTTATCCACCCCTGGTTACCTCTTAACAAACGTTATCTGGGTTTCAAGCTTCTTATCAGTCAGAAGAGACTAAAACTACTTCAACTGTATTTTACTTCATATAAACTATACATTCATTTGTGAAATGACTTCAAATGAGACAATTCAAGAAGAAAACCTAATTGTAATACATTGTATTTGGTTGCAATGACTATCAATATTACAATAGCATGTTGCAATTGACTATTACTATTGCAGTAGTTGTTTTCCCCCTCTATAGTCACGTCTATAGTGTAACATAAATGTCTCGATGACATGTCTTACAGCCATAGTGATGACTCTGAAGTCAAGGCAACTGTCAACTGTGTGAAGATCTACAATCAAGGCACTTCTACCATTGGTCAGTGGATTTCATTGCCCAACATGAACAGCCCTCGGACCGGACATGGAATGGTTGAAGTTGGTTAGTATTGCCATACGTTATATATGATTTTTGGTTGTAGTCATTTTCCAGGGCATTTCGGTATCCGACTGGTTAAAACGTTTGCTCATCGTACCTATGACATGGGTTTGGTTCTGTAGGATGTGTGAATCCCATTCCTGGAATATTGCTGACAACAGCATAAATTTAGTCATTTTTCATTGCACAGATGACACTTTGGTCTAAGGCACCAAAACAGTGGCTATTTGTCTGAGTAGAGCGTCACATTAAGTGATCTATGTCACAGACCGTAGATGGGTGTTTGGCAGCTTGACACTTGAGTTTCTGGGTTGAGTCATGCCACTATCCTCCATCTTCCCAGGTCTAGAGTTTTGATAAAGCCTATGTTAGTCCCTGGAACTAAACCTATGGTTCTCTCTGTCATAATTTTGTCCATGATTGCATTTGCCAATACACAATTTTAGGCAAGCAAATGTTTTTTGCACATACTGAATCAGTGTTTGAAGTTAAGGCTATAGAGACAGGATCCTTGGGGATTTCTGCATTTGACAAATAACTAACTTTATTTTCAGAGTTAAGGTAATACAAAAGAACAAACACATGCCATTTACCCTCTCTCCCATGTTCAATGATGTAGAGATAAGTATTTACTAAGGAAGAGAGTGAATATAGGATGAGGGTTTCTGGATGTTAGCACTTCATACAGCAGAATACAGTATTCATACACACGTTTGAGATGTCTGCAGAAATCTTTGCTTGGAGAAAGTTATTCCCCTTTACCATGTTTCTGATCTGACCAGAGGATTTGGGTGCAACAGTTGGATTTTGAAGGCACACCTGGGCACCCATGGGCATGTACTTTCTTTCTTTCAATGCAGTTTGAAAACCACTGGTTGTAGGGTTGTAGCTTAAAAATGTTTCAGTTTTTGTTTTTGACAAAATCTGTACAAGTAACATTCTAACAGACTTCCTTTCTGTCTAACAGGTGGATGCATATATGTGTTTGGAGGACGAGACCATCACTGTCAAATCTTGAACACAGGCGAGAAATACAACCCCAATACTAACACATGGACTATCTGTGCACCCATGGCACATGCTCGTGTCGGCTTTGGGCTTGTAGCAGTCGACGATAACATTTACGCTATTGGTGGCAGCAATGACATGACAGATCCCTTGACCTTCATGGAAACCTACAACGTATTCTCCAACAAGTGGCAGTCCCTTCCTGATATGACAATGAAAAGAGTATGGTCAGCTTATGCTGCCGTAGGGAAGAAGATCTATGTGATTGCTGGTGGCACAGTCGGCAAGTTTTATGAAGCAGTGGAATGTTTCGACACTCGAACTGAGACATGGGTGTCTGTCTGTCCCATGAGGGAAAGACGATGTGATGCAAGAGCCGTAACAGTTGATGAGGACATTTATGTTTTTGGTGGGTTTCGTCGATTTGAATGTCCAAGCGCAATGCATTCTGGTCACAGCTTGAAATTCTGTGGCACGGAAATCTACTCTACATGTAACGATCACTGGCTCCCAATGTGTAATAAAGGCGGAGTACCAGGGATGTGTACAATGACAGATGTGTCACATATAGAGGGGGCTGTCTACAATGGGGAAGATGTGCTGGTGGTTGGTGACCTTGACATTGGCAATGCATTTCACTGTGTACGAGCTTACAACAAGATTACAAACTCATGGCGCTGTGTTGTCCAGAATAAACCCAAGAACCAAAGGTTCTACCAGGTTTGTCTTCTCCATATGCCAAATGCTGTTCTCCGGAAACTCCTGTGGGACCAAGAAAAGATGGTCTATTCTGACCTGAAATGATAAAGATTTGGGATAGTTGTACAAAGTTTCCTGACCAAAGGAAAGCTGAAGAGAAATTCATAACAAAATCGAATGTATATTTCAATATTTCCACAATCCCAACTGAAGTGTCTGTGTTTGACATTGTGTGTGTGAGTGTGTGTTGCACAGGTATGACATGACCATGTACAAGGAATTCTGTAATGAATTTCGTTTCAGCCAGTCTTGGATGATGACAGCATGTCACATTCTTGTACCCAAGATTTTATGCTTTCACCAAAGTCAATACTGTTACGTGTGTAGTATTACGGACCCGGGTTCTGTTCCACAAAGCAATCTTTGCGTCATGATTTATCATAACCCATCATTATAGTATTGGAGTTAGGATCACTTTCAAGCTAAAATCGCTTTGTGGAATGCAGCCCTGGATCTTTAGGAGTGTTTTGTCTGGCTTCTCCCAGGATGAGTTTCAGTTGCTCTGTAACGACCAGTCTACAGTGTAATGCAAAATACTAGTATCAAGCTAGAAATTGTTACTGCCATGGTCTTAGCACTAGATAATCATTATATTAAATATATTATATAGTGGTACGGGGGTTGTGGATTGGCCAAGTGGTTAATGCATTTGATTTTCAGGCAGGAGACCCAGGTTCTATTTCCCAAATATGTACAATGTGTGAAACCCATTTCTGGTGTCCCCAGCGGTGATATTGATAGATATTGCTAAAAGCAGCGTAAAACTATACTTATTTGTTCACTTTAGCGCTAAGACCCCAGCAGTGACAATATACAACTTGAGACTAGTTTTTATGAATTACAAGACCCTGTGCACTGGTGGAACAGTTGAGTGTGTGTGATTAACTGATTACAACACACAGTGGCAAAGTTTTTCATAAAATAATTTTGAACTTTAAGGCTTTTTCATTTTGCACAGGGTTTTCATTTTGACTCTCATGCCTTTAAACTATACGCCATCAGGGATATTTCTGTAAAATATTGTAAAGGGATGTATTAGACCAGGGATTCTAACTGAACACAGAGGTGAACTTGTTAATGAGTAGTATTTAGTGAAGGCTAGGAAAGTTTAAAGTGAAACTCCAATGATTGAACTTGTGATAGAGTTTGTGTCACTGTGATTTTACTGGAGATGTCACAATACATAAGTCCACCCATAGTGTCATGATACCCATGTCACGATTCGATATGTATCACATTTCGTATTTTCACAGCATCATTGTGTGAATTTAGTTACATGTTGAACATTATGAAAAGATCAAGAGATCAGAAATTAATGTCAGAGATTAAAAAGTTCACATTTTCTATCTTTATGAATGAAAAATACTCTTATAACATAAAAAAACCATGACTCATTTGTAAAATGTAAACAAAACAAAAACATTTTAAAGGGGCACTGATGCGGAGCGAATAATGTTTCTCGCCAACAGTCTAATTACGAAACCAAACCGCAAATTGATCAGCGCCCGCTCCTTCGACCGTGACGGACAAAGGAACTGGGCTCCTGTCCATATTAGCAGAATTTCTTCACCTAAACAGTCAGGAGGCCGGATGCCCATCATATGCCATTATTTAAAAATATCCATGGTATTCCTTGTCTGATCGTAACCAAATATCCCAGCAGTGTAGTTCTTTTCGGATGCTTGGATGGTATAGTTACTGATCCAATTTGATCCTATTTCTGTGTTTTTAACCTCGATATTTAATCATGTTACAATGAAAATATGATGTCTACAGGCACGTAGCAAGCCATAAGCCATTTGTTTCAGTACGGAAGATTGCAAAGCTTTATATTTAGGTAGTTTTGAGTGTTGGTTCAGCTGTGATAGCAAATATCATACGTAAATTTTGGTAGCTATGGTAGCTACAATGGTTTATTATTTATGATAATAAAAACACACAGTTGATTTATTTGAATTCGTAAACAAAAAACGATGACTGCCTTTGGTAGAGAAATCTGAAAATTTTCTTGCGTAAAAAACCCCTTATTTCACCTATTTACCCAAGTACACAGCAAATGCCTGTGTGTATTCCTTATGTAACGAAATTCCGCTGGTATCCTCAAAACATATTCGGGCCATATGTGTTTTCAGGCTGCATGCGACACAGAGATTACATCTTCCTTGCTGTAACTACTATAATTAGTAGTAACACCACTCAGGTTACTCAACAAAGGTTCCCATTTGGCATTTCTCCTGTCTGGAGTAAATACTCAACATTATAAATTAAGGTCTGTGATGGCAAATGTATTGTATGTTATGTAATATGTGCATGTAAGTGATGCAAGAGGGTTTATCAGCTGAGTTACAAAAACAAACATCGATCAAAGGATTAACCGATAACACACTGACCGATTAATTACTTTTATCTTTTAGCGGATTTGTCAAAAGGCAGTGTGTGGAGATGACTACACCCTGTCGTAAAGTGTGAGTGCAAAAACAACATCCTCCCTTCAAAGAATTAACCACCCTTGCGTTGATTGATTGATTGCTCATTATTGGTTAACTAAATTACTTAGAATAGTGGACATCATACAATTAGTTGCCAGGTGTGCTACCTTGGGAGACCAATGAGAGGTTTATCTGGTTTTCACCAGTGTGAAAGACGTGAAACGATGTGTTACTTTTTCGCAAATGAGACAGTTGTAAGACACGCGACACAGAGCAGGATTATTTACCAGCTGCAGATGAATGGAATACGATTTTTTACGTGGATATTGATGGATACATTCCTGAACAAGGTGGTAGCCTGACATTGTTGCTATAAAATTAGTCTGTTTTACATTCATTATTTGCATTTTGTTTTAATTTATTTGTTGTAGCATTCAGACAGAAAACACACACTAGATCGCGTACGTGTGTGAAATAGGATCGACATTGGCAATCTATACAATGTATAAATGTTGCTGTTATGTTAGAAATTTACTATGAGTATAAGCAGATCGTGTGTCTTTTATTAATTTTCAGAATCATACAAATATGACAATAAACTAATTAGGGTTATGAGACAAAATATAGAGACGTACATTGGCTTCGTTATTTTTCCGTCCTAATAATTTTTTACCATTTCTACCACTGACAGATGATTAACCTTCAAAGTGTTTCATTTGTTTTCATAATACATTTGTAATGAAGTAAAAATGACTTCACCTAAGCTGATCTGTCTATAATTAAACTATCAATTGCGCTTACGGACTGCGCAGCAGAGGTCACGAACCAGTCACGAATTCTGGGATATCATCCGGGTACTCACGGGAGAAAAACAATAACAAAAGTTTACACCAGTCCACGGAAATTGCTCCGCATCAGTGCCCCTTTAACTGATGCTTTCAGAACTAAATATCATTAGAGTTTTGATCGATAATCGAAAAGGTAGCAATGTATCCATGTATCGTGGCATCCCATGATTTTACATGTAATGTCTACCTAGGTTTTAAATTGAATTAAGACACAAATGATTTGTGTGAACTGAGTGATGTGAAAAGTACAAAGGGAATTGTGAATAGAGCACTTGTCTTTTAGGAGTGGTTATGAGAATAGGCAATCCATGTTAGTTGACTAACAGTTAAAGACATCAATGTTCAGGCTTGTATGTTTTAAAACATGAAATTTGCAACTTACAAAATATATTATCATGACAAATTTCAGGCAGACAAAGGCCGTAGGGGTAGCCTGATGGTTAAATCGTCCACTCGTCACACTGAAGACCAGGGTTTGATTCCCGGCATGGGTAGGGTGTGAGTGAAGTCCATTCTGGTACCCCTGCCTTGATATTTGCTGGAGTATTGTTAAATCAGCATAAAACTATAGTTGCTCACTCACTTCAGCCAGATAACATGTTTGAATACATTTTAAATTTATTTTGGTTGAAGGTGTCTATACATTTGTAATAAGATATCTGGCTAACTGCCAACATTCTGATCAGTTGTAAACGTGAATAGACAATGATGTTTTATCTTTTTTAATTTGGCTTTATTGGCATAATGACAAAAGGAGTGAAAGGTATTGTTGACTTGACACAAATGTTTCCATTTTGATGTTTTATTTCTTAAAAAATAGCATACCAAAGCAATCAATTCAAACTGGTAATATTGTTTGTTGTTATACCCAAAATACGAACAATGTGGATTTTCACTGCCAATTGAACTTGATGAGAATATTTGAGAACTGAGATTCTGTCCCAAACATTTTGTATATCTTGTTATCATGTTAAAGTTGGTGTTGTTGTGTGATATTGACTTTTGTAGAATGTTTTGGATGTCGTGCATTAGCTGTGGGTGGTAGTAACACTAGATATGCATGAATCACATCATTCTTAGGTGTCTCTCTGCATTGATTGGTGGATCAGTATGCAGGGATGCCAACCCTTATGGTTTGGGAGTTTTGAAGTTATGTTTTTTGTCATTTCTTGCACAACTTGTTTACATACAGTGTCACTGAGATCAGAGTCTATATACGTTATTAGTGAGAGTTAAATACTGTAGTAGGAGTATGATGACTAATGAGAGCCATTCTTTCAGTTCACCTTGTGTTAAAATATTCAAAGGAAGGTGGGATAGCCAAGTGGTTAAAGCGTAGTCTTGTCACGCAGAAGACACGAGTTCAATTCCTCACTTGAGAACAATGTCTTAAGCCAATGTTTATGGTGTCTTGCAGGAGCATTGGTAAAAGTGGCATAAAACCATACTCACTCACTCCATTGTTCAGAGGTACGAGGTCTCTGATTGGTTGTTTAAAACACACTCAGGTCAATTTATTGATCATTCTGCAGACAGGACTACATGATGATCATGATAATCATTGTTAACACTGAGAAACAGTAATAGGAAAGTGGCATTACGGAATAAAAACTACTGTTGATTGTTGAGAGGAAAGTAGCATTTCATGATAAAACACTAAGCTATACTGTAGACGTTGGAATAGGAATTTATGCCGTTTTTATATTACTGGGTATAGTAATACTGTTTATACCTTTTGCTCATCTCAGCATTCTTTGTGTTAAGTATATCACAGGTCTTTGTACTTCGACAATTCCATTGTAACTGAACCTTTCAACATTTTTCATCCAAGCTTCAATAGTTGTTCTATTGTCAGAGGTATGGTATTGTATTGTAAAATTTTTGACAGAATTTGAAGGTCAGCCACACTGCTTATTCAATATTCCTGCCAACAACTTATGGCCTCAATAATAATTTAGTATGACTTTTAACCAAGTTATAGGTATATTACCTTTTAATACAGATCTTCAATTGGACTGGGTATTTTTATGAAGTGTATACACAACATTTTCGGGCAGTTTTTTAATTTAAAAAAAATGTCTTATGTAGTAAGGGTAGTTTGAAAAGCAAACTGTTATGTGTGGATTCATATGAAAACATTTTAAGATTAGAAAAGACATAAAAAGAAAGGAAGGTACTTTATTCTTTGCATATGAAAACATCAGTTTGATCAGTCATGTCTCCAGTTAAGTATGTCAAACACTCAGTTTGAAAATTCACAAAAGATAAAAAGACCCCATAAAATATTAATATCTGAAAACATCAGATTTTTTTACCTCACCACTGTACAAGTTTTACACCACAGAATAAGGGTGAGCTTTTGTACCTCTGGTTATGATAGACAACCATCACAGTGTTGTAGATGCTATGATATATAGTGGCCAGTATGTCTTGTTAGATGGCATGACAATAGGAATAAGGGCTTTTGAGTTTAAGGCATTTCATGTGGTGCATTTCCTTTTTGTAAGGCATTATGGGGATGGCATCAGTTTCTTTGATTTGATTTTCTTGTTACAAAAATGACTGATTTGGACCAGCAGTTAATATGCATCATTGCTGTGATAGGCATTTTCCTGATCTAGTCTTCGTACCACTATATTTCACCTCTTCAACATGTCTTACAAAGATATCTTGATATTAGACACTGTAATCAGTGTTTGCCCAAGACATGACAATTTAGGAGTCATCATGACTCCCTGGTGTCATGAGAGGGAGTCATGGTCATGTTTTAAGAAGTCAACTTCAGTATGGAACTTTCATCAAGACGTCAACTGTGATTGTTTAATAATGATAAAAAACAAGGTAAATCAGATCAGGCATTTTATCAGCACCAAGCAATTTAGTGACAAACAATAAAGTCAATTGTTTTAAATGTCAGCTAATTACAAGTTTAGATTATCTGACAAGTTTAGATTATCTGAACCCAGTTGCATTGCGTCAACAATGACACAAGCTTTTAAATTCACTGAGTACATGTATTTGAGATAATTTGCAAGTCAAATATGCAGGTTTTCTGCGGCATTACACCGTGTAATAAGTTTAATAGTACATGTATGTGCAATATACACTACAGGGCTTTGACATGAAGTGGTTTAACAAAGAAAAAGGAGGACCCTTTGTGAGAAAAGCTCCAGCAGCTTCTTGAGCATGGGAACATGATCGGTGTGAAGTTTTCCACATCTACCGATATCCTTTTTAGTGTCCTCGATTTTAGAAATTGTGATGATGAATCAGCGCATCAAATCCTTCTCAGAATTTATATCTACAATTTGTATGACTGTTACAAAGAAACTAACACCAGGAAGCCAGTGTCTACCTCACAGCAACATTCTTGACATACACAGTTAAGCGGTAAGATTTTGACTATAGAGACAAGCTTTATGAATAACAACTTCTTTATTATGAGTGAGTGTTATTTAGATAAGGATTCTTGTACTGTTGTTAATCAGGAATGAAAGGTCTCCTTCTCATAATAAAGAAGTTGTTATCAATCAAGTTTGTCTGTATTGTACTTCCCAGCTTCTGAAATGTGTTGTGTTAAATCTCAAACACTGATATTGTATTTCCACACCTATATTGAAGAAGTGATCTCTTTTGAAATGGTTTTGATATCCCTGCTAGAAGTTGTTATATGAGATTGTTATGTGTTGTATTTGTAATTGAACCATTATTACGAGGGTCTTGATGGGGGATTTTGCCTGTCATTAATCATTAAAATACAAAATACCAACATCTTTAGTCAGAAGCCGGGGGTTTTTTTTGGGTTTTTTTTGGGTGGTGGGGAGGGTATGTGTTTAGTTAGGTCAGACCAATTTTATTTCCTTTTTTACAGATCCACCATGCTGTATTTTTTTAAGAATAAGAAAAGAATAGAAAATTTTCCCCACTCAAAATATAAAATTCTAATGTTTTTATTGGCAAAAAAGTTAACCTTAAAAAGATACATGATTATCTTTTTGCCCCATATGCACTCTATAAAGTGCCAGAAGTAAACTAATTTTAGTATTTTAAGGAATATTAAATTGGAATTTTTTTCTCTCTCTCTCCTGTCTTTTGGCTTTCTGATGACATAAATCTGTAACATATAATTTGTCTAGCCTTAAGAAAAAATGCAAATGGGGAACAAGTTACCAGTCTGTATATAGGCATGTGGGCAACAGGTCGTGCTTTTGTTGCTGTCCAGTTATTAGTGTCTGTTATTAGTGTCTGTTATTAGTGTCTTATATGCGAAAGTCGGGTTTTGTTTTGTCATCAGATCAAATTGTATGATATTCTGATTACTAGTAACAGTAAAATTTCAGTTTACTATTTTAGATCAGCGTTTTACTTGAATATTTTGCTGTAAACATTACTTGTCTGTTCATAAGAAGATGTATAAAATTGCTTTACACATAACAGTATTCCCCATCTGGACCCTCTGTCACGCTTTCATTGTGTTGTAGTTATATGTATTTTGTTAATATTTTGTGGAGATGTTTTATAGATTTCCATTCAGATGAATACGTTAACAAGGATGGCATTGCTTGATGCTGCTGCAAGTACTCATGGATAGGAAAACCTACATGGTAGTTTTGGTGAACCAGTTTCATTTTATGATTCTCCACCTTTATATTTGAAACATATTTTAGACATTGTCATCGTTAATTATAGTGCTGCATGCACTAACAGATAAGAAAATCCAATACGTGTACATACTCCCCTATGTATATATTGTAAGTGCTGCGAAAGGAGCATCCAGTGGAAGATTTCTGTGTGTCCATGTTTGTCTCGTGTGATGATTTTATATGATGTAACTATGGAAATATTCTGTACTCAGGCAATCAGAACTGACAGTTCTCATCGTTCATGCTGTGAAACCTTTTCCTCCTTTCCTCCTCCTCACTTGTACTTGGTTGGTGGAAGTATGGTTTAATGGTACAAGACAGTGGGTAATGGTACAAGGCCCCATCAACAAGACGTTAGTAAGATGGTTGTAACTCCCATACTTTAACATATACTTAAACTGTCAAAGCTCTACTATCGCTTTGAGGAACGGGCTGGTGACTCACTCTGACTGAACGGATCTGTCTCCCAGCTGTGCTAGGGTGCTCCAATAACATTCGGAATTCACTCTGATTCTGATACTTGGTCATCTGACCAACTGTGTTTCACCTTCCGGTGAAATATAGCTAAAATATTGCTAAATGAAACATTCAACAATAACCAAAACCAAAAAATACAATTAGCTGAGTACTATATTGCCCACATTTTGTGCGCCAACAAATAAAAAAATATATGGCATTATTAAGCACAGACAGGGTTGCGTTTGTTTAGGATTCCAGTCATTCGTGACTCATTATCTCATTCTGTGACCTACAAGAAGACTTGTACCTATATGGTACCTTATTATTGCCAAGAATCATGGCAAACCAATCAAATTGCGCCATGTAAAGCTCAGTGACATGAGTAGTTATGAATGGGATTCCAGTTTCCACACATGTCAAATCTTTTTTGTATCCCAAGCCTATGAATGTGAAACTGACTCCAAGAAGCATGGGACAGACTGCAAAATTTTGTAGATTTCATATATTTCAGACAGAGCAGAGATGTTTTGCCATGCAATGTCATGGCTAAGTTTATATACTAACTTCATATATTATCCCAAAGATACCTCTTATATATGTCTCTGACATCACAAACGTTTTTGTTAAACACAGCATTATGAATACACTAGTTATTGAACACATTTTGCTTCGTTGTCATTTCACGGTATATGATAATTTCAAAGTCCTATTGACTAATATAATATTGTTTTCCATCCTTGACTGGAGATGTGTTTGTGTATTGTACTAGAGAGTTGTGATTTCGTGTTGATGTAGTGTTTTCTGTTCTGTGCATTATTCATGACCTAACAATATACAACCTGGAATAAAAGAATAGTAACAATCAGTTTTGTACTCTCTTGTATTTTGTTGGAAATAGTCCTGGAACTGATTTCATGCATTTGGCTCCCATTAAGACTCAACGTGGTTAGTGCATCGTGCTTGACAACCAGTATTGCCTGCTACAATATACCACGTTGCCTTCTGTAGTCCGTTTGGCTCAAAAGCAGACCGATGTATTGAAGTCTAGGTCGAAAACCAATAAACATAACATACTCAGTGGAACGCGGATCATAATCAGAGCATCATACCAACACTGTGAGGTTCTTGCAGAATATTTTTCTTCAAAAAGTTGTTTAACAAACTATCATAAAGATATTGACACACTTCACTGTTTGTTACAAGGGAGGAGGCGTAGAGAAAGGCACAGCCAGGTGTGCAAGAAAGCATGGAGACAGCACAGTAGAGTCAATGAATAAATACCTTTCGCTGCATTTATGCACGTGCTTCTCGAACAATATTCCAGTTATATGCCGGCGGTATATACATAAATGGATCTAGACCAGACAATGCAGTGATCAGCGGCCTGAACATCGAAATGAGCAATTGGGAACCGATGGCATGTCTCGACCAACCCAGCGAGCCTGACACATGATCCCATTAGTCGCCTCTTTCGACAAGCATCGGTTCCTGAAGACCAATTCTAACCCGAACTTCAAGGGTCGGTTTTAAACAGGCTGTCAATCAACGTCACTGACAGGTGCTGAGTTTGCCGAACCTGAAACGTCCGTGACAAAATGAGTGAGTGAGTCATTTTCACGCTGCTTTTAGCAATATTGAAGCAATATCACGGGGGTGGGGGACCAGGTATGGCCTTCACACATTGTGTCAACATGGGGAATCGAACCGGGGTCTTCGGTGTGATGAGCGAAACTTCGCGTTAACCACTAGACGACCTCTTTATCTAATTATCTATTATCTAATGTTGCGACGCTACAGCATAGATTCTAATGCTGATGTCAAGCGAGCTCTGCCGCACAGATCAGATTAATATTCGTCTGGTGGGAATTATATAAAGCAATATGGTATGCATGAAAGTGATTAACAATAACAAAACACATTTGTAGTTAATTCAGTAACAATTGCAGGAAGTCATCTGTTCGCAAAAGCAAAACAAAACATACATAGCTGATCAAACGATCACAATATACGTTTATTAGCGTGATCTAGTCGGGCAGGCTGTGAGTCGACGCACACTCTCGTTGATGTGCAAGGTTAAACACTGCATAGTTCATACTATAGATGTGGTGTTCAGCTGTGTAACACTTCCTTTTTCTGACTAAAGTTGCCTAGTTCATGTTTTATAGTTACCCGAGAATGTGATCGTCTCATGCTTGATAAGGTGACCCAATTCTGCACTGACCTAATTGGAGTGTATTTTATGACACGTGGTTTTGCATTTTCTTTTGGTACTTTATCAGGACTGGTTGAGGTGATCGGACGTCCAAGTCCAACACGAAGGTCAAACGGGTAAGTTAGCGTTTAATTGCTACATCTTTGTAGTTGATACATGCTTCCTATAAAGTATCACGAAAGGTGTGAAAGTATCGTCAGCCTCAGATTTCAGCAAGATTATACGTGAATTAAAGCTAGTGTTTTTAATACACTGTTGCAATTTCCAATGTACTGACAAGGACGGAAAATTATATGCAGTAAATATTCAACTGAGGTTTAACATTGTAAATAGTGCTGTTGCTATGCTTAATGTAATATGGGGTACGTATCTTCCATGAAAAATATTATACCTGTGACAAAAATATTTCATTCCTCTGATCCCACATGAACGAAATATGTGTCATCGCACCAGACATTCTGGACCGCAACATCAGATTCTGGTTGGAAAAGGCTATCAAAACGTAATGGACCTATAGTCAGTGTGCCTGTGGCAAGTAAAAATCCATTTGGGCCAGTAAATCGCCATTAACTGGCCCGACTGGCTAGTGAATTTTCATGGGGTCGTTTTGTAAGTGACTCTCACATGCAAGATTAGGGCCTGATCAAATGTGTTCATCATATTATAGCAGCTTAACGATGAAATCCCTGTCTGCATTTAAATTTCGGGCTAGTGAATTATTTTGTGGGCGCGTAACTTTCAGGGATAGCTAGCCCGACTGGCTGGCAAACATTGGAAACTATGGAAGCTAATATGAGTTGTACCGATTAGTGAATTCCTTGTCGGTACAACCAGCTCATCATTGCTCGTGACATGAAACCTGGATTGTCTGATCCAGGCTGTGACAGACCTCTGTGTTACAGCTGGAATATTTGCAGAGGATGGTGTTCAACAAATAATATCTTGTTCATATTTCAGCAGTTCAGTATACATTTCTGATGTTTTGACTGATAAGGAAATCTAAACTCAAATTCTGCTTCATACAAGAGGATGTAAAGAACAGAATTCAGCGATTTTCCGAAAGCAACTCGATGCCTGGAACACTAAAACTTGTCAAATTTTACCCTTTTTGTAACCATGAGACAGGCACCAATATTCTGACTAACGGCAGGTGACAAATTGAACAAATCCACCGATATGTCTGTAGATGTGATGACGTTACACACACTAACCCCTACAAATGACTATTGCCGTTGCTTACATTTATGAATAGGGTCTTCGACGTACTTTGTTCCAAGTGCCTCCTTTAGGAGACTGAGGACCAGTATCACGTTTGGGGTGAATGAGTTTTATTCTTGCAATGAGGCCACCGGCCCATTTTACATTTACTAGTCCTACACGTTGGTCGAATGTACATGTCAGACGTAAATTCTGGTCATGGGGTAAGTACAATATGCGCCCGGGGTAATGTTAAACCGGTATGCGTAGAAAAGCAGAAAATATGTTACAATATATCGCTGCATGGTCACAGACGTATGGTTGCATCGGGTTACTTATGTAGAATATTGTTAGTAACAATTGCGTTAACACACTTAATGAAATTCTATATCACCATGAAATTAAGTAAAGTCAGGTGTTAATGTCAGGTAAATCCCCGAAAGGTGTTTTACGTCGTATTCATGCATGACACCTATATTCGAGCCTGTACAACACATCAGGCTACTTGTAACCTTTGATACGAATATGGAGTGAGTGAGTTCAGTTTTACGCCGCATGGATACTGGCATGGCACGTGTCCTTTACGTGGGTTTTTGTAGGCCACACGGCATTGGAGACAAGTGTCCCTTAAGTAGATACTGTTTGGATTCATAGCACTAAGGACAGGTGCCCTTTAGCCAGGTATTGATAACTACACGCCGCTGGAGTCAGCTGTCTAGACACTCGTAGATCACATAGCGCTACAGTGCGTGAGTATTGTTTACGCTGCTTTCAGCAATATTCCAGCAACACCAAGGCCTTGGACACCAGAAATGGGCTTCACATACTCATGTTCACGTGTAGACTCGATCCCGGTCCTTCGGCGAGACGAGTGAGCACTTAAACAGCTGAGCTACCCCATCGTCCCGTAGCACAAGAGACAGTTGTCCTCAACCCTGGTGTTTTCTGTGTTATCTAGATACTGGAAGGTCATGCAACACTAGAGATATGTGTCCTTTTTCTAGGCATTGGCATGCCACAAGGCACTGGAGAAAGATGTCCTCCATCTAGACCCTCGGAGGTCACGTAGCACTGGAGACAAATGTTTTATAAATCTAGATACTGGAAGGTCAGGTGGCTCTAGAGATATGTGTCTTTTTTTCTGGGCATTGGTATGCCACGAGGCACAGACGCCCTTTATCTAGATACTGGTAGGTGACGCAGATTTTGGCAAGCCACAGTTGTCTGTTACCCGACAGACAAGGTCCAGTTGAAGTCCTCTTCGTTTGGGCACTATTTCCCCTTGTCTCTTTCATTATTTCAAAATCATTAGATTGACGCGAACACATGCATGTACTGCCAAAGATATAAACAAATGTGACCTTTCTCATGTCCATGAAAACAAATTTGTTCCAGCAAATCATGGACACCCAGAAATACCGGGACGCTAGCCTGAAGGCGGTCAACTGCCTCATTTCCCAGATGGACGAGAACGCCCTCTATCAACAAGAAGGACTTAAAGGGGAGTTCTCTGCTATTTACAAGCTGCCCACACAGCTCCTATTGTGGGGCAAGCAAGAAATCGCCAACAAGATCTTTGACCACGTGAAGAAGAACGTCCTTCAGCCTAATGGTGACTTCTATTCCTACCCGGAAAAGAAGGGGTGGGAAAGAAAATGCTGTAACCCCCTTCTTGCATATAACTGGCCATATATCAACGGGTGGATTTCCGTGGCTGCACAGAGGGGTGGCAGGTTCGACATCTCCGTGCCAGCCTTCAACTACATCAGGACCTTCTATGACCCTGTCCAGAAAGGCTTCCTCTGGAACCAGCCCTATAACCCGGATGTGGACACACTGGAACAGAGCCTCTGCGCCTTCATGTGTGGACATCTTGGTTACACAGCGCTGTTCTGTGGAGGTAGGTTTCATGGGTTTCACGACTTAATTAGGAAAAAAACTGATGATTGTACACAAGGATAACATTTGCTGTCATCATTGGTTTTTGTAATATGTACCGTTAACTACCGATTTAAGATTGTGAAATGAAGCATAACAGATTATGAAACAATGTATGAAACGAAAAGTGAAAATCAGTAATAATACCAGAGGTTCTCGAAAAATGTAACTGGAAATACCAAACCTTTACATACTTATAAGATGTCTTGAAATCAAGGTTTCGCGAACAAGTGGATGCATCTTACTCCACTACGTGGCCCTCATAAAAAACCTGGAAACAGCACGTGTACTGTGACTGACGCGTGACATGTATCATAGCAGTGTGAAGTGTATCATATTTAAGAAGTTTCTCTGAATGTTTATGATGCAGTTTCTCAAGTGATTTAGTCCGTTCTTTGATGAACCCTTGTCTTGTTAGTTCAGTTTTTCAAACATTCTGTTCCATCCGTGATCGAGCTAGACATGGAAGTAGCTCGGAGCACTGGAGACACTCTGATCAGATTTATGGACATCCAGCCCAACCTGGACGAGGAGTTCCTGATGAAGATGGACAGCCGAGGCCAAATCATCACATCCGGTTGGCCCGAAGATAAAGCTGTCTTCTTCCGGATCAAAAGGAAGGAGTCCCCCAACCTCTTCTATCAGTTGGGGTTTCCTGCAATCTTGCTGGCTAAACTGTACCTCGCCACCGGTAAGTGTGTGTGGGGTGGTGGTGTGGTGTGGTGTGGTGTGGTGTGTGTGTGTGTGTGTGGGGGGGGGGGGGGGGGGGATGGGGGGTGGTGTATGTGGGGGTGTCCCTACCATATTACTGGCTAAACTCGACTTCGCTACCGGTAAGTGCAGCTGGGGAGTTCCTACCATAATACTGGCTAAATTCGACATCGCTACCGGTAATTGCAGCTGGGGGTTTTCCGTCGTCTTGCCGACTAAACTCTGCATCGCCACCGGTAACTATATACGGCTGGGTCTTCTGTTCGCAGAAACCATAACGTAATATCTGTCAAAGAGGGTGAACCATATGTAATGGTGCCTATAAACCAAGTATTAGGCATCTGGGATTCTCACTCTTCACCCACATTGAAAACTATGTTACTGACAAACTGTCTGCTGCATCACACAAATATTCAAACGTCCGATTCAGTTCATATTTCTCCTTAGATACCTTTAGCGACGAATTCATACAATTTGCACTGCAATTATGCCTTCTACGCCAAATAAAGCCTGCTTCGATGAATATCGAAAATGGTTACTGTATGGTGTTATATATTTTAAAATACATTATCTGTCTTCTCTTTCACATTTTGTGTTTCTAAGTAGAAAAATCGGATCGCTCCATACCTTAAGTGGAGATTCTAATCAAACTTCGTCTCACTCAGGTACGAAGCGTTACCTTGAAGGAGCCAGACGCTATCTTGACTTCGCCTACTCCTGTGGAGAGTCCCTGTACTCCTTTATCAAGAGTCACAAGGTTGCATACGGAGCAGCACTCGTGGCCGCCATCACAAAGGAAGAAAAGTATGCAACCATGGCAACAAGAATATCAGACTTTATCATGTCCACGAGGACAGAGAGCGGCATGTTTCTGTCGTCGTCCGCATTACTGGAACGCTTCGACCAGACTGCGGAGAACATCGGCTGGATGAGAGAGATCGCGGTCGAGCTGGAGTCCTATCTCAGACGTTAACACTCTTCAACATCTTACATTTCACATTTTAAGATCCAAATGTTATATTTCTTGGGGTTTTCACGTGTTTACGTTTTCTATTCAAACTCGTCTTTTCGGGGTTTGGACCTGGATTCTAGTTAGTTCTAGCCAAGGCTTGATGCGATTTCACTATTTGCAGAAATTAGCATAATTATCATTGGGAAACATTCTCTGAATTTTTTTTTAAATGGTATAATTATTCCAGAACGTCAGGTATAGATGATTTGTATATTTTCAAATTGTGCACAGCCAAGTCGATTTCATGGACATGATATATGTTAAGTGTCAATCATGCTGTATGCTTGACATGCGCAGTGCGTAGTACATTGACCCTGTGTTGTTTGGTCATGCGACCCAGTTGAACTGTATCGGTAAACGTGATATGACATTGCATACTCATGTTTATCAATCTCCATCGTTCAGAGAGTTGTACTTTTGTTAAACAAAATCTTCGGATGGTAAATAAACGCTAAATACCCATAAGCCCTTGTCTGCTGAAGACAGATCGTACAATTCAGATATTTTCATGAGCATTCTTTTATATTTGATATCAATCAATGATGATATCGGGTGTTCGCGAATAGGTGATCGTATCCTTCTCCTGGCGCCCGTCATAAACACATGCAAAGGCGAGTCAATCGTTAAGGTCAGTTTTGTCGGCCGATACCTATTTCCTATTTTAATGCAGTGTTAAAGCCTAGTAAAACTTCAAATGACATTTGCTTTCATTTCTGACAAATGTGAATGAACATAGAAAGAAGATTAAAAGGGACCTAAATCTGTTACTCACGTAGAGTAGTGTAGACGAACGAGGACAGTTATTGGAGGTAGATATCTCCATCTTGACCCCGACGTTTGTGGCGACCTCAGCCAGATCAACAGACTCACAACAGACTTTGTTAATGCGACCTTCCTTCTTCCTTTATCAGATGAATATAATCTAGTATGCGAGCAGATACTCGTTCAACTGAAAACCCTTTGACACTGTTGTCAAGGAAGTAGTGTCATCCAAAAGTGTTTAACTGTTTGTTGTTTAACGCCGCACGCAGCAATATTCCAGCTATATGACAGTCGTCATAAGTTATCAGGTTTGGACTAGATAATCCACTGATCAACATGATGAACATTAATCAACGCAGTTGTGTCATGAATGAAATGTTACGTCCAGTATTATCGGGCTTCCGCCATTACTTGGGATGGTAGGGTAGCTTAGTGGTTAAAGCGTTCGCTCGCTACGCTGAAGACCCAGGTTCAATTCCCCACGTAGATGCAATGTGTGAAGCCCATTTATGGTTTCCATTGCCGTGATATAGTATTGAACATTGATTAAAGCGGCGTTTAACCATAGTCACGCGTTATGATTTGGGATCGTAAGCTCTTGCAATAAACAATCAACCAAGTTAGAATCCAACGGGAATTGAAGCTAAGTTTCGAACGTTTGAAACAATCCATGATACGTTACACCTATTACGAGGGCATGATTTGGACCGGAAATGGAAGTTGTCTCCCTTTCACATATACATGATAGTATGTCTTTTGTTACCGAATGGACAGCGTATCTAAATTGCCTAGATTGAAGCTCATGCTGTTGATCACTTGATTGTTTGATCCGGACTGATTATTTACAGACCGCAGTCATATAGCCGATATATTGCTGATGGCTGCGTAGAATTAAACGCTCTCACTCATAATGCACATGTCCACACGAAGCGGGCATGTCCATTATGTTTGTATGAAAAGAGTCAGTCAGATCAGGGTCAAGGTTGTTCCAGTCTGTCCTAGCGGTGACCCTAGACAGATAACACGTTAGGTCGGTCAAGGTTACTCACTTGCATCCGATAAACATAACACTATACAGACAGGGATAAATTTGACTGGCTTAACTCGTTTTCACAAAATATGGATTCGGGTAATTTTTGTTTCGTCATAAATTTGCATATGAAAATATGAAGTTTTTAGTAGAACGTCCTTCTTTCATTACGACAGGGATAACAGGATTGTTTAACAATTCATTCTAATGGCATCATAAGATTTTGAAAACAAAACAAAACAAAACAAACCTGTATTTAATGTAATGAGTGCTGCGGTTTTGAAAAAATCGTTTCTTCACCCATTTCATTCCAATTTGAAATATACTTGAATCATAACACATGAAACAATAGACGATTGGACAAGTGTAGATTAGATTTTTATTTTTTTAGATATTGTCAAAACAGTGATTTGAACCCGTGATAAGACGGGATCTTCAAATAGTCAAGTCTGGACCAGAAAATCCTGTGATTGACTATCGATCTCCACAGTGGGGATACGGTGTCATGCATCACTCAATTCAACGAAACTGCTCACCCCGAAGTAGCCTGTTATGGCAAACGCAGGGTTCTGACAATCGGGCTCTCCACGAGACCACTGGAGTAGGGTTCGCGGAAGCCTGGTAGTTCAAGCGTTCACTCAAGGTCCAGACCTGCTTTTCCACATGGGTGCAGTGGGTGAAGCCGATATCTGGTGTTCCCTGTCGTTCTGTCGCTGGCGTCCGTCCATCTACCCCAAGCATTGTTTATCGCTATTGGTGATGCACTAACAGAGGACGGGTGTCTGGTTTATATGGCATCACTGTAGATGACCGTCCCGTGCAAACTCAGGAGCTGTCATGGTAGACGTAACGTCTCCAAAACGATATTACGTTCAGGTGAACACAAAATATTCTAACTTCGTGTTGTTTTCCTTGATGTCCGCCATGTAAAACTTGTTCTACCTTCAAACCATCTATCAAAACCCATCTTTTCCGCCAAACCTTCTTCTGATCAATCTTCACTGCGCCTTGAGCATAATACCAAGTATGGAAAAAGCGCAATAGAAATCCACTATTAGTATCATTATAAAATTGCGAATCACAATTTATTCGGGTGAAACTAGTTTTTTTAGCAAAATCCCAGCAACATCTGAAATGGGCTTCGAGTAATGTACCCATGTGGGGGAATCGAGCCCGCGACGAGCGAACGCTTTAACCACAAGGCTAAACCAACCGGCCCGTTATATCACGAAGTCGAGGATGTCACTTCGAGAATGTGTATTGAAAGTTTCTTAAGTTTCCCAGTTATTTCCGTTGAATCTAGGCGCCGGATCTCCAATAAGAGCCACCCCGTAGTAACCGCCGGGTCTGAGTTTGATGACTTTAGTGAGTGAGTGAGTGAGTGAGTGAGTGAGTTTAGTTTTACGCCGCACTCAGCAATATTCCAGCTATATGGCGGCAGTCTGTAAATAATCGAGTCCGGACCAGACAATCCAGTGATCAAGAACATGAGCATCGATCTGCGCAATTGGGAACCGATGACATGTGTCAACCAAGTCAGCGAACCTGACCACCCGATCCCGTTAGTCGCCTCTTACGACAAGCATAGTCGCCTTTTATGGAAAGCATGGGTTGCTGAAGGCCTATTCTACCCCGTGACCTTCATGGGTCGATGAGGATGACTTTTAAAGCTCGCGGGCACTTATCAGATAAAAGAGGCTACTTCAACATAGACGATGTCATATAGCTAAGATATAGCTCCCATACCACAACATAGGCTAATGGTAGTCTTAGTGCTAAGGTTGTATTGGACTGATAAAACGGCGCACTGTGGGTTTTATCAGCATGAATATCGTGTTGATAAACCAAAGATTGCTATCAAGTGGGAAGTTTGGATTCACACACAATCAGTGGATCCTGGCGCAAATGTGGGACATAACTCTGCATTGCGAAATATGGTCCAAGAAACCAAGAAACGACAAACGAAGCGCTACCTGGACTACCGGGGCACCTTTGAAGTCAATATGTAACCATATACATAACTAGATAGATTCGTAAAAAGCACTCAAGTAAATTTGTGAATAGTGGATTTATTGGACACATGTAAGATCCATACAGGCCAACCTGACAAGGTGACGCCGCTCAATATATAGTAGCTCTGTTTCATGTATATCTCATGGTCCGTGTGTGAAATCAGGAAATTTGTAAATTGCTTGTCAATTAATTGACCATTTTAGGCATTTTACAATCAATTTAAAAATTGCCTTATTTAAACAATGACTGGAACATATACATACACACACACACACACACACACACACACACACACACACACACACACACACACACACACACAAACGGAAAAGCTGTTTACATGTGTTAGTGAGTTTAGTTTTACACCGCAATCAACAATATTCCAGCCATATGCCATCGGTCTGGAAATAATTAGACCTTGTTGAAGCAGAACATTTCGTCACAAACTAACAAGCTAATTGTATGCGGACAACAAACTCTTGGAGTTCGGACTCTTCCATTTTCTCATTTCCCTTTAATATATGGAAGGAAAAAGGTATAGATATTGTCATAGCAACACACGTGTTTACAGGTGAACCTAATCCTGCTCAAACACATCAAATTCCACAAACATTTCTCTGTACCAACCCGCGTTTTCTGATGTCTGATCAAATATATCTAGAATCGGGCACTCTGGCAAGAAGCGGCCATCTTCACCTTGATGCCCGAGGATGCTGTCGGCGATTGTCTCCGCCATGTTCTTATACTTCTCCTCCTTTGTGGCCGCAGCGAGAAGTCCCGTTCCGTACATCACCTTGTGGCTCTTCTCATAGGTGAGAACGTCGTTATGGCATGAGTGTGCAAAGTCGGCCACCTTCTTGGAGTAATCCAGGTAGCGCTGTTCACCCGTGGCGAGAAACAGCTTGTACAGAAATATGATTGGGTAGCCGAGCTGCCAATACATCTGACCTCCCTCTTTTCTCTTAACGATGAAGAAGAGGGTCTTCTTGGGGTCGTCGCCCCAGCCCTCTGTGATTACCTCACCCTTGTCACCTGATATCTTCATATACAGGCATTCGTCCAAGTTGGGCTGGCCGTCAAACGCTTTAATGATGGCGTCCCCAGTTGATCTCGCCTTCTCCATGTCTGCGTGTATTAGGACAGAGGTTATTTCATTGGTTCATTTACATATCCGTGAAATACGTTAGCCACATATGTGACCAATCACGGAATGTTGTTTAAAGGAGAATACGAGTGAATTGCAATAATTCGGTGACTGAAAGATATAGTAATCATAAACATATTCAGAAATTTTCAACTTGAAAATTCGCATACTTTTGTTTTAAAAGCGAAATCAGTTTCAGTGATTGTGAGCTCCGGCGATTATGCATATTTCGCGAGTGCTCACGTGACCTTTCCGCCCGTGACGTCATATGTGACATACATATTTTTTTTGAAATTTTGATTACGGTAAGTGTTTTTAGGGTGCTTCCTTCCATTATTGCAAAAAACACAAAACGTTCGTATTCTCCTTTAATGTCGCTCTAATGAATATATAACGTTTATCAAATAACCTATATTATGAATTTGGTTGGTTGGTTGGTTGGTTGGTTGGCTGATGCTTAATGCGGCCCTCAGCAATATTCAAGCTACATGGTGGCGGTCTGTGAATAATCGAGTCTGAACCAGACAATTCTGTGATCAACAACAATCGATCTACGTGTCAGCCACGACGATGACGTGTCAGTCTAGTCAGCGAGCCTGACCACTCGATCCCGCTAGTCGCCTTTTACTACAAGCACCAATTCTAAACCAGATCTTTACGGATACTAGGGATAAGGAAACCAAGGGACTAAAATCACGGGCAACAATCCAGCGTGTACAATGACATACCACCTGCCTTGTCAGGGCCTGACCAGCCTTTTATGAGTATAGGATACTAGGGATAAGGAAACCAAGGGACTAACAGCAACAATCCTGCGTGTACAATGACATACCACCTGCCTTGTCAGGGCCTGACCAGCCTTTTATGAGTATAGGATACTAGGGATAAGGAAACCAAGGGACTAACAGCAACAATCCTGCGTGTACAATGACATACCACCTGCCTTGTCAGGGCCTGACCAGCCTTTTATGAGTATAGGATACTAGGGATAAGGAAACCAAGGGACTAACAGCAACAATCCTGCGTGTACAATGACATACCACCTGCCTTGTCAGGGCCTGACCAGCCTTTTATGAGTATAGGATACTAGGGATAAGGAAACCAAGGGACTAACAGCAACAATCCAGCGTGTACAATGACATACCACCTGCCTTGTCAGGGCCTGACCAGCCTATCCCGAGTAGTTTCCCGAGACAAGGATAGGATACTTGGGACCTATCATGACCAGCAATATCGCCATGTTCGTTGGAATCGTTTCCGGTCCGATCCAGTTAAACATACTTATGTTCTTGGGCACAATCCATATTGAAGAAACTCGTTAATGAAATCTGTTAAAATCAAATGTATAGCTCGTGGTCTACAAATATATACCACTGATTGCCCATGTTAATGACGATATATACATTAGCAAACACTGATTTTTTGTTATGAGTCGGGACATACTGCTGAGTTCCAAAGAGTTAGGCTGAAGCCGTTCCAACTGTTATGGCCAGGCAGGGGCTGACGCAGCTTTTTGAGAAAGGATGGGTGCATACTTCATTTTCACGGGCAACTTTCAGGACAAAATGGAGTGCGCGCGCACAGACACACACGCGCCCGTGCACGCACACAGACAGAGAGAGGATCCTCCTATGAAGGCAGCAAATGGTATTGGGTAAAACTAACAAGCAAATCTACAGATACCACTGCGTCGCGGTGACATGAATGTTGAACATTGAGTTACATGAGAGATGAACTACCTCCAAAGAAGAGACAGGTAAAGCCCAGGTGAGAGTTGAGGAAAATACAACTGGACTGGTCCACGCCTTTTCCCTCTTTGGCAGCGTCGTACGGCTCACACCAGTTGAATGCTCCCAGAGTTGGGTTCCAGAATGTCTGCAGATATCTGGAGATACGTGAGAAAGTGACTACAGCTGAACGAAGCTTATTGGCAATATCACATGGCCATACACACCAAGAACAGCTTGGGGAATCGAACTCTTGCATTTAGCGTGACGGGGATCCCGGCTGAAGGTAACAGTGAGACAATACAGACACATGGCGAAAATGTAGGTACAATTATTATATACTTAGATCTTAGTGGTTAACACTATTTCCCGATCGGTATTCTGGGAATCAAATGAAGACTAGACAATGCAGTGACTGACAGAACAAACGTGATGTACATCAATGCGATAACATGCATCAACCTGGTCAGCGAATATGGCCCTCGATCTCTTTCGTTACCTCTTACGACAAGCAAAGTAGACTTTATACACATCTCGGCCCTGAAGATCACCATAACCTGAATCTCCAAATGGGAAATTTCCATGCGGACACTTATACTGACACTTAGTTTATATATATAGACTTGAGTGTAAACTGGGCTTCCGCAGGACAGCAAGGTTAGCCAGGTTAACCTGCAAGTAAATTTCGTTAAAGCCTCCTTGTAATATCAGTCAGTGAATCAACATTAAAAACATGTAGAATGGACCTACTTGAAAGATGGGTATGAGATGTCGAATCTTCCCGCCTTCTGCGCAGCCATACAAATCCAGGCGTTGACGTACGGCCAGTTATAGGTCACGTGCCAGTCACTCGTTTTCCGCTCCCAACCGGTTTTCTCCGGAAAAGACAGAAAGTCTCCGTTTGGTTGCATGAAGTTCTTCTTTAGGTTGTTGAGCAGTCGGTTGGCCTCTCTCGGTCTACCATCGAGAAGTAGTTGGTTGGGTAGTTTGTACATGGAGTCGATGTCGTACCGGACATCCTCCCCAGTGAACTGCCCGTTCTCGTCCAGGCTGGCGGACATGAACTTGACCCCTTTACGGCTGGCATCCATATACTTCTGGTACTTCGCCATCTTGAATTACTGGAAGACTGGAAAAAAAATTGCTTTCAATTTTCGTTTTCGTAACCCATCCATAGTATCATTCGAGGGACTTTTCATGAATCAAAGAAACGAAACAGCCAAGCACACCCAACTACGTTAGCACTTCGGAAATATCGAATTACTGATATATGGACAGTCACGCCTCCTACGAAAACACTAACGACTGAGTGAGTGAGTGAGTGAAGTTTACGCAGCGTTTAGCATGTAAGTCAAAGGGTCTGTAAGTCTCTCGAGGTGCTACTTCCGGTACTTCCCGGCTCCCTTTGCGCGGGTCAACTTGCGATAGGCGTGGCGGGGCCCAGCTTACTTCCGGTACGAGATTTCCGGTGTCAAGCGTATATTCAATAACGACCGCCGAAAATGACTTTACTAGATCGGACCAAGTGCACAGCTATGTATGGCTGACACAGCCCTTGACAGTCGTAACCGTTCTCGAATTTGGGATAGTTCGATTATTACTTGAACGAACTGAAGTAGAGCATAGGTGATGGTCATGAATTCAAACATTATGTTAGCCTTGACTTTTGTTAATGACAGTGCCACTTAATGGGTTAACAACAACACGGGGGACACTCTCCTTCAACATCTGAGTGAGTGAGTTTAGGTTTACGCCACACTCAGCATTATTCCAGCTGTATGGCTGCGATCTATAAATATTCCAATCCGAACCAAAGAATAAAGTGATCAACAGCATGAGCATCTGCGCAGTTGAGATACGATGACCTGTATCAAACAAGTCAGCGAGCCTGACCCTCCATCTCGTTTGTCTTCTATTACGACAAGCATTGGTTACTGAAGGTCAGGTCTAACGTGAATCTTCTACACAACACCTAATACATGAAATAGATGAAATACTGGTCAAAACGGTCGTTATCTCACTCTCCAGCTTTGAACAAACAGAAGACCAAGACTCGAGACCGACCTGTATAAGGCAGTGAAATATAACAATACAGTAACGATATTTCAAAGTGGTTTCACGATTAGAATCTGTGTCCTCCTAAGTTAGATTGGTTAACGTACCTTTTCTTCTCCAAGGATTCTGTGAGAGACGACTCAAGTGGCGTGATATACACTTATATACATCCCTCTAAACACTTATCTTATCACTGGTTACACGTAAATACGTACATACAATGAACTTTGTGTTGGACAATATCGTTAAACATTTAGGGGCAGCAGAACATTTCATAGTCGTCATCTTGTGTCGTTGACAATCGCAGCTAGTTTTACGATTAGGCCATGATAAACAACAGGGCAGTTTGGTGAACGATTGCACATTAAATATTCATTGCTCCATTTCTTGATCTTAAACACCCATATACACTTGTTACGATAGCCATTGGCCAAAACACATGACGTCACAGTGGTGCTCACCTGATAGTAACATAATAATGCTGAAAGTCTATATAACGCTAAATGCAACCATCAGTGGGTGCTCAAAGCGCAACAAAATACGAGAGAGTACGTGTGACGACATAAAGGGGTCCATGGAAAAAACGATAGATACACAAAAAAGTATTGCCACTCCGCATGGTTTTCATTTTATCGATAAGTTACCATTAACCAGAGCAAAGGAATTTATCCCCAACTCAATCTGAATTATATCAGGATAAAATGACAGTCAAGGAACATTTTAACTATAAACTTCAATGCAAAGAACGAAATACTGCAATTATGCATTGTGAAGTGAAGTCACTTTCAGATTCAGACTAACTACCCTCAAAATATCACATGGATTTATGTAATCTGGTCTAACCTCCGAGGTTACAATATTCATTTCAGTGCGAATTCAACAATGATAACTGTATTTATCCATCCAAAGTATCCACACAATTCAAGCCTATAGATTTACCTACAGCATGAGACATACAGCACAAAAATCAAAGCAATATTTGAGCCAGGGTCTTCGGAGGCTCGAAAAATCGTGATTTCTCGATTCTGAGTCACAATCCCTGCTCAGAATTTGTATAGGTAACGCCCCTATTTTCTTGTAATTTCACAGTATACACAAACGACATGCACCAAACCAAAATCGACATTCTGTCGGATACACCTACACTTAACTGTGATAATGACTTTACGTACATTTATTCATCGCAAACAAATTGTGTCATGCCCGTTCGCCACTAACGACCTTTGGTCTTCACCTGCCCTCTATAACTCTATCTTCCTTGAATGTGCTATATGTTCTCAGTTCATTGCTGTTTGTAAGATTTTTATCGGTCCACATCTCTTTAAACCAAAATTCATGATCAATTTTGGCTTATTGTTTTTTAATTATTTTGTTGGAATCTTTCACACTCTTCTCACTTTTTACCGTATGTATTCAATAAATCGGCTGCAAAGGTAACAACTTTAAGTGAGATGAATTTCACGCCGCTTTAGGGGAAGATACATTTTATTTGAATTTGAACAAAAGAATGTTCAACATGAACATGTAAAACTTCTTTCACTCGGTATGAGTATGTGTAGCAATATTCCAGCAATATCACCGCGAGTGACACCAGAAATAGGCTTAACACATGTGGGGAATCAAACCCGCGCCTTCGGCGTGACGAGCGAACGGTTTAACCACTGGGCTACCCCACCGACCCTTAACAGCTTTGAAACAACGTTGTACGGTGGTGATACTGGTACTTATGGTCTTGAAGAAGAGATAGTTTGAGACGTTATCAGCAGCAACAGACAGGTCATGATGGTTTGCCACAAGTCCTCTCGCCCTCAGTTTTGCTGAGTATGAATGATACCCACACCCACTTTAGGACAGATAGCTGTTGTCAGGTATCGCATGTTATCCTCACATATATCTTCACTCTTGACCTGCATACAGTCAGCATACGTGATGTTTGACACCATTCGTCAACACTCGCCCCTTTCCGTAACCGCCAAGAAGACGCTAGTGACGTATCCCGGAATAACACGAGTTGGTCACGAATGGTTTAACGCGACCAAGCACCTCCTGGTCATATTTCGAAAAATAAGGTTCGACATATGTAATTATCCCCATTTCGATGTCCTATCCTTCAAGACCATATCTTATACCCCAAAATATTTTACCAAAACCTTCATCCTGTGTCTGAGTATACCACCCTTCTGATCAGTACATTATGTAGATCATGATGTATCTCAAGTTATTTATCTTCAATTTTTCTCAGAATCTCACACTATTTCTCAATATATTAAATAAAAATGTATAGCACAGTTAACCATCCTTTATCTCAGTAAGTCATCCTATCACCACTTTCTTTATCTCTGTTTCAATAAATCATCCTATTTCGTTCGAAGAACTTGACCAGCATGACATCTTCGAGTTCAATAAACCATCCAAGTGCACTAGTATGACGTTCTATATTGATTACATGCCCTCTTATCTTTCATTAATATGAAAGTGCCGAGCTTTACGGAATCTGGGGTGCAGTACGGAATTTGTAATTACTATCCTAAGTTTACGTGGGTATGTAATAAAATCATATGCCATATCCCATATTTATTTTCTGATGCAAAACCATGATTCATGATAGTCACAAAGTGACTATCTGGAACTGGAAGACAATGACGTACTTCCAAGGTGTTATGACGACAATCACGTGACCATGTTTCTTCTTCCCTTCATATGACATGACCCAGTTTTTGTGCAACCATTTGGAGCGAGCGAGTACAGTTTTGTGCCGCTTGTAGAAATATTCCAGCAATACCACGACGGGGAATCACACATTACATGCATTCCTATGTGGGGAATCGAACCATGATCTTCGGAGGGACGAGCGAAGGCTACTAGGCTACCCCACGCAACCAGCTGGAGAAAGATACAGTACTTTTACATCCGTTTTAACAAGGAGTCGTTAGTGTTTCAGAAACGTACCCAAAACAGTTAAAAGACAATTCTAAGATGCTTAGTTGAAAGATCAAAGGCGCCGACAATACTTTATCAGACGATAATGTGCACTTTTTGCATTACGTCACAATGTGTCGACGCTATGTCCGGAGGCGCACTGGCTGTTAGAACAGCCAGGTAACCAACAAGCGTGTGCAGTGAAAATGGGTGTCTTCTCAAAACCGTTATATGGCTTCCACTTTGGACGTTTTAAGTACGTTGTCACTCCGTCCCATAACGAATCACGCCTGATGCATGTGGTCTCACCTTAGGCAAGTGAGTTTGTTCAAATTTGCCTCTGTTCACCAAGTAGAAAATGGGTACCCGATGGGATAAGTCATGTGACAAGTATTAACCCTTTAACGCCACACAGACAGCCTGGGTTATCCGGGGTAGTGATAACCAGATTATTAGCACTATGAGCCTTTGTCTTATCGTCTCCTGGTTATGGCGTAATATGTCATGGCTACGTGTTATTATCTAATGGCTTATTATCTAATGACAGCGACTTAATTATCTCGTGGCCTTGCCTTACTATTGATATATATATTCTCAAAATATATATCTTTCCGGTTCCGTATTTGAATCTGTCTGAACATTACAGTTTAATATCCGCAAGTTGATCTTTCTAAGTCTGATTTTTCTGTTTCTACCAATCCTGGCGACTTGACTTACTTGGTATCTGAAGCATTTCTGGTATCGAGACCAGGGTTTGGCTCTATACCGGACTTGAACAACATTTCACAACTCGCACAGGCCGAGTGCAGTTCAGGATCAAAGTGTCGAAATTATATTGTAAATAAGCAAAGTCTAACAGACGTGAATCACTTTGGGATGCTTCTGTGGTACTTAAGCCACTAGATGTGCTCACTAGCTGCTTGTTCGCCTGAACTTCATTTGCTGTTAACGCGACAACTTCAGCTTGGCTTCGACACCTGTTTTCGTGGTATGTAACCAAAGTCATCACAAATCCTGGAGCTGTCTCACTGCTGAAACCTCCAGGTTTAGCACAAAAAGTCGGCGGTGGTAACAATATTGGACAAAATTTAATGTACATCAACCAACATGATATGCTATTCAAGCCTTATACATACGAACTGGTTGATAATTGGTCCAACAACGTAGCCAAGCAGTACGACATGCCCATTCTTGGTGTCCATTTTGAAGACGGGGAATATGCATGGATCTTATGATTTATAAGTCTGTTTCAGACCTAGGGGGTGACAAGTCTTCCAATACGAGCCCTCCAAGTGGCTATCGATACACCCATTTTGTGTTTGTGAAATATTTAGAGGGTATGTTTGGGTGTAGTAATAGTAAACACATATGGTACTGAGAATAACGATAACAATTACTGTTGAATTTTAAATATATATGATATATATATAAATATATAAATATGTATGTATAAATATGTATATAACAGAACAAATCCTTTTACCAGCAAAACCACTGAATAGAATTGCATCAGCTGCTTTAGAAACGATCATTTATACTATCGCCTTATTATTTAAACGGTTATGCACTGACGTTATTTTTACACATGATACCCGGTAAAATGGAACGAAATGGTAATACAAGATCCACAATTAGAATCCATTTTACTCTAATTCATACTGGTCAATAACTATACTGTATATATTGTTTGTTGTTTAACGCCATAATAAGCAGCACAGGATGGAATCGCAATTAAAACAATTAGGGTGTGTCAGAAAGATCTGGAAATTTCTGGACCCGTCTGCTAATGGCAAAACCTGGAGAACTTACAAGTACTTTTGAGGCCACGTGTTCTTCTTTCACTGTCCCGTGCAGAAATGGGGGCAACTCCACATTTCGAGTGGACAGCGCTTCCAGACTGTGAGCAGTATTCCAGCCATATGGCGGCGGTCTGTAAATAAACGAGTCTGGACCAGACAATCCAGTGATCAACAGCAGGAACATCGATCTGTGCAACTGGGAACCAATGACATGTTTCAACCAAGTCAGCGACCCTGACCACCCGATCCCGTTAGTCGCCTCTTACGACAAGCATTTAAAGGACTCTTACGACAAGCATTTACCTTTTAAGGAAAGCATGGGTTGCTGGAGGCTTATTCTACCCAGGACTTTCACGGGTCGAACAATAATGAATGGACGTAACGAAGGACATAATAACATTAAGACATATTATTCATTAACGGAAGCGTTTACTTTGTACAACGTATTTTTGCACATGACTAAAGATAAGATCCTGTTAGTCGCCACTTAAACGATAATCTAGGTTCGACATATACAAGTCTTCGCTCGTCACGCCGAAGACCCGGGTTCGATTCCCCACATTTGCTACAATGTGTGAAGCCCATTTCTGGCCCATTTCTGGTGTCCCCCGCCGTGATATTGCAGGAATATAGCTAAAAGCGGGGTAAAACTCAACTCACTCACTAATTCATTGTCCAGTGAGTTCTAATTACAAGCTATCGAGCTTTGCGTGTTTCCAGGTGAAGTGGATATCGAGTAGTCACATCTGGACAAAAACAAGTCCGATTCCTTGAAGCATGTGTTTGATTTAGTTCATTTATTCATCAGTTCATCTGTTTCAAGTTAAACTTTTCATTCAATGGTATTCAGCAAGCGACGGGTATGCTGGGAAAGTAACGATAATCAGAATAAGGTGATTCACGTATTTTGGTGAAAAGACATTCTTTCCATAAGAGAAGTTTTTCTAATTGTTGTGTAGTGTGCATTCTATTAATTTTCTACAATAGAGCTACACCAGTTGTGCAAACATTGATGTATGTTTAATGAATTTGAAACGAGATATTGTTCAGATCATAATTTACGGGTTATCAAACAATTCACCATTACGTACGTTTCACAAAATACATCCATAAAAGCGTTTTTCAGAAGTATTATGAGTGATAATCTGGTACAGAACGTTTTGTTCATTTTTTTAATTTTCTTTGCTTGCTGCCACTGTATGCCAAAAATGTTAACGTTTTTTGTAATTGAGAATTTTCATACGCGGTGTGTTCTTTTCCACATTCGTTTTAAACACAAACTGGTGCTGGGTAACGCCGGTCTGTCGCTTCTTAGTCAGAAGTAAGATATCATTTACGGAATTAATCACTGTGTAATAACAGTCGAGCAACAAAGTGTGAAAACGCCACACATACTGTACAACAAATGTGGACTCTGTCATACAAATAACACACAGGGCTTTTAAATTATGCTGGAACAAAACACACATCGAGCTACAGACTGTGAAAACGCTACATGTATACTGTATACAACTAGTGTAGACTCTGTCAAACAAATAACACGCAGTATGTTGGAACAAAACATATTTCGAAGAATACATAACAGGGTAGGCGAATGCATTCAATGCTAAAAACAGGAAAAACACAGTAAAGCATAACTGTGGCATTATGCACATTATAGGATAATATTCCCCTACCTACATTAGTGGCCACGACAAACAAGGAAACTGCAAGCTGTACACGCAATGAATATGTCGAGCGTGGCGACAATTTGCCTACTGACAACCCAGATTTGAGTGAATTTGAAACAGATCTGACAACTCGAGTTAAACAGACTGAGACCAAGTGTCCTGATGATAAAGATGAAGTCTAAGATGAAGACGAAATTGTGTTTCCTTTGTGTGACCTTTTCACAATGTAAACAAAATATACACACCTTGTTTTTCTTTGAATGAATAAACATAAATGTGCATTCAGACACTGTCTCGCGCCTTATTCAAACATGTTGGTAATGCTAAATTGACAGTTGGACTTCCGGTGTGCGCCGGCGTCATACTCAAACTGTCTATACCGGCTTTCTGTCCTAACCGGCATATTATTTGGTCCCGAGTGATGCCGGTACTGACAGTGTGCACCATATACTACCCATGAAGTTGAGACTCACTAGTGTAAATATAGCCACTTACTTTAGGCAACTGTTCTAAACTAGATTTTACAAAATATTCCCGACTGTTTCAAGGTATTATTTACAGGTGAACTGCTGCATTGGAAAACAAAATTTGTAGCTTTGAAACGATTATTGTTACGAGTTCAGTAAATGATAAAACTCGGTGAAAATGGCGAAGTCTTGATAAAACAGCAGTTCACATGCACGATATTTGCGAATGCTTTTCAGTAATTTGCTGCATGATCCTCGTGCAATTAATGGCATAAGGTTTGCAGCTGGTTCCCCCCAAGTTAGTAGAGATATTTATTTTCCATATATATCTGTGTAACATAAAGTGAGTGTTTTAAGTGAGTCTAAACTTTTGATGAATGGTATACAGAGTGAGTTTTCACATTATGACACTATCACACATCAGGACTGTTGTATTTTATATATCCACTATGTCAGAATGGACCTTAGGATATAGAATTTCATCATTGGCTACACAGGCTTGTTGTAGTTTGACAAAGATATAGAATTTTATCACTGGCTACACAGGCTTGCTGTAGTTTGACAAAGGGATGTTCAAAGGCACCTTAGGAAGTTTACCCCAGGAAGATCTGAGCTGAGCCAGTAGCTTGTCTTTGAATCGGTGGACGTAAATGTCCGTAATCCTTTCTTTCTTATCTTCAGGCTTCTCGAAGTCCCTGTAATGGTGAAGGAGGGCATCCGTTTTCGGCACTTTGTCATGTTCGTACCCTATACTTGGACACTTGACGTTATTTCCATAGACTAACACGTTATTTCAGGGAAGCATGAATAAATTTCATGAAGTGAGTTGATGATAGAGGTTTGTAAAATTTGACAGGCGAATGTGAAACCATTTCTGTTATGCGCACATAATTTCAGTTCAGTTTTCCGCCCACTACTTAGGTAATGACATCACATTTGTAAGTCTGTGGAAATTACATCACGTGTCCGAATATAACTGGCACAGGTCTGTCTTCTAAAACAAATTTTCAACGTTGAAACGATTCTTATCATGAGCTCAATAAATGATAAAAATTGACGAATTCTTACCAAACCTTTACACTAAAACGGAGCTGTTCACATGCACAATATTTGCACATGCTTTTCGTCAGTTTGATGCATGATCCTCGTGTAGTTCATCTGGATAAAGATAGGGTTGGTTCCCCAAGTTTGTGGAGAAATTTATCTTTGATGTAACCATATGCATATATGCACCATGTAGTGCTCTCAGTGAGTCTAAACGTTTGTGTAGTTTAGAAAAAAATTAATTATTATTTAATTATTTACCTAAAATTTTACAATTTATCGGCCGTTACATAAGCGTACAACCGATACAGGCGGACGGGTCGGATTGTTTTCTGCGTACACATGTCACGCAGTGCAAATTTATTATACTACATGCAGTAAACAGATTACTAACATTAACCACTACCAAACAACTGGCCATGGATTGATTTAAAGACAGATGGACTTAAAAGGTGCACGGGTCACCAGTCTTGCTCGACTGGACGTGTGTGTCCTCTTCCCACGAGATTCGCCTGGCCAAGCTCGCTCGGTCTCCTTCCAGGTATATTATTTCCATAAATACACACAGGTGGGTTTATTTTGGTCAGGTAAACAGGTATGTGGCGTACATACATATTGCTTACTCATATGAACTAGCAAATGCAGTGCACATACACTGTATTGATTCAAAAGGCATGGCTTGCATTTTACAGCTTTGCGATTAGTTTCATGTACATATATTGGCAGGCACAGACGAACCTCGTTTATATAGACAATTACGTTTTCTCAAAACGTCCGGATAAACGAATTCCCAGATATCCGATTCATTTTCGCCAGTAACCTTCAATGCCAAAATTGGACCGTTGTTCTACAAGGAAGAAACGAGTTTGCATAATCCCGAGTCCTACCCATGCAAGGAGATAACCCTAGAGCAGAGTTGAAATCTGTCTCCAGGTTTTCTACAGTAATAACATAGATACGAGTGTGACGTCAGCTGTAGTGACAAGTCTAGCTGAGACAATTGCCTTTTTCATTCTGTGCCTTCCGTTTTGTAACTGAATTGTAATCGTCAGTTATGCTCTAAATTACTGGTTATATCTTACATGTTTCCAGGTGAAGTTGGATATAGCCCATTTCTGGTGTTCAACGCCGTGCAGGAATATAGCTAAAAGCGGGGTAAAACTCAACTCACTCACTAATTCATTGTCCAGTGACTTCTAATTACAAGCTATCGGCTTCTGGCGTGTTTCCAGGTGAAGTGGATATCGAGTAGTCACATCTGGACAAAAACAAGTCCGATTCCTTGAAGCATGTGTTTGATTTAGTTCATTTATTCATCAATTCATCTATTTCAAGTTAAACGTTTCATTCAATGGTATTCAGCAAGCGACGGGTATGCTGGGAAAGTAACGATAATCAGAATAAGGTGAAAAGACATTCACAAGAGAAGGTTTTCTAATTGTGTAGCGTACATTCTATTAATTTTCTACAATAGAGTTACACCAGTTGTGCAAATATTGATGTATGTTTAATGAATTTGAAACGAGATATTGTTCAGAACATAATTTACGGGTTATCAAACAATTCACCATTACGTACGCTTCACCAAATACATCCGACCCGTGAAGGTCCCGGAGCAGAATAGGCCTTCAGCAACCCATGCTTGCCTTAAAAGGAGACTATGCTTGTCGTAAGAAGCGACTAACGGGATCGGGGGGTCAGGCTCGCTGACTTGGTTGATACATGTCATCGGTTCCCAATTGCTCAGATCGATGATGATGTACTTGGTCACTGGATTGTCTGGTCCAGACTCGATTATTTACAAACCGCCGTAATATGACTGGAATACTGCTAGGTGCGGCGTAAAACTAAACTCACTTACTCACACTCACAAAATACGTCCATAAAAGCGTTTTCCAGAAGTATTATGAGTGAGCCATTTATGAGTGATAATCTAGTACAAAACGTTTAGTTCATTTTTTTGTTATTTCTCTCTTTGCTGCCACCGTATGCCAAAAACGTTAAATTTTAAATTGATAATTTTGATACGCGTATGTCCTTTTCCAAATTCCCTTTGAACACAAATAACACGCAGGACCTTTAAAGTATGGTGGAACAAAACATACAGTAGAGCAACAATTTGTGAAAACGCTACATGTATACTGTATACAACACATGTAGACTCTGTCAAATAAATAACACGCAGGACTTTTAAAGTGTGCTGGAACAAAACACACAATCGAACAACAGTCTGTGAAAACGCTACATGTATACTGTATACTACAAATGTAGACTCTGTCAAATAAATAAGATGCAGGACCTTTAAAGTGTGCTGGAACAAAACATATTTCGAAGAATACATAACCGGCAGACAGGAGACTGCATTCAATGCTAAAACAGGAAAAACACAGTAAAACATAACTGTGGCATTATGCACATTATAGGATTATATTCCCCTACCTACATTAGTGGCCACGACAAACAAGGAAACTGCAAGCTGTACACGCAATGAATATGTCGAGCGTGGCGACAATTTGCCTACTGAAAATCCAGATTTGAGTGAATTTGAAACAGATCTGACAACTCGAGTTAAACAGACTGAGACCAAGTGTCCTGATGATAAAGATGAAAATGAAGTCTAAGATGAAGACGAAATTGTGTTTCCTAAACTGACTTTAAGGGATGTTTTGAGAATGTGCACCCAGATCAAACATTTCGCATCCAATCAGGAAACATGACATCGTATCATGTGGAAAACTTGGAAAGTGCAGCTGAGGACATTGCGCTCGTGGCATCGGCACACAAAATACAAAGTAAGATCGGTGACCTTTTCGCAATGTAAACAAAATATACCTTATTTTTATTTGAATGAATACACATGAATTTTTCCGGTGTGCGCCGTCGTCATAAGCAAACTGTCTATTCCGGCATTCTGTCCTAACCGGCATTTTCATTTGGTCCCGAGTGATGTCGGTATTGAAAGCGTGCACTTCCCATGAAAAGTTTAGACTACCTAGTGTAAATATAGCCACTTACTTCATGCAACTGTTCTAAACTAGATTTTACAAAATATTCCAGACTGTTTCAAGGCACTGTTTACAGGTGAACTGCTGCATTGGAAAACAAATTTGTAACTTTGAAACGATTATTGTTACGAGTTCAATAAATGATAAAACACGGTGAAATGGCGAATTCTTGACAAAACAGCAGTTTACATGCACGATATTTGCACATGCCTTTCAGTAATTTGCTGCATGATCCTCGTGCAATCAGTGGCATAAAGTTTGCAGCTGGTTCCCTCAAGCTAGTGGAGAAATTTATTTTCTATATGTATATAACATAAAGTGAGTGTTTTAAGTGAGTCTAAATGTTTGATGGACAGTATGCATAGTGAGTTTTCACATTATGACAATATCACACATCAGGACTGTTGTATTTTATACGTCAACTATGTCAGAATGGGCCTTCGGATATAGAATTTTATCACTGGCTACACAGGCTTGCTGTAGTTTGACAAAAATATAGAATTTTATCACTGGCTACACAGGCTTGCTGTAGTTTGACAAAGGGATGTTCAAAGGCACCTTAGGAAGTTTACCCCAGGTAGATTTGAGCTGAGCCAGTAGCTTGTCCTTGAATCGGTGGACGTAAATGTCCGTAATCCTTTCTTTCTTATCTTCAGGCTTCTCGAAGTCCCTGTAATGGTGAAGGAGGGCATCCGTTTTCGGCACTTTGTCATGTTCGTACCCTAAACGGTACTTCCAAATTTGGTGTACACCAACAGTCTCCACCCGAGTAGGAATGATGATCAACTTTGAACGAGTGAAGAATTCCAGATCAGAGGACTCTCTCAATACGTTCAACAGCACGATAGATTTATATTTCACTGCTTCACTCCTACCGGAAAAATTCTTCGAATATGCTGGCCATTCTTTCCTGAAGAAGATACACCTTATAATGAAAGCACCAGTTTTAGGGTTAATTGAAAGCCTTTTCTGAATCAGAGATGACCATGTTCGGCCTACTTTGGGAATTATAAATTCATCCAGATCCGTAAAGACTATGTATTTCGAGCTGTGCAAATGTCTGTATAAGCAATCATTCAAAGCTGCAATTTGTGCAAAATAGTGTACTTCGACTATTTCGCTTGGTGGCCACGTGTTTACCCGCACTGGAAGATGCCACTGCACAACTTCTATAGATCCTTCCGCAACATAGTGTCTGAGGACAGCGTCTACATTGGTGCCCGTGCTGTAATTATAAAACACTAGCTTTTGGGCACCCATTAATTTGTTGAACTCCACCATTTCTACCAACTCGAAAGCTCGGCTATATTTGAAATTGAGTGGCGTCACGCAAACTGTAAAGTTTGTTGTCGTATTCTTTGAGTACATCACCTTAAGAAGGTTAAGTGGCTGCTTGCAAGACTTAGTCACTATTGAAACAGCATACGGGCGTCGGTTTTTGGGTATGCCACACTTAATATACACAGCTCGATATCTGAAAATATAAAAAAGCGGTCTTCATTACAGCGTTTGTAAAGTTGCATTACTGAGTCGATTTATAGTGGAGGAATATTGCAAAAAGCTGCGTAAATCATGCTCACTCATTCAGGTGTGGGGTCAGTCACAGGCAAACTGTACCGCTAATGGAGTTGCGCAGCATAGATAATATGACAAGTCTTCATATATGCTCGCATGTAAGAAGACTGGTGAATTCTCTATGGTGCGCAACCCATTTGCGCTACAGTTTGCCTGTGCATCAGTAAAGTGTCGCTGCTCTCCCCACCACCACCACCAACCCCCAAAAAACCAAACCAACCATCCCCCACACCCACACCTCACACCCGCAAAGAAACTGCTGAAATGACCCTGATTGTGACAAACTCAACAAACTCACCCATGAACTCACCATTCAACCCACTCACTCACTCGCTGAGAGCAAAGCCAAAAGATCTAGTCGCCATAGAAGGTATAAGGCACCGTAACACCGACCTACCCGAGGCCCGGATAATACGTACTTTCGCTTATGACCCTCCAGTAGCATCTCGACATGTGCCTGAATTTCGTAAAGTTCCACGTGCTTGGAGTCTTTAAACCACAACTGACACAGGAGGGGCCCGTGTCTGTTAAAAACAGACAGACCAAGAACACGAACAATAGGAGACGTTCCGGCGTCGTCGTAGAATGCGGAGAAAACATACAGGACATGACCTTGGCCCACCTCCTGCCAAACCTGTGTGTCCTTGATATCCGTGGGCCGCCTGATGAGAGGGCACAATGCTTGGCCTGGTGAAAGTCTTTCCTCATTTGTCCTGTTAATGGGTCTGATTACGGCCTGTACCCGTTTCATACTGGCAGTGGCGGGTGATCCTAATAGGTAAGTATAGGTGAAAACAAGTACGACGTTAACTACAAATATCATACACACACCGTTGGCAACACGTGACTTCATATTCACTTCTCCCGAAGATTTTATCAACGGGTAGGCTTTAAAGAAACACTAGAGCAAGGTAAACACGCATCTGCATGTTTCCCAATTCATTTTGCTCATCTTGACCTGCTTTCTTCAACGTCTTTCCCCTCCCACAGGCTGAATCACAGTATGTCCTTTGTGAAGTATCGTCAACTGACAGACTTAGTTGTTCCATTCATAGGCTTATAATACAGATCACAGAAATAGCCCTTCAGTGGGGAGCTGTTTCTGTGACGGCCAATACGGGATATCGGTTTCTCGCCTTCTGTTGTGGCTTATATAGTATGACTTCTCTTCTCTCACTATCACTTCATCGTCTGTGTTATGGCCTTCTGCTGTTGTCGTTTTCTTGTCTCTCGCTTTCTCTTTTCGAATTATCGCTTCTTCGCGGCCATCATCGAATTCGAGAAGGCGATGTCCCCACCTGGCCACCATAGCTTCAAAGTAGCGACATGCTTCAATGAACAACTTCATATCATACTGTTTTTTATTTGTGGGATTCCTATTCAGTGTGATCTTATTGTGAGGCTTTCTTTGTCCTCGTCGTGACGTATTGCATGTGGAGTTATATTTCCGTGTTGGGCTGACACTGTCACCGAAGCTGTCGAGCGACCACTCAACAAAGACAGGGCGCTTGTACAGCTAGCTCGGTATTATTCCAGTAAAACAAGATCTGGGGAAAACGCAAACAGCTGTTGATCGTTCAGCCGCGACCCATGCCGATCATGACACACCACCACTCCCATACCTGATCCACATATCACTATTTGTTTGCTGTATAACGACGCACTTAGGTTACTCTTTGTAACGGACATTTTTCTATTTGAATATTTTGCAATAATACATTACATGTAGTGTTTATTAAAGGAGGTGTAAAACTGCTTTACTCATGACAGTACACGACATCTGTACCCTCTCTTATGTCTTTATTGCACTATATATTTACACATATTTTAGCAATATTTTGGGGGATGCTTTATATATTCTTCATAACTTCCTTGACTGTTATATTTGAAACTGTTATGTACAATTTGTGATGGCATTAGTTAAATAGTGGACGGACAACTGAACTGAAATTATGTGCGAATAACAGAGATGATTTCACATTTGTCTGTCGAAGTTTACAAAGCTTCATCATCAACTCACTCAATGAAAAGTATTCAGGCTTCACTGAAATAACGTGTAAGTCTGTGGAAATTACGTCAAGTGTCCGAATATAACTGACACGGGTCTGCATTCTAAAACAAATTTGTAACGTTGAAAAGATTCTTATCATGACTTCAATAGATGATAAAACTCGTGCGAAAATTGGCGAATTCTTAACAAAACTTTATCATCAAAACGCAGCTCTTCACATGCACAATATTTGCACATGCTTTTCGTCAGTTTGATGCATGATCCTCGTGCAGTTCATCTGGATAAAGATACAGTTGGTTCTATATGTACCATACAGCGAGCGCTTTAGTGAGTCTAAACGTTTGATAGGTAGCATATAAAATCATTGTTCCGTAAAGAAAAAACTGGTCGGTCGAATATTCAGTTCAATCCGAATAATTCAATTACCTGAAGTTTTACCATTTACAACCCGTAACATAAACGTAAAACTGATACAGGTGGACGGGTCCGACTGTTTTCTGCATACACATGTGGAGACTGCACATCGCTATTTTGAATGCAAATTTACGATACTACATGTAGAACGTAGATATTTACGAACACTACACAAGGGGCCAACTGGGTTAATTTAAAGACAGGTGGACTTAATGTAGTTCACGGGTCACCAGTCTGGGTCGACGGGGCGTGTGCGTCCTCTGCACTCGAAAGTCGCGTGGCCAAGCTTGCTCGGTTTCCTTCCGAGTTATATTATTTCCACAAATACACACAAGTGACTTATGTGGTGTACATACATATTGCTTACTCATGTGAACTAGCAAATGCAGTATTGATTCACTGTATTGAATCATCAAAAGGCATGGCTTGCATTTTACTGCTTTGCGATTAGTTTCATGTACATACTTTGGCAGGCACAGACGGACCTCGTGTATATAGACAACTACGTTTTCTCAAAACGTCAGGATAAACGAATTCCCAGATATCCGAATCATTTTCGCCAGTAACCTTCACTATTGGACCGTTGTTCTACAAGGAAAAAACGAGTCCTAGAATTGATCGTTTGTAATTTATTCCACCCTTATATTTATGAACAATATATTAACCGGCTGTCCGATACATATATTGTATGAATTATAACCATGTAAGGGAGATAACCCTAGGGCAGAGTTGAAATCTACTCAAGGTTATCTACAATGATTATATATATACGAGCTGTAGTTACAAGTCTAGCTGAGATAATTGTGCCGTCCGTTTTGTAATTGAATTGTAATTATCACTTATGCTCTAAATTACTGGTTATATGTTGTACATATCGGATACTATTAATAGTGTATTACTGAGTTGAGGGCCTCCTTGATGTGGACAGTTGTGTTGACAAATAAGTAAGTTTTATCAACAGAAAACCTGTCAACTTATTTGTGAAAAAAAGTAGTAGGTGGACGAGAAGGTTACCCGATGCACGCTAGATACATTCACACAAGTCAGCAAGTCACCCCTCACCCTCTCTTTCTCTCTCTTTCTCTATCTCTCCCTCTGTGTGTGTATGTGTGTGTGTGCGTGCGTGCCCCCCCCCCCCCCCCCCCCCTCTCTCTCTCTTTTGGAATATACATTAAAATATATAGAGAGGATGTGCAAAACACTAAACATTTTGCAAAAATCAGGGCTCACGGAGTTCAACGAAACGTTTTCAGACAGATGAATCTGAACATAGCTACGGATTGAATCAGTTGTTATTGTGTTTGCTTGTAGTCTCGTATAATTGTTTAATCTCAACTGTGAAAACTTACAGCCACAAATGCAGCTAGTCTGAAACACTGAGCAGTTTTGTATAAGATCATGCAAAGATGGTCTGTTGTAAAAACCTAATTTCAACCGATGACATCCTACAGGGACGCTTTGTATTCTTGACGATGATAACATGATAATACTCCTAGGCCAAATGTAGAGATATCATGAAAATCAGGTAATATGATACACCCAGCCTTATCACCCATACTGCATATCTTGACCATGCTGAACACCAGTGCTTGTCACCACACATTAGACAATGTGATCAATTCTAAAGCAGTTTGTTTATGAACATGTGGACACTGCTTCAACAGTGGACTGAACCCAGTTAGTTTTTAATAACCTGCGGGTGGGAGGTGTCATACCAATTACTGAATAACACGTTTACTGCTGCTGAGAGATCCTAAAAGATAGGGACTTTTCTAACATTTGGCCTAGGACTAATAACATGTGAAGTGTTTGTGACGGGCGAACAGCACGTCGGTACATACGATCTAAGCGGCCGTAAAATCATTGAAACTATACCAATGGTCACATATAACATTTTTTATTTGATATCACCGTGGAACGTATTTTGGATAAACGGTGTCTTTTGTTTCAAATTATGTTTCATCTTCAGTTTACGATATAATTTACGGCATTATATTTAAATAAGTAACTCTAACTTCGCAAGGGGATTAGTTGTGATCGTGATAAGCATGGACGATTTACCGTATGTCAGCTGTTTCAACCAGTCATGGCTATGGTTGTACTGAACAGCGTTTCTCGTCTCTTAAGAACGGACTTTTGAAAGTCAATTCTAACGGGTTTTGTGCTAAACAGAATGCATTTTACCCGTTGTCCTGACGATTTACCGCTTTGTGAGCTATTTCAATCAATCTTGGCGTTGTTTGTGCTAAACAGACTGAGTTTAGTTTTACTCCGCTTTTAACAATATTCCGGCAATGCCATGGCGGGGGACACCAGAAATGGGCTTCACAATCCATGCGGGGAGTCGAACTTCGGTCATCGGCGAGACCAGCGGACGCTTTACCTTCTAAGGTATCCCGCAGCTCTCAAACACAGCACGCTGGTATGGGCGAGGACACTTTTATGTCGGTGTAGGGCAAGAAATAAGTTAACAAACAACCAACTCTGCAATATCTGACAAATAATTCATTACAAAATTGTACACATTCAGCTAGTACGACGATTGCTCTCAGAACCTTTTTCTCAAATATGTCTCAGATAGCATATACCCCTATACCCACAGGCACCTGGGATCAACAATTGCCACTTTAATATATTAGCAGGGGTATACGCTCAAAGAGCATGAATTTTTAACATCATTTGGTTTCCAAATGGAATATTACTGTGTTTCAGATTTCCAATTCTAAAAAGTTTGAAGTGGGATGCGTCAGTCCTTTTGTCAGTACAGTGACGTAGCCAGGTAGATGAACACGCCGAAGGCCCGGGTTCGATCCTTCACATGGTACAATCACGGCCTGAACTATGTCTGGTGTCTCACTCACTCGCTCAATTACTGTTCATATGCCCTCATTATATTACTAGCGATTGAAGGACTTTAGTTTTACGCCGCACGCACCAAAATTCCAGATATATGGCGGCGGTCTGTAAATAATCGAGTTTGGAACAGACAATTCCGTGATTAACAGCATGAACATTCTGCGCAACTGGGAACCGATGACATGTGTCAGCCAAGTCAGCGAGTCTGACCACCAGATCCCGTTAGTAGCATCTTACGACAAACATGGGTTACTGAAGATCAGTTATAATTCGGATCTTCACGGTTCCCGCTATAATGGGGCGAAGTAAAACTGAACAGTCGTTCAGCTTACATCTATGTGCATGACATCTGGATGTAGACGTTTTTGTTCACCATTCTGTTTGAATCTGTGGTTTATAGTAAGCAGTTGTTAGACTATAATTAACCTGACCACCCAATCACGTTAGTCGCCTCTTATTACGACAAGCATAGTCGCATTATATTACAAGCAAACATCAGTAACATAACCAGCTTTGGTAGTCGGATAGACTAACAAGTAGAATTGAACGTATTTCACAGAAATAAAAACAAAAAACAAATCATTCTCGTAATCCCAAATATAACATATGCTACAAAGAGAATGATTATAGGAAAAAAATAGTTTTAAAAAAATATATTAAAAACCCCCACATAATTAAAAGGCTCCCTGAGACTATTCTTTAGGCTTGTATGAGCCTTCTTGGATATTCAGTTGTTTTAGGGTTTGTATAACAGACTAGTAGCCGGGTGGTCGAACGATTGTTGTAAATCTACACGTTCGGTAATCCGATCACATCCCAAAGGTCCTATGCTTGTTGTAGGCGTATATATCTCGTGCTTTCAGGCTTTGCATTGGCTGGTGAAAATTCGTTTATTCACAAGAGGCTACATCATGGATGGACTTGACTCCAAGTTGAACAGCACTAGCTCATAACACAGATCCCAACAGAAGCATGTATAATAGTCCGTAAGCAATGATAAAATCTTCGAAAAATATTTTTGTAATTTAATATTATACATTAAAAGCGGAGCAAGTCTAGAATACAAATCCTTATACGCATGCGTGTAATGACCTTTGACCTGCAGAGGAGGTTATTCTACGTCCGATCTCAACAAGATTAAATGGAATTTCGCAGTCTGTAGAAGAAAGCGTAAACGCTGTAACGTGAGTATATTTTCAGTTGTCCCACACATGATATTATGTATAAGTATATATCCTAATTCATGTATTTGTCCCGTGTGCACTTCGGAAGTTTGACAGGCCAGTGGGTTGACTGTTGTGTTGTGGCACCTTGTCACATGCAACGAGAAACAACCATAGTCCGAACTGATAAATAAATAGCATGAATTTATCATTACAGTTGATTTTTTACTGATTTCGTCTCACATCGGTGTACCTGAGGTGTAAATGGTGCTATCTGTTCGACGAAAACAGGTGTTCGCGAGAAGGAACGTCAGACAGTGGTTTGTAATTCAGGGGCAGATAACTACGCTTGGCTTTGTTAGTGTAAGTAATTGCGGGATTAGCACTATTATGGATCGAGGGGATAGAATGAGAAGCTGTTTGTAGAATATATGTTTCATAACCCTTTTACTCAGACTTACAACATTTCTCTCCTAATCTCTCAATGAGGTATAAAATTGTAAATTTTGATTGATTTGCAAGCGGTTAATGGTTGAAGTTGTCCAGTTTCAGTTTGTTCAAAACTAATCTTTAAAAAACGTTTATAGAAGTAGGGGCTTTATGGAGGGTGTATCAGTGAAGGTTTTAGGTGCTTGATAACAATGTGAGAATCTGCACTGAAATGTCACTCTAACTGTGATCAAGAAGTTGTTTGTCCATATATGGTTATCTTTCTATAGTTCTAGACATAGTCCCTTATGTTTGAACCTATATGGTGTTGTCTATGTCATAAAGACTTTGTTTTACTGACTTAATGGATGTGTGCTCAAATGGGGACAGTCTTAAGTTGTACTGAAGGCTGAGAGCTAGAACGGTGTATCAGCAAGGAGACTGCATTGCAGTATATTAGGTAACCTATCACAGGGTTGTGTATTGGCAAATGAAATGTATTGCAGTATATTGTGATTCATGTACCCGATATATTGGGAACTAAGTCTTTGACAGTGAGTGACACTATTTGTGCATGTCAGTCCTATTTTCTGCATTGTAAGTCCATTAACATATATGTTATGGTACAGGTAACGGCAAGATCAACATTAGGTTGCATGGTGAAGGGTTCTTTTTTCTTGTTAATACAATTTATAGTGTTACAGTATGTTGTTTTGTGACTGAATAACCCAGGAAAACATTTGTTGTGAATGAAAGTCTGTGTAGATTTTAATTTAAAGCATGAAGATAATTACAGAAACTTCCTATATGTTCTTTACCCAATATAAATCAATCAATCATTCATTTGAATTAAAGTTTAATTTTTTTAAGAATTTATTTCATCTCACGCTATGTTCTTGTCCCATGGTTGGATGACCAGGTGCAGATTATGCTAGTTACAACAACCACGTGTGGCATAGTTCACATGGAGGCTGGCCTCGAGAGCTGAAAGGGGCAGCCAGGCAGTCTTGTTGTTAAACGTTCGCTCTTCACACTGAACACCCAGGTTTGACTCCCCACATGGTTACTATGTGTGATGCCTATTTCTGGTGTTCCTTGCTGTGATTAATATTGCTAGAAGCGGCATAAAACAGAAACTCACTCACTCAAGAGCTGAGCCCAAATTCAGATACTTGCTTAACTTGAGATGAGATGATGCTCTTTACCGAAGAGGGCTGTCCTGAGTTACCTGATTTCATCGGGTATCATTCATTCAGGGACAACTGACAGAGCTAAATCTCTTCTTTAACCCAATTTAAACTGCACACTTATATATTTCTGATTATTGAGGGGTGGTAGGTTTGCCTTGTGCTTAAGGTGTTCGATTGTCGCACTGAAGAGTCGTGTTGGATTCCCCACAAGGACACAGTGTGTAAAGTCCATTTCTGGTGTCCCCTGCTGTGATGCTGCTGGAATACTGCTTAAAACTTGCTCACTATCTGATGATCTCTTTCCATCCTTTACAGGTGTAGATTGGGCCTACAATGTTGAATGTGCTGATCTGTCATATCTAAAGTGTACTGACTTGTTTGACAGGCCCTTTATGGGTGATTAATGTTAACTTATTTAATCCAAACATTGATGTTCTTCGATGACTTGACCGTAAGGAAACAGACCTGGGCCTAGATTTTTGAAGCTCTATTACTCTTAGCGCTAAGATAATTGTAAGTTAATGTCAATGTATGGAATTTAACACTAACTTAATGTAGGCCCAGGAAAGGTTGTCCGTGCATTAATATGAAGGTGAGATCACCTGGCCAGTGATTTAATTCATCTCACTGTGTCACATTCACATTGATTCATTCACGCTTTGAGCCAGTGGTATGTCTGGTCAAGATTCTGTAAGAATCTGCCAATATCCCCAGCTTGAAATGCCAAAGTTAAATTTGGTATTGTAGTGAAAATACAAAATTAAAGGTAGGTGTTAGGGAAGGGTTGGGTTAGGGTTAGTATGCATAAGCATAATACGACCTCATCAATACTAATGACAAAAAATGACCTGTCTTTGTATATCTTGTTTTGCTGGCATTTACAAAGACTGGTCATTTTCTCTGTGGACCTGTGAAGGTCCCAGGGTAGAATAGGTGTTCAGCAACCCATGCTTGCCATAAAAAGAGACTATGCTTGTCGTAAGAAGCAACTAACGGGATCGGGTGGTCAGGCTTGCTGAGTTGGTTGACACATGTCATTGGTTCCCAGTTGTGCAGATCGATGCTCATGTTGTTGATCACTGGATTGTCTGGTCCAGATTTGATTATTTACAGACCACCGCCATATATCTGGAATATTGCTGAGTGCGATGTAAAACTAAACTCGCTCACTCATTTTCTATGTGGTGTGCAACCCTATGTGCACTACAGTTTGCCTGTGCTTTAAGTATCACTATTACAGTACTTTACGATCCATGAAGGTCCCGGGCTAGAATAGGCCTTCAGCAACCCATTCTTGCCATAAAAGGCTTGTCGTAGGAGGATACTAACGGGATTGGGTGATCAGGCTCGCTGACTTGGTTGACAGATGTCATCAGTTCCCATTTGTGCAGATTGATGCTCATGATATTGATCACTTGATTGTCTGGTTCATGCTCAGGTATTTGCATACTGCCGCCATTAGCTGGGATATTGCTGTGTGCAGTGTAAAACTCAACTCACTCACTACAGTACTTTACAAGACATATATTATTCCTGTAAGGAATTTTATTTTGGGGTGCTCTGGACCGTCAGCATAGTAGTGCAAGGTAATATTCTGGTATTACTAAATGAAAATGCCAGGTTTTGTTGCCAAATGTATAGTTATACTTAAAGTTTAGACAAACTTTTTCAATCACAAACAATAATGGATAGCATGAATATAATGAGATTACTTTTGTCCATGCATGTTATATGTCGTAAGAGGAGACTAATGGGATCGGGTGATCAAATTGGCTGACTGAGTTGTCATTGGTTCCCAGTTGTGTAGATCAATGTTACTACTGTTTACCATTGTATTGTTTGGTCCAGACCTTGTTGTTTACAGAGTTGCAGAGTGTGGCGTAAACCTAAAGTCTTCTTTTGGTGGAAGGATAAAAAAAAATTGTTTAAACATACCTGAAAATAAAATGTTAACTTATTAATTATATAAAAAGGCTCAGAGATACGTCAGATTAGTGTTCTACATAATCAGGGTAATAACTCACCATAAGGAGTTGAAGAAATGTTAATTCCTGACATAGCCTTTGTAATTTTAGTCATGTGGCAAGTCTAGATCCTTGGGCTCCTTTTTATGATATTTTACCAGTATAATTAAGGAACGGTACGTTTATTTTTGAAACAAGCTTGACAACCGTACATGAATCTGTATCAATATGTCACACTCACAAATTAAAAGAAGTTGTTATCCATAAAGTGTGTTCAATAATGAGACCAGAGGTTGGCTTATCTTCGAACTCCAGATAACTCATGTATACTTTGAGTGGTCAGTGGGATTACCAGCTGACAATGTTCAACTATCAGACCTTCAACTAGCAGTCCTTCCAATAAGCTGTATTACTGCTGGCCTTCTTATGGTTCGTCCATCGATAATGAGGACAATTGCTCCCTTTCCTGAACCCATTTCACAGTGTTTGGGCAGTGATAGATATCATTATTTCCTAGATCAAAGTCCATCCATCTTAATTCCTATTTTCTGTTCAGAATTATGTTATCGCTAACAGGATTCAGGATAGCATGTCTTGTCTAGTTGTTGTTGTTAGTACTTTGAAAGGAGCTTGTTGAACTTGCTGTGTTTATTCCTGGCTGAGAAGAGATGGTGCATGATGAATTGGTGGTGTTTAGAGCTTTGTGACTAAGAGTGTGGGGGTGGGGGTGCGGACTGAGCTGTGACACACTATCGACAACACCAGGGTAAAGTACACACTGTTATGGATCATGTAGGCTTCAACATGGGGATATGTGGTATGTATTTTCATAGAAAAATGAGATCTTGACATTTGTTTATTTATGTATGGTTTTGTGTTGCTCATAACATGTACATGGAGTTGATGGTAGATTGAAGCTAATGTTTTTTCTTGTATTCGGGGCATAATTTGTTTTCTTGTGATGTTCTCATTAAAGTAGGGATGGTCCCATTTGTGTCTTGATTTGCAGGAAAACGAACCTATCCCAAATCTTTTGGATATATTTGTCAACAATGTTTAATCCAGTGTGTGAAATTTATGCTGGTCCAGTGGTGTCTGGTTAGTAAAAATTCATCAGGACCAGTAAATAAGTTTGCAGTGGTGGCCAGTGAATTTTTAAAGTAAATCTATGAATGTTATTTTGGACCAGTGAAGTACAGACAGGACCACTTATTATTGTCCACTCACTAGTCCTGTGGGCTTGTGGTACATTTTGAAAGGTTTCTTTCCCTTTTAATTTGACTGTTTCTAGATTACTGAATTTTGGATGAGATAGAGAAATGGCAAATAAGAACAAAGATGAACGAAAATTATGAAGTAGCTGTAGTAATTTGGTTAATATAAACACAATATGGGTGGTCAAGGATAGACACAGTCAAAAGATCATTGGTCCGAGGGAACATACAAACTTAGGACAAGTTGTTCTATTCCTAAATCTACTCATTTTACAATGACTACAAGTTCAGAGCTGCTGGCCATTTTGTTATGATCAATGGTGTCTACTCCAGGTCACAGGTCTGTATTTGACAGATGTATGGATTAGTGAGGTTCATGTGTGTCAAATTTTGTTTTAGTATCCTATGACCCCTTTGTGTGGATATTAATGTGTTTATCTACCAGGGCCGCGTTTCACAAAACTCTCGTAAGCCTAAGATCTCGTAACTTTTCTCGTAGCATCCGTAGCTCCTGTGTTTCAGTATAGGAGGCACAATGGCTACGACAAAACTTACGTGATCTTAGGCTTAGGAGAGTTTTGTGAAACGGGGCCCTGATTACATAGTGAGAAATAATGGAGCTGTGATATTGCCTGAAGAAACACAAGCCTGTATGTGTAATTGTCTGGAAAAGTGTCTGAAAAGTTTTCTTTATGAATATTTTGGGTTTGTGTTTGAAATGTTTCATCATTGGAATATTAGAAAACAATACCCTTATTGCATATTTATTCTTACACCAAATATTTGCAGATCATGCACACTGAACTATTTGGGATATATTTTGTAGACAGTGTTCCGACTAATTTATTTGGTCCATGCCAAGATCAAATACTGTTATGCTGTTTGGGTAGCCAGGTGGTTAGAGTGTCCACTTGTCAAGCCAAAGATCCAGGTTCAATTCCCCACATGAGTAAAATGTGTGAAGCCCATTTCTGTTGTCCCTCTGCCTTGATATTGCCGGAGTATTGTTCACAGTGGCGTAAAAACTAGTCTCACTCAAAGTGAGTGAGTGAGTTTAGTTTTATACCGCACTCATCAATATTCCAGCTATATGGCGGCGGTCTGTAAATAATTGAGTCTGGACCAGACAATCCACTGATCAACAACATAGCATCAATCTGCGCAATTTGAAATAGATGACGTGTCAACCAAGTCAGCGAGTCTGACCACCCGATCTCGTTAGTCGCTTCTTACGGCAAGCATAGTCACCTTTTAAGGCAAGCATGGGTTGCTGAAGGCCTATTCTACCCTGGGACCTTCATGGGTCCTCACTCAAAGACTGTTTGGTGTACCATATGAGTGTCATTAGATATGAAACTACCAGTGTAATGCATTTGTTTGCCCTATAGTTGTACTATATACTGCCAGTATGCAGGTGTTTACAAGTGACACATTACCTAGCATGTGACGCCAGAAGCCCAGTTTATCATAAGAGGTGTTGGCATGAAGTGGGCGGTCATCCTCAATGGGCTCAAGGTGTACCATAAAACTACAATGCTCATTTCTATATCATCAATAACTGATCTGTCTTTCCAATGTTCATTTGCACACAGATCTTCACCAATAGTTGGAAAAACTGTAGTGTTGCAATGACTGAAAACCCCAGATAGATTAGATAATGTATGTATATATAAAGACTCTGAAGGTAACATATTGACAGTGATATAGATTAGGTAAGTGTATGTAGTGTCAACTGTTTGTAAACAAAGTTACTGGCATTATATTATCAGCATATGTGTATGTGTCTGGGAATCTCTGAAACAAAAATGCTTGTAGATACAAAGGTTGTTATGTTGTCATAAAAAAATGTGGAAAATATGTTCAAGTTAACCTGCCGTCAACATATCCCGACTGAAATATCTATTGAAAATGCATGTCATATCCTGTGAATCACTTTATGGAGGCATTTGGGCCATGGTTAAATAGCCATTTTTATCATTTTTGTTTTCATTTACACTAATTTACAGAGTTCTTATTTTCAGGTCGGAAATCTTCAGTGGGGTTGAATTAAAATGAAATAAATCAATGTGTGTAAAATTGTTATTAATCCTTGTTCTAAGAAAGCAGGGTCAGTGGATCTATGATCCAACAAATACTAGGTAATTTCCTTATGGGTCCATAGCTGAGGAAGTTCGATAGTTACTGAGGATAAATTGAGTCTTCATTGTCGGAGCATTCTACTTCACAGAATGACAAAGCTGATCTAGATAAGGCAGATCTAGGTAATGAAGTGTGTTTCTCAACATGGCACAAGATGAAGGACGTCCTTGATTCCTCTTGTATGTAAAGGGACACTAGTACCCACTTATCACCCTGTCAGTGATAACAACAGGATGTCTCTTCCTATTTTTAGTTCTTGTAAATTGCTTACAGTTCTAGAAATAGGTCGTATCTGTGGCTTTTAAATGAGTCTAAAAAGTCTACTAACTTAGAATAGCGCTTTGGAATTTCAATACAGTTTATCTATATATAAACATGTTGAGTCTGTTCAAGTTAGTGTGAACAATGTGAAGTTATGATCAGAAATAACACTGTCCAAAGACATTACTTGCCTGGCTTTTTAGAACTTCATTATCAACATATTTTAAATTGAAGTGTGACAAATAATAACTCTATTTACAACAGCCCTGATACTTTTTTTAAGCTTATGTGGACTATTATTAACATAACGGACATGAAAAACAGTGCCTTGTAGTTTAGTTGGGTTAAAATGACTCTGACAGACCCTGGAGCCTCCAAAATCAGGTGAGCAGGAGTTCAAAATGTTTTTAATGCCGCTTGGCACAGGGTAGTGACTTTAAGTAAGTAACTTGTCTTGACTAGTTTCCACTTGCCTTGATTTTTGTGATGAGATTATGAAAGAATAAATCAGCATGGTATTTGATGTTAATTTTAACTGGACTATTTATCGAATACTGATAAATAGCAAAGAAAGGTAACCCTACTTTATTATTGTGAAACTTAATAGCTATATTTTGAGCAGATATAAAATGATATCCAAGTTGTAATTGCAGACCGTAAATGTAAATTATCTAGTAGCCCATACACATGCATGATTCAGATTATTTGATTGCCTGAAATGAAAACTGACTTGTCACGGGCGTCGGGCGATGGGATTTTTGAACCCCTGGATAAGCTTGAAAAAACTCTCAAGATTTTATCTCTGCTGATTGTATCGTTTGTTTCTTGTTCAACAGGGTTGGTAGGGTTGCCTTGTCGTTAAAGTGTTTGCTCATTACACTGAAGACCTGGGTTCGATTCCCCACATGTGTACAATGTGTGAGGCTTATTTCTGGTGAACATGCTGTGATATTGGAGGAATATTGCTAAAAGCGGCTTAAAACCATATTCATTCACTCACTTGTTTAACACTTCACTCAGCAATGTTCCAGCTGTATGGCAGCAATCTGGAAATAATGGAATCTAGACCAGACAATCCAGTGATCAACATCATAAGCATTAGTCTGTATTAGTAGACTTTTAATTTTCATCAACATCATTACATGCATACTTTGTGTGAAGCCAGTTTGGGATATTCCTGGAAGTCTGGTTATACCATACTTACTGGACTCTTAACAGTTCACTGGAATGGTCAAAGTACTGGCTAATAATTACGACCGACACTTTGCTGACTGAAATGTTGCTGAGAGTGAGGTAAAACTAAACTCACTCACTCACTCACTCACTCACTCATGGGCATTTCTTCAATTTTACTGCAGGTAAATTTCATAAATCTTTTTGAATTTTGTCATTAGGGTATAACTGATCATGTGTGCACATCAACATTTAAGTGTTAACTCTTTGTTATCTTCTGACGTCAGCATGATAATTAATTCTGCTGCATAAGCTACACTAATCAGATAAGTGCTGTGTCACGTATGCCGTATGTCATGGCTTAAGGTAAATTTGGCGTAGTGATATAGTTTGGCAGAAGACCAAGTGTATGGTTGTGTCCAGTTGGGATTTGCAGATAGGTTTAAATCTCAGCTTATCAATGATTTATGGTCCTTAATTTTGATGTTGGATGTGTGGACTTTTGTTATATTGGTGATCAACTATGATAACAGGAATTTTTCACCTTTTGTCTGAGAACCAGTTCTCTCTAGCATGTTTAGATTCCAACATAAACTAATGCTTAGTCTCTGAGTATAGAGTACTGATTGTAACAAATAAGCCCATTTACATTGAAAAAGTGCCCAAAGCAGATCACTAAGATTCTGAACCTGTGGAAATCTAGACTTCATTTAGAGCTTTAGCATTGTGGGAAGGGCTGCCCTGCAGGTAGAATAATATGGTTCAGGAATAGACAGACTATTTCTAACAGTGCATTAAATTTTTTGTTACCGTTCAAGTGTGGGGAACCAAGTGGTAAAAGTGTTTGCTTATCATATCGAATACTGTAAACTGTCTTGTTTCCATGCCTTTAAATTTTCGCGGGTGACGGTCACTAAACCTTTTCACGCCTTCTTATTTTTGTGAGGTGATCTTGTTACAGGGGTGTCTCTGAATATTTTTCCACGACATGCAGGCATGTGACCTTTGACTTGTTATAAAATAAACAGATCTGCGAAGTTATCTCACAACAAATTAGTGTAATTGATTTCAGATTAATCCTTTTTAATTGGGTGTTAGAACAATGAAATAGAACGTGATTGAGCCGTGTTAATCCAGATTAGCCCAGCGGTGACACGTGATTGAGCAATGACACCTGTATTGTTTTTGTGTTGTTGACTTACCTGAATAGAGTGTATGATATATCTATATTATCGCATGTTTTTATTCTCGTGTCATCAAGTCTGATGCGAAGTTCGCGAAAATTAAACGGTCGCAAAAATTTGTCTGATTACAGTATACAGGTTCGATTTCCAGCATGGGTACAATGTGTTAAACACATTTCTTTTTGTCATGCTCACTCACTCACTCACTCACTCTCTCGCTTACTCGCTCACTCAGTTTCTGTGAAGATATGGGGTAGAACAGGTCTTCAGCAACCCATGGTTGCCACAAATGGCAACTATGCTTGTTTAAAAAGAGGCGACTAACGAGATCGGGTGGTCAGACTTGCTGACTTGGTTGATAAGTCATTGGTTCCCATTTGCACAGATCGATGTTCATGCAATTGCTCACTGGATTTTCTGGTACAGACTGCCGCCATTATATAATAGCTCGAATACTGTTGAGTGCGGCTTAATATTATACTCACTCACTGACCCACTCCTTATGTTCTCTGCATAGACATAATGCTATGTTGATGTCTTATGTCATACTGGAATGCATGACCCTTGAGATCTATCCATATTTAGAACAAGCTGGGAATACATTAAAATAGCCCATTGAATGGATAATGTCAGCTGATAGTGACCATCAAGTGAAAGAATTGCCTGTTCTTGAACCAAGCAGATATACAAGTGTGATAGGTGTTTGTACCCTGCAGTACTTAGGTCAGTGATTCAATATAAGGCAAACTTTGTTAAAACAGATGATCTTCATTTTTTTTAGTATGTTTGGAGGGTTTCCAATTTTGGTGTTGAAACTGAAAAATTATCCTCCTCACTGTAACGTGAAGAGATATGTTTCTGTCTCCCAAGGTTGTTGTTATAATGAAGGCATGAGACCACTACCTGTAACACCTGATCAGAATAAGTGTAGTCTAGGCCACATGTGAAGTTCATTCAGTAAATTTTCCTGACTCTGAAAAAGTTATTCAGCATTAAGTAGACAACAGAGAGTTTTAAGAATGAGGTAAGATTTATGTTTATAATATTATGCACATATTTTGGATATTTTTGTTAAATCTTACTTTATAAGAAATGTTTAATCTGAAATGTGTGTTAGTTTTTCTCCTGTGGTTCCTTTAAATTTTCAATGAGTTAGACAGACATATGAAACTTACAGGACCCAATATCCTTTTAGTTTGAAACACCATCACTCATGTCAGAGCACTGTATAGTGTGTGTGAAGTGGTTTCTCCATGCTAAAGCTGGAATATTTAGACCTACCATAGCAAGCTTTCAAACAGTACAGAAAAATGCAGAAAAGCCCACATTAATCGTGGAAATAGCAACATAAACATAATACCCCGGTACTGAAACAGTGAAAACAGTAACAAAATACTCTGAAACTGCAACATTTTTACATCAGCGACCATTTGACCTCTACTGCGCATGCATATTACAATCCGCATTGCTGTCAAACTTCCATGCAGCTGTGCATCACCTCGCATAGAAAATGTATTGAATATATCAAAATAAGTATTGTGAGTCATTTCGTATGAATGTTAAGTAAACTAAACAAGCGTGCACTCAAGCATGATAATGATAACTGCCAAATAACACAACTGAAATACTATTAAAAGGGAAAGAAACTTTAATTCAAACTGGAAAATGGCAACATGCGGTCAAAATGTCTTCATCTACGTGCGCATGCGTAAAATCAAAGTTGCAGGGTTTTCCTCTTTTGCCCCAGTTTTAGCGATTCAAAGTTAACTTTTTTACTGTTTCAGTAGCGAGGTATTTTGCTTATATTGCCGTTTCCACAACTATTGTGGACTTTTCTGCATTTTTCTGTACAGATGGAAATTTTTCTTTGGTAGGCTTAATATTGCATAAACAGAGGTCCAAATTTTGTTTTAACAGCCACTTGCCACAGGGCAAGTGACTTTCAGAAAATAACTTGGCCTGACTAAATTTTCCACTTGCCTTGATTTCTTGACATAATTAAGAGTGATAAATAGCAAAGAAAGATAACCCTGCTTTATTATTTTAGCGAAATTTATGAGCTACATTTTGAGCAGATATGGAATGAAATCCAAGAGGAAATTATGTAGTAGCCCACAGACAAGTAAGATACCATTATTGGATTGCCCAAAATGTAAACTGACTTGTCCTGAATGTCGGGCTATGGGATTTTTTAACTCAGGCAGAGTAAAGCCATGCTCACTCACTAACTCACAATATTTACACATAATTCAAACTATATTGTCATTGCATAAGTTTAAACCAATACATTATCACCTATTGAGCATGTGTTCCAGTAACTCGTATAGATTTTCAGATCCAGTTTTGTATAAAATGATGGGAAAGAGATGTGCTGGTTGTTCTACAGTGTTGTATTTCCTTTCATGCATTTTAATTAATGGAAGCTGGAGCCTTTGCCAGGTATTACTTTAATATTTCAGTTTCTTTTGCGAAAGTTTTCACTCAGTAAATTTCAAGAGAACATGATGAAATTGTTTAATGCCAAATATTTGGCTTCTGGAAACTGTCCTTTAAATTTCAACCTAGATAAAGTCTGATTGCTCCAAAGAGAAGAACACACATTTGCAGAGGTAAGACAGCCAAAGCAAGGGGTAAGATGTAAAATGTTCTTGTCACTATTTCTTATCTATTTGCAGTATTATTTTATGAAATATGACAATGTTAAATTTATACTTACCTGTAGACATGTTCAGCCATAATCACTTAACAGAAACTTTTATTTATGTTTAGTCAGTTCCTGTCATTTTCAGCCTTTTAGATGGCTAGGAATCTTACAAGAATCCAGAAAAACAGGGTTCTATATATACATTTGTCTTGGAAGTGTGGTGAAGCTAGATGTGGTATTCCCTTCATCTGAAGCAGTCAGCAGGGAAACAGGATCCCTCATGGTGGCTGGCAACTGCTGCACTGCAAGAATGCAACTGGAAGGGAATTGCATTTCAGTGGTTGGCCACCTGTTGAGGTTCTCTCTTTGAGAGTGCTGACGGTGTCCACTGATAGGGCTTGGGGATGACTTCAATCTGATATCCTGGGAGTAATTTGAAACAGTTGCTGTTAGGCGGTACATCCTGAGAGAAGATCCGTAGAACTTCGTTTGAATATGACTGGAAGAATGTATTTAGCTGCAAGATGTTAGCCTTGGACTTACTGCTAGACTGAGGTGGGTAAACGCTGTCTTTGGTCTGTACTATTATAGTTTTTTTGGGTATGCTCAGTGATTGCTTTCAGTGCGTTTTTCCAGTTTGGTTACCATGGTGATTGATCACACCTATTGTTTGCAGTTTGGGTTTTGAACCTAAGACTTGTGGTATTATGAATTGGCCAACACATGATGTTTATTGACATTGTAAACACAAAAGTAAACCAAAAGGCCCACGTGGATTATACTATGTGCACTCATTGACATCAAACACAGATACAGCAGTAAAGTGTCCTCAGCTGGCCGTTTCAGCTGGTTCTCATGGTAGCACCTGGAACTTCATTTGTGACTGTCATTCTAACTTTACTTCACAGTATTATTTGAATGACGTCGTAATTGCTGATGACACAACAATACAAATTGTGTGCGATATTTGTATGTGTCAATACGCAGTGAATAGTCTTGCAATTTTCCAGGAATTGAATACCGTTCAATCGTGTTTTTCAACAATCAGATTAAAAAGCATGGTGACTTTGGTTTACAATGTCCTATGAAATGATCCAATCTGACACTCTGACCCTCTAATCAGTAAGTGAAATGCAGTGATATTTGACACTTTATGTGTAAATGTTAGTCATGTCTGTTTAGAAACACATTCACATTTGTAAAGTACTAGACAATATATTCTTACTCAGCATTCTATGAGTCTAGTCTGGGTAAATGATTTGGCAGAGTTGTTGTTTTCACATAGCACCATACACACATGGTTGGCAGACGTCCTACTGGGAAATTGATCCACTCTGCTGTTTTTGACCTGATTGAAACCACAAGGCAGTGGTTCTGTGATGTTAGATGATGGTGACAGACTCACGTAATTAACACATGCTTCCGATGTAGAACCAAATTGATTCCTCAGATGAGAGTCTGGATACAGTTTCATATAATTGGGTAGCAAAACGTCTGTGCTGTTTGTGAAGGGGCTGTCTTCAAATGTGATTGAGTGAGTTTAGTTTTACAACGTTTTCAGAAATATTTTCCTGCAGTATTACAGCCATGGACACCGGACATGGGATTCTCACATTGTAACCATGTTTGGACTCGAACCCACATCTTTGATGAAATGAGTGAATGCTTTAACAATGCTACCACACTGCCCTTCTAATGCGAAGCAGTCAGGGCGCGCCTGCACAAAGCGATCTAAGTGCAACAATGATTGTATCTCCCATTCTCCAACAGTGGCTTAGATAGTCGTAGCACTATGATGTTTATGGTACATATCCACTGTGTTTCAGAGGGTGTAAACATGCAGGGCTTTCTCAATAATAATCATACCAACATCGTAGTAGTAACTTATGAAAGACAAGACATGCCATCAGTCGAGTTACGACGGGTACTTACAATGTTATGTTAAATATGTTTGCAGAAAACAGGCATTATATATTAACATATCGTATGTATGTTACAATAACTGCTTAATATATAAAATATTCTGATAATGGAATAGAAATTCTTTGATGTAGTATTATCGGGTCGTTTTTACCTAAATCACCGGTACATTGGACCAAAACATCGCTGATCGCTATATCCGGCTTAGTTGAATAATAGGTAGCCCAACAGGAACAACAATTAAATTATCGTGTCTAGTGATTTTTTATTACAAGTTTCATGTACATATATGTTTTCATTTTCAAAGCTTGTTTATTTCCACCTTCAACTGTATGACATAATTTTGATTGGGCACAGTAACCGAAATGGCAGTTTTGTTTTGTCCTTGGAATATACGATTTTGCTTGGCCTTTGTTCCACATTATGTAATAGGTACGATAATGTGGATGTCTAATAATGGGGGAGTCAACCTTGGACCCCCAAACCCACGTTATGTCGAGGGATGACTGTATAAGCTGTAGAACAGGTCTGTTATCTGTAAAACTTATGAACTTCCTTGTCTTCCTGATTGAATGTATATGCAGAAAATGTCTCGGGTACCACTCTTCCTTGCCATTTCCTCTCTTCCTGTTCGAACACTGTGGAGGAATAAGGCCCAAGTTCCTTTGATGCTAGTCTGTCTCACAGCCTCAGAACCATGCTATTCTCCCTCCTGCCAACCCTTTGTGCATCCTAAAGCTCTAAATAAAGCAAGTCAAGATCTCCTCAGGTTCTGAATTTCCCATCTCGCTGGGATTCCTTTTCACCTTGGAAGGCCTTATTTGTTTCTGTCAAAATTATACATGTATATATTTGTAGACTAAAGTGTTAGTCTCCTCTATTGCATGTCATCCTGTATGGACACTGGGACAGAATGTTACCCAAATCCCTGTGATGCATGTTTTCCTTTGTAAATGCTGATGCTGAATTGGTCCCTTGAGTAGCTCTGATGCTTGCCACTCTATATGGATACTAGTACAGAATCTGTTCCAAGTTCCCCTGATGCTTGATTTCCTGTGGACCTGTGCATCCCAAAAGAGCTCCTTATAAACTTCTAGTGATGTCACTGTTGTCTCGCCAGGTTCTTCTTGTACTAAATAAACCTCTACGGGCAGTTTGGCAGGCAATAATCTTCAGGAAATCCCTGGGACATTCTACAAAATTGCCTGCATCCTGGGGATTTTCTGAGGAATAGGCCTTAACTCTGAATTATTTTACTAAAATGTTTTGAAGATTGATATAACTTTTTCTTAATTGTAAAATATCAGTATTGGTATATGTATCCTATTACAGTACTGATATGCATATCGTATCACAGTATTGGTATACATATTGTATGACAGCATTGGTATGTGTTTCGTATCACCGTACTGGTTTACATATTGTATCACTGTGAATATTGGTATTTGTATTGAAACAGTACTGGTATATACATGGAATCACAGTATTGGTAAATATATCGTATCACAGTATTGGTATACATATTGAATCAGTAATGGTATACATGTTGTATCATGACCCCAGTGTATATTCGCTGGTGCGCATCTAATGAACCAACTGATTGTGTGACATCATACCTTAGTTATATGGACATCTGCTCGACACTATTTCAGGGAGGCTATGACCTACTGGCTACAGTCATACAATTATATGTTGCCGACTGTCACAAGATGCATGGTGTGCTGGTGTGTGACGCACCAGGATGTGAGGTGATGGCAGAATCCTGTTGTGGGAGGCAGTAATTCCTTTAGCGCTTGGTGTTTACGAGTGTTTATATCACAGGTGGAATGTACTAGTGTGGACTTCTAGGATAGCCAGTGAGGACATATTATGCGTGGTGTATTATGATGACGTGATGTATATTTTAAGTATGTTTAGGATAGGACAGAAATTGTAGTAATTCTTTTTTGTGGATTTTTTTTCATAAGCATTTTGGTTAGTAGTATGGTAGACTCCTGTAAAGATTTTTGCTTTTAAATTGTGTTTTCTGAATGTGATGTATGTAATGCATGTTTGTGTATTTTATGTATATTTTTGTCTGTTCATTTTTGTGTGTTCAAGTTAGTGTGTTGCGTTCAGGGGTTGTCATGAAAAGGATGTCTCTTGTGCAATGAGATCGAGGATTTCCACAGCTCCTGAAAATGACAAAAATTTCAGGTCTTCTTTTCATTATATTTGTTTTTTGCTGAAAATATGTTCATTTCAGAAACTTGTTCTTAGTCTATGAGATCTGCATTATCATAATGTGTTTTTCATCCACAATTCAGCAAGTACCTCATAAATATTTCTAATTTTCTCAAACAGAAGACTTACATTGGACTTGATAATTGATTAAGCATATCTGACTTGTACATGCATGACGGCTTGGATGCTACCAGTACCCACACATATCTCTTCTCCTCCCTGTTCCTCTATCCCCTCACCTTCCCTACCCCTTGCTCCCTCTCCCATCTCACCTCTAGACCCTACCCCTCTCAGGGCTGAGACTCCTTCCCTGCCAGCCTGCTGCTTTGACAGCAGGCTGAGCCAGTTTCATCACTGTTTGGTGGTATATAAAATTTATTACTCGTTTAACTGCTTCTATAATCAAAATGTCATCATTGCTGTGTTATAACGAGACAAATGATTGAAATGGGAAGGTTTTTTGTGTATGTGCAGAATTAGGATTGTGCAGATTCATCGGTTTGTGACTTGAACCACTACAGGTCCAATAAGCATCACTGTAGAAAAACTACTTTTATCTGTTTTGATACTGTAACTATTGTGTAGTCCGGAGGTTTTGTAAAATAATGATTATATCAGGAAAATGATGATGACTTATTGTATGTGATCATGTCATGTGCAGCTAATATATGCAATTTGTGAAACAATGTATTGATTATTGAGTAACAGTGCTGTGCGTGGTAGATTATAGCCTGATGTAGGCATGTACTCAACGTAGATGTAAGCAAGTAATATATTGTCTTTTATTATAAAGAAAGTGTGGCCACCTTTATCCACATATGAATTCAACCTGGCGGTGAAGATCTGGGCTATGATTTTTGAAGCTCTATTAGTGCTAAGATAGTCGTAAGTTAATGTTAATGTATGGATGACACTTTTGACTATCTTAGCGCAAAGAGAACTTCTCGGCCCCGGGTCGGAATTGGCCTTCAGCAACCAATGCTTCTCCCTGGAAAGACTTTTTGGATTGTGTGGTCATGAGTATATTCTTACTGCTTCAGTGAACATGACTTTTAGAGTATATTCTTACTCCTTTTTCAGGAATATGAAATGATAAAGGAATAAGAAAATACACTAAAGTGCAGTTTTCCTCAAAGGAAAGAAGGGCAATGATGGAGTCCAGTGGTTAAAGTGTTTGATCGTCATGCCAAAAACACGGGTTCAGTTCCCATCACGGGTACAACATGTCAGGTTCATTTCTGGTGTCTCCTGCTGTGATATTGCTTGTATATTGCTAAGGCAATGGTATACTAAAACCTCACTCACTCTTGTAAGGTCTTCTAAATTTGCATTCGGGGCTCCACAAGACATTTAGTTTCACCAGGGAGCCTATGTGTTGTAGATTATCCCTGGTTTCACAGGGCAAGGTAAGCCAACTCACTCACTCTAAATAAAGAACTGACATCTAGAATTTCACCTTTCACTTGATGTAGTCATGAGTAATTGAGTAATTGCTGCCATATACCTGGAATATTGCTGAGTGCAGAGTAAAACCAAACCCACTCACCCACCCACTCACTCACTCACTCACTCACTCACTCACTCTAGCTTAAGTGAAAGCAAATCCTCAAAGCTGCGTACAACACAGGTGAAATAGCAGAGCACATGTGGAAATCAGATTGTTTTCCCAGGCTTATCAATAAGGGTGCCATAGATGTGATCCACACAGAACCAGGGCTCCAGACAAGATAACAGCTGGCAACATGTGTTTTACTCTGGCTCAGGTATCAGATCCTAGCCTGGTGCCCTATTTTGGAGGTTCATGACCTGTTCAGATTACTTCAAGTTAACTCGTGACTTTCTGCCACAGAAACGTAATTATGAAATAAGCTGTCAGTGTCATGTAAAGCTTGTTTCAACATTTGGATAGTTCTCATCTTGTTTGTATGAAAACAGATAAGACAGTATGGGTTTGTGATGACAAAATCAATGCATGTGCAACCATGATGTTATTAAACATTCATCACCTTGGTACCCTAGGCAATAATTCATCATCAGCAGAGGCTTAAGTAGGAGCTTAACCTTGACATACATCCTGGGGGGAATATATATGTATACACCATGTTTTAGTTTGTAAGCCTGCTATTTTCAGAACATGCATGCAGGCTTTAAAATGAACACCTGCATTTTTTTAGCTTTGTTATTTGTTTACACATATTAACTCACAATGTTTATGTTCTACTCAAATTCTGGTGTCTCCTGTCGTGATATTGCAGGAATATTGCTGAAAGCGACGTAAAACCTATCTCACTCATTCAATTTTGTACTCACCTGATGAATGGACAAGAAGTAACTTTGAAGTATTGTCACAAACAATAAATGTTTCCGGTTTTCATGATGATCTAATTTCTAAATGTAAATCAATAATTTCTGTTGTGACATATATTCATTTGCTGTGTGCTATTGTGTTATACCATGCATAGAAATTTATTGTTGCCCATTGTATGTTAATCATTCAAGTTACATTGTTGCATATGATGTACAATATTGATATATGCTGGGGAGGGAGAAGGTTCAAGGTCAGATGCAATAGTGAGAGAGTTAGTTTTACGCTGTAGTCTGCAATATTCCAGCTATGTGGCGGTGGTCTGTAAATTATCAAGTCTGGACCAGACAATTAAGTGATCAACAGCATGAGCATCTATCCAGGCAATCCGGTTACAGTAACATGTGTCAACCAAGTCAGCAATCCTGATCGCCTGAACCCATTAGTTACCTCTTCAGAGTATAGACATGTTTCTCGTTATAAACAAGTGTAGAATTATTTTTGAGTACCAATTCTGCAAAGAAATGACAAGAATTGGCAAGAATTGGCAAGTCTGACATCTAATTCCTTTAGCTGCCTATTACAATAACATGAAGATCAATTGTTGCCGGGACTTCCACACGTACAATGTTGATTGATGGTGGGGGTAGCTAGAGAAGGTTCAGTGTACTGGATGCAGGAACTATTGCCAGCTGGTGATTAATCATGATTGCATCCCACCCTTACAACACAGAACTTCAGTTGGCCATGCTTGTTATGACTGAACTGTATCAGGTGGTCAGACTTACTGATTTGGCTGGTGCTGTTGTTGGATCTGATTGCATAGATAACTGCTCATGATCATTTATTGATTATATGTCTTAATTAGTTTTAGACCTTGGTCATATAGCTAAAATATTGCTCACTGCAATATTGAACTCCAAACAAACCTCTTTTGATCAGGAATGACTGTGAAAGACTTAAAAATTGTTTGTGTCAGTAGTGGGTATTGGTGATGCCTTTGATTGGCACAGCGAAGATGCTATGTGGTCTGTAGCAGTCAGGAGAGTCAAAATACAGTCGGTGTTGCAATGCCAAGTTTCCTGTTGTGTAACAACACTGAAAATAGATCTTGCACACTTTTGTGTATACACTGTGGTTGCCATTACAGAAATAGACACCACCTGTGATATGAAAACAGTAATAGACTAGCCTGGTTCTCTGTCTGCTCAACAAGGTGAATAGTGCTGTTTGTTATGATGATACATGCTTCAACTGGTCTGACTTGATGCCAGACAGAAATAGCCACCATCTGTGAAGTATGAACTTGCCTGCTTCTCCTTCTGGTGAACAAAGGGCCTTGTGCTGTTTGTTATGATGATACATGCTTCAACTGGCCTGTTATCCAGATAAAAAAAAAATAAATTAGGAAAGAAGTCCTGTTCAAGTCTAGACTGCCTGGGCAGATCAAGATCATCTGTGTTTGAAGTCATAAATTGAGGCATTGAAAGAAGAATTGCTGTAGATTTCCTATTGGTTTTATGTATTTGTAATTTGATGTTTCTAAAATTAAAAAAAGAAAAAACGTATTTCTGGCAGTAAATGTCAAACTAATGCTCCAGGGTTAGAAGCAACTGTCAGGAGTAGGTGATCAGGTTTGCTGACTGTAGAGTCCTGAAAAACTTCTTATAATATCAGTCACTGAATTATCTGGTCCATGACTGTTCACTGTCATACTAATATGTTTTGGATTGTGCACCGCCACCACCGCCAACAACAACAACAACAATAAAAAAGGCTTTGCACTGTATAAAAATAGATAATGCTAATTTTTTAAAACCAATATAATACAGTTGTTGAGATTTCCATTTTCTCATATCCTTTAATTAAGAATGACTATATAAACAGAAGTAAGTACTGCTTTGGTTTCCACACTCTGTTAATGGTTTATTATACTGGTTTTCTATAATATCATTAATTATTATATACTCAGGTCCATTTGTAAATCATGTATAATAAATTTAAAATTCAAACAAATTATCTTTTTTCCTTGAGGTGAAAATGTAACAAAGATTAAGAAAGTTGTAAGCATGTACTGTATTGTTACTTGTCAGGACCCTGTTATTGTCCAAAATAGATTTTTCACATGACAAACAGATATGTTGGTGTCAAATTATTAATGCTATTCTTCATTTTGTATCCCTGTCATGTAAATGCACCATTGTTTCCATGGAAACATCAGGCTGTGCATTTGGTATTTATGGCCAGCACGTTTTTCCTTTCCACATACATACCCAGCACTGCGAGCCAGTCACTGTATTGTTGCTGTAATGGTAACATGCAGGGTGTCAGCTTTAGAGGAATGTAGACTCCTGGCCATGTCTTTAATCTGTTGACAGTCAGTGATTCTGTGCTGAAGGGCATTAAGATGTTCTTTGCAGCCTTTCTATGGTCTTTGTTACACGATCGTTTATTAGTCACTGAACATATCTGATTTTGATAGTAACAAGTGTATTAAAAAGGAGCCCCAGAGTTGGGAGATAATCTAGACTTGCTTCATTTAGGGCTTCAGCATTGCAGGTAGGGCCTTGTCTAAGGAGTGATAGACTAGCACCTAGTCTCTGAATATTTATGATTTTGATAACTAACAAATAAACCATTTTAACTGAAAAGGAGTCCCATTGAGATGGGAGATTCCTGAATCTGGGATAATCTCAATTTGCCTCATCAAGGGTTTCAGTATTGCAGGGAGGGCCATGCAGAGGGGAAAATAATGTAGTTCAGGGTGTGTGAGACAATCTAGGTTTAGGTCAGATGTGCCTGCTTTACTTTTATGTCAACAAAGGCGAATTTTGGTGTATTTATCACTTTCGACATGCTATGAGTTGGGTGTTGCAGAGTTAGGTTTAAAATCAGTGTGCAGAGATCAATTTTGTGAAAACAAACCTACTTGCATCTGGTGCCACCTAGGGTAATAACAGAGGTGCCTACCCTTATGATTTTTTCATCATAATTATTACAATTGTTACCTTCTAATTATGGCATTACGGTTTTCTGAGTGTCAAAAATTCAAAATTACTGTGAAGAATTACTTACAAGTCTAACTTTTAATCTAAAACAAATTGCAACGATCCTCGAAACATTTTTAAGTTACTGCACTTCCTGTAATCAGGCGCAACAATTATTTCTAGAGTGCATCATGAGGTAATCTTGTTGGCAAAGATCGTGCAATTGCGATATATGAATTAACTACCTCATGACACCCAGGCATGTTTCTGATTGGTTGTTAAAGAAGGTCGGTAAAGATAGTATAATTCTGCTATGCAAATGAAAATTACTGACAAAACTTGTGTTTCCCATCACTTATTACTGATAGGGCACTTTTAGGGTAGGCACCTTTGTAATAACCTTGTAGCACCAGGCAAAAAGAAAATATAGGTCAAGTTTGTTTTTTGCGATTGATGATTTAAAATGTTTTTATAACACAATTATTCTGGCCTTGATAAGATCAAGTATTTACCCTAACTCACAAACATGAGGGTCCTGGGTACCCGTAATTTAATGATTAGTTTTAAGGTCCTTGCATTCAGGCATTGACCGATCAAATGGCTTGCTTGAACCACACTTCCGTTTTGTGTGGACTTATTGTCATCCTTTTGTGACTAGTTTGATTAGTTGAGGGTCAAAATCATCTTTCAGTCAACTTGCACAATTAACAATAAAGAATTGGTAGGTGTCATGAATGGTGGTCAATAGGCCAATCATCCATGATAATGTTTACTTTAAGCTTTAATCGATAGCATGCGATGATAGTGTAGCAATCAACAAAGGAGGCCTGTGGGGTAGCACAATGGGTCCGGTTCTTTTTATGATGAATTGTACTGTGAAGCATTTTGAGTCAAGGGTTACCTATGAAAATAAATATCTTTTTTTAATCTTTAATCCTCACAAAGACACGAGGGCCTATGGTGGGGACACCTGTTGCAAGGTCGTGAGCTGGTGGAATGTCCACTTGCTCTATAGTACTCTGAAGACAGTGAATTGAACAGCTCGTTGTCTATGTTGCTGTATGAACAATTGACAGTTTGGGGTGATTGAAGACTATCTTATTACATCTAGCAATTAATGGAATATAACTCTCTCATCCAAATTCAATATGAATGTTTTGCCGATTGTTTTGGGGTATTTTTTCTGGGTAAACTTATCAAGGCTTAATCTTGATTTTAGACTGAAGCTCATGTTCCATTCAAGGCAAAACCTTGATATTAAATTGAAACTTGTGAAAAGAGCTTTAAATCATTTGGCACCTTGTTAAGTATATCAGTGCATTCATAGATCAAACCACCTGCAATAATCATCCTCCACACACCACCCTTTCTGTGTCGCGAACACCCGAACATTCTTGATAATATTCCAACATCAACCATTACCCAAATAACACTTTTGTATCTCCCACACCTAGAACAGAGCAATCATATTACCACCCACACCACACCCCACAACATTTTTGTATCTCCCACACCTAGAACAAAGCAGTCATATTCCCACCCCTAACAAGACTTTTGTATCTCCCACACCTAGAACAAGGCAGTCATATCCCCACCCCCACAACACTTTTGTACGTATCTCCCACACCTAGAACAAAGCAGTCATATCCCCACCCCACAACATTTTTGTATCTCCCACACCTAGAACAAAGCAGTCATATTCCCACCCCACAACATTTTTGTATCTCCCACACCTAGAACAAAGCAGTCATATTCCCACCCCACAACATTTTTGTATCTCCCACACCTAGAACAAAGCAGTCATATTCCCACCCCACAACACTTTTGTATCTCCCACACCTAGAACAAAGCAGTCATATCCCCACCCCCACAACACTTTTGTATCTCCCACACCTAGAACAAAGCAGTCATATCCCCACCCCACAACATTTTTGTATCTCCCACACCTAGAACAAAGCAGTCATATTCCCACCCCACAACACTTTTGTATCTCCCACACCTAGAACAAAGCAGTCATATCCCCACCCCCACAACACTTTTGTATCTCCCACACCTAGAACAAAGCAGTCATATCCCCACCCCCACAACACTTTTGTATCTCCCACACCTAGAACAAAGCAGTCATATCCCCACCCCCACAACACTTTTGTATCTCCCACACCTAGAACAAAGCAGTCATATCCCCACCCCCCACAACACTTTTGTATCTCCCACACCTAGAACAAAGCAGTCATATCCCCACCCCCAACAACACTTTTGTATCTCCCACACCTAGAACAAAGCAGTCATATCCCCACCCCCAACAACACTTTTGTATCTCCCACACCTAGAACAAAGCAGTCATATCCCCACCCCCACAACACTTTTGTATCTCCCACACCTAGAACAAAGCAGTCATATCCTCACCCCCAACAACACTTTTGTATCTCCCACACGTAGAACAAAGCAATCATATCCCCACCCCCAACAACACTTTTGTATCTCCCACACATAGAACAAAGCAGTCATATCCCCACCCCCAACAACACTTTTGTATCTCCCACACCTAGAACAAAGCAGTCATATCCCCACCCCCACAACACTTTTGTATCTCCCACACGTAGAACAAAGCAATCATATCCCCACCCCCACAACACTTTTGTATCTCCCACACCTAGAACAAAGCAGTCATATCCCCACCCCCACCCATCATGAGTCTCTAGTTGTTGAATTCAAAATGTTACTTGTAGCCATTAATGAACAAGTGTGCTTTATGTCCTCAGTTACAGATCACCAGTGTGTCAAAACAATTTTCAATTTAGTCTGTTCTCTACTTACACAGACACAATTAGGTGAAGCAGAAATTATAATCTGCTCTAGTGCAGAGAGGAATTCATCTGATGCACACCTGGCCATATGTCACGATCAGTGCTGAAGGCTGGTACAAGAGACATGACCAGGATAAGTACGTAGTGGTCACACGTCACGGATCGGTAGTCACGGATCATATCCACGGCAAGCCCTAGTGCAAAAAGCAGTATGAAAAGTGGAGTAAGCGTGCTGCACTTGAATTAAATTGCACATGTTACAGCTCAATAGTAGCTGTTCAATACACCAAGGCTGTGGTGTTTGGCGTGACACACAGTCGACAGAAGGTCCTTGGCTTCGTAGGGATACACTGTATGTTGTGCTGCTGTGTAGACTGTCAGATATATATGTGTTACCAGTAGGTTGTGGAGCCATCAGGTGAGTCGTCAGTTTGACTGAATTATCAGGGGAACACTTTGTTGTCAGTTTCTGCTCCGTGAGAGATGTTGTAAGTGTTATGGTGTGATACAATGCAACAGGGCTCATCTATGATGCAGGGACTAGAAGCGCAACATTGATCAAGCTCAGGTAGGAAACCATGTCTGGGAGTATCTGTTCCATCGCTCAGTGCTTACAGATGGATGAACAGCAACAAATACTTGAAATATTAATTAATAATAACAATAATAATGTTAAAAATTGATGATGATGATGATGATGATGATGATGGTGGTGGTGGTGGTGATGATGATGATGATGATGATGATGATGACGGTGATGATGATGATGAGGAGGAGGAGGAGGATGACGAGGTGGAGGATGGTGAAAATGATGATGATTATTTTTTATGCACAAATATTTTTCAGTTTTTATCGCTACATATGTAGCATATAATTAAACCAGAACACTCATATGAATGCTTATGGAAATGGCACCGGGACACCTTGTTAGGTCATTGTATTCAGGACTTCATGAAATATATGTTGAGTTATTTGGGGACCTGTACAGTGAAGTTATTAAATAAGAGTTGGCCAAGTTGGTACTGTGTATATTTCTCAATTTGTATTGGAAGAATCAAATGTTAATAGAGACAATTGTAGCAATAGCTTAAGTCAACAAGAAGGTATTGGTTCTTACCCACTATTCTGAAAAAAGACAATTTTGTAAGTCAGAAAGTAGTAAATCAGTTTTTAGGGTCATGTGATTGCGAGGGTTATTCCTTTGTCCTAACATTGGCCAAAGCATAGAGGCAGTATTTGATGATAACCATTGTTATTCCATTAAATCCACTGTTCAGGGCCATTATTGCTTGATATGCAAATTACTATGACTCACATCTGTTGATGCAGTCGATTATGGAATATTTCAGAATGGAGACAGCTCACCGATTGTTGTATTGCTGATTTGCTGGTATGTCTTGAGTTTCAAAACAGTGAGTGAGCATTTCGGTGACTAAGTGAGTGAGTGAGTCAGTCAGTCTGTGTGGTTTAGCACTGCTTGGACAGTTTTCTAATTAAGGCATGATGTGTCATCTTAATGCTGGAATTAAGCCTGAAGGGAGTAGAATTGGCAGTAAGCTCACCCTTTGATGTATTTTCCTTGATACTGAACAAAGGGATGAGGACGTGCTGTTTAACAACTCAGAGGAAGAGAAAAACACAAATTAAAAAATAAGTAATTTGTACTAATCTGAAATATGCTAGATGAGCTGGTGAAAGTGGAGATAGTTTCACCAGAGATATTTTTAAAGCTGCAAAGAGAAAATGTTCTGTCCTTCAATAAAACTCAAGGGTCCTATTCAGAGAATAAATTATGTTTTGTTGTCAATGACATTAATGCCTCAGAGGATTTCTTTGACTTTAATAACCGAAAACCACTCACTTGTGAAATGCAGGGAGGGTTCATTTTTCCTCAGTGGTTTAGTTAACACTTAACTTTACACATAATGACTTCACAGAATGTTTTATGTTGGAGAAGTATGTGCAAGGCATGAGAACGGTGGATTGTTTAGCAGTCCAGCTGAGATCTACATTTGTCCTATTTCCTTTTCCAGTGTATCAGGTGAAAGGAAATGGTAACAGGTAATATTTCTCCCCAGGCAGGGAAAGGTGTAGGCTATCAAACAAAAAAGAATTTCCATGACAAAATTGTGTAAAGGATTGGTCTTTACGAAGGATAAGGTGATACAGGGCAAAAACAGTAAGAAACCAGTCGGTAAGTACAGGACACCTGTTTAGTGTTGTTGGTATGAAACAGAATATCAATTTGAGATGTAAGTAGATACACAAGATTTGAAATGTATGGTTTGTGCCTGGCCTCAATCTAGCTATGTATGATCTGAGCAGTGTCGACAGTATTCACCTTCACAGTTGCACTGTAGCCAACACCTTATGCTCTTTCTCCTGTACCTGTGAAGATCTGGGTTAGAATTCAATATTGCTGAAATACTGCCAATGTAATTTGATGATAAATTTGAACTTACTCACTGGGTTAGAATTGGTCTTCTGTGACCTGTTGTTGTTGTTAGAGTGACTAAGGGGATTGTGTGGTCAGACTCGCTGTCTTGGTTGACATGTCATATCCCAACTGTATAGATTGGTGCTCATGTTGTTGATCACTGGATTGCCAGGTCCAGATTGACACCATATAACTGGGATATCGCTGAGTGTGGCATTAAACAGTAACAAGCCAACCAACCAACATTTTTTCTGTGGTAGGAAGGTATCTAGGCCCTCCAGCAAATATTAAGAAATAGCAGTGTCTTACCTTATACCATGTAGTACTAAAACATGGAATATCAGAGACCTGACTACAACATGTTCATGTGCCACTCAATGACTTGAATTTACCAGTCATAATCCAGTATTTACAGAAGTCACGTGAGAATGGAAAATACTGATTCCAAATTGTTTTATTGCTTAAAAATGTATGATTATTGAAAATCTCAAATTTGTTTGTTTTTTTTTCCAAAATTTCCTTTCAATAGTCCAATAAGTCAATAGTTTAGAATCATAAATAAATCTGAGTCTGTATTCCGCAGTGAATCCTCAGGTAGGTACTCTCATCTTCAGTGAGGGGAAGGTGGAGTAGCCTAGTGGTTGAAGCATTGGCTTGTCATGCCCAAACCCTGGTTCGATTCCCAACATGGATAGAATGTGTGGAGCCCATTTCTGGTGTCCCCTGCTGTGATATTGCTGAAATATTGCTACAAGTATCTAAAATCCTACTCACTCACTCATCTTCAGTCAATGAATTATTACATGTTCATCCTTGCTGAACGATTTTGTAGCAGTTTGTATTCAAATACAATGTACCTTGTCCAAAGGATATCATATGTTTGGTTCCTTAGCAAGCATGCATGCTTCTGCTGTTACGTCTTGGCATGATCTGATGTCATTACTTTAAGTCAATCATCACTGTATGCTCAGCAGGAAGTAACCCTGCTTCTTTACGTAATGACATGTTTAACTACGATCAGGCTTGACAACATGCAAAAGAAGTTTTATTTTTACAGATTCAAGATTGCTGAATTGACAATTCTGACAGTTTTTGTTGCCGTCTGATCAGTCCGTTCCAATAACTCGTCTCTGTTGAAACTCTGAAACGCATGGCAAAGTTCACATACTTGTTTGGCTTTTGTCTGACATCTTTTTAACAAATTGATGAAATTGTAGTTTATAATGGGCCTATTGTGTAAATTTTGGTCAGAAATTGCAACTAGTAAATGAAAGCACATGTTGCCATACTCCTACTCAGTCCTAGGTTAAGGCCTGCCATGTTGGCGGACATCTGCTAGTTGATTATTTGGAGGTGATATCGGCTCTTATGGAAATGATACTATATCCCAATCAGCAACATCAGCAATTGTCAAGCTATTTGTGGTGAGGTCTGACAAAGAGGAAGTCAGTCCACAATGGGGACCTTCCATCCTTGACTTTCTTTTCTACCACCATAGTTTCACTATTGTGACGTTTGTCATATTGTGGCCGACCAGTGTCCCTGCCCTACCATTAAAGCAATCAGATATATTGAAGTTTAAATTTTGCTTAGATCTAATTTTCAGTGAAATGAAATGTTTCAACATTTTTTAAACTGTTTCAGGAAATGGCTTATAACAAGAACCAGACTGTTCAAGAGCTTAAACATATGAAGGAAACAAAACAGTAAGGTAGAAGACTAACAACCAATCATCCCAATGAAGGACGTCACATGACAAGCTGAGATTGGCGGCCATATTACAAGCAGAACAAGATGGGTGCAGTAAACAGTTGCTGCATACCTCGACGATCGTTTGAGGAATGCAGGGAAAACAAGATCAGCACACCCCGGATCAAGGGTCATCGGCGCAATTTAAGTGCCACATTTAATTTTTCATTTGGCGATGATGATAGTGCGGAAACAACTACGACCTTGCTTAACATTAATGTGGCCACGGAGGAAGAGCTGATGACACTTCCAGGCATTAACAGATCAACGGCACAAAATATTATCGACTACAGAAGACAGATCAGCAATTTCAAGAAAATTGAAGACCTTGCCTTAGTTTCAGGTGTTGGTGCAACAAAATTAAGTCATATTCGATCAGAGATTTGTGTCAGTAGTAAGCGCACTCCCAGCTTACACAGTAATTCACCTGATGGCAGTAAATCGGATTTGAACAGCAGCACTACGTCAAGCTACCGGGAGAGGAAGAAGTCAAACGGGACGTCCCCTGTCAAGGTCAACGTGAACTCAGCCAATGTCTTCCAGTTGATGAAGGTCAAGGGTCTTGGTCAGAGTCTTGCTGAAAATATTGTGATATATCGTGACAAAAAGGGTCCGTTTAAATCCATTGATGATCTAGTCAAGGTGAAGGGCATTGGCCCCAGTATACTGAGTGCAATACAGCATAGTTTGACATTAGATGACAGCGATGCTGCTAAGAAACCAAGTGTTTACACAAATGGAGGGTTGCCAAATAACAGCAATAATGATTGTCATTTTGAAGGTGCTGACATTGGAAGGAATAGTTCCAGAGCTTCCATGGATAACTTGGTGGATATACTCGGTCCACTTTCCAAAAAACCCTTTCGGGCGGAAGTAACACCATTTAATTTTAAGTGGAAAAACAGACGAGTGTTTCGTATTGCCAGCTGGAATCTTGAACAGTTTTCTGAGGAAAAAAGTCAGAATCCAGGAGTGCAGGAAGTGGTGGCCATGACCTTGCTGGAAAATGGGTTAGTATTTTGATGATTTTTAGTTGATTACAACAGTTGTGTCAGTGTACATCTCGTGGAGATACGGGTCAGAACTGATGTTCTGCAACAGATACTTGTATGAGGCAACTAAAGGGATCAGGTGGTCAGGCTTGCTAACTTGGCTAACACGTCATCGTATCCCAGTTGTATAGATCAAAGCTCATGCTTTTGATCACTGGATTGTTTGGTCCAGACAGGTTATTTAATGATTGCTGTCATATTTCTGTAAAGTTTGTTGAGTGGTATTAAACAACACTTCAGAAGAATTGATTTGTTCTTGAAGGGATCATCCACAAGTGAAGTGTTTTCAGTTGATTCAGTGAGACGTGTAATTTGACAAGGCATTCTTTTTGTTGTTAACTGGCAAACTCTGTTGTTAATTGGCAGCTTGAAAGTAAACTGGACCAGACAAACTGGTGATGGACACCATGCCTGACTATATGTTCAGTTGAGACGTATGAGACTAACAATTTAGTCCCAGAAATAAATTATCTTTTTCAAATATAAGCTAACTTACAAAATATTCACTGACAAAACAAACTGAAAAGAGCCCAGCACAATCCTTTATATCTGAGCTTAGGCAATGTAGACATGCTAATACAGTCTAGACATTAGATGGACCCCTGTTTGACATATTCTCCATGGTCTGGGAGACAGACATAACAACTACAAAAATTCTAACCACAGACTTTTAACCATTTTTAGAAACATTTCAATGATGTAGCGCAAAACAATTCCTAAGAGTCTCTTCAGTTGTGAGAGTGCAATAGGATAACACAGCACACCTGGAAATTAACACAGCTTCACCTCTATGGTGTGTACTCTGAAAGGTAGGTCACAATCATGATGTACTTGTACAACAAGTGGGCTAAGGTTTTCCTTTGAATGATAGCATGTTTTGTTGCTGACACATTGGTTCTCACCTTTAGATTTGTCTGTATGCTATAGTGATCGTGTCATGCATGTCATGCTGTCATGCTTATGTTTAAGATTTGATGGTTATGCAGCTGCAACTTTCTTTCAGGTCAAAGGTTTGATGCATGCATACCTAAGTCCTTAAGTGTAGTCTATTCATCACTTAAGAGAACTAGAGAAAGAATGAATCCAAGATGATGTGTCTGGGTCTTGTCACTCTTGGTGTACAATTTCATATGTGTACATCTTGCATAAGCTGCAGTTTGTTTGGAGCAAATCAAAACTTTATTGTCATACAAATATCCTCTTTAAAAAGTAGTAGGGTAACTTCACTTTTTATTTACGATGAAGAATATTTAGGAGATTTATCAGAGTCAGTCAATGTTGATATGATAATATTGAATGTTTTGAGAGTCAGTTTGCACCATTTGCACTTCCTTACAACCATAGCTATTTGGAATGTAGTTACTTTTGAAAGATGATTGGTGAATGTCATGTAATTTGCTTGTGCACGATTTTCATTTTGAAACAAACGACTAGAAACAAACACTAATAAATGAATGATGCAAGATGAGTGTCAAAATTAATATTCTAAGTGATTTCTTGACCTTCTTGAAAACCGTCAAAATCAAGAATGGGACCCCATGCTAGTGTATGGGGCTAATGTGTTGTGCACGTGCATATCATGCTTTGTGTTTAGGGGTGGTAATAGAGGGAACTGGAGGTGCTTTCATAAGATGTCTGTACTTGAAACATTTGTCAACGTTTACACTTCCTATGCAGTTCATTATCCCTTACTTTTTTTTAAGAGTATACAAATTCTTGAAGTTTAGGGTTCACGTTTCCAAGACAGAGGGGAATAAATCAAACCCAAAAAGACGAGTCTAAACTGTGTCAGAATCATTCCGGTCTTAGTTTTGACAACCATTAGATAACCATATTCCTAACTAAATGTTTGGCTTGAGATGCAAAGGAAAACAGGCTTCCATCTTACAGTGCATTTGAAAATCAAGTTTTTGTCAGTGCCCACATGGTAAGGGATTTTTTGAGACACAGAATACATACTGGACAAACAAAGTTCGGGATATTTGTAAATTTTGAAATTGTGAGTAATGATGTATTTATTCATTGACATACAGTCAACTGACATTGAAATATCAGTCATAAAAATACCAATATCCCTAACTTATTTTGTCCCATATATGTTGCATACCAAGCTTTTAGGGACACACATTTGGATTCATTGTACTAAATTCACATGAAGAATTGTAATGATTTTGATATAAATGTAATTATTACATCTTGAAATACCGTACACTTCACTCTTTCATTGCTAGCCTCATGGTTAAAGTGTTCACTTGTCATGTCAAAGACCTGAGGGTATACCCCACATGTGTACAGACACTGTGTGAAAATTGAAATCTATTACTGGTGGCCTCTGCCATTATAAACCTAAAAGCATGGGTAGAGCTAAGAGCTCACTCACTCACTCACTCTTATAAGGTCTCCCGAATTTGCATTTGAGGCACCTCAGGACCCTCAGTTTCACAGGGTAAGACAAGGTGTTACATTCACCATCCTGTTGTGTTTTTTTTTTTTTGTTTTCTTTTTTTGAGTTTCTTGCCCGGAAGTGGTTTATGTAAACCATCATACTCTATAAATGATCATTTGATCCCTTGAAGTTCTGGTTCGTGAAACATTCAAAAAATGTTGTTGAGTGCACAGCATAATTCAATGCTCTTCAATGTTACTATGACAATAAGCAAACAGGTCCTGGCAGATAATGAACCTAGAGAAAATTGCACTATTATCAGACAGGCACGTAATCTTCATGTTATAAAGTTAGAAAAGTTGCGAGGACGCCATAAACTCAGGAAGTGCTGTGTCACTGTAACCTTCATTACAGTGCACAAAATGAGTGGCATGAGTTGTCGGAGGAGTGTAGCTTCTTGCTTTATCCAGTATTTACAGTTTCCGTGTCTGCTTGATTCACATAGACAATAATCATTAAATAATGTGCACTTTTAGGAAGCTCCTTTAAACTACCACTTATGTTATTTATACAAGCAGGGTCATTCTGACATAGTACTGCATCTACATAAAGACAGCTTCTGGTACTGATGAAACTAAATATGTTGTAGACACATTTATGAATGAATTCATCCATATTTATGGAGTGGAAAAATTGCAGAGGAAATTTTAGCCAATACTCACTGTACATTTCCTGTTAGACTAAGGCTTAGTCTCTGAACATATATAATTTTGATGGAATCAAACAAACCCATTTTAACTGAAAAGGAGCCTTAGGGAGATCAGTGAGTGAGTGAGTGAGTGAGTGAGTTTGGTTTTACGCCGCTTTTAGCAATATTCCAGCGATATCACGGCGGGGGACACCAGAAAATGGGCCTCACACATTGTACCCATGTGGGGAATCGAACCCGGGTCTTCGGCGTGACGAGCGAACGCTTTAACCACTAGGCTACCCCACCGCCCCCCTTAGGGAGTTTCAGTACCTATGGAAATGTAGACTTGCTTTATTTAGAGCCTTAGTACTGCAGAGGGGGCTAGACTGTAGTAAAAATAATGTGGTTCAGGGACTGTGAGAGGGCTGATTTCATGTAGCCAGCTTGGGACATTTTAACAAGGGACAGTGCTTGTCACGCTGAATACTCGGGTTCGATTCCCTACATAGATACAGTGTATGAAGCCCTTTCTCACGTCCTCTACAGTAATATTGCAGGAATATTGCTCAAGGCAGTGTAAAATTAAACTCATTCCCTCATTTTAACACCTTCCGGTATTCTGTGGCTGGAGATCAAACCACAGAGCTTCTGCGGTCAAGGCAGACACTCTGTCCACTGGACCAAGGAAGTGATACCAGCTGTTCTCACCTCAACATGGCAAAGGCCAAACCTTTTTGATTTGTTATTGTTGCTAGTTTTGCTAAATATTTAAAGATTTAGCCAGGGTTGTTTGAAAAAAAGAAAAAGAATCTGTGAGGATTGTGTACATATTTGATTTGGCTTGAAGTTGTTTGAACTGCTGATTTAGAAGGAAAAATTAAGTTTTTGTCCTGTTTAAACAATTCTTTTTGTTAAACTATCTCAATTTTATTTTTATGAATTATTGCAGGAAATATTTTGTTATTTTTCTTATCACTGAAAGATTGACTAAACTGCAAATAAAAGTAAATTTGAAAAACAAATATTTTGTTTTATGATTTTCTTGGTCAGATTGTTCAGATCCAAAGAATCACATGTAGAAACTTATCCCTCAGTCTGCAACTGAGAAACTTTACGATAGACATGGTAATAATGCAGTATCACTCTAGACATCCTGACTAGGTCTTTATTCATCCTGAAGGTCTTTATTCAAGTGGCAGCAACAGTTACCTGGATTTTATTGAAAAATGTGCATTTTTATGACATATTTATAAATTCAAGAGCAAGAACATTTTTATGACATATTAATAAATTCAAGAGCAGGGATGGATCCAGAGGGGATATGCTTCCTAGGTCCCCTTCCTAGGTCTTTAAACATATATGTTATGGGTCTGACAACAGCAATCTCAAAATTACATTGCATGATCAGGGATTCTATTTTCTTTTTTATACGGTTTATACTATTACAGTATGCTGATTTGTCATGGAATAACTAACATTTTTTGTGAATGAAAGTCTGGTTAGATTTTAATTTAACCCGTAAAGATAATCACAAAAACTTAATATATGTTCTTTACCCATTATTTCAATTCTCAGAAAGACTATTGCAATACATATTGTTTGAAAAGAGGATTGGGATATACCTGTTTTCCAGCTTAGTTTCATACAGTCTTCACTGCTAACATTCTAAAATTTGTAGGTAGTTTTAAGCTTATATTGTGAAGTGTTTTTGTATTTCATACCCAAAAACTAAACTTGTATTTTTTATATTTTTTTTTGTCTTGTAAAATTTTTTAAAAACATTGGTTTTTTTGTTAGTAAACAGAAATAACCATCCTCATGAGTGTAACAGATGTAACTCAGCCACCCTGTTAGAGATAAATCATGTCATTTGATTGTGATGTCACGGCAACAGTTGATGTCTCTTTTGACAACAATGCACATAATGTATTTAAGCTTCTTTCTTGTTCTTTTTTTTTTTTCTTGAAGTGAAATGAATTGTGAAATGTCTTATCCATTCAGGTGGAACAGCAGTTCGATTAAGTGTTTTAGCCATGTGGAAAAGCTGTTATTGTGAACATATCGTATAGACGTGTAACCACTGGAATGATATGGTACCAGCCATAGCAGAAGCTTTGTGTATACCTATTTCATTAATTATCAAGCAGGTATTCTCTGTAACTGTGTCATGTGCAATCGACATGCAGTGTGTCCTGTAGAATCCAGCCACACTCAGGCATCTTGTAACGAAAGATTGAAATTAACGAGTTATTGATCCATGTGATATTGGTCTGTGTCTTCATCCTGTGCTGGGTCCATGTTGTCCCATGTGTTCAGACTTTTGTAATCAGTTTTGAAAAATTGGTTTGTTTCTTGTCTTGAGAATGATATTGGATTAACTAGTTCTTCACAGAGATTCAAAGAGAGCTGGTTAACCTATTTTCAGGTGATGAATGCAGCTTCATTTCTCAAGATTAAAGTAAATATTCTGTTTTTGATATTTTCAAGAGATCAGAAGGAGACAATTACAGCTGACTCATCAGAACACTCTTTCCAAGCAGTAATCTAATGCTGAATACTAGTATTCCTTTAAATACTGTTTGTGACTTTTACAGTGAACTAGAATCAGCTGATATCTAAGAGCAGTGATTTTCTCACTAGTAGGACTGATCCATAAAAGTGAGTTCACTGAGTTTAGTTTTTTGTTACTTTGGCAATATTCCATCAACATCACAGTCAGGGGACACCAGAAATTAGATTCACACTTTGTACCCATGTGGGGAATCAAACTGGACTCTTCAGCGTCAGCATGATGAGTGCTTTAACCACTAGGCTACCCCACTGTTTCTGCACCCTAAGAAGTACCAGTAACTGTGAACTGTAATTATAGCTTTAGTTCTGGAAGTGGGTGAGGTGGCAGAGGGTGATGGTATTCACAGGGAGCCAGGTTTAAAAATGTATCACCTACGGTTTGGAGCACCTTTAGAATACTACAACTGTAACACTGTAACACTGTAACACTGACATACAATAATTGCCTCTAGAGCTTTGTGAAACAGGGCCCAGGTGTTCCCTTCCATGTCATTTCTGGAATACTGGAATAAAACCTGACTTGCTCACTACTACATTGTCTGGTCATAGCTTGAATGTTTACAGAGTATGCAAGAAATCAACAAGAGAAGCATGAACAAAAGGATACAACTGATAATTATAAAACCTTACATACTACAAATAAATACCCATTGTTCATTGATGTGTTTCAGAACGTTTGTTGCTGAATATAGATGCCATATAGCTGGAATATTGCTGTGCAGCATTAAACAATCAACAAACAAAACACTGAATACAATACAAACCTGTGTTTGCTGAACATTATTCTTAAAGTAGGGATCAGTTTCGTGACATCATGGTAGGTAGCCCAGTGGTTAAAGCTTTTGCTTGTCATACTGAAGGCCCTGGTTTGATTCCCCACATGGGCACAGTGTTTAAGCCCTGTAATTTCAGTATAAGGATCAGTTTACCTATACGCATAACTAAACGGGGTTTGAAATTAGTCTTGAAAGTCATAACTTTAAACATTTAGTGGGTCCCTTTATTCAGTTACTGCAGAATCAAATCTCATTGACCATGTGCATCCAGATGACAAGTCCGTAGCAGGGTTTCTAGCCAGAAAACATTGCTTGGTTGGGTAATGAAAGAGTGTGTGATTAACACCATCTGTAATAGCGAGGTGGCTGGTGCGTGCATATGGCACATGACAGATATTGTAGTACATACTGAGCCGCTGGTGATGTGGCTTGATGTACACATCTGGTATATAGGCATTATCCTGTAGTACATATCATAACACTCTACTCTGTCATACATCTGGATCATAACACTCTACCCTGTCAAACATCTGGATCATAACACTCTACCCTGTAATAATCTGGATCATAACACTCTACCCTGTAATAATCTGGATCATAACACTCTATCCTGTAATAATCTGGATCATAACACTCTATCCTGTAATAATCTGGATCATAACACTCTACCCTGTAATAATCTGGATCATAACACTCTATCCTGCGATGACATGTAATGCGGGAGGATATAGTCGACGCCTCATCCATCCATCTGTAATCATTTTGTTTCCGGAGCATAACTCAGAAACCGTTCAATATTTTTAGACCAAACTTGATAAATATGATAATCGCATTTTTATTTTTTTTGTTTTTCCATGGAAAATTTTTTTAGTCTTATGGTGGGGTGGGCTTCGTTTCCGGAGCAGAACTAAAAGACCGTTCAATATGTTTCTGCAAAACTTGGTAGATATATCAGTCAGAACCTAAGGTGGTGCCTTTTGCTATGTACAGGTCTTTGTGATTTATTATTTTCTCGGTTTTCATGGAAATGTTTCGGACATAGTCTCAAAAGTGAGAGGTGTGTTTCGTTTCTGGAGCAGAACTCAAAAAACGTTCTATATTTTTCTACAAAACTTAGTAGATATATCAGTCAGAACCTGAAGTGGTGCCTTTTGCTATTTACAGGTTCTTGTGATTTATTATTTTCTCGGTTTCCATGGAAACGATTCAGACTTAGTCTCAAAATGGAGGGATGGGCTTCGTTTCCGGAGCAACTCGAAAACTATTCAATATCTTACAGCAAAACTTTGCAGATATTTGAGGCAGACCACAAAGTGGTGCCTTTTGCTATTTACAGTGTTTTGGCATTTTTATTTTCCCTGGTTTCTATGGAAACCATAGTGACACTTAGTCTCAAACTGGAGGGATGGGCTTCATTTCTGGAGAAAACCATTTCATATCTTTCAACAGATCTTGGCAAGGATATGAGACAGATCTTGAAGTGGTGCCTTTTGCTGTTTACAGATATATGGCATTTATATTTTTCATGACTTCCATGGAAACAATTCAAACTTAATCTAAGAAAACATCAAGTAGCTGTCAGATGATTTGTCCTTTCAAATGTGTTGGGGCTGGAGGGATATGCCATCTTCTGATGACTTTTGTTTAAAAAGCTGATCAAATGAATAGTGTAATGGTTTGTAGTCTCTGTCCATCACAAACAATTAATATAGAGAAAAGGCTCTTTTGGCATCATGCATATCTGGCATTTGTGTTTTGGATTTTTTGTGTGTGTTTTCATTTGTGTGTGGCCATATGACTCACGGGCAACACTTGCACAAGTCTATCTCAACAGTCATAAGCCTTTAAAGTGATATTCCAAGGTTATATTAAATATCAGAGCAATTAAGCCCTATAAAGATTGGCTTTATGATTCAGAAGTGCCTCCCTGTCCAGCTTTCCTGCTGTATGGAGAAAATTACTATAGAGTTAGTATGGACACATTGACTTTAGACTTGACTATCATGTGTCATATGTTTACACTGAGAAGTACAGTGGAAGCTGTCAAAACTGGCACTCACTGGGACTAAAGAAATAATCTGGTTTAGACAATGTGCCGGTTTGTATAGCTGGTGAGAAATGTACAAGACGTGGATGGGACAGATTTTGTGCCAGTGTTGCCGGATTGGACAGATGCCGGTTTTGACAGCTTCCACTGTATCAACACTGTTGCTGAATCATACATTCACTTACATATGTAGACGGTATTTATTCCCAATGTTTATGAAACACTTTGATAAACACATGAGATAACACACTTATGATATCACTATTTTCATGCCTATTAGAAGATCAGTTATCATATTATCATGGTGATAAGTTTGATTGTATTTCCATAAGTAGGTCAACTAGTTGCTGAGAGTGTCTGTCACTATGATAACCTGCTGAAGATAGGGTGAAGTGTTATGCAGTGCATGTGCTACTTGTTTACTGTCTACCAGACACATTATACGGAACATGTGTGTTCATAGCCAGACTTGTTGAACTAGGTTGTTGTGACCCGACAGTACTGTGTGTAGACTCCCTATCCCTGTTACCATCGTTCCACACTGACCTATTAATGTTTTGTTTAAGGTTTGTTGTTTAACACCACACCCAGAAATATTATAGTTGTATGGCGTCAGTCTGTAAATAATTGTGTCTGGACCAGACAATCCAGTGATCGACATCATGAGCATTGATCTCAACAACTGGGATGGGATGATATGTTCAACCATGTCAGTGAGCCTGACCACCCAATCCTGTTAGTTGCCTCTTACGACTAGTATCATTTGCTAAGTTCTAATACAGATCTTCATGGGTTTCCTGCAGTGTATTTAGTGCAGATATTCTTCAGTCAGTGTTTTTGCAAATGTTATATTTAGGATCACACATTCTCAGTACAGATTCTAGTACTTTTGTTGGTTTAGTCTCATCTGGGATTCAAACCCACACCCTCAGAGTCAGGCACCTAATGGCCAGAGCACAAAGTCAGTCGTCTAATCAGCTTCCTCATGTTCTGAAATGTTTGCTGTACCAGATTAATATCTTTAGAGTACCTCAAATTTTGTGTAGCAGTTGATTCCTGCTAGTTACAACTGACACTACCTGTTTTATGTCTTTAAAAAATCCACAAACAGAAGTCACATTCATACATTCATGCATGTATACATTGTCATTTTTACAATCAAAACACATCTGTGTGAAATGTTTTTCTTAAACATATTTTTGTATTTAACAGGTTTGGTATCGTAGCTGTCCAGGAATTAGCAAGTGAAAAAGCCTTAGACAGAGTGAGTATATATACTTACTACCTTGTTGAGATGCGTTACACTTGATGCTCTGAGTATATACAGATTTATTGTCAATGTACTATGTAGATTACAGCAGAGGCTCATTTAGGGGCAGTGGGTAGCAGTGTCAGTACATTTTGTGTACTGATGTTAACCGACTCTGCACATTTTTCGTACTGATTATGGTTGACTCGGCACATTTTGTGTACTGATGTTAACCAACTCAGCTCTTTTTTTGTACTGATGTTAACCGACTCAGCACATTTTGTGTACTGATGTTAACCGGCTCAGCACATTTGTGTACTGATGTTAACCGATTCAGCACATTTTGTGTACTGATATTAGCATAGTCAGCACATTTTGTGTACTGATGTTAGCAGTGATTTGAGAATTTACAGATTTTAGTGCAGATCCCAAACTCAGCAATGACTGTTTATGCTTCAGATCTGTGATGAACTCAACACTCCCACATCAGCTAACAACAAGAAGTGGGCGGGTCACCGTGGCAACTGGAAATGCTCTGTCTCAGAAGCCACAGGAAGGATGTACAGGGTGAGTGCAGAATACTCTCTAAACTGCTTGACACAATAAACACTCTCTTCTTGTCCAGGGTCTATTTGTGCTGGTACCTGAACAGAGATTTCTCTCATGTACAATCCTTTGATTAAGCATAACTATTACATGTAATAGAGAGCATGTAGAAAATTCATTTACCTGACCAACAAACGAACATTTTTATAAACAACACATGCAGTGCCATTCTGACACAAATCACAGGTCTTTTGTTTTTCCATGAGGAAGGCTTCTTTCTAATCAAATCAAATCATCCTATATTAGTATGATGTGTGTTTCAGAGTATGGAGTACAATGCGTTTTTGTACGACACATCACAGAATATTGAGCTAGTTAGCTGCTCGCTGTTGAAGAAACCAGCTTCTGGGACATTTCCCTTCGTGAGACGGCCATTTTTGGGGGTGTTCAAGGTGCGTATTGATTAGTCATGGTATTAACAACAAGATCAAAAGACTTAATCGCATGAAAGATCCCGTGATTGTGTTGTTGTGCAGGCTACAGAATAAACTGATGATTAGTTTCGTATAATAGCTTATTATGATGAGTGCGTGAATATAGTTTTGTGCAGCTTTTAACACTACTCCAGCATTATCACGGCAGGCTACGCCTTAAATGGGCTTCACACATTGCACTCCATTGATAGACAACTGTAGGTAATCCAGTGGTCAATATTATGACACCATCCAGTGGTCAATATTATGACACCATCCAGTGGTCAATATTATGACACCATCCAGTGGTCAGTGTTATGACACCACCCAGTGGTCAATATTATGACACAGTCCAGTGACTGATATCATGAGCAACAACCCACTGTAGTGAAGTCATTGATCCTGACAGTTGATCCATTAAGTGAGTGAGGCTTTCTGCAGCAATATTTCAGCAATACCATGTAAGGCATCATTCTGTTCCGACAGAGGTTACTCATGTCATATCTTCCTGCATTTAAGACAATTACAGGAATGAGTGGTTAGAACTGCTGTAATATTGAAAGAGCTCAAAGGACTCTACTATGAGCATGTAAGACTGGAAACTTACTGTCAACAACCCTGCACTGCATTGTCCTGTAATGACTGAAATATGTTCACTCTATGTTTTGACATATTTGTGTCATCTTTTTTGTTTTGTTGAAATTGCCATATGGGTACCATGTATGAAGCCCATTGTTCTGATGGGCCCCTGTTCTGATGTCACTGGAATAGGCCTGATAGGCCTGTTGCTAAAAGTGGCATAAAAACGCTCTCTCTCTCACTCACTCACGTGCAAACTCCCTCACTCACACTCTCTCACACCCATTGGGGACAACACTAGTGTTCAGAGAACATATTATCAGGGATTTCAGTATGCAACCTGCAAATACACACTGACAAGGTCTATCCAAAATTGAATTTAATTGAAAAAGGAAAAAAGTTGCTTATTTACCCATAAATTGCTGTTTTTTGTGTGGGTACATTTGATCATTTACCTTCTCTGCACTGCAGTCTCCTATACACTGTATGTCAGGTGCTGTTCTGTGTGGGTACATTTCATCATTTACCTTCTCTGCACTGCAGTCTCCTATACACTGTATGTCAGGTGCTGTTCTGTGTGGGTACATTTGATCATTTACCTTCTCTGCACTGCAGTCTCCTATACACTGTATGTCAGGTGCTGTTCTGTGTGGGTACATTTGATCATTTACCTTCTCTGCACTGCAGTCTCCTATACACTGTATGTCAGGTGCTGTTCTGTGTGGGTACATTTGATCATTTACCTTCTCTGCACTGCAGTCTCCTATACACTGTATGTCAGGTGCTGTTCTGTATGTGTAATCAGTTATAACCAGGGTCTGTGTTTGCAATGAAAATTAGGCCTGCAATGTAAATCTCAGGCTGGATATGCTGTGTCCACAATGGTGGAATTATACAGCGCTAGATCAGCTCAGACTGTTATTTCTCCTGTTACAGTGGTATAATGCAGTGGTATGAATGTTGACGTTTAGAAAGGTTTAGTGAAGTCTGAAAGTAATTAACCTATTTATAGCTGTAACGATCAATAGCAGCCGCATAATGGCCTCCTCTGACATTTCCATGTCCAAGAATTTATTTTCTTACAGCATGACTCATTGTCAACAGTGTTCATTACCGTGTTTAAAAATACTGTCACGATAAGGGAAGCATTTAAACAGCAGCAAAGCACTTACGTGACAGTATATGTACGTCAGTATGACACGTGTAACACCATACATGATCTTTTCATTTGCCTTTGTCGAGCAGTTAATGAATGACCTCCTACAGGCTTCTACAAATAATAATACCCTGAAGAATGGCATTCTTGTTGTAGTATATGCACTAAAATATGTGGCAGGGATGGATACAGAAATGGCAGAAAGGGGATTGCACAGTTCACTTTTCACCTATTTTCACCTATTTTCACCCATTTTCACAAGAATATCAATGGTCATTTCATAAACATTCGGGACAAACCCTCCTGGATCCACCTATGTGTAGCCTGTCCCATTACTGAAACGTTTGCACTACAGCATCATATCATGTGTGTTGCAACATTACAGCAGCGTTTGCACTACGGCATCACACCATGTGTGTTGCAACATTACAGCAACGTTTGCACTGCGGCATCACACCATGTGTGTTGCAACATTACAGCAACGTTTGCACTGCGGCATCACACCATGTGTGTTGCAACATTACAGCAACGTTTGCACTGCGGCATCACACCATGTGTGTTGCAACATTACAGCAACGTTTGCACTGCGGCATCACACCATGTGTGTTGCAACATTACAGCAACGTTTGCACTGCAGCATCACACCATGTGTGTTGCTACATTACAGCAACGTTTGCACTGCGGCATCACACCATGTGTGTTGCAGCATTACAGCAACGTTTGCAGGACAGCATAACATCATATGTGTTGCAACATTACAGCAATGTTTGCACTACAGCATCACACCATATGTGTTGTATCACACCATCTGTTTTGCAACATTACAGCAAGGTTTCAACTACAGCATCACACCAAATGTGTTGCAACATTACAGCAACATTAGCACTACAGCATCACACCAAATGTGTTGCAACATTACAGCAACATTAGCACTACAGCATCACACCATATGTGTTGCAACATTACAGCCACATATGGAACATATACAGCAACACTGCAGCAACATCCACATGAACAACATCATTGCAACAACATGTAGAATATATACAGCAACATTGCAGCGACATATATGAACAACACCATTACAGTAACATGAATATGAACAATACCATTACAGAATGTGTGTAGTATTGCAACATTATAAGGTGAATACCGTCTGTTTTACGAATACATTGCAACAACATGTAGAATATATACAGCAACATTGCAGCAACATATATGAACAACACCATTACAGTAACATGAATATGAACAATACCATTACAGAATGTGTGTAGTATTGCAACATTATAAGGTGAATACCATATGTTTTACGAATACATTGTAACAACTGCAATATATATTCGATTCCAGTGACCATGAGTAATTATTTCAGTTCATGAAGGGCAGTGTTTTGATGCACCGAATACACAAGTGAATTTTAACAGGACTAACGCAACAGTGTACAGAATATGTATTAAAGCAATGTGTTCATTTTAAGTAAAGGTAATATGCAAGTGGTGGTTGCTACCATATGTGTTTTAATTTCTCAATCATTCAGAATTTTGTCAGAATTAATTAAAGTGAATTTGAATGTGAATGTGAATATGAATGTTTCAGATAAAATCAATAAAACAGATTGTAAACAAAGTCTTGATATAGGATACACCAGCATGTGTATTGATATGTGTAGATTTCAATAGGTCATGTGATACCTGCCACTTTGATAAGAAATGTTACGTGCATGTGGTTGATATGAACATCTGTGATTTGGGTGATCACTGATTTTTCTTAAACTAACGTGTGCGATGTTTAATGACATTTTTAATAAAAGCAATAAAATAGATCCAAAACACAAGTCCAGAAATAGTATAACATCTGTGTATATCCATCTGTGTATAACCAGAATATGTATTGATATCAGTAAATTAATATAGATCACGTGATAGGCAAGTTTATTGTAGCATAGTTGGCTTTGAAGTGCAAACCAAATGTAATGTTGTCAATTACGTGTCAGGCAATGCTGTATATTTTTCACCAGTTGCACTGAAAATTCAGATCAGGGAGGTTGATTTCCAGTGAAATGAAACATTTTATGCAGTAGATAGTTTGTTTCATGTAAATACTGTCCAATATCGTGGTTTCCATATATCAGGGGTCCGGATAAGTGAGGTTCCTCTGTAAAGATATTGTAGGAACACATTGAGTGTGTGAGTTTAGTTTTATACTGCAATCAGCATTATCCAAGCTTTATGGTGGCAATCTGGACCAAACAATCCTGTGATCAACCACATGAGCATCGCTCTATGCAATTATGGTAAGATCTGCTTAAAAGCAGCCAAATCATGACATAACGGCAGCTGGGTAGTGCCTGAAAATCCATGAATTGTGAGGGTGTTGATAGAATGTTTCCATGCATGAATCGTGAGGGTGTTGATAGAATGTTTCCATGCATGAATCGTGAGGGTTTTGATAGAATGTTTCCATTCATGAATCGTAAGGATGTCATGGTGGAGGTTATTGTCAGATGTATATCTACATGTATGTCTATGTCATACCATCTGAAGAGAACATGACAAGTAACTGAACATTATGTTGCCAATAAACCCTGTCACTAATGACAAGCAGTGTGAAAGGTATGTTTAGATAGTGCACACCGATACAGTTAATTGTCCTGAGTGTATTGAGAGTGCACACAGATGGCTGAAATAGCTGTCAATAATGCAGCAAGCTGCTACGGGATCAATACGTAGCTGAGATACACCAGCTTGTAGCACGTGCATCATTGCCAGGCCTTTTATTTCTAAAAGTTGGTCTAATATTCGATGCAGGTGTTTAGCTGAGAGAGAATATGAAAATGACATGAAATTTCCAATTAATGAAATTTCTGTAATTAAATAGGGGTAAAAACTTACCCAAAAAACTTTTGATTAGTACTGCTAATGAAAAACAAACTTGTAGGTCATGCAATCATGGAAATATGATTAATAAAAGATACTGAAAGATAACTGCTTCATTTTGAGGTTAGAATCGTATTTTCAAAATGCTTCATTCCCCATTTTCTTATGAACAGGAATAATAAAACTGTGTGGGTTTTAACCTAATTGTAAAACAAACTAATACCCCACATAAGTCAGACTGAACACTTATGAACCTGTTTGTTAAGAAATATAAGGTCTAAAGACTTCATACTGATGTTGAAAAAGTTTTTGAACAGAAAATTTGGCCAAATTTTGTCTGTTAATGGAGTAGTAAGTTGAGATGCAAAGCATTTCAGATCTGATTATTTGCTCAAAGTTTACACTAAGTGTTAATTATTTAAATAGTACACTATTTTGCCTTTGGTGATAGAAGTAAAATGTGGTAGTTACCAGTATGTTTCCAGTGTCTTAGGGATGGTGGGGCAGCTTAGTGGTTAAAGTGTTCACTCCTCATGCTAAAGACCGGGATTTGATTCCTCATATGGGTATGGTTTATGAATGCCATTTCCATTGTGCGCCACCATGATATTGCTGGAAGATTGCTCCACTGTTTGAACAAACACTTCTTACATTAGTGGAATTGTATAGTTTGCATTAGCAGACTCTGTCAAGGGTGATGTACATTTCAGTTCTAAGAGGTGGTGGTTGAGAGCATTGAATACTGAATCCGTATCTTATAACGTGTGTGTTAGGATTTATTTTGTCTGTTTAGTGCCACACTGGGCTGTATTCCAGCTGTATTGCATATGTGTGTAAATAACTAAATGTAGACCAGACAATCCAGTGATTGACAGCATGAGCATCAGTCTACACAGTTGGGATACGATGACATGTGTCAACCAAGTCAGTAAGCCTGACCACAGGGAAACTTTAGCCAGTCAGCTTTAAAGACGACTTTTTTCCAAACCTTGGCGAGGCTATTTCTTCTTCAGCCTTGTTTTTGTTCATGTTCGTCTTGAAAAAGTCCGAAACAAAAACCAGACATAGCTATTCACATGAACCTTTGATACAATATTGATGTTGATGTCAAGTTCTATTAACAGTTTATATTCATCTTCATATATAACAACCAGAGAAATACATAAAAACTGCCACTGGTGATGGTTAATACTGGATTAATGGGAACCTAAATCTGGAAATATTTTTAAGGAAAAATGGATGATTTCCTATCAATCCAGTACCAAACAATTAAGGGTGAAACATCAATCTGCTTGCTATGTGTGTGATAGACCCTTTAACTTAACAGGAGATTTAAGAAAATATTTTTGTATCAATATGTATATATGTGACATGGGTACTAGCCACTAGTAAATAACTCATGTTTCAACATGAAGTTTATTGGTTCAGTAGTTTGCAGTTGTGTAACTATATGAGCAACTATGTTGGCTGTTTTCTCTAAGCAGTGAGTCCATTTTCTGTAGGTTCAGAGACAGTTCTCTCCAGTGCTGTGGCCCTTTTGTCAATTTTTGGAGAGGTCCATTTTTACTGGAGTCCATTTTCTCCTTATCCCATCTCAGGTAAACAAGATATTTCGGTGTGTATAATCATGCAATGTTTTTCCTCAGATAAACAAGAAGTTCGACTGCGTGGTGGTCAGTGTCCATCTGAAGGCAGCAGGACTGCAAGATGAAACACTGAACAAGACAAAAGAGGAAGTCCGCCAAATCCCAGCCCTCATTTCCGCCATAGAGCACCAGATTCCAGGTAAGCCCTGTGACTCTAGAGTCACGGTAGTTGAATATCAATGCACTGGCAAGGTGTGCCTGTTTCAACTGAAGTTCCAGGGATGAAGGATTTCTGACAGACAGTAGTTGGTCTTAAGTGAGTCATCATTAGCAAAATTTCCATAGACTTACATGTTGATTAACTCTTTCTAGAATAATTTTGATTAAATTAGTAGAAGCCAGTTTATTATTGTTTTTATATTACTATTATTATTATTATGGAAACATCTTGGAAATCCTCTTAGTAATTTTCTTTCATCTTTCCTTTGATTAGTTGTCGAATGACACCTAATTAAGCACCGTATGTAAGTACAATGTTTAATATATTCCATAGACAGTCGTGTTAAAGTTGAATGCTACGTCTAATATATGTTGTTTAAGTAGTTGCAGTTTTCATGATAATTATTGGAAAATTGAATGGAAATTATGTGTGTGCAGCTAGATCATTTCCCAGCTGGTAGATAAGTATTGAAAACAATTCAAGCAAAACAAAACGTTTCATTAGTATTCTTGCAAGAGATAATTAACATGAAAATCTATGGGCATTTAGCTAATGATGGCCAACTACAGTATGGTGGACTGTGACAGTGACAGAGAGAAACCTGTATTGTCAATGAGAATGATTATGTAGATCATAGCAGATTAAACAAGGTGCATCCAGTCCGTCTATTTTATACATGCATGTAGATATTATTGAACTTATGTGCTTCCAAAATAAAATGTTTATTGTAGCATAGAAATTTATACTCTTCACAACTTTACAAATTGTTTGAACTTCCGTGTGTTTGGAGCAGGGTGAAAGGGAAAATGCTGATGTATCAGAAGGTGATTTGTCAGTGTTATTGCAAGGATTTTAGAGCAGCTTCATTCAGTATTATGCCTCCCATTGCTTTGTATAGACAGAAATAATTGCTCATGATCTTCGTCAACATGCCAAGTAGTTGGTGTTGATTCAAAGTTATATACCGAATCTCAAGATGGGAAATGTAATTCAGAAATGTAGTGAAACATATGTGGGAAATAAAAGCTTATTTGTTAATTATTCATTATTACCTATTAGGTAAAGTGTTCAAGAGAAGATAGAGAAAACTCCATTGTTTTGTATTTCTACAGTTAATCTGTCGTAGTGTAACAGGTTAGCTGTATTACCATGAAAGAATCAAATGGTCTTTATCTTTTGAGTAGAATATATATGTAAATATGTCTTATCATATGAGTGTGGTTTGGGATGGTTAATATCTTATATTTGGAATAATCAGTGTATTGAGCAAGCCTTGACAAGCTAAATACACCGTGCTTGTTCCTATGCAGGATAGTAACCTTCCCAAAACACACAAGTGTGATAACCTTTTTATCATCCAATGTCATTCTTACTTTATAATTTGAAAAAATGTGATTTAAAATGCCACAAATCATGAAACTAAACTATGTTGAATGTCCATGATTCACAAATATGTGTGCTGTAATACCCTACGTCACAAACCTGGTGACAGAATTTTCTCCTTATCACTCAGCGGAGTGTGTTAGGTCATCTAGTTTCCATAAAGTTTTTGTGTTAAAGCAAGTATTGTTGTCAACAAATCCTGGCTGTATGTTTGAAAAATAACAACTAACTCACATGGAATTTCAGAAACCTTCGATTAATCTTTTGAACACAAATACACTTTAATATTTGCATGACATTGTGCATCTGTATGCCTGTGCCATCCTCTCGCTAACAATAACAGCCAGTTGGGGTACTGATGTTGGTATCTTCTTCGTAGGTCTGTGAATTTCTATCTTTTTCACTTGTAACCACTGCTGTCAATTCTGCCACAATCACTAACCCTTGATGCCTCATTTGTTTACACTGTGAAGAGTTCCTAAAATTTGCATGTGACATCTCTAATTTGCATCAATATCTGTATATGCCTCCAACAGATACAAAAAATATCTGTTGGCTTTATCCTGATGAAAACATTATCCATTGTATGATAAATAAACTTTCCTGTGAAATAGGATGTTAATATGTTTTGCCTAAGTGCCTATTTCATCCTGTGGTATATTTACCTGTAAGGTTATCAGTTAAATGAAATATTTGACATATATTGCAGGAGAAAACGATATCATCATTGTGGGAGATTTCAACCTGTCCCCAGATTCTGATGGTAAGAACATCTGTGTTGTATGTCAAAGGACCCGAGAAGATTGGGGTTAGAACTGGTCTTCAGCAACCCATGCTTGTCGTAAGAGGCAACTAACGGGATTAGGTGGTCAGACTCACTGACTTGGTTGACACGTGTCACTGCATCCCATTTGCACAGATCAGTGCTCACCCTGTCAGTCCACGGATAGTCCATATTTGATTGTGTGCAAATTTATTGTCATGTAATTGCGATATGGCCAAAGGTGGCCTAAAACAACAAACAGTTTACAGGACATTATGATATGGGTAAAATGTAGTGGAAAACTCTTCAAGATTATGGTTTGATAATGGTATTAATAAGATCTGAAAGCTTAGAATCAGGAATTATGATTATATACCTTTTCGTCGTCAGACTACAAACTGCTGACCTCGAATGGCTATACCCCATGCATTCCTGCCACCACCGCCACCAACATCAGCAGCCATAACCCCAATGGAACCCGTTGCTATGACAACATTTGGATCAACAGACACACCAAAGACGTGTTTACAGGTAAGAGTTATAGAACTGTATCTGTGTGATGAAACTGCCTTGACTAAGCAAGGTCTGTTAGTGTCACAAATGTGTCCCTAACTTTAGTCTTGTTTATAATGGTAAGGCCTCAGCTGTTTGTTGCTGAACCAGTGTGTGATTTCAGCCTCTGGAGCTATCGTATGATAAATATTCCTCTCAATTTCATGAGCTAGCTATTAATTTAGAGCGTCCATCAGAAGTCTAGCTGTCTTAGTCAGGTGGATGAGCCTCATTTCAAACACCGCAATTTTGTAAATTGATGTTCTTGATGTCGATCACTGGATTGCCTGGTCAAGTCTTGGTTATAGACAGACCACTATCGCTACAAAAGTGAATATTGTTGGGTGCAGTGTTAACAACATACAAACAAATCTAATGGGAGGACACTGGTAGAGAATAAGTTATTGTACAAAGGTATACCTGTAATAGGCAAGTCGTTCAAATTAGAGTCGTCTCAAGTGAAGACACTCCATGGACCAGAAAAGTCGTGATCCATAATAATTTAGGGTCTCTAAAATGTGTAATTTATATCACTGTATCATTATGTTGCCATGGACGTTTTCAAGGGGTCAATTCAGAGACTTAATGTTCCATGTTAACAGTTTTGATCAGTCTCGTTTGCCACATTCCTTTATACACTTTTCAACATACATGCCTATGTACTATTGTACATCTGTGCATATCAGCTGCAGTGGTTTATTAGATATCGGAGGACAGAAATGTAAAAATCTCAATGTTTTGTTTTTCCTAGGTCGTTCCAGTGTTGTTCGTGATGGCCTGTCCAACCCATGGATACCCAACGGCTGGTCATGGGGTGGTGTTGTAAGTGATCACTGCCCTGTGTATGCAGAAATCTGCAGCAACAAAGATTTGGACAATGGAAGCACAAATATTGGATCGGGAGGTGTTGTTTTCACTGTCGGAGGAGGCGACTCTTGACACCAGAAAATATTGTGCTGTGAAAAAAATAAAGCAATTGGTGCCACCTGTTATTGCGTATTATGGATGGAGAGTGGAGGCACATTATGCCACAGCTGCAGTGTGAGAGAAAATATTGTCAGGGGAGACAACTGTCAGAGCAATGCAGATGGCAGGTCATAGTTGTCGCCATTAACAGTACATTAGTCAAGGATACCGGTAATTTCATGTCATGATGAAGACATGTGCATGGTTTATATATGTAATAAATGATATGGGAATATTCAGAGTGAATACATTTGAAGATTTTTTAGATGACAGGTCACCCAGATAATTCCTCAGGGATGAAGTGGTGCACGCCAAGAAACCAGTGAGACTGACCCTTAGGGGAGGAAGCTTCAGGAGGAAGCTTCTACATAGTTACTTCCCTTTGAAACACATTGTTCATCAGACAATAGTCAGAGGATGATTACACTTTATCACAGGTCAAAAGATTTTGCCAAGATTGAAAAATGACTTTGCCTTTATTCACTGCGTTCATCACCATCATTGTTTTCACTTGGATTGTAGTATTTTAAAACAGGAACCGCCTCTCATTTTGGCAAATTAAATCACAAAATATTTCTAACTCTCCTACAGATTGTGCATATTTGTGCATGTCTGATAATCTAGTCAGTTAAAATATATGTTAATGGATATTGAGTTTACGCTCTTACACAGAAGACTGAACACACTGTCCACAGTGACAAAAGAATTTGTCATATTTTTTTTTTCAAGATATAGTCTTTACTAACTGTCTTGATCTCCTTCTTACCACAATATATATTGAAGTCATCCATCAAACCTCCCAGTTCAAGTTATCCGAACCAGATGTTGTAATAAATACAAAATTAATTGATTTTTTAACTAACATGTTATTTTGTATAACTGGACATGTTTGTTTTTCTCTCTCTCTCCTTTCAGATTGTTGGCCAAAACATTCAGGTTGGGTGCTAGAAAACTGTCAAAATAAAAATCTACCAATCTCCAATATATTCATATTTCTTTAAAATGTTAAGTAGGTAGGGAAAAAATTATAGGTTGGCGAAATAAGGAAAGACACAACCAGAGTCGGGCCAGGTTGATACAGTGATAGGTAATTTTAATAGTTCAATTAGTTCTGGTAAATAGTATTAACATCCCTCTTATTTCTTTTTCACAATTAAATTTTGGGAAGTAGGTATATTCATTAAACCTGGCCTTGGGGAATGGAGAGCATATTGCAACCTATTGATTTTATTGTTCTATATTACAAGAATAAGTTAACCTTTTGTTGTGGGAGATAGGTGAAGGTATAGGAGATTGCCTTTGCAAAACTTACTCCCAGGTGCTGGATTTGTTCACATTATTGTCAAGATTGACAGGATTTTGTTTATCAAGTTCTTATGTAATTCTTTGTCAATGATTTTTGCATTTGTCAGTTTCTTCTACAGGGTATTTTTGTTCTGAGATTACGAATGTTTTTTATTTATATCATCTAGGGGTCTTCCATGAGCAGTTTGGTATTATTATTTTGTACACAGGTTTAGTCAAGTATGTGGGAGTATACTTTTTATGAAATATAAAGTATAAAGTGCCAGTCTATTTCTTCGTCAAGTAAATTTTGGGATCATAGTCTCAAAACAAATGAAGTAACATATTTTAGTTGATTTCAACTGATATTCATAGTATTGAAACAAGACATCAGTGTTGGCATGTCAGTATATATTGTTCTTTGAAGTTTGCCTCTATGCTGTTTGTGGTATTCAAGGAAAATAATAGTCATTATCAGAATCTTATGTTATGAAGGTGAATATTGTGGAAGATCTCTGCTGCCAGAGCGTCTCTTTCTTCTTGTGATACCACAAGTGCAGAGTTTTAGAGCCATCAGTTGATAGGATAATGACAGAGGGTTAATCCATTCTTCCATATTTGAGATCGTGGTCGAGACCGGTAGTGTAAGGCACAGCAGCAGTATGTACAGTTGTGTCCCATAGCTATGACAGGACCTGCTGTTTGAGGTTCATATCCCATATTAGTGCCATCCACGTCCATTGGATTCACCAGTGTTGATAACATGGCCAGCATCACGTTATAATTCCACTCACTTTCATCCAACATGCTGTGATATGAATGAATTACTCAGTAGCATGAAGCACACATGACGGTGTGACTGATATTCTTGCCGCTAGTGCTTCCGTAGATTAGGCATGGTAGAGGCTGACAGAACGAGAGACATCAACCTCCGCTTGTGGGTTGTGGATTAACACCAGTGTTTCCCCATCCCTAAAAAAAAATCTTACTAATCTTAACTCCCTTGACTAAAATCATCATAATGGTTAGGTCAGTTTGTGGAACGAGGCCTGGAGGTTTAAACCTTGGATTTAACATGTTTCATGTGGACTAAATTGTTGTTTTCAATTCCTTTTCGTAGTCATACTCAGTCATATCATGTCCATAAAATATGAAATAATATAACATAATCAGTGTATGAAATAAGCCAAAATTCAGCCAAACATCAGGGCTGTTAACTTCAAAATGTTACCAGCCCTGAAAGGATATGACCAGACCAAATCTGGTGAATTTACTCAGATGAATGGAACATCTAAAACAATTTACCAGACCATCTGGCTGGCCAGCTGTAAATTTAGACCATGTCAGAAATCTTGCCCTTATTTTTTAACAGTGACATAAAATAATGTTTGGAGACCAGGCCTCTTGTTTGGGTTGCAGATTTAGACGAAAAATTTGGTAAGGTAAAAACAATTCTCTTCCCACAGAGGTTACTTGTCATATCTTCCTACGTAGGAAGATATGACAAGTAACCACTGTGGGAAGAGAATGGGCAAAAACAATAATCTGCTTATAATTTGATGTGGATTGGAAAGGTGATAAATAACTATATGATGACTTTCATCTTGAAAACAGTTTTTCACATGAAATATCTATGACATTATTTTTATTTTCAAAGTTTCTTTGCTGCCTGTAGTATAGGAAAACACTTACTCCGGATTTAGAAAGAAATTTCTACAAGTTTGTAAAATAAACAAAAGAAATTGTATTGTTGATCTGTCTCATTTACTACATTTAACTGATGAAATGTACACCGCTGTTTCAACAGGGTGAAACACTGTGGATGTATGGTGTTACCCTATCAGTTTGTTATTATGAAAACTTTTACTCAAGTGTCCGCGGTGAAAGATGTCTCACTCAACTGCAGTTTGTTATTTTAAGGTTTCTATGGAAATGTTTGATCTGGCACAACACAAAACATCATGACCATGAGAAACTGTTTATATTATTGTACCCACAATTATTCAATGTATAATATTTTATGAAAGAAAATTTTAGGATCAGCCAGCTGCCATCGCTGTATTTTGGAAATGACGTGACCATTACCCTTTATCATGACCTCACCACAGAACTCCTCTTTCTCAAAAGTTTGAAATCATTAAGTAATCAAAATGCCACTAAATCCTGACATTTTTTCATGTTATGGATTATGTTTTTGTAGAAGGTCAACTTTCCTCTTAAGTATAAGAATGGACCATGAAGCCAATATTCAATGAGCTTTTCTGGATTTTATGTAAACACCACATGAAAGTCAAGTCTGCTGAATTTGCTGTTTGTTGTCCATTTTCAGCAGTCTCTCCATTGCACAAGACTGAAAAACAAAGTGTAGGCAGGGCAGAGTTGACCCAGATATGAATCACTCTGAGCAGACCCATAATATATAGGATAACTGGGGGTGTAATATTTTGGTTTGGTTTGGGTTTTTCAAAACAAAATAAATCACCACTGGTCAAGCCCCACTTTCACTGTCATACCTTTATTTGCTTGAATAATAATTTGCTGTTTAAATTATGCTCAATGTAGATAGACATTTTACATTTTACACTAGCTATTATGTTTAACTGTAAATATGTACAGAATGGTCATGTGAATTTTGTAAACACATAGCAATATTTTTTCACATTTTCGTGCAGATATTGTTTTACATGAGGAATAATGAAGGCTGTGTTTGATTTAATGGTAATTTAAGACATGTTCAGCAAATGAGGTATATGTACTTGCAAGGTGTTTGCATTATCGGACATGACAGGAAAATGTTGTGATAGCCACCCAGAGCCAATACAGGATCCCTATCTACAAATCATTTGTAGCTACGACATTCATAAACATATGGTTAACAATTGATATAGAGCCGGTTGTAAAGTTACGAACACCGTGTGAATCAAGGCCCAGGAGAACAAATTTACTCTCAGATTTACACACAAGTTTCTGTGAGACAAGAGGGTCGCTGAAGAATACCACATGCAGTTAAAATGTCATAGTACAGGATTGTTAAAGCTGTTTCACTAGACCTGTTCTCAGACCAATGTTCATTAATTTTGCTGCAAATGTCATTTCAGCTTCACAGATTGGAATGATACATTTTCCAAATTCATGTTACTGTGTTGTGTTAATATGGAGACTTGTTTTTCACTGATGTCAAGGCCAATAAAAAAGTGGCTTTAATGGCCAGACCATTATTTCACAATATTTATAATTCTGAATAATCCAACCTTAAACAGAATATGATTATTTGTTTCCAGTCTGCAAGCAATGGGAGGAACATGCTCAGAAATCCTGCAGGAAACCCATGGTTCCATAGATCTAAGCCAATGTTTGTAGATCAGGAACTCGGGGTTTCTTGCTAAATGGATGAAGCCTGATCTTGGTGGGGTAGCCTAGATTTCGATTCATTCACTTGTCATGCTGCAGACCCGTGTCCAATTCCTCACAATGTGTGAAGCCCATTGCCGGTGTTCCCTCTCTTAGTGTAAAACTACTGGTAAATGCACACCATGATCTTGGTGTCCCAATCCAGGGTCTGAATTTTTTAAGCGCTCTTAGCTCTATGATAGTCGTAAGTCAGTGTTAATATATGGCAGTTACAACTATCTTAGTGCCTAGAGAGCTTCGAAAATCTATACACTGGACTGGAATCTTGAGAAAGGATAAGCTGTCTCACTATTCATAGTTGGCTAAGCTGGCCAAAAAACACAGATGCATAGTCTGTCTCCCAGACCTGGAGAATACATCAAGTAAGAGTCCCAACTCAAGTCTGGAAAGATGTGGCAAATCTCAATTGCCTCTCCTCTGAAATGAAGGATTGTTCTAGGCTCCATCTAGATTAGTTTTGTAGATAAATATATTTTTGTACATTTTCAAATGGTATAACTTCATTTCTTGGTCTAAACGTCAGTCTAACATTCATAACCCCAGTCTACAACTTCTCCCTACCAAGTAGTTTTGTTTACACTGCTACAATACAGCTGCCATTACAACTTGCCAGTTGTCATCTAATGATCTGATTGAAGAAACGTTCTTTTGTTGTTTCCTAACAAACAGGGTAAGACACTGCACTGATAACAGATTCTAGCTGGTCCAGATATCATGGAACTGTCACAGAAAGGCAGGTCTTTTTGAAAGAGTCAGTGTTGGACTGACTGACATGGCCTTCCTGTTGGTAAGACAGCAACACACGGAAGTAGATTACATTGCTAAACAAACAATGAGCCTTATTGTTATAATTGGTGTCACTGTTCTGCATGAAGTTTCTGTTATGTTTCACTGGACATGGTTTGTTTCACTGTTAAACAAGCAAAGGATGTAACAGATTATGGGATTTTCAGTGAATAAATACATCAGAAATATGTGTCTGTTTTAATTTGACATTATTAGAGACTTTGCATTTCATCTGTAACTAATCTAGATCACTGCTTGTCCTTAACATTGGTCATGTAGTTCCAAAATGTCTGTTTATATCCACATGGTTAGAACATTTTCGTAGCCAGCAGAAATAGTACCACAGATATACTGTTTGTCATTTGCTGACTGCAAACCTAAGACAGCATGAAACAATTTCTAAAGCAATATCACTAATTACTGTATTCATTTATCTGATGGATAGACAAGAAGTTTGTTTGTTGTTGAACACTACAATCAGCAATTTTCCAGGTATAAGACTGCAAGTGACATTCTGGTGACTGACATTGATTTTATCCATACATGCAGTGGGGTCGCTTACTTTGTACATAAACCTGAGGGGGTTCATTCACATTTCAGATACTTCATTCAGTTCATCACTATACACACACACACCCCCCAGACATAAATTATGACCAGTCCCTTAGTTTGTGCGCATATGTCAAACATACACAAAATTTCAGCGACACATGGTAGCATTGATTAGTTTTACCAAATGGCATATGGCATAATTCTTCATAGAGTGATATATTTGTATCCTATCAGTGCCTTCTTCCAAGAACGAGTGTTCACAAACCTATGTTGAAACCTAGTCTCTACCCTCTTGACATTCAAAATTAACTTTCCTTGGCTTCATTTGTGATCTTCAGCAGAATGGGAGTTGTGTCCCTTGTGAAGACAATGCAGTTTTCGGTCTGGTCACTCCTCGATTGACTTCATAAATATGAGTACCATTGATGATGACATAACTGATCAGAAAACAAACAAAATGACAATAACAAAAACCAAACCACAAAGACACAAATTACTGATACACTACCTCTTACAATAAAACAGGCATCCAGACAACCGAGACTGTGCAGTATTGAATGATAGTCAACTCGTATTTAAGATCTAATGCATGCTCGGAATTTAAAGGGTGGCCACTGATATGGACTCTCTTAGTTTATTTACAGATGATACAAGCCCAAACAAGAGCCAATGATTCCTTTATTGCTGGCCTCAGAATTTATTACATGGAATAAAAATAACATCTGTATACTCATATTGTGCAAAGCTTCAGTTAAAAGCTGCTCAGGTTGCCTTGAGTGGATCACATTTATGGCAATTTTCTATGGATTTTATTTCAAACTGATAATTCTGTGAAGCGTCCAAATCCATTCCATTCACAATATTAAATTTTAAGCTGAAAATAATTTTTTCTGTTGCCGCTCCTGGAATTAGGTGAGCCTTGAACTCAATACATTTTTTCTACCAGAAATCATCTGTTAAAAAACAATATGGTACAGACTAAAATCTGCTGACATTTTCCTAGTGGACATTTGAATTAAAGACAAGAGTTTTTATGGATGACAACTTCTTCATTCATTCACCAGACGAAGAAGTAAGAGCATACTTTGAAATGTTGTGACTCTTCACTATAAAGAGGTTATCCATAAAAACTCTTGTCTTTATGTGTATCACTTCTAAATGCCCTTCAAAGACTCAACATGAAATTAGTTGTTTGTCTAAAATTAAAGCTTCAAGGTCTAGAAAATGGCAAATGGCAGAGCAGAATGAATTCCTTGACAGGCTGGGGGACTGGAAGATGATTCACAGATGTTGTTACCCTTGATCCCATTGTCCTTCGAAGTTTAAAACAAGCTAATTCTTGAAGCAAATAAGGCTTCGACATAATGTCTGATAGGAGTTTGAATTGCTCACTATTTACTTCTAACCTCTGCATCTCGCTCACTGGCCAGTATCCAACTTTTATGAAGAGTTGCATAATTGCAATATCAGACTTTTTCAGAGCAATGAAAAATGCAGTTTCGCCAATATCATTAAAAGCATCTAACGGAATGCATAGTTCAACAACTAAATATCTAACAACTCTATAGTAACCCTCGCCAACAGCCAGATGTAAGGCAGTGTCTCCATCTTGATCACAAGCCTCAACATCAGCACCTTGAGAAGACAGGAGTCTCATCATCGACACCTTACCAAAACGGCTTGCTGATAGAAACGGTGTTCCTCCTCGACTTGAGAGATTAATGTCTGCCCCTGCCTGTATCAGTTCACATGCTATGTTAACACTTCCTGTCCGTGCAGCTGTCCCAAGTGGTGACCGTCCAAAATTATCCCTCAAGTTAACATCAGCACCATAACTCAAGAAAAATTTACAAAGGTCTGGTTTGTAGTGAACAACGGCCAAAATAAGTGGTGGCATCCGGCCGCGATTATTAACGTCTGCTCCTGCCTCAAGAAGATATCTGACAACATCAAACCAGTCATTAAGTGTAGCTAGATATAATGGGGTATGGCCTTTACTGTCAACGCTCATTATGTCTGCATTGTGATCTTCTACCAAAGACTGCACAACCGTAAGGTGACCCTCTATAGCAGCATAATGGATGGGTTGTCGGTCTGGGTGGGGCATGAAGCCCAAAGAAAGGAGCGTGTTTAAAACATTAGCATGTCCGGCTATTGCTGCCACGGATACTGGCGCTGAAGAAGGAGGTAGATTTTGAAAGCAATTCGGATTTATATCGTTCGCCCTGATGTGACGCAAAACATCTTGTGCACTGCCTTTCTCAATCAGTGAATTCAGTAAACGCAGGTCACTCATTATTTATGAATCTTCTCAAAAATTCCGGCACAATTCAAATTACAACATCAATCGACGAGATGGATAGCCCGGAGAGGGGATTAGCTTATTTGCACTTATCCACAGTGTTGGATGTCACTCATCGTGTATTTTACTTGATAGAACCGTGGGTCACATTCTGTCGTAGTTTACAAACCAGACTTATCAAATTCGTGCTTGCCATTTGCACATGTTGTTCGCTTCTCAAATACGCGGAAAGAGGTATAAGGGAGGTAACTGTAATGTAGGGTCTCTCTTTTCACTTTGACCATAATATCAACATAATAGTTAGCTCATCGGTTCGATCCTTGGTCATTGTTTTTTTCGTGTTCGTGAGTGTGAGTGTGAGTGTTCGCGCGCGCGTGTGTGTGTGTGTGCGTGTGTGTGTGTTTGCATTACAAAATTGCATCAGGTACATTTGGCATAATGTATCATTAATACACTACTAATGTTTAGTACTACATTTTTCCATAACCATGCAGTAGAAGCATGTCATCCACACCATGTAGATCTTCATATGCTCAGCATTGCAGAAAAATATGTCAGTGTTAAAAAAATAGTTTATGCCATGTGTGCCAAGAGTAAAGTCATATGAATGTTTGTGTAGTCCTTATGGGTTTTAACTGTGTTGACGACATATACATGTGGTGTGGTTGTCCTATTTACGAGAGCGATTGTATCCCTCTAAATTGCTTCATGTAATCATAATTAGATACTTTTAAGCGTGCAGGAATATATTTTCGTTGTGCCATTAGACCAGACCAGTTTTAGTTCTTGTTTTATGGATTCTGTCCTCAGAAAACCAGGAAAGGCAAGAGGAAATAAAAATATCCCTGTTACTCTTCACAGATTTCATAGGTCACAGAGGGAATTGAAAGGTACCACTTGCCACAGCGGTACCAGTAACCAGTTTCAATTAACAAGGTGTGAATGACTCAGGTTTATTAGTGCTTAACTAACTACCTGTCAGTCATAGGCTCTCGTGTCATGCAAGGATAAAGACTTTAAAAAGATATATTAAAAAAATTGTTCAGATAACCTCCGACTTGAAACACTTGAAACACAATGTCTTTATAGATATATTGTACTGTGGAAGCATTTCAAGTCGGGAGTCATCTCAAATTTTTATATATTTTTTTTTAAAAATCTTTAATCCTCACAATGACATGAGGGCCTGTACTGTCAATAGGGTCTAATGAAAAAATTGTTAAACCACTACTGATAGTATATGGTAGCAGTCTCTTCTGCTCACCTGCCGATTTTGCACAAAATATATAAAATGGACAACAGCCATCAAAGAGGTGACGAATCATATAAGAAAATACCAGGACTCCCTATGTACTTCTTATGTATTTTCCTGACAACCTCTCATATAATGCTATCAATCTGCTAATCAATGTCAATCAAATGGATACACCAAATGACCTTAGGCCACACTCGGAAATTTCATCTAGATCAATTAAAATCTCGAAGACCATAGAGGGAAGTGCCACAGAGTTACAAAACCCTACAATGTCTGGTATGTATTAAACAATTGTGAAACACCAAGGTATGGGTCAATTTCCTCCACTTCAAAACTTGTACCTCTGTATGTCATTCATTCACATACCAGACAATGCTTGTCACAAGCTGCTTCATAGCTTTAATAAACCAAGATCCCTGGTTTTATTTGTTGGGTAGGAGGTAGGGGGTTTCACTCCTCTAATATTTAAAGCTGTATGTGTAATCAGCACCGTAGCCATGCTTGCAGGATTCATAAAAGAATGGTATGAAAATAATCCTATATGATCCACAACTTTCATACCCTCCAAATAACAGAAATAAAAGACAAACATTTTATACTCTACAAGGAAAACCCAAACCCAAACTGACATTCACACCTTGTTTACAACACCTGATTCACAAAAATGGTATGAAAATAGTCCTCTGTGTCGCACAACTTTAATACCCTCTGATATTACGCTATAAATAGCACAGAAATAACAGAGATACATGCCAAAACCCAAACTGACATACACACCCTGTTTACAATGCCAGATAAATGAGAAGTGCTCTGTTCTGGGGCATATGGAAAGGTTAATGAATAACTGTCAACTGCTGTCAGAGCATGATGACCTCTTTTTCCAAATAAATATCCACAAAACATGGAAAATGACTACAGTTTCTTGTTTCAATAGATACTGTTATCTGCAAAATTCTACATAGATACATAATGGAAATCTACTTTTTGTCATGGCCCTTTCAACAAGCAACATACCAATATATATATATATATATGCAATGCCATATATCTTCATCACTATAGGAATGTTGTTTTGCCCTGAACTAAAACACTGAAAAACCAGGGAACAGGCCCCATTGTGCTTTAATAATAACCATTCAATGCGAAACTATATCATGTATATTTTACTACCCTACAAATAGGGATACAGCAAACTACATGATGCAAATCCTGTGTGTCTAGCATTAGACAACCTCATCATTAGACGAAGACAATATCCCAATGATCAGTCTCAGTATAATTTCTGTAATAATACACTAATCACTACTTCTGGACTAGTCTTAGAAAAAAGAGGGGTTTATTGTGAATTATATTCTGTTTGTCTTCCTTTGTAGCTAGTCTTGTTTGAACAAGACAGAAACCTTCATAACTATGTTTGCCCTTTCTGTTAGGTTTATTCAGTTCCATTTGGCAGCCAAACTGAGGCACTGAGATCTGGTTCAGACCACAGACCCCAAATGCTACAAGTCATCAAGAACTTCAATCATATGATTTTCCCTTGTCCTCAGCACCAGTAAGAAGTCTTAGGGTGGCTGACTAGTATGAACTTTGCAGACAATGAACTTGAATTGGAAATGGACACGACTTAAAGACATCAGCCCTCATTCCCCTGATAAAGCACATCCATGTACAATATTCTCATTTTTGAGATGATATATGCTACTCGTGAACATATTTCAGTTACATAATGACATGCGAAATGTAAACTGCAAAGCCATAGTTTGTGATTTCCAAATCCTTTCATGGTCTACAAGATGGAACATGACTGAGCAGAATGAAGTTCTTGACTGCCCCTGGTACTGGTAGATGATTCACTGTAGATGTCAACTTTGGTCCAAGCATACTTCGAAGTTTGAAACAGGCCAGTTCTTGAAGTAGATATGGTTTTGTCACAAGGTGTAAAATAGGCATCAACAGCTCTGCTGTATCAGGTGGGAAATCAAACAACATGTTCAATGGCCATCTACCAGCTTTGTGAAACAGAAGCAAAATGTCAAAATCTGTATTGTCTAGTGCAATGGAGAAAGGGGATTCACAATCTGAGTTAATTGTACACACAACACAGAGATCAACAAGGAGATATCTCACAATTTCATAATGACCCTCCCGAACTGCCAGATGTAATGCTGTGTCTCCTTTATTATCAATCACATTGATATCTGCACCATGAGACTCAAGAAATTTCATCACTGACAAATGACCAAACAGGCTTCCTGCCATAAATGCAGACTGTTGATCTGTACATTTTGCATTTACTGATGCCCCTGCTTCCACAAGAGTATGGGCAATGTCTACATAACCTTTTCGAGCAGCAGCACGGAGAGGTGTGCGTGAATATATGTCTTCCTTGTTTACATCAGCTCCATTTTTGATCAAGTAGTCACAAATATGGATTTGATAGCGAGAAACAGCAATGACAAGGGGTGGTATTCGACCTCCGAAGTTGATGTCTGCACCTCTTTTAACAAGATATTTGACAATTTCCAACTGCCCTTTACGTGAGGCCAGGAACAGAGGACTGTCATTGACTTTGTCCACACACATCACGTCAGTGTTGTGATCTTCCACCAAAGATGTCACTACAGCCAGACTACCATTTTCTGAAGCATAATGAATTGGGTGTCGATCTGGCTGGGGAGTAAATCCAAGGGAGAGAAGCGTGTTTAGTATGTTGACACGTCCCAGAACTGCAGCCTTGGAAATTGTAGACATCACTGCTGTCAGATCGACAGCGAGTTCTGGCGTGATGTTATTTGTCCGAATATGACATAAAATTTCTTCGTCATTAGCATTCGCTATCAGCTTATTCAACATAACCAACTCAGCAGAAATCGACATTTTGTTTAACGAAATCCCTGTGCCCTGTTCAGTTATTACGAACCTGGACACTCCGTGAAAACACGTGCCCGGTCCCACTGACACTGATGCCAGTGATGGTGAATTTGGTCACTGATATTGTTGTCACAACACCCCCAATTAGTCTCTGACAAAACAATTCAAAAACATTGCATTGTGCGTTTGCCGAAGTCTTTCACCTTGGAGACTGATAAAGGCTTCACTTCCTTCTCGAATATTAGTTTACAGGAAGCGACTGATATGTCGGCCCACAAACCATCACATTCCCTACCACATTGCCTCATAACACAACGTTCGTGAACGAAAACAGGTGTTAAGGGAGGTAACTCTAAATTCCCTGTGATACCTCCCTGAAGTACGTGCCAATTAATCTTATTCAGTTCGAAACCATCGTCGGACTACAGAAGTGCTGATATGTGTTGATTTGCTCGATGCCTTATTTTTTAGTTTGTAATAAAAAATAAACAGATTTAGCGAAGATGAAAACGAATATGAAATGTAAAGTGCCACAAATAAACTAGACTCAGCTAAAGAATTCAAGACATTCAAGAGAGTGGTCACAAATAGAATTAAACAAAAACAAATTCGAGAGAGAGAGAGAGAGAGAGAGAGAGAGAGAGAGAGAGAGAGAGAGAGAGAGAGAGAGAGAGAGAGAGAGAGAGAGAGAGAGAGAGAGAGAATACCGAGCGTACAGTTGTAGATATATAAGAAGTTTCCGAAATAATTAGACAACACGGATCTGTATTATCAGTTGCGGGCTCGAGGAACATGAGCCCACGTATTTATCTTACCGAACACCTGAGTTTTAATTTTGAACTGTTTGAAGCACTTCTGTTGAAAGCGAGGCAAATAGCCATTTTGAAGAAGGTAAAACAGATTTAGAGTTATCCCCCTTCCATCGATTTTCAATCGCAAAATATCGGTAATTTCCGTGCTTCATGCGTGATTCAATGTTATTCGAGATGAAGAAGTACTACCATGAAGCACCAGAAGAGTTCGGAATTCCCAGCGGTGTACATTGAAAACAATACGTCGCCTGTAAGCGGGGTACATTGAAAATAGGACATAATGGACAACACACATGTACAGTGTTCGAAATAGTTTCCAAATTTGTCTTGCCAGTCGGGCTATGCCTTTAAGTTATTAGCCCACAAAATCATTCACTAGCTTAAAATTAGAAAGTAGAAACTAGACAAAAAATTACAAAAAATATATGAGAATAAGATATTGTCTGCATGACACTGGTTTCATCATAAAGCAGCAAATATGATGAACATTTATAGTTACTATTAGCATTATTTTGTATTATAAATAAACTAGCACTTAGTCTGATGAAAATTTACAAGCCAGTGGGGTCAGTGACTGTGGAGCTTTACTTACCCGACTGACAAAGGACAAATACCAACATTTGAATAGTTTGAAAATGTGTATAACTGCAAAACGAACGTTTCAGCATATGTCGGAATCTCAAAAACGATAACAAATATTGTATCTTAACAAATATATCACTAGATGCATATCTTTTATTCCATCTATTTTACAAGATATATTATCTTACCACACATATAAATGGCTTTTTCCGATTGGCTATGCCCTCTTCTGTTATTTCCAGTGTAACCCACTTATAAGCGAGGTACATGTCAATGTACCCAGCTGCCAATGGCAACTCATTCGGTACTTCGTGGTAGTACTTCCTTCTCTGGAACAACATTCACGCATGATGCACATTCATGCATGTTTTGCGAATGCAAATCGATGGAAGGGAGATAACTCTAAATCTGTTTTTTCTTGTGTCGTCTGCAAGATCCAGCGATGATTTGCATTGCATTCCAATAAATAAATTTTGTCAAGAAGCTAAAATGTAGCCCCCATGACTATTAGGAGAGAAGCTGCACCGATGCGACTTTACTAAGACAATACCTGCGAGGACAACAATAAGACGCAAGATTCGAATCATTTAGTCCACACAGGTTGAAGTGTACGATCTTATACCCATGCTGCAAACAATTCAAAATTAATGTTGAGGTGTGCCACTGAGTATAAATACGTTGCTGACTCGCCCTTCGAGCTCAGGAAACGTAAACAAACATCGAAACATCGAGGGTACATCAACCCATATCTGTCGAGTGAGCCACCCGACAAAATGTCCATACTTATCAACAGTTTTACCATGGCCCGGTGACATTCTTTACTGTGACAAGGATATATTGCCATGGTAACCATTTCGTGGGATATTGTTCATTACTAACGTGGACACATCGTATATGTTATAAACTAATCCAGTCCGGAACAGCTTTTTGGGACCGCATGCGTCTCACGTCCAACACGCCTATGTGTGAGTATGACAGTCCATACACGTCCCCAGCACTGCGCCATTTGTCGTTCGGAAACCAGAAGGGTGAGTTTTAAAGCAAATTGTTTCTAGAAATGAACATTCTATGTTATTTTCTACTGTCAATACTTTAGTTCAGTTTTCACCATCGTTACTAGATGGCAAAGTAGGCCCGAGTGAGTGAGTGAGTGAATTTGGTTTTTTCTCCGCTTTTAGCAATATTCCAACATCACGCCGGGGGACACCAGAAAATGGGTCTCACAAATGGGTCTCACACATTGTACCCATGTGGGGAATCGAACCCGGGTCTTCGGCGTGACGAGCGAACGCTTTAACCACTAGGCTACCCCACCGCCCCAAGTAGGCCTGAGGTATGTAGTGATAATTATAGTGTCGACTGATTCCGTGGATGGTGCACCGATATGTACAGTGGAGTCGTCTGTAAACCATCTTCAGCCTCAGAAATGTGATGGGTTTTAAAAATGGATGGTATCGGGTGTCCGGAAAACGATGGGGGAATGGATCTATATCCATACAGAAGACATGATATGAGTGCCTATGTTTATGACACGATCGCGAGTTGCTTAAATGTTCGCTTTTCCCGAGCGAGTGAGGGATATACCGATATTTAGGCAGAAGTGTCGTAAACATACTATGATATGGGCACGGAAATAATCTATTTATTTTGAAAATTAACACAAATCTACTTTCAAACACAGGCTGCCTACCCACCCTCACCACATGAACCTGTGTCAATCAAACTATTCGAATCTTGCATTTTGCTGTTTTCCCCCGTAGGTATTGTCTAAATAAAGTCGCCGCGATGTAATTCACCTTCTTAATATTCACAGGGACTACATTTGAACGTTTTGTCAAAATGGATTGATAGCGATTTTCATTCTCAAAACATCGGTAAATTCAGCGCACCATGCGTCATTTAATGTTATTTGAGATAAAAAAAAATAAATAGTAACTACCACAAAGACCTGAATGACTTCCTATTGGTAGCGGGGTGTATTGCATTGCAAGTCGCCTGGGGTATATTGACAATTGGCGCTTAGCCAATCAGACAACGACATTTATGTGTGAGGTAAGATAAATGTATACATGTATTACATACACGTAACTTACACAGGTATTGATGGACATGTTGGTATGTAATCTACATGGGCCAACATTCAGTCATTTTTCTGCCACCAGTGTACCAAGAAGATTATCGGATGGCCAGAAATGGCAAATTATTGGTATGCCTAACTCCGGTATGTCCTTTAATGCAATTTGTCGGGAAATCAGTCGCTTCAAGCAATGTTCTGAAGCACCACTGGTTACCATTTCGTCGTCTTTCTCCGGAATCGCCAAAGACTAACCGGTTATAGCTCTAAACGCGTCATCAAATGTCCTCTCCTGGACGCCCATCACCAACAAGCACATTTGGCTCGGTGTTTACCAAGGTAACGTTGTAATCCGAAGACCTGGCGAAGGATACAACGGCATGATGAAAACTGATTCCTTCTGCACATAACTGATGAGCCCTTGGGATCTGGAGACAGCGAAATACAGCATTTGTATGGAATCCATTTAAGCAACTGTTGCCTTTGGTGGAAGTTCCATAATGGTTCATGGATTTCTTTTTCATGACTGTTGACTTGACTTGGTGACAAGGTGGGGATTTGACGGGTGGACAATGCATACAGGAAGTGCTGGGTCCAATTCTGACCTATTGATCCTCATGCTAAGAGACTAGTATTTATGAAAGACAGGCTAAGCTGCATGTTTTTGTGCAATGACAGTGACGTCCTGGAACACATTTGGGGCATTACCGGGTACACAAGACACAAAGCGTTCCCAGGCAACAACTAAACGGTTTGTCTCATCACATGCATGTCGGGTTGCCTGATCCCCTGTCTAGTTCCGTACTCGTAACATGTATCATTTTGAACCAAAACTGATTACTTGTGTATTTTGCAATATCAACTATTGCTCGTGTTGGTTGGCTGTTTAATGCCCCACTTAGCAAGCAATATTTCATCTATTTGTCGGCGGTCTGTAAATAATCAAGTCCGGACCAGACAATTCAGTGATCAGCAGCATGAGCATCGATCTTCGCAGCTGGTACTAGTTAACCTGTATCAACGAAGTCAGTCAGCGTGAACACACAACCCCGTTAGTCGCCGTCCACCACAAGCTTTGGGTACTGTGGGCCAGTTCTAGCCCGGATCTTCACAGATATCTATAGAGATGTAGTGGAACCACTGAAGATTCTGAGGTATAATAGGCCCTCAGCAACCCATGCTCGCCATAAAAGGCTACTATGCTTGTCGTAAGAGGATCGAGTGGTCACGCTTGCTGACTTGCTTGACACTTGTCATCGGTTCATAATTGCGCAGATCGATGCTAATGCCATTGATCACTGGATTGTCTGGTCCAGACTCGATTATTTATAGACCGCCGCCATATAGCTGGAATATTGCTGAGTGCGGCGTAAAACAAAACTCGGTCACTGAGAGGTGTAGAGTATTCTATCTGTACACAGGTCCGTCATGAAGCTGTTGCGTGGCAACTGGGGAACGAAGGTGGAGTTCATCCTTACTTGTGTGGCGTATGCAGTAGGTCTGGGTAATGTCTGGAGGTTTCCATACTTGGCATTCAAGAATGGAGGAGGTGAGGCATAGACACGAATAAACCTCACTGTCATGTCAGTCCGCTGCGTCAAAATTGTATACAGACATTTCTCTCCCTGTGCCACCTCAAGTAAACATGAATGTACGCACACACGCACGCATAAACGCACTAACGTATCGATTCACATCCATACATAAATCTGACAGACAGACACACATCCAGCAATCCAGACATACATACATACATACATCTGACATCCATGCTTACGTACAGACACACACACAGTTTCATTTACTCACAGAAACACAGAAATATTATCACTGACTCAGACCTTTACAAATGTTGATTAACCGTGACGTTAAACCTGTTTGTGTTCTGTCATGTGATTAATGGGCGTTCTCCACACTGCAGGTGCGTTCCTCATCCCATACTGGATGATGCAAATGTTCATTGGGATGCCTCTGTTCTTCATGGAACTGTCTTTCGGCCAGTTCGCAGGACAAGGCCCTATCACCATCTGGAAGGCCAATCCTCTACTTAAAGGTAGATAGAAGTTGTTTCTTGCTATCTTCAAGTGTTTTGTGGAACGTTGACCTTAAAAATTCTGGTATGATTGTAATTTGTCTTGTAGGTATTGGAATCAGCATGGTGATTGTCTGCGCCCTCATTGTCCTTTACTTCACCGTCATCGTCGGTTACATCGCCTTCTACTTCTTCTCCTCCATGCAGTCCCCCCTACCCTGGTCTCACTGCGGTCACTACTGGAGTAGTCCCAACTGTCGGGTCGATATATCAGGTAATCCTACAGTACACCCCGGTCTCACTTCGGGCACTACTGGAGTAGTCCCAACTGTCGGGCCGATATAGCAGGTAATCCTACAGTACACCCCGGTCTCACTGCGGGCACTACTGGAGTAGTCCCAACTGTCGGGTCGATATTGCAGGTAATCCAACAGTACACCCCGGTCTCACTGCAGGCACTACTGGAGTAGTCCCAACTGTCGGATCGATATAGCAGGTAATCCTACAGTACACCCCGGTCTCACTGCGGGCACTACTGGAGTAGTCCCAACTGTCGGGTCAATATAGCAGGTAATCCTACAGTACACCCTGGTCTCACTGCAGGCACTAAAGGAGTAGTCCCAACTGTCGTGTCGATATAGCAGGTAATCCTACACTACACCCTGGTCTCACTGCAGGAACAGACACACTGGCCTAACCGCGGTCATCACTGGACAAGTCCTGGTTACGGTGCCGTTAATTCTATGTGTACACCTCCATCAAGATGTCCAACAGTATCGCTGTTGGCGTTACTTGACAGGATGGTTAAATGAGGTAATCGCTATAGAAATACCTGTCATCAAACTGAACTGAGGTCGCTGCACAAGAGGTAATCCAAATTTTAGGTGCAAGTCCCGAAATACTCTTTCACGCGACTGGGAGATGGGCGTGGTCATGGCCATTGTTGCTTGTAAACGTAATAAATGTTTGTGTGTCGTGAACTGTAAGAAAGAGAAACCTTCCCGCTTTTGAAGTTTTACGACCTTGATACCTCATTCGGTATATATTCGCAGTTGCCTCTGCTAACATCGCCACACAGAATCACACCATCAACGGGGGAAACGTGAGCCTCAGCGGCATGAGCCACAACAACCACACCATCTCCCCAACTGAAGACTACTTCAAGTACGTACAACCCGAACCAGAAGGAATTCCAGGCCAGAAATGGTCCTTAACCACCTGTATGTTGGTGAACATCCGGGTTACAATTGGTCTTCAGCAACTGAAGCTTGTGGTAGCAGGCGACTAACCGGATCGCGTCAGCCTTACTGACTTGATTGACACATTGTATCCCCATATGCGGAGACCGATGCACATGATGTTGATCACTGGATTGCCTGGTCCAGATTCGAATATTTACAGACACCCGCCATATTGCTGGCATATTGTCGAGTGCGGCAACATTATTTGTTGAATATAAAATAGCATAACAACGCTGGCTAGGGTGAGAGATAGCAGGTCCCAGCGTGTAAAATGTAATGTCATTGTTAGCTGACAGTTGTGTCCGTTTGTCTGTATCTCTTTAACAACAATCCACAGATAAAGCTACACATTTTGCCATTTCGATTGCCCCAATTGCAAAGGACCTGGATTGGCCACATAAAACATGAACACAAACCTGTAAAATAGGCCTTAGATATTTACTTTTGGAATAAGCAAATGATAATTATGATATATGTGAGTTTACTTTCTATGGTTAACACAGTCACCACCAAGATGAATGTAATCTTCAAGATGAATTATGCTCACATTTTTCTCTGTCTCTAATGGTCGCATTCTCTGCCTCGCTCTCTGCCCGTGGTACACGTGCACTGTTGCAGACATTTCGTCCTGGAGATGACGTCAGGCCTGGAAGACATGGGGACTGTCAACTGGAAAGTGTGTCTATGCTGCCTGTTTGCCTGCATTGTCGTGTTCCTGGTGCTACTCAGGGGAATCAAGTCTCTCGGCAAGGTAACCAAGTAGAAATCACACTCTTCTTTTTGTGGTTTACAGATCATAGTGGTGTAGACAGTGCATTGGACACCTTCTGATGTGCGGCCATATAGCTAGATTATTGCCAAGTGCGGGGTTAAAGAAAATACAAACAAAACATCATGTGATGTGAAAAAAAGGAGGCTAGAGAAACAGCCTAAGTAAACTTTGTGTCAGTATTATTCGTTACACAGCTATACTGAGTCCAACAAACCTTATGTTCTTTAACGTTGCACTCAGCAGTATTCATGCTATAAGGCCGCACATCAGATGGTGTCTAGTTTGGGCCCAAGTGTACATAAACTTGCGAGAGAAGGCGCGTCTCGGCTTATGTTCGTCCTGTCTGGTGCCGGTGCTACTCTGTTCAGTCATAGCACACAGACTCCGGACCAACTGGTCCATGTTTTTAACTCCTTCATGGCCAACACCAGGCAGGGTAACAATAACTACCATTTTGTAACGTATTTTGGTACGGTAGTACTAGCAAAGCAAAATTTTCTTTGTATGATGCCCTCATGTTTACGTAGCATGTAACGTTGCACTTAATTTTACAATAATAATAATAATAATAATAATAATAATAATAATAATAATAACCACCTTCCTTGGCACAAACAGCATATCTTAAAAGACATGATGGCGTGGCTCGCTGCTTTTATTATCGTCTCCGCCATGCCTGTGGCTTTGACTCCGAGGTCCATCCATGGCACGACCCTGAGCATGTCCAGGGCGTCCTGGAAAATGCCAGCTATAAACTTCTCTGGAATAGGCCAATATACAGCCTGAGACGAATTCCAGCCAACAAACCTGATCTTGTTCTTTTTGATAAAGCCAATGAAATTATTTATATCATAGAATTTTCTGTCCCTTTTGACAGCAATGTGATTGGCAAGATTCAGGAAAAGCATGATAAATATGCGGACCTCGCCTTTGAAATGTCTCGCTTACATCCCAAGTACACAGTCAGGCTCACAGACATGGCTGACGCATGTTATCGTATCCCATTTGCGTAGATCGATGTTCGTGATGTCAATCACTGGACTGCCTAGTCTACACTGATTACACACATGCGGCTGTATTAACGCTGGAGTACTATAAACAAACCGACGCCCGGATTGAGACACAGTTCAACTTTAACGGTTGTTTATGCAGGTTGCGTACTTCAACGCCACCTTCCCCTACGTGTTGTTGCTGTCCCTCCTCATCAACGCCTGTCTCCTCCCGGGATCCACGGACGGAATCCTGTATTTCCTCACCCCCAAGTGGCACCGCCTGGCAGACGCCTCGGTCAGTACTGTGCCCCAACGACGTAGTCAACATTCGCTTCTTTGTCGGACAATATTTTGGCATCCATATATTCGCATTGCATCCATTTAGTAAATGTAGAACCAATTTCCTTTTTCATATTTATGCGTAAATTACAGGTCCCACTTCCACAAAAGATCGTAGCACTAGGTTTGTCGTAAGTTAATGTTATAGTGTGTGAGATCACATTAGCAGTACTCTGGCAGGACAAGCAAGGTTTTGTTGTTTTGTTTGTTTTTTCTCACTGGTTTAGAGTCCATTCTGGCGTTGTCAGTAACCTGGCGCAAGGTTACTTCTCTTACACGTACGAGGATCGGATTACGGCGGTTTCTAAACCCAGAGTTTATTCTTGTTCTGTGACAGTTATAAATGAGAACTTCCCTCGCATACAGCCTTGTATTACCCGTAATAATCTTATGAGCGAGGTACAAGTCATTCACCAGATACCGACCTATTTTAACGCTCATAGATGTCGAAACTGGCTGTGGCAACCGAAATCGCCCCGTTAGCTAAATCTTCCAGACTGTCTCTATACTTGCTGATACACATTCCCAGGTGTGGAGCGATGCAGCAACACAGGTGTTCTTCTCTCTCGGAGTCGGCATGGGCGGCCTCAACCTCATGGCTAGCTTCAATAACTTCAAGAACAATTGTCTAAGGTAAGGACACGTTGTTTGCGAAAAGTAATAAGTAATAACATAAGTAATGGGATGCTATACTGGCTCCTCATGTTCATGTCTGATTCCAAGAATGCCATATTTATTACATTCTTTTCTTGGAATGCAAGTTTTTGGGGTAGTCTACTGGTTAAAGCGTTGGCTCTTCACACCGAAGATCCGGGTTCGATTCCTAACATGGGTACAATGTGTGAGCCCATTTCCGGTTACCGTTGTCGTATTTGTGTCAAGGGACGCCCTACTAGTGCAAAGTGTTCACTATTAGTGTCATATTTGTATCTAGGGACGCCATTCTGGTGCCATGTGTGGACTGCTTCACCAGTTTCCTGTGCGGTTTGGTAGTGTTCGCTGTGCTTGGCTTTATGGCGCATGACAAAGGGGTCACTGTCGAAGAGGTAGCTGTAGGAGGTAAGCCATTTCACGGGGGGTAAGTCACCAGAGTAAGCCACTCAAGTGGGTAGTCACGAGGCACGTGTGTTCGTAAGGTCTTTTTGAATGTTACGGATTATTGTCATCAAAAGATTGCCAGAACAGAAACAGAACAGAACTTTCATTACACTCAGGGCAGGATACTCGGGTATCCTGAGGTAAAAATATTCTGTAAAAACATACGATGGTGCGATGGTTTACACGGAAGATTGTAAAGTTTTAACGACACAAAATATACATAGTTTTTCACTAATTCTTGACAGCTTTTGTTCTTTGCAAGATTTTAGACCCAAAATACACCAGTCGGCATCTGAGTTCATTAGGAGTACCTCCCTAGTTCAACATGTATAATGGCGTTCTTCTCTCAAGGGGAAGTAATTTGTGTAAGTTAACAAGGACAGATTCTATGATTTTACAGTTTTCAAAGCCCTAATGACAACCTATTCCAGGACCTGGCCTGGCCTTCATAGCGTACCCCGAGGCCCTTTCAAGGATGCCGGTCCCCACCCTTTGGGCCATCTTGTTCTTCTTCATGATGCTTATCATAGGATTCAGCTCTCTGGTAGGTTATACAACAAGTCCATGCAAAGGTGACTGGGATAAGTTGGGGTAAAAGAGATGGCGTGCCGCTCCGGGAGGTTGCGTCAACGCGATTCAGTTTCAAGCCGCCTTAATAAGGACGGTGATAGCCACACCCTCTCACCCGTATAAACTGGACAAAATGTGTTAGGGTTATTGATATTTTTATGACTAATATCTCATCAGTGTGTCAATGAATATATAGATCATTATTTCATAATTTCAAAATTTACATATATCCCTAACTGTTTTTGTCCAGTATATGTCAGGGTTTATTTTTGAATTTTTGCTTCTCTACTTGACATATGTATATAGATAATGTTTAATACCGGAAACAGTTGTGGGGTCACTCTGTGAAGTGTATATCTTACCCATAAAGAACTGGTCTTCAGCGACACTTGTCGTAATAAGCGACTAACGTGATCGGGTGGTCAGGTTCGCTGACGTGGTTGACACGTATCATCGTATCCCAATTGCGTAGATCGATACTCATGATCACTGGATTGCCTGGTCCATATCTTCCTACGAACCTCTGTTCTAATACAGCCATATTTCTCGGTTCTCATATAATCCCCTCCTAGCGGCATAAGGCACCCGTGGCGAGCCACCTCCTCGTGGTGGGTGCTGGGTAACGCCAAGAGCTCGCCGACATCCCCGTAGTGGACCCGGGAGGATATTTGGTCCACCAACCCGTTTGCCGTGGGTTGCAGCCCTGTGTAGGCGGAGGAGGGGATCCTGGTGGTTGAGAGCAATAGGAGCTTGCAACCGTGTTCCTGTTGCTCAATACACCACTTCGGCCCTGACTTCGCCTAGACGGGTGGTCGAATAGGCCCGGTTCGACCAATCGGCTGGTCATGCCAAGCCCTGTGCATGGGGCATTATTATATTTATCAATGCACATATATCATTTGGAATCGTTGTAAATTTGGACTTGACTATATAATCTAAAACATTTTGAATTTGAAGTATGTTGTTCTGTAATTTGCCTAGAGTCCTATGCCAGAAGGCGGTGGCTCATGGGCCAATCTGGTAGAATTATTAATCTCTTAATTCTTCTGCTGGAGTATATCATCCGGGTATCCTTGGTGCTGCAAGCTGGAGGCCCGCTTGCTTTAGCATTGTCCTTGTGATACTCCATGGTGGGTGGGGAGCTCGGATGATGAATCATATGACACCAATCATGGCTTATGAAATACCCCCCAAAAAAACCAAACGTCCACTTGAAATTGATCCCGTTGATACTTCTCATAGACCGTCTCTATCGATTGAGTATTGGCCACGTTTCCTCGTTATTGAGACTCCGGACAAGACACCATTGAAGTTGAACCCTTTCGCAGTATCTAAGGGCATTCAAGGTATTGCTGGGGATGTCAAGAACATTAGACGCTTGCGTTCGGGTGCATTACTAATAGAGTGTGGCAAGAAACAGCAGACAACCAATCTGATGAACATTGAATCTTTTGTGGGCATTCCGGTCACGGTCTCTGCTCACAAGACCTTGAACACAAGTAAAGGTATCGTCAGAGATCGTGATCGGTTGTTTGCTGACATGTCCGAGCTTGATATAGCATGCGAAATGAAGGATCAAGGTGTGCTGTATGTGAAGCGCTTTTCCACCCGAAAAAACAATGAAACAATCCAAACAAATACCTATCTGTTTTTTTTTTCATTGCCAAATGCTCCCAAATCAGTAAAGGCGGGTTACTGCAATATCCAAGTTGAAACCTACATCCCCAACCCGCTCAGGTGTTTTAAATGTCAGAAATATGGACACGGTGTATCTACCTGCACATTGTCTGTTGTGTGTGCTCACTGTGGTGAGAAGACACACACAACAGAAGATTGTGACAGTGACTTTAAAAAATGCACTAACTGCTCTGGCGACCATTCATCTTCGTCAAAACAGTGTCCAATATGGAAAGAGCAAATGGCGATTAACAAAATAAAGTTCACCCAAAATATCTCTTTTTCTGAGGCAAAGAAACTGGTGAAGAGATCTGACCTTCTAGAAAGTTATGCTACAGTAGCAAAATCATCATCTGAATCCAACTCTAAAATAACAAAATCATCCACAGGATGCCAAACTACCTTGACTTGGGTCATTTCCGACTCCCCACAGGTTTTATACCCTGCTATATCATCCCAGACTGAGGAATCACTTCCTACTACATCAAAGTCCTCTGATCATAAGTCATCTTCACAGTCACGCTCTGAGTCTCATTCAACAGCTGATAGACAACAAATTGTTAAAACTAAACCCAAACCTAAGTCTGATGCTTCAAAGCAACAAAGTGGCAGAGTTCCTAAGGGGTCACAAAATAAAATTCAATTGTTTAATAAATATGGGTCTCTTGAAGATATGGACGTTTCTGAAAACGTCCATTCTAGGGCACATAGCTTGTCGCCCTCCAAAAGAGTGCGGGGTAGATCCCCAAAAAATCCCCCCAAAAGATAGTTTATTCCAACAATATTGTACAATGGAACTGCAGAGGTTTGAGGACTAATTTACATGAATTACAGCTATTAGTCCAAGATTTCACACCTTCAGCGTTATGTCTCCAAGAGACATATTTAAAACAAACAGATGCATTTGACCTTCGCCATTTTAATGCATATCATTCTTTTTCACCTCCGGGTGATAGAGCCACTGGCGGGTCATCCGTTCTAGTCAGACAAAACGTTATTCAAAGCCCTGTATCACTTAATACTAATATGCAGGCTGTTGCTGTGAGAATTACTTTACATGTAGCGTTTACGCTATGCTCGCTGTATATTTCGCCGTCTTCGACGTTTGCCAAAACTGATCTGCAAGCTCTCTATGACCAACTCCCGAAGCCCTGTATTATAATGGGAGATTTAAATGGGCACAACCCTCTCTGGGGTAGTGTAAATATAAACGCTAAAGGTAAGTTGTTGGAGGACTTCTGTTCTGACAACGATTTATGTATTTATAATGATGGCTCCAATACGTATTTACACCCTGGGACAGGGACCTATTCTGCTCTTGACCTGTCACTCACAAATTCAGAACTACTTAATGAATTCGAATGGTCAGTCCATGATGACCTCTGTGGAAGTGACCATTTTCCTACTATATTAAAAGCTGTAACTCCATCCGATGTTCCTCCATCATCAAGACGGAATTTTAAAGAGGCTAACTGGACTTTATATGAAACACTGTGTGCTGAAAAGCTTAAACCTGAACGTTTTACTGACGTTCCTGATGCTATTAAATGTTTTTCTGATGAATTGAACTCCATAGCTGATGAGTGTATACCAAAGTCCTCTGCAGTTCCACACATAAGAAAACCATGGTTCAACGATGAATGCAAACAAGCTAGGAAGGCAAGGAAAAAAGCAGAACATTATTTCCGTCGCCATCCTATGGTGCATAATTTGAATAAATTTAAAATTTTAAATGCTAAAGCACGGCGTACTTTTAAACAGAACAAACGCCAATCTTGGCAAAATTATGTATCTAAAATAAATTCTCGGACACCCATGTCCAAGGTATGGAATATGGTCCAGAAAAGTAAAGGTAAAGGTACTAAATCTACTGTCAATCATCTTAAACATGGAGATCAAGTACTTACCGATAAATCAGATATCGCAAATAAACTGGGTGAAACCCTTGCTAAACACTCTTCCTCTTCTAATTATTTACCTAAATTCCAGCAGTATCAAAAACAACAAGAAAAGAAAACTATTAATTTCAACTCAGATAATGGGGAAGATTATAATGAAACTTTTTCTATTCATGAGCTCCATACTGCTCTTGATCAAGCTCACGACACTGCTACAGGAGCTGATAACATACATTATCAACTCCTGAAGCACTTACCAGAATCCTGCCTAGAAACTCTCCTAAATATTTTTGATGATATTTGGACATCGGGTAACTTTCCTTCATCATGGCGTGACGCCATAGTAGTACCCATACCTAAACCTGGACGTGATCATACCGATCCATCCAATTATCGTCCGATTTCGTTAACTAGCTGTGTTTGCAAGACCATGGAACGCATGATAAATAATCGACTTGTTTGGTACTTGGAAACAAATAACCTTATAACTGATATACAGTGTGGTTTCCGTAAAAACAGAAGTACTGTCGATCACTTAGTGCGACTGGAATCATTTGTTAAAAATGCACTGATTAATAATCAACATGCTGTGTCTATCTTTTTTGATCTTGAGAAGGCATATGACACAACCTGGAAATATGGTATTTTAAGAGATTTACATGACTTCGGCTTGCGAGGTCGTTTGCCTCAATTTATTGCCAACTTTTTAAATAACAGACAGTTTCAAGTTCGAGTGGGTTCTACCCTGTCTGATCATTACAATCAGGATCAGGGTGTTCCACAAGGCAGTATTCTGTCTGTCACACTTTTTAGCATCAAGATAAATAGTTTATCAAAAGTTTTAAACGATTCAATTGATGGATCGTTATTTGTGGATGATTTTAATATTTCTTGTCGTGGGAAAAATATGCATACCATTGAACGGCAACTGCAGCTTTGTTTAAACAAAATAAATAAATGGTGTCTTGAAAACGGCTTCAAATTTTCTAAATCGAAAACTAACTGCATACATTTTTGTCGTAGATATAAACCCCATAAAGATCCTGAACTGTCTCTAGATGGGACGCCCATTAAAGTTGTGAAGGAAGCCAAGTTCTTGGGTCTAATCTTTGATTCACATTTAACTTTTTTACCACATATTAAATCACTTAAAACTAAATGCCTGAAAGCACTTGACTTGTTGAAAGTTGTTTCAAATTCAAAATGGGGAGGGGATCAAGCTACCCTTCTCCATCTCTATCGATCACTAGTTCGTTCTAAACTTGATTATGGCTCAATCGTTTACGGGGGAGCCTGCAAAAGCAATCTTAAACTTCTTGATCCTGTCCATCATCAAGGTCTGAGACTTTGTCTTGGATCTTTTAGAACTTCACCTATTGACAGTCTCTATGTTGAAGCTGATGAACCTTCTCTTGAGCAGCGCCGTATAAAGTTAGCTTTACAATACATTACTAAATTATACTCTAATCATTCTAACCCTGCATATAACTGTGTTTTCAATCCCCTTTATGAGGATTTATACAACAAAAAGTCTTCTCTTGTCCCGCCTCTGGGACATAGAATTACACCTTTTCTTTCTGCTGCTGGGATTCAGCTGGAAAACATAGCTCCCTCCCGTCTTCTTTCTTCTACTCCCTGGCAGTTGGTCAGGCCTCAAGTAGACCTAACATTGACCACATTTAAAAAATCAGAGACTAATGAATTACAATATAAGCAAAAATATAATCAATTAAAACATAAATATAGCAATTATAAATCCTTATTTACAGATGGGTCCAAGGATGGTGGCGCTGTGGCTTGTGCCACTGTCATTGGATCCAGAACAATATCTTCTAGATTACCAGTTAGTAGTTCTATTTTTACAGCTGAAGCTAACGCCATATTAACAGCTCTCAAATATATTCAAAGACACCCTAAACGTAAACAATATATAATCTATTCAGACTCTCTTTCTTGTCTCCAGGCGATTAAAAATTTATCATGTAAACATCCACTTTTAATTGACATTATTGAATTGTATAATAATCTTGCTACTGGCCAATACGACATCGTCTTCTGTTGGTTACCCAGCCATGTAGGCATTTCAGGGAACACAATGGCCGATCTTGCTGCCAAGGCAGCACTCAACAAATCTGTGACACCGCTTCTTATTCCCTACAGTGATTACAAAGCCACCATTAGATCTTACATCCGTGATCTGATGCAAAAGAAGTGGGACACCCAAGTGGGTATAAATAAATTACATGAGATAAAACCTTACATTGGTTATACCCACTTGGGTTGTCAATCCAGATTTGAAGAGGTCATACTACGACGATGTCGTGTTGGCCACACTAGATATACTCATGCATACCTGTTGAAAGGTGAGGATCCTCGATTTTGCATCCCTTGTGATGAGAGAGTCACGGTCAAGCATATTCTGCTTGACTGTGTTGAATTCTCCATCACAAGGGATAAATATTTTACAGTTAAAACAATGAAGGATCTTTTTACCAACGTTAATTCTCATTTTATTATAGGTTTTTTAAAAGAAATTGATTTTTTGGGTGAATTTTGAATAGTATGTTTCTGTAAATAGATGTATTTTAATGATTGGTAGTTTGAATTAGTAACTTGAATTGTTGGTGGCTGTACCCTCAAAGGGGGTTGAAGTATTGTAAAATTATTGTCCTCCTGAGAGGGTACGTAAGTCCACAAACATTCACAGTAAATTTAAGTCTGCCAGGTTTTTAATCGTAGTATTCATGTTGTTTTAATTTTGGCTAACCTTTCGTACAATCGCCAGCAGCTGAGGGGATGATGTAAATCCAACTAGGGTCCATGCAGGTAGCAAAGGTACTGTAAGTCCCCATGGTCCCTAGTGTGGTGATCTACCTTCAGTTGTTGGCGATCTATAGTCTGTTTTTATTATGTATTGTCTAAATAGTGCTATTAGTTTTAACTTTCCATACTAGTTTTACTTAAAACTGTCATATGCTAGTTGTTTTACTGTCCTCGATTGACAGATTTTTCCATATGCATATATTTAATTTAAATGTTCTCGTCACGATATGGCTGAGATATTGCCGATGTGACGTTAAACATTAACTCACTCACTCACTAGCGGCATAAAATGGCAGCAGATTTATCTCCCTTTTTTCTGTCCAATCAGAACACGTGTTACATCGACTTAGCTTCAAATTGACAAATCCAAGGAAAGTGGAGAAACAAATATGAGATGACTGAGTTCTGTCTAGAAGAAACATTTGAGTATCGCGCTCTGGAAGAGGTTCTAGTTTTCACGATGCATCCGGAAATTATCGAGATCTTGCGAACGATCACTTTTGAAACAAGGTCGCTGACTGCACTACTAAATCTGATTGCCACCAATCACGAGTCTTGAATACTCGCACCATGAAAGGGTCGTATTAGAACAGAGGTTACGTAGGAAGATATGACAAGTAACCACTGTGGGAAGAGAATGTTGAACACCAAACCAGTCAGCAAATCTTATATACATGTATCTGACTTGTTTCAGTTCACTATGACAGAGACAGCAGTTTCCTCGCTCTGTGACGAATACCCTTCGTTGTTGAGGAAGACATGGAAAAGAACTCTCATCTTCCGAACTATCGTCTCCATTGGTCTCTTCCTGTTATCGTTGCCAATGACAACAGGGGTACGTTTAACTGACCACAAATAATTCACAACAGGATGGCAGTACTCCATAACGTTACATATAAAGCAATCGTATTGATCATAGGGCAATATAAAAAATATTGGTTGGTGCTGAAGTCTTCTGGACGAATTGCATGTCGTAATGATGTCGTATAGCAAGGGTTTGGAAGGGCATGGATGTGTCATCTACGATTTTGTCTTGCAGAGTTGCGTCCCATGGGCGCGCCGGAAATCTGTGATTATGAATCCAAGATCCCCCGATTATTTTTCTAAGTTTGTCAGCTGCTTGCTCGTGTGTTTTACTAAAATGGGACATGTCTAAGACCAGCATCTCTTCAGGATTTCCTCCAAAGTTGAGCTGACGCGCTGTGATATTACTAGTACTGGAAATATAGCAGTTACCTATTTGGGTTGAGAAGTACTTGAGTTACTTCCCTTTGGTCGTCCAACGTTGATCAAAGAAGACCGCTGCATGTAGTCATAGGTAACGACGTTGTTTTGCAGGCTGGCATCTACCTCCTTGACATCGTCGACTCCTCTGTAGGCGGTTTCCCTCTGCTGATTATTGCCATCTGCGAGATCGTCGCTGTCATGTACATCTACGGTGAGTCAAACATTGGCAATTTAACGGGGCTTCCAGACACGGCGGGTACTCAGGAACATGTATCAGCAGTAAGAATCTTTGTTTAACCAACCAATCCAAACACTGCCTTTGCCCGACGAGAGGGAACCTGACCACAATTCTGACCAATGAGAGATCAAATTAGATGTGCCGGTATTTCTCAGGATGTGATAAAGACGTCGCTCCACGTTGATCATATTTTCAACCACTTGTCTACCGGGACTCGGCGAAGAATCAGCCGCCAGGTATGTTTGATAAGTTCTTCCGTAAAACATCTGCTTTTCATATCCAGGGTACAGAAGGTTTGCGGAGGACCTTCAGATGATGATGGGGAAAAAGATGTCGGTGTACTGGAAGATGTGCTGGTGCTTCATCGCCCCAGTAATTCTCGTTGTATGTATACAAAAGACTCCACTCCAATTGCCATTTCCCAACACGAGTCGCACAGGAAGGTGATGCGTGGCAACTCCTGAGCAGAGTTGTGTCCCTTGGCCAGACCAGAAAGATCTGGCTGTGGGATTGAATCTCGAAATGGTTGTCAAACCATTTCACTCGCTCACTCACTCACTCACTCACTCACAGTACTGAAGCCGACGCGTTGATGTTTTCACAGCTTTACTTTAGGCTTTTGCATTCATAAATTAGATTAGAGGAATATTTGAACGTTTTTAGACTTGGGTCTAATTAAACTAAGTGCAATTCAGTTGCTGTCGTACATGTACACCGACCTCACCTTTTGTTAACTTTGTACGTTCTCACGCTACATCATAGGTCTGCCTCACATCCGACCTTGTGCTTCCCCAGTACCGTAAGGTAAATCTGCTATATTTCTTCATCGTGGATGAGATAAAGTGTTTATTAAACATTTTTTACCCAGTTACTTAAGGATGTCCTGTGTCTCCAGGGTGTGATCGTGTTCAAGAGCTGCCGAATCCAGCCCCTGGGGTATGTAGAGTACATCTACCCAGCATGGGCACAAGTACTGGGCTGGTTGGTCATGACAGTTTGTGTTATCTTCATCCCGGGCTGGTTCGTTGTCTACTTCCTTCGATATGGCGGATGCACGGTGAGCAACAGATTATGACGTAGCAGCGCGACATGACGTAGCTAACGTTATGCAAGACAACATGACGTTACTGACTTTACGCAAAACAACTCGATCTTACGAACGTCACGGCTTACCAACGTTAGACAACACACCATGACGTCACTAACCTTAGGCAACACACCATGACGTTACTAACATTAGGCAACACAACATGCCGTTAATGACGTTCGCAACACATCATGAAGTTACTAAGTTTAGGCATCACAACATGACTTGACTGACGTTTAGCAGCAAAACATGACGTTACTAACAATAAGGAACCCAACATGACGTTCCTGAAACGTTGACGTATCAACCAACGTTTACACGCTCTTGTTTACACGATATGATATTAAACTGATATGCAATAAGAGCGATTTAACCATAATAGCATGCGGATGTTGTTACAGATTATTAAAAAATTGTCCCGGCCGGCTCCTGACTGGGGTCCCCGGCTGCCCGAACACAGGACTGGTATATACGCTGACAGTAACGCTCTTGGGACGTCGGGCATCCCCTCAATCGTTATCAGCAACGTGGACGACCAGGCTTCTGAGAACGATGTCAAGGGCGTGAGTAGCAAGGGGGGATTCGATTCGAAACACAGGAATGGCGGAGAGAAGCAGGACCCACCTACTGGGCGTAAGGCCTCGCCAAGAGGAAGCGTGAAAGGCAACAAGGTCGGAAGTGTCAAGAGTGCCGGCAAGGTCCATGCCACAGACGACAGAGAAGTCGGGAACTACGTCAAAGGGGCCTCCGTGGAAATTAAACGTGCTGACAGCGTTAAAAGCGTTAAAGGGGCACCGCAAGGCAGTGTGAAAGGGTCACCCTTAGCATCTGTTAAAGGCGCTGTCTCGACCCCTGTGAAAGGAGCGTCGGTAGTGAGTGTCAAAGGGACACCCGTGACCGGTGCCAAAGGAGCGACCGTAACCGGTGTTAAAGGAGACATCGTAACTGGTGTCAAAGGAGGGACTGTAACCAGTATCAAAGGGGAGGCCGTAACCGGTGTTAAAGGGGTAACTGTAACCGGTGTAAAAGGTGAGACGGTAACCGGCGTCAAAGGGACCACTGTAACAGGTGTGAAAGGAGAGACCGTAAGCAATGTCAAAGGAGCAGGTGTAACCAGTGTCAAAGGAGTATCAGCAGCCGGTGTCAAAGGAGCACCAGTAACCTGCGTCAAAGGAGCACCAGTAACCTGCGTCAAAGGAGCACCAGTAACCTGCGTCAAAGGAGCACCAGTAACCGATGTCAAAGAAGCTTCCTTCACCGTCGTCAAAGAAACTGTCGCAGGCAAAGTCAAAGACACAACTGTAATCAGTTCCAAGGCGTCAAACGTTGCCATTGTTAAAGAAGTATCAGAGACCAACAGCCGAGGAACCCCCGAAGTTCCAGTGATCCGAGACTTCGGGGAAGCAGAGGCCACTGGTAAACATGTAGGCTTCTTGAAGAAGATACAAGATGGAGGTATCGCTGTGTACGAACTGGAGGATGCTGCCATGACGGATGTGATGCCAGGGCGGAGAGGGCAGTGGTAACGGGTTACCTCACTGGTTATATGTGAAGACGGTAGGACACAGTCAGTAAGCATCCACATGGAAGATACCTGAACACTCCTGTAAATTTTGCATTGGCCTACCTCACGCTACATCGACAATATTGGCTGAATTGTATATGTTTGGGTTGAAAAGATGCACATTGTTTTGGTATTTCCGGTGAATACAGACATGTTGGTCACCAGACACAACCTTGATGCGCAAGGTCACTGAAGCACACATTAGAACTCTTATTACACACTTCACTCACCGCAGTGTAACAGAGGAAGCGGGACGCCACGCTCTCATGGATACAAATCATTTATCAAAGTAGAATAACCCGGTAACAAGCGTAGAAGAGTAAATTTCCTTAGTCTTCTTTTTAGATGACGCCAGGCAAAACTGAGAAGACTTATGCCTAAAGGCCCCATCTTAACCTGACCTTGACCCACCACAATATACTTGACCTTGGTACATCATGGAATATATACGGTACATCATGATACCGCCTTTACTACAAATGAACTCCACATTGTGTATTCTTAAATCTTCTTACTATACTCTTTTCTTTATGGTACATTGAATATTATAATCGTGTATGCGCTCGCGTATTGTTTAATTGATTAAATGTCACTTATTTGTACATCTAGTTATTATTATATCACATTTACATACACATAAATGATCCAATAAACATTTTTATATTACGAGTCTTTATTTTTTCAAAATCGCTTGGTAAATATGAATTACCGTTATCATTCAGTATTTTTGCCAATGGAGAAAGGAACAACCCAATGTTTGCCAAACTCAAAAACTGATTTAAAACTAGATCCAGTTTAACTATCATGTCCAGTGATATATTCCGCATCCCACAATGACAGGATGGTCGCTTTCATTTACCTATGTGTGACAATCAAGTGTACAGGCAGGCGCGTAGCAAACCAATGCTTTCGTGCAAGCCCGATAGGTTGCAAAGCTTTATATGAAGATAGTACCGAGCGCTTGTTCAACCTTTTTAGCAACAATCATGAGTAAACCTGTGCTTTTTTTTAAATAATGGTAGCTACGCCTGTGACAGATCCCCTGGTATTATGACGAATCCCATTTTTTAACTTGAAATGTATTTTTACAATGTTCTCGATTTCAATTCTGCAATGTCCAACAGATGGCCGTATGCAAAGTATCCCCTGTTCAAATGTTTAACCTTTTGAAGCGAGAGACGACAGTGATTCGGAATAATCCATGTTATCCTCTTTGATGTTGCTTGAACATATTCCAGCAATCACTTTCGTGATCAGGTAAGCTCTGACTGGTCTTGTGCAAGGTCGTTCAGTGGGTTAAAGTATTACATTGAACGTGGTAATTAACACGGAACTAGATGATATGATGAAAACGTTCGCTTGTCACGCTTATGACCCGGGTTGGATTCCCCACATGTGTACTGGGTCTCTTTTCTCCTCGATGCTGGAATAATACTAAATGCATCGTTAAACTAATCTCTTGCTTTTAAATGATATTCATGCATTTAAGTATATTGTGTGGCTTAAACACTGCGAGGGCTTCTACCGCAGTTTGCCTTCACAGTATGACTTCCATTATGTAAATGTGATGTTTACCATACTGACAATAGGTAATTAGTATTGCGTTACACACACAACGAAAACATTTCGGTGTACATTAATTTGCGGAGCTTCAAGCGGGCATGAACACTTCTCGTACTACATGGCCTACCATAAATTCTGATTAGGATGAAAGTGGTTTGGGTTGTTGACTGGAAATGTAAAACATAGCCATCTTGTACATACACGGCTTTGCTATTGTTTCGCGTGTTATACACTGGTACACGTTCTCAGATTTATCAACGGGGTGATAAGGAAGGGCTTCAGTCCTATGTTCGAGCCCAGATGTGGTAGTCTGGTTTCATTTGCTGTTAACATATACCTTCATGTATAGATGATCTGAGTCTTTTGCATTGTGCGACTTAGCTTGTCGTAAAAGGCGACTAACGGGATCGGGTGGTCAGGTTCGCTGACTTGGTTGACACATGTCATCGGTTCCCAGTTGCGTAGATCGATGCTCATGTTGTTGATCACTGGATTGTCTGGTCCAGACTCGATTATATACTGACCGCCGCCATATAGCTGGAATATTGCTGAATGCGGCGTAAACCTAAACTCACTCACTCACTTTTGCATTGTGCAGTTAGTATAATGAAACATCACTTGCAAACTCATGGGTTTGGCTCACGATTTGTGATTTGCCTAACATTGGGTATTGAGATCCTCCTTTGTCGTGATCGAAGTTTGACATTTCGTCGGTTCATTGAGAAACTGTCACGAAGGCAGGGTTTGTTGAAGTCTTTAATTCCATCGATTGTTTGTCAGTACTTAGACAGCGGACATAGCGCTACTCCATAAAAAATAATTCTTTTAACGGCATATTTTGCGGATTACTAACCCACACAGGGATGTCATTAAACCTGATAACGTTACATGTATAAAAATCAGCAGTGACAGCCTGTACTTAAGTGTCAGTTTCTTCTGAAGGCGTTTCAATCTGAACCCAATAGAGCATCTGTGGGAACACAACACACGCTCACGTTCACCTACAGACACTTGCCCACCTGGCCAATTACAGGTGGAATCGAGAATTCCACATGACAGATTCCGAAGATTTCTCCAGCCTCTGCCAAGAAACTGTAGAGCATTTATAACAGAACACGATTATGACATCACGTGCTGATCAGAGCGTCCCCTCGTGGACGTATTGTGATTGTGACAGGACATGCAACATTTAATTCAACACATTAAGTTTCCCCAATGTTTCTTTCTCTCTTTTCTGTCCATATTGTCTTGACACGTACAGTTAAAATGTTTTTAAATTTAAATTTAAATTCACTAGTTAAAGTACTACAATTTATTTATGTGACAGTCTAGTTTACTGTCCTTCGCTGACATGGTTTTGTAATATACCTACAGTTGTTATTAATACATAACTTGATGTAGTCACGATAATGCTGAAATACTGCTGATGTGACTTGGAATCTCTCCCTTATTCTGTTCCCTTTTCTATAACATTGTTATTTATGCCTGATGTATAAATCTCGAGTTGACCTGGCGCCAATCTCCAGCCACCACATACATATGCCTTGTCACGCCTGGTGAATGAATAATGTTGTCAGTGCTGGATGTATTGATTAAGGTGACGAAATTTGGCGATTTCTCTTGGTTTTGTGTGTTGCTTAACACCGCAACGAGGTATATGGCAACAGTCTGGAAATAATCGAGTCTGGACTGGACTAGCCATGAGCGTTATTCCATGCAACTACTATTACCTGCACCGGTCCCGCTGCTGCGAATATACCACCTGCATATTATGATGCCGTGTTAACATCCAACAGATAGCTACTGCGACCACTGCCAATGGGCACAGTACTTTTAATACGCTCACACATTTGAAAAGTATATGAGGCTATGGCTGTGCAGGCTGCGTTTGCAAAGTACACCCTGGCTACTTACAGTAATGACATGCTGACATACGTGCTGCCTTAAACCTGCCGATACCAGTGCAGCCCTGAAATACTGACACCAGTTTGTCCTGGCACTATTAAAAATTAGCGAAACTGTTACATTCGGACCACTTCAGACATGCTGAAACTAGTGCAGGTGTGATCTGTTGGTATACCTGTGCAGACTCAAGCACTAAAGTCAGCGACAGAAGACATGCGCACTAAATTCCATTTGAATTTACATACAAACAAGTGATAAAAACAAGCACAGTAGTAGGTCCGTAAATCACGTGTTCATCATCAACACTGAAACTAGCTATGCTAGATATGCAGAGTCACACATCATGGTAATGTGTGCTCGTTCAGTTACTCCTATAAGACCATCAGGTGGAGGCACAGCCGCAGGGATTCGGACCAGGTGAGAGCGCTGTCACCGACAATGGAGGTACGTTACGATTGAGTGAATGATGCATTATGTCGCAATGTTCCAGCTATATCACAACAGTCCCGACTGTGGACCCGCCAAAATAATGGTTGATAGCAAGAAGTAAGGTGGGGTGACTTGGGGTTTAATGTTGTGTGTTGGAACTACGTTGCACGTAGTGGATGAACTGTTGGCTCATTTAGTTGGCAAAGTCTGATGGAAACCATTCCTCCATGAGCCTCTGTGATGAGAGGTACGTGTGCAATACAGTTTCTAATACATACAGGTGCTAAACCAGGTACATAGTCTATAGATCAATCCAGTGTTTAATCATGTCTAAAACCAAAAATGGAATCACAAACAAAGAATAGTCGCACTAAGTAGGTGATAGAAATGTTTGAGAAACATTATATTCAAGCTTGTCCGCCATTTAAACCGAACGTGTCCGATGCCTTCACAATGTCTTGATGGTTTACTGTTGAGTAACGTGCGTATTGCTACCATTTCTACCATGCTGTTGATCACTGGATTGTCTGGTCCAGATTCGATGATTTACAGACCGCCGGCATATAGCTGGGATATTGCTGAGCGCGGCGTTAAACAACCAACCAACCAGTCAGAGTGAAGAGCTAACCCCAGCTGCACCACGATGGAGGGTACGATGACACCTCCCTGGTGGCTATCTATCTGAGAACATCCCTGACATGTTCTGTTGGTAAAGCGCCCGGGGATTTAGCGGACAGGTACACCAATGTCCGTGTACCTTCTCGTCCCAAATAACAACTAACGACGGCAAGGGCAAGAAGTGGTCTCGCATTCCTGCAGGTACATACCCTGTGGATATGACTGAAACATGTGGAACAACGACATTAAGTAAATTTCGTCGAAATGTCGCTGGCCAGTGAAATGTCCATTGACAATTCCCAATACGTTTGCTTGTCAACTGTGATACTTGCGGCAATGGTAAGTGTCACACATCCCAGAGTACTACCCGCTGCCATGCGATGATATTCTTCACCCAATTACACATTCTGTTGATAGCTGGGACAGATTTGCATCGTATATGCAATGAGATTGTCTCAAGGTGTCTAGGCCTTGTCGCCAAAGTACCGTCACGTTTTTAGGTACTTTCCCCATCGTCGAGAAATTACACTCACCGACTCTTACAAACATTAGGATCATGTCCATTAGAATTTATTTCCGGTCCCGATCTTGATGAAACTGAAAATTCCAGAAGTCGGATCAAGCATCAAAAGATGAGGCCTCTTTGGAAAAGGGCGGGATTGATGCTCCACCAGACAAGGAGATGATGGAACGCGGCAACTGGGGCGGGAAGCTAGAGTTCATCCTCACCTGTGTCGGCTACGCCGTGGGCCTCGGTAACGTGTGGAGGTTCCCCTACCTGGCCTTCAAGAATGGTGGAGGTAAAGTACAGACATGTCATATGCCTTCATTTTTAAACTCCAGACAGAAATATACTCGAATCACAATGGAAACTTGAACATGATGAAAGTTATAGTGAGGGGGTGAGGTTATTTTTCCGCCGCTTTTCTTTCAGCATTATTATCAGGGCGGGGGACACCAGAATTGGACTTGACATCCTGTACCCATGTGGGGATACGATGACCCCCTCTTTTTGAAAGGTTGGATCATTGTCAAACCTTTGCACGACCCCATTTACAAAGCATTCGAATGTCGAAGGCCAAGGAATTGTACCCATGTGGGGAATTGGCCCCGGGTCATCAACCACTTGGCTACCCCAACACCCAATTAAATTTCACTGTCAACAACGTGCATGTGAAGGATTCATTAATAAATCTGACACAGGTGCGTTCCTCATCCCCTACTGGATCATGCAGCTGTTTGTTGGGATGCCTCTGTTCTTCATGGAGCTGTCTTTCGGCCAATTTGCCAGTCTTGGGCCCATCACGATCTGGAAGATCAACCCTCTACTTAAAGGTAGGACAATTCTGAAAACGCGAATCTTGGGCGCATGTCCATTTGGATATACACATTGTGTGATTTAATATTCGTGGGTGTTATTCAGTATTTGTTTCCCGGAAATTTAATTTGAGCTTTTAACAGGTCTCCACTGTCATGGATGATCTCATTTCGTTTTGGCATGGATTGACAGTTTGAAACACTGGATTAGAACTGGTACCATTGGTACCCGATCAGTACCCGATCAGTAGATCGCTGTACCTATGGGTGACCAATGGGTGA